>NC_143438.1:15235000-16485000 GCF_987193195.1 Phasianus colchicus | reverse complement strand
GAGTCACCCAGGAATTCCATCCTCTGATTGTGGCCTCTGAAAAATGAGACATCAATGCAGCAAAATCAATAAGTACTCGGGGAGGAAAAAACAAAAGCAGCATGCATATACAAATTAAAATAAAGAAAGATCTGAAAGCAAGCCTTACTTATTTTTAAACACATTTAAGACAAATTTCCAGTGTTAACACTGCTGAGACGAAAACACAACAGAAACTGCTGTAACACTGAGTTTGAGTTAGACAGCAAATCAGGGTAGCTATAGATAAACACAGTTATTAGATTATAGCCTAGGATAGCCGCTAATACCAGGTTTGTGATGGGATGAAATCTCAAACTGTAACTTCTTATAAGTAAACAAATCAATGAATGCAATGACTTCAGTAGAGAAAAAGGGTCTGTCCCTTCACAAGAAACAGAAGGATCAGTGTTTAAACCCATGTGAGAGCTTGGACTAAGTATCCACTGGTATGACTGTTTTCTTTACAACAGGGTCTAACAGCTCTAGTCGGACATCCAAAGCCTGCTGCATGTTTATGTGCTGTACACACATTATAATACAAGGGCTGTAGTTGTCCCAAAAAGCATGACTTTACTTTTTGCCTCTGACCAAGTGTACCTTCAAGCATGTTCTGATACAGTATCAGGAATAACGTCCCAAAGTCAACAGTACAGGAAACTCAGAAGACACACCAGGATGGTTCTCTAACACCCTTAGAATTCCCAAATTTTCCACTACTGATTACTACCAGAGACAAGATACTCAGCCACAGAAGGCTGGTGAACATTTCTATTCTTTCTTTTCTGGAGAACAGACAGATCACCTAGAATTTGTCAATAAATAAAGCAATTTGGTCTACTAACAGTAGAGCCATTGAGTTCTAAGAGGGCACTTGCCACACACTCACAGAGTCAGGTGGTTAAAGCCTACTGTCCTCAGAGTGAACGCACGAGCTAGAAGTCGAACATGAGTAAAGATGACTCCAATTGCCTCCTCAAACTCTGTAAGCTTTTGAAGAACTGGTGAGGTCTCAATGAGTTGCCTGTCAGTATTAGACTCCTGCAGCTGTAAATAAGATGAAAAGCAAGTAATGACAAACTGATGACTTCAAGATATTTCAAAGTATTACAAGAATTTTTGAAAAGAAAAACAAACCTTCTGTAAAACAAGGTCAAAGAAAAAACTGAACAAGGCATTTTATGGATAGTTTAACTGAGAAAACCCAGTTTCCTCTGGGTTTTTGTCTTTCATAATTAGCAATAAAAGAAATTGCTGAGGTCTGATGAACTTGCTTGAGATTTTTTTGCTTGTTTGTTTTGTCATTTGTGTGTTTTTTTTTTTAAAGCGTGACAATGAAGCAAGACAAGAAAACACAAATCTATTTCTCTCACTTTAGTATTAAAAATGAAGAATATAAAATTCACAAAAACAAGAAAATTAAAATGATCACTTTAGGTCACTAAGTGTTCTTATCAATTTCTTGTCTGCTTTCCCTGCCGTGCAACATTGTTAAATAGCTTCCCGGGTCTGGGAAATTACTTAGGCATTTCCTCCAGCCACCCTAGGCATTTGTCTTGTACACCAATGCCTTAAAGGAGAAGGTATTCTGATGAAGATGCTTGTAATAAGTGTGCAAGCATATTAAGGACTTTCCTAATAACTATCTAATTCTCCAACTATCAACTGCAATGGACTGCCAAGTTTTATGTTAAGCACACTTAGTGATCTACAGTAGTTTGTGCAAATGTCTTCCACAAGCTTGATCATTGCCATATGAAAGCTTTCGGCATTCCCAGAAATGTTCAGCAACATATTCCAGATCCACTACTTTTTCCTAAAGAACCAGCTTACTCAATTTTGAACTCCTGCTGTCTGTACTGGAACAGGCAGTGAGCAAATGGCTAACTGCGCATCTACTCATGTTTTGGAGGTGTCTCTTCCAGGCCCTCCCTTCCCATCATCTCTTTCCCCAGCCTGAAGATCACAATCTAACTTGCTTTTCTTCAAAGAGAAAGCTCATCCATACCTTTGATCCTTTTTAGGATACCTTTGCTGCCTCACTAGTTCTTTCTTCCCAGCATCTTTTATGTTTTACATTTCCACTACAGTCTTTTTCTCAAAATGTGAAGCAGAACACCTGATAATTCTCAAGTGTACACAAGCCACACTGTTATCACCACTTTTTTGAAGTGGTGTTATGATCTTTTTTGGTCTGTTCTCTGTCCCTTTTGAATTAATTGATAACATTCAGTTTGCTTTTTTATTTAAACACCACTGAACTTCTACTCTGTTTTTCATAGGCTACATAAAATTTCATTCTCTTTTTCATATAGCAGCTACTGACTTTTGTATTCTGACTGTCAGGCTGCAATTCATCAGCCACACGACATCCCTGCTACCTGAATAATTTGGTACTGTTAACCAACTGCCACCTCACCCCTCCTCCTCCTCCCTGAAGTGCGAATGGGAACTGCTTGTATTTCAACAAAGATACCTGAGGAAATCTGATGATGGTCTCTATTCCTTGTATGATGTGGTCATTTTAATCCACGCATTTCTTATGTTTCAGCCATTCCTTTGAATCTACCTAAGGAGTGACCAACTCACTATTTTGTTGTTGTTACTGTTTTACTTAATATTTTCTTAACCATAGTCTCCACTGATTTGACTGCTTCAAAATGATAAGGTTACAGGCCTACAGCCCTATATATCTCATCTGGAATTACTATTATTTAATTTGAATCTTATTTGCCATATTGTAATAGACACTTTAAGAATTTTTAAAGATGCTTTTCAGGATAGTTCTATTCAAAGGCCAGCCTGAGGAGACTACATATCACTTCCCAGCATATAGAGAACTAGGATGGCTTCTGGGACACGGAAGAAAATACGCTTTCATCATTCAGGACTTAAGGCAGGAGTAAGAAATGACAAGCTGCATATGTTATATCCAATCTCTAAAAAGCATCTAAGCCTTCCTCATGAAAACTGAGACAAAGAATATAAAACAAAAAATAAAAAAATTTAGAAAAATATAAGTTTTCTTGGGAACTGGTGCCACCATTTAGCATTGCTGGTGCTATATTCTTGGAAGTTTATCTTCCCACTAACGCTCTTTTCTGTTTAGCTTTGTCTTATACCCAGCATAGTTTTAAAATGCTCCAGCTGGCGCACTGATTTGCTGCAAAAGATTTGTTACTACTAATCTAATCTATGTAACTACTGAAATAACCATATAGCTATATGCAATTCTTCAGATGAAGTACTCAAAGTGACCTGCTGAGGGGTGTGCTCACAAAAGTGTTTCAAAGGACTCAAGCTGACTCTGCAAAAAACATCAGAGATTTGTTTGGACAAAAGAAACACTCTTAGATGTCTGTGTGATCCTGAAAACCTTACTGACTGGATCACAATGTGAATACAGCTATTCTGGTGGCACTCCTGCACACTTGGAAAATGTGAAGATGGAGAGCTAGTGTGCAGAGAAGTTCTGTGATTTGCTTTAGCTCTCATCCAGAATTCACTCAGGGGGCACGGAGTGAGAATGAGTTCTCCCAGCTTCTGGCCTTGTAAGCTAACTGCTTGAGCACTTCATAAATGCATGGAAGATACACCAGTTTTCAAACACCTTTGAAATTAAAGGTACTAAAATCACAGAAACAATGAACAACAACAACAAAAAATCCAGCACTACACGCTTAAGACTTTTAAATATTGTGCCTTTCTAATGCTAAAGTTTCAGTGTTAATTTCAGGTTAACAAAATACATACACAGACTGCTTTCGTACCCTTCCACCAGCTTGCAGAAGATGAACAGGAAGATGCCAAGATGCTACATCTCACTAGATTTATCATATGAGAAGTGCAGTTATATATCAAACGTGAGCCAAGGAAAGGTGGATGATTGATCCAAAGAAAGGCAGAGATTCGTTCTTTATCCAAAAAGATCACAAAAGGCAAATACTTATACTCCTCTGGTCACTTTTTAGAAAATTTTCTGAGATGTCACTACACTGAAAACCTATGGAGAAGCACCCCTGAAAATAGAACAGAGCTATGAAATTTATTAAAGAAAGGAATACACTTACTTGGAGTGGGTGTAGTGGATAATTAAGCCATACATCCCGCAGGTCCTGCGAACATTGAGAGATGCCTTTAATGCTCAAGGGAGTCATTTAACAAAT
Source organism: Phasianus colchicus (assembly GCF_987193195.1). Taxonomy (NCBI): domain Eukaryota; kingdom Metazoa; phylum Chordata; class Aves; order Galliformes; family Phasianidae; genus Phasianus; species Phasianus colchicus. The sequence continues at coordinate 16,480,816 of NC_143438.1, read as the reverse complement.
TCCACAGTACTAAATAAAATGTCATTACTTGAAATACTGAACTATTTCAGATGCTGACACTGCTTATTGCAAATTCAATAGTGCTGGCAAACTAATTTTTAAAATCGTGTATTTGCTGTTCAAACTGCCTGTAGTTCTCCCAATTAACTTGTGTCAAAGAGGAGGAAGAATCCTTGAACCAAATAGAAAGTGGTTAAAGGAAATCATAAAAAAAAGAAATAATTTTTCAGGCCTGAGGTTTAACTTTATTTGCATTCTTTAGTAGCAAGTTTGTTTTAACCTGAAGTGGGAAATAAAGAAGACAAAACCCTCTTCGCTCTTGTCTTTCATACAGGTTTCCTTCATTACTACCTTCTAGGTGTCTGTAAACACTGAGTGACAGCAGGCTTCAAAATTTCAACTACAGTTCATTATTTCATAGATTTTCAAGATGGAAAAGATGGTGTAATTAATCCCCTAACCACTGCCACATGCATTGTCCCAGCAGAATGTACAGGTTATTTCCTTTAGTCATTATATGGGAAAAATTCCAACTAAAAGTGACTGAAGACAAAACACGCTAGAAAGAATCTGACTAACAGGGTATTTAACCTATTCCAGAATAATTTTTTCAAAGATACACCTAAAACTATTGGGGATCATATGATTCCCTTAACTTATAAAACAAGAACAATTACTCAACATGTGCACCCTTTCTCCAAAGTATGCTGTCCGAATGAATCCACAGCACCAACCACTTGTCAGAGTAGCACTGCATGGAAGCCTGCAGGTTTCCCACACCACACACCCCTAAGCCCCCCCTAAGCCAAACAACACACAGCATCCCTGAGGGAACAACCATGAATTTCTGCGCCTGAACCAATGCAATTTGCTGTCATAAATATGCTGTATTATATTTAATTTCTAGGAATTAAGTCCCAGCTGTCTTCCTCTTCATTTGTGATTCTCAGATTTTTTATTTTTTAAATGAAAGCAGAGTCATAAAGATACATAAATACCTTGTCATTGAAGAGCAAACGTCCAAATAATTGTTTGGCTTCTTCAAGACTACCCTCCAGATAAACTGCTCCTATATGAGGAGATCAATATGTTAAAGTCCAATAACACATTTAGTTCCTAGAAAATACGAACCACTAGTTTACTAGTTATTTTGTAACAGCATGCTGTGGTAATAATCAAAACAGAATATCCAATTTTTTGAGAAATCTAAAACACATTAGACACCAGCATAAATCAATAGCTGTAAAACACAGAGAAAAAGCTGACACAGTTAAGTCTTTGAAAGAAAATGATACATCCAAAGAGCAAAGTTTAAGCAAATTAGGCCAGAAGCAATCTATTTCTAGAAGCAGTTTGCACTTTTCCAGCTGTCTATACCGTATGTGTAGACAGTGACAGGCATTAAATACATTTCAATATACAGCAAATAGTTTTCATTTGCTCTACACTTTCAACATTATATTCTACATATAAACATGCCAGGACTATTCCAAATTTCAGTGGCTCCCCAGTATCACAATACATTACCTGAAATGGAAACAGCATCTCTTGCAATTTCTAGAGATTACTTGCAGATATATATATTAACTGCAAATTCAGTCCTTGCTATCCTTCCAGCAGCATGTTTATAACAAACTGTGTGACTTGTGCTAGCAAATAATGCTTTTTGTGTGTATCATATGCACTCCGTATCTGCACAGGAGCTTTTAAAATTTAGTAATGACAGTTGGTCCACTGATTATTTTTACAGAAGGGCTTTGGAAAACCTCTACCTTGTCCTCGTAAGCACATCTGCTCAAAAGCAAAGGAAATACACAGCTACGTGAAGCACAGCAACAGAGTCACTGTTCCCACAAAGTGAGAACACTGCATCACTGTGCTTCCACCTCTTCCCTCCTTTGTAATGTTCTCAGTAGGTCAGCCACTTTCTTTAGACTCTTTGGAGAATGGCTGTGGAGTTTCTAAGAGCGTCTTACCTAAGGCACTTTTGAAACCACTGAATTTCAAGCAGGCCCTGGACAATCTACTTATATTTTTGCTTATAATTTTCATCACAAGGAAAAACGATCTGACTTCTAGAAGGGTTCTCAAGTAGGTGCTTCAAGCCCCACATCCATTTTTACAGTCCTTTTGCAAGGTGGCCAGATTTTTGCTATGGTCCTGACAAAACCTTACTGCTCAACGAACTTCATGAACAATTTTGTATTGGATGTTAAACAGCAAGCCTGTCCTCTCACAGAATTCTCACAGAATCTCCATGCTTGTCCAATAGTCCTCTTCACTGTGTCCCAAACAGACTGAAGGATATAAATGAAGCCAAAGATACATATCTAGACCTCGTTTTCTGTGTTGTTTTTTTTTTTGTTGTTGTGTTGTTTATTCTTTTTTCTATTTTTTATTTTTAAATTAAAGATCAAAGTACCCCACAGAAAGCAAAAGAGTTAAAACGACAACTCTCATTTCTTGATAAGATGAAATACAATTTGGCCCAAGGCAGAACACACAAAACTTGCCATCTAAGCCTGCTGTGATCTTTTTTCAAAGCAGAACAAAAAGCTTTGAGAGCCTGGATAGAATGTAAAGACCTAGAACACAGTTAAGCCTTTATCATAGTTAGTATCACATACAGTACATCTGTACGAATATGAAAATAAATCAGTCAAGTTTGAGTTGTTTCATATAATCAAATGGATTCATTAAAAAAAGCTACTTAAAATAGAACGTGTGTGGACATAAGCAGATTTCCCCCTTTCTTTTTGCTGATTTCAGTAACTGTGTTCAGGCACCCCTGACTTCTCCCACATAAATTTATCACAGTCACTGATCAACATCCTACTGACGAGCAGCAAATTTGACCCAATTCCCCCTTCATCCTCAGCTAGTGGGTTTTAGTAGCTTAATGACATATTGCCATGCTTTTTTATTTGTAAGAAAAATGAAAAACGGAAAGACAAAAACCAAAACAATTACTGGACAAATGTCACGCTTAACCTGCAGGTTATCAGGGCACAGAGGAAATGGTGGACTGCTGTACTCTGAAAGCAAGCCACAGATTAAATGTGAGGGCTGAAGCAGGACTCCCTGCCTGCAGGTCTGTGCAAATACTAATGAAAGCAGTGAGATTCCATCCTGACAGGCCATGATGAACAAACTGTTTCTTCCCAGAAAACTGCACATGCCAGTCCATAGTGGTGCATGAGCGGTAGAGTCCTGCAGCAACAGGTGGAAATGCCACACCACAACATCATGAAATGAGTGTGTATTCTGTATGTGGGAAGCAGAACACTGAAGATGAGATTCTCCTGCACGTTCATAGTGTTACACACATGGTATATGCACAAGAAATATGAAGAGATGACAAATTTAAGCTTTACTGTTACCTACCTCACAAGCGCTACTCAGGACAGACCTGCATGCTATGTAGACATAACGAAACAGAGCTATTTGCATACACAGAAACGTGTGTTTTACCTATTAGGGCTTCAAAGCAGTTGGCCATGGCATGGCGGAGATCCGATTCCCTGCAAAGGTCTGGACCATGAGCATAAAGCATAAATCGATCCAGTTCCAGCTTCTGCAGAACATGTAAAAGAGTCAAGGACATGGTTATAAATACCCAAAAGTATAAGTTCTAGTCACTAGAGCTCAATTACAATGCTATTACATAGCAACTGGATTTGAGGGAAGATTAAAGCTGTTCTCCGTAGTTTTAGCTCAGACATAGATTTAAAAGATAAAATTAGAACACTTTGTTTACAAGAGGCAAACAGTGCTGTACCAGGAGAAAGCCAGGAATTACCCAAAGTTTCAAGGGAGTCCAGAGCAAAACACGTTACTAGTTAGATTTAGGAAGGAGTTCATAAGGAAGGCTGAGAGTGTGACAAAAAACATCTGATATCAGATGGATGTTAAAAAATGCCATGTTTCTTGCTATTAGTTAGCCCCCGCAGGCTTTGCTTTCAGAAATGCCAGGGGGGCATTCAAGAGAAGGGGACTTAATGCTCCTACAGGAAGAGGATGAGAGAATGGGAACTCTGGCAGATACAATCCAGTAAACATCTGACTTATTCCTTTATGAGTTTCAACAGGTGGTAATACCAAAAGCCTCTGGGCATTGAAAGGTGAAAAATGATATTTTAATCCACAGTGCCACCTAGCTTTCTTTTTCCTTTCAACTGAACATCATTAACATTCATGTTTCCTAAGCCATAATTCTGCTTGCCAGTCAGAATCTTAGGTAGTAAGAAAGATACCTTATATAATATATGATAATTCTGCTATAGAAATGCAGGCAAGAGCTACTAGCTTCTCTTTCTGTATTCATCTTTTTGACACAAGCCTATTATTGAGATTTTTAAGGAGGAGAATCGCGCATCTTGCAAAATTTGTATGAGAATAGGTACTTCCCAAATGGGTGCAAGTTGCTACTGATTGATTCCTCATTAACTTTGAACTTCAGCTTTCCAGAGCATATTTAAGAGGTAAAAGTGAAAAAGCTAAGGTTTTGGTATATGCGGTTTAGACACACTTCAGTTTGAAAAAAAGAAGTCTTCCATTTTCAGTGAGCAAGTGCCTTTTCACTGCTCCTGAACAGAAGGAACCACCATTTACCACTTTATACAGTGCAGACAGCACCGAAGTGGAATATTAATTTCTTTATAATGAATTCAAACTACTTAAAGACTGTTTTCATTTATTTCTGTTAACTCTTTCCTCCAATATCTTAGCTCCAGTTTTGGAGCTTGCATTCAGAACATTTTGCATGTTTTATCTGCTATTTCTGATTAAGACATAGGGCTCAAATCATTTTTAACATTTCTGCTACAACTACCCTCAGAAGCTACAAAAATTTATCCTCTGACCTTCAATTAAAACAGCACTCCATACGCTTATGAGAACTTAAGGAGTTGAGAATGTTATTGAGGAAGTAAACAGAACAGAACATGATACTCCTTGGGTTAAAGGGCAAGAAATCAAGGTCACATAAAATACATGAACGTAGAGATTTTTCAAATACTTCCAGTTGTATCTAATACAAATAGAGTTTAAAAAAATGTCACAATAAATTTTCAGAGGAAGACCATTTAGAATGACAAATATTGTGAACAGAGCTTGAAAAATATATGAACTCACTCGATGTTGGTTTTTAAAAATAAATTCAACTGTCAGACAGTTTAATACCATTTTTAAAAACAAAGCCCCAGTTGAACTGTTTTTCAATCAATTCATGTCTATCTAAATCATTAAAGAAAGCTTTGGAGGAAAATGATTGTGTTCATTCCCTACTTTGCATTTCTCCTGAGGATTCAGCAAAAAGGCATGATAGAAATCATGCAGTTTTTGCCAAAATCTCAAGACTGTATAAGCTTGTTTAAATTATTATGTGAGTACAAACAGACAAGATTAAAAGAGACTTGAAAACCATCTGCAATACACAGTGGACTGGTTGGGGGGGATGTGTGCACACATGCATAGCGTAATACATTATACCAGTAAGCCTCAGTCTAGCCTTTATAAAAATGCTACCGAACTGTCTATGAACAAAGACCTATTCAGCTTCATATGCCAAATTTTCACACACCAGTATCATGCAGAAATATAAGGAAAAGCTCCCGTCATTCACAGAATGAAATGAAATTCAGAGGCTACTCACTTTCATGATTTTCTTTTTTTTTTTTTTTTTTTTTTTTTTTTTTTTTTTTTTACTAAAACACTTCTTAACATATCACTCTTTCACAGTTCACATTAAATTTGAAGGTAAAGGCCTAAGTTGTGCAGTAGACAAAATGATGCCTTCCTCTCAATCTCCACACTGTCACTACTGCCTACTGCCATATTCTATCAGGCAGTTCCTTTATAGTCAGCCAGTTTGTTAGGGTTTCCCTTCCACTCCCACTGCCTTTCTGTTATCAGTTTTGCTATTTGTGCTGAAGTAGTTAAATACAGAGACAACTTCAGCTAAGCATCCTAAAAACCTATTCTGCTAGCAAAAAATTACTCAATTACTCTTCCTAAAAACCTGCTTTTAGAGTACTTCCACATTGAATAAAGCTCCTGTATCCCAAACCTTGTGCACAAAAAATTGCAAAGACTGATGCTTGAAGAAGACAGATCCCTTCAAGAAGCAATTCAAGCACTAATAATCTTGTATAAGGTTTCAAATACAGACATGTGAATTACAGGAGCATACCTTAGCCAACATGGCCAGATGTTGGTTCTGAACTATGGCAGTGCGGTACGTAGCTAATCCTCCTTCCTCCAGAGTGGGAAACAGGTAGTACAAGTGGACACTGGCAAAACAAATTCAAATCAGATGCTGGCAGCACTTGGTTAAAAATGATTCACATAATTCTTTGCAGAAAACTGCTTTCCCATTGGCTCCTAGGTAGAAACACCACTTGAAGGTAAAGAAAATCAAATACTAAAACAATTCTCTCAATAATATTGACTGAGTAGCATAGAGAGTAGGGAAAGAAGAGTTCTGATTCTTTACTAGATAGCATATAATTTCCAAACCCCTGCAATGACAAGCAACATCACCATCATCTGAAGGTGTCTAGCAGCAGCGGGCCCAGAAAGGCTGATAGACAGAGGAGCAAAGCAGATGGGTACAATGCAGGTTGAAGGCCATAATACAAGTAACTACAGTGCTTTACTGATGATACTTGGGATATAGTTTAGCAAATAACTGCTCTCAAATGCCAGCAAAAACAGGTTGCTTAAAAACAACAGCATTGAACAGATGCTAATGGAACTGAAAAACAGAAATCAACAGTCTATATTTACCATATGTGTAAAGTCATTAACATAATAAACAGAAAAATGAGTGAAAAATCACAGGCTTCCAATTGCCTTTAACAACATTTATCATCATAAAAGTAAGATACTTCATAAAACAAAAACAAAACAAATGCAGTGATCCAAACAAGACCTGATTAAAGAATAACTGATTCTGACTCTCACTGTATGGCTATCTAACCCATGTCAAAAGTTAGAGACCGCATCCCACAACTGGATGACATTATTATAATTAGTGCTCCCCTGCCAATGCTTTATATATATATTATCCACAAGAAAGGGAAGAATCTGCAAAAGGGTACAAGATTTAAGAACAGAAATTACTGTGGAACTCAGAGGCAATCTTATCAAGGATCATAACTCACAAAAGCAGAATCCTGATGTTGTGTTGGGGAATAAAGTTTCAGATTTAAATAGGTGCTTACATGCTTTATTGAATAGAAATGCAGCTTTTCTTAATTGAGACAAAAATTAGCTCAAAGTCAAGTGATGGTTGATGAAGAATGACAATGAAAAATGTAAGACAATTTATTTAGTAAGTCTTCCATCTTATCAGCCTGTACTTTTCTGTGAGAGAAAAGGCCATGGGTTTTAAGGGCAGCAAAGACCTTAATAGAGTAGAAGCTTTTAATACTGAGTAGCTAATGGCTAGTGGAGTCTAATAGTGAATGGAGATATGAGCAATTTGGTTATTTTTAATCACAAACTTACTGTAAAGCTTTTCTTTATGCAAACAAGACTATTCCCTCATTAACAATGGTAAAACAAAGCAGTCAAAATGGATAATAATCTTTATTTTGTGCAAATTGGTTGCACTAAAAAAAAAAAACAAACAGTGAAGGCAACTTTTACATTATCTCTGTATTATTCACTAATTTCTGAGTACTTGGAATGGACCCAAACTGGAGCAATTTTGATGAGCCATGATTTTTTGCTATTACTTCTAAGTAATTTAGATTTGTCCTCAATATATTCCTAATAGCTAGAAATTAAGAACTGCAATACATTCAATACTACCAGTAAATGTTCCTTCCCAGCAGCTAGAGAAAAAGAACCCATGGAAAGAAAACAGCACATTAAAATAAATATCTTTGTTGTGAGAAATTGTAAGAACTTCAACTTGTTTGCAGCTGAAATACTAATTTCTAATAACCCAAAATTTAAAGCACACTCCATGAAACAGAAACTCTAGTTTTTCCATCAGCAGCACTGGAAGCATTTTCGACAGGAGTTTGTAGATATGCAGCTAGAACAGCAGGGGACTGCCAACATGGACAGAAGTGAAGCATGCACTACAAAGCTGAATAAATCAAATGGTAAGAGAATAACATACAAAAATGAGGGCTATTGAAGAATTCTCCATTTACCTTGTTAAGAACTCCACCACAGCATCTCCCAGAAATTCTAAACGCTCATTGTGGTTAATCCTGAAAAAAGTATTTTTTTAGGTATTTTTACTATCAGTTAAATATCATATGCTGGTTATTTACACGGTATAACTAGAACAAATTTGAGTTCCTTGCTGGTTGGACATGAATAACCATTCTTACAGCCTTCTGCCACACTTTTAGCATGCACAATCTTTTCCAAAGCAGAAAAACCACATGAATCTTGAAACTGATGAGTGACTCAACTATCTTTGAAATTTTCCTACATTCTGCTCTAAGATACTGTCAGAGCTTAACAAACATAGAGAGGAAACAGCATTGTTGATTGGCATTGTGCAGTACCCTACTGAGATTGAGCTGCCTTGTCCAGCAAAGGACACCAGGCAATTGAAACAAATGACCACCTTCAGTTTTCTATGTGCAACTAGGGAAGCAGATGTAATTAACATCAACACCTGCAGGGTGTGATGATTCTGCAGCAGATCTGTTGGTATGAGCGAGCTACAATGAAATACTTTCATTTTTCATGTCACTTTAAAATACCATACAGACATGCACACTGTTCTGCCTTCTGTAATTTCCTTTGAGCTCAAGAAGAAAAACTACTGGACAAGAAGATGCATTCATAGATGCTATAAAGCTAGTAGAACTTTATATTCCCTGTGTTTTTCCTTTCTTTTATGTCTGCCCATGTTTTTCCTTTGTTTTACACAAAGTTTCATTTACTTATAAAACAAAGAACAAACAGGACATAACTGAAAAATAATTCAACTTTTTCTCCAAACATAAACAAATTTCTGCTCTACATCTTGAGGCATGTAAGCAGCATCATATTGACTACACACGTGATAGTAAGAGAATCAAGGCCACAGCCATAGGATTTCATTTTTTTTTTTTTTTTAATTTAATATTTCTCAAGTGTTTGACAGCTTTTACAATAATTTGCATCCCCTCAACAATTACATAGAAACAGCAGGCCTTTGTGACAGGCTGAAAGAATTCAAGTACCTATGCTGTTAAAAACAAAGTGTGATGAATACAGCAATTACATCACACTGCACCACAGCAGAAAATACATCTTTCTGATGCAGGATTTTATATTTGTGTATTATTTCATGAGAATCAATGCAATTTAGCCTTATCTCACTTTGCTCTAAAAGAGATGAAAGAAGCTTGAGATTGACTCTTAAAGAAAAGGGCACGGTCTAGCTGAAACAGCATTTGGAGAAGACTACAACAATCATTTATTCAGAATTCAACTTCTCCCAGTCCCCAGCTTCCTCCAAAACAATGACTGTTTAAAGACCAAGTTATAACATTAGTTTACCAATATACCCTTTATCCTCTAGTATGTGAAATCTAAATGTGCCAACAACTGCTTCTTGCATTATCTCTGTCAGCTTTGTTTATTCAGTTTGGCCACATATGGTGTCTATTTATTTGCACAGAATTCTTAATGGTTGTTTAAACATTATTAAATAATCCCAATGATTCAGCTTTTTGTCGTCATCTGTTTATGCATGTCTTTAAATTGGAAAAGTACACCAGTGAAGCCCAGACTGGACATCACACTCATGTTAACAAGGTGCCATGCCAGGAAAGTACTGCTATGAGGAAAGGTGATGGAGAATCCAATTTACAGCAATGATAACAATAGCAACAAATCTTATTTTTCATTCTGCAGAAAGCAAAAGATAGCATTTTAGTTTTCCTCACCTCAAGGATAAAGAGAAATTGTAGAAATAGCTGTTAAAACCTTCCTCAGGAGGTCTCTGCAAGTATCACCAAACATTTACTCTATCACTGCTACACAAACTTCAGCATATCCCCAAAAAGTTAATTCAAAATGATTTTCCATTAAAATTATTTTCCAAAGCTCTTATTAACAATAAGTTCTCAGATTTTTCTAAACACCTCTTTTTAAAACAGTTTCTCTCCTTGCAAACATAGAATGTAATTAATACCCTCCACAAATCTACAATCAATAATTATTGTTACCTGGAAGGAGCTGGATCATCCTGTCCCAAACGGGACATAATATTTATCAGGGTGTTTATTCCTAGAAATATAAACAATGTGCATTAAACAAACCACCACTAATTCAATTCAAACAGACTTAGAAAGTAATTACTCAAAATGTTGCCTTGTAATATCTGTAACACAAGATCTTCCTATTATTTACTAAGTTTACTTACAGTGAGTACCATCTTCGCAGATGCACTCTGCCTAACTGACCACAGACCTTTCGTATGTTTGTGTTCAGATAGTAAGATAGAAAGCCAGCAAGGAAGAACATGCCAAACATTACGTAAACAGTAAACAATTAAGTTCACTACATCTGAATGTATTTTTAAGGGGTAAAGAGTACTCTGCAGCACAGACCACGTATTTTCACATTAGGAAAATACTTTTACTGAAATCACCTCCAGGATGCTTACCGTATTGAAAAGCAAACTAAGAAAACAATACTTGCCAAAAATTAAAGAAAATACATCATTTGTCACCCTTGCTTTTTTTCAGCTAATCATTTGTTAACTAATCTACAAAATGTAGTCATTTAGAAAGGTTTCACTGGTTTCTGTGCAGAACCATTGAAATACTTCACTGAAGTGAACTCAGAAGAGCAATGACCAATGAAACAACAACAGAACTTCTTTTTACTGATTAAGGATGAAGCAATAGAAAGTGGCAGTGGTGTAATCCATACCTTTTTTTCTCATATGCATATGGTGAACTTTTCTGTCTCCATACTTTGGCTGTCGAATCCCACAGTTGGATAAGGAATTTCTAGCATGGTCTGGATTCATTCCAAAGTTTAAGTGATGACTTGGATGAGTCATGGCAAGCTATAACGTAACACACACAAAAAAGTCTTAGGCATATTTTTGCAAATGCAAGAAAAAACATATTAGATTGGTACCTAATAATTGTTATTTTTTAGTCTGAAGAAAGGCTACAAAGTGAAGTCGTAAATTACTAGCTTGGTTCCAGCAATTTAAATGTAGGATGTATGATTTCAGATGTCAGAAAGAAGTGACACTTAAGCTCAATCATCACTTTACCTAATTAACTTTCAGTAAGGTTGTGTTTTTTTTTTTTAATAAGAAATAAATTAGCTTTAAAGAAGAAAGCATGAATTGCCAATTTGCCCTAACTTTTTTGCTTATCAGCTTTGCTGACTTGCTTTAAATGCAACTGCGTTTGATTGTTTAAAAATACATTACAAAACTGCAGGAGTTAGAAAGGATCTCTAGAGATCATCGAGTCCAACACCCTTGCTAAAGCAGGTTGCACAGGTAGGCATCCAGATAGATAATTCTAACATTCATTCAAATTCAGGCCTACCACTGAGCAAATATAGGTGTATGCCTATATGCACACTAGATGCCTCTAATTTATTCAAAAGAGCTGTTGGGATAACTAATACTTTGAAAGATCTGCAGTGCAAATGATCAACTATTTTCAAGCTATGTCAAAGCAGCTCATTTCTGTGACTTTATATAGAAGATGGGATTACAGACAAAATAATTTGAGGAAGACAAAACAGCAAGTAATTTATTTTTTGCACATCTTACCTGCAGCAAGCACCTATCTCGAAAAGTGTAGCCTATCAACTTGTCCAAATGCATCAGACACTGATGGTAGCGAATATGGTGGGTGAGGACAGGAAGCATCATTGCGTGCTAAAACAAACCACAAAAAGAAGCTTTCAACTTCACTGTACAGAAGACACTGCTGAGTAAGCTAAAAACAGAAACACATTCCATTTGTCACATCACCCATTGATTTTGGTTTAAATGACAGAACAAGAGAATTGGAGTTTCCCAATCCCCACTGTCAAAGATTTGCCCATTTACGTAATCACAGTGATGACACACACCTGTATCAATATAAATAGAATAATAGATACATGATAACCTACCTTCTACCAAAGCATTCTGAATGAGTTTAAAAAATGTCTGGTCACTGGAAAGATTCATTGTCAATAAGCTGTGACTGAATACGATACTAAACGCTTCTTTCTTTGAGAAAGACTTAAGGGCTTTTTGAAATGTCAGTCTGGCAATTTCTGGGATAACGTGGTAAAAATAGAGGAAAGGTTGTTGTATGTAGGACACAGACAATCTTTTCTGTTGAAGAAAAATTTAAATTAAAATTAACCTATGTTGCATAAACCAAAGTCTCCCTCTTTCAATGTTTTAAAGCAATATTTGTACATACTGTACAATTTTACTGTTTGTGAATGAATTTGTATTTAAGTAAGTAGTACCGGTTTACCAGTACAGTAGTATAGCAAGCATAATAACTACAGACATCAAAAGTCTTGTATAGGAGTGAAAAGTGAGAGCACTACAAGAACTTTATGAATGCAACCACTTTTGTGGCACGGATGTCAAATTTCACTTCATTTCTGTTAGTGGCATTATGTGAATATATTCAAAATAACAATGTGCTTTAAGGCAATATAAATCCAAGAGCCATCCATATTAATTTAAGAAAAAAAGAATTATATGTATTATGTGTAATCAGATACTTGTGTGGAGAGCTGAAAAAAAGAAAAATAATGTGTGATGTGTGATTTATAGAATAAGTGACGCTAAGGATTTCTGCATGTCATTAAAGAAGGGACAGCAGAAAAAAAAAAATCTTGTGAAGTTGAAATACTGAGAAGATAAGAATAACCATTGGCAAAGATTTCCACTGAAGTAAAAGAAGGTCAGTTCAGTTCTTTAGAACTGAATACATAGCTAAAAGGTAGCAATGTGAAGTAACTGGTTAACAGTAAGAAAGCAGCTCTCTGAAAGGCAGAAAGAAAACGTAACTACTGCAACCAAAATGAATAAGTTATTCTGAAATTGTTTCCCTGTTACTCATTTAGAGCCTCTTAGGTGATGTACAAGCTGTGGGAATACTCCTCTCATCTCCACGTAAACTCTTCAGAAGTGCTTCCTATGTTTTCCTTCATGGAAGGAATTATTTACAATAAAAAGGTTGCTTCCCTGCCCTTATGTTCCACTGCACAGACTGCCAGACAACAGAGTCCCTCAAGCAAGATTTGGTTTTCTTTACACTTAACAACCAGTACATGTGGCCCAAAGTTTGAGAACTGGAATATGAAGTTTTCAACTGTATCAGCCATGGTGAAGTGAACGAGGAATAGATATCTCCTTGAGAGGCACACAGGAGGTCTCTGATTTGACTCCTGCAGTTATATTGACAAAGTGCTGCTTTCACAGCACTAAATACTTGATTGATTCAATTAATGTGTGTCATGTTAGATTATAGCTATTTGATGTTTCTGATGTTTTATTTATCTCCATAAGAAAATAAAGTGGAGGCTTTTAAAGTTGCATTAGTCTAAAAGAATAGCTAGTGATTACAAAAAATTTCCCCTTGAAACAGTATGGGTACAGAAGTTGCCCCATAACCTTTATACTTTAATCAGGTTATAAACATACTCGTAATTGTTACGTGTAGGATTCTAGCTATGTTGCATACTTTTCCCGCTGCAGCTACCATGGCAAGCAGCAGACTCTCACAGATGCCCCAGCTAATCAGCAGTGATATCCTCCCCAAGGCTACTAGGAGGCAAAGCTGCCAGTCTCTGGGCAGGTGCTTCTGACCTGAAGTTACCAAGAAGTCCAGCAAGCCAACGTAGTTTGAAATAAATAATTTCTCTCCTTATCCTGAATACTCAGCTGTTGAAGGCATGTCAGCAGCAACACAGGACATGAAGAGTGGGTATCTTTTTGGTGGGACCCAGTCTGCACCAAGGGTCCCATCTCAGCACTGGCCAAGAATTGCACTTCACCTACTGGATAATTTTAAATAAGCCCGGAAGAAGATTGCCACTGCACATTTTCAAATCATCATGCTCACCTTTCTTCCTCTCTCCCTCTGAATAGTTCATTTTGAAAAATCACGAAGACCAATGTTACAGCTATGCAGAACTTGGAGCAACTTTGAAACTTTTAAGTCATTCTAATATCTTTAATCTTCTATCCACAGTGCTTTAAAAAGGTAAGGAAAACGAGCGGTTTTTAACTCACTGCACATTCACTCTGCCCACAGAGTTGATTTATATGTACTTAGTTTTAGTCTTCTTTAATATGGGAAAAAGCATGCAGCAACAATAGCAGCCTTTCATTTTTTACAGATACACTTTTTACCCACTCTTGACCTCTCCAAGAAATAAAATCAAAGGACTTTTCTAGTAGAATCGCCTGATTTAGATATTCTGGTTGCAAATGTGTTCAAAACCACAAAATAGCTTCCTTCCCATCATCCTTTGCTGATTTGTAGTCCTTCAACAGCAAAATGAAAACAAGAACATCCAATGATACATTAAAAGATTAATTTTAAGATGATATGAATAACAAATAACTATCTCAATTCTCTCCTAAATTAGAACTTGATAAAAGTAGACACAGTTTACTATGAAAAAAAATAAAATAAAAAGGCTGTAACTTTTATCTGCTACTATTTATTCTTTGTCTTCAGAAGCAATAGTAGAATCAAAACAAATATTCCAGACAGGAAAAAAAAAAGCTGTTTTAGTTATTAGTTTTTCTCTCTTATACAAATTTCCCCTCTAGCCTTAGGGAGGTTTCAATATATCAACATGATTTCTAATTATACCTTTACTAAATCAACCCTAAGTTAATATTGATTAAATTTTTGGTCTTTAATTCTTAATCAACACCTCCCAAACAACAAAAAACGACCTAATTATACCACTAGTATGTTTATTTGGCTGTTACACTTATTTGAGTTCTACTAGTACAATATTAGACCAAAAAAATGCATATATTATACTTAAACTTTGTAACCACAAAGCTGGTAGCTGTCATCTGCTCTGAAACAGGATCCAGCAGAAGTCTGTACCTTGAAAATATCACATATATGGAATGCTAATCTGAAATACATCTTCCTACTAAGGGTTATCCTTTTATAATCCTTTTTTTTTTTTTTTTAACCTCTTTTCATGCTTCAGTGGGAAAAATAAATTAGAAATCCTTAAATATAAAAATATCTTAAACTAAAAACATGTAACACCAACCCAACTGATGGATGCAGAAACTCTTGATTTTTGGCACTAGAACCAAGACATGGCTGATATAAGTCAAGGCTGTTGCATTTCAGACCTCCAAGCCTCAAACTGGACACTCTTGCAACCCCCCCTACATCACTTTCTGCTTCATGTCACTCAAGAGCAGCAAGCCTCTGCTAGAAAATCAAACCTATAAAATAGCTTTTTATAAGGAAAGGAAAGGAGGCTAGAATAGTTCCCTAAAGCAACAGACCATGTTGAGGCAAAGGTATAAACTTCCAGTGGTTGGTTCTTCAGCATATAATCATAACAAACTCTTACGCAAAGTAAGTGGCAGCTATCAAGAAAAACAACACATCAGACATCTCTCCAATCCAGTCACCTGGCAGACATCAGAGCGTATCCCTGTTTTCCAGAATCCCTGGCTACTCAACTCGACAGTCACTTCACGTCTCATTGTGTTCTTCTGCCGGATTTTCTGCAGTGCTTCCTAGACAGGAAGAAAATGGAGCTCTTGCAAAGAATTTTCTACAGCAAAGCAACATTAAAGAACACATATACATTCACAATATTTGAAGTTCATTTTTGACAGTTTCTAAAACTAATCCAAACCTTGTAACCGCCAGCCACAGACTGTGATGGATGTGCCTGAGAATAGCACAGATAGAGGATTTTGTTAGAGTGAGTGAGAAAGAAGATGACTCCAGTTTTTCTTGTAGATAACAAGTTCTACTTGTTATGATTTGATTATGATTATGATTCATTATGAGCAAGTAATCATTATCATTATCATTATCATCATCATAATCATTATCATTATGAGCAAGTAATCATAATCAAGTTATGATTATGATTACTTGTTATGATTGTTACTTGCTACTTGATAACTAGTTCTACTTGTACATTCAAAATGATACATACACAAACAAGTTAAGATCCTTATAATGAAAACAATCTCTTAATTCAAGTCTACGTCCATATATATTTCTAGTTAGAAGCATTCAGTAGGAATAAGGTCATCAATAAATTGAGTAAAAGAAACATCTTGTTAAAGAATGCTAGCTACTATACAACAGTTCCTGTTCACTATTGTCAGTGTCACCAGTTTGGGAAATTGATCAGCATTCACTGATCCTGGAGGCTATGACAACAAAATCTTCCAATACTATTACAATGAAAGAATTACATTTTTTAAAAATCTGTTTTGCTTTGACCACAGTTTGTTCAGTGTTGTGTCAATAGTGGTTTTGTCTGTATAAACCATGAAGTGGATGCTTGGCTTCTTTGACAGAACCATTTTTAAGAAGTATTTTCTGCAAAAATGGATGAAAGAAAAATAGCTGAAATAAATCACCTCCAGTTCAGGATCTCCTCTTTCTAATATTACCAAGTCTCTGGAGTATGGAAGCTCTTCACACAGCATGCACTTAAGTAAAGTCTTCTTTTCTCCTTAGCATACAAAATGTCTTAAAGCTGCAATCCATCCTCCCTCTCCTCCTTTTTACTACAGAGCACCTGCTCAAAGCCATCTATTCTCAATTCCCAGTCTGAAGGCTGTATGCATCTCTGGGCAGGAACAGGCTCTGCCTTCTACTCCACAGAGACTCATGGAATGGCTCCAAGAGGCACATTTATCCAGACAGCTTCATCAAAGATATTTCTAGACAGAACTGAGATGTCTAGAATAGGAGGCTAGTTAGCCCAGGTTCCTTTTATAATCAATGAGGGATGATAAAGTGCTTCAAAAAATGCATTTCTCTCTCCACTAACTTCAAAGTGAGCCTTAGAGTCTCAACTTATGCTCCTACTGTAAGTACTAGAAGTTAGGTATAAAGCCTCTAGGCACCACCTTATCACAAACAACATCATGCAATCACATGCAGTGGTGAGGCCAAAGGGAAGACAAGTGCTTATAGCACTTCAACCCCTTGAGCATCACCTTTAACTTGCCTTTCAAGACTGTGCCATTGGGTGTTATCCAATAGGTGCTGCAGTGCTTGCTGTACTTTCAGGCTGACTGGCTCAGGAGCACTCCATTATTATTTATAATATGTGACTACCTTTAAAAGCATTGGTACTGCTTAGGTGCAGCCCTACAGCTCCTACTACTGCTCTTATGTTTATTGACACCCAATTGGCAAAATGTATTATTTATCATCACATGAAGCTCCTGCTTCAGCCCCACACATCTATCCGATCGCAGACAACTACTTGAGAAATCAGTCATCCTAGAGAGTAGTCTACAAACAGAGACCAGAACACCACATAGTCAGTGATAAACACCAAAAGGAGCATTTTATCTTTTGAAGCTAAATTATCACCCCCCTACAACAAATCCAATACAATTTTATATACAAGTCATTCATTAACCCCTAATAAAAAGATGCCCGTAACACAATGATCTCCCTTCCACTGACCCTTCTCTGAGAGGGGAAAACTATAGCAAAGATAATTCCATCTTCTATTGGTCAAGACAATTTCTCCTTAAAAATTTTGCCACTGCTGAGTTTTTAATCCTGAGTGGTTCTTCTCCCCCACATTTACAGGGAATGAAGCTAAGGACTTGCTTAGTATCTATATAAAGAAATGTTAACTAAGTCTTCCTCATGCAACAGCACAGTACAGGCATACTGTCAAATATACCAAACAGCTTCCACAGCCACAGCATTATCAAACTAAAGATAATTAAAATAAAAAAGCTTTTTAATAAATAAAACCACAGCAGCAGTTAATTCCATCATATACCAAAGAAGTTCATTTCTCCCCCTACAGATTTTTTTTTTTTAAGTCAGTCAGTCAATTAGGAATGCCTGGTAGACAAACCATCAGATAAATGCAAAGCTGCAGTCCAGGATCTTAAGTGATGGATGCATCAGGACAGACTACTTTAGTCTCTCTTTAGGTGACTATTATTCTAATTTTAATTCCCTATTGGCTGAGCATATACACTTAAGAATTGTTTATTTCTCAGTGCTCTGAGGAGAAAAATGAAAACGACAATAACTCAAAGCACACCTCATTTGTCATTAAGTTCTACTGAAAATAAGAGCCATCAGATTATTCCAATTTTTTTTTTTTTTAATGTTCTATCACTTGAAGATCTTAAGGAATTCACTAAGACTGCCTATTAAATTTGGTCTTAAAACTATGCGCAACCATGGCAGTTTTAATCTCAAAAGAGAAATGTTTAAAATTATGAGACACTTAAAAGAGCATTCTGAAATGAAAAGTCCCTCTCTATGCTAATTCCTGAAACCACTAAAGGCAAGGGCTATAAAGAAGTTATGGTTCCACAAGGATCATTTTCTGTAATTGGTTAAAACTTGCAGTAGTCTGGGAGTTGAAAAAAGGAAAAAAAAAATCCATTCACTAGCAAGCAAGGATAAAAATAAAATCTGTATTAACAGCCTGAAAAGAAAATCTTTTGTGAAGGATTTCTATTGTTTCCATAAAAAGGGCAGTCACACAGCTTTACTCCATCCTGAATTACTGTGCTCAATTATCAGATACAGGAAGGCCCAGCATACCTCTCTCTGTGATAATTTCTGTTTATCAGCTTGTTTGACTTTGGGACTGTTAGCTAGCAGGTGACGCAGTTTCACATAACTCTTCCACAGTTTTTGGTATCTGAAGGACAAAAGCAGAAAACAAGTATTTTAGTCAGTACAGTAGAAGACTCTTGTAGTTTGGCCTTCTGAACTAAAATACACAGATGTATAGGCATCATTTTGCTCCAGAAAAATCTCAAAGCATTTTCCAAGAAAGGTGGCAGTGCCTCTGCAGTTGCTAGAGTGACATGCTCACAACAGCAGAAGCTTGAGTGTGCAGTGTGAGGTGAACTGCAAAGCTGAGGGCAGAAGACAAAGTCTCAGATACCCACCCATCCTTACTGAAGGACACTCTGCCCACTGAAAAGACTTTCCTACAGAGCGACACCTCAATTCATGCAGGTGAAGGTTCCCTCTTCAATTCCTACCACTCTCTGAAAAGCAGTTATGTTTTGCAAGAAGTGTCTGTCATTACACTGGCTGAAACATTCCAATGAAGTGCACAACAAAAAGGTCTACCAGCTGTGAGCTGTACATATGCATTTTGTGAAAGCGAAGTTTCATTCCGTGTGGAAACTGAAAGCCAAGTTTTCTATGGTTACCATATATGGAAGTTTTCTAGTTTTATCCAACTACCTTGCCTATTCATCATTCAGGAACATCTAATTACACATATATTTATATAACAGCTCATTTGTAGAAGCCCTTCAGTAGCCCAATACTGATTTTCACAAACTAAGATGAGGATATTTCAGCCTCAAAATGAGAGCTTGACATTTTGATGTACAACATACGTTTTATTACTAATATGGGCAGAAACAACTGTGCCATTGCAGTTACTTTTGAGAAATAATGAACAGATGACAATATGAAAAAGTAAGAAAAATTCAGTATTAGAATGTCACAAAAAACATACTATAGGAAATTCTTTTCTGAGCATTATATATTTCACACAAGCACCAGAGTTAAGGCTGAGATTTATCATGACACTACTTTGTTACTTTGATTAAAGAAGCACATCCGAATTCTCCAGACAGCTCTAGTGAGGGAAAAAAAACCCCAAAATTTCCGTGGCCTTTCCTTTTAAGAAAGTTAAAATACAAGATGCTGGAAAAGTAATTTATGTGGTATTCTAATATTTTCCATTAAGAAATTTAGCATCAAAACAGAGGTGGTTTGCACATTCTCATCTAATTTTCTTAATAAAAATTAAAAAATCAATGATTAAGAAATTAAAAGTTATAACCATAGCTGAAGAGAAAGTATGTTGTTGTTTAGATAAGCACTCACTCTTCCCACTCCTGTGACTTATCTGGTGTTAACACGCAACTTTAATTTCACATATTGTTTTTTCCTCATTATCAACATATCAAAGGCTAATTACAAGATGTCAACAGCGTGCAGAATTTAGCAAAATCTATTATATTGCTAAGTTAGAATCCTTTCAGACTAAGGTGATATTTTTTTCATATAAATGGAAAAACACTGAAGTAAACATTTGCTGGCGGTTTAGAACTATTTCGGATATTAAATCTAAAATTCTCTGAGTTGTAGAATAACGTGTGCCATACATTCACATGACAGTGACCGGGCCTCAAAAGTGCAAGTGAAATTCCATGTCATTAAGTAACACTGGAAGAATATCAAGAGGAAAATGACAATCTTAACTATATTTGCACAAGAGGTAGGCTCTGTATTTTCTGTCACCATTCAAAAAAAAAAAAAATCTGTGAATTACTGGAAGAGTTCCCTGAAATTGTCAAATTGTTACAAAAAAAAAAAATTGTAAACAAAACCCAGAAAGCACTTCTACACCACTACACAGATCTAGAGTGAGACAATTATCTGCTCTGTCTGAACTTCTGGTTTCCTCTCCACTCCTTCACTATGTTCATATCTCTAAAAAGACAGAAAAAGATACAGGCAAAATTACCATGGATGCAAAAGCTTTAAAAATAGTAGACTCAACTCTGCAAGTCATAAAAAGAGACAACAAAGAAGGATACAGCAAGGTGCAGAGAAACCAAATTGCCATGAAGAAAGCAAAAACGAAATGGATACATTATACATTACTAAATGTAAGAGCTGAAGAGCATCTAATTAAGTCAAGTAGCTGCTCTGAAACTAAAGAAATCAGTCATTTTTAATATAATGCACAGAACAGTTATTACCTGGAATCTTTTCCCTGTCAGTAGACTAAAAAAGTTCAAGCAGCAATTTGAGAAATTTAGTGAAGGTAGATTCACTCAGGGCTCTTAAACAAAATGATCTAAATAATGCATCCTCTAACTAAGAACTCCATATTCTACACTGCCTGAAGAATGGTTTTCCCTTTCTCCTGTTACAATATTAAAAAATAAAAATAGACAACTGGCTACTCAAGGAAATAAAATAGAACTACAGCAACCTTTGGTCTAACTTAGAAGAGTTATTCTCTGGATAAAAAGTTTGCTATTGCACATGCATCAGAAGTTCCTGAACTAAACCAGAAAAAGTTGTATGTTGTATTTCATTCCCAAATTTACAGATACTACTGTTCTATGCCATAAGCACTACGCTTTATGTCAGATCAATAAGCGTAATTAAGTCATAGATGACACTGAGCTTCTGAGCAGAAGATTGAAAGAAAAGCATCTTACTGAGGATCTCCAGCATAGCTGAGTTGAGCAGGTCGTATCCCAAAGTGGACAATAATGGGGAAAGTAATTACATCAGGATTGAATTGTTCACGGTCCAGTTGATCAATACGAACTGAGCTGGGTTTCTAGAAGATAAACAAAATATACCTAATTGACAACAGCTCTATGAAATTTTTTTTTTGTCTCTAGCCCACACTGTCCAGGAACTTATAAACAGCAATATTTAAGCTTATTAAAATACACATAAAAATAATCCTTTATATAATAATCAATATTTTTCAATGGCAATGATTGAAATAAAGTTAATTGACTTAGCTCTCCCAGAGAAAAAAAAGAGAAGTCTATCTTCATTTTAAAAGTTAAGAAATATACAGTTTGGTCACTTCTGAGAACCCAGTGCAGCTTTCTTTGGTTGAGTATGAGGACTAGAACTCTGGCATCCAAGCTCCCACATGCCCAAGCACTTCACTAAGATTAGGTTACTTCTCTTATTTTAGTTCTCTTCCTGATTTCCCAATGTAAGCAAAGTCATTATTAGATCCACTCAATCACACAGACTGAACAGTATAAGAAAAATTTAAAGTGGAATCCCAGGTTGATTCATACAATATAGTTTTGCATAATGAGAAGACTGCCATCCTTCTTATGCTTCAAAACATACATTTTTCTATAGTTAAAAAGGACAGTGTAAAAGGAAGTGATTCTCATTTCACCTTTAAAAATGCAGAAAGAGTAATTACATGTCATCGTAGAAGACATGCTGCTTACAGAGCTCTTGATAACTTATCTAGCATTTAAAAAACTCTGTTGAAGTTGCAGTTTGTCTCCAAGTAAATATTTTTCCCCATTACCTTCCAGCCTGCTTTGTTATATGCCTGTTTATTCCCTACTTCACAATCAGCTGTTTGAGGCCAATATTTTCTGCTTGTCTAAGCTTTCAGAAAAAGGACATTACTTCTAGTTACCTGCATCTCAAAACTTCTAATTGAGCATTGTGAACTTCTCAAAAATGAGTTTCAGAATTACAGAAACAGCTCCCACCATACTCTTCACAAAACAATAAGAATGCATCAAGAACAAAGCTTTCACCCTTCAAACCACCTTCGGAGAACTGTTCGCAGGAATCATTTTCTGCATGGATAAGCAAAGCCAATTCTAGAAATAAAGGCAAACCTCCTCAGGTGGCAAAACTTCCAATCTATTCTAGAAAAAATGATTACCTAAAACTTGGGACTTGCAGATAGAAAAACATTTACCAAGGGAAAAATGCTTATCAGCTTCCTTTTGGATATGATGACAGAAAATAGCTGCCCACTCAAAAAAAAAAAAAGTTATTTTGCTGATGCTAGCAAATTTTAAACAAAGAGGAATAAAGGTTTTCCCCTCAGCACTTCCAATAGGAGGAACAGGGCAGCAAAACCTAATGAAAAACACGGAGAGGATTTTTAACAGGCATAAAAAGTTCTCTTAGCCAGAATTTAAATTCTTGAAGTTTAAGTGTATTTAGTTTAGTGGGCTTTTTTTTTTTTTTTCCCAGAGTCGAATTGAAAAGATTTGGAGGGGTGAAGGATTGTTAATCTTCACAAAAGTTGCTTGTTTTTCTCCCTCTTAATGTTAAGAACGTGGAACTTTTCCTTTTTTTTTTTTCCTCCTTTTTTCTACTTGTTTTTTAAAAAACATGGTTTTACTTCACAGCAACACCTCTGAGAATCAAAAACACAGTATTATTAACAGAACATGTTAACAATAATTGTACTATGTACACTGATTAAAAACCACTATATTAAGGATACAATGCTTTCATATTCAAATACTTCACATTTTAGACACGTGAAGACAAGTAACCTGATCCTCAAAAGTAAGTGTGAACAGATTTCAACACATCTGTTGCAGATGTGTTGTAGCAAGCTCTGTGTGCAAGCTTTGTGTGTAAAACAAGTGGGCTCAGGACCACTTAAATCAAGCTGTTTTAAATCATCATAGAATCACAGAATCATTTGAGTTGGAAGGGACGCTTAAAGGCTGACTAGTCTAACTCCTCTGCAATGAACAGAGACACCTACAGTGAGATCAGGTTGCTCAGAGCCCTGTCCAGCCTGACCTTGAGTGTCTCTAGGGATGGGGCATCCACCACCTCTGGGCAACCTGTTCCAGTGCCTCACCACCCTTATTGTAAAAAAAATTCTTCCTTATATCCAATATAAATCTCCCTCTTTTTATTTGAAACCATTTCCCCTTATACTATCACAACAGGCTCTTCTGTCTCTTTTTTCCCCACAGTCTCCTTTTAGATACTGAAAGGTCACTATTAGATCTTCCTGGAGCCTTCTCCAGGCTGAACAGCCCCAGCTCTCTCAGCCTGTCCTTGTAGGAGAAGTGTTCCATCTCTTGAATCATTTTGGTGACCCTCCTCTGGATGCAATCCAACAAGTGCCACTCAATAACGCAGTTGTTGATATATTCTTAACAAACAGGACAGAAGAACTTAAGTCTTGATCACAATTGATGCTTCAAAATTGTGAAGGTTATGAGAGGCATAACCACACCGTGTGTTCCATCCCTCCCGGAGTATGATGAACACCAGTTTACCTCTAGTACTGTAGCTGCAATAAGCAGCATCAAAGAAATACACAGTATAAAGTGTGCACCAGCAAACAGGACATAAGCAAATTAGATGTTTTTTGTCCAGATGTTTCTCTCTCTCCTTTTAAAAGGGTTACCAGAGATCACTTAATAATCACATTCAGAATCCTGTTTTTTAACATCTCCCCCAAACCCAAGAAATTCTAACAGAACAGAGCCCCATTATCTTTGTTTTCTATTCCAAACCTCATCAGTCAAAGCTTTCCTCATGGCAGAAGGCAAGATCTGCATGGGACTGCATGCAGATGTAGTACAAAAGCATGTTACAAATATATGGATTTGTACTGGCAGAAAAAGCAGCAGCATTTTGAAAAAAGTGAAGTATTAAAAAGGATTAAAATCTGAACCTTTAAATCTCCTATAAAAATTTTTCACTGAACTAATGAAACACGATGAATAAATTAAACAGTTATAAATACAACTGAACTATTGTTAGTGGTTAAGTGGGACATATGCCTATCAATTTTTTTCCCCTCTAACATGCATAAGATTCACTTTACATTTTATAGAAAAATTGGATCTGTTCAAAAGAGAAATTACTTCTGAAGTGACATTGTGGAAGAAAGCAGCAAAATAAAATTTAGTGTTTTTACTTTGTTGTGTCAAGTGGATAAAATTGAATTGAAAAGCTGTCATTTTCTAAAAGTTTCACATTGTCTCTCTAATAGAACTGTTTTATCTTCTAACCCTATAAAATGCACAGAAAATATTTTAAACCCCATTTTTCACTTACTTTCATACTCAATTGAATATATGGCAATGAAAAAAAAAATCCACAAACTAAGAAAAATATCATCATGTTCGTCTCCAGATACAAGTACATACTAAGGATGGCATTATAACATGACAACATTTCAAAGTGTTGCAGATTTCTTTTATGTTTACGTATTTTGAGGCCCATGCATCTTTGAAAACATTTTGTAGAATAGAAAGTTTGTCAGTAAAAATCACACAAAACCTCAGAATTAACACTGCCACTCAAAACGCGTTGCCTTATGCACAAAGACATTTGCAGCTCTTTGAGGGATGCCACAAAGGAGTGCATATGCTACCCTCATGTTAAAGACCACCAAGTTTTCAGCTAGCTGAAGTCAGTGCATCTTTGGCAAAAAAAACTAGTGTCTACCATTCAAATGCTGAAGACTACACACTACCAAATAATTGTATCACAAAAACCACCGGCAAAATTAAGCAATTAAGGCTAACAATTCCTATTATAAGATTCTACCTTAGTTTTAACCACCTCATGTAGAATTTTCCACACTGAGTTCACATGTATTCTGTATTTCATGTTCCCACACATGGTCTTATTTTCCTTTTGGTGTAGGAAGTTTTAGTCAGAACAAAAACACTGAACGAAATCAAGGGAAAAAGAAATTAATCTGACAAGTTATGATTAACTAATTTACTAAATGTAATACTACCATATTTAAAAATAGGAGTTTGAGATATCTATCTAGAAAGGTGACGTGACTTCAGTTTGGGGAGAGTTTCTTTAATTAAATTCCCCTTTAGGCAAGATTACACCACAAATTTTTTTTATGAAGAAGCTGAGAAGTTGTGTAATAGTTGAAGGTAAAAAATAAAGTCAGAGGAAGAAAGGTCTTGCAACAGAGAAAGCTGCAGGAAACTCCAAACTGAGGTCCACGCTATTACTGAGATACCATCACTGTCCCACTAGCCAAGCCACGTGGACAGAATTTTGAAGCTTTTTGGAGGCACTTTTTAATCTTTCACACAATTCTTAAAGTGTGAAATTCAGAAAAAATCGGCTACATTTGCACATACACTGAAGCTGAAAGAAGCAAAGAATTAATGCTTTAAATACTAACTGTTCCAAAAATTATAAAACAATATAAAACAAGTTGGGCACCGGATATTAATGCATGTACTCATTTATGTACATCAAATTCTTCAGTGTGAGCAACAGCAGTGTAAGAAATGATGTGGGGAAAAAATACCTCACAGAAAGGCAGAACATTCTCTATATTCAGGGCAGAATTTATGGAGAGCACATTACATACAGGAAGGATGTCAAAAGAGAAACATAACGTAGCAAATAATTACTATTTCTCTGGTTGTATGTCAGTGAAAATAGAATAAGATCATGTACATAAAGACCATCAGAAAAAATATGAATGCAGATGAGCAAATAACATTTTTCTATACTTAAAGTACAGCCATTCCTTTCAATACGCACATTGAAACTATGCTCCTCTGGAAACCTGCCCTTGGGTAGGACAGCAAAAGGTAAAACTATTTCCAGGGTTGGAATAATGCAATAAACTGTTCCTATAGCAATCTGCAACTGTCTCTGATCATCTTCATCCCCTGCAATTCAGACTCCAGAAGATTCTCTGAAATAAGATATGTGCATGTTATTGAGTTATTAATTTGTCTTAATTATTTGTTCTACCATGCCAGGGCTGGTAACGATCATCCCTTTGCATTCCTCTGCATATTTCTGCCATTCCAGCTCTTCCCACTGAAGCATGTTGGCAATCTCTTCTTCAGGCACCAAAGCTTTATTGCATCGTAACAAGTAGAGAAGAATCTGATGCATCGACAATACTTCCTTCCCTCCATCTTAAAAACATAATAAAGAAAATGTATTTCAGATATTCACTCCTAAAGCACAAGAAAAATACACAGCACATAAAATATTCAGATGAGCAAAATAAAATGCAAAATGTTTAAGCAACTTGACAAATAAGGACGCAAATGTTTTACTGATGAATAGTGCACATGCATAAAACACACTTCTTTGCTAAACTGGAAGCAATAATGGTAACAGTAGCAAGAAAAACAGTTTCATCATTCTGTAATGCTGAAGTTTCTAACTTGCCTGAAAAATTTCTAAATGAGTAGGCAGAACAAATCAGTTATGTAGTCCGGTTATGTCTTCCTTTTCACATTTCTACCATTCCTTTTACAACAAAAGTTAAAAAGCCTTTAGGCATCCAAGCAGCTTTTTAAGGACCACTCAAGATTTTACAGGATACTTCTGGATGAATGTAGTAAGTTATCCTTACATTTTGAATTCATCTGCGGTGCTTACATGCTGCACCTGCAGTAATGAAGACTAAAGAGCCTCATGCTGTCTTCTGTCATTAAATGAATTGAGCGCATGTGAAAACTGCTAAATACTTCTGAGACCTCTGGAAATACACACAGCAAAGGCTGCTTGCAGGGAATTAAGGCAGTGTAATAAACATCTGATCAGTTCCAGGGAGCCAGTCAACATACAAACAGCAAAAGATGAGTGATAGCCCTGACAAAACACCACTCAGAAGATACCGACTATTCAAATTCAGTACGTCTGCTCATCTGAGTAAGAAGACAGATATGTTACTACAGTGCTTTAATTCTGAAGGAGGAGGTCAGAGAGATTTGTGCCAACAATGGAGAGTTCATCTACAGTTATAGAGGCATCTTAAAGTTTCATCCCCAACAGAAGTAAAAACGTTCATCTCCTTTCCAAGAGAGTCATGGAGTACACACTCTATCACTAAACACACAATAAGGAACAGAGAAAAAGTAAAGCCTTCAAGTGGTATGAAGGATATTGCCACAGCATAGGGAACATGACCCCAGCATATGTGGAGAGTCTCGCAGAATCTCAGTGTCACAGCAGTGCTGCCTTTCACAAGACACTTGAGGAAACAAACACTTCTGTTCCAGCTGGGATTGCAGCACTTCTCGGTAACAGGAAAGATGAAAGGGAATAACACAACTTCCTAAAACCTCCTAAAACAATTAACCTCATTCAGCAATTTACCACGACTGCCCAAAGGACCAAATGGACCCTGGAGTGCCCCAGGTCCAGCACTGCTACCAGGTAAGGAGAGAGGTTGTCCCACTGTGCCCAGTGGCTGCACCTCCAGTGCAGAGGACAGGTTTGGGTGTCACAATACAAGAAGAACGTGAAGCTATTAGAACGTGCAAAGGAGGAGGGTTACAGAAATGGTGAAGGGTCTGGAGGGCAAGGTGTGTGAGGAGCAGCCGAGGTTCCTGGGTTTGCTCAGTGCAAAGCAGAGGAGCTGAGGGGAGGCCCCATGGTGGCTGCAGCTCCTCACAGGGAGCGGAGGGGCAGCACTGAGCTCTGCTCTGTGACAGTGACAGGCCCAAGGGGCTGCACGGGCTGCATGAGGTTGGAGTTAGGAAAAAGTTCTTCAGAATGGTGGGCATGGAATGGGCTACCCAGGGCAGCGGGCATGACATAGAGCTCATGGATTTCAAGAAGCACCAAGAGTGAATATAAAACAGGGAAAATTAACCCCAAAGTTCAATGGAAACAGAAAATACTTCTACAGAGCTAGAGACATTTTAAAAGTTTTTTTTTTTTCCTTCAAATTAAAGAGGAATTCAAACTGCAAGACTTTTGGCTTTGTCGACTAGTTTAGATTCAGCAAGAAGTATACCATATCCAATTTCTGAAACAATGAGCAGCCTTAGATACTGAAGATTCTACAGGAAGGGCACAAGTTGTAGCCCTTTGCTAAAGAATAGTTCAGAGACTGGACCTCTTGAGCAAAAAGAAGCCATAGCTGGAAGTTTGTAATAGTTTTACAGTGTTTCACTCTTTAATACATTTTCCATCATAAAAATCTCTGACAAAATACAATACAGCAACTATTCTGCATGCCATGCATCTCTGGCACTCAGCAAACCTGACACAATTCACTCAAAGCTACCCTCAAGATTTGTCTCTGTAAGTATCTAACACTGAAAACGTGGGCAGTGAGACACTGGGACAGGTTGCTCAGAGAAGCTGTGGACATGTTTGAGGCCAGGTTGAATGGGTTCTTAGGGAGCCTGATCCAGCCACAGCAGAAGGGGTTGGAATTAGATGTTTAAGGTCCATTCGAACCTAAGTTACTCAATGATTCTATGAAAATCTGACATTCTAAACCTTGAATTTTCAGACCCTGGTAGAAGAATACGAAAGAAAAGTAGAAAGAATGAGAAATCAATTGATTTCTGTCTTCAAGGAAGCAGTTGATGGATCCGTGGGGATCTGTTGCAACAGTGTATCTTCTTTTAATAGACAGAAATAATGTTTTGCAACAGTATCTGAAGGACATGGATTCCCACTCTCTAGAAATGGAGAATAAGAAATGTATATGTAATTAGAAATTAATCATCATAAAGATGCTAGAAACAAACTATATATGCAGAAATAACAAGAAAAAGCCATTTTTATAGAGATAGAGAACTGGGAGCCTTAGAAGAGAAGCACAAAGGAATACGTGTTAGACAGACTAATCTCTCCCTGCCAATAAATCTAACAACACAGGAAGAGCTGACTTCCTAACTAAAGCAAAACAAACCAGAATATAAAAACTCCAAAGTAACTGGAAAACACCCTCAAGCTACACAGTCCAGGCAGGTCAAACTTGCTCTCATTTTGTGATGAGGTCAAGTTAATCAGCCACATGTGGCTTGATAGCTTATTTTGTAAATTGCTTCAGTAGAACCAAATCAATGTTTGCTAGCAAGCCTCACAGCTCAGCTTCTGATTGAACAGTGTTGTGTATTGAGGAAGGAACAACAATTAGAAATACAGTCATCTAGCCTTCAGTACTCTCCACAGTAGTGAGCCAAACCTCATTTAGCTCCAGCTATAATTAATATAACAACTAAGTTCCAAAGCCCAAAGCAGAGAACACCTTCAGGCCACAGCCCTCTTGATGAAGACTGTTTCACATCTAATCTGTGCTCTCACAGTCCAGCAGCTGAGCACATCTTCCTTTCCACGCAACCCTTTCAGAACAATCACCAGGCAGCATCTCAGCAGGACACATTTTCAATGGAGAAATGACATTTATATCAACTGAAAGTCTGTTCTACTATCTTAGGATGTGTTAAATGCTTTTGTAAGCTGTTCACTCAAACTGAGCATAGCTCTCTGCACTCAAGCTTGTCCTTGGCTGGCAGGCCTGGGCTGAATTGTACTGCAACGGTGTTTTTCTTTCTTTCACCATTTCTTGCAAGGGCTAAATTTACATTAAAGATAAAAGAAGAAAGAAGCAGAGCAGCCTGTGCTCAGGGGTGACAATCTTGCTGATTCTCAAAACTGCACATCAATAATTTCTATGTAATAACATGGCACGTATCCTGAACTGCGGACGGAATATGAAATTTAGTTTTGTGTGTGAGAATAGACAACACTGCTCAAATCCCACAGCTCCATCACAGGACAAGTAAAGAATGACCCAACACTTCCTGCAGCTACCACACAACAGACAAAAGCTGAGCACGATACCTGGCCTTTCCATCAGAATTCTGGTGCTGAGTAAACTACACAATCTATCAGTGAACATGAAAGACTTCAGATGGAGACATCAGTTCTTCACAACTGAACTACTTGACCTGCAATGAGTTTAAGCTCTTAATACGTTACCTGGAAGAAATCTCACGAATCGTGGCATGAAGTGAAATCTGGGGCAGGAAACAGAATCATTTTCAAGTGAAGGACCTTAAATGTAAGGGGAAAAAAAACCAGAATTTATGAATAGCAGCATATTTGCAAAAGAAGAAAAAAGATGGAAATCCTGTCCCATATGAAGTCAGTGACCAGTGATTACATTTGGCACTAATTTCAGATAGCAAAGTAGCAAAAGGCATAGAGAAACAGAAAAGCAACTTCTAATAAATGCTTTCAGGTAGACAATTTCAAAAGAAACTACAACAGCTTAAAAACTAAAGAATCTAAAAAACACAGTATTCTATTTAAAACTGCAAAGAAAAGTATGTCTTATAAATTTTATCCACTTCAGTTTTAGAGGCAAAGCACTAGTATTTGATTAGTCTCTCCCAGTTATTGGTTTGTTTTTTTTTTTCCTGTTATAGTAATAAAAATAATAAGGAAATTTCAAAAGACAGTATTTTGTGGTTTTTTCTTTTTCCTTTCCTGTTTCATCATCCAAAGCCTTGCATAAAAATAAAAACAAAAACACTAGGTGCCTGCCATTAAAAAAAAAAAGCAATCAGAACTGTGGTACAAAATAACATTAATATTTGAAGACATTTAGGCAAAAATGACTACACAAAATGTATATTTGTGTGCTCCTCTGTTTAACTACAAGTGTACAGCACACATCTATAAAGAGAAGCCAGGAAAACAGCTACAGATTCTGAATTAAAATTCCTTTGAATTTCTCTTTGTTTTCTTTTAGACCAAGGGAAGGATAATTCCTGAACTTCTCCACTGTCATAGCCTTCACAGGAACACACATTTTCATCTCAGCAAGTTAAAAACATTATGCTATAACTTACCCTTCTAAAGCTGTCTGCATGACACTACTTTGTGAGCTGATTGTTGAGAAATACTGCATGAATATTTGTTTTTTAGCTTGTAAAAACAGAGGATATTTTACCTGATGCCTTGTACATGACAGTACCCTGCCCACAATACTGTCTAATAACAAACAGTAAGAGTTAACATTCCATTACAACAGACAGTTTTTGGATTAAAGAAGAAATTTAGTTTATCTGTAAGAAAATAATGCAAGATTTTTTGCATTTTAATTGCTATAATCCCCACTAACAACCCTCAATAAACTTCACCCTCTAAATTATGAAGTGCAAGTTTGCTCCTCTCCCTTAATACAGCATTTGACTATTATTTTGAGGCCACTCCCCAGGTTTTTTTAATGTTTAAAACATAAAAACATAGCAAAACAGAGGTCAACTTTCCAAAGTTTTTGTTTTTGTTTTTTTCTTTTGGAAATAAAAGTTACCTTTAAGATTCCAGTCGTACAGTTCCAGAATATCTTTGAATAGGTAAGAAGAGAACAGCTCAAGACCTTTCACACAAAAATTCTGTGGAATAAAAACAAACAGGTTTATGATTACATAATATTGTAATACAGATAATGCTACTACCGTTATCTTCATATTTGTCAACTGCTAGAAATGAGGTTTTGGAAACAGCATTGATGCATCTTTAATCATTTACTGCAGCACAGTGGTCTAATAGGAAAAGCACTATTAAGAAAGCACTATAATGAAGATTCTGTATGTAATGCCTACATCCACCCTATTGGCAGAAATCACAAATGTGGTAATCCACCATGCATGTCAACACTTCCTCCTGAGTAAGTTCATATTTCTGAGAAAGATTTTTAATATTCCTTTTTTTCTACATGTTTATAATAAAAGCTGTAGTATTATGATCACTTCTTCCATTGCACCAAGACAGTACAATATAAACAGAGGGTTATGACCTTAAAGCCAGCAGGAGGGGAAGAAAAAGAACAAAAAACCTCATCAGGTAGGGAAGCAGTTCCTCCATAACAAGGAGCTTTCAATCAGAAGTGTAGGAACTGCTGCTTTACAAAGTCTTCCTGAACAAACAAGATCAGATCAGATCAGGACAGGACAACATAAGTAATACATGTATGAAAATGGCCATAACTTCCAAGCCCAAAAACACAACCTTT
This sequence comes from Phasianus colchicus, assembly GCF_987193195.1. Lineage (NCBI taxonomy): Eukaryota > Metazoa > Chordata > Aves > Galliformes > Phasianidae > Phasianus > Phasianus colchicus. Next base: position 16,448,305 of record NC_143438.1, on the reverse strand, counting down.
CAGAACAATGCATTAGTAAAGATGGTTGTAAAGTAGGCTTTAGCTACTGGCATCAAACCAGGAGTCCAAAAAGACAACACATCGGATTCAGTAACAAGAAACAATCTGCAGTAATCTTGCTGAGGAATTTCAGAGATCTTGCACGTATTTTAGATGGTGTTGAACAACAAAAAAGTAGATAACTAGGAAGAAAGATGCAACTATCAGACTAAAATACCGATCCTATCTTTGTAGTTAATACGCAGGAGCATTTCTGTACCTACATCTGCTGTTCTAATGCAATTTAATTCACAAACTGACTTTACCAGAGATTAATTTGTAATTAAAAAAAAAAAACAAAACCAAACAGATTAAGAACTGAATGTGCTTTGCTTGTATCCACCAGAAATTTGTTTTGGCAACAGCTTATAGTAAGTACTGATAAGTGATCCTTAGAGGATCATATTCAAGATTAAGTTTCAGCTTGGCATTGACTCACATGTGTCTGGAAAACCAGCACTTTCACATACATTATTTTTGTCATTTGTTAAAGAAGGATAATGCCTAAGTTAGTTCACAGATACATAAGTTATGCCAGATACTCTAACTTAAAATGAATAAAAGCACTTCTTACTATTTGATTTTAATATATGATAGCCTAGGTGGATGGATTTATGCTAGTACTTCTGAGAGAAAATTCCTTTTCAGACATTCTTTCAGAACATAGCCTGTCTCTTACCATCTTCTCTACAAGAAGGGATTGTGAAGAGTTTAATCCATTAACAATATCAACAACTCTTAACCCACTCTGACTTTTTGACTAATTATCCTTCTTACCTCAGGCATCATCTCTTCAATGAAATGAATTGTATAGTCAATGTTAAATCTGATTACTTTACATAGAGGAATCTGGAAGAAAAAGAGATTCAGCATGAAAAGCTATGCAGTGACAAATGTACAGTTAATACAATTTTGTATGCAGGGGTATTAGTGTCTGCTGAAAACGGAATATACTAAAACAGCTGCTTAGTGGGATCATACAAAGACAGGAAAGCAAGCATTTGCAAGAGAAATACCAATTCTAACCTCCACCTCTGATAACACAGGACTGAAGATTGGTAAAGTAAGATTAAATAATGCCATCTACTGGAGATAAAGGTTTGTTTAGAAGAAAAAGCAAAGTTCAGTCAAAAATTTCCACACCTGCTCTCACTTGCGTACTTGGAAGTGAACTTATTTTTGGTGATACAACATGTCAGATAGATGCAGTGACCTGAAGGCAAGCTGTTTTTAGTATGCTGCCAATTCTGTTAGTTATACAATTCTAAAAAACTGTTTAAGTGATGAAAATACAATCCAGGAATTTCAGGATAAATGTAAAAGATAGTGCATAATTTCATTACATAAATAAATATTTCTATAAGTGCACTCACCTAACTAGTAAGACAAACACACAGTTCACTTCTTTGCATATGCTGGCAAAGTCCACATACTGCTGAAGGCTGTTTTGTGGCTGCTGATTTGTGCATTTTCTTGGATTTATATTTTTAAGCCAAAAAGCTACATTTCTAAAAAAATAAGATGCCTAATCCTGCCATCCACTGCCTTTGTGAGTGTAAGAGACAATCTCAATCACTCATGAAAGCGAGTTTATTTTGCACTGATACACATATAGAGATTCAAATGGTGCCAGAGTTGCACTGAAATCAATGGACCTAGAGCCCAAGTATTCTACTTGCATCTTCTTGCAGTGCACTGTTAAACACTTAACTGTTTTGTCTACATACACCTCCTGATAGTAAAAGGATTTACACCAAACAACCACATATAAAAACTGTATTAGATTTGATACAAAGCTTTTAACTACTAAATTATTAAATGCTGTAAATAGAATAGTAGGGGAAAAAAAGTATTCTAGTTTCATCTAGAATGTGAGAGGGAAACCTGTCCCATTCAAATCAGTGACGCTTTTAAAAAAAGTATACAGGGAATGTTTTCTTTCTAATACACAAGTTCAAACAGCATAAAATGTTCTCATACAGAGACTCAATAGCCTGAGTTTTTTCTCTTGTTACCATGTAGAAAATGAATGCTTTGGAGAAATGACTATGGACAAGATCTCCATTAACAGGAATTTTGCTATGGCAGCAATACTGCCATATGTTATGTGGACCAAAAACTTCTCAGTAGAACCAGGTAATCTCTCTCCAAAAGGTTTTATGCCTGTTTGAAAAAAGAACAGGCTACAGTATCATGTTGTATTCCAGTCTATAGAAAGGTAATCATTTGCTGATGACCATTTCCCCCAGTGGGAATGAGAAATTACTATGAGAAATTGCTATCTGATTCTGGCCTCAACACGTGTACTTCACAATAAAAATCAGTTTAACATCTGCATTGCTCATGTCACGCAAGAAGAGTTTTCCTTGTTGTTTTTTTTTTTTTCTAATACACTGCCTTCTTGTCACATAGCAGGCATTGTATGATAAAGATAAGGTGGCCTCTTTATCCTTTTAATAAGAGCAAACAACATAACTGTTCCTATTTGCTCATTTACAAAATGAAAATAAAGCCTTGGGCTAAATCTGTCTTGAACCCCAAGGCTGAGCTACTGTTGCAGGGCAGGAGTGCATCACAGTGCTACCCCCCACTAGTTGAGTACCACTGATTTGCAGGATTCTTGTCAACAGCAGACCCTTCTCACCAGAGCTAAAGCATTGTGATATTCATAACGTAAGCAAACTGTCAGCTAAAAATGATTTTTTTTCCCCTCAGTGCCTCTTAGTTCCAGTATTCTTAGATTGCAGTCCTGTATTGTGACCATTTTTATACTGGGCTTTGACATGGATGCGGAAGGTAGTAACATGTATAAAAATAAAAAAATAGTGTCCCAGAGCATTTGAAAAAAATTCTTAAAATATCAAGATATAAAAAAGAAGGTACAGATATTATTTTGTTCTGATATGGCTAACAGTTTAGAGTGGAGTCATCTGATATCAACCATTTTGTTGTTATATTTGCTTTCAGAAAAGAAAAATCAATTGCCTTAAAAGCCTGCAAGTTTTAATAAAAAATCATAAAGAGTTCAGTGACTGAAGAAATCAAACAGATGTTAGAAAGTAATAGATATGCCTAAGAAATTTTTTTGAAGAGAGAAATCCTTTCAGAGAGGATATTTTAAAAAAAAGTTCAGTCTCCATTTCTCACTAAGGGAAAAAGTTTGTTGGTTTGTTTTTTAAATTGTTTTTTAAATAAACTTTTTCAACTTAACAAAGCTCCTCATCTAATTTAAAGCTAATTAACAGTTTTAAAAAGTTATTATTCCATCCATGATTTATTATGTTTTCAAACTGCAAAATGTAAAAATATGAATGATGCACGTCACAGTCTCAGTCGCAGTTTGAAGGCAATGACTACCACCATTATGTAAGACAAAACCTGAGACTCAGCACAAATGTTTTCTTCCTGTCTCCAGCGCTGGCAAAAAAGGTTTGTAACACCCCTTGGAGTGAAGTTCTACTTCAGGGCAAAAATAGTTTGCCTTCCAGACAAATCCTATATACAATGTAAAGAGTATACTTACGTTTGTTAGTGGGGCATGTGAAAACATGGAGAATCCTTCAAAGATATATTCATGGTCATCATACTCAATAACAGTAGGTCTGTCTGTCTAAAAAAGTAAGCAGAAACAGCATGGAGTGAACAAGAAGCAGTACTACTTTCACTATGAAAACAAAATTAGAGTTCTGGTTAGAATTATTTTTAAAGTACTTACTAAGAAGTTTGTGGGAGGTGACACCGTAATTCGATAGTGGTACAGTCTTCCAGCATTGTTGGTCATGGGGCGACATGGTTTAATGGGCTTAAAGAAAAGATAAGTGGAATTATGTGCAAAGTCAAGGCAAATTTAGATTAAAAGAGAGAATAAAGCATTTCTAATAGCCATGAAATATACACTAGGAAAAATTAAATAAAGAAGGTTGTCATAATTAAGGATTCCAGGAAAAGAGAAACTGGCTATATCTATATAGGCACTTCTAGAAATAGTTATAATGCTCTTCAAACCAAAGAAGTGAAAAACACTGCTGTAATTTTTTTATTTGCCATCTGACTCTTCATGTTTTCTACAAACAGCAGTTAGCCATTTACACAGCAGACTGATTTCCTCTTTTATACTAAATTGTTTCAAGAAGCTGATTTTAAAACTTTACAGAAATAAACTTAGGCTGTACATAAGATCCGAGTACGTTATCAAGAGACAAGTACTCACTCATCTGCTGGTGGTAAACCTGGGCCCTGAAGAGAAGAGTCCATTTCTTGTTATTTCTTAACAAGTCAATCCCTGGCACACGTAATTTTGCTCTGTTGGGTCATAGTGCCTGCTTGTGAGAATGGTACACTAGGAGGCAGCACTGAAGGGATTTGCTTCCTCCAACTGCTGGGGACTTGTGATCTGCTCCAGCTTCTTCTGAAGCAGTCCAGTTTAACACCTGAAGATCTAAAAACCCTCAGCAGTTTGACAAAACCAGTTTCTCATGCCTGATGGGCTGCTGTCAATCTGTGAAGATATGACTATCTGCAGGGAAAATACCTGCGACACGTGGGGTGCTACACAAGACAGTACTATAAAGTTGGCCTGCTACACCACTGCACAGTTCTGTGCCATGTGCAGAACCCAACCACAAAACAGAGTGGTTACTCTGCTCAGATGCAGGTTATGCTCCTCGCCGTTGTGACAAGACAGTTACAAACCACATAGTTTAGAAGCTAGCCAGGATTACCTGAAGGATAGGATAAAAATTAATATATACTAGATTTTCTGAAGCCTCACATTCCTAGCTGGTCTCACTCCTTCATGCAGCAAGTTTTATTTATTAGTTTTCTCCTGGTAAAGTTTTCTTCCTCCTTGCTTACAAGAAAAATATTCGAGACAATGTGGGGAGGAATTGATCCTCGAGTGATTTATGGAGAGCTTCAGACCAAAGCCATTTTTCTGAAATGGAATAATTTATCCTTTGCAACTGAAACATTCACAAACCCTTAACTGCAAAGAAATAAAAGAATGTGTCGCTAAATGTTTCAGAAAGCATACTGAAAAACTAAATTCTTAAAGGAAATCTATGAAGGTAAAGTGTAAAACTATGCGCTACTTTTCTTAAATGTTTACAACCAAGCTGGCTTTTTTTTCAATAAAAACCTTGAGGTGGTCTATTTCCAGAAACACAGATCACAAAGCAAATGAATATTTCTATAGAAAACCACCAGTATTTTGACAACATTTTCCAAATGAAGGGCACTACCATTACAAATGTTTCAGGAAGCTGATGGGCTCAATTTTTTCTAATCAAGTACTAATTAAAAACTTAAACTGTGTGACATTTTGTAGTGCAGACATGCTTTCATCACCAAAGCAACACCACCTCCTGAAAAGCCTGCTGCTCCCCCAGAAGCAGATCTATGAATTCATTTATTTTTAAAGTAAAAGAGGGTTCTTATAACATACTCATCCACTTGACAATGGGAGATCTTTCCTATATTCTCCTTTTATTTTAAAAACCTTCAGTCAAGCACATACAGGCAAATGTTTTCTGTATTTCTCAGGTGGATTTAATTACCAGTATTCCTTTTTAAATGTGAGGTTACACAAAGTGATTTGATTTTGCAGAGAAGCTGTTACTAAGCCCGTAAGCCATGGAGAAAAAAAAAAAAACCAACAAACAAGCAAAACTTACAAACTCAAGTACAAGTTCACTGCAGTAAGTCTGTATTCAAAACTGCAATCCTTAGAACTACTTACCTCCTCACCAGGATAAATGCCGTGTCTTATCCCTGTTCGTCGAGCTTTAGCGCTGCACTTGCACAGCGGTCCATCATTCATCTGTCAAAAACAAAATAGGATTCTGTTTTTATTGAAAAACAGTAGGTGATTGTGTCTGGAAAAGTATGTTGGTTTTAATGCCAAGAGTGCTGATGCTTCTAAAAGCCTGTCATGCTTAGATTAAGTGGATGCTCTTAAGCCAGTAAAAATGGAAACAGTATAGACTAACGTAAGAAAAACACACAATAGCGTTTTAACTCCATGACTGTTTCAGAAGCACAAAATGGGAAAACAGTGTCAGCAGAACTGTACCATCCTGCTGTCATATGCATTTTTCCGTATCATATACATAGCAACAGCATGTCTGCCTAAAGTAAAAATCAGGCCTTAAAAGTGCACGCGTAAATACAAGCTGAAATCTCTGCGTTCAAACAGTCTCACTCAGAAAGCCTGGTCCTGATTAACCCATCTGCAACACAGCAAGGCCTTCGAACAAGGTACATAAAGCAGACCATTTGAAAATTTTACGTGGTACTTTAAAGTAACAGGGAAAACTCAAACGCATCCTGTGAACAGATCGGTAAAGAAGAGAAAATGGGAAAACATCCACTTCAGTATTCCATGTGGGTGCATGAAGTACCTATAATTTAAGAGAGCAACTGCACAAAGTACAAAGCTGGTGTCTATCTTTTCACCTTTAAGACACTCAATGCAGACTATCAATTGCTGCAATGCACTAAAGCTTTCTGCTCCTAACATCACATCCATTGCTGAAATCCAATAAAACACAGAACCAAAACAGAGAAATGAGCTAAGTTCTGTATCTTGGGCTTTAACGGAGAGTTTGAAAGTTTGAATCCAAGAAGTGAAGAACACTTTTTTGATTTAATACAGGAAAGCAACACAAGAGCCAGCAGAACTTTCCATACCAGTATAAGAAGGCTGAAAATGTAAACCCCGGCGGGACTAAATGTCATCAGACAATAGACACAACGTGAAGACACTCCAGGAAGTAAGAACCACCAAACTGCTGCTACGGTAGTCTTTAGACTATTGGAAAAGGAACACAACTTTCTGGTTGCCTTGTTAATTCCCTGAAGGTTCATCTCAGTCTGGTTTCTTCAGACTGGCACGGTAGATGTGTAACGTGTGCAAAGAAATATCAGAAGCAGGGCACCCCTTTATTCCTCTGGGAACTTATGCAGTGTTATTAAAGTGACATGATGCATTTTGTTCACTTTCTATATCTCACACTGAAACCCTTGAGGAAAGCAGAGGTTTAATGAAGCTGATTGATGTTTATAGGTAAATACATACTTTCACACTGGCTTATGTAGCCATAGAACAGTCAAGTTAAATAACACAGTCAATAAAGAATTGTTCAGTACTCCTTGAAAAACAAGGGCCTACTGAAGCTAGGAAAATAACCATAACTTCTGAAAAAAAAATCATCCTTAGTTCTTAGAATGTTCAGCATGAACATTGGCTCTGTTACATTAAATACACAGAATGAGACATGCGAGGTACCTGTAAGCCCAGGGCTTGAGAAGCAGGTCAGATACACAGAACCAAATCTCAAAGTTTGGGAAGGAAAGTTTCTCAGCAGGAAATTCATAAACCACACATTCCTGGAACTATTCTTGCAAGTTATCCTACTTCATATTATGGGCTAGCACACTACTTTGAAATGTGCCCAAGAGCACATGTTTGTTTTTATTTTCATTTAAATGCCTAAACAGTTTGCTAATTTTGTTTTCCACATAAATAAAAGCAGATAGCTCAGTCAAATTATTATTATTTTTTAAACTAGAAGCATAAATATGAGTTGGCAATAGAATATTCAACAGACCTCTGAATTACCACAGAGGCAATAAGCATCGCAGTATCTCTCAGCATTATGATTTGCTGCATTCTGAACTCATGAATCATACGAAGTGCCAGAAAAACAAATTTACTGGGTTGCCATTTGACAAGAAGTTAGAATAGACCATAAAATATTTAACAAAGAAAGATGAAGATGGCAAATTCGCTAACAAAAACTAGTCTTCTGTGCAATGTATACATTCAAAACAACATTTTGTGAGCTCAGCAATTACATTTAATGAGAACTATAATCTCCATGCAATTACAAAAGAACCATTAGACAAGAAATTAGGAGCATTAACAGCATATTTAAAATATTATTTATCATTATGAGCTAAAAGCTTTTAGGTGAATAATTTGTAATGGAGATAAACATGCTGCCTTCTCTCGATCCCAGAACTCATCTGTGCACCTTTATCTCAGTGATAATAGGACAGAATTAGCACACTGCTAGCAGTTCAGGTTTTATTAACGCTGTCAGATGTGATTCCAGCCAAATACTCCACAGGAGTCATGATATGGAAGCACACACTTAGAATCAAAAGTTAAGTGTTATGAAGAAGATGAGACAAAAAAAGGGAAAGAGTGGGGGAAACACATTGAAATAGATGTCTCAGCATATCTGAGAACAAAGCAGAACTTTAGGTCCACAGGGGAGAAAGACTTTAAGAAACAAAACTTTCACCTCTCACCATACCTGTCCTGGATCATTGTACCACAGTTCCTCGTGAAGACGATCAGGGTGTGCTTTTTTACGCTTAATTTCTGCAATGACATCAAAAACTTCTGAATCCGAACTGCTAGCACAGCTGCTGTCATCATCAGAGTCGCATTCTGATTCACTGGAGCTCTCTGATTCAAGCAGGGAAAATAAAGTTAGTTGAAAAACATTTCCACATATTCTCTTTTCAGAATTCTCTAACAGATCATAGCTCACAGTGGCACACCAAAAGTTTCAGCAGTGCATGACATTCACCCTAATTAAAAATGCGGTTGCTGTCATTTTCATTAAAAGTGATAGCACGTGCTATGGATATTAGAAGACCTACATCCATGTCATCTGTTTTGCAGTTTGGCTGTCCAGTGGCACCACGGATCAGTTGTTGATGAGGAATTTCAGTAAATGACTTTAAAATGCTTAATAAACGAAGACTATAGAGCTACAACCAGTACAAATATTACTCTAAAGTTAAACAAAAACAGGGCAGCCTGGTCCACTGGTTGGCGACCCTGCACATAGCAAAGGATGTGAAATTAGGTGACCATTATGGTCCTTTTCAACCCAGACCATTCTATGATTCTATGAAAAACAAGAAATAGAAAAGAGAAATAAGACAAACTCACAAGAATGAGCTAAACAGAACCTCTTGCTTTTTAGGAAAAAAAAGAAATAATCAGATTGCTGTAAGTGTTCACATTCAGTTTCATTTTACCTACAAAATGCTTCCTGTCTGTAGCAGGACAAGGTCTAGTCACAACTTTCAAAACAGCACATATGGATACAGTTATTAAAGGATGCATGCTGTTACTCATTTTTAAAATCAAGTATCCGTAATAAATCAGTTATCACATAAAAAACATAGATGAGAAGAAAGCCACGAAATGATTGAAAAAAGCTGCTGATGAAACCTGAATGAATTCAGTCTTAACTTTCACAGAAGCCCTGTTCAATGAGCTTTCCTCAGTTTGGGTTTTTTTTTTTTTTTGACATTTTCTTTGTATTTACTGAAACAATTCCTCTGATATATCAAAGGAGAGAAAAAGGCTGAAGAAAAAAAAGCACAGGTCTCACACTTGTTAAAATATCTCCTTTGCACTGCTGTCAGAGTGATGGTACAAAGTATTGGACTTAATCCAAAAACTTAAGAGCCTGATCTCACACATCCCCTAAGCTCCTATGGTTCTTAGAAACAACACCCTCATGGATGTTTTGTCACACATTTCCACTCATCTTCTTGGCTCCAATTTAAATAAGTAAGTGTTCCGTGTTCACCCGCAATGGTCTTCCTCCCCACCAGTTTGTCTTATGACAGGGGGATGGCCTGCTCCTCTGCCTCTAAGACTTCCTTCTTGAGGAGCAACGAGCCTTCCTGAATCCCTTCCCCCTTCAGGACTGAAGCCCAAGGGATTCTTCCTAACAGTGTTCCATACAGTTCAAAGTCTGCCCACCACATGTCCAAAGTAGCAGTTTTGCTGACTACCCCCCCACTGCCCCAACTTCACCAAGAATAGAGAGAACTCTACCATTTCATGGTTGCTCTGCCCAAGACAGCACCCAACCTCAATATGTCCCACCAGTCCTTCTCACTGAACAGCAGGTCTAGTGGGGCACCTCCCCAGCAGGCTCTCCTAACAGCTGCGTCAGGAAATAATCTTTCAAACACTGTAGAAACCTCCTGGACTGCTTCTCCAATAAACACTAACAAGCTGTGTAAGTCTAACAAAAAAAGTGCAAAAATAACGTGGGACTTGTGAGAATGAACTGGAGTTCTGAAAGATCAGTGAGAATTTTGAATTTCATGTATGCAAATCAGCCTTTCATAATCAAAAATGACCTCGGAGCACACTACTCTCACTAAAATACACAACTACTGCTAATGAAAGGCACAACAGGGGTATTTGCCTAGCTACATAATAAAATAAACTATTAGCCCCAACAGAAGCATGGTTGTGAGAGAAGATTGCACAGGCACAGTGCCACAGGCCCAGCGCAGATGCAGAGCTATGGAAAAAGAAAAACAGCCAGCATTGCTCTTGGCCCCATCACTGTAATCCTGGAACAGAGAAGAAACACTTTTCAGTGGAGATCCAAGTAAAGCTTACAGAGGTAAGCTGAATATAATAGTGTTGCCCTTCAGTCATGTACATGAAAATATATCTGCTAAACGTGCAGTAGACTTTGCTGGTGATTCCTGATTGAATTCAAACATGCAAATCTGCTGTTCAGAAGAGTTTTCTCTACACAGCTTAAATAAAATAGGAATCTGTTATTGTTTATTTTTTGTCCTTTCATCTTTATCTTATCAGTCAGTTACATGCTGGCAGTTTAAAATGTGTCATTATATATACCCATATTTCAACTTAAGAATTTTAGGTATTTGATTGCTAGAGTTACTAAGTTCAGATCTGAGAGAATACGCAGCTAAACAACCAAATATGAAGTATCACTTAGAAAGCAAGCCCAACAGAATATCTAAGGCAGTGTGATATGCCTAAGAATTTCTTAACTTACTTTCACAGCCACAGAATCACAGAATGGCCTGGGTTGAAAAGGACCACAATGATCATCTAGTTTCAACCCCCTGTAATGGGCAGGATCACCAACAACCAGACCAGGCTGCCCAGAGCCACATCCAGCCTGATCTTGAATGCTTCCAGGGATGGGGCATCCACAACCTCCTTGGGCAACCTGTTCCAGTGTGTCACCATCTTCTGAGTGAAAAAACTTCCCTCTAATATCTAATCTAAACCTCTCTGTGTTAGTTTAAAACCATTTCCTTTTGTCCTATCACTATTCACTCTGGTAAACAGCTGTTAAGAAAAAAAATCATACTATGTAATGCTGAAGTGCTGGAAATACAGTAACAACTAAACAATTCCCAGTAAACAAAATCAGAAAAACAGCTTTCAGTGACTTCAAATTGTTATCAAAAAGTATGCCCTGCTATTTCAACCAGTATTTCCCCCAATAACTGATACAGCTAGCAAATTCATTTCACTGCAGAAGAGCCATATAGGAACCGTGATAATGCAGATAAACTCTTTGGAAAATTAACACATCTGCATAGGATGATAATAAACAGAAGTTACACAACAAAAATACAGTGCAGAAGGAAAATAAATACAGTGCCATAACAGACAGCCATATGAGTTTATCATCCCTGCCCTTGCTTCCTTTTTATAAACACAGAGTGTGAGCTCTCAAAGCCTCTTGAGTACTCGACTTATCTGACCATACACAGGGCACTTCCATGCCATGGAAGAGACTTCAGCATAAGGCAGTGCTGGATACTTTTCCTTCCCTTAAGCTTTCTAGATCAAACATGTAGCTCTACTAAAGTAAAAAATAAAACTCCACAGAACTGCACTAGAAAGGATGGATTTAAAAACAGGTATTAGCCCACTGACATCACCAAAAAACACACAACTTCCAAATAACAGGTGATCTATAGGTTGCTCCATTTCAAAGCTTCGCTATCATTTCTGCCTACCAAGATCTTCATCCAGCTTGGTCTTCGGTGGCTCCCATGGCGGCCTGGCTGCTTTGGCTTTTGCCTGTCGTTTTCCTAGCTCCTCCTCAAACTTTTCATACAGATCTCGGAGCTTGCTTGTGCCTACCACAGTAGAGTCCCCCTGTTAATTAAAAAACAGGAAAAAAGCAAAGGCAGTGCTGGCACAAGAGAACAATGTGTATCGATGTTTCAAAGTAAAAAGCGTGGGCAAAAAGACAAATCTCAGTGCTGAAATTTAAATGAAGTACAGAAATACTTGATAAGGCTTAGGTGTATAGCCACATTGCTCCATTAGGTGAATGAGCAGAGAATTCCATTTGTTGAAGAATGATCATCAAACCATTGGCCAAGCCAAGGAGAACTGCGGCTGAACATTTAATAAAGCTGAATACTAATATCTAACAGCTCAGATTTAGAAGAAACAAAAGACCTTCTATGCAAATATTTTGCAATTCACAAGAATCATATCACGCCCTAAAAACACAGAACTTAGTCCATTTTGTTGCCTACTTTGAATTAGTGATTTCACCCTCCATTTAATTCTCAAAAAAAGAAGAGAAAAAAATGAAGATAAACCTCCTCATTGAAACACCACTCCCCTACCCTTCCAGTAACCACTACTGGCAAAGAAAAAAAAAAGAAAAGATTTCCTCCAGCATAAAACTTTGTCAGCATTTAAGGGAAGATAGGGCAATTTAGGTAGTTTTGCTCAAATGTGGGCATAACAGAAAATACCCTCTCTTGTGAAGACAAAGCCCCTCTTCCATGTACCAATAATCTGAATAAAAAGACATTAAAGAAACTGATGAAAATAGAAAATAGATCTATAAGGTCTATTCTGTTTTTAAAGACTGAGATGCTTGGCAGGATTCAACACTGAATGATACAGAACACAATTCTGCTGAAGAATTCACATGAACTGAGCAATCAAATAATCAAAAATGGACAGTTTGCAGTAATTTCAGAACGTACCACTTGATCCATAGGGTCATTTGAATAATAGCTTTCAGAATGGGTACAGCGAACCCAGACTGGTTTAAGTAATTCATCATCTTCATCTTCATTTTTTTCAGATGCATTCTCCTCTGACTCTTTGTCCTTGATACTAGTGTAATTTTTTTCTTTGTTGCCACTCTGGCTCTCAGACCACCTTTCTCTTTCTTCCTCCCAACGAGGTCTCTTCCTTTCTCTGCTTGGAGAGCGGCTTAACAGGAGAAAACAAACAAAACCAATTAGTTTTTTATTATAAAGACAACTAGGTAGCTTCCAATAAGCATATAATTCTACTATATGAATTACATCAAAGTCTAATCGCCTTTTCCAGCTTTTAACTTTTCACCGTAATAAATACTTTGAAGTTTAGACTTATTAGAAAAGGAGTTAAAATTACAAGTGCTTTCATATTCTGAAACCTTATTCAAGAATTAAAACGGAAACAAATGTTAGTTTAGATTAAATTTTTTACTTAAATTTGAAAAGAGCTGTTTTTAACTTTTCCCCCAGTTTTGAAGCCCATCTGTAATTCTATAATGCGATGGAAAGCAGAGCAATGTTAGCAGAGTAGCAAAGTCCTAAGACGCAGCAAGTGAGGATATGCTCAATGCAGCAGCTCTGGGCACAGAAACAAAGAAAAAAAAATAATCTGTGTACCCTTGGAAAGCCTCAGGATTTCCAGCAAGATACCCTTGCCTTCACTGTCAACCCTTGAATGGGATCCTGGCTCCACCCTTCCAGTCCCTCAGCTGCATTGCAAGTATCTGAGCTCCCCTGCGTTCACCCTGCCTTCCCACCAGTTGCTCAATCAATGCTTCCTGACTTAGCACTTCTATTATACCATCAACTACAACTTAGAGCCTACAGACTATTTGTATGAGAAAATATGTAACTTTTTACTGGATTATATAGAAAGCAAATTGCTTGTGTAACTCCAATTCTTGCAGTTTGATTGACACCAGCTGTGATTATTTTTTTTTTTTCTTTTCTAAACTTCTCTGTCTACAAGGCCCATATGTCACAGTGAATTCAACTTGCCAAGATTTAAAAGGAAAGGAGCATCAATACAAGAAAAGTTCCTAAATCATGATCTAAACATGAAATGACTCTAAGCAAACTTGGTACTTTACTTACTTGGAGCAGATGTATGGCATACAGCGGAGTTCCCAGAAACTCATCCTGCTTCTAATTCTACAAGGCCTTCATATAACCACGACATTTGTAACTATGTGACATTTGTAACATTGTAGCTATGTGTATATGGTTACAAATCTAAGATTCATCTCTGAGTTTCAAACCTGCTATGTATGCACACATTCGTACCCTCATAAAAACAAGGGAGACCAAATGTGTTCTCATTACCTTCCTGTTCTTTTATAATCTTTTTTGTAGGACCTGTCTGGTGATGGTGATCTTCTGCTGTCACGGTGCCTATGCCTGTCCCTCTCGCGCTCCCTTGAAGAATTCAAAAACATAAATTAAATGAGAAATCTGGGACTTTCATACGTTCCACACCTGAAAGCAAACTGAAATCATGTTATTCAGAATGACATGACAGTTAATAAAGTCATCTATCTCAGTAATACTTAAATTCATACAACACAGAGGTATCTTTGAGAAATTTACCACAGGACTTATTGTCATTCCTCCTGTTCTTCGGTGACAAACAGAGAAGGGTAAGATTACTACACCTTTAACCACTCTTCATTGCCTCAAGGCATGGAACAAAATCCTATTCCGCACACAACTTTGGAAGTACAGCAGTAACTCAAGTATTTCAGGCAAGCCCTTTTCTCCTGACAGTCACTTGAGATGCACACACACACAGATTAAAAAAAAAAAAAAAAGATACATACAAGGTCTGTATCACAACAAAACCATGTACCTCACCTACAAGACTCCACTTGCACATAACATAAAGAACTGGGATTGGAGCTACAGGATCCTTGGGGCCCCTCCCACCCCAAGCCATTTTGTGATTCTATGAAGTTAGCAGGAATTACTGGGTACATTAAGTGCCAAAGATATCACACTGGCACTTTTCCAGACTAACAGCTGACAATTTGTTATTCTACAATCATATGTGTAACTGTTACACTTCCTAGTAAAAGAGTCTGCTGATATACAAGGGATCATAAATACATACCTCAGGTAATTCTGTGGGCTATTGCAATGATGAATCATTTATGAATATATGTATGTTTCCACATGTATATGCATGAAATAACATGCAATTTTACAAAGCACAAAGTTTATATAATTTATCTACTGGTCTTCCCTACACCCACTAATTCTTGCTCAAGTGTAGATTTACTGTATATCCTACTGCCTTCTGATTTGCTTGAGAGATAAATGCTGTGCAAAGACATACCAAGGCAGGGAAAGAACTGCCTTTACAATACACAGATACATTGTAGACTAGATCTAGAAACTGTAGTCTTCAATCAGTAACAGACCAACCTCTGAGAAAGAAACTGCTGGAAATACATACTTGCAAAACTTAAAACTGAATTTTTCAATCCAAACTGTAAATTGTGAAATTATGTGACAAACATCTGGGTCATCCATAAAACACTGAAAATTCTACATGCTCATCATACAAAAAAGTCTTAGGGAAAATCTTTTTTTTTTTTTTTGAAAATCAGATTAAGATCAACCAAAACAAACTACACTTAGTACATGTGGGTGTTGTTTTTTTCTGTTTGTTTGTTGTTGCTGTTTTTGTGTTTTTAACACAGGTGTTGTGAATTAAATTTCTGCATTTCAAAATCCAAGTATTTTCATTACAACAGACACTAAGTATAAATTCATGTTACACATGAAAACACCAGATCTTCCAAAATTAGAAGCATGTGATCCAGGTGCCCTGATAAACTTTACTTTCAAGTATCTCTGTGAACTCTCACCTAGATGGTTAGACAAAAAGAGCAAACGTATTGATGGTTTGCTCTAGAACACTGCACAGCGAACTGTGCAAGGTCAGCTCATAGCTCTCAGTCTGATTCCATCTATAAAGCAGAGGGACAGAAACTTAAAAATACATCCCAAACTGAGCCGTCTGCACTCAGCTACCTGAGTCAAGCCACACAAACATAAACTTCTATGGTAAATCCCAATGAGGTCAGATTACTGCTCAGCAGCCCACTCTGTTTTCAAGGATAAGGGGGACAAGTATACTGGCTTGCAGAGATGAAGAAAAAAAACCGTATCTGAAAGACAGCAGAAGAGCAGCTCTTTCCATCAGAGCTGAGCACTTGCCTATATACCACAATGGAAGGGAAAACAAGGGGGAGCAAAGAACACACTCATAGACCACAGAACAACAACCAAAGCTCTCCCACTGCAAGCAGAATGTATCTCACTACCTGCTACGCTCATAACTTCTATGATGAGGTGACATTCTTCCTCTGTCATACTCTGTCCGGTGCCGACTGCTTTCCTGCCTCCTCCTATCCGGACTGCGGCCTCGATCCCGACGATCCCCGTGGTTATTGGACCGATGCCTGTCACCGTGGATGTGACTGTGCTCACGATGCCGGTGCTCATCATAGTGCTTGCTCCTCTCTGGAGATCGTCGATCACTTTGTGATTTTTCTCCCTGGTACTGACCCGTGTGCCGAAAATGGCTGCTGCTGCTGCTGCTATTGGTAGTGCTGCTCTGAAAGGAGCCAGAGTTGTGCTGATAGCTATTGAAGTTAGGTGGTGGGAATGACTGTTGGGAATACCCTGTGGAATACACAGGCTGGTAGTTGACTTGCTGTGGTATGACTGGTGGTGGGGGAGGATGGGGTACTGCAGGAGGAGGCATCATGTACGGAAAAGTGCTCTGTCCGGTAGGAGTTGCTGGCACAGGAGCATTGCTAGGGGCTGGCACTGGTGGAGGAGCAGGAGGGAAGCATGGAGGCACTGGGAAGCTCTGCCTCATCTGATGGTTTGGAAATGGTGGCCTCATGGGACACTGGTTGATGGGATTTTGTGTGGAAGGGGGAACCGGTGGGGGATATGGAACAAAGTCTGGCCTGGGAGGCATGTAACTGGTGGCTGAAGGGTTTGAATAGGTAGCTGGAGGTGCGGCTTGCTGGTCATACTGGTACTGTACAGAGGGCTGCTGGGGGTGAAGCTGCCGCAGGTTCTGAGGACGATAAGTCTGTGCTGATGTTCTTGCTCCTGGTCCCCCCTGCCCACGGGGACATCCTCGTCCAGAATGGAAAGACATGGTTCACCTTTAATGAGGAAAATATAAAAGTTCATTGTACAAAACTTTGTAGAAGGCCCTCAGTACATTTGCAAGAACTATTCCTGAAATAGCAAAGTTAGTTTCTGTCATTTCCTTTAAAAGAAGCAGTGGAAGATGACTGTCTTTCAGTGGGAGCTCTGCACTTCTCAGAGCTCTAGTACAGATCATTAGGACCCTTTCATTTCTTTAAGTCTTTAATCCTCTACAGTAGTTTACCAGTAGTCTTTAATCCAGCACTCCAACTGGACCATGCTCCCCGACTCAGGACAAAGTTAATTTTAACAGGTGACTGCAAGGACAGGCTATGGTTGCAAGCAGCTCCACTAGTATGTACAAGATACATCAGTATAAAGACTTCAGATACCCTGTATCACCATAAAAACCAATCATGTTAGCATCTTCAACAGTCACCCAGGTCCTAAAATGAGGAGATCTCTCTAGCACATCATTCTAGAGTTCAGATAGGAAGACTTTTCTGACACCTCATCACAAGTTATCTGGTCCTACAAATCACACACATTTTAAATGAGCTAAACAGCAACTAACATTCATGATTTTCACCCCAGTTTATCACAGGGACAAATTCAACAGATGTTTTGCAATACTTCAAGTTAGGCAAAGGTCTTTTTGTGGGATGAGAATCTAACAGGTCACATAAAAATTTTCAGTGTAGACTACGCTGTTACTCTAAGTTAAATGAAATAAACAGTTCCAAAAATTCATAAATCCAATTCTTATCTTACCAGTAATTGCCACTGCTTCAAGTAGGCTGAAGTTGTGTTCAAAACTATGCACACATGTAATGCATTGTATTAACTGATAAATGAAAACAGCTGTGCTTCACAAAAGATAAAGTTCATTCTTTAATTAAAATTCCTAAGTTTAAAACCTGTGGGGTAAAAAAAAGAAAACAGTAAAATAAAGTTTAAAAAAACACTCATAGAATCATAGAATTGTTCAGGTTGGAATAGACCTTAAAGTCTTCAAGTCCAACCACAGCCTAATCAAACTACCCTAACTCTAACAACCTTTCACTAAATCATGTCCCTGAGCAGATCTCATGATGCTTTCCTTGAAATGGAGAGAAAAGTTAATCAGTTAAGTAGTCAAGCCTTGTTTTCCTAAAAGATCACAGAATGGCTTGGGTTGGAAGCATCCTCAAAGACTGCCTAGTTCCAAACTCTCTACCATGGACACGGCTGCCACTACCAGTCCAGGCTGCCCAGTGCCTCATCCAACCTGGCCTTGAACATCTCCAAACACGAGACATCCACAGCTTCTCTGGGCAGCTGTGTCAGTACCTCACTGCCCTAGAAGTGAAGAATTTCCTCCCTAAGACCTAACTTAAATCTTCCCTCTTTAGGGTTAAAGCCATTCCCCTTTGGCCTATCAATTGGTCTTGGTGGTGGGATTTGTTCCCTTTTCAAAGGGAACAGAGGCCAAGGGATTCAGTAAGAAAGCTGCATTTCTAGGAAGCAGCAGCCACAGTGGTAAATCGATTTTTCCCTTCCAGTCAGCAGTGCCTCTCCAGCACTCTTGCTTCTATAAAGGCTCTCAAGAAAACCCACAGTTCATAGAATCACAGAATGGCCTGGGTTGAAAAGGATGACAGTGCTCATCTAGTTTCCACGTGCAGGGTCACCAGCCACCAGACCAGGCTGCCCAGAGCCACATCCAGCCTGGCCTTGAATGCCTCCAGGGATGGGGCATCCACAGCCTCCTTGGGCAACCTGTTCCAGGGCTTCACCACCCTCTGAGTGAAAAACTTCCTCCTCATATCTAACCTAAACCTCCCCGTGTTAGTTTAAAACCATTCCCCTTTGTCCTATCGCCATCCACCCTGGCAAACAGCCGTTCCCCACCTTGTTTATACGCTCCTTTCAAGCACTGGAAGGCCACAGTGAGGTTTCCCCGGATCGCCAGAGAACAATTTTGGCTCTAGTACCTTCACAGCTGCTAAATACCCAGAATAACAGACAGAACCCCTTTCCTCCTACCACACAGAGCACCAAAGCACAGCCTCCCCCAGGCTCACAGACAGCAAAGCAGCCCAGCACCGAACACCCGAACTCGGATCACAGCCCGCTCTCCAGGCTCCCTGCCCACCCCCAGACCCTCGGCACACAACCCATCCCACCTACCGCCGCACGGCCGCGGCCAGCCCGGCCCTCTGCTCCGGAAGAGGAAAGCGCAGGGCGGGCACAACGCTGCAGGAAGCACCGCCCCGCCCGGCATGAGCGGCACAGCGGCTGCCTGCGGGCCCCGGCCCCGCGGCGGGGGGCTGCGGTCGTACCCGGCGCTGCCGGTGTGGGTGGTGGAGGACCACCAGGACGTGAGTGGCGGCGTCAGGCGAAGCGCCGGGCTTGCGGGGGGAGGTGGCGGTGTGGTGCGGTCAGCTCGCGTTCTGTTTTCATCTGCGGATAGCTCTTGAGTGAAGAACTCCAGCAGAGGATGAGGTTGGGCAGTGGGAAAAGCACATCCGAGTCAAGTCACGTGGGCATCGGGAGTTAAACCCCTTCTTTGAAGCTGGATGGGTTAAATTATCTGTTGTTCAGTTTTCTTCTCTCACAGGGCAGTGAGGCAGTGGCACAGCTGTCCGGAGAAGCTGTGGTGCCCCATCCCTGCAGGTGCTCAAGGCCAGGTTGGATGGGGCCCAGAGCAGCTGAGTTGCTGCTGGCAACCCTGACCAGTACACGGAGATTGGGCTGAGTGGGCTTTGAGGTCCCTTCCAACCCAACCTATTCTATGATTCTATGATAAAACCCAACAACAGCAAGCCTCTAGTCATGGGGCTGGATGATTAGTGAGAAGGGTTGCTGCAAATACAGAGCCTTATAAAGAAGTAAAGGAAGTAGAAGCATAATCTTCTGTTAGCTTCACATGCTCAGGGCTCAATAATTGTGCCCCATGAACATGATTGCTACCCCTCTGTATTGTTTGCTGTCTCTTTTCTCTTTCAAATATAACCCAAATTCTAAGGGAGTGTGAGTGGAACTGGTGTTTCTGCTTTTATAGCTGTCTCATTCGTTACAGTGGAAATATGTGCTTTTTTAGGTGCTGCCTTTCATCTATCGTGCAATTGGTTCAAAGCATCTGCCTGCTGGTAACATCAGCTTTGTTCACCTTGATTCCCATCCAGACCTCCTTATCCCTGTGAATATGCCTGCAGATACCGTGTTTGACAAAGAAGCACTTTTTAAGTAAGTCTCGTGTGCTGCATCAGGATACATTGTCCACTTCTTGCTATGCTTGCTTTTTGTTGAATATTGATACAACTGCATATGAAATACGAGCAACAGATGTGTAAATCAGCCTCAAGCTGTATTTTCTTTATTTTCTGTACAAAATTTCATAGCTCTGGATAAAAGAAGTTGTTATGTTTCTTTTATGAGCGTGGTCAAATGTTTATGTTGCATTTTAAGAAGATGTAAGACATGATTTACTTTTAGTTCACATTGTCAGATTGGGCAGTTCCTCTGAGTGACAGGACAGCACTCCAAATGGATTCTTTTCAGTGAGCTGCAGGTTTTAGAACAGCTTTTCTCTCTTAATGGTGACAAATTGACTGAGATTAAAATAAACATTTCTTGTGCTGACCTGGTGCATCTGTGAAGTTGAGTATGATAATTAAGACCAGTGTTTATCCCTATCTTCTTAGGTAGGCAACAGGGTGATCTGTTTTTGTCTATTATTTCCTGATTTAAAATAAATATTAATTGTTCCTGTGTTTCACTGGTACACAGCAGTGGGAAGAGGAGATAATCAGTATATTAGCAATTGTGTCACCCTGCCCATGGTCCATATTTAGTTTTCTTTGCTGGATGAATGAGAAGCCTTTGGACTGCATCATATACATAAAGAATTAGGATGATAAGAACAGATGCTATTCTGTAGGTGCTGATTGGCTCACATTCACAACTGAGGTTATATCTGAAGTCTACTTAGGGCAACGTACAATAAGATACTCCCTTGGGGTCAATTATGTGGAATGGAATTCATGATGCACCTTGCACTTCTACTCTGTCAGGTATATTCAGAGAGAAAGACAAGAAGTCCATGTAGCAAATAAAGAACCATACTAAGAGTGAAGCTGACTGCACTTCATAATCCTATTGATTATTACTTTTAAAATTTTATTGTATACATTTTTGGTTCTTCTTACAAATCAAGATTTCAATCCTTTCTCTTTTCTTTGGTGATATGACCCGTACACAGAATGTTAACTTCAGATGATTTGCATGGGGGTATTTGTGCTGTTCTTGACAATGTTTTACTTGCTGGTAAAGTAAGTGTTATTGCCAGTCTTTCTCTCATCATTACAGTGAGCTAAGTATTGAGAACTGGATTATGCCTGCTGTTTATGCTGGCCATATTTCTCAAGTGGTGTGGCTTCACCCACCGTGGGCTCAGCAGATCTCAGAGGGCAAACACAGTTTTTTAGTTGGGAAAGACATATCAACAACTACAATCAGGTAAATCATTTGCTATCCAGTGCTGGTAAAATAACAGCTATGTGCCGTGTATTTTGTATTCTTGAATAAATATAGTGATACATTTTCTTTTCTCAATGAAAATTCAATTTGTATTTGTTAATGTTTTGGGGTGTCATGTGACTGTTTGTTTTAAGAGGTAAAGTTTAAGTTGTGCCTTAGTCTCTTTTTTTTTAAAAAAAAAAAAAAGTAATTCAAGTTATTCACACTTCATTGCATTCAGCCAAGATTTCAATTAATTTTCTTTGATAAAATGAAAATCTTAGGAAAAAAGTAGTTTTTTAGAGGATTGGGGTAACAGAACAGCACTTAGATCCTCCTCAAATATCCCTTATCAAGATGAAACAAGCCCACTTGCTCAACTTCCCCTTGTTGTATGCTCCATCCGGTCCTCTAACTTCCTTAGCCATTCTCTTAGATCCTCTCAGTTTGTTGACATCTCACATGTTTTGGGGGTCCAGACCTTGGCAGAATATGTCCAATGAGACCTCAGTGGTGCTAAATACAAGGTGAAATCTCTCTTTTGGTTATGGGCTTGCTAGTACAGTGAAATTTTGCAATTAGTCTTTATCATTGTAGGGGTGTATGGATTGGTTGCGCACACTTTGCTTTATACTTTGACTGACCATTCCTCTTCTGTAGCATCCTGCTGGTCTGTGCCAAGCTGGTAATGCTGCACGATGTTATTCTGTCCTAGATGCAAGACCTTTTCTTTATCTTAGTTGAATGTAATGAGATTCCTGTAGGTTATTCCTCTGGGTTGCCTTAGGTCCCTCAGGATGCCAACACTGTGGAACTGAACTTCAGGTTTCTGCCATTTTTGAAATTATTTGAATGTGGCTGATGGATGGGGATACCCTGTAATTGATAGGGGCCTTAACAGAAGTGCATAGAAGTTCACATTTCCTCTCAAAGTTATTTCTTTAATCTGAATTGAAGGTTTTGCACTTGGGCCAGAAGAATCCCAGGCATCTATACAGACTGGAAGGAGTTGTCCTTGAGAGCTGCCCTGCAGAGAAGGATCTGGGGGTCTTGATGGATGAAAAGCTTAACATGAGCCGCAGTGTGCTCTTCCAGCTCGGAAAGCAAATGGTATCCTGGGCTCCATCAGAAGAGGGGTGGCCAACAGGGACAGGGAAGTTATTGTCCCCTTCTACTCTTGTGAGGCCCCATCTGGAGTACTGTGTCCAGGTCTGGAGCCCCCAGTACAAGAAAGACAGGGAGCTGTTGGAGAGGAGAACCACAAACATGATCAGGGGACTGGAGCACCTCCCCTGTGAACGCAGGCTGAGGGAGCTGGGTTTGTTCAGCCTGGAGAAAAGAAGGCTGCGGGGTGACCTCATTGCAGCCTTTCAGTACCTAAAGGGAGCCTACAAACAGGAGGGGAATCAACTCTTTTTGAAAGAATAGATAACAGCAAGATGAGGGGAAATGGATTTAAGTTGAGGGAGGGGAGATTTAGGTTGGATTTCAGGGGGAAGTTCTTTACAGAGAGAGTGGTGAGGTATTGGAACAGGCTGCCCAGAGAGGTTGTGGATGCCCCGTCCCTAGAGGTGTTCAAGGCCAGATTGGATGGGGCCCTGGGCAGCCTGGTCTAGGACTATATGGGGAGGTTGGTGGCCCTGCATGTGGCAGAGGGGTTGGAGATCATGATCCGTGAGGTCCCTTCCAACCTGGCCATTCTGTGATTCTGTGAATTTATGGCACTTAAGGCGTAATGTGTTGTAATATGGCTTGAAAACAGTACTATTTGTTTGCTATAAGTGAACTCTAGGTTTTGGGTTGGTGTTGTTGTTGTTTCTGTTTTTAAATTAAGTGGATTCCATGGATATGTAGCTATTCATCCTTGTTACCTGCTCTCCTCACACTTAGAATAAGGATTCATATTTCAGGGTAAAAAGCAGTTAAATGCTGTATATTAATCCATGTTTTATTGACATCCGTGGGTTCCAGAGCACTTCTCAAATGCAACCATAATGATTTTCCTCACAAAGAAAAAAGTGATTGAAGGCAAAATATCCAGTGCTTTGTATTATTATCCCATAGAATTGATTGTATCTTGTCAAATTATTGATGTAAGATACAATTCATTGGCACGTTAATCTTAATAGCACATAACATAAATCTTTCTTACCCACTAAAAAATCTTACAGGACTACTATCAAAATTCCAGAATGAATTTTAATATATTGATTTAGCATTGAAGAGGTAGAAAAAAATCCCATTTAAACACTTGGAGATTAAAGTAAATAATTTTGTATGCACAGTTTTATTGCTTTTGCTACCTATCAAACATTAATTCATTTTTCTTTTGGTGACTTATTTGCAAAGCTTTTTACAAAGATGTGTATTAACTGTGAGTTATTGTCTATTGTAGGGTTACAGGTACAGATCATTACTTTTTAAGTGATGGTCTTTATGTCCCCACTGATCAGCTAGAAAATCCAAAGCCTTTAAATTTACATGTCGTTCTCATTAATCCTACTGAAGCATCAAACAGCCAGGAAGAAAATGACAAAGAAGCATCCACTAAGAGACTGAAGCTAAATACAGATGACACAGCAAACACTGCTGCTACCTCTTCATCAGTGGCTCCTGGTGACCACGATAGCAACTTCTCAAGTGTGAAGAACAAGGAAGTACAACATGCAAGTGCCCTGAACAGGGCGAAACTGTTGCCAGAATGCTCAGCTTCAAGCTCCATAAGAAACAATGAATGTCCAATAAGGGAGGTTGCTAAAGATATCTGCCAAGTTCTTCAGAATGGGAATGCATTTGTTTTAGACATTGACTTAGATTTTTTTTCAGTTAAGAATCCATTTAAAGAAATGTACACAAAGGTAAGTATGACAATGGAAACTTCCCTTACCATTCATAAAAGAATACTCATCCTTCTAGCACTTGATGTCTGTGGAGGAACTTTCTTCTAAGATAAATTAGTGGATCAGCTGGTCATAACTAATGAATTATACTAATATTTGACAGGGAGACAGTATAAGGGAACATATACTAACAAGCAAAGCAACCTAGCAGGATTAGGTCCTTACATTTGAAATGGATATTCAGTGCACGTTCAAGCTTAGAGATACATGGCATACCTCTGTGTGTTGTGTAGAACATAAAAGCCATACTTGGTTTTCTACAGGTAATGTTCCAAATACCTGCATCAGGATTAATTTGGGAGAGGTGAGAGATTGTTCTCTTCACCCTTTCCCATAACATGCTTTTAGAAGGCCACAATGGTATCAGAAACAGACTGTCCAAAGGATATCATGGTGTTGATTATTCAAAGAGTGGTGACTCCTCTCAATGAGAGACTGTAAATAATTTCCTTTGACTGGGCTAATGAACAAGCAGATTTTGTCTCTGGTGCCATGGCACTGAGCTCAAGACAATGCCTTGTGTTCAGTTTATAACTTGACTGCGCACAAAAGATACCTCTCTTGTGCAGTGTTATAAATATGTAGATTCTCAGAGTTGCTGAGCAGTTAGGAAGCTTTCTTGATGTGAACGTGATTTTTAGGAACTAGCTAATCTGCCCTGAAAATTGCATGTAGCACTAAATGCAAATTCTTTTTTAAAGATTTACAATTTTCAAATTCTTCTGCAATATCACAACTGTTTGTGGTGGCTAAGCTTCTCTTTAATGGTACTTTAATCTCAGCCTATGCTGGAGAACATCTGACTTCTCAGAGTTTCAGCTGGAATACCACACTACTTCCTTGTTCGCTGTGTAGAAATAAGTACAGCAGTCCTCATCTCTGTTAGCTTCTGACATTGAATCTTTACGATCATGGTACCATCAGACTATCACCAACACTAATCATTTAGAATTTAGAATCACAAAGGAAGCATAAAGCAAAGCAGAAGCACCGTGAGGGTCTTGTCACATATGAACCCTTTGAGGCCTTACAATTGATTCTGCATAAAGCCATGGAAG
The DNA here is from genome assembly GCF_987193195.1 of Phasianus colchicus. Taxonomy (NCBI): domain Eukaryota; kingdom Metazoa; phylum Chordata; class Aves; order Galliformes; family Phasianidae; genus Phasianus; species Phasianus colchicus. The sequence continues at coordinate 16,422,753 of NC_143438.1, read as the reverse complement.
AGTCTTGTTGGTTGATCTGTTTATTTGGGAGGTGGTTTTTATTTTCTTGTACTGTGCTAAGTTCTCAGTTTTAGGAACCACTTTTGGACATGGGCTTGCACAGAGCTCCAAGTATACCTTTACTGATAAGAATTTCATTTGCCATTAATATTTCTTACCTCTGTTCCCTCTATTGTAAAATGCAATCATTCTATCAGAGCATGTTGCTCAAGTTCATACTTGGAATATAAGAACCCAAGGATAAACTAAAAAGCAAATATGGCTTGTGAATTCAGAAGATTGTTCTCTTTACACACATGAAAAAAAATCCAAAATATTTTGCTAGAGATGCTTTATATTTCTGTAAAATTCAATGACCTCTTAGTTTGCCCTTTCTTCCCTCTTCTACTCCTGAAAAAGTCTTCTGTTTGTCTTTTCAGTGGTGTTAAATGAATAATAAGATTTGTTTATCTGCAGTATTGGAGTAGAGAAATTATCATGTTCAAATTTGTTCTGTTTTTCAAAAGTGCAGTGCTCTGAAGTTTTTGATTTCCACTTGAAGAAACTAATTTTTTTTTTCTCCTTTTTCAAAGACAGAATATGAGCTCTTACAGGAATTGTACAAGTTCAAGAAACCTCACAGAAATGCAACAGAGGTATGGTATTTCTTGTGAGATACATGAGGAATTATTCTTTTGATTTACAAAATAAAAATGACTTAGCATAAAGAAGGAATCTATGAAAGATGCTTAATGAAGTAGACTTTAATTAAGCTATGCAGTATGCTGAACACAAATCAGCAGTGTCTTAGTAATTCTTTTGCATTAAACATTTTAACATTTAAGTGTGTAAATATTTAACACAAATGTAAAGATTAATTCTTGCAAACAAATGGTAATTGACAAGACAAATGAAAACATAACATATCATCTGCTGTGTTTCTTTGCAAGATTCAACAGGGTTTTTTGGTGTTGTGCTTCTCCCTGCCTTTCTGGGTCTCCCTTTCCTTGCCCAGGTTGCTCTTCCTTTATAGACAGAGTTGTGCTAAATGCCTAGTTTGCATTTTATTTATTTATTTAATTGTACAATTAGATCTATATTTCTGTCATACTATTATAGGCAAAGAAAGTACTGTTTGGGGTTTTTGTTTTAAGTAGTGTAGGGATTGACTGTTTAAGGTTGATTACTGGTGCACATAGAAAGATGTCTTACTCATACCCCAGGATCATAAGGTGTACTTCAGGAATGGTTAACACCCTTAGCTTTTCTTTAAATTTAACATGAAGTTGACATCACTGGCAAAAAGAAGCAGCCTCTAAAATGAGAACATCTATGTTCTTAATTGTTATATTTATACCATTGTGCTTTTTAATAATTTACCTTCATATATCACTGCACTGAGCATCTGTTATACCAAATAGGTTAAGCATTGCTTTTAGCTTCATGTGCTGTGTATCCTGCAGTATTTACATGCACAGCTGTATGCACGCATGTATGTAACCCTACTTAATGAAGACAGCCTCTTCTTCATGTGCTCAGAGTGTTTTAAAACAGTGCCTAAATTTTTGCTGGATCAGAGCTGTAGCAACCATTTTAAATTAATCCCAAATTCTTTCAGGCATGAAAGAACTTTAAAACCTCAGCTAATTCATTTTGCTTTTTTTTTTTTTTTTTTTTAATTTATTTTAGTAATATTTTTTTAAACCTGAAATATGAAGGTCTCGTTTCATTACAAAAGTATAAAGCTTGCATTCATCTGAGTCCCTGCATGTTCATAATAAATTAATCAAATATGGCAGCATTTCAGTGCTATACAAACAAATCCAGCAATTAATCATATAGTTTTTTTGTTCTCCTTAATGTATTCTACTACAACACAGATGTGGTCTTTCATAGGAAAGTCAGAGGAGAAAGAAGTGGTGTTTTGTGTTGTTGTTGTTGTTTCAGAAGGTACCTAATTAATTTCTGCAGGCAGTCATTCAGATCATCTTGAAGAGAGATGCCCTGTAGCAAAGAGCTAGTTGTTTTCCCATTTTACATGAGATGAACCATTTAAAAGCTTGACTGGTAGTGTAAGCCATGATTTAGCTAGGAGAATCATTCTTACCTCTTTTGTTTTTTACATGCATATTTAAAGGAGGATTTGCTGGACTGTGTTGAAAACCGTGTTCATCAGCTAGAAGATCTAGAAGGAGCGTTTGCAGATTTTTGTGACAGTGATGATGAAGAGACCTTACAGAAGTGGGCTTCCTATCCTGGGTAGGAGATCTCTAAATGGCTTAAACACTCCCGTCGTTGGTTTATTCCTGTAGCCTTTGGAGAAGAATCTTCCTGAACTGGTGACACAGTTAGCAGTAAAGTGTTCTTCCTTATTACCACCATATTGGAACCCTTCCTGGTCAGCTTAAGTAAGTTGGGATTACAACATTTCAAATAAATAAGCCTCTTGTTGATTCTTTCCTGCTAAAACTACTAGAACAGTCACCTCTCCTGAAAGACCTTTACCTTTTCCATACTAGTAGGAGTAGGTTTTGATTTTCCTGTGGAACTCACTGTTACTACCTTCCTTCCCTTTCTAAGATTCAGCTCTCTACTGCAATAAAAGAAACCACTTCCCAGTGCCAGTGAGATTTTTCGTGCCACCTCTCCTTCCTTGGGAACCTTTCTGGAGCACAGAAGATGAGGCTCTCATTCCTGACCTGTTGCAAAAGTAGTGCTGCAAAGAGTCTTCCAGACTTAACCTACTGGATTTTCTTTGCAGAGTCAGCAGTGCAAACAGAATCATACATCAGTTATTGCCAGACCCATGTAACAATGACCAGGAGCATTTCTTATCATAGTACATTACTTTTGAGTTGCAATAGCTTTTCTCTAGGTTGCCCTAAAAGAAAGGCAAAGCAGCTGTGTGTGGCGTAGATAAGAATATAGGGGTTTCTTGAGGAAGATCTGTTGAAACAGCACGTGATACTGATACTCCATTTTTCTCAGGTGCAAGATGACGAGGAACAACATGTTAACTTCTATGTTATTTTTTTTTTAATTTCCACATGTATGTTTCCAACTGCTAACGTAAGTTTTGGTTCTGTTTTTAACTCCAGATTGAAACCACTTGTTCAATTAGTACACAGTTTGAAAAGCAGAATGGAGAGCCCAGACTATGAAATGGTAGGTGACTGGGTAAAGGAGTAGAAAGTAATTAATTTCAAAAGTATAACTTCATCAAGCAGGGAAAAGGACATACTTAATTTTAGGTTTGCTTCTTGACTCAAACATTTTAAGTTTTTGGTTTTTTTGTTGTTGTTTTTAATGTTATTGCTTAGGCAGCTTTTTTAAAAGCTTCTGAAATTTTACTATGCTTGTCTATACTTATGCAACATTAATAAGATCTTTAGGACTCTCATGTCTCAAGCTGCTTCCTGTGATGTAAGGTTTCATTTCATCAGGGTCTGTTTATTTTATTTTTAACTACTATCTGAAGAAAAGCTTCGTGCCTGAAGATGTGAAAGTTACCTGCTGGGCTGGAGTAGTTTAGGGATTTATTACACAGATAAGCTATATTACTAATTTGTCAACAGAAAAGAAAATCTGTTTGATTTGTCTGTAGGTCCATCAGGCTGGTCTGACCTGTGATTATGTTGAACTTCCCCATCATGTTAGCACCAAAGAGGAGATTGATGGCCTTTTACAGTCTGTGAAGATTCTGCTGAAAAACATGCCTAAGCCCACGCTTGTGACAATTGCTCGGTAAGACTGTAGGTTCTTGTTTACTCAAAAAAATTCAGATTGTGCTTGCAAAACTAAATGATTCTGTGACTATGGCATCGGTTGACTTGTCTTCAAAAGAAATTCTATCTCCAAGAGAAAATCTTAGCGTAGTAAAAATTGGCATTTGGAAGCATGAATCATTAGACAGTGATAGTACCTATACTGCTGAGGGAAGGTTCTGTGCTGATGTCCAGTCTTACTGGGCTTTAGAGTGTCCAGCACAGATATCAACAGTAATGAAGACATGATGATTTAACCTTCATTGTAGGCTATATAAAGGCTTTATGTAGCCTTGTTTGGTGCAGAGGATAGCTGTCACTGTGGTTTGTATTATCTTCATTGTTTCTGTTAAGATAGTGCCTGCATGGCCTTTCCCACTATTGGTCTAGAATTAATTGCACTTCAGGTAAGATTTCTGTTTCTAGTGAAATTTCTGATGGAACTGGGACAAGTTTTCATCTAATAGTCTGAAAGGTATTCATATTGTAGAAAAATCTAAAGTGTTTTGCATAGAGTAAAATTTGCGCTTCTGGGACTGCAAGGGGATTATTTAGGAGGACAAAACAGAGTTTGAGGCCAGGGCCAGAAATCCAGTCCTGAGAGAATTTAATTTGAAGACCACAGTGTATCTACTGACAAGTTATTGCAACTTACTCATTTGAAGAACACTAAGTATCCCTAAAATACAGGCAGCAATGCCAGTATCTGACTTGAAATAATTCTTGTCAAGAACAGTAGTGTGGCTAATACTTAAAATAATAGAAGGCTGTTTTTCCTGTGCCAGCCACAGAGTTGGAATTTTCCATTTTTTTTCTACCAGTGTTTAAAATAATTATTTGTTTGAATGCAAACTAGCATACTCTCATTCTTTTTTCAAATCTTTGTTACAGATCAAGTCTGGATGACTATTGCCCTTCAGAGCAGGTTGACATCATTCAAGAGAAGGTTCTCAGTTTACTTGGTTTCATGTATGGCACTCTGGATGTGCATTTAGATTACTCAAGCAGTTCATCTTCTTTGTGACTTTTCTTCATGCATTGCTTTTTAATGCTGTTGATGAATTTAAATTGTGTATTGGCTGTTATTTCAGCAGGTGGCACTAGAGTCCAAGCTGACCAAGAGTTTAAATTGCATTGCATTTTCCAAACCAGCTGCATCTGAACTATTACCAATATAGGTTTGTTCAGATGATTCTGCAATTCTTATTTTTCTGTCTTGCTTATTCTTAACATTGATGCAAGAGGAACTATTCTTTGTCCACAGAATGTATTTTGTCACCTAATTACTTTAAGTTTGCTTAGAAAAGGACATTTTAAAAATAAATTGATTTCTTTTTTGTACTTAAACTTATTTTATGAAGTTCAGCAAGTAACAGATTTCTTTCTGACTTACATTGTACTTTTAAAAAAATAATCTCAAAACTGCCATTAAAACCTAAAGTTTGCATAAGGATCTCTCCTAACTGCTGTGCTTGAATGGTCCAGGCACACTGCTCACATTCTCTAGAGCATCTTGTGGCTTCTGGCCCATCCACAGAATACTATTTATAACTTACATTTATATTTTTCTAGGGTATTTAACTGGTGACTCAGATAATATGCCCAATATACAGACATAGGCTTGGTCCAAGGACAATGTTAATACTTCTGTAAATTCATTTTTTTTCCTTCTTTCTGAACTGTGCTGAACAAGTAAAAAATAAATGTACATGAGGAAAGAAAGCAGCCAGCGTTCATCTGGGTTTTATTGGGAATGCTTCTGATTATATATTTCTGCTGTTGTACTTAGTGCAACAAAAAAAGTAAATATTAAGAATTTTTTGTTTCACAACAACAAGCTGTTGTAAATTTCAGCTAATGCACTCCACATAACAGTAATTCTAAATGCATACAAGTTTTTTTGTTGTTGTTTTGATTCTGTTTTTTTGCATGTTGGATTTTTTTTGTTTGTTTTTGCTTTCTTAAGCCAAAGCACCTAGAAGCTCCAAAGTAAGACACAATATGTGGCATATACTAGAAAATACATCACTACAAAATCATAGTCTGTAATTACTAGGATTCTCAATGTTCTAATTTACTATTAGGGGAAAGTGTTTTACTAGCCTTGAAAGCCAACAAATCAAATGTGGATAGACTAATGTAATGATGTAATGTAATGTAATGATACAGCACTATTAGGAAGCATGATATGATAATAATGAGATAGTTAGAAAAAGTATGGAAAAAAGAAGACAGAAGAAAGGGGTGAGAAGGAGAGAAAGAATCAGTAAAAAAAAAAAAAAAAAAAAACTGTTATACCATGTGTATCGCATAAGTAAAAACCAACAAACTAAAAGAAGAAAGGTTTTCTCACTTTACCTGACAGAAGTAATGCCTCTTTACTGTTGAACTTAATTTCACCATCTGCTGACTTCTCTGAGAGCACAGAAAGGCTCAGAAAATAAATTAGTATCTACAGAAGAAGATGTGAGGTATAAAGAAGATTAAACCATAAGAGAAAAGGTCTATTGCGCGCATCTTTCAGTTATGGAAAACAGCTTTTCTATATGATTGCTTGGTAAACTCTTGGTAAACTCTCTGATACCTGCTGGCTTTTTGCAGCCCTTGACTATCTTAACCTGCTCCAATATTGATTAACTAATTCAGTGAATGGCTGAAGCTGGAAAAGAACTCTGGAAGTCATCTCCTCCAAATACCCTGTCCCGTTGAAGCAGATCACCCAGGAGCTTGTTCAGATTCCTGTTGAAGATCCCTGGCGATCTTTGAAAGTATTAGAATTACTGGAGCTATTGACTAATGCCTGAAATAATACTATCCTGTTTTATTTTTCTGTATTACACTTCTTCTCTATGTACTCAAAGACTGTGTACACCCTTGAAAGTGAGCAAAGAGAGACTGATCCCCACAGGATAATTTGGGTGCCTGATTTGAGTTGAAGAACTTTTCTAATGTGTCTTATTTTCTCTTTTAGTAAAGTGTTAAGGAAGACGGTTCTCCTGTTTTTAGGTTCTTCAGTCAATGGCTAAAATTTGATGGACTCTACTCATAAATAGAAGATATTAAACAGCTTTTGCTTAGTCTGCTTTTGTCACACTGTTAAGTTCTTCACTTTAAGAGTTCGCACATACAAAGATGATGTGAAAAGGATTGAAAAAAGTTAATGACAAAAGCTAAACATGGAAAGTAGAGTGTAACAGCAGCTGGAAACTACACATCTGCTAATATTTCATACTTTCACTTTTCTTAATTATTCTCAAAAACTGTGAACAGTAGGAGAAGCAGTGTAAGATAGAATGCATAGGTATATTAATTTATTTGCGAAGGCATAGAAGATTACTGAATTGCAGGCCTGATGCACCTAAACAGTTCCACGAAACTTTGGTATGCAGTAATTCATGATGATGTTATTGCCCTTTCTCCTAAAACACTATAAATAATGTCATTATTATTAAATAAATAAAAATTGTTATAATATCTGGAAAAACAAACAAATGAAAACAATACCAAGAAGATAAAGGAGAAATATACCTTGACCTGTGTCTAGCTAATGTTTTAGCACTGACTGTATTGTTGTTAATTATTATCTAAATTCTGTCTGTCAGAGAAATACTAGATTAATTCTATTCTAAATTTTTTTCTTCACATGAAGCAAGTTAAACATTCCCCCTGTTTTGATTGGAAAATGAATGACAGCTGAAAAAAATACTGTTTATCTCAGTCTTGACAATGAAATAAAAGCAGAAATAAAAAGGACTAAATATGGATTGCTGAGGACTTACAAGTAGAAAAAATTGTGATAATGTAAGTATTACAAAATTATCTTGTTGGAGTAGGCAGACAAAACTAGAAAAGTGTTCTCAGGATTCTAATGCTTCCAAAGCATGAAGAAGTTCATATTTCATAACTGAGAATTTTCTGAATTCTATTAGCTGTTTCTGGATATCTCATTTCATATAGAATAAGACTGAGATGGTGACTTATGAAATGGAGAGCCATATAAAAAAAAAGTAAACATTGTTTTGGACTGCCATGTTAAAACACTACTGAGAAGGATCAATAAGGTTTTTGAATGAGAAAACGTAATTGTGCGCACACTAAATCTGGTAATAGATGTCCACCATGAATGAATATAACTGGAATCAACTTGTGAGATACTTAAAACCAGCTTGGTAGTTGCGTGTTCGAGATGCTAGGAATAGATAATAATAATTAAAAAAAATTGTTGTCTCTTAAACTTACCCAATTGTTTTTATTTGGGAAGACTGATGTTTTCACATTAGATAAGTAATTGTTGGAGTAGTTTTTACACTAAATTTTAATATCTAAGATCATTATTAGATCTAAGTCTAATTATGGTTATCTTGTAGTGACAGAGCTTGAAGAAATAATTAGTTGTGAAAGATAGGCACCAATTAGGCTTTTAATTTGGATCCTAACAATCCCTCCGGAGAGTTATTTTTGTCTTTTTGAATACATACAGAGGACTGAAAATTTCAAGTTTCTTAAACAGAGCAGGTAGAAAAAAAATATTACTGTTTAGTTCCAAAACCCTTAAATAAAAGAATTATATGCAAAGCAAATATATATATATGTATGAGTTTTATGAAGCATTTACAGTTTCATAAATTACTTTGGTGTCAAGGGTGTTGGAATGAGATGATATTTAAGGGCCCCTCCAACCTAAGCCATTCTATGATCCTATGGATGTAGGACTAGTAGCTGTTTTGAGCAAGTTTGCTTACAATACGAAACTGGGAGGAGCTGATGACAAGGATGGGGAGGCCTTGCAGAGAAATAGACAAAATAGCTGGGCCATCACCATCTGCATGAAGTTGAACAAGAGCAAGTGTCTGATTCTGCACCTGGGAAGGCGTAATCCTTGTTATACATACAGACTGTGAGATAAGATGCTGGAGAACAGCCCTGTTGAAAGCGATCTGGGGGGCTTGGTCAACAGCAAATTGAAAATAAGCCAGCAGTGTGCCCTGGTAGCCAGAAAGGCCAGCCATATCTTTCATATCTTGGGCATAGCACTGCCAACTAGTTGAGGGAAGTGACTGCTCCACTTTGCACTTCACTAGTATGGCCTCAGCTCAAGTACTGTGTTCAATTTTGAGTGCCACGATACAAAAGGGACATAAAACTAGAGCATCCAAAAGAAGACTACACAGATGGTGAAGGGTCTGGAGTGGAAGATGTGAGGATCTGCTGAGGTCCCCTGGTTTGTTCAGCATGGAGAAGATGAGGCTGAGGGAAGGCCTCATTGTGGCCTACGTCTTCCTCATGAGGGGGAACAAAAGAGCAGGCACTGATTTCTGCTTTCTGGTGACAGTGGAGGGTCAGATTGGGTGTTGGAAAAGGTTCTTCACCAGAGGGTGGTGGGCATGGAACTGGCAGCCCAGGGCAGCAGTCCAACCCCAAGTGCTGGAGTTCAAGGAGTGTCTGGGCACTGCTCTCAGATTTATCGTCTGATTTTTGAGTGGTTCTGTGGGGAGCCGGGAGTTGGACTCAGTGATCCTTATGGATCCTTTCCAACTTGGGACATTGTGTGAAGGCAAGAGTGTCTCCATGGATATCTGTGTCTGTCTGAGGCCTTCTAAAGGTAAGCAATTTTTCTTCCATTTTTGTGTCCCTGGCTGCTGCATTTGGGCTTGTTCTCATTTGTTGTAGCTAAGGACTTTGCTACCCTGCTACTATCACTGTACTTTCTAATCTAAAAGATTATTATTTTTTTTTCTTTTCTGGAAAAAGCAGCTTTGTAGTCTTTCCATATACTTTCTCAAGTTGACCTCTCAATATGTATGTACTACTTAGATATACTTGTAGCATCTGTGTGAATCTTGCAGCAAATTTAGACAAAGGAGGTATAGATGTCACTCTGCATTATATATGAACATGAAGACAAAATAGCAGCATCCTGTGCAAAATTTGCAGTTTCTGATTTTTATCTGGTTACTTTTTACTTGATAGTGTGCTGGAAGTTGTCAACTTGGTCTCAGAATATTCTGTACTGAGGAAATAGAGGGGGAGATTAACATGGTTTCAGGGTGACGTTCAGTCAATAGCATTTGACTTCCATTTTCAAATATTTCATTATAGAAATGAATATTTACCTTAGAAAATGTTCTTAATACACAGTGTGTGAAGTGGACCATGCCCAGTTTTTAAACATTGTTACACTGATCTGGAATTCAAGTGAATATTTTAAACTATGTGGTGGTTTTTGTTCTACTCAGAGAATTATCTGTTTAATTTTTCTTATCAGTTATCCTTGGTGATGCAGTCACACTGACCTCTGCTTATAAGATGTCCTCTCTCTGATGCATGCACCTTTACATTTTTTGGTAGGAATCCCAATTTAGAGCATTCATTGCCTCATAGCGTTACCTATGGTTAAATGTAAATCTGTGTAGTTTTAAGGATGCAGCTACAAGAGAAACTTCTGCTTTGCTTGGAGGAGTTTTTAAATGCCTTTGTTCTTGCTACAGCTGTCAGTTCTGATGGAGCCAGAGGCTTCTCTAGTGCAGCTAGAAATGTCTTGCATGTTTTCCACTAGGTGGAGAGATAAATGCGTTGCTGTTTCTACTGTCCCAATGATCTGAATGGCTGCAAACACATTTCTGTGCTCACACTGTGATTAAACTCTGTTTATCCTTTGGAAATAAACGGAGAACAGAATAACAAGCCTCTTTAATGTAATAGAAAGTTTCTGCTCACAGAGCTCACACTCTGCATCAGTGTTTGTAAGCACAGAATGACATAACCTTACGCTGTCCCATTTTCATGACAATGGCCAAGCATCTTCTTCAAGGGCTGCTCAGATACAGGACTGTCTGTGGAAGGTGCAGGTGTTTTTGTTAGTCTACAACCTGCCTCCTCCTTCATCATATGTTTGGGTACTGGGAGAGCCATCAGCCCTTACTACTCCTGCCCTTGCCTGAGGCTAACCCCCACCCACCCAGAGATGCTGCAGCATGGCCTGTGCCCATTGTGGAGTCCCAGTGCCCAGCCTTGTCCCTGTGCTGCTGTATGGATTGACCACACACCCGGCTTGTTTCTGAGCTTATACTGGTGATCACAGGACCATCAATGGGACCTGCTGCTATTGCTGCCCAGCTCTGCTGTGGGGGAGTAGTGCTATGGGGTTTCATTAGTACTTAAAATACCTGTGCCTTAAAGTTATACTTTAAGTCTTTTTAAGTAACTTTTTTCTTTTTTTCTGGCAAGTAACTAAATAAAACTAGCATTTCTCAGTACTGCTGTAGTGCAGGATGTTTTGTTCCCTTGTCTGGAGAGTAGCTAGTTTTTAATAAAGATTGTTTTCTTCCCATAAGCCACATCAGAGGCTTTTAAAATTGATTTTATTCCAAAGTGTGTTAGGACAGGAGAGCTGAATATTTTCTAATAGTCTAACATACATGCTAGTTCATAGAAAGCAAGGTAGATGATGTACTTTTTTTTTTATGTATTCATGTGCAAAACTGGGCAATGCATCTGAGAGGACAGAAGGGCAGGCAAAGCAGTTCTTGGACACATTTTGCAGTTTCCAGAGCTCAATAAAAATTTACTGAATAGAAAAGACAATGAAAATATCATGTACTACTACCTTTGACATGAGTGAGATGAAAATATTAAAAAAATAAAGGAGATGGAAAAGAAGACAAAGTTTAAAATACACTTCCAACTCATTAGAAGGTTGCTATAGAGTTGATTTGCATCTTCTGTGAAAATCACATCCTAAAAGCAGTTCTACTTTGGGCGCTGCCTGCAGATTTTGTTTTGAGCATTCAGGCTCAAATTGGGGTTCATGTTCTATTCCTGGTCATGGTAATGCTGGGATGAGAGATCACTGAGGTTCTGGTACATATAGTATTTCAGTAAGAATGTAAAATGTAACTAATAGAAGTGGTGTAGAAACTATTTTATTTTGGAGGTGCTGCAATAAATTAACAGTTAGGCTACTGGCCTAGGGTGAAAACATTAACTCACTGCTTTCTCCTGAAGAGGTCAGATAGAAAGAAAGCTTAAAACCCATCCAGTCCCAACCCTCTGCTATGGGTAGGGCTGCCTCCCTGTTCACTTGTCCATTCACCTGTGAGATCTGAGAGTGTTAAGAGAGATTTCCTGCATACAGAGAAACCCTTGAAATCTCCAGTCTTTACTGCAGAAGTGGTAATAGTGAAATGATGGAAATTTTCCATGCTGCCCTCTGTATAAAGCCCCTTCACTGGGGCACAAGTTACTACGACTAGAACAGATTTCTGCATCGTCATCTGCAATTGCTTTTTACAATTTGTTAGTCCTTTTAATTTACTTGACCTGATCCAAGACATCTCCAAGATGTCTCTGGGAAAAGAACTGAAAGTACCTAGACAGTTAATTTAAATTAAGTACTCATCAAGATATTTGCACTTCAAGATGGCTGTCTCTCACTGCTCTGACTTTCGTACTAGATAGACATAATTTTTTGAACACCTGATGATATTCTTCATTCATCATAATTAGGTAAGTGACTGGCAATTATTAGCCCAGAATGACAGCAGCATATTACAATGAAGCACAAGTTTTAGAATGTGTGGGGTTTCTCTTACAATTAGTATTTAAATTACTGTTTAATATCACACTTCATTTTAATTCTTATATCCATCAGTGCTGATTTTCTTCTATGTCAAGAAATGGAATGACACAGGCATTTCTCAGCTTTGCAGCTAGAGATGCTTTATTCTCTTTTCTGAGACACTGATACAGGAGTCACATAAATGAGCTTGTTTGTAATCCAGGCCTTTCTTCAAGTTCTAAGAAGGAAAGCCTCTGAAAACTGCCTGTATCCACTACTGGTCTGAAATACAAAATAGGTGTCCGTTCTTGGTGTGGCCTTGTGAACTGGAGATAGACAACTTCTATTTGAATTTATGCACAGAGAGTGGGTTGGATAGAGCAAATGGGAAGCCACAGAGCCATCCAGAAATGGTAAGGAAAAAAAAAAAAAAAAAATTAGAAAAAAGAAATTCCTTAGGCACACAAAGATCTTATAAAAAGATCTCAAAAAGATAAAGCTTGGCTTCCTTTTTGATGGAAAATTAAACCTAAACAGGAGGGAGAGTTCAAGTTTATAAGTAGGAGCTAACTCCTCTGCTTTCTCTTGCTTTGTGTGGGTAGAAAAAAAAGGGAGAATGCTGTAGGACATTTTGCTTTTTCCTTCTGAAACAAATACGTTACACAAGCTTAAAAATAACAGAAATAATGTAAAGCATTTTTTAAAGAAGAGGGCACCTAAGTGCAGCATGCTTAAGAATTAGTGTACCAGGACAAGTGATATGAATTCAACTCTTTTGATGTGCAGAAGTTGTAAGGAAACAAAGTAGTATCTCTCAAGTAAAAATATCAGCTATCTCAAACTATACTACCAGCTTTGTTGCAAGATGATAAACTTAAAATTCTTGTGTTTCTTGAGGCTAGACCTTTTCATTGATGCACATGTGTCCCAGGAGTCACCACAGTGAAAATGAATTTTACACTTTTATGCTGTTTTCAAACAGTAGGGGAAAAAAAAACTGGATATATGGGTGTTCAATTAAATCATGGGCTGGATACAGTCCTCAGATTTCTACTTGAAGAGAAAGAGGACCATTAATACCTTGGAAAAAGTGGAAACACGGTTCATCCCATTTCATTAGCAATCACCTTTTGATTGAGGAAACCAAGGGTCCTAGATAGAGTCAGTAATTGCCTAAGGCTGAAGGAGCCTTTAGGACTGTGCTGGTTTAACCACACTGTGATGGGCAGTGATTCTAATGAGGCTGACACAGTGATAGGCTTTGAATTAGATGCTATGACACAAAGGAGTGGTCTTTACAGTTGGAGAAGGATGTCCAGAATCTCTAGAAGAAACTCAGACAGCAAGTTAAGCCTTAGTCCTCCTGTGCAGGAAACAGTTATCTGATACTTCAAAGCTCAAAACTCACTTGCAGCCCATCCTGGGATAAAATGGAGACTTCTCAAATTGATGCAGCTTAGTGTTAGGTTCAACATCACCATCCATTGTGCAGACCACAGAATTGCAGGGGTTGGAAGGGACCTCAGGAGATCAACTCCAACCCTCGACCATTTCTATGCTATCCAGAAATGATGTTTAGAAAAATAAATGATCTCACTTTGTGATTCTAAGCAGCTAGCTATCCTCTCGTGATTGTTTCAGTACTGGAGTCCCATGAGCCGTGGTTGTCTCCTGGACTGAGCAATCCTTCCAATTCAGGGATGTATTTGTTCTGGTCACTAGGTGGAGCAATAAATGCACCGTTTGAAAACTACTTGGAAGGCTGGAAATAAGGTAGAAGAAACATAGTGCCTTCACACGTTCATCCTCTGACTGAGTTGTGATTATGAAAAAGAAATGAGACAATCTCCTCTTGGTTATTCAGGAATTTCTGTTATCCTGAAAGCTCAGCACTACTGCTCACCATTTTGAAAGCTGGTGTACCTCCAGGAAAACTGCAGTGAAGTAGAAGGGTCCCAAGAAAATACGAAGGATGCATATAAAAATCGAGGAAGTGCCATAAAGTTTCTATTTTTTTGAGGGAAATAACAAACAAAACAAAACGAAACAAACAAAAAAAAAATCCTAATCTTCTACAAATTTTTAGTAAAAATTCTGACCCAAGCTTGGCATAGGTACTTTTCCTATAAAAGGAGAGGGCCTTCTGTAATATATGGGACAAAAGTCAGAAGACTGGTTATGACTACTAATAACATCCAATTGTAAGTCTTTGAAGTCTTAAATAAAATTCCAATTTGTTACTAATGCAGTCATTTCACTCTCTTCAGTTACATCTGGATTTTTCTTTGCTGAAATCACCGGCAGCTTATCTCCATGGGAGCACTGTTTCACTACAGTTCAATATCATAAATTGTGTATGCATTAGGCAAGTTGTTTAAGAAATTTTCCTTGCAGGCACAGTTTTTGCTCATGAATGCCAGATTGGTATCATCTGGAATCTACAACTAACTCAGACTACTTATTAAAAAAGAAAAAACAAACAAGAACAACAACAAAAAAAACAGTCTTACACAATTGCAAAAACATTAATTTTATAATAAAAGGAAATTTGAAAAGTTATTTTCTACTTTTGCAGAAAGTAATCAGGAAACAAACCCAGAAGCTGTATATGGCTCTTTTATTCCCTTCTGCTGTGTATGGCTCTTTTATTGACCACACACTCAGATTCTCTGGAAATTTTAATGCATCACAGCTGTAATCCGTATTGTAAGGATGGAGCAGTAATACCCTGTAGAACTACATATGTTGCTCTGAAAGTAATGCCTCCTATTTATTTCCATGTAAACTGCAACAAATACAAAAGGCACAATAATACTATTTGATTAGAGCCAATTCTCAGCTACAAAACACTACTTTTCAACATAGTCACCACCAACAACCATCAGCTATATATTTTCAGCAGTGATGAACAAGAGTCACATGCTGCACTTGTAACAACCTGCACCAGTGAAGGTGATCCACAGTTTCACAGTGTTTCACCACCCACCACCTCACTGTGCTAACATCCACTGTTTGGTCTCCAACAATATTCACCAAGTATCAATTAATATCAATGTGTGCCATTTTTTCCACATAGAGGAATTCAATGACACACCTTTGCTTCATACACACTTCCTTGTCAGACACCATTCTGTCAGACTGCCTCTTTGCTACCATCTGTCACACAGCAACAACACGTAATGGAATACTGGTAGGAAAGTTCAATCTCTATTGCTATACCACCATCTGCCCTTGATATTGTGGGCCAATATAATAAAATAGGAGGCATTGATTTCGGAGCAGCCCTTGTAATGACACTTCCATTAAATGTTTCTTAACTGGCCAACACAGCATTTGAATAAAGATTTAATATCATTCTGCACAAGTGAGGGATAGAGATGTGCTAGACCTGCTGTTGGAGTTTTAGCCCTAAGTTTGCATCTAACTGGCCTCAATCTGTGATGTAATGAAACAAACATGCAAATGCAGTATTATTTTTCTATGTTTTATCAAAGGCCATCAATAAAGTGATATACTGATGACTCTGCTAAGGTTAACTCATCTCATAAGAAAGCTTCCTAGCAGACAATGCAATCCCCTGTGGTAGGCATATAAAACCACTGGGATGTTCATGCACACTGCTGACAACATGCAACAAGCGTTTAGCCAGGGAGGGATGGAGTGATGTGACCTCATTCCTTCCCTGGAAGGGTTAAATATCCCTATTTGAAATAGTGTATTCCTGAAGTGAATTGCAATTAAATGGTAAATAAATAAATAAGCAAAAGAAACAACAGTACCAGCTGAACATTCAGTTCAGACTCTCATTCTTGGTGTAATAGGAATGTTTCTTTCTCTCTGAAATTGACCCTGCTGGAGAGTGATTCTCTTGCTTTCTTGCCTATCTTCCTCAGCAGCAGCAGAAGAGAAAGTTTCTTTACAGTTGACTTTTTGACCTCATGACCCAGCTCAGTCCCCAGACAAACTCACAGAGCAGACTTCAGATGAGGAAGGGAAAGGAGGGAGCCACCATAGACATAGACAGAAAGATGCAATGAGAGTAAGAATTGATAATGGAGGGCATGGTAACCTATATCTCCCTGGTTGATCACCTGCCTATTTTCCCTGAAAGAGCTCTTCTTGTTCCACAGTGACAGTCAGGGAAACCTCAGTCAAGAGCTAGAGGTGCACAAGGAAGAATGTTGCTGTTCAGTATACCTGGTTAAAGATCCAGTGTTGTATAATACAAATAACTGCTTTATTTCTTTCTAACAAAATGCTCATTCTGATGGTCTGTCTTGAAAGCTGACTGGAAATCAAGACAGAATTCTCTCTGCATGCTTCTGCTGCTGAGGAGCATCTGTGAATGTCATCCAGATTATACTGCCTCACTCCTTCATGGTGCAAAAGGGAGCAGCAGGGACAGCAGTGGAATTGAGCTATGGTGTGAACTGCTGCTGTTTAAAGAGGCATTGCTGTGCCAACATCACCCAGATTATGAGGGCTGCTCTGAAATCAATGCCTCAATGTTTTATTCTGTTGGAGAATAAATATCCACCTGTAATATCAGAGGTGGATGTTGGTGCTATGGTGGTAGAATTTGAACCTTCTCACCAATATTCCATTACGTGTTGTTGCTGTGTGACAGATAGCAGCAGAGGGACAGTCTGACAGAATGGTGTCTGACATGGAAGCGTGTATGAAACAAAGCCGTGACAATGAATTCCTCTATGTGGAAAAAAATTGTATCCATAGATATTCACTGATACTTGCTGAACATTGATGGAGATCAAACAGTGAATGTCAGCACAGTGAGGTGGTGGGTGGTGTGTTTCAGCAATGATGGCAGTGAGTCACCTCCACTGGTGTGGATTGTTACCAGAGAAGCATACAGACTCTTGTTCATTGCTGATGAAGATACATAGCTGATGGTGGTGACTATGTTGAAAAACAAGGTTTTGTAGCTGAGAATTGACTCTATCAAATAATGCTATGGTGCTCTTTGTATCTGTTGTTTTTTCCATGGAAATAAATAGGAGGCATTACTTTCAGATCAACCTATGTATTTGAAATTAAGATAATTTGCTGAATCTCACTGTACTGTGTACTGTTCCAATATTTATTCCCTTTGTGCTTGGTTTCCTATTCAATACCTGTTCCAGATATTCTTATCTGTATAACCGTGTTTTGGAAAACAAATATTTATTTAGTAAGACTCCAAGCTGTATGAAAACATTCTCAGATGGTTTGCACGAGGTGGCCCCTTTCTGTTGCTTGATTTTGCTCCACTCTGAACACTCATGTTCAAGCTAAATCACTCGACTTCAATGTATCAAAGCCCTTCTCAGGCCTTTCTTCTGTTTAATTTAGCTCTTTATTTTTTTCACCTAAAGGTAGGTAAAGGTCACTCCATACCAATTCCCAGCAGTACAAGGTTGTTTCATGATTGTCTGCTATTCTCTCTGCATTTCAAGTTGCCTGATGTAGAAAGTCCCCTTTTTCCAGACAGCTTGCTCCATCTCAATCCCCTTCTGTCTTGGTTCTAAGCCAGTCGTTAAACTGGGAGATGGTTTGTACCATCTTCGGTTTGTACCATCTTCGGTTTGTACAGAAGGCTAAATCAGCACTCATGATGAATCTCAGTATTTCTCACATCATGAACACTGAGAAAGAAAGACAAATCATTTTCCCTCTTATTTATTTATTTTTAAACAGCTTGGCATTCTGATAAATGAAAACAGGTCTTGGATGAATTCAGTTTCCATGTCTCTGAGAGCTATTTTATTTCAAGTATGTATGAGACTGGTTCATGGCTGGCTTATTAAGGCTACTGAGAAGTACAAATCAAAAGTTGATGCATTAGTGACTTCCATTTCCCAGAATGGTCTCAGTGCAGACTACAGCATTATGTCAATCAGAAATACTCTACTGATAGGATTTTTCATTTCCTTGTTTATGAATTTCAAGGAAAATAGATTAAAACATATAAAATATAAGTAATATGGTATCATTTTTGTAGGGTGCTTGACAGCAAAAATATCCAAAGCAATTTTTCAGTCTTCTAGTTTCTAACGAAGTCATTTCTATTCTTAGAGGTTTGACACGCAAAAAAATGTGGATTAAAATTCCTTCCTTTGTTAAGGTTATGGATGCTGTACCTTCTTTTTGAACAAGCCACTTTGTGTATCATTAGGCAGTGCAGAAGCTATCCTCATTTTGTCCTTTCTTTTTCAGATTTCATAGAGACAAGCAGCACCAGCAACAAAGTCTCTGCTTCTTCTCCTCAAAATAGCTTATCCTTGTTTAAGTCTATTTCCTTCCCTTTGGTTCTCTTCTCTTTGCTTCTAGATATCTGCCAGTCACACCTCCCACCCTCTGAAAAACATCATTCTTATTAATTTACCTTTCTATTAATCATTTCTGTGGCTTTTTTTGTTCAGATAAGAGGAGATAGCAGAGATAAATCTTGGAATTTCAGACTCTTTGACCCTTCCTGGTCCTGGGTTCTGTGTTTCAGCAAGAAATTAGGTGTGATAGAGTTGCAAACTGTAGGACGTGTGGAGTACAAGACATCTCTAAGCCCTGAATGTTAGCCAACTCTATCCTACCTATCAAATAGCCACTACCTGTATGTGGTACAAGTAATCTCATTATGTATGAGCTTCAAAAGACCATATGCCAGGCTCTGCACTTTGGTCGCCACAGCTCCATGCATCACTATAGGCTTGAGGCAGAGTGGCTGGCAAGCCGCACATAGATCTCCAGATATGGGACAGTGTTATTTAGCAGCTGACTGAACATGAGCCAGCAGTGTACCTAGGTGTCCAAGAATGCCAGTATCCTGGCTTGTATCAGAAATAGTGTTGCCTGCAGGAGCAGTGAGGTGATCGTCCCTCTGTACTCAGTTCTCTGAGTTCTGGTGAGGCCACACGTTGAGTACTGTGTTCAGTTTTCAGCTGCTGATTACAAGAAAGACATTGAGGCCCTGGAGCATATACAGAGATGGGTAATGAAGCTGATGAGAGGTCTGGAGCACAGGCATTATGGGGAGTGGATGAGGGAACTGGGATTGTTCAGTCTGGAGGCTCAGGGTTGATCTTATTGCTCTCTACAGCTGCCTGAGAGGAGGTTGTAGTGAGGTGGGGTCAGCCTCTTCTACTGGGTAACAGCAATCAGATGAGAGGTAATGGCCTTGATTTGCACAGGGGGAGGTTCAGGCTGGATATTAGAAAAAAATTATTCCCAGAATGAACAGGCTGCCCAGGAAGATGGTGGAGTCACTGTCCCTGTAGGTGTTGAAGAAACATGGAGATGTGATAATGAGTGATATGGTTAGTGGGCATGATGGAGATAGGTCAATGGTTGGACTAGATCTTAGTGGTCTTTTCCAACCTTGATGATTATAAATTGTGCTGCTTATGCACTTTCCAAAGTATCCCCATAATGACATCAAACAACAGAAAAAAAGATCAGTGAACAAAATGGTTGGGAGTGGCCCCAAGGGGACATTTTAAAAGCACTAAATGCTTTTTGGCAGATGACTTCCCACTGATGTGTTTATTTTTGGTGTTTCTTGTGATTCTTCAGGTTCCTGGGGAAACTCAGGTAAATACTTGACACAGTCAATAAGCTTTTAAATAGTGCCTTCGGGCAGAAGTAGCAGCAGCTGCTCACTGAAATGTGATTTTAGGAGAAAGTTCCAAATATAAATGTCTATATTGTATCCTCTTTTGTGTTTACGACCTTCCCTACCCTATCATGCTGTTCCCTCAACTTCCATTTCACCCATATGTATTCTCAGATATTTTATGCCTAATTTTATAAATTATAATTGGTAGATGTTGATTCGGTCATTTGAAAAAAAATCCACCTTCCTTTTGATTCACTGGCAATAACAAAACATCAGAAATCTTGTTTGTAGTTTCACTAGTACATAAATTTTTTCTCATACTGAGTTGGTAGAATCTGCTTTATTAAGATGCATTTACTTAAATGTGGAATCAGTAAAGTATTTTAAGATTAGGGAAATGTACAAATAAAAACTATTTCATTACAAAAATGAGAAGTACTCATTGAAAAAAAACAACTCAACAAACACAGTATAAACTTGGCAAATAGTGGCAAATAGCAAGAAAAAACGTTGTCAGTCAGGATGTTGAAATATTGTATAAAACTTAACAATTGTGGGTTAGGATTTATTGTACGTAATTTCTTCCATACTTTTTTTTTTTTTTCCAAGAAGTAGTACTTGTCATGTTCTATGTCACATTACTAACAGCAAAGAATTTATTTAAAAACAAAACAGGCAAAAACAGTAGCCTGCAAATCACAGCAGCTCTACTTGATGTACATTCTGCTTTCTCTCCTAGTCATGCCCATAGTCCAGAGGAGTAATCAATACAAGTAAATTAAAGGGCTTTAGCAGGTGGACTAATTATGGTAAATAATTTATTTACTACATTTAGCTTTTTTGCCTGTTGATAAAAAGAACAACCTGCATCTGGATTTTGCAGATTGATTTGCTCCATGCAACTGTTTGCTTTTTTGTGTGTGTGCATGTAATTTGATTGAAAATACAAACACAAAAACAAGTAAGTAGTCATGAAAAGGGTAACTATTAATATATTAGGTACCTTTGACACCACCTTAAACATGTTGAGTGTTCTCCCTGTGATCTGCAAGATTGGTGTTGTGGCTATGTTTCAAGGACACAGTTTTGATTATCAGAAGTATGTATTTCATAAGGGTAGAATAACATCGAATATGAACTACTTTTTGATAAAAGTCAAGATGTGTATATTACTTTCAAATATGGAGAGTTGGGGAAAGGGAAAAGCTATGGCTTTTTTTTGTTGTTTTGTTTTGTTTTTTAATATAAAAACAAATATATATATATATAAAGAAAATATTGTTGTTTGTATTTGCCATATCCTGAAAATTAATCTTCCAGTTGCAGAAAGTAAACCTGAGAGGAAATATTGTTGAAAATACAATTTCCTTTCGCCTTTTGCCTCCCCTCCCCAGTGATTGAGCACCTGGTGGGAAGGCAGGGCCAACCCCAGGGGAGCTCAGGTGCATGCAATGAGAGGGTGGTGAGCATAGAACAGGCTGCCCAGGGCAGTGGGCAAGGAGTTCAAGGAGCAACTCAGCCTTACTGGAGGATCCCAGTGAGATACAGAAATGACAGTTTCACTGCATATGATGTACAAGATCCTGAGCCTCTGTTAAACTAAGCAAACTCTCAGTGCTACCTAGGATATTTGATCTAGATTCTGTATTGTCTGACCACAGAAATGGCTCTTAGTCGCTTCGCTGTGTCACGTGTTGTGATCAGAAGTACCTTACCGGGAGGAGAAGTGAGTGCTTCAGCTTTCACAGGAGTAAAAGGCTCAGGGAAGTATCTTTCAAGATGTCATAGGTGTTATATGAAAGTGATGAGGGAGTGGTTGATGTTCATACTCTGAATGAAGCTGCTTACAGTGATCTGTGATCACAGAGATCTTTACTGCTTTTGAATAGTGAAATACCAAGGAAAGGTGGGGGGCCCAAACACTTGATTATTTAGCCTGCAGATCTGAATGTTTTGTCTTAATCCATTCTACTCAGTCTTGTACAATATAGAGAAAATTTGAGGCCTTCGTACTCACTGGGTAAGTTAATGGCATTCTTTTTTGGATACATATATGCACTGGTGCAGACACTTTCCAGTTGAAATAGCTTGACTTGGGTAAGAGGTGGGTAAACAAATCTTTTGCTAAGAAACTCTACTCTTGCTAGCTACTTATTGAGATGTTTCTCCTTGGCAGATAATGGCTTTAGACATAGTTTTAGCGTTGCAAGTTAAACAGCTCTTGTTACCTTTATTCACTGCTGAAGGAAATTGTAATCTTAGTTCTTAAGACAATTGAATTATGCTAGAATAATAGCAGTAAATTGCATTCAAATTGGAATGTGAAGAGTTCTGTATCTTCAGATTAGATGCAGAAACTGAATTGCTCTTTAATGTTCATTCATTTTTCGTTGTTTTGAAATCCACTTGTACTGAATCTCTCCTATGGAGGCAGATTGAGTAGAACTGGCATTTCTCTATGCTGCAGTTATTGTCCCACTTCATTTCTTTCTGTAAGACAATTTTCAAGAAGAAAATGCCTTTAATGCTTGCAATTCTTATTCAGTTTCATGTAAAAGGAATTTAGAACTCTGATTTTTTTTAACGGAAAAACTGAAAATGCTATTGTAACCCATAAACCTCATACTATGTGATTATGCCTATGTAAGACAAACAGAAGCACAGCCCTACATACGATCTGGTGATAGGCTATGGCAATTAAATATCAGAACTGAGATTTTTCAGAAAGAAATGCCAAAGAGGTTGCCATTTTGAAGATGTGCTTTTGCTATATAGAAATTCCTACAGGAGAGAAGGGAATACTGCAGAGAGAATTTAATGATGGGCTATTACCATTTCTCTCTCTCTTTTTTTTTTTTTCCTTATAAAAGCTAGTAGCATATGTGAATTTTCAAGCTATTTGGCATTAAATAAAACAGTGCATTTTTATTTCTCTATCGCATGTATTAGCATGGCCATTTCCCTAGACCTAATAGCCTTACGGATTCTGTCTTTTCTAAATGGATGTGCTTGGTACTTCAAAATGTGGCATGCTTTCTGAGGCTTGAGGCTGGACAAATAATTACTGGAGAGATTTGAAGCCAGAATTTGCTACCATGTGGATGGAAGTTAGTATGACTAGCTTCAGAAGAGAAAGAATTAAACATACAGGAGCTACAGGCTGTTTCCCAGGGAAAATGCAGTTCCTAAGCACTATGTTTGAATGTTAAAACTCAGATCCTTGCCTGGATCCTTGCAAGGAGTCCCACTCAAGTATTGCTGGAAATTTCTAATCAGGGCCTTCTTGCTTCTTGAGACTGCAGTTCATGAGAATTGAGTCCTTGTAATTAAGTACAGAAAAATGAAAACTAAGGAGGATGAAAACAAGACCTTCTAAAGAGGGCTTGGTGTCCCTTTACCTGCAGATGGTTTTTCAGTAGAATTCATGTTTCTGCTCAGATCTGCCATTCTCTTACCTTATGCCTTAATGGCAATGAAAATCAGCAATAGCTGTCTTTGGTAAACAGGACTTTCTTCATTACTTCCTGCTCAGGAGTTTTTCTTCAAGATAGATGTCACCTGATGGATATCCATAAGAAAACTCTAATAAACATTAGCATGGTTTAAAAACTATGCTCTAGGGGCTGCTCTTGAAGATAACATGATAAATATATATGGAATCTGAGTATTTCTGTGTGTGCTCTTTCTTTAGGGTAAATACTTTCCCCAAGAGTTTCCCTCTTCAGTTACATCTTGTTAACTCAAGCTAGTATTCCTTCTTTCCAAAGTCAAGAAAAATGATTAAGTGCATAAAACTATTTTTTTGAACAAAACCATAATATTGGTTGCATAGATCACTGACATAGACAGTTTCACTTCACATCATTGCATCTTTATTCTCATCAACACAGTAATACTCTCTTTTGTAATGATTTATTGGAACTGAAATTCCATCTGTGATACTCCTTTGTTCTAAAGCTTCTTTTCAGATGATCATATCTTTACTCTTATACTTAAGAATTTCTTTTCATTTCCCTAACCTTTCCCCTTTTTCTAAGTAATTTGTAGGAAACTATTCTAAGTTTCTCTTCCATTTCAAATTCTCCTTACAGTGTAGCATATGATTCATTAGAGGAAAAAAAAAAAACATTCCATGCATCAAGCTGCAGATCAGCCTGTGGTTCTCTTCCCCAAGTGTATTTTCTAAAATGTAGACTCTGAGGAAGTTATGATGTCATTTGGAACACAAAAATCAGGATAAATGATCGTGTGTACTCATTCCAATATGTGGGATTAAAAACAGCAAAAAAGAATAGAAAGATAAAAGAAGTAAATAAAAGATAGATAAAAGAAGTAAATAAAATGGCTTATATAAAAGTGAAGAGAAATGGAGCGGTGATTCTGACTCTTATTCTTACTGTCACAGCATGTTATTTCCTGCATAACACTTTAATATCTAAGTCAGCAATGCAGAAAGCATGTGTTTCACTTAGGAATGCAATGCATACTGCCTTAAGGGTGGCCTATGATTGGGCTCTTTTAAACAATTACTGGGTATGAAATGCTTGTCTGCTCTCACTTAGATACAGTACTCAATTAATAGTTCTGTTAACATTCAGCTTGGAGAACAAGACAGGACTTCTGGGAATACAAGAAAAACTGTTCAGAGCAGAAGTGTGGAGCAGGATAAACAGCATGAGAACCAAGGACACCTCTAGAAGAAGAAAGAACGTCTCATGGCTCCGAATGGATAAGCGCCTGCATGATCGGTTGAAGAGTGTTTTGTAGAATGCTCTGTTGACATGTAAAAGTAGATGGGAAAGTTGTAGGGTGGATGGGAAAGCTAGAAAACCTGTGAAGGTATATAAGTGATGTGAGAACTTGTAATAAACGATTTGGATCATTCACATCTGAGTCTGTGCATCAGACGCTGCAAGGACTCATCAGTTAATTGACTGTTTAGTAGCCTGTCTGAAACAAACTTTTCTTCACACTTAATGAGCTAGAGCATTTTAAATTGGAAAAATGTTTGCCATAGTGCTCCAGCTGTTCCCATTATAAATGCCTGGGGACCCCTCTAGTTTAATTTGTTATGCTCTCATTTAAAGTTCACGACAACGTACTTTAAATGATAACATATGGATCAGGAGAAAAATAAATCACCTTTTACACCAGATTCTTCAAATACTGAACAAAGCTGTGCTTCAGCCCTGAGAAAACTTTGAAGCAGACATTAAAATGAAACATGTTGTTTATGGGGAGTGGCAGACCTCATATCAGAGACAGAGCACAAACATCTTTTCCAAACTGTGGTGTCTACAGAAGCCATCTGCATAGGGGACTTTGCACCAAATAACCTACTCTTGGGATGTTGTGGTTTTTATTACATAGGAGGAGGCAATGCGGAAAAAAAAAAAAAAAAAAAAAAAAAGAACACTTATGTTTTGGATATAATCCTAAAATGTGTCCTGGCTTCTGGAAAAAAAAAAAAAAAAAATCAGAATGTCTGCAAAGCTGTTTTTCTCATTCGATTAACTTTGCAAGTGTTCCATTGGAGTTTACGTCTAAGAGGAGCTAAAATACCTGTGAAACAGTGGTGGGAGGAATTGATTATTACCATCTAATTTTCAGTTCCTTCCTTACATTGGAAAATGATGTACAAGCACATCAGAAAGGTTACCTTGCCTAGGAGACGTATGCGTGCTTAAAAGGGATTTCATGTTTCTGTATAGCTAGAGGGATGATCAAAATTGTCAAAACTCCTGTTCATCCTAATTTAAAACAGAATTTAGAATCCTTTTATATCTAGAAATTACAGATAAGAATATCTCTATCATCATGGGATTTACCTGATCACAAAGAATATAAAAAATGCATGGCTTTATCTAAATATTAATACTGTGGTTCAGCTGGTTTTATGCCTGTATGTGCTTTTATGGCAAAGAAAAGTATTAGTCATGGTGAGAGTAAGAACTGACAGTGCTAGTCTCTGGAGAAGAACTCCGAGCCAAACCAATGTAGGATTGCTATACAAGTTTTAATCAAAGTCCAACTGAGATCTGCTAGATCAGCAATTGCTGTTGGTTCTTAAATTCGTAGCCAAGGATGACAAGTAGCCTTTTGTGTACAGATGGAGAAAGCAGGGGTTAGGCTACTGCCAGAACAACTTCAAGCTTCAAAGACAAGTGATGCTGCATACTTTCTAGTGTAACAAAGTGACTGTAATTATTGAAACATACTGCGTGTTGCACTGGTAATATGAGGGCTTCAAACGTAATGCCTCCTCTTTCATTATGTTGACAGAGGCAGGTGTTGGTGGTACGGCAGTAGAGGCTGAACCTTCTCATCAGTATTCCATTACATGTTTTTGTCATGTAAGAGATGGCAGCAGAGGGGCAGTCTGGCTAAATGGCATCTGACATGGGAGTATGTATGAAGCAAAGGTGTGTCACTGAATTCCTCCATGCAGGAAAAAATGGCACCCACTGACATTCATTGAATGTTGCTGAATGTTTGTGGAGACCAAACAGTGGATGTAAGTGCAGTAGATGGTGCGTGGTACATTTCAGCAGTAGCTGTAGACTGAAGTCTTGCTACCAAAGCACATCCTCCACCAAAGTTGTAGGAACCTATTGATTAAAAGGATAATCTATTTATTTTCTGTTTCTGTCAACAACACAAGAATGCTATGTATCCATCCCTTGATCATGAAGATCCAGTATTAGATAAGTTGTAAACTCTAGCTGTGGTTTAACACTGTAGGCAGTTCAGCACTACACAGTTGTTTGCTCACACCCTCCTCCTTCTGGGACTGGGAGAGAATCGGGGGGTAGGGATGTGGGTGAACCCACATAATTAAGAGAAAGAACTCCTGGGCAGAGATGAAAGCTATTTGCTAAGACAGAAAATGGAAGAGGGAAAAAAAGAACGATAGACATAATAATTATATATACATGTAAATATACCAAACAAGTGATGCACAATGCAATTATTCACCACCTGCTAACCAGTGTCCAGCCAATCCCTGTGCAGTTTAGGTCAGCTGTCCTGGTTCTGTCTAGCACTGCCCAACAACAACCTGAATATGTCAGTATATTTTTCAACATTGGTTTTCCTCCTAAAGCCAAAACATAGCATCACACAAGACACTATAAAGGAAAAATCAACTATTGAGCTGAAACCAAGACGATTTTCTAACCAAGTTGTTTTATGCAGTCTCTTCACTGCACAACCTCTTTTCTGTGTATAATAATAATAATCTGCCTTAACATGGCATTGTTTTCACTTTAAACACAGATTTGATTTCTGGTGGGGTGGAGTACAGTCTTCAGCACACAGTTAAATGCAGAACAGCTATCTAATTTCAGTAAACAAGGCTCCTGTGTTACAGAGCATCTGTCTGGAGAGATAGGCATTCCTCTAAAGCATCACTTAGCATGGTAATTTTAGCTTTATTTTATCTGTTGCTATCACTGTCCTTTGGAGGCAATGAAGTACCAGCCTCTGAGTCTGCCTGAGGCTGATTAAACCAAGGGCCTCTTCAAGCCTCCAGGTGGAAAAGAGACCTCAGTGATAGTTAAGGGTCCTGTTGCTCATCTGTAGCAGGTGTGCTAAGACCAAGGGTGAGAAGGGAGTGTAGGGAAAGTGGTGTTGCCCCTCACTGGTTTAAGTAAGTGTTTCCTTGATACATATAGTTCCTCCCAGCCATTTGGTATTGATGCTGGATTTGTGGAAGTAGAAACACATAGAATCATAGAATTATTAAGGTTCAAAAAGACCACCAACATCATCTAGTCCATCTGTCAACCTATCACCACCACTACTAAACCATGCCCCTCAGTGCCATATCTACACATTTTTTGAACATCTCTGGGGATTATGGCTCCACCACCTCCCTGGGCAGCATGTTTCAGTGTCTTACCATTCTTCCTGAGAATAATTTCCTAATATCCAACCTGAACCTACCCTGGTTCAACGTACCTCTTGTCCTATCACTGTTACCAGGGAGAAGAGACTAATTCCTACCTCTCTGCATCCTCTGTTCAGGGAGTTGTAGAGAGCATTAAACAATTGCAGCTCCCTCAGCTGCTTCCCATAAGACTTGTGATCCAGGCCCTTCACAGCTTCATTGCCATTCTCTGAAGGTGGACCACAGCCTCAGTGTCTTTCTTGTAGTGAGGGGCCCAAAACAGAACACAGTACACAAGGTGTGGCTCCAGAAAGAAATGAAACCTAGCAATAATAATCCCAAAAACGAACTGAGTAGCAACATTTTGTTCCACAATCACATAGATGTAAGAGCCTGTTTTTAGAAAATAATAAATTGTTCTGGCTACTCATGCATAATGGAACTTTATTTTCCATCCATTTTCCTTGCCAGAATGTTCTGTTGCCTTTAGTACAGTCAGAAGTCACAAGCCTGAAGCAAGAGATTTTCATCTACAACAGTACAATTGATTCATTCAGAAATAACACTCTATATTAGAATACTTCAGTGTGAAGAGATTGAGGCAGGTCATGTTACTGAGGTTTTTTTGTTGTTGTTTAATAGAGAAGTAATAACTGAAGGTCAATATATTTGGGCAATGGATGAGCTGACTTCTTCCTGAAAGAAACTACTTAGAAATAAAAACCTGAGGCTTATTAAGTTGATGAATCTGCAGCCTATTATTTCTGCAGAAAAATATGGGCCCCCAGCAGCTGCCTTAAATGTTCTCCTTTACACTCCTTTACAGTGATTTGTCAGTGCTGTGACACTGCTCAACTGTTTAGGATTCATAAGCTGCTGAATATATATTTCATTGTAATCTATATCAAAAGGGAGATTGCGTTATTACAGTGGATTGAGTATATCCAATTTCAGACAAAAATTTTTCTGAACTTAGTTCCTTTGTCTTGTAATGTATTTTTACAGCCACTTCTGGATAGATACTGAAAAGTGTCATTAATGGAAAATGGAAGGAACTGTTCTAATTTGCATTAAGCAAATTCTCACATTTCAAACTCTATTCCAAGAACAGGGGGAAGGCTTGCAATACGTTGTTGAATGGAAAAATAAAAACACCTCATCTTGCCAAGATTCTATAAATAATTAATAAAATGTAAATAAATTCAGACAAGTACAACTTGGAATTAAAATAAAGAAAACTGCAGCACAGAGCAGATACAAACCAAAACAAATGCGAAACTGCAGAAATCACTACTGATATCTAAAATTATGATTGACAGAGATAGCATTTAGGCATGCAGAGATTCTTTTTCAATCTTATGAGATACTTGCATAGTATCTCATAAGATTGTAGTATCCCCCAAATGCTCTTTGAGAAACTGAAATATTAATGAAGACAAGTGTGCTACTTGTGGTGTATGGTGTATATTCTGCAAATCCCTCAGCATGTTCACAGGAGGCTGTAATCAGAAGACGTGACTTTGATTGTCAAAATGTCATAACAGAGTTTAAAACCTATCCACTGTGTGTGGAGGTACACCTGGATTGAAAATGAAAGCTTTGTTTAGATTGTTAGCTTACCAGCTCGGTTACATAATGACTTTAATGTTAAAATTTTGTTCCAGCTTTTTCTAAATTCACTCATGCAGCAGGCACTGATCAGCAAGGGAAAAAAGCTCACTCCAGAAGGTCAGTTCCCTGCATATCTCAGCTTCACAAAGATAGAGATTCTTACCTTCAGTTTCAAACTCCAGAATACGTGGCAGTTTGTCAAGTGACTAAAATGAATGTGAAAATTTGGCTCTTTGTTACTACAGCATCCAAAACGTCATGAATTTTGAGAGCCTCATAGAGCAAAGTAAAAGCCACTATTACTTCCTTGCTGAACACTTAGGTCCAACAATCTTTGCGCCTGGGCTGAAACTCACCTCCAAGGCAGAATAAGGAGAATAGGGCTAAGAGTTCGTGCTGGTGTATGTTAGACTTGAAAAAGTTCATGGTCCTGTTCTTTGTACTCACCAGTTTCTGAGCAAAGGTGATAATGAAGATATTTTTGGCCATTTTTTCTTCTTTGTCACTAACACCTTTGAAAATAAAGTCTGTAAGTCTGCCTTTTGATATTGTAAAAATGAATTGATCTCACTGTTATCATATTTGGTAGCTAATCTTTCTTTAACTGTAGATGTCTACACCATAACTCTACAGGTTCAAGGTAAAAACCTGATTGCAGTGGTTATGAAGTGAGGGTATTTTTTGCATCTCTGTATATGAAAGGGTTATAAAGAATGCTGCCACTTAAAAGGCGGAGAAAACTGTGTCAACTGCAGTGTCCAACACTTGAAAGTTAAGAAGCTTTGGGCTTCCTGAGGATCCTCAGTTCTATTTCCTCCTGCATGCTCACTGTCAGAGTCCTTGTGTGACTGCATCCTGCTTCCTTCCTAAGGAGAACGAGGCACAGCTGCCTCAAGTCCACAGGCTGAGTACAGAGGAGGCCAATCCCTGCATTCACGGCAATTTATGTATGAAAGTGTGTGATAAAGCAGAGGATCCCTTCAGTAGCATAGTCTAATCTCAGCTGCTATATGGCTTTGAAATTCATTGGATATTGCATCTTCTTCCTTCATTGTGCAGCAGTAGGTAAGAAAATGTTGGAGAGTTCAGAAATTCCATTGTATAAAGACAAGGGAAGGTAGGAGTAGAGAGAATGGACTTCAGCTGGGGAAACCTCTGAGGGGCTGCTTCTCATGCAACCTGAGAACTCTTCACTGGCAATGACATGTTCAATTTTGTGAAGGGCTGAGGAAAAAAGACACTTAGCTACCACAACTGGAGGACAGGAGCTTTACATGTGCTCGTGCTTCTGCACTTTTGAAAAGACTGGAATTTTTCCAAATAGGGAAGCAATCACAAACTAAATCAAGGATAAATAGGTGCATAAGAGCCTAGTGACTAGGCTTCTCTCAAACTGATATCTGAAAAAAAGAACCGTGATGTGATTAAACTACCTGAGGCATGATTTACTGTAAAAAGGCAGCCTTTGGCAAGTCATCAAAGATGTTCCTCTGCTTTCTTTGCATTTCTAAGTGTGTAGCTGTAATGATGAGGAATAGAGATTCTGAAGGCTTATTTTCCCTCTGTATATTCCCCATTGAGTTCTGAAAGGTAGCAATAAAGTTCTCAGTTAACATCTCGCTCTTTCTCAGTTCCACTAATGAACAAACTGTCTACTTAACAAGTAATGGCCACTTAAGAATCAAGTGATTGTGCTTCGTGGCAAAGTACTATTTTAATTCTACCAGCAAGAAGTTTCTTGGCATGTCTATTCTGCTAATCTAAATAATTTTTCTGGCCTTCTTTGACAGTAGAGAGAACAGTGGTGAAAGGTAACAAGCTCTTAAGTAGTGCTTAAATGTCATACCTCTGTAATAGGAAAGTAGCAGCCCAAGGGATCTGAGTACAGAACTGCCAATTTACTACAAAAATAGCTTCTACAGTTTATCTTCATTGTTAAGACTCATCTCAGCTGTAGACTACAATATTTCTTAACCACAAATTAATACAATGTGCTCAAATTCAGATGAATCTTAGTGCTGATATATTTGAAAAGATACCTTTCAAACAGCTTATTTCTTGTTTTTATTATTTTATTATTTTATTATTTGCTTGTTTTTAGTAGAATTAAACCCACGTTATCATGTTTCATATAGATTTGCTTTTATAACTGTTGATGGTTAGTTTTCATAAAGGTCTTTAAAAATTAGTTCACTGACAAAAGAAGAATTCATAATGATCCCAACAAATCAGTAAATGTTACATTTAACATCCTGTAACTATGAACCCCCATGTCTTCAGCTCAAAAAGAGTTTATATTAATAGGTAAAGCTAATCCGTACTGATAGGATAATGCAAAGACAATTGCAGTAGTGACCTAGCATCCCTAACATCAATTAAAGAAACTGCTAATGTTAATTCCAATGAAAATATATTTTGAGTGCTGAAGAGTAGGATAACAAGAAAAGCAACAGAACTTCTAGTTGAGTATTAAATACCACTTTAGATAAAGTGATGGGAGTAACTTGGAAAGCAAGAGTTGGCGAAAGAAAATGAGCAATGGCATACAGAGAGAACTAGATAAAACGTAAATCTTCAATATAGTTCATCAGTAAGTATCATTTCCCAAGGACGGAGGCACTCAGTCACAGGATAACAGGGGAGACAATAACTTTCGGAGTCCTCTTGTAGGCTGTGCTAGTGTTAATACCCGCTGCATAAATGCTTCCTCTGAGTTCTTCCACAGGATGAATGCTTCTTAGCTGAATCCTGGTCTCCTGTATCATAAACTCACAGACCTTAATACATCAGAAATTTATAGGACTCCTTGTCATTATCAATTTCTAGCTGTCTGCCTTGTCCAAAAGCATAGACAGAGTAGAAGAAATATTCTGTAGGAAATGTGGGTTTATAGCTGAAACCGATTTGAGCCAAAATCACTTAAAGTCTCAAATCATAACACTTAAGAACTTTAAATCACACAGTCAGAGACAGCAAGTGTAATACTTGGGCTCTTTTATGACTTCCATAATCTCTATATATTTACACTGGCTTGCCTATCTATCCACACTGAGTGTAAACCTCGCCATTTAGTGAAGTCTGAAAACTGTCAATCCAGTTCTTTAGTCTCAGCCTACTATCTGTTTTCCTTTTGTAGAGCTAAAATGTGTACATGCAAATAAATATAGGTTGTAATTATCTGACGCAGCAGGGAATGCTAGATAGTTTGTTGTTGTTGTTGTTTTTAATGTGAGCTTTTCCATTTAAAAAACCCTTACATTAGTTAAGGAATGCTTTTTATCAACTCCCCAGGAAAGAAAATTATCACTATTATTTTTTCCTGTGTGTTCTTATTTGTGGAGCTGAATGACTTGTGACATAGGAGAGAGGAAAATACCTTGGACTCAAACACTAAACACTGCCCTAAATTCTCAGCAATGAGAATGTTCTTCAGACATCTACAGAGTAATGGCTAGTGATCTAGTTATCTACTGAATTTCAAGCTTCAGCAATTAAATTTTAGCAGATACCTGAGGTACCAGCTATCCCATCCTTCTCAGAATGGATAAGGAATATCCCTGAGGATTTTTCAAGCCTGTGTAGCAGGTGTTTACATATCAGGCAAACACAAAATTTTTCTCACCATGAATGAGAATTAAACTGGATAGTCACAGAGCAGTTGTGGAAATGCAGACTAGGAAGGTCTAAAACCAGAAAGAGGGCATTGTGGGGGGAAAAATGACTTGCAGTAGTACGAACTTAACTTTAATATCAGAATGATCAAAGGTAAAACAAAAATAAAAATAAAAATCAGCATTGATTTTCCAATTTAATGGTATTTAGCTCAAAATAAATGCGCTAGGGATGAGTTTAAACAGATAACTGGACACCTGCTGTTGTTTGACTTTAGTACCAGTCTGTAAAACAAATTTTGGCCGTTGTAGAAAGGTGTAATGTAAAGACATGGTAGTAGCAATGAAGCTCTAGAAGCAAGAGCTGTCTTTACCAACCTTTGATACCATCAGGTTTATTACTGTAATTTTTCATCGCACCTCAGCATGACTGGTTGTTTCTTTTCTTCTGACAGGCAAATTTAGTCTGGCTGCTGGTGACAATCTGTGGTGATATTTGTGAATGAAATCTGTTACTCTTACTGAAACCAATATTTGATGGAGAGTTCTATCAGATAAATCCTTTTGCCTATGCTGTTGTTTGGTGGTTGGGCCTTGGAATAAGCTCTCCAGGGCAATGGTCACGGCCTCAAGCTGCTGGCATCCAAGGAGTGTTTGGAGAATGCCCTTAAGCATAGTGTTTGCATTTTGAGTGGTCCTATGTGGAGACAGGAGCTGGACTCGGTGATCTTTACGGATTCCTCAGAAGACTCTGTGCTTCTATAAACCTATTTGTACAGCAGCATAGGTCAGTTCACAACAATTAATGATTTCAAGGTCAGCTCCTGCAAGGCGTCAATTGTCCTTTGGGTATATTGAATACTCAGTCCTTATCACTTAGGTCAAAAAGCAGGACGAGAGATTAAAGCAAACACAACAGCTGCCAAATTGATAAGTTTGTGTGAAGCGTCACCCAGAAAACACCGATTAAATCTATGAAAATTTGAATTCACTGTTAGACTTCTGTCCTTTTTGTGATCTTCCCGCACCAAACAAATCACTGGAGAGGTGACAGCCATCACACAGCTCACTCACACTGTGACTGCTGAGCTAAATCTGCCTCAGAACAGGCTGCCCAAGTCTTTGGTGTGTTTTGTGGCAAGGAATTGGTCAGCAAAGTTTGCAGCCTGAAATTCCTAAGCTGGCTAGCTGAAAATCAGTGCATGTCACCATGTGCAGTCATAGGCAACAAGTAGAAACACAGGCTTCTCTTGAAAAATAAGAATGTTGGGTTTTGTTGTTGCTTTTTGTTAGGTTTTTGGTCATATTTAGTTTAGTTGTTTTGTTTGTTTATTTGTTTGAGGCTCTCTTAAAAGACTGATTTTTTCAAGTATTGTGATTAGGAAGTTAAGCACCCTCTGCCACAGCAAATAAATGGAAAACTGATGGATAGTATTCAACTGATGTTCCAGTAAGTGTTTGGAAAACTACTCCCCCCCCTCCCAAGGCTCCTAAAAGAAATTAGCAGAAGAGACACTTGAAGACACAGATCTATTGGAGCTATTCCTTAGAGAAGAATTGCATACTGAAATTTGACTTCACAAAGAGTATAATGGATGTCTGTAATTCTTCAGTCTGTTTGACCAAAACAAACCTCTGGAAAAGGATAAAAGCACTGCACTACTTTCACTTGCTGATACACTTGTTTTGCTTTTAAAACAGTAGACGTAGTAAGGATCCTTGCACTACCACAATGACTTTACCCGAGAAACAGCCCTAGAACTTCTATCTCATGTTACAAATCAGCCTCCAAGTTTCTATTGTGCCACTCCACAGGTCAAAACCCAGTCAAATTTCCTCCTTCTCCTCTTATCCCACCCATCTTTGCTTATTATATCAAATGGTTCTGGAAACTGCCATATCTTCTCTCAGACCTGAAATGTATTCTGGAGTGCTGCTGCTGGAGTAAAGATTGGAAGTGAGGAAAGAAGGAAGCAAAAAGTGAGGTATGTTATATATGTGTATGTGTGTGTATATATATATATATATATATATATATATATATGTATGTATGTTATGTATGTATTTCCATACTGGAATTCACCATAACATCACAAAGATTACTTTGCTTTCATTTATTAAGCACTTTTATATCATTACCACAAATTTAACTACAGTAAACAAATATATGTTTTTATTTGCATAAGCATATAATTTTAAGTGACCAAAGAAATGGATAGGCAAGCAGAAGGTTTGATCAAATCTGAAGAAATGAAGCGTGTGCATGATTTTTGTTCACTTTTAGATAGTTATTCTTTGATATGGTTATTATAATTCTAAATTGTACTGGGAAAATCAATTACTCCTACCTAAGGTCATGAAAATCTATTAGTAGCAAGATATAGAAAGAGAGAAAAAAAAAAAAAAAAAAAAAAAAAAAAAAAAAAAAAAAACAACTTGCTTTTCTGCTTAGATGCTAAATATTGTTGAAATTATTTACCTTTGTAATCCTAATGTAGAACTCAGATTATCCAAGAAGGCAAAAAAGATCAACTGAAGTGAGAGGATAAGAGATCAAATATTAAAAAAAAATAAAAAAAATCACCTTCATTCTTTACTATGGGTTTGTATGGCTGTATGGAGAAAAACTGTAGATTGTACTGCTCCTATTAATGTCATATACTTACTACTCTTCACAGAAAAATATACTATATGTATAATTCATGCAGTTATCCTACTTTTTTTTTTGTGTGTGTGTGTGTGTGTGTGATGCTGAAGTATAAGAAATTCAGAGATTTCTTGCTGATAGCAGCATGGGTCTCATTTACTGGAACTTTGGGAAAACAACGTTCCATGTCCTTTATTTTTTCTGTAAATGTCAGTTAAATGTGCCTAGATATTTACTGGATTATAGTCAAAAGATTTTTTTAAAGGTACAGTTGCTTCCATTGACCTACCTGTGGTCTTCTGTAATCTCCCTCTCTAACATTCTGCTTTCCTACAACAGCAACTTAAAAGATGTAAAATATACTGTATCAATTTAAAAAATATTATGAATAGTTCTTTCTAATGGTTGTAAACAGTACTTATCTGAGTAACAACATTTACTTAAAACTGCAAACTAGATAAAGCGTAACTTTTTCTATTTTATGCAATTCTTTTACCATCTAAAGCTAAACTGCCCCTTTGGAATAGCACAAGCCTTACTAAGATTTCAGTCTGATTTCTTTCCTTATTTTCACCCATCAAAATGTACTTTTAAAAACACTCAGCATTATGCTAAAGGATTGCACATCCATTTAAACTGTTTACAAAACATACTCTCTAGCAAAAATAATGGTAAAAGATGAGTCCAGGATGTATCTATTGACATTTTACTATAAACAAAGGCTCTCAAAGGACTCCACAGTTCTCAGTCATAGGAACAGGGCTTTTAATTCCCCTGAAGTCCCTCAGGTGTTCGCCGGGACTTAAGGGCATGAGCAGCAGCATGAATGGCAATAACTTAATTCACAGCTGATCTCAGTCCTTGCTAATGGGAAGTTAGATAAGATAAAGCATTAGCATATTTTCATCTGCTAGAATACACAGTGTTTCATTTAGCACCTCTCTCTGGGGAGGCAAAATAGGAAGGACAGCTTCTAGCATTTGCTC
Source organism: Phasianus colchicus (assembly GCF_987193195.1). NCBI lineage: Eukaryota > Metazoa > Chordata > Aves > Galliformes > Phasianidae > Phasianus > Phasianus colchicus. The sequence continues at coordinate 16,386,101 of NC_143438.1, read as the reverse complement.
ATTTGGCTTGCTGACTGAGTCGCTCTCAAATTGTCTGCAAATGGAAGTGGTTATTTAAGTGCATGACCCTTAGCTGGGACTTCGCTTGCAGGTTAATGGCACACTGATGTTAATGGAAACTGTTCATACTCTGCAAAGCCAAACTTTTCAGGTTAAGACAAACTAGCAGTTGTTCACATTTGGAAAGCTGTCTTTGCAGCTAGAGGAGACAAGTAGTTTCCTCTCTCATTGTGACAGTAATTATATATCATTAGGTGCTTACAACTTAAGAATAATGGGAATACAATTGTGCATTCAAGTCCAACTCATCTTTATTTAATTTTTAAAACAACCTGATCTGACTTCCAGCAGTACTGCAGGCTCATCGTGTGCCCATTTAGGGCATGAAAAAGGGGATTGCAGTGAAAAAAATATTTCACTTGCAGTTCTTACTTTTCAAAGTACTGCTTACTTTGGAATTTGTCTACGGTAAGGCAAGAAGGAAGAAGCTTTTGGGGTTTAAAAAAAAGTGCTAAATGGCCCTCCGGAGTCTCTCATTGTACTTCAGAGTTCCTGTAAGGTGCTGGTAAATCTTAAGAGCAAGGTTTCTGTGAATGTTAGCTATTTTCCTCATATTTTCCTTATATTCTATATGCCTAAATTGATCAATGTTCAGCAGTGCAACATGAAATTCTCCAGAATTAGGAAGCTTTTGACCAAACCCTAAATATTTTGCGTAGTGCAAGTGTTTATCCTAGTAATGGGAATACAGTTCCTTAGATGAAAACCACCTGCACTTGATTGCAGGCTCCACCTAGGGGGTTGGTTAAGTGTGAAAAGTGTTTACTTATTATTATTATTATTATTATTATTATTATTATTATTATTATTATTATTATTATTATTTTAAATGAGAGCTATAAAGCATCTCCAATTCTTTTCATAGCTATCTTTCTATTCAGTCATTTCTGGATACTTTTCATCAACACTGACAGATGCTAATCAAATATCTTATTTTTGATAATAAAATCAGATGGCTCTTTTATTATCACAGTTATTCAATATAAATTTTGGATGTATTTTCAATATAAAGGAATAATCCTCATGTAAGGAACAAGATGTAGACAGAAGCTTTCCACAGATGCTGATGTTTTAACACATTTGATTGTGCATGGCATTGAAGATGCTAAGAGCTTATTGATTAATAAAGCTGTTTCAAGATATTATCCACCTACTGTACCTTGAATTTTGGTACTGCTGCCCCTGCCTTGTAATGTATTTTTTTAAATATCTGTGGTGCATTAGCTCTAAAGAATGGTTTATTCTAATTTTCCATACGCTACTTACCTTTAAGTTCATGTTCTTTAGAAATCTATGGTTTTCTCAATACTAGTCTCTTTTGCACAATGGCTTTTTACAAAGAAACTATGTGAAAGAAAAGATAACTAGAAAATAATTCAGAAAAGAAACACGACTGCCATATACTATTTCTGTTATGTTCTACTAATAATGCACAAAAGTACTTCATTTTTTCCCCTTTGAAATCAGGTGTGAATTCTGCTAAATGAAAAATGTAGTGTGAAAAAAATATACTAGTGATAAGAACCTTTCACTCCCATTGAGTCTTTAAGGATATGTTGAAGTATCATGCTAAGTTAGCTTCTCTTCATTTTTTTTTTTTTTGGAGGGAAACCTTTCCCACTAAGAAACCTTGCTTTTTTATTATTATTATTATTATTTTTAAGTTTCTGTTTGTCTATTATTTTCAAGAAAATGTAAATGTGAACATATTGTATGCTGTGTGTTGTGTTTTACAACTTATGCTATGTACTTGGACAGACTGACATTTTTTGGCTATTTGTAGTATAGAAAAAAAAAAAAAAAAAGTAAGTATATGTAAAAGAGAGAGTTTGTGTGCTACCCACAATTGTATATACCACTGTGTAAAAGAAAGCTGCAGCTGTTAGAATTAGAGAGTGACATACCTGACAAATAAACAGGTCACACTGGAAAAAATCTGTTCTGTGTGTCCACAAATCCAGGACAGGAAAAATGAATCCATTTTGTGACAAGTGGAACCTGCATTAAATGTAAGGGAATGCTTCTAATGGAATCATGTGGAATAGAAAGAGTCAGACAGAGAGATTTTGGCATTTCCCGCATGGAAACTCCAAGGTGCAATAGGGCCTCACAGGTTGGGAAGGACCCTGATACAAGGAGTAGTGAAGTAGCAGCAACCAAATGATGGCTTAAGGATGAATTTGCTCCTGTGGTTCCACATTACTGTGGAGTGGTAGGAAAGATCTCTACAGTTCTAGAGTTCCTTCATTTTGCCAACAACCAGCACAGCTAAGGTGACTGTGTGCTCTTTGTGAATGTCGGCTAGAACACCAGAATGACCAAGCCAGAGAGGAAGTTATACCATATGTGAAAGAAGTCATATTCAGAGTTTCCATCAATAGCCTAAGCTTCTTTCACAGTGTAGCAGAAGTGCTAAGTCACAGCCTGAGCCAGTGATTGAGCACCTGGTAGGAAGGCAGAGCCAACTCAGGGGAGCAAGCAATGCAGCTGAGGGACTGGAAACAGCTGGAGCCAGGATGCACCCCTTCCCAGATCTCATTGAAGGGTAGGTAGTGAAGGTGAGGGCTTTTCATCTTGAGATCTCTGTTTATATGAGAATTTTATAGGCATTCTGAAGGTAAGCAGCTTCTTTCTCTTATCTCTGTGACCACTGCTGTCACTTCTGAGTGAATCTTCACTCTCTGTGGCCTGGAATCTTGTTGTTCTGCTGTCTTGTGCTTTCTATTGTGTTACACAAAATTTCCAAAGCAAAGCCACTGAAGAACTATGTTTCAAGTGAAAACTGCATTCAGAGCATGAAATCAGTTCTACGAAAACCTAAGACATAAATTCACTTTGAAAATTTGACTTTTCTATTTGCTAAAAATGTTAGGGGAAAATTGCTTATCTGTCTTGAGCACTGTAGTCTCTAAATGTGTAATAGCTTTTTAAATGTTAAAATTACACTCCGCGCTGTGCAGGTTTTTTTAATTTACTTCTTATTCTTATATATTAACCACAATCTTGGGTTCGCTTTCTTATTCAGCCTGTAAAGTAGAGCAGCATATTGACTAAAATCTATTGTCATGGCCAGGTTGAGTGGAGGGCTAAATAGAATTATTGATTGAGACTTCGTTGGCAAGAGCTAAGGTTCAGTGCAGAATATCAGCAAAAAGAAAGCTTAACTTCTGAGATTAACTTCAGCATTGCAGTAGCTGTCAGTATGTTGCCATGGAAGCGTGTTTGAGATGGAAAAACTCAGCTGCAGAGAGGGAATTAACTCTCACAACATGGCTAGAGATATCTTTTACAATGGTAAACTCCTATAACATTCCTCTTTTATAAAATTCACCAGAGACTGTAAATCTAGACCAGTATTTCATGATTTGCCTCATTTGCAATAATTTACCAGTTGTCTACAGAATTGAGTTGGCTCTATACAATAGATCTCATGAAAAGACTCAGATTTAGGCCAGATTAGTAGAAACTTCAAATACTAAATAACAAAGAAAAAAAGCAACAGCCATGAAATGCCAATATAATTGGCAAAACATTTAGTGCAGGAAGGTAGACAATGAATGCATGGAAGAGAAGCACAAGGTGTATTTGTCATTTTTATTTCTGTCTACTTTTTCATCATAAAGCAGTTGGCTTTGATCCCAGAGATGTATATTTCAGGAGCCCTAATACTTAAGTTTAAACCAAAAATGGATAGAGTTTTCTATATTTATAAAAGGAAGATGTATAGTTGAAATCTTTTCTTCAAAAGCACAGTAAGAGCTAGGCTTATGGGTGCCTTGAGGTAGATCCCCTACCAGTTTAAGGGAATTCTGAAACTGTCTCTAAAATGTTAAGACACACCTAAAATGCCATTCCATAAAGATGTTACTGGAAAAGGCAGTTTTGAGGGGTACTGGTATACTCCATTACTCATGCGTCATTCAAAAAATGTACTCACATTCAGTTCTCTTTGGAAGGTGTCGAGCATCCATCTTTCAGCATTGTTGTGGCACACTAGACCTCTAGTAATCTCTAAATCTGTAATTCAATTCTCTGAGTGCTTAGTCAAGGGACTTGAAAACAACCCGCACTTAAGGGAAACAATTTCTTCTTGTACACTGCTCTCCAACACGTTCTGTTGGAAGAGTGGAAAGGCAGTCTGTGATTTACTACATATATTAACCTACAGATTACAAAACGCAGAATATATTGAATATGTTTGAACCATTTACTCTTCCAGTGTTAGTCTAGCTTTTGTATTCTCCTCTTTTATCCCTGTTTTCATATGTGGTGAATGAATTCCTGCTGGCTGTATGTCAGAGCTGAAATCTGGTTAAAAACTAGCAAGTTTAATGGAAAGGACTGAAATGAAATGCTTGTTTTCCATCAAATAATGAAGAGCGTACATTCCATCAGCCTGTGCTAATAGAGATAGAAAAATATAGTCATCAATAAACTCAGCAATGTGTATATTGGAAGATTTTCTCCTGTTTATAAATTATGCTATGTGTTTTCTTGCCTGACCTAAAAAACAAACAAACAAACAACAACAAAAAAAACAAAATTAAAAAAAAAAAAACAAAATAAAGCTTATGTCACTACAAAGAAGTCTTTAATTGCATTAATATCTTCATTAACAGCAACTGAGCTAGGTAATCCATTGGCAAAGACAAATGAGTCACAAGCATAAGCAACTGGAAAAAGGAAATAAGAAAAGAATAGACACATAAATTGATCTCTCTTTCTGCAACACAGGTAAGAGAAAATAGCTGTCAATTGTTGAGATGTTTTGTAACTCCATGAATTTCTTTGTATCCAACTTGTCCCTGTTCTGCTGTTTCATTCCACTGACACTGAGTCTCAGTAAAGCTGTGTCAAGTGTTCTTGTGGAGAACAGCATTATCTATTTCTTAGAACTGAGGATGAACTATCTGGCTGACTGGTGCTGAGACTGACATATCTTGATTAAATCCCAGGTCATATCTAGAAATACTGGAGGTCATCTAAAGCAACCTCCTGCTTGAAGCCAGCATTACTGTTGATCCTGAGTAAGCCATGGTTATATTTAGTCAGGTCTTCACAACTTCCAACAAAGGCATATCTTTTTGCACAACTTTGCTGTGTTACTTTACTACTGAAAAAGGTTTTCTGACTCTAAACCTTACAAACAACAATTTATGGCTGCTGCATCTGGTTGTTTAGATTTATCAAGAAGAGTTTGGCCTCTTCATGTTTGCTGTGATCCTTAAGTAGCTGTATACACTCCTTAGCCCCCTCTCAGCAGACCACCTCCCTCTGGCTTCCTGTCAGCCCACATACCTACGAATTCTGATCACAGAATTGTAGAGGTTGGAAGGGACCTCCAGAGATCATCGATCATTGTTGTAACTCCCTGCAGAACCTTCTCTTGATTCTCCACATAACTTTCCAACTGAGGCATTCAGGATTGGAGGCAGTATTTAAGGACAGCCTCACCAGAAAAATCAGAGAGAGATGATAGTCCTCCCAAGTCTTCTGACTATCCTCTTCTTAATGTAGTCAAGTGTTTAATTTGCCTAATTTGAAAAGAGAGCATAATTTATCAAATGCTAGATTTAATAGATGCTGAAGAGACTGGCTGTGGATAACAAGAAAAGAACTGCAAAAACGTTGGGTGAATGATAGGTGAGATGTCAGTCTGGGGACAGGAGATTGGGTTTGGCAGGATTTCAGCTAGATGGAGAAATCACAAGAGTGATTTCTATGGTTGAATGGTTAAAGGAACAGAGGAGGTATGAAGCAGAACTGAGGAAACTAAGGAATTCACTACAATATGTTGTTAGTTCTTCATTAAGAATTTTCCTAAGGTTACTCTATTTAACTTCAGAGACTTCAGTTCATAATATGAACATGCAAACAAAAAAGGTTAGTAAATGCATTCTTACACTGAAAAAATATTTTGAGAGTTTTAGCTTTTATTACCTGGAAACAAGTCATTAGAATGAACACGTTTAGTATTTAATAAGTATTAATTTTAATAAGTCCACAAAGTGCATGATTTTAAGTGGCTGTTTTGTGGTATTCTATTTCTGCATTCTCCTGGGTAGTGCTTCTGGAAATAGTAGTAAAATCAAATCTTAACAGAGTAATATAAATCTGTAGAAAGAGTGGTATGTCAATGGTAGAGAGCTGCATAGCATTTGGTGCCATGATTGTGGTTCTGAAGTATAGGGGTTCCAAGGGTGTTGGTACAAAAAACAAATGGAGAGACAGAGAAGTTTGACATCTGTGAAGGAATGTTTGTGGTGTAAGGTCACACATCTGAGTCAGAAATCTCCATGGGTTGTGGGCTTTTTGTTTTTGTGTTTTCATTGATACTGAGATATTCAATTGTCACTGATAATGATGGATGAGGAAAGACACTTTTGACAAGTAAGCTTTCTTGCTTGCTGAGGACTGCAAAGAAAGTGTGAGGCACGTTGTATTATCTGAAAATAACAGAATATATAAAGAGATTTCCTCCTCTCTTTATTCTTTTTTACATTTGTTACCTACTCAGATACAATGATCAACATCAAGACTAATAACAATCAGAACAATAGCAAGGGGAGAAATGTGGAAATGTGACATTTGGCTGTGTGATAATTCATTTCATAGTTTATCTTCAGCATTATGCTTAATTTTATACCAGGCAGAAATCCACTCAGGTCTGTAACGTTTCAAAAGCCAAGTCTAACTTGTGGATATGCAGTGTTAAATCACTGATGTTGCATAGGCGAGTTGTTATATTTTTTCCACTTTTTTCAATGAAAGAGGGCCCCTTCAAGCCAGGAAGATTAGAAATATGGCACAGTACTACATTCTGTTTTAATAAATAAATGCTTGGCCTTTATCTTTGGTGTCAGATCACACCAATAGAGATTCAAAATAAAACCCAAGCTCTCATTAAATGCTAGCATGTAAGTATAATGGCTCCTTCTTACTGTTTCTCTGGGAGATGTGTGTGCTGGCAGTACATATGTGTTCTTTGTTTTTCCACAGCGCACTGAAGTGTCAAGAGTTCTTATAACAAAGAAGCATAGGAAATTTTCTCTAGGATATTCTATCCTCTTCTCAAGAAGATACATATACCCTCTTGGCACAGATCTTTGGCAGATCTGTGTTTACAGAGCTAACTATCCCGAAGGAAAACTTGAATAAGCAGTTCTTGATATGACAAGTTGGCTCCCACTGAGCACTGGGGTCAGCGAGGAAGGTTCTAATGCAGAAGTGTTCCCAATTCTGCTCTGTTGTCGTTGTTACTGTTGTCATAGTCTCACTTACCCACTTGAAGCCTGCAGAATGTTAATGAGGTACTTGTGCATGGTAACTCAGTGTGTTGAGCTGTTTGGGGTGGTTGCAGAGCATTCTTAGTCTTCGTTTACATCCAGCCAAGAGTTGCAGTTAATAGTGTACGTGGCATTGAGCGTATTAGTACATGTTTAGAAAGTGTAAGGAAACTAAGTTTTTCTACCAAATCTCATACTTTGGAGATAGAGAGTTAGAAATCTTATACTAACAACAACTGGAGACACTCAGAGATGCAAGATTTTGTTTCCTCCAACTGAGATATATTTTTTTTTCCTATTGCCAAACCCTTCATTATAAACAAGACAACTTTATGCAAAATATTGTCTAAGCAAACAAAAGCCAGAGGGAACCTCTTAAGACAAGAAAACAAAGAAACACTTCAAAGAAGGTTACTAAAGAAAAATAAGGTAAGAGTGGACAAGAAACAGTTTCATCACCTTTTATCATCTTTACAAAAAGGCTCTAGAGGGGAATTATGAGGCAGGACTGAGTGAGGACAAAGAGGTGATATTAGAAGTTTAGAGAACTCCTGCTTCTCCTTCAGGACAGTGGGGAGGAGAAAGAGATAGAAGTGTGAAAGAGAGAGAAGAGTGAAAGCAGTGTGCCCTAGTGGCCACGAAGTCCAGTAGGATTCTGGAGTGCATTAAAAGGAGTGTGACCAATAGGTCAAGAGTGGCAATTCTCCTTCTCTACTCTGCCCTGGTCAGGCCTCATCTGGAGTACTGTATCCAGTTCTGAGCTTCCTGGTAGAAAAAAAGACAGGGATCTCCTGGAAAGAATTCAGCAGAGGGCCACAAAGATGAATGTATAATCAATGAATATATAGTTGTTATAATTAAGAAATATCCAGGAAAGTTAGGCTAAGTAAGATTATTGCAACAGAAGGATAATAAATGGAAAGTGCTTACCAATGTTGAAAGCTCATAATATTCTCCAGGAGAAGTGATCTCCAAGAAGAGATCCTTCCTCAGTGGCAGTCAGCCCTTAAATGGGATCTAGGAGAGGTGGAACCAGTCTCTACCCCTTCTGGTAGCACAGGTGAATTACCCTCACCTATGCTCCTGTGGCTGACTCATTGCTTGCCTCAGATGGTCAATCAGAGATTCAAGCCCTGATTCAGCAGTTCCCATACAATGATAAAAGGCCTGGAGCATCTCCCTTATGAGGAAAGGCTGAGTGAATTGAGCCTTTCTCAGCCTTGAGAAAAGACTTAGAGGGGATCTAATCAATGTCTATAAGTATCTTGAGCATGGGAGGCAAAGAGATATGGCTAATCTCTTTTCAGCAGTCTGTGGGGACAGGCTGAAGGGAAACCGCCATAAACTGGAGTTAGCTAATTACACACCAGTATGCAAAGTAACTTCTTCACGGTGAGGATGATGGAGTATTGGACTAGGCTGTCTAGGGAGGTTGTGGATTCTCCTCTGGAAGTATTAAAGAACCACCTGGATGCCTAGCTCTGCAGCCTGCTGTAGGGAGCCTGCTTTGCAGTGGGGCTGGACTCAATCCCTAGAGCTCCCTTCCAGCCCCTACAATTCTGTGAAAATGAAGCAGCCTTGTTGACAACTTCCTGGTGCAACTGAAGACTGGGCGATTTAAAATTTTTACTCTATCCAGCAAGAAAAGATAGCATTGTATCCCCTGAAATTAGCTGCTGTCTTTGAGTGTAATTTATCTGAGAGAGATCTTATGAAGTCTATTAGTTCTTTTTCAATAGGAGAAGAACACAAGTAGATAGTGATTTATCATTACTAACAAAGAATATATGGCAGAACAGGAATAGCAAGTGGATTTCGTGTAAATGGTACAGGCTGAAGGTGTATTGTTATGAGCTAAAACTCAGTAGGAGCTTTCTGCAAGTGAAACAGTACTCAGACCTTTAGAGTTTCTTATTCTCTTCTTTTCAGAAACTGATACAGATGGCTGTTAAATTTTTAATTTTTTTTTAAATTTTTTTCCCAGTGTTGGTAGTGTTCCAGGATAGAAACTGAAACATCTCCTTTCAGAAGGATTATGGTCTGTATACAGAGGGTTGGGAATACATGTCTGAATGTTGCTGACAAACCAGACACCGTATCTAATACTATAAATATTGTATAGAGTCCAAATTGATTTTGGTACTTCTGGTTTTAATGAGTTTGTACTAACTGAATAAATTTGGAAGGGAAACTTCTTTTTACTGTGAAACAACTTGCAGGGGAAGCAGTGGGAATTAGGTTGGAGGAAAGAATCAAAGCCAGTGAAAATTGTCCAATGAGGATGCTTAATGAGGAACATATTTCTTCTGAGAGCTGGTAAGGTTTTATAGTGTGAGAAGGAGGACTTTGTGATCTAGCAGTAGCTCATGTATTAAACCAGAAATAAGCAAACTGTCAAATGGATCGGGCAATCAGCACACATCAGCTATTAATCTTTGAAAGTCTTCTCACATGGAAGTCAATTTTACATATGCAGATATGCTCTTTTATATACCTAATCATCATCAGTTATCTAATGAGAAGAAGATACAGCTCCTTCAGGTTGTTTCTGATTGGGAGGGATCGGCAAGGTTAGTTCAAGACTTGGGACGTGATCTTGAACAGCTCTTGTTTCATCTGTGCTAGCAGAAAGGGCTGCTCTCTTGCCTGTCAGCATCCTTTCCCTATGTTTTCTTGCAAGTATGTCTACGCCTTCCCTGTACATTGCCGATCCAAATTCTTTCTTACCTTCTTGTCTTCTGGACTATCTTGAGAATGGTCTTGTACCTGCAGCTTCACTTGGATAGTCTGGGATCATCTTGGGACCCAATTTGCACGTTATTTTAGTCTAAGATCTCATCCATAATACACAGCTTATAAAATGCAGCTGTGGACATTTGCTTTTAAAACTACAGGCATTGATATTTTTGTTATGAATAACAGAAGAGCATCAGGCCATGGAGTTCAACGTGCTTGTATGCTAGGAGTGACTTTGCAGTCCTTACCCCCAGCAAAGATATATGGTAATGATGGCTGGTTATATTACTGACCTTTGGGTACTAGGATGCTATTTTTTTACTGTTATCATACTACAGAGTTGCCCTTCATTCTTGTTAGACCTGAAAGTAAGCTGTTTACTAGTATTGTGAAAGAGTTTCAAGGGTTCTCAAACTGGAGTAGACAGAGTGCTTATTCTTACCAAGGGAAACGAGATTTGAAGTACTAGAATTGGTGATATTTCCCCAAAGGACTATATGTAAAGTGACTTCCAACATTCTGCAAAGTTTGCAGTATGTATTATTTATTGGTGCACAGAAGCAACAGTTTGCATTTAAGATTCTTTTCACAATAAAGATGTAACAAATTCCAATATATATTCTGAAATACGTGTGCTGAGAATTTTTTTTTTTTTTTTTTCAGGAGACAGATTCCTCTGCTTCTTTATTTTCAATATCTAATAGAAATAGTGTTCTTCTACCTTAGTTCATTTTATTGTCCCTCAGATACTCCGTATTGATTCATGTTTTTGCCACTGACTTCCCAACCAGATTTCGTAATAAAATTTAAGCCAGAGTAAAATATTTCTTTGTATAAATAACGAATTGAATTTAAATAATTTTAGTAGCATCTACATAGTTCATGACTGCATTTTGTTATACATATAACATCTATGTTTAAATATTCTTCAGCAAGGTGGAAGGCCTAAACGGAGTAAAACAATTTCTATTACTAACTGTTTTCAAACTGTCTGCAGATCTGCATGAGATTTTGCAACTATAACTTCACTAACAGGAGCTATCAATGAAGGTACCTTGGTGGAGATAAAGCATAAGTTATATTCAACAGAGGTCAGTTGAGTCTGTGGAAATTGTGCTTATGTAGATGTATGGCTCCGTGCTATTAACTTTCACTGTCAGCCATCCTTTGGCATACAATATATGTAAAGTAAGTACGTAGTCATAATTTTTGTTAATATTCACTATTGCTTTTTCTCACCTGCTACATGTAGAGGAACACAAACATATCATCAGCCTTTTTCAGCTTTTTCTAAAATGTCTTCTTCTCTTCAGGTAGTAAATGAAATTACTTCCTTCACATGCCATTGAATGAGATATTGCTTTGTGATTGCTGGCCAATGTATAAGGGGATAAACAACCTCACAGAGCTTCCCTTCAGCTCAGTGGTGTAAATGTTCAGTGGATTGCTATAGCAACCAAATTGAAGAATTCACTAGTTTCTCCCGCTGGCATCTCTTAAATTACTCCGTATTTTGGAGGAGAAGGAGATGGATTTGGTTCTTGTTCAGTGACGAATTAGGAAAAAAACCGAGTCCCTTTGACATTATTCCACTTGGGTCTGTGTGTGTAAGTGCTACCAAACTCAGGGCAATCAAGAGTCCTGTGACTCTGCTGCTGCCTAACACTGATACCCAGAGATAACTACTGTTGGGAAAATCCTGCATTTTGGAAAAGCCCAAGCAGAAGCAGTTTTGCAAAACCATAGGAGGAGCTGTGGCTCACAGGAGTTATTTGTGCAGCAGAATATTCTTCTCTGGGGTGGCCTGAGGGTGCTCTGCAGCCTTCACACTGGTCTATCTGGCTCACTGGAAAAATGAAATATTTGAAGTGGTTTGGGAGAACTCCTGTACTCCTGAATACAATTTTCTCAGTCTAGCGTTTTCCCTTAGAGTGGTGTTCAGAAAAAGAAGCAACACAAGCATCTGTTGATTACTCAGTCATTGTTTTCCTCACTGCTGTTTAAAATGTTCATCAACAAGAAGTTCTTGAGGGTGAAGGCATCTAATGCCGAGACTAGAGAGGGGGGATCAAAACTATCAATTTGGAAAGTATTTGGGCCTCTCAGCTCAAAAATAAAGCTAAAGGTAGGAGCTTCTGACTGACTTGTATCATACCTCCGCTTTTCTATCAGGAACTAAGATACCAGGCTCTTTAGTGGACCTCGAAGTTGTAGGTGCCTTTATTAGTTAAAAACATTACCCTCTTTCGCTTCTTGTGACTTAAAAGGCAAAATCAGAATGAGTAGAAGTAATAACTAAACCACAAAGTTTGTAAGTGATCCCATCCTCATTAAAAGTTTTTGAACTCCACATAAAAACTTTTTTACAGCACCAGAGTAATTGGTCTCAAATCTAGATATCAGCATTTAAAAGAAATATATTCATACAGTTTTATCTTTGTGTAGGTGCAATGACTCTGAATGCATGGCAGCAAGCAGCAGAAAAGCAGAAATCTTCATATGACTGAGCACTGGAAAGTAGCAGATTGCTATGTACAAGACTGATATGAGTTAAACTGTGGTGGACATGTGTAGTGTCTACAGCTGATTTGTGAAACTGTAGCAGTAGGGAGGGAGGCTTTCATTTCAGACGTGGGCAGCTCCATGCTTCTGGGGCTGCTGAGACCAGGTCATCTCCTGCTGTTTGTTACCTCATGGTTAGCCATGCGTTAGATCTGATCTTTCTGTGCTTTTCCTTGTGCTTCTTGGAATAATAACAGTTCATGCATTAGCTGAAATTGGTGCTTTAAACTACGTCAGAAATCCTCTATCAGCAGAGATTAGGAATGTTATCATCCTTTCGGGGATAACAAGGTTATCCTTGTCATTAGCACAGCAGCTAATGAAAAGACCTGTGTTTCACTTTATTCTGTTTGTTTGCAGGTAGGAAAAAGAAGCGGCTCATTTAAGCAGTCCCAAATGCTCTAAAATATCCTGTTCTATTCTACATTACCACTTCTGGGGTAAAACAGAATGAAGAGACCTCATCTTGAAGTATTGGTGGGTGGGGCATCTTCCACATTCAGACAACTGCCATATCATTAGGATGGTGCCGTCGGAATTTGAGAAAAGCCTCAGTCTCCAAATCCTGGTGTTACCTTACTCACCATGCCTGGTGCAATGCATGAGTACAGTTAGATGCTAGTAGAAAATCCTGCAAATCCAGTGGCACTAAATGTGTGATAAAATATCCACAAATAAAACAATTGAATATATCCATGAAAACAAAGATGAAACAAAATCGCAGAAAGAAAAGATTGTTTTCTCCACAGAATGCTTCTCCCTTCTTTTGTACCATAAGTAATTGTCAATTGCTTTCCCTCCATCTTCTCACCATTTTCACCAAACGTGGACTGGATTTAGTAATAGATACTTTATTCCTTCTCTGAAACTCCAGACAATATAAATTTAAAGCAAAAAATGAAAACACTCTTTTAGGATTTAGTTGGATTAGGGGCTTTTTCACTTCAATGTGTCGATGTATGTAGAGGCTGTAAATACATGAATGGGAGAAAGAGTGTTCTCCTTTGTTCTTACCAGAAAATTCACCGTACTTTAAAGAGCTGCCTTGCTTGCTTGCTCAGTCCTTAATCCACGATAGAAACAGTTTTGAAGTGAATGTACAAATGAAATAGCTCAGCTTCTTTTATGACTGACTGATAAGGGCGTTTGCTACTTTCTCTGATGTACTTGTTTCACATTTACATTCAGAAGTACTGAAAATTTCATTCTAGATTCATTCTAGAAGAATAACTATTAGGACACCCTGGTTGAGAAATAAAAGTGGGAGTTCAGTTTTCTAGTTGTTTAACTATAAATATAACATGAAAAGAATAAGATTTTCTCTCACCCTGGGCAATCAACATATGAAAAAGGGAATCAGGTTTTCACTTGACAGCTTCTACAGAGGAAGTTTTTATTAAGTTATCACTTGGGTTGAGATAAAACATATACTGTCAGTGCGATCGTTCATTTTACCTGCAGCAGATGTTAAGGAAAAAAGATGGTATACTACTGTTTATAGACAGAACTACTCTAGCATTTGTAAGGGCTTTTCCGCAAGGACAGTGATTTTTCAACAGTGTAATTGCAGCATGGGTAAATATTTTCAAGCTATCTCTAATCTTGTTAACATGAGTTAATAGCAAATATTTCAGTATCCGATATGCATCTGTCAGCAACCTCGTGCAGAAGTCTGTGCCACTAGTATATAATATATGAGTTTGCTGTGTGAAGTAGCTTTCAAGCTTACTTGTGGGACTGTCCAGTTTTGCTCTCAACAGCACCTTTGAATCACATTGAAGATACTTGTTAGAGGTGGGTACAAGTATCCTGGTATCTTCATCAGATTTATAACTGCTGAATTCCATGCAACCATTTCATAGTATTTTACAGCTTTTGCAAGCTTTTTGCTGATGAAGGACTTTCATGTGATTACAGATCTGTGGAAAGAGTTTTGTTGGAAGAAACAGGATGTCCTAGGTTCACGACATGTTCAAACTATGATTATGCAGCTGCTCCACTTTCATGCTCATTTCTCTCATAGGAGATGAGTCTGCTATTTCTTCATCACAGAATCACAGAACTGTAGGGGTTGGAAAGGATCTCTAGAGATTGAGTTCAACTCCCCTGTTAAAGCAGGTTCCCTACTATAGGGAAGTAGGAATCTGGACACATCTTGAATGTCTCTGTAAGAGGAGACACAACAACCTCTCTGAGCAGCCTGTTCCAGGCTCTGTCACCCTCACAGGAAAGGAGCTCTTGCACATATTTTTGTGGAACTTCCTATGTTCCATTTTTTGACTGTTGCTCCTTGTCCTATCACTACACACCACTGAAAAAGAGTCTGGCTTCATCCAATTGCCTTCTACACTTTAGAAAATTTTTAAATGTTGATCAGATCCCCACTGTCTTCTCTTCTGCAGGCTGAGAGAGCCAGTGTTTGTTTTTTAAAGAGTGAAGTGGATACATGAATTTGGAATTGATTTGACACTGTTGGTTCACTTTGACTCTGAGATGGATTACAGGGGCTACAAAAAAACAAACAAACAAACAAACAAACAAAAAAAAACCATAAAACTAATGTTTATTTTGCATCTTTGCTGAGTGGCTAATCTTGGTCATTTTCTTGTTTCCAGTAGGTAGGGAATGCATTTCAGCAACAGATGATTTCTCTTGTGTTTGCCCAGTCTTTTCTCTGACTCTGCTTCATAATGAAAGCAAAGTGTTCCATCAAAATGAGTTAAGTACTACAAGAAAGACTCTTCCTGAGAAGTTGGTTTTGGATGATCTTTCCTTCTAATAAGGCAGCTGAAATCTTGATACACTGTCTGAACTAAAGTGTTTGATGCAAAGACTAGAAATTTTTTTCAATGCTTTTGTATGTTGTCTCAATTACTGCTATAATAAATACTGTTGTCTAAGAAAAAAAATATATATTGTTTCCACCTGTTTGAAACTGAAAGACAAAGTGTATATCCACTTTACGATCACTCTATGATCAATACATATATTACTGAAACACATTTGGGGGTAGTTAATCTGCTAGTAAACGTTTTGCAGCTGAGAGAGAGAATTACTGAAGTACTACTACCATCCTGCTTAAAGAAGCTTTGCAGCCTCTTCTAAGCTATATGCTGAGAGCTGAACTGCTGCTGGAGAAGATAAGTGCTGGTTTGATAGATTATCATTGAAGCTTAATGAGCTTAGTAACAATTAGAGAAACCAATTTCAAATGTTAGACTCGTAAATATCAAATTTCCAAAGATACAAGTATGTGATATCCTCCTGGACAGACCCTGAAGACTTCCAAGTCTTTGTATGTCCTCAAATTGTACAGGCAACAGTGTTATTTTTTGTTTCTTTGTTCTGAGAGCCTTCTGTGCCTTGAAGACATAATGTTATTATTTAACCTTTTGAAATGCAAATTTTAAGCTCAGAGCATCCTTTAAATCATTTCTTCAGAGAAATATGCTGAGAAACAGGGACAGCATACAGTTTTACTGAGCATTTGAACTTAGGAGACAAATAGTATTTTTGACAGGCAGATTCACTACACTGGAAAATAAGAAAATGTTAGTGCAGAAAGAGAACTAAATAACTGAAGAGTGGCAAAACAAGGAACTCAAGAAGTTGGAAGTGAGTTACTAGGCCTTTTAACTTCAGGTCAGTGATTGTAATCCAGGCTAGCTCTGTATTGATAAGCAAGTAATTACTCTTTGCCACCTCTGAGGGGTCTGGGGTGCTATGAATTAAAGATCTGGACTAAAACCTAATGAAAAGCTCTACATGTCACAAAGGAAAAGAAAACCAAGTGCAATCAATTTAAGCAGAAAAAGACTACCTATTAAAATGTGCAAAACTGATTTTATGGGAAGAAAATAACAAATGTGATACATAACCTAGTCTTGTCAGGAACCAGGTGTTTCAGCTGTCTGTAATAATGGATTCTATAGATCAAATATTTTAGGTTTTCTCTTCCCCCTCTCCCCCACCCCTCCATTCCTGTGGTACAGACTCCCATCCAGAAGGACTTCATTTAAAATGTTCAGAAGGTCACGGGGATAAAAGTCAATGTAATGAGCACTGGTTTTGTTGACTGAAGTTACTTGCCAACTTTTGAACCCCCCTTTGAATTAGCTGTCTTGAGCACCAATGCACTAATGTAGAGTCACTGAAGTACAACTGCTGAATTGTCTTCTGTGCTTTGCATTTTCACGTTTCTTCAGTCTTCACAGACCCTCTTCCAATAACAGCTATCCTGCCAGGTTCTGTGATTAGCAGCACAGAGTCTGTAGGGAATTTTATATATCCTTTGTACTTAACTAAAATATGTCCTTTCCCCCCATTGCTTTGATGGCAAAAGTGGGAAAAATCTGATAGCATGGTTATCTGATAGTCACAGAAATCAATGGAACAGGAGATAATCAACTGTATTTTATAATCAATAGTTTAGAACAGTCAGTATTTAGAAGTATTTTTTAAGAAGCAAAACTTTGTGTGGCAGAAGGAAGGAAAACTGATGCTTTTGGTATTTTTGTACTGCATGATTACACTTTTATACCAAATGGAAAGAAAGTAACAATGAAAAGGTGCTCCATTATCATTTTCAGGACTGGAAATAGAAACCTTGATTGACCAACCATAGACAAACAGCAAGCAATACTAAAGAATCCCTAGAACGTCATTATTTCATTAGAAATCACAATTTAAAAAATAAGCCAAAACATTTTGCAGGAATTCCAAAATCTTACAAATTCTGAAGAGAAGGGAGGGAAAGAAGCAACAGATCCCAGTCCATGGCACACTTCAACATGTTTACCTGGTGTCCCAACAACCTGACTAGCAAGTAGTAGAGAAATCTCAAATCAACAGTCTCCTTCAGCTCAGCTTGCCAGAGTCTTATGCTAATGATTTGAGGTTTTTCGAGAATTTGGTCAACAGTGATCCTCCTCTGCTGAATCAAAACTCTCTGCAACAAAATCATCTCTGCCCATTTGGTTCTGCAATCATCAGAACCGGTATAATGTTTAGCATACAAAAGAAAACAGTTTACTAGTTCAAGCTTGGAATAGAAAGCAAACACATAAAAAATGAGACTTGCATTTAAAAAGAAATCAGATTTAATTTAAAGGTTTTGCTCAGCTGTGTATGAGCTCAATATGAATACTATTTCCATACTCAAATTACTGTATATTATATTCATCAGTTTTCAGACTAGCATATAAAGGATGCTTCCATAGTGGAAAATTATGGCAGTGGCATAATTTGCTTCTGATTAACTACTTACTGTATTTAGTAAAATGAATGCAAGAACATGACCTGAGTCTTCAGTAAACCAACTGGGAGCAATCTAGCTCTATCAAGACTAATAAAAACACTAGCAATTTCTTGTCCTCCTCTCCACAGTTCACTCTCTACCTTTAAAATTAATCAATTTCTTGCTTACTTGCATCTGCAAATTAGGAACAGTGCACTAAAAAGAAGAGGTAAAGAAAAAGAATCATTATTCCTAATCTAATCACAGCAACATTCAGATTAAAAAGCGATCATACAGATTAGCTCCTCAAGTGACAAACTGAGATTAATGATTATAACTGTAACTATACAAGGCCAAATATGAGGGCTAGTCCAAAAGAAATGCCTCCTATTTTTTTATGTTGGCCCACGACATCAGAGGCAGATGTTGGTGGTATGACAGTAGCAGCAGTAACCTACCTGACAATATCCCATTACATTTTGTTGCCATGGGACAGATGGCAGCAGAGAGGCAAAATGACAAAATGGGGTCTGACATGGAAATGCTTATGAAGCAAAGGTGTAGAACTGAATTGCTGTATGAGGAAAAATGGTATCCACTGATATTCATCAACACTTGCTGAACATTTATGGAGACCAAACAGTGGATGTGAGCACAGTGAGGAGGTGGGTGGTGTGTTTCAGCAGTGGTAACAGCAACATGAAAAACAAGCCACATTCCAGATAGCCATGCACAACTGTCATGCTGTAAAACGAAGAGCGTCTTGATTAGCTCATCCATGCAAATAAGCTAACAATGATGACTATATTGAAAGACAGCATTTCGTAGTTGAGAGTTTGCTGTATCAAATAGTGTTATTGTGCTCTTTGCATCTGTTGTAATTTCTATGGAAATAAATAGGAGGTATTACTTTTGAAGTGACACGTGTATTTACAGTGAAGGTTCAGCAGTTTAAGTGCATGGATTCCTGCAAAATGGCAAAGAATGACCTCTTCTTCTGACCGCAAATCAAGATGAAAAGTTTTTCTGTGTAGCTTAAAAAGAAAGAATTAGAACCTGAAGGATCATTTGTCAACTGACACTTTCGTTTTCATTATCAATAGCACCCACCAGGAAGCGAACAAGGAAGAGAAGTATTAATTTTTATTCTCAATGTATATAGGTAGACTGTGATTCTTCTGATGTTGTATAAATGAAACATGTTAATATGTAAAATGCATTCTCAAAGAATATGGCAGATTGTTTTTATATTGTCTTATTTTGTTAATTTTGACTTACTCCAATGATTTTTTTTTTTTTTTCTTAGCTAACCTCTAACACTATTTGCCTTATTCTCTTTCACTCTTCCTGTCACATTTCAAATATTATGGTGTGCATTTTGATTCTGGTATTTGACCTCCCAAATCCATTAGTGATAAGAGGAGTTGCATTGAGTTCTCAGTGCTGCAAAACTAGGGAGGAACAATTTTTATGAGGCTTGTTTGCCTCTTAATGCAGTGGCAAAAGTGCCATCAACATTCTTTGAAACACAGTCACTAATAACTTTTTTAACATTTGTTCTCTCTCCTCGAGCTGAAGATTCATATGTTCGTAACATTAAGATTCAGCTCAGAACTTCTGCTGCTGTATTTTTTTTTTCTAACAGTGTTTTTGTAGCACTGCACGAAAGAATCTGTTTTCAAGTGAATTATGCCTCTCCCTTATTTACAACTTCATTACTACCTACCTTAACAACTAAGTCCCTTCCCATTACATTGCAAAGTCAGCCATTTGAATCCAAGTGACAGAGGAATGTTCTCACCTACTAGTTCCCATACAGCACATAAACTGTTCCCATCAAGCCTCAATCACTGTAACTTCCATTTCTTTCTTCTGATTTCAGTATTTCCTTCACAGTTCTGAAATGCCTGTGAGAACATCTTACCCTTGCTTTGCTTCTGAAATGTCATCCCGTGAAATCCCCTTGGCACTTTACAGCTCAGATAGAAGTTTTAAGAGCCAGGAAGGAATATTGAGTTGTCAGTAAGGATTCCTTTCAAAAGCTCCCCTTTAATTTGCAGTGGAACAACAGATATGAGTGGTGTCTGTGGCTGGAATTTTGCACTTTTAACTGTATGAATTAAAACTGAATTGACAAGCTATTTCCTCCCCAGACACTTCCATCAGAGAGCAGATGTCTTAGAGGATAACTTTTTCTGTTTTCCCATAGAATCATTAAAGTTGGAAAAGACCTCTGAGATCTTCTAGTCCAAACTTCCACCTATCTCCATACTGTCCACTGAACCATGTTCCTTAGTACCACATCTTTATTGCTTATGGCATTCAGTCCTGCTTATTTCTAAGTCTTATCTGCAACAAAGCAAACAGCATGAGTGCTGCATACAGTTTAAAAAGAAACTATAAAAACCCTTTCATCATATTTCTGTTGAGAGGTATCCTCTCTTGTCCAATTTGTAGATGCAAATTACATCTGCCTCTGTTTTTCACTGCCTTCCATATTAAGAGTTGTCTTTTTGTCATTCCATAACCAATAGGCTAGTTCCTGCATTGGCTTTTTAAGCTTCTACACTGGCTTTTTAGGTGAAGGAGACAGTGATCTTTTCCACTGTTCTCAGCACCAGTATTTCTCATTCACGAAGTTGTTTCTGGCAGCTGAAATCTTTCAGATGAATGCTCCTTCGTAATGAAATTGTGGCAACACAGCACAAGAAAAAGCCACGTCAGCATCAGAAACAGAAATTGTAAGGGATCAACTTTTTTTTTTTTTTTTTTTTTTTTTTTTTAATCAAAACCAGTATATTTGCTTATTTTCACAAAATCAAGACTGACCTAATGATGATCTTGATTTTTCTATAAGAGCAGAGTCCTACAGGATCAGTGTCCATTTAATTTTGCTGTTAATGCCATGTTTGTCTCCTTTAAAAGAAATAAATAAATCCCACTTCTCTTGAAGTTTATTTTGTGACATTTTAGAGGAGATTAATTTATTTGACCTAAGCAGGCTGAGCCTGCAGGGTGAGCTGTTCTTTTGACTCCATAATGACCTAGCCTGTTTTATGCTTATCATGATACTTTGATGAATGCCTATAATTTATTCCCTCTCTGCCACATACCTGTGTACATTTCTACAATAGTGCTAAGAAACAAGTGAAATAGATAAATAAAGTTTACAAGATGTATTCAATGCTGCTCAAGTCTTCTTATGATTTCTTGAGCTTCAATTTATTCTTAATCCATATAACTCTGCCATCTTCTTCACTTTCATTACTTTTGAAATTATAAGAAACAGGCAATTTAATACACAGTAAATCTCAAGTAGGTAGATCTGCTGAGAGCTTATGTCTATTGAGAGAAGGTTTCTATGCAGCACTGTTAAAAAATATGCTACTGTTTTTTTTTCCTTAATGTCTCCCTCTGAGTAACTACAACGCCACTTTATAAATACATCAATAGGAAAACTGAATCATACATGTAATTATATTAATGCTCCTAGGACTCAAGTTTTCTGTTAGCTGGAAGGTCATCATATCCATTCATAGCCCAAATTCACATCAGCTCAGTGCATCACATGTAGCATTACCTGTATAATATGTTGCTCCATACGTAAGTAGGTACTGAAGAAATTCTGGGTATTATGAAGCTGGTGAATTAATAGAGAACACTTTTGTTGAATTTGTAATGCTCTAAATTGGTTCTTAAAAGATGAACATGGTTGATTATTTTGACTTTAGGCGTTTTTGGTTTTTTTTCTTGTTTCCATTGTATGAATTTCTATTTAGATTGTTGAGCATCACTCCTGCCTCGGGATTTTGTATGTAGTCAAGGGGCAAAGGCTGTTTATGAAAAATACTGTAATACACATATTTCTCAGTCAGTTTTGCTTCAGCATCTGTTTACTGTGCATAGAGACTTAAAACAAAATCCTCTACCTAACATATTAATACCCAACAATATTCTTTTTCATGTCTAATGTTCACAGTAGTGAGCTGGGAGCAGCATGCCTCAAGCCCACGTACACGTTTGCTCACTTTCACCAGTATCTGCTATCCAAGCCCTCACTGAGCAGATGGAGATGTTTCAGCCTTAGTTTCTGGGAACAAGCTGACCCTTGATCTTCCCCACTTTCTATCTCCTGATTTTCCACTTTCTTGTTAGGTTTTATGTCTTTTCTAGTAGGTGTTTCACTTCTGAATCCTTGAAATACTAGCTTGTTATTAATTCAGCACACTCACTCCTGTGTCCTGTGTTTTTTTTCTTCTTTCTCATCTTGCCTGATGTAGTACCCTCCAGGCTCTCACTTACAAACTAACAGAGATAGCAATCGCTCAATAACATTTTTTTCTAGTAAGACAGAATCAAGGTCACAAGTCTGGGTCTCACGTAATATATATTTGGACTCAGATTGACCAACAATTGTGTAGACATTTTCAGTGAAGACTGTAACAAAACTTTAAAAAAGAAGTAGAAATGAGGGTCACGAGGTATTGCATGGATTTGACAGATTTTAGTATTCTTTGTCAAAATACATATACTGTACTGAAACTACCAATTAATTTCTCTGAACTGTGAAGCACAGTTAGTGCTGAACAGTCCCAAAGAACAGCTAATTTCTTTTTCATTACAGCAGTCTGTCACATTTAGCAGTTTCATTTACCAGGCACCAGTGCAGTATTAGATGCTATTTACATAGTCAGTAAAAAAAGCTAAAAATTGAGAACTTGTAGAGAAACATTTGAAGGCACAAAACATGTTGAAATTTCAAGTTATGGGAAGAATTTTCTTCAAGAAGGTCTATTGTACAAGTACTAAGTGCTACTCTTACTGTATTGTTTCTGATGTAAGGTGATAATGTACAATCACTGCAGAGTGGTTTCTCATAAATTAAATGCAAACTGCTCCTATTATGTGAACCTCCTTTAATGTGCAGAAAGAGATAAGAAACACTATGATTTAATGTGGTTTTCATTTTCATTTTGACATGTAAACAGTTGTTTTCTAAAACTGTACAACAAACATGCATATGGACTTCTAAGACACTTTCTTTTAAAGAGATTTTTTTAAAGCAAGGCACTAAAGAAACTGAAGTCAGATTTGAAAAGAATTTTCTGTGTATCAAAATAATAGATTCAGTGCTTTCTTTCAAGCTGCAGGTAATTTTCAAGAATTCAAAAGCTATGCCTTGTTTTGAGTACTGTGAAAATGACTAATGATTAAAGAGAACAGATGACTGAGGACATGGGGAACATTTTAGAATCTCATTAAGCTCTTAAACTCTATCAATTAAAAAAAAAAAAGCCAATTTAATAACATATAATCAAATAGGTGCCTTTTTTTCAGACAAGTTGACATTAAATCACTGCTGCAGAACACTATATAAAAAATAAAAAGTACATTTGTGTAAGAATGCATAAAAATGTTCTGTAAAGCACCTGAGCTAGCATGCATTTTATACGCTGTTTTGCCCAAGCTAACATATCTTCAATAGCATTTAGAGATACTGTGCAATTACAGACATAGATAATGCAGTATAAATAGTACTCATTAATTGAGTGCATTTGATGATATGTCCAAATCTACACCTTGATTTGCACTAAATTCATACATGGACAACTTGAGCCTGGTTTTATTTTTATGGAGATAGATAGCACAACTTCCAGTAAATCCAAGGATAAATATTGTTTTTTAAAAGACCATGGCAGTGCTAAATAACATATTATTTAGCAGGTATTGTTTTTTGTTGGTTTTTTTTTTTTACAACTAACTCACGAGTTTTCTGCTTAGTGGGCTGCCAAATTCAAGAAACTTTTGGAAAATGCTCTTAAGACGTAAGGTTTAGTTTTAGTTAGTCTTCTGTGAAGCCAGAATTTGGACTCAGTGACCCTTTTTGTTCCTTTACAACTCAGGATGTTCTGTGATTCTAAGTTTCTGAAGCCTATCAAAACTATTTTACATGTATATCTTTCCCACTGAATGCTGAGAATGTTTGGAATTATTGCATGTTGAGTGCTGTTTGCATACATGAAGTAACTCGTCCTTGCAACACCATTTATTTACAAGAAAATTCCCTCAATAGCTTCATATGTGTGAGTAGACTAAAAAATGGGCCATCATGTAACAATGTGAGTGAGTTAACTTCCACCTATTCTTCACTGAATCCCATTACAAACTTGCTAGTATGATAAGTGGAGTAGAAGTTTAGAGCAAAAAATCTGTTGTTGTTTTGGTTTTTAATCTTATGCAAACTTCTGTCTAGAAAACTAACCATGACCAAAGAACATTCACACATGCAGCTAAAACAAATGCCCTCATGTAATTTTATCCTTCTGGATGCCCTGTGGTATGCTTTTGTTTTTGGAGAAGAATTTCTGTAGAGATGCTTAACCTAATTTGGAGTGCTTTTTTTTCACATTACTTAAGAAAAGATTTGAATGTTTGTATTTGTCACTTCTGTTCCTCTTACTAGAGCTTTTCAAATAGTAATGACAGACAATAGTGGATCACTTATCTAAAATTAAGACTTTTATTTATTTATTTGCTATGCATCCTTTGACTGGTTCTTTGTAGTTCTTGGGTTTTCTGTTCTTTCATCATTCAGCTGAGCTCAAGAACTTCAATAACTAATGAGATTTCTGCAAGTATTTCAGGGAATACAGCTCTCTCTCTTTCCATTACAAAGAAGGCCAAAATGAGATATTCAAAGAACAATCTTGCCAAGGATAAGAATATTAAAGTTAATACTCCTTGAGTTTTATCCATGATTACAGGGTCATTTTCCCCACCAAAGGAGAGACAATTTACTGATAAGAAACTATATCACTTGAAAAATAGTATCTTCTTAGTGCAAGAAACTTTCTGGGCTTCTCTTTCAGAAATATATTCTTCAAAACAGTGACTAGAACTGTCTTACACATCAGTAAGATGTACATCACTGAAAATTTATATTTCCTGCTCCAGAAAATGTTCTTGATGCCTGAAGAATGGTTCCAGCAAATTTTTAATTCAATCACATGTAATATCCAGAGGAAGAAAAAGAAAGAATGATCTTATATAAATGATCTGCTGAAACTGCAAAGAAAGTGGAAAAATTTTTTTAAAAATTATTTTTATGTAACAGGCTTCTCAATTCCACATGAAATCAGCAATATGTTTCTTTATTACTGGAAGGCATCCAAGAGTTTGCTCCTATTTACTTTAAATATTTCTTGCTACAAGGAATTGCAGAGGGTTTCCAAAAGCAGGCTAGCAGTCATTGCCATGGGATTCCTCTGTCTAGCAGCTCGGCCTCCTGAGGCTCCCACAGAGAATCATGTCTATTCTGCTTTTAATTCATAACACTGACACTTATGAAGAAACGGATTTAAAACTTTCATCTTCAGAAGCAAAAGGAACAACTAGTTTCTTTTTGCAAACAAACAGTTTGTTTCTGACATATAAAGACATGATTCTTATGGCTTTGGGAAGCTACAAATTTCAGCTAAGAAATGAAATGAAATTTCAGCAAGAGAAATGAAAAAGGACATTTTAAAAACGTGAGGAAATAAAACAGTGACTATACCAACACATTTTAAGGGTGACCAGACAAGATACTCTTCTAACACAGTCCAAACAGATTTAAAATAATGCTTAAATACATTGTTATTAGTCTCAATAAAAATAATTGGAAATTGTCTTTTCGTAAGATTCAAGCTTACAATACAAATATTTGCTATTCATCTTTTTCATATAGTATTTATATACAACTATCAAAGTCAGGATGAGTAGGGTGTCAAATGAAATATTATCTTGCTTAAATTTTCAAATTCTACTTTAATTGTGTAGAATCAAAGGCTCCTGGCTTCAGATTGTACTTTTCTTGACATTTATTGAAAATCATTTATTTTGCTTTTTGTGTGTGTGTGTGTTTGGTTGTTAAAAGTCTCAAACAATCCAAACTTCTGCTAACTTTCTGAAAAGGTAGTCAAATATTCTCAGGCAAAAACTATATATCTCTTATCTTACATTAAGC
Organism: Phasianus colchicus; assembly: GCF_987193195.1. Taxonomy (NCBI): domain Eukaryota; kingdom Metazoa; phylum Chordata; class Aves; order Galliformes; family Phasianidae; genus Phasianus; species Phasianus colchicus. The sequence goes on along the minus strand of NC_143438.1, from coordinate 16,360,216 downwards.
TGAGATCCAGTCCTTGTTGAACAGCACAGATAGTTCTGGTTTGTTTTTCTCAGACTATTCAAGTGGGAGCTGATAAGAAATCTTATTCTAATAATTCCATCAATGTATCTTCAAGCCTCTTTAGAGTGCATAGATAAACATAAGAAGACAGATGATTCTTCTTTTACCTCTTCTTTCCCTACGCTACCTTTGCCTGCAAGGTTCTGATTCAGACAATGGCAACAGTCCCAAAGACTCAAAAGGAAAAAGGCACTTCTTTCCTTGCTGGACAGACTTCTGCACTGGTGCTGAAAACTCTGCCTGGATCTGGGCAAAATAGCAGCAGGTCATTGCAGCAGGAAGGATTTACTCTATCCTACGATCTATTGTTAAATGGCATTGCCTCAAGGTAAATGTAAGATGGTACTGTTTACAGAGAGAAAAAAAAAAGAAAAAAAAAAAAAGAAAAAAAAAAAGCTTAAATTTCAAGTATGGTGTTTAATTGCAGAGTTCAAATTGCTGATAAAGTGAAGCAGTAGAGAAAGCCTTTGAAAATGTTGGTGAAAAATGAAGCAGCTTGTTTTTGTTTTTCATCTCAACAGCTGTTACTTACAGCCAAGTAAGAGAACAACAGCTATTTATTATAGTAACTGCTCAGAATTCACCTGTTGTAGAACAAAACAGACCACTTCAGATGGATGCAGTAAGGAAAAAAGTTCTTAACATGACCAACAATTAGTCTGAATTCAGCTTAATTTTGTTTTTTCATTCATATATATTTTTTAACTCAAGTCCGAACTGGGACTGAAAACTCATGAACTGAGAAATATGGAGGATTATAGCATTAACAGTGTTCCAACACATTAAATTTAAGTTGCTTTACTACATAGCTTTGAGTCTGCCTAGCAGTTCCCTACACTGGAAACCTGTCAAAATGCTAAGCTTCATCTTAAGACTTGTCTGGTACTCATTTAAAGAAAGAAGAGTGGCTCTGGCATTCATGTTTATACTTCTTTTGCAGTACATAACTTTGAATGTCCAATAACCATTAAATAGGATTATGGTATCAAATATCGATTTCCAAGAAAACAGCGTTTGAATGAGTGTGGAATAAATTAAAAGCAGCTTGGGTTCAATAATGCTTGAAAAATTCATAATGGGAAAAGAAATGTGAGGTAATTAAAATGTCTTAATTTCACAGAGCTACTGTCCAAGCTGCCTTCCAGCAAAATAAATAGGCAACCACAATCTATATGTGTAAGCAAAGTCCTAATGTGTAAACTGAAAAGAAATCATCTCCATATCCCATCATCCCTAGTCTTTTAAATAATAAATAGGAATAAGTCTTCAGAGTCAGATAAAAGGGCTCGTGCTCAACGAGGAATACTACTACAGATATTCACAAGAATTATGAGTTATGCTGCCTTGTAATCTCAATGGCACTGCAAACGTGTATGAGACACCTAGGCCACCAGCTGTGTAAGTTAAGGTCAGAGACACTCAACTCTACTAAAGCCACACACAGACTCCCTAAAGAATGAGTTCTGTCTGAACTGGTCATTTTTCCCTGTTCAAAGGAAACTCATCCTATACTCCCACATCCTTTCCCTCCTTTCAGTCTCAACTCACAGCTTATTACTTGCTCCTGCTGCAGACGAGTTGGGATCAATGCTTCTTGCATACAGACCACCTTGTGATATGAAAAACTGTTCATGAATCTCTGGTATGGATACGCTGCATACAGACATTAAGGAGAAACTCCCCAGTCTCTTTAGTGTAGTGGGATAATGTAATATTAACCATTCAGAATGCATAGGGAAAGAAGGCAAGGGGAGAGAAGAATTATTTCTACACAGATACAAGTGGTTACCTCTACTTTTTCTGTCAACAGTACAAAGTGATCTGGTACAAGCTGTTAATTATTAGTTGCGCTAACAAGGTGCTCTGCCCAAGTTCAGCTTCAGAACTGGGATTTCTAGCTTGAGCACAGCATATGGCTCACATAGCTGTTTCCACTGTGGAGGTAGTTTAGGCTATTGGTATGCAATGTGCCTTAAATTGGCTAACGGCCGAGATTACTAGGATTTAAAAAAAAAAAAAAAAAAAAAAAAAAAAAAAAAAAAAGTAAAAAGCCCACATCTTTATAGTAATATTTTTTCTGAAACTTTTCTTATTATGATGTTTTTTATAGTTTCCTGCTCAGAAATACTTGACTTCAGGTGTTGTGATTTTAACTAACATCTTTGGCAGCTTGATACTTGAAATTCTAGCAGTGACTGCACATCATGGGGTTCTCTTTATGTCTTTCAATTGAATTACCTTTTCATGAGTTTTCAGGTGTGGAAGCCCATGAGAAAATACTTTAAAATTTGTCCTCTCCAAAAAAAAAAATGCATATCTCCTGATTTTACTTGAATATAAGATGGCAAGTAGGAATAAGTAGCAACACCAAAGCAAAGTTGTTAAATCAGATGAAATACATGTTTTCTCAGTACTTAAGCTGTGATATTTGCATGAAAGGTGCATTTGAGAAGAGCAGTGCCAAGAAAAGAATAAGCAAGAACATGAAGAGGAAAAAAATCAAGAAAAAATTGACAGCTTGGCTGCAGTGGATGCTGCAGTAAGTAACATCAAGGTCTTGAGAGGCAAGTTAAGCAACTCTGCTGAACTGTATTGTTTGCTATGAATGCTAGTCAAAACCTGGATAACTGCACTCCACTGATGCCTGGAATTAGCAAGTCAACAAGGCTGATGCAACCATTTTCTTTCACCTTAAAGAGCATGCCAGTTGCACTCCTAACTGGAAAATGAGCAGACAAAATTAACAACAGAGTTCCTAGGACTCCCTGCAATCTTGGGACGGGGAGATGAGTGAGGCTGCTGCATTCAGCAAGATCTTTATTCAGCTATATTGCAAAACTGGTATCACTCACCCACTCTGCTCTTTGACTTAAAGATGTTACCGCTTCTGAGTTTGTTCCAGTTGCTGAAGCTGATGAAAAGACTTCTGGCTCAAATCCTGAGCTTTTAAGTCCATGTCATTAAGAGTTCATAGGGTCTGCTTGCGCTTCATATATCCACATTTTCAACTTGAAAAACTTGTGTAATTAATTATGTTTGATTGCATCAAATCTGTAGGTTATGTAAGAGAAATCCAAAAGGATATATTCCAGATCTATGTTTGGTGTAAATGATTAATGATTCACATTACGGAACACACCAGCAAGTTTGATCCTATATCCAACTGCTGAAAAAGTTGAATTTGTTGCTTTCATTTTAATACAGCACTGCACGAAGGAATACTTCATTCATGAACCTATACAAAGAGGTTTTGAAAAAATCTTTGCTTAATTACATGCCACTAAGAGAACAATAGTTGAAATTTATTGCAAAAGATAGACTAAGTTTATTACAGAGCAAATTGGCCCTTCAGGGCATTTTTATAGCCATGACAATTTGTTTTAGGATTCATAGCTGGTTACTTGCAGTAACAGCAACTCACACTGTGAAATTCCATCTTATCTATGACTTTCCTTTCTAAATTCCAAGCCATCAAAGGCCAATTGTCCTTTGAGCAAAGTCATAATCCAGCTGTCCTTTTATATAATATCTGTAGCTCTCCTGTGGAAGATGAACATTGTAGAAGATCATGTGGTTCTATTAATTTCAAGACAGATTTTTTTCTCTGTAATCAATTTGAATGGGATTGTTCTTGTCTAAAATAGTAATCATCTCAACTCCCAGGGTATGTTTATGTCTTTAAAGTAATAATTTTAAAAATTCTTCTTTAAATTTCAAAACTTGTTGTGGGTATTTCGCTGAAAAAAGGCCACCTGGAACAATTCTAACATTTTTGCAGAACGTAAACTATGGATTTTTTTCTGATTCATCTGTTTGATTCCAGTTTTGGATTCCAAATTTTACAAAATATCTAACAGAAAAAAAATAAGTTGTGTATTTCTCAAATTATAAATAAGAATATTTAATAATGACAATAGATAGATCTGCCTATACATATACATTAATCCCCTTTATGAAATGCTAGGTCTCTTATTATTATGAAATCTACCTTCCCAGTCTTCTTGCTCCTGTAGATGACTATCTGAATACTCAATAGAGGAAAATTTCATTAATCTACTTCTGGGATCCTCCAACTTAAAAATATTTTGGAAAATAATTGAAACATGATGGCATTTTAAATTTGTCACATCATTTCCTACATTTCATGAAAACTGAGGAAAAGAAAAAGGCATGCTGGATCAGATCAACTGTCCATCTAGCCCAGCTGCCTGAGTTCAGTAGAGAGTCCATAAATTTGCAGTCCTCTGCTTTAGCACTGACTCTGTGCTGCTGAACTAGGCTTAAAAGAAGATCCAGCTCCCTTCTGATGTTGTAAATGTGCTTGAGGTCTATAAAGATGTTTTATGAACCAACAGAACTGTTCAACAGCGACAGCCCTGAGCTCATGTCAAGCCTCAGTGCTAGAGCAAGCTATGAAGCTATCCCAAGAAAACTCACTTATCATGGGCAACATTTATTTTTTCATTTTCATACGCGGAGATTTTTTTTCTTCTTCTTTCTTCTTTTTTTTTTTTTTTAATACAAACTGACATCTTAGATTTCTTGCTTGATTTCAGGTGCTTGTTTTCGAATTACTTTCATTCTTCTTATATAAAAAAAAGAGACAAATAATAACAATAATAATAATAAATAATAAGCCACTTAGCAAACAAATAATAAGCCACACATACTTCCCGTGTGTTTTGAAAGTGAAGGCAGAAAAATGTACAAAGCCAGATCAGCCAGATCTGTGGTTTGCATTTTGTTTGAACTCTCACGTCATTTGTGAGAGGTATGTGTGTGTAGTAATTTAAAACTGCTATTTACAACACGATCCAGACATAATCCAGCTGTGAGAATGACTCAGAAAGTGTCATCCTCATTTCCTGATGCTGAAAGTACATCTGCCCTAGGATACTCCTGCATACACACTCGTTATTATATCAGGTTCAGCATTTAGGTAGAATGGATTGGCTCAAAAAGGCAAGCTGAATGTCCTTCCTTTGTCTGGGAGAGCAGGAGCAGGATTTCCAGACCTCACATTCACTTCGTCAGAGGTACTGATAGCCAAGAAACACTTCTTTTTAATTAATGTAGGAAGCACTTATAACTTCTTTCTAAATAGTACCAGAAGCACTTGTTATTATTCCTGGAACTGCCATATCCTCTGTCTTAGGCATGTCCAACCCATGGCCTTCAGGACACATGCAACCTGTCACAGCTTGCTCTGTGGCCTATCCTCTGCTGCCATGCCATCATGATGGTGGCTCTGCCCTGCCCCAGGTGTGCTACTATCACTCAGCAATGACCAAATGTCAACATAATGACCAACAGTCAACATAAATACATTACCTGCAGATTTTCAGCTGGGCTGTATAGGGTTGCAATCAAATATGCAACTCAAAAATATGATCATGTCTCTCTACCAGACTTTTATAAGCCCTGTCTTAGCAAAGAGATATATCCCTCGCTTCAAAATCACACTGTATTCATATCATCATTTATATATATATATTGCCTTTGAGTTGCTATACTTCTTGGGAAAGTTTTTCCACAGCTGAGATGCAGGGCCACAGGGAGGAAGAAAAAGTTTCTTCATATTGATGAAGTTGTTCAGCAAATTCATTCACCATTTAGAAGTTAGATGGAAGTAGCTATGAAGTAATACTTTAAACAAAGCTCTCCTTCTGCTTATGTTTCTGTACCTTTGTTCGTCCACCCAAACAATAAAGGAAACGTAGAAGAGGGGTGAAAAAACAAACAAACAAACAAAAAAAAAAATGACAGTTTTGTTAGCACATTGCACAGAATATGAAATATTTGTATTATTAAAAAAGTACTCAGCTCACTCAAGACACTACTGTTTTAGGCCATGTGCCAAACATAAGCGATGGCATTCGCTTCATAAAGCCCATAAAGTCAGAATAGAGAGGACTGGTAAAATATTAGGGGGAAGTACAAACTGAATAATTTGCTTATAAACTGGTCTACACAGGAGCTTTAATTAGAGTCCATGCCTGAAAAGCTCTACTCTTCCCCTCACAGTGCAAGAAAATGAATGTTCCACTCTTGCTTTTTAATGTCATACAAGATTTTGGCCTCAATTTGAATGTGAACTATAGGCAAAGCTAAGAACCATTTAAATTTTTGATACATTTCCTTTGTAAACAACTTCTGTGTTATGTTTACACTTAATCATTCTGAAACTTGAGACTTGCATTGGCTTACTCACTCATGTGTATCTTGAAGATCAAGGAGAGCAGAATTTATTTTGCATTTTAAATAAAGAGAAAGCACTAACCTCCAGAGTAAGAGAAAGGCACTTTATACATTTCAAGAAGAAAATCAATAGAGCAAAGCCAGACAGGAATCCTGTAATTTTGCTTTTTATTGCATCTTCAATGAAAACAGAAAATACTAGATCATTGAATTACAATCAGGAAACATTACATTCTTCTATCATCAAATTATTGTTTTTTCATCAATCCCAATGTAAACTTTAGAAAAAAGGCAGACAGTCTTTAAAATTCATGTTTATTTAAAATGAATTCATCTGTGATCTTTAGGAAGGGAGAAACTCATTTCTTTTCTTACTTTTTCGTAAAGTCTAAGTTAGCTTAATTATCTGATAAAAAATGAAATTTAATTCAGTCAGAGAAAAAAAAAGAAACAACAGAATAGCGGGAACATGCACAAACTGAACTTTGCTATCTTCATAATAAAATTGCTTATGACTTTTCAGTTGTCTTTTGTTTTGCAGTAGGAATTTCATTGGCTTCATATAGTTAACACAGAAACACAGAATTGCAGGCGTTGGAAAGGACCTCAAGAGTTCATTCAGTCCAACCGCCTGCTAAAGCAGGTTGCTTATAGTTGGTCACACAGGTAGGTGTCCAGATGGGTCTTGAATATCTCTGTGTTACTCTTGTGATTTTAATCATAAAGCTAAATAATGGAAGAGAAATGGCATCTGTTTTGGAAAACGTGTTTCAGTGCCTTGTAGAATTGGATAATTTTTTAGAAATCTCCAGGGTAATCAGAATCAGATTATCGCCACTAGCTGTTTTCTTGCAAGCATTGGGAATTCCTGCTGTAAAACATATTAATCCTCATATGATAAGAAAGGAACAAAGAAAAAGAAAGAAAACTTAATATTGTAAATATAACCCAATTTATTTATCTATGCTGTAGAAGAGCTCTATGGCAAAAAAAAACCATTGTTTCTTTCTTACTTTTTTTTGGATCACTGTCATTTTATTTTATTTTTTTTTGCATACCTCTCCATCATTCTTTGCATTTTTGTTGGTTAAGAAATTATTTCTCATCTTGGGCACAGATCCCCTTTTCACTAATGGCTCTGCATCCCTACCAGGCATTAGTGACCACTGTTCTGCAAATAAATAAACAAATATGATTCTCCTATGAACTGCTAAAAGGAAGCTGAAGTGCTTTGTCTCTACTGAAATTGTTATTCCCCTTTTCTCTCCAACAGAACTAATTGATTTCCTGAAATTTTCCTTTCTTTTGTTTTGTTTATCTATTTACATTGGCTTTTATAAAGTTTATTACACACACTGGTCTGCATCTTTTTAACCAGCTGTTTACAGTCATAATGAGAGCTGGAAATGAGCATGACCCAAAGGAATTATGACTGAATATCATGCACTAAGTGTTCTTTCTTACTGATTTCCTTAGAAGCTCTAACATGCTCCAAGCAATTTAGGTTCAAATAAAACCATGCGCTGTGCTGTCTTCATTTAAAGAAGTGAGTGGAGCATATGTGAAATGGCTTAACAGAGAGGGAAAATGGAGCTGCCTTGTGCTTGACATAAATAGCTTCATATGTACTCCTGTTTTATGTTTTCAGTTTGTTTTGCCTGTTAAAATATTGCGCCACATTTTAGGGAACATGCTGAGTTCTTACATGGTCTCCAGTCACCAAAAGCTATGGAAAGATTTATTTTGACTTTAAAAAAACAAGTTCCTTTGGTTTTGTGTTGTCAGAAGCATAATAAACAGTGGACCTGCTTAACCTTTAACTGATACACACTGTAACTCTTGTCTGGAGTTTAAAGCTCTGAGAAAGGAAGATAATTTTTCATGCAAATGATGACTTGAGTGAAATGACAACATAGATCTAGAAGATTTGTACCAGAAGTACCAAATCAGGAATATAGATGAATCTGAACAGTACTAACTGAATTAAAAAAATGAAAGAATGCTAACAATTTCATGAGAAGTATGGCTTTTCATGATAGCTTCTGGTAAACAACATTCATTCTACAACTCCTGATTTATGGAACCAAAAAGCAAGTTCAGAAATGCAGGCAAGACTATGATGGCAACTAAGTTTAATGCTCAGAAAAATCAATACCACTTGCATTTTTTAAAAACACAATATTTTCAAATATTCTATTTATTTTTGCAGTTGAGAACATATGCTATTTACTCTGCTTATATAATCCAACTTGTTTATAAACACAAACGTCATTCAAGGCATGCAAACATTGGACCATCTGGCTAAACTAAGTCAGATGGAGAATAACAAACCAGTCTATCTTTAGTCAGGAAACATGAAATACATTATTTTTTGCACACCTCATTTGGCTAATTCTAAGGCAGTAATGATTGAAACTGTCAGAGACAGACCAGAAGTAAAGAAAATAGAACACTGAGCTTTGAGAGGAACACAAATGTCTCTGAAATACTTCAACAGCATAGAAAGGTCCAATGAATATACAATTTCCATAAATGTCATAACCATCTTGTAGCTAGAAAGAGATTTGTTAATCATAGTGGGAATAGGCTTCAATGGATGTTAGCAAAATAAATGGAAATATATTTTTTCTTCCAAAATTAGAGCATAAAATACCTTTTTGATTTTTTTTTTTAACAGGGAAATAGAGGAGAAAGAGAAAAGACTAACAAAAATTACCCTAGTAACTGATATTTCTTTAATTGACCTTAAAATTGGTTCAATTTTTAAAGTAATTGTACAGTCAATCAGAAAACATAAGCCACTGGAATTATTGTCCACCTGAACATAATGAAACACTTTGTTTCTACTGTGAGAGCGACCAAGAACTTTGAGAGGATGCAGAAGGTTATGGAGTCTCCCTCTTTGGAGATATTCAAAACCCTATCTGGACACGGTCCTGGGCAGCTGCTCAGGGTGGCCATGCAGGAGGTTGGGCAAAATGGCCTCCAGAGGTTTTTACCAAACTCAACCACTTTGTGATTCCATGATTATTGAAAGAAAATTCACATTTTCCAAGATTCATTTTTCTGTGAGTGACTACTAAGGAAGTAGTCTCATTAAAATAGCACTTTTTTTTTTTTTTTTTTTTTTTTTTTTTCCCCCCCAGGTTTATTCCATTACGTTTATGGAGTTGTAGGGTTTTTGTTTGTTTGTTTGTTTGAGAATCTATCAGACATTCAAAGATATCTAATCTGTTTTAAGCCTATGAAGAGGTGAGAGAGATTTATATCTGTTAGTCATAATGGTCTGAAGGGTAAATGGCCCAATTTTTAAAACATGGAGTAATGATGGAAACACAGTAAGCTGAATGCTTAGTAACAGCATACAAAGTGCTGTACAAATGAGTACTGGAATACTTTTAGGAGAAATTATGTGACTCAATTAACTGGTTATTTTGAAAAGGATAGGATAGAATATATTACAAGGCAATATAATATAGTAAATACAATATAATAACATAGGCTGTTCTGAAAGTAATGCCTTCTATTTTATTATGTTGGTCCACAATGTCAGAAATGGATGTTGGTGGTATGGTAGTAGAGAACCTTCTCACAAATATTCCATTACATTTTGTTGCTGCATGACAGATGGCAGCAGAAAGGCAGTATGACAGAATGGCATCTGACTCAGAAGTGCATTTGAAGCAAAGGGGTGGAATTGAATTTCTCTTTGTGGAAAAAATGGCACCCACTCACATTCATTGATGCTTGCTGAACACTGATGGAGATCAAGTAGTTGATGTGAATACAGCGAGGCAGTAAGTGGTGCGTTTCAGTAGTGGTGACAGTGACAGTGGATGACTGCCACTGGTACAGATTTTTACAAGTGCAGCATGCAGGCTCTTGTTCATTGCTGGCAAAAATGCATAACTAACGGTAGTGATTACAATATTGAAAGGTAGAGTTTTGTAGCTGAGAATTTTCTCTATCAAATAGTGTTATTGTGCTCTTTGTATCTATTGTAGTATCCGTGGAAATAAATAGGAGACATTACTATTAGAGTGACCTATAAAATGTAATATAATGTTATATAATATAAACCTGAGCACTCTTTTAATCTTCATTTCATAGGAATCAAGTGCTATCAGTCAAACAACATAAAAAACGTTATGGATACTCATTCTACGTTACCTTTATTTTAAAAACTCCAAGGAAATCAAAGGAGAAGCAATGTACATGTAACTGAATTTTCAATGTGCTTTCAGCAAAGGTTCTCCTAATAATGTATGAGACACCCCAAATACGTTTAATTAACCATGAAAATTACTTTCTGAGGTTGTCTTGAGCAAAAAGCAATGAATGTATATATTGAAATGAATGAAAGGTTCCCATTCCTCCTGAAATCTCTGAACCTTTTAGGTTTCCTATCAGGATTAATTATTCTCCCTCTGCAGTGAAGCTTCTGTCACTGCCATGTAATTGTACACACCAGATTTAGAAAGGTTGCTAAACCAAGAGTTAATAAATGACTAGGGAAGAATTATTTGACAAAAGCATTTATGGATTTTCTAATGCATGATTGCCTAGGGAAGAATGTTCCACTTAATTTCAAGCTGCTCACCTAAGCCCATTTATGCTTAGCCATTAAAGGAAGGTATTTTTCATCAGTGACAAAAAGAAAACATGTCCGTCTAGATGACGTCTAAAGGTAAAGATAAAACTGTAGTGAAGATACATTATCTAGTCAGTATCCACCTTGATTACATTTTGTATTTATATCATTCTATAGTATCCAGGGAAAAAAACACAGAATGCAGTAATCAAGTAACACACATTCTTTGACTGATTCCAAACAGTGTTCCTGAATAACTTTAAGCCTGACTTTTGTGCTTTTATTTAGTGTATCAAGGTCATTCTTGCATGCTATTTTTGTAGTCTAGATATCTGAAGTATAGTGGTTTTGCTTATAGTACTTGGGTCTTGCTGATATATTCAGCTTATTTGAAGCCACAGTTAAACCTGACATAGTTTAGGGGATGTTGCCCCGCATTGTTTTTTTTTTTTTTACATTATTTATGTACTGAAATTTCTGTGAAAACATGTCCAAAGTGATTCTGTAAAACATGGTCAAATACAAAACAAATTCCTAAATGATGAACCCATTTTTTGAAGCCACTTACTTAAAAGCATCAAAAAGGGTAAATTGTCTCACTTCTGCAAAATGGATAAGTTCTTCCTTGTGAAGCACTTCCTGAAATGAATTGCTTATGAAAATTGGAGTAACGACAGGATCCACCTGTAAAGAGGCTGAAAATTCTAAGAATGATGGAATACGTCAAAAGTTAGATGGCTGCTTCTCTTTCAATGGTCCAGTTATTTCAAAAGTGCTCACATGTCTTTATGGCTCCTTCTGTTAGTCCTGTGGTGCTAGAAATAGCTTTGGGGAATAACTACTGAACCCTTTGGGGGTGTTCACAGAATTTAATGGCACAAATACCACAAAGTTAATTCTTAAGCTTTCAGTTACAGTTCTTGAGGCCAGAATAATCTTGATGCTGATGCTCCAGTCTGACCTCTTGGATGTCTTTTGACAGATACTTTATTTAAAAAAAAAAAAAAAAAAGAAAGAAAGAAAAAAAAAAGATTCCATGAGGAAAATACTTTTATTAATGAAAAAAAATCCATTTTTTCAAGAGATATTCAGAATTACTGATATGACTCAGTGGTAGATAGTTTCCCATAGCATTCTGTCACAATATAATAGGTGATTATCAAGATTTTATAGCTAAAATTTGAGCTTTCTCAACATCAACATTTAGATGGCAGACCGCTTGTCAGACATCCTCCAAGTTTGGTAGAGTGATTTACGTGCTTTCTGCACTCTTACCTAAATCCTCAGTAGTTATGTTCCATGATTCTGTGACCTTTTCACCTTCCTCACTTATAAACATGACATTGTGAATATGTTTTCAGTGTCTCTCTCTTTGAAGTAAGTGTTGTTTTTTTTATTGTTGTTTGTTTGTTTTTTTTACACAGAGAATAATTCTTTTAACAGTTTACTGATATGTCTCTATCTTTTTGGTTTCTATTTTTTATTCACCCCATCCACTGTAAATGGATGCAGCATTCAGGAAGCTGGCTCGTTACCCAAAGCATGGATGCAGTACCCAGGCCTAAGCTGCTCAGAGAGAAGCTGTGAGTTCTGCTGCAGTGAGAGAAGACAACTCTCAGTGATGCCAGTGGGGTTTCTCTGGTAAGTACAAAGAGGAATTCTAAGCATTTTAATTAGTGTTGCTATAAGGCTAATGTAATGTCCCTAAAGAGCAAACTTGAATTTTAGCTGTTGAAAAGATATGTCAGGTTGAAAAGTATTGGAGATATGTAGTTCCAATCTCTCCCAGGAGCTGCAGTGCTGACAGATGCTATGAGGACACACATAATGGTTTTCTTACTATACTTAAATTAGGAAAAGACTAGAAAACAACAAAAAGACTACTTAAATGCAATACTTGAGCTTTATGAGAAATATGAAGGCATTTTATGAACAATACATTAAATTATTACAGCTAGGCAAACAGATGGGAATTACAAGCTAGACACACTCACAGCAAGGAACTAGAGCTACCTTTGAAACTGCCTCCTCAAAATCTTCTACATCTTAACATTGAAGATACCTCAGTTTTTAGCCTAAAAACATATCACACAGCTCATAAATGTCATTGCTACTCCTGAGAACTACATATTCCATTGAGAAGGTTTAAAAGATTGATAATATGCAAAACTCAGCTCAGCTTTTCCCGAGTTTTCTTTCTTTTTGTCCGGACCTTAAAGGCAAGCATATCTCTTTGATAGCAGAGTAATTCCAATTACGTAGATGAAGCTTGTCTAATTTATAAAAGCTGAGCATCTGTTACAGTGTGTCAAACAGGTGACCACATTGAACTGACCAAACCTGCATCAGGAGGCTTTATTGCATAAGGATTAGTGAGTGTTAAGACGGAGAGATGATAGAGAATGCACAAGGTGTTGGCCTCAGACTCTGCAGCCTGGAGAGATAACTTCTCACGTTCACAAAATGATCTGCTTGATACCAAACTGAAATACTCAGATAAACAGTAGTTAAAATGTTTATCCAGCATTCAGCCTTTATTATAGTTTGTTTTTTTTTTCCTTTCTCTATAACAACCTAGGAAATTTCCTTAATACAGTGGAGTAAGTTTCATTCACACCTTGAACTTGCCACTTAATAATTCCATCCGCAGCTGCTTCCTGAGATCATAATAAATTTGCTCTTTAGGAGCTTGAATTTCATAGGCTTTTAAGATTATGTTTCTGTTCAACTCCCTGAATTCTGACTGTAGAAGGAAGAATTGGGCCCAGAGGGGCAAGACGTACAATTTTTGTTGCAAGAGTGCACCTTCTGAATATGTATGTATTAATACCTGCCAGTAATTATCTTTATGAATTTCTCTCTGTGCACAGTGGTAATACGTAATATTAATTTTTCCTCTGTAAGGTTCTTATAAATTAATATCATTTACACTGAATGACTCAACTGTTTTGACAGTATTTTAATTAGGAACAGAAACAATCCAAAAGACTTTACTGAGTTGTTGAAGTGAACAGTAGTTGAACTCTGGAGGAGCTACACTTCTGTGAGCCTTTTGCCTGTGCTGATCCACTGCATTGCACTCCTAACATCAAATTCTGAAACAGAATGTGAAGCAAAAAAAAAAAAAAAAAAAAACCAAACCAAGATACAGTTATTTATCAGTTGTATGCTCTTATCTCTTCTCTAGTATGTGTGTCCTCTTTCAAGGCCCTGCATAATTATGCTTATATTCCAGTGGCTTAAGTCCCACATGCATTCCCCATATCTGGTGTTGTCTGTTTCCAAGGGGCTGACAAATTCTCTCTCAGCTGTACAGGTTGCAAGCACCAGTGGCTCTGTATGTAATAAAAGTGCTTTGCATTACAAAATAGTATTTATAGTGAAATCTTGAATCCATTTGTTAATGTGTCTGGGTATTTTTGCCTGCAGGAAGGAGTGAATGTGAAGGAGGCAGTTTTCGTTTCTTTCTTAACTCAGAATGTTAAAGTATAAGAATTTTTTGAATTCTGTTAAAGCAACTTCAGAGATCATAAACCTTGACAAATCTTTCATTAACCACAGTAAAAGGAAGAAGGAAATGGTTCTGTAATACTATTCTCCAAAGAGCAGAGAGGAAGTTAATTGCTTCTACTGAGGGAGCGAGCATAGTATTTCTGAAATTGTTTGTTTGCTCTGGTTTACGTCTGTTAAGTACATTGGAAATGCTCTGTGTGAATCAAAGGAACAAACCAGTCTGGCATCAGTTTATGAGTATGCTAAAAATCTGGAAGTATGCTAAAAATTTGGAAGATTTCACAGATATCTAATGCTTTTATTCTGGAAAGGAGTAAGGGTACAGCTTAATCTCAAATTCTTCATGAGTGTTTAGTATTGTAAAATGTTCTCATTAATGAGCGTGGTTCCTTTTGTTACTGTCAGAAAAATTAACACAGTGGAAAGGCAATGAAGGAGTGGAATGGCAAAAGGACAAACAGGAAAGGAATGCTCATCCATCTCCAAGGATCTAGGCTCACGGGGAAAAACTCCACAAGCAAGGGATCTCCAACCAGAGATCCTTCCCCACTGATAGCCTTCACCTGTGCTCCCAGGGTTGAGCTGATCCTTTCCCCAGGGGTTCAATCAGTGGTTCAGTGACTCAACAGTTCCCATACACCTTTGTGAAGGAAATATGGTTCCCTCTTTCTGCTTTTCTCCTAGGCAACATTAAACCCACATAATGTGCTACAAGAAATGAAGGCACACAAGAATTAAACAATCAAAAAGAAATAGTTTTTGTGTTAAGACTGAAAGAGAGGCTATTTTTTGAGTGCAGCATTTGCTCTTCCCGAGCTGAGTGACAAAACTGCTGTTTATTTTGTGAGGAAGAGAATCAGGACCCAAATTATTTTCTTTTTCTGCTGTCCTTACTAATTGTCTCTGCAATAAATATGGACCTGGAAGAGGATGAGGATGTCTCTCCTTCTGTGGTATGTCAGCCAGTGGGAACACAGTCACACAATTCTGTGTTTACTCAGGTGTTCAAAAGTATTAACTTGAGAAACTAGTCCAGAATATCTAAGAGAAAAAAAAAAAAAAAAAAAAAAGGAAGTTCCTCACGCATCCTTATGAAAGTAATTGGAGAGATGAAAGAAGCAACCCATCTATGCCAATGAGCATAAGAAATCTATTACAGAGGGCTATCTAGCTGCAGAAAAATAGAATTCAAGAAAACAAGAAAACCAGAACTCAACATCCCTTCCTCCTTACTTAAAAGCCTTCTTTTTCAGAGCCTATATTTGGAAATTGTAGGCATCTGCTTGTATGATAACATCTAGAACAGTTTCTTGGCTGTCAGGTTATGTTGGGAAGGTTGAATACGATATTCAGAGTGATAGGACACATCCTTCCTTTTGGAGATACAGCAGAGCATGAGAGATGATGTGCTATGGTTTGGAGGAACAGCCTTGCAGGAAGCATAATTTTTCTTTTTCTAGCATACCACTGTGCTGTCCTCAGTTTATTTTATCACTTTTTCTCTTTTGCTTTTACTGAAACATCCTGTGGGGAAATACAGCTAGGATGCAGCCAGCTGGCACTTAACTTTCAAGCAATGCTTAACCACAGCATAAACAGAGAAGAAGCAAGAAGAACTATAGCAGGGGGCCCATCATCCAGTGGAGTTCCAACTGTGCCTTATTCTCACTCTGTAACATTATTTGTGCAGTTCTGTCTAGCACAACTCATTGACCAATTAGCAGCAGTACACATGAGCTGGAAGAGGCAGCCCAGAGAAGTTGTGGATGCCCGTTTGCAGGAGGTTGGATGGAGCCTTGGGCAGTTTGATCTAGTGGGTGGCAACCTTGCCCATAGCAGGAGTGTTGAAACTAAATGATCTCTGCGGTCTCTTTCAACTCAAATCATTCTATGTTTCTATGAATATGTACCTGGAAAGAACCTCTTCAAAGAAAAATTGATCCCTATTTTAT
The DNA here is from genome assembly GCF_987193195.1 of Phasianus colchicus. Taxonomy (NCBI): domain Eukaryota; kingdom Metazoa; phylum Chordata; class Aves; order Galliformes; family Phasianidae; genus Phasianus; species Phasianus colchicus. The sequence continues at coordinate 16,343,902 of NC_143438.1, read as the reverse complement.
CTATACCCACTGACAGATTACTTATTTTTGTCCATGCTCACTCCTGGTGCTAGAACTAGTAGGGAGCTTAATGCCCCTCAGATGGACTTAATCCTCTTTTTAGTTGGATTTTCATCAGACAAGTAGACATTAAGGAATTTTAAATTATAAGGAATATAGGTGGAACCAAGAACATGTTAGTTTAAAACTAGGATGGAGAAAATTTAAGAAAGCCTGGACAAAAACAAAATAAACAAAACAAGAACCAAAAAGGCATTATTTCAATCTGATGAAGAGTTTATTGTGCTAAGAATTCATTTAATTTCTTTAAATAACATACAGAAACTCCCAGGACAGGGTTCTCTCCTGCTGTCATCACACTTGAAAAAAAGAGTGTGACTGGTGTAATGAATTATTATGTTATACAAGAGCTTGTAAGTCCAACTTCAGATCAGAACAAATCTGCATTTTTTTCTTGTAGTTAAAGGAAAACTCCCTGTTACAGGAAGGATCTGGAACCTAACAGAGTTTGCAAAGAAAGACAAACACTTGTACATTTTCAGTGAGATTCAGCCACGCATGTAGCATATATAGCATATATGCAGGGTAAAGTTGCCATAGTGAAATGTGTCTTTTTGTGTGTGATATAAGAACTCCTGTCCTACTGAAGTTACAGAGCTCAATAGCAGGCAAATTAGTGCTACCAGAGACTGTGAAAACAGCTATGGTTTTACAGAAAAATATTTTCAATTGAGACCTCTGGGAACAGGGACACTGGAAAGAGAGATCTGGGAAGATACTCTGAGAATCATTATTTCTTTGTTGGCATGTAGCAATGTATTATGCACAAATGAAATATACAAAAGTCAGGATGATTTTTCTGTTTTGCTGTCTGTCTGAAAGTGTATAGGAAGTGAGTAACCACTTTTGCAAACTACCAAATTTTGCAGCAGCAAAAACAATTGTCCTGATTAATTTTTAATGACTGGCCCTTTCCTATAGCAGTTGTAGATAACTGCTAAGCACTATGCAGAAAATTCACTGTACAAAAATAAAAGGAAGGTGAGCTTTTTATACAAAGCTCTCATATTATTATGAATAGTGTAATAGAGTGTAATAGCACTAACAAAATAAGCTCACAGAGCTGTACATTGATTATGCAATAGCATAAATCCAAATTTCATTAACCTTCCTGACCTATACTTCAGAAGAGATGTAGAATGGTGGGAAAAAGTCAGGAAGACAGCAATGAGAATGACAGGAGGTCTAGCAAATATGAACCACAGGGAAAGGTTGAATGAATTAACTAAAGAAGAAAGGCTAATGTGGAATATGAATTCAGTAGGTAAACATAATACATACTGGGCAATTGCAAGGGATACAAAATAATTGTTTTTCAAGTCAAAAATGGAAAGAAAGCAGTGAGAGTATCAGCACCTCCTGTATTAAATTATCAAATCATACAGAGAACTTTGATTGTTTGTTGTTGTGTATTTAAAGTGGAAAAAAAACTAGGAGTCTGAAGTCAGAAAATATTACATATTTATGCTTTCCTCCTCTCTATTTCTTTAACTATGTTACTTTTCTTGTTTGAAGTTTTTCACCTCAATTTCATATTTTGTGCACCACTTACACAGACTCATAAAACCTTTCCCAGATTGGACAACATGCTCATTGATGGACAAAACAAAAGTGAAAAAGTGAATAGCACTTACATGAATTGTCAGAAAAAACTTTGCACATTTTTCTATATGAATGCCAACTATATAATACTAACTGCCTAAAATAATGGAAAGCTGAATGTTTGTTTCATTGAGATAAAGATCAAAATCACCCTGTTTTTTTCACACTTTGTTTACTTTCATTGTATAAGAGTTTATTCACAGTGGAATAGTTTTGAAATTATTTGGTTGAATAATATCCCAAAGCATATCCTTTACCCAGATGATCTTTAAGATTCCTTCCAACCCAATACATCCTGTGGTATGATTCTATGATTTACAGCACTGCTTATTCTTGAACACTGGTATCTGAATAACTTCTAGTCTTCTCTGTGAAAATAAGAAAACTGTTTTTTTTTCCCCCAGTTTTCAATAAACTATGAACATAGATATCATTCTAGGAACTAAGTTTTGTAATTTATCTCACCTACAATCTATTTCTCTCTGGCACAGATTGCCCTGAACAGTAGGATTACCCATAGCAATAACTTGTTTTCAGATTACTGAAATCAAGATTTTAATAATCAGCAAGCTTTACAATACTTAGAGTTAAATTTTAGAAGCTTCACTGAACCCTAACTTGCAAATCTTTCTGGAAAAATCAAGAAATATTTTTGTAGAGATCTTCTACTATGTGGATTAACTTCCTGGAAGCAATCTAGAATTGTTATTTTCATATTCAGTGTTGCTTTTAAGACAACGTTTCTCAGATGAGTTGGGCAAAGAGAGTTGGGCATTTATACTTTTTTGCTAAAGATGGGTTAAGAGAAGTTGTTTGTTGATAATTGCTTTTAACCCCCTAATGGCAGCTGAAGAAAATGAAATGTTCATATTTGTATTCTTTTCAGGAGCAATTTGAATTAAAGGAGCTATGTTCCTGCTTGGAAAATTCTACTAGCCCATTTCACTGTTATGTGGTACTGATATAAACATCCTGTAGCTTGACATTCAGAATCCTGCGAGGCACAACCTGCTGCATTTTTATGCAATGGCTCGTTAGGATCCAAACAATGACATTGAATACTTGGCTTAAGGTTGTTGATACAGGGGAGGGAATCGTGAGAAGATTACTTGATTCTTAAATCTCTAGTGAGAATTCATGCTGATAAAGCCTGGACAGGTAGAAAGGATTTTAGATTACATACTGCTGAGAGAGATCAAGAGAGCATCTTGTCAGGGGAGAGGGGTAATTGCATAATGCTAGAACAGTTCTAGATATAAGAGCTTATAACTACATTTGGTACATGATGGCAGACAATACTTGATATTCAGAGAAAGGGTCAAAGAAACCTTGAATTTTCTGGTCATGGATTAATTTTCCCCTGAGCAGTTAAAAATGTCAAAATGTCTTGGTTTTGATTGCAATTGCTTGCACCAGCTCAAGAAGATCTGAGACCATTTGTACAACTGCACCTTCACAGTGAATACTGAGTGCAAGGAAATGTTTTCTGCTTGAAAACTGCACGTGAACTTGTTAAGTCAGACTTCGTAAGATTATTTTTAATTATCACTAAGGAATCAACTTCTACTGGAAGCTTTTGTGAAATGCAACCTCGGTCAATATTTTATACACCATACTTCAATCATAGACTCTGTGCTAACAGCTTCTTTCAGTTTAAATTGAACACCTTTGTTATTTTTTTAGGAGATTTATCCAATGGGAAGAATCTTTTTTAAAGCAACTCAGCTTAGAGTAAACAGAAAGAATACCTCAAGTCTACTGCATGTTCATAAGCATGATCTCAGACAAAAAGGCAGCAGAGATATTTCTTTCACGTCCTATTAAGGTCATGGCAGGTGCACACAGATAAGGAAACCATAGTACTCAAATGAAGAAGTAAATTGACTGTAAGAGTAAGGTGATAGCCAAATTCTTCTACAGGTCTTTATTGCTGTTGTCAGGGTAATAAGTCCTGTGATCAAGGGACAACACATTGCAGATCTGAGGCACAGAGGTGAATCATCTTACTGTGAAAGCTGGCCATTCCCTGGAAGGACTGCCTACTGTGCTCTCCTCATTTCAACACCTTTCTAGAACAAGACACAGTCTGACAGTAATGTCAATGCTTGGCTATTTGAACATCTTTCTGCTCTGAGGCATTTTACAATTTTTTTCCCCTTATATTCTATATTCAACCCTGTGATTGGCATATATGTTTGCCTGTGAAGGCAGTTATCTGAGAAACTCCTTAATCCTGTTCAAAACAAAACAAACAAACAAAAAAAAAAACCACGTTGATTTTGTTCATTTTCATGCCAGGAATGAATTTTGATCATTTTCTCAGTCTTCTTCCTGAGCTGTAGCCAGTTGTGCTGTCCGTCTTTGAAAGTCACATACTTGAAAAAAGAAGAGAACATTCAGCTTGTAGATAAACACCCAGTGAAAAACTTGAGGATCCTCTGTCACTGTATATTCAGCTCATTGTTTTAGTACAATAAAATGCTTATTGTTTTGCTTCAGGTTGCATTTCTGGAAGCATGATTTTTACGTGCAGTTTCCTTTGTTAAAAGAATATATGTAACGTTACACACTCAAACACAAACATTTAAGAAATACCAACATGCAGGTACATTATATTCTTTTTTCACTACTTTTCCTGATTAGTTCAAAGGAATACAGTGAGTATTTATAATTTTTGGGTGGCATTTTTGGCTGAACTAAATCTTCAGAGCAGAAAAAAGAATTGCAGTTTGCCTAAAATGCTCCGTACTTTCTCTCTCTTTGTTATTCTATATGTTCTATCTCAAAGAAAAGGCAGTTGTCAAAGGCAGAGATCGAGTAATTAATGTATAATTAAGACAGACTTCTAGTGATAGACTTGTAATGAACTAGTAAGAATTTTGCCATCAATTTCAAGGAAGTTGAGGAATGACTTAATACTTATACATTTACAATGTGTTTGTCTTATATGAAATGAGATTTAGCAATATGTTGAACAGAATACACTGTTCTGAATTAAGAGGAATAGTGAGAACTACACCATATTAAGTATTTTGTGATACTAGGCCCTGTATGCATTTGTGGTTTAGGTGGAGATTGAAGATGTCAGTTAAGGATTACCCTCCTGAGTGAAAAAAAGTCTACAGAGATGCCAGTTGTCCTGTGAACAAGGGATAGACTGTATTTTTCAGTGACTAGGACAATAGGGTCTCATGCTTGTTTGATCCCTTCACATTACTATCAAATACCTGTCATTAATTTTAGTGATTCAAAGTGACAACCCACTAGTTCTGCAGGCAGTTACTCTCCAGATAAAAATACACTGTTTGGAAATCACATGCCCTTAAACAAAATTGCCTTTCATATCATTGACTTTCTAAAAAGATTAGAAAAGTTTCAACTTGCTACTTCCATTGGTTCTTTGCCACTATGTATGGAAAATAGTCACTGAGGAGGTAGGGAAAATGCACAGAGAACAATATCTTTTCTCAAATGTTTGCACAATGAGAAAAGGATTTCTGCTTGTGAGCTGAACTAAAACACTGTTGGCATTAAATTGCTTGCTTACTTAATAGAAAATATTAAATATTCTGATATGACAAGCACTGGGAGCATATCTTCATATTTGACAGTTAAAACCAATCGGTAACATTTCATCCTTGTTTTCTCTTTTTTGTTCCTTAAATTAATCAGAATGTAATTGTATGGTTTCCATGTGTCTAGCACAGAAAACTAGTCCTTTTTGGCTTAGAGTGATTTGAATCTCTTTCATGAAGAAAATAACTAGTGTGAATTTTAATAATCTTACTAACTGACCTTTTTGTACAGACATTATGCTAGTTGAGGTGGAAAAGAAGCTGATGGCCCTCATAAGTAGCTTGCTATGCTTCATTTAAGGTGCTTTTTTATACTGTTACCTGCATAGGAAGATGCATGTGGGAGGTTTTTATAAATAAAAGATATACAGGACATGGCAGTGCTTGCTTTTGCTAATACATGAGAGCCACACACAGATGACTGCACCTGGAAAACAGCATTCGCTACCTTGGTCATTCCTGTTTAACTCTCAGAGTTCTTAATTAACCTTCTAAGCTCTCTACTAACCATTCAGCTTCAGTATTTTTTTTTTTCTTTTCAGTACAGTTCAGACAGATGAAATATTACTAATATTTTAAGAATTTTGGGTCTAACCTGGAGCCTCTGGCTATTTCTTTGATTATTTCTCGAAGAAGATGCAATTTATCTAGATAAAGGATTCTGCCTCTGAGACCTTATAAACCTTTTATTTATTTTAAAGATTAAGACCTTCGGTAATCAACCTATTTTGTGGACAAAAAAGAATTTTCTAGCCTGGACTGATTTCTCAGCCATCCTTTTCTGCACCAGACCATAATAAGGTAATTCACATGTTACTTTTCTACCACTGATACCTCCTCTGTCTCCTGTTCCTTTTCTAGTAGTTTTAGAATATGGAGTTTTGAACCCCACAAAGACAAAATCTACAGCATTTAATTTACTTCACTGTTCTCACATAGCCATTTATCCTTTTCAAGCAAGTCTGCTCTGACAGAAAATTACCAAATTATCACCCTTTGTCACAGGCAGCCATAAAATCTATCCCAGTAGTAGTGAGAAAAAGGATTCAGAGTGCATGCTTTCTCATGAAGGGAAGGGAAGAGAAAGGGAAAGGGAAAGGGAAGATTTAATAAAACTGAACCTTATCAAAGACTAGTTCAGAATAATGACCTATCCCAGATCATTTTTGCTATTCAGAAAAATAATTGGTTAATTCTCCTGAATTTCAAAGAATCTTTTTTCTGTGTGGGCGATGGAAATGAAAAAAAATTCTACTTTCCAGTGGTTAAGATTCAGTATCAATATAGTCTTCTAATTTGCACTTCTCTGAATATCAAGGATCTTTGAAAGAGTGCCAGCAATTGCAGCAGTTGTGGAAAGATGAAACAGAGTGTTCTTATCACCATATTTTGATGACTGATACAAAGGAATTGACAAGAAACCAAATCAGTGCAGATACACTATAGCTCTTTAAGAGGTTAAACATTTTGTTAGGTATTCTAAAATACTTTTCCTCTTCTTGTCCAGTTCTTAGACAAAACTGTGACAAATACATGTCAGTGAAGATGTGCTTACCTCAAGACAGCATTAGGCTTGCCCTTGTATCTATTGTTCTCTACTGTCACAACTGCTGCCTAATTCACTCTCTGTCATGTGGCTTGGGGTGTCTACTTTGTACCTTACAGCAGATTATAACTCTAATAATTCTAATTGTTTTTTCTTTTTAAATTAATTCCTATGGAGGAAAACAATTTACACGTGCTCCCTGCTATACTGGCAGACTGTCCAGAGATTGTCCAGTACCTCTGCTAAAAAAAAACTGTGTTCCTTGAGGATATATCAAAATGGTGGGAGGCCATGAAAGTCCACTATGCAGCTACTCATTTGGAGACTAACTCTGTTAGCAAATCTAAAGCAACTTTTGGTTTTCTTGAGGACTAGCTCTTCTGTGCACGGAATTATATGGAAAAGAATGAGGGAATGCAGAATATGACTACATGATGAGGAACTGAGACAGGAGTAAGCATTTTATATGTACGTATTCAGAACATTCAGGAAGAGTTAAAATAATCTGTTTTTCAATAACAGCATATATATAACACCGCCCTCTCCTCCATAAATTAGGCATCTTAACAATGGGTACTAGCATTTTGCTCTCTTTGCAAAGGTACAAAAGAAATTATGTCATGGTAACAGCTGTAGCCTAGTAATTGTGAGCTTGTTGTATGCACAAGATGTATAATCACAATGATATAAATAGAACAATATAAGGAATTTGGTTTACAAGACTGACATTTTTATGACCATAGAGATTAAATGCAAACCAGATGGATGAAAACATAGGTCCCATAAGTATAAACCACTGGAAATGTGAATTTATAGTACAGAATTACTGAAAAGTAGTTCTTCTGCATCAAGTTGCTCACAGACTCTGTAGAATTAATGTTCTCTTTGATCAGACTTTTCCAGACCTAACTGCATGTTATTTTCTCTGCCCCAGTCCTCAACACCAAAGGGTTTTAGTCCCCCAAATGCAGCAAGCAGAAGCCTTATAGGACACACTCCATCCTGTAGTTCTGAATGATACACACACTGGAGTCAGGGCCCTGACCACAGCTGCTTGTATCTTCCTAAATTCTATCAATAAATAATGCTGATTTATAGAGGTTCTAATCAACTGACTGTTAATCTTTTTACACTTATCTCACCAATCACTTTCTGGTATGAATTTAAGAAGCAGCTTGTTCATTGGAATATAACAGCACTGCCACCCTCTGAAGAAAATGGGCCTAAATAAAGAACTTAAGCTATTAGTACCTTTGCATATCACATTAATCGTAGGTTATAACCCCACTCTGAGGACTTCTGAAAGGCTGAACTAACCTAGTGTCATCCAAAACAGAAGGTTTTGTTTTGTGGGCTTTCTTTTTTCTTTTTTGCCACTATGCAACCTTCAGCTATCACTAAATGATGTTCTGTAATTTTTTTCTGTCTTGGTTCTCTGCTTCTCATTTGACTATAATGAGACATAGCATTTTCCAAGCTTTCATGGCTAGACAGCTGAACTGACTAAATAGTTTTTCTGATAGCATAAAATGCTACTGCACCTCTCACACTGAAAAACACTGAATATCATTACAGAAGAAAATTGAACGCGATAAACTAAAAAAGCGAAGATAATTCTTAAATTCATAATATAAAATTATATAATGATCTGAACTGGGAGAAGCAATGGCAGTGCTGAAAGCTGCTCTGTTTAGGATGATATAGGCAGTGAAGAAGAGCATGTAATTGTTATGAATATTTCCTTTGTTGTGTTTGTACAAAAGACCATGGGAAAAAAAAAGAGAAAGGAAAAGGCCAGATTAACAGCTTATTTTTTTGGCATAAAACAAAATGAGGAAATGACAATTTCAGGATTATTTGCTGAACTGGATGAAGAGCAATGTTTAATTTATACTTAATCCTGCATGCTGGTCTACGGAGAGTTATTTGGAGACAGATACCAACACTAAGCAGATTCTAGAGTTATTTATACAAAGTGCTTCTGATGAGTATGAGCAGACATTTGAATGTAAAAGGAAATAAGAGAAAATTGATTATTTGGGAGAGAACGGTTGGGAGGGAAAAAACTTGGTCAAAGATAGCGACTACTGCATTGACTATATATAAACGATCTCCATGATCACAACAGTAATTGCCTAAAGCTGAAATGAGATCAGATTTAAATATTTAAGCACTCAAAGCCCCAGAACTCATAGAATTTTAATGGGAAAATTTCCACTCACACATTCACAGCATATTCAAGTAGGAAACATTTTATTTGCAAGCAGAATATACATTTCAGTGCTTTTTGGTGGCCAGATTGGCTAAATCGTTTGAATTTGTACAAACACAAAGAATAATAACTTATTTATTATAGTACTTTTTTTTTTTTTTTTTTCTGGATAGTAACATTGCACACAAACTTCTCAAGTTCTATGCTGCAGAACTAGTGACCTACCATGAGAATTTTCTTTGCTGTGTGCAACAGGCATCACCTTTACTACATCCAAAACCAGTATTAGTTCTCTGCATTTCTTGTGTTCTAGGATAGCATCTGAAGCTTGTGGTAGCATTTTCTGTATTGATACGTTTTCACACTTGTGTCAGACTCAATGGAAAATAACACTGTTTTGATAATCTACTTGCTTGGATCTTCCTTCTAATGAGTTCCTTACAATTTCTCCTCTGTTTCTATGGACAGACATTGAAATAGTAAATCTCACCTCTGCGCTTGAGCAACATGGACATGGGATTTGAATATTCACAGGCCTTAAGCAGGAATGTGACTGTGCTAAATAACTCTACCTTTCTTTTTCTTCTCCAGGCCAATGCAGCCTGACTCTGACTCATCTTGTCTTCCTGTATCTTCATTGGTATTTTATATACTTGATGGCTTCAGTGAAAGCTTTCTTCTGACTTTCAAAAGCAACTGTTATACAATCACTTGACATTTCAAAATGTTGTGAAGAGGAGATGATGGAAACCCTATCTGGAGGGTGGATGTTGGAGGATAGCTGGAAATGGAACATAGGACAAGGGTAAACTGTGTAGGAAGAATTATTAAAATTGACATTTTGTAAAACTAATTAAAACAATATCTTTTATCGTATAATTCCTCATTATATTGAAAGGGGAGGCTAGTATCAAATCTTCATTGAAGTTTCTTCTAAGCACTGGAGCTTGTGTTAATACATCACCATAATTAATTTATCAATTTTCTTCAGACACTGCAGTTTTCTTGTGGTACTGAAAATCTCTTCACTTACAATACATGCAAGAAATATTAGCTGAACTTTGTTTTTTTTAAATTTAAGAAACAGTTTTAGTATATTACCCCTGTTATCCATCATTTAAAAAATCTTACATATTAGTACACTTTCAGGCATGACAAAATTCCTTTGTGCTATTTTAGAATTGTATGGTTTCAGTTTTGTTAAGTGGGAGCCAGAAGCAGATATCCATCTTCTACCGTAGAAATATTTAGACATGCATACATCTTTTCCCATCTAAAGAAGTACTCATATGACACATTTTACCTTCTAGCCAAAGAAAGCTAATGATTTATCTTTACATTTACTCTCTGGCTATAGCTAGAGATGAAAACAGAGATAATGTGCAGAGAAGGAGAAAAGCCAGATGAAGGAAACAGAACAGTGACTCCTGTAGGCAGCTTCTCTCCTCTCTTGCCAGCCTCTACTGCTCTGGGTCCACCAAAGTAAGCCAAGGGTAGAAGTCCTTGTGCTGTGTGCCATGCAAGGAGCAGTGGATACTGAACAACTGCTTTCCTGATGTGCCTTGCAGTTGACACACTTCTGGCTGCAGGCGCAGAAAAATACATTGTCTGGAAAGATGCTGCTCTCACACATCAGTCTTCCTATAAATTGTTATCTCTGTTCTCCCAGTGTAGCTATGCCTTTAAGGGTTAGGTATACAATTCCTATCTGTAGCAGGAGTTACAGCTACCGGCCCAGGAATCAGTAGCTAGGTAATGCATCTTTTTGAGTGCTGGTTGCAAAGATGTTGCTGGTGAATGATGTTTCCAAACTATAAAGATGAGGTTTCCTCTGCCTCAAGTTATTTTGTTTGTCTTGAGTGTTTATGTTTCAGCTCTGTGAAGTAATCTATCTGGGAGAAGGCCCACAAACAATTGGTTGATTGGTTGAGGCTTTTCTTCTGATACAAATCTTCATAACCATTGAATCAAATCCAAATATGAAAGTAAAACTGTGCTTCATCCTGATGCTGGGATGTTGAGTACAGATAGCTGTGCTTCCACAAGCATACTGTGTTCCTGTGTCTCTTTAGCTTTCATATGGAAAATGGCTAATGCAAGGAAGATGAAAAATATTTTGAGGAAAACAGACTCCTGCACCAGATACAGATGTTTCCATAGCCTTTCTCTTAGGCTACTGGAAATAATCATTCAAACCACATCACTGCAAAAATTACACTTAGGTGTAACAACTGACTCTCGCATAGCTTTTGTAACTTAAAAATCCACCTATACTTTAGGTTTCTTTTCATATATTTGATTTTTAGTCTTTAATTGCACTTCATGAAACACTAAAACTACTTTCATCTCTGTTCCTTTGTATTTATTTGACATTCTATTCCTTCTTCTCAAGGGCTTTCCTTATCAGGTTGCACTCAAGCTGATTTTCAGCTCATGTCAGGTAAACTCAGGGACAGATATTTGGATGGATTTTACTAGATTTATTCATGGCTTGTTGTCATTATTTGTGTCTGAGCCACATTTCCCACAAGCTACAACATTGTCTCCTGTTGCTCTCCTTCATCTGTTCTAAGTACTGCCCTTTTTTTTTTTCTTTTCTTTTTTTTTTTTTTTTTTTCCTGTGCAGCATCCTACTTCCTGATGGTGACAAGGCTTCAGGATTCAACTCTATTATCTTTTCCCTCATGGAAATAAGATGACGAAGAAGAGTATTATCTGGGACAAAATTATTTTCTTTAGGAAAATTTATTAAGCTAATTATGTCTTTGGCCTCCTTCCCCTATTTCTGGTCATTGGATGGTCTCCATTCCTTGAAAATTACAACCAGCTTAGCCAGTATTATAATGCAGCCTTACAACACTGTGTCTTGCAAGTGGACAACTGAGGCACAGAAAAATTAACAATGTGTGGGAGGTCTGAAAGAAAGAAGCAGTAGGAGATAAATATTTTCTTGCTTCCTAGTCCCTTTTCTATTTTGCCCGATACACAAAGCAGAGCAACTATATGCCACAGAAGAGTCAGATCACAATCTGAAAAATAAAACCCATCAGTTCAGCTCAGGAAATCATGTAAGACTGGTATTACGCTGCTATAACATTGCTAATACAAAATCACTTTTAATATATTATTCTGAAAATTAAAGAAGGAAAACAGATCTCTTGTAGCCCCTCTGCTTGCCTGTTGCTACTGGAAGCTCGTGCAGCATCCAAGTCTGCAGTCCTGTGTGATGTTTCAGAGAGACTCAGAATCAGCAGCCCCTTGACTTTCTGCAGCACCGAGTCCCATTGGCTGGAAGGCAAAGCAGAGGCGGAGAGTGCAGAGTATTTTTCTCCTCCGCACACCATAAAGCAGGCAGTCAGCATGCACTGCCTGACAGCGAGATTGGTGCTTGGAGTTTGAAATTAGTTTCTGTTCAGCAGCAGTCAGCTGAGCATTTTACATTTACCTCTCTCAATTGAAGGGTTAAAAAAAAAAAAAAAAAAAAAAGACCTGCAGCATAATAGTGAACTAAGCAAGAAGTGAACTTACGGGAGAATCTGATGCAAACTTCCATACTGTTGGGACTCAGTGATACAGATCACCAAGATGAAATGTGATGATGATCAGAATCTGCATCTGTGAGAGCACAAACCAGCATCTCTGAGTTTGAAACCTTATTTTACAACAGCAAAGTGCTCTGAACTACTGTCTGCCTCAGTGCTGCCTTATTTTTCTTCCCAAACTGAAAGGAGGATTTCAGAGGAATGCAAAAAGGACAGCTTTAAAAGCAGGAAGCTGAGAGGGTTTCTCCATAAGATGAATTTCACCCAGCATCGTGGGACACTCCAGCCTCTCCATTTCTGGAACCACAGCAATGGACTGCACAGGGGTGCCAGCGAGCCCAGTGCAAAGGGCCACTCCTCAGGAGGCTGCTATGAACAACTCTTTGTATCCCCTGAAGTGTTTGTGACTCTGGGCATCATCAGCTTGCTGGAGAACGTCTTGGTCATTGTGGCAATAGCCAAGAACAAGAACCTCCATTCACCCATGTACTTCTTCATCTGTAGCTTGGCAGTGGCTGACATGCTAGTGAGTGTATCTAATGGATCAGAAACTATTGTCATCACGCTGCTAAACAATACAGATACAGATGCACAGAGCTTTACCATAAACATTGACAATGTCATTGACTCAGTGATTTGCAGTTCCCTGCTTGCATCAATTTGCAGTCTCCTCTCAATAGCAGTGGACAGGTATTTTACTATCTTTTATGCCCTCCAGTACCATAATATCATGACGGTCAAGCGCGTAGGGGTCATCATCACATGCATCTGGGCTGCTTGCACTGTCTCAGGCATTTTGTTCATTATTTACTCTGACAGCAGCGTTGTCATCATCTGCCTTATCAGCATGTTCTTCACCATGCTCATTCTCATGGCATCCCTTTACGTTCACATGTTCATGATGGCTCGGATGCATATCAAGAAGATAGCAGTTCTACCCGGGACTGGCCCCATTCGCCAAGGGGCCAACATGAAAGGGGCCATCACTCTCACTATACTGATTGGAGTTTTTGTTGTGTGCTGGGCCCCGTTTTTTCTGCACCTCATTTTCTACATCTCCTGCCCCTACAATCCATACTGTGTGTGCTTCATGTCCCACTTTAACTTCTACCTCATCCTCATCATGTGTAATTCCATCATTGATCCGCTTATCTATGCATTTCGGAGTCAGGAGCTCAGAAAAACATTCAAAGAAATTATATGCTGCTGTAGCTTGAGAGGGCTTTGTGATTTGCCTGGCAAGTATTAGACTGAAGTGGATACATTACTGTGTATTCAGCATACAGCACAGTCTTCTGAGCCACTAGAATCTTTTTTCATCAGAACTTAGGTTACATGTTTAAGAGCAAACACTTTTTTCTCTTTCCCTTCCCTCCCATCTTTGTATCCCATTTATGTGTAAGTCATATTTCCGTGTAGTGTTTGTGATGTCTACAGTTTGTAATTTATTTGGCTAGGAAGAGAAAAAAAAGTAGTACTTCATAGCAGTTTGTAAGTGAATAAATAAATGTAATGCTGATTGTGATATACTAACAAATATGAGCAGCTGTATGTTCCAATTGCTGACAAAATAAAAAACTTGCCTGAGTCACAGTGCATATTGGTTGATAATGTTCCTTATTCTGCTCAAGTAATTATAGCTATTTATTATGCTGTGTACAACTTAAAATAGAGCTTATGCTTCTCTATTAGTGAATTAGAGGCTCGCTAGAATTAGGAGGCAAATTTGTCATGAGAATTACTGGAATCAAAGGGTTGTGTTCGTTTATTTTACATGCTTTTCCATGTACTCTAAAAGCAGCAATCCTGTTCTTTGTTACAGCTATTGCCTACAAGAAGAAGATTTTTTCAAATACTTGCTAGCCAGACAATTGAAAGCTTGCTTTATTTTGGTTTTCAATATGATGATTGCTGTGTGTTTGAAAGTACCTTTTCACAAAATTAAAATTGAATTTGAAATTGAAATTGAATGTTCCATGCAGCACCAGTTAGCAATGGATAAATTTAATAGACTGGAATGCAGATAGGCTGTCACCCTCCGTTCCCTCATGAAGCAGGTGCAGTACTAACACTGACAGTGCTGGCACCTGTGTAAAGCTTTGCAGTGAGGTGCAGCTGATGATAATGAAGAAGGGATATCAGCCTTAAAACATTCAATTCTTATTCTGATATTCCGTGGTGAACAAGGACTCTGTACTTCAGAAAAAAATACAACTTTCCTAGAACCAGCTGCTCTCTGTTCTGAAGCATTATTAGATGAGATCCACTGCCTGGAGGAATGAAAGCAGGAATCAACTTCTTGTGACCACCTCAGGCACTACTGTGGACCATGTGATCTTGTCTGGGCAAGAAGCTCATCAGTCTGACAAGTGTCTAGATCTATGCTTTGTATCTGGCAGCCCTGTGTATTAGTGCTGCTTGAGGACAGTTCACCTTTTCAGACATCTGATTTAGATGTTTAATAAGCAGGTCTCTGACCTTAGCACCTTGAAGATGTTTAAAGTGCAGATGGAAGTGCACAAGAGCCCATGGAAGACATCCTTTAACACCTTGACAACAGCAGCTTCTATGTAAGAGCATAGGAAAACAAACTTCTTTATTCTTGGTAAGTATAAAAATAGAGTGGTAACTGGAAAAGACCTGGAAAGTTTTGATATAGAAAGTAAAACCTTAATGTAAAGAATAATTTACATTTTAAACCTGGGTCTTTATTCCACCAAGATAAATAGTGAATTAGTGAGATGGAAGTTGTGATTCCTATTTCATTAGGTTAGCCCAAGACATTAGAGGCAGATGTTGATGTTATGGCAACAGAGGTTGAACTTTCCAGCCAATATTCCATTGCATTTAGTTGGTGTCTGACACAAAAGTGCATATGAATCCAAGGGGTGAAACTGAATTTCTGCATGAGGAAAAAAAATTCACACATTGATATTCATTGTTGCTTACTGAACATTTATGGAGACCAAATGGTGAATGTGACAGTAAGGAGGAGGGTGGTGCGTTTCAGCAGGGAAACAGCAATACAAAAGTGACATGAAAGACAAGCCACATTCCTGGTGACTGTGCACAGCTGTCACACCACAAAATGAAGAGTGCCTCAATCAACTCATCTGCCCAGATGGGCTCATGGTGGTGACTATGTTGAAAAATTGTGTTTTGTAGCTGAGAATTTGCTCTATCAAATAGTGTTACTGTGCTCTTTGTAACTATTGTAGTTTCCATGGAAATAAATAGGAGGCATTACATTTGGAGTGACCTACATACATTAAGACTACTACTTTTTTTTTTGGGGGGGGGGGGGAGGAACTATAAACTTTTCAGTAATACATTTCTACCTGATTCTACTTGGTAGGGAATAAAAGATACCGAAGTAGGAGGATTAATGCTCAGTGAGGGAGAACATGTGAATGTATTAAAATTAATAGGCAATCCAAAAATCTTCTGGATTTCTCTTGGACTTTATTAAAAGCACTTCCTTCTCCCAGAAGACATGATGCTAGCTATGCAGAAATACTCTGGCAACAGTGCGAGAAATTTCTGCTGCCTATTTGAAAAATCTCCCTTGATCTTTGCTCTGCCTTATGCTCTTTAGCTATTTTAGGGCTGTAAATTATGATAGTTGGTGCCAGAGATTTGTTTTGTAGTCCATGGATGCATACACAGTTCAGCAGAAGGTGGAACAAGACAAAGATGTTACTTTAGGTGCTCAAAAAATTACCTTGAAAGTCCCTCTTTCTCTCCTTTGGCTATATGAGGACTTGACACCTAATCTGAACAAATCTGAATGCTGAAGAGGCTATGCTTCTGTAAATTATTTCCTGAAATCTCAGTTGATTCTTAAAAAATAACAATTTTACTTCTTTTTACAATGCAAAGAGAATTTTATTTTTTCATGCCAGTTGGGGGTTTTCACCTATGGTTTTCTTGCAGTGTCCAAATACCTTCTGCATCTCATTTTCATTTATTTGGATGTAGATTAGTTGAGAGAATTTTGACTCCTTTAATCTCTAAATCTCATTTAGAATTATATGTTTAAAAACCAGTTTATTGCAGAGTTTTATCAACTTTGAGACTGCTTGACATCTCTTCTGTCTTTGTTACATAAAGCTGAATGTATATACCTACTTTTTAATGGACTTTGATTTAATTAAAGACTTTTTCAGTTCCTGGTATTATCTCTAGAGTGTAATTTATTGGAATTGCTGGCAAACTTGCTATATAGACAATTTTTCTATTCCCATAGTTTTTTCCTTTTAAGTAGCTGCATCAGTTTCCGTTTGCCTATAGATCTGGCAGCTATCCAGCAGGGAGTCATAGAAACTAGTGTTGCAAAAAGTATTTTTGTTGCAAAAATACGTTAATCTAGTTTTCTGGAGAGTGATGAAAGTGGATTTTGTGCTCCTCAATTTTCTGGAGCTTTGTCTTTCTATTTCAAAATGTTCTACGAAAATTAATTTTTCTTTCTTTAAATATCTGGGATCCTAATCCCTTCAGCACTTCACAGTTTAGCTATGTTGGGTAACCATGAGACATTCCTCTGTGGCAAAGAAAAGGTTTTGTCTCCACTTTACAGGTGCAAATACTTACATTTTCACTTCTGGAGAAGGGATTAATGTATTTTCTTAGCCTCCCAGAATGTAGTCTATTGCTGAGCTGGAGACTGATGGTTGTGTTCTTTGTCCTTTCCCAGCAAATGTCTGTAACATAACACAAAAACTTTGAGTATTGAAGCAAATGACTTTCTATAAGAGGGACATTTCTTTAGCTTTGAAGTAGCTTTTCAACAAAGCAAATAACTCCAAAGCACACCTAAGAGGCTGCAGTTGTCTCAGTATAGTGGATTTTGAACGGTGCTCTGACATCTCCTTTGCAATTGAACCATGCTCTCAGATGGAAGTAAGGAGAAATGCAATTATGAGCTTGTGGGTTACTAAACGTGCAGCAACACCAATCTCTGCAGTCATACCCTTAATAAACGTGTACTGTACTTGTTATTCATGTAATTCTGTAACAACTTTGTTGTTGTTAAGGCTAATCCTATTCCCCAGCATGTTTATCTGGGGGTCTTTCTTTCTCAAGCTGAAATTCTGGTGAATAAGGATTTTGGAGCTGATTTAATTGTTAATATACTGTATTGCTTACTGCAGTCTCAATCCCACCAGAAGGAACTGTCAGAAAATGTATCTTAATTGTTGGTCCAGAAATTACCTCAGGTTTTAAATTAATATTCCAATACTTCAAATCACACCTTAAGTATTCTAAGGCTTTCTCTTTAAATGAAGTGCTTCTCGTGCTCATTATTTGTGGTTTTACCCACTCTATTTCTAGAAGAGATTTTCAAGTCTGAGGATTAAATGTCATTCTTTTCAGATGTGTAATATAAACCTTTCATTGATTGTACTTTTCACCTATTTGTTCTCTTGCAAACACTGTTCATTTGTTTCAGCGGCTTTCCTCCATGCTGGGTGTATCTTTGAATATGTACAGAACTGGACTCTGTTTCTCCAGATTGGGTTGGCCTTGTCCAAATCTCCCATCCAGCTGCTCACTCACTCCCCAGCTCAGCAAGCAGAGGGGAGAAAGTGAGAACATCAGGAAGAAGAAAGCTTGTGGTGAAGGCAAAGACAGGAGATCATTCAGCATCTATCTTTGTAGCCAGGCAGCGTTTTGTCCTTTCTTCCCCAGACGCTCACCCATGGCTGCTGGTCCCAGTCATGGCCTGCGGTGGGCAGCCCTGGCCTCTCTTCACACAGCAGCCCCGCAGCACCCAGGGACAATGCCTGGCAATCCTCACACTGAATGCCGCAGAGCACAGTGCTGTAAGCAACATTTCAGGTGAAATCCTATTGCTCTACACATTGATGTTTTACTTTCGTTCCACAGAAGGTTTCTCACTTAAATTATTTGCTTCTTTCACAACCACAGCTTTGGAGTGGCTCAAACATTTCTTTTTTTTCCTGTGATGAACTAATCATTCTGCAACGTTCCCCTCTCAGGCTCTTTCCTGCTGAAAAGCTTTCTCTGCAGAGCTTCAGATCCTGTTATTAGCCTCTGAATTAATGACTTTGAACACCGTACAGCTGAATCCCATCCTATTTCTATTATTTCAATCTTCTGAATGATCCGCTTTCCCTAACTGATTTTCAGATTGTATTTTCTGTGGAAATTGCAGCCAGCCTTTTGCCACTGAGATGTGACCCAGGCACATCTCTGTTGACACAGCGCTGTGGGACCCGCAGGGCAGGCTCAGGCTTCAGGCTTTGATGAGCAGGGACCCATCGTTAATCTTGCCTATATTGTGCCAAGTGTCAATAAAATGTAATTTACCTAGGTTGGCAGGTGGCAAAAAGAGAGATGAAATTCATACATGTGTGCAGTATGAGATACTTAACTGCTTTTGAAACAAAAACCTTAGAGCTTGTTAGAGCTTTTTTTCTTCTAAAAGGGAGTGGGTAAGCAAAGAAACAGAAGACGAATTCATTTGGAAGCCGTAGAGAATAAACAAAACACTTTATTTATGCAACAATCTGCAAAGAAAATACTTGCTATAACAATATTTTCTCTTGAGATAGCATCTATGTGCAATTGTCCTGAGATTTTTTTCTCATGCTAGCACAGGTCGTGTACAGTTCAACATTCAAGTCTCAAGGACATCATAAAGAACAAACAAACATTAAGAGCAGGCTTTCTAATGTTCTTGTATTGAGTACATTGTGAAGGTTAATATATTATAAAAAAACATCTTGTTTTTCCCCTGAAAGAGGAGACAAAATAAGAGGTCTGAATTAGAAAAAAGTAAAAAGAAGAAAAATTATATTCCCATTATTAAGTTAGTCACTTTCTACGCTTTTCTTGACTGTTTTGAGGAAACCCAAAAGCTTTCTGGTAAGGAAGAATTGTAAAGTTATCTGTCCATTGATATAACTACTCATGCATAAATCGACCAAGTTCTGACTGAGTAGTGCATTAAAGCACTGAATGTCACAGAATCAATCACAGAATGGCCAGGGTTGGAAGGGACCTCAAGAATCATGAATCTCCAACCCCCCTGACACATGCAGGGCCACCAATCTCCACATTCAATAATAGACCAGGCTGCCCAGGGCCCCATCCAATCATCCCCTCTAGGGACAGGGCATCCACAACCTCTCTGGGCAGCCTGTTCAGTACCTCACCACTCTCTCTGTAAAGAACTTCCCTCTGAAATCCAACCTAAATGTTCCCTCCCTCAACTTAAAACCATTTCCCCTTGTCCTGCAGTTATCTACCCTTTCAAAGATTGATTTCCCTCCTGTTTGTAGGCTCCCTTTAGGTACTGAGAGGCTTCAATGAGGTCACCCCACAGCCTTCTTTTCTCCAGGCTGAACAAGCCCAGCTCCCTCAGCCTGTCTTCGTAGGGGAGGTGCTCCAGTCCCTTACAGTCGTCTTAGAGTGTGAATAACGCATACTTCTCATCTCATCTCATCTTCTCATTATCTAGATACACGTTGCCACAGTGAAATTGGAAAAACAGCCTGGCTCTGCATGATGTTGACCTAAATATATACTTTTTTTGGTAAAAAATAATCTTTACTTATTATCCTATATTTTTTAATGGAGAGATGAGGTGGGTGTTTTTGCTTTCTTATGATTATTGCCTTCTGCTTCACTCATGGAAATATAATGTTCATAAGTAACATAGGCAATCTAATTTTCTCCTCATAAAGATTCTGGTTCCCAGTAAGGATTGCCTATAGGCCAAATGGAATGGTATTTTTTCTCATGCCGTATTAAAGGTATCCTAGTCTGTGAATGATTGTTCATGATACTTTGGGACTATTTATTACCTGTTCCTGCCAATTCCCTAAGGCAAAGAACTGAGACAGCAAATCTGTGAGGGGTCAGCTGAACTGAGAGATGATCCAGCTTCATTGCATTTCAAACAACTTCTCTTGAATGTGGAAGAGCTCCTGGTGACGCCAAGAATACAGTATCCAATAGACAGGTGATAAACTGAGTTTGGACTGCTTTTTTGATTCTGTCCTCAAGCAGGAGGCTTTATCTACAGAGGCTTTATATTCCATCATTCCTGTAGGAAACACCATTTTTCTCACTACCTTTGTGGAAAAACTGCAGGTGTCCCAGGCTATTCCGTTCTGTAAAAGTAGCAGATAACCCTCATCTGGCTCAGGAGAACAGGAAACGGATAAAAAATAAAAGGTAAAATCTAAGCAACCTAGCCTGATATTTATTAACTAGAGTTACATACTAGAGTGTGTTGTCCTCACAGGCCTTACTATGAGCCAGGTTTCAAGTATATCTTTATACTGATACTGACAGAGCTGTTGTTCCTGTCAGAGCTTGGTCAGTGGTAAAGTATCTAAAATATGCAGTAGTATGGTATTTTATACACTGTATAATACATATTTTTTAACAAATTTTAGCTAAGTTTTCAGAAGGTATTAAATACCAGCCAGGCAAAATTTAATCTCTCTGGCTTTGTGTGCCACAAAGATCCTTTGTTTATCTGAAGAGCATGAATACTCAGATTTCCTTTAAAATTGTAATATTGTAGTCACTTTATGAAATCTCAGGCACCTCAGTCACATGTAGTGCCTTAGTTGTCAAATCCAGGTTTATAAATGGCGCACCAATACATTCCCTGCTTTGAAGATTCCTTTGATCTCAGCTATGTCAGCTCTGAAAGACGTGATTGACTGCATGAAACTGAAAAATGGTTGTAATGCTTAAAATCATATGTGTTTAATGCATGTAAATACTGAAAAACAAGACCCTCTACACTAATAGAACTACAAGTTCATTTTTTTTGTCTTTCAAATCACTGTTATTTCTTGATTTGTCTGTGGGAGTAGTCAATGAGGTGAATAGCATGCCTTTTTTAATTAAATTTCTTCAGAAAGAGGCTTTTTTGGGGCTGAATGTAGGATTGTTATTTTAGTTTTAATGAAAAAAGCATTGATTTCTGAAGAACAGCTGATTTCTCAGACTGAAAAACCCCAAATAGGTCATAGAACAATATGTTTGAAAGCAAACAATTTGTTCTGATTTACTATAAAATCAATGGATATATGTAACTTCTGAATCTTGTGCTGAACATGAGTTCAGCTTTCTTATACTTTTAGAATACAATGACTAATGAGTTAACCTAGTCCCTAACAATTTAAGAGATTAAGTCTGTAAAAACATGTATATCAGGGAAGGAATTGGTAAAGAACAAACTCTTTCTCCTCTCTTTTTTGGGTAGTTCTGTCTGTCACCATTAGCTTGGTCTGAAGTAAGCAATACTACTTGTAAGTCAATAGATGCTCAAAGCATTTCTATAGGTTTCTTCCATTGCTGCCTTCACTCCAGCCACATCCAGACTCACTGGTGCCTCTGCTCTTCTGTCTGGGCATCTTTGCTCCTGGCAAGAGCTCTCCTGGACTGTCTGATTTCTGTCCTTTTGCCAGACCTCCTGAACTCCAGGCTTACCACCTTCCTGACCAGGGTGTATCCACATCACCTCTCTGACATTGACTTCTGACCCAAATTAGCTGTCATTTCCCAATAAATAGTTCAGAACTATTTTGTTCCTGTTTTATGTGCTTGAAATACTACTGGCAGTTTGTTACACTTTCTTTTTTCTGTATTGTCTTTGGGCATTTGAGTTTGCAGCCACAGCAATACATTGGGAAGAGTTACCACTCCAAATTTTTATTATCAAGCACTGTCAGGATAGCCATCCATCACTGAATTAATTGTTTTCTTATTAATTTTGATGTTTAATCAATCATAGCGCTTGATCTTAAGCGCTATGCTCACCTCACCTGCCATTTCCATCCATCTTTTCTTAAACCTTGAAATTGCTGTTCTGATGCTCAAGGGATATTGCATTAGTAACTCAGTGGAAAAGTTGAGTTTATTCCAAACTCATCTTGGTTTTTAGCTGTCATTTAGAAGGATTGTCTGTGCTCAGGAAATCCCAAGGAGAAATGCTCAGGGAGATGAGTACTTCTCTGTGCATCTGGTTATACAAAGAAAAGCAATGTTCTGACTTTGTTTCCTGAGGCACAGCCTTGCCCTCCCTCACAGAGCAGTGTTGCCAGTGAGTGCTTTGCCAGACACTGTGAAGTGTGGCTTCTGAGGGCCTCACTTTTTCTGAAAGCCACAGGAAGAAAAGATGAAACTCATTCACAGCCTTTCTTGTCTTTCTGTGTTGCAAGTAAGGAATGAATTTTCCTGTAGAAATAATCATTAACTACAAAATAATTAAGAATGTATTTAAAATAGAGGAAATTTGAGGCTGTATTTCTCGTAGTCTGATATTTAGCTTTCTTAACCTGAATGTTGCATTCATGATACTTACTTATCCTCTTTCCCCTAAAGAACATCACTTAAACTTCCTGATTTGCTGTATCTGCAATCTAATGATGTGTCTTTGGCATCCCTCTCTTCTGTTGCAGTGCCTTTACTGATGTCAGGGAAATATCGATGGTAAACATTAACTTTCTAATGATGACAACAGGAACAGGAAAGGACCCATTTGCTTTTTCATTCTTAGTTTCTCATTTGAAGGCATCAGACATCTTCTTGTCGTTCAGGCTTTAGAGCCTCTTTTTATAAAACAAAGGTCAGCCTCAAAAAGATGAGGTGCAGCTTCAGGAAAAACTTAAAGCCCTACATGCTAATATTGTGATTTTGAATCTGACTTGGTATATGTTTCAAAAGAGAGAAGCTGACTTTTTTCCCTGTGTTAGATTTTGGGACTGAAGAATGCATGTTTGTCACTATTTGCTTTTTCTCTCTTTTTTCCTTCAATCTCATAGGAAGGAAATATTTTAGAAATGCAATATATTTTTATGTTAGGTTTTAACTGTAACATACAATGCACTTCTGAGTTAGCTGAATGTGAAAAATGTGGCTACTGAAGATTGCCTAGTGAATTCACTTCAATGCCTAACAAACAGAAGCAGAAGCTATTCTTTGACCATGGGAATATAAAGGTTTATTATTCATAAATTCCTTCCATTTAGCGGACTAACACATAGCATCTATTAAGAGAAAACAAGGAAGCAAATCCCATCTGTTAGGCATGCAGTTCCATGACAATGTTTTGCCACACATGTTCAGGGTTTCAATTACTAAGAGGTGCTAATGCCAGAGTAAGGAAAGCGTTTCTTGTATTTTATGCTAGGTGAAGAATATAATTTGGTAATACTGAGCAGCTGAACCTTCAAAAGGTCTCATTAAAAAGACAGCATGTCCTGTGCTTCATATGCTTAATTTCTTAGGTGAAATCTCCAGACTCATTCAACATTCAGGTTGCGCTCCCTTCTCTAAGCACTACTTCTTTCAGGAAAGGAAAGGTGTCCTCCTCCTCAGTAGGTAACCCTGCAAAGTGTGTGTGCCTCTGCTGTGTTTCCTGACTCACAATGGAAAACTTCTCAAACATGACCCTTTAAGTTTTAGGCATCACAGACATATGGTTTTCATGGATTTGCAGTTTGTGTCGAATGCTAATTCCTCCTTCAATTTTAATTCCAGAGTTCATAAGAAATAAAGAAAAGTAGCAGCATCTAATAGGAAAGAGGCTGATTTTTAAGACCAGTTAAGACAGAAGATATGTGAGGATGCCTCCTGTTTTATATCTCAGTAGCGAAAGGAGTAGGCTAGCCTTAAAGCAATCCTTCTAGAAGAGACAGTGCAGTTCCTCCCAAAAATGTGCTGCTTTTAGCTATCTCAGCAGGCATCTCTAAGCAACAGAATGGAATTGCAGTTCCATGGTTTAGGCAATGAACTATTCTCACAGCTTCCTATCTCATGAAGTATAATAACATAGCATTTGTCTCTGAAATTGGGTAGGTTTATCAGCTCTTTAGGGGCCTTTCAGTAGTTCATCTAGATTGTTACAGTGATTCAGAGGTCACATAGTGCTGTGCAAGATAGATGATTATCTTAAACAATTAAGGCAGGATGCACAGGGAGACTTTAATATCTCATCCTAGCAGCTCAGAATCAATTTAAAGGAATTTAGAGTTTCCTGTTAGAAAAGTACTTATATTTAAGTGGTGCTAGCTTTGATAGATGCAGAAAATAAGTATTAGAAATAAGAAAGAAAAATAGAAAATTAGCATAATTTCTATCTACAGATACTTTAACAATCGCTTAAAATCTGAACCTGGCTTCTAATCATGCTAAAATTATTCTTCACTGAAATTTGCCCTCAAAAAGAATTTTAAGAGAAGGGTAAGGATGGCACTTGATTCAGAAAGTAGTACCCTCATTTTTTAGGATGTAATTTGCTAAGTTTCTACAGATTAATTCACTTGGCTGTCGCTAGTGTCCATGTTTGCTTTGTTACTAGATCCATAGCATTTAAGAGTAGGGATTTTGCATACGCATTTTAGTGTTAAGCCTCCTAACATGCTCCCGGGTGCAAACTAGAAAAATAGCAGTAAAATAAAAAGTGTGAGAGTAGGAAATGCATTTCAACTCGAAGACGAAAGATGTGCATTATTTCTTAGATCTTTTGACCACAAAATCAATGCAGTTTGAAACTTTGCTACAGTATTTCTATAGAACTGCGTTGATAACTGAACAGTTCTGCAATGATTATTTTTCATATATTGCATGAAGTATGAATGAATTGTTCCTGAACTACAATAATTTAAATCTGTTCTCAGCCATTTTGGAATAACAGCATCTTTCACAATTTCCAAACACATTTTGGTTTAATACAAACTTTTTCTCCCCTGCTTAGCCCCAGAAAACTGAGCTTTTCAAAAACTTTCCTAGCAAATCAGCGAATTCCTCGAACGCTCTCACTGAACCATGATGACCTCTGTCAAGTAGCTTGGCACTCCTTCTGTCCTGTATCCTTTGCTGGAAAACAAAATTAAGAAAGAATAACTGCTCAGCATGGCTATTGAGCATTTTATGTTGACATCATTTAAAGAGGAAATATTTATGTTACATTATCTCCTAAATCCTGCAACTGTATTGGATCCCGCTGTGCTGAGTTCTTTACAAATGTATGATAGACAGGCACTATTTGAAAGAGTTTCTAGAGTAAATAATACCTAGATCATTTGGTGAAAGATTCTATATAAATGCAAAGCAGCTGTTATTACAGTTGGTGGAAGAGTGGAAGCTGAATTTCTTTTGTACGTATTATGTTATTGTAATAATTTTCCAGGAAATGAAAATAATTTCTCTCATAGGTGAATATCTTCCTCTCATCCCTCCCTCCTTCCTTCAGGAATCTCTGCGGCTCTGGAGGTCAGAGTGGTTCTCGGGAGGGAGAGTCTACGAAGATTTCTTTTTTATTTAATATGAGTTAGAATGCCTTATTTTTCATTCCAAAGTGTTGTGGAAATTAATGAGAAGAAACACTGCTCTCTGCTTTATTATTTTTTTGAAAAAAAATTATGCAATACTAATTGAGGAGCAGTGGTAGAAACGTCAGCGTATACCTCCCTCACGAAACTCTCTAGTCCAGTTCTTGTCTCTCTGAAATGGACAGTAAACCTGAGCTGACTGCAGTAAACTTTGGATTTCACCTCTGACATTTAAATGCCATTGTTGTTCAAGTATAGAGTTGCCGGGATTGCAGGCAGCATGCTATGAAACGAAAATAACCTTGTGCCGAGGTTTTTTTTATCCCGCTTGCAATGCAATCTGATTATGTTCCACTTTTTTTCTTTTTTCCCAATATCAGAGTGACCACTTGAATGGCCCCAGAAGACCAGGGACTATTTGTACAAGTTTCTTTGTGATCATAAAATTCTGATTCTAGAAATTCATGAGAAAGCTCTGGCTTGATCTTCCTTTCTTTTTCTTCACATAACTTATTCTTCCCTAGCAACGTTGGCTGTATGTTGTTCTTCTCTCTAAAATTGTTCCTCTAAGATTTCCTCCCATTTTCCTGTGCGTTCCCTTGTAGTCTTCCTTACCTGGGAAGAAGTGAGAGTGCTCAGATGGAAATTGTAGTGTGATGCCAGGAGGGGGGAAGCATCGTGGCTAGGGGACTGTCATAGGAAGGGGTATCTGTTGGTCAGATGTGGCACAAGGAAGTGTGCTTTTTTTTCTCTGTTTATTTTTTCCATTCTTTTTCCCTTATGGAAAAAGAAAAGCGTAAACAGTGTTGCTGGAAATTAGAGCAAGCATGGGAAAAGGAGAAGGTATTTCCTTGCAAATTCTTTCATTTTAATGCTTCTCATCCAGCAAGAGCCCTATGCCAGAAGTTTGTCATTTGAAAGTGCAGTGAAGTACTACATTCTGTGAATGAAAGCTGCTTTAATGTTTCCATGTCCTCCCCATACAGAAAGATGCAGACAGCATCACATCAAAACTCTGGCTAACTGCCCAAGCAAAGCTGCCCTCCAAGGTCTATTTGCAGCTGGTTGAGCCCAAGCGTGGGCAGAAATTGACGCACTTTAAGCTAGCTGATTTTGTGTAAGAATTCTTGTTTTACAGTTTAAAAATAAATGTTTTTCTCTGCCAACTTCTGTAATTACAGTAATGTTTTTCTTTAAGTCTTTCTGAGCTTTACTGAAGAAAGATTTTCTTGTGCTTGCAAAAAAACAAAAGCATATTTTCTATTTTTCAAAGCAGTTTCTTATGAGACTAGGAAAAAAAAAAAACACAACCATTAAATGGGGTTTCAGAATTTAAGACTTTAAATTCTTGAAGATTAATCTTTAGAAAGATTAATCACAAATTATTAAGCAGCACAAATGCAGACCCTGTTCATGCAATTGGGAAATTCTTTCAGATGGTATTATTATTTCAAACAGATGAGTTATCGAATTTTGAACATATATTAACAAAATCCTGTGTTACATTATCTTAATACGTAATTTAGAACCTTTTATTCTAAAAATATCTGGATTTCTCATGAATGGCATAAGCTCCAGTTTGATTTGAATATGCTGTCTTTACTAGAGGTAATCTTACTTAGAATCTGTATATTGAAAAATAAATTATTGTTATTTTTTTTTTACGTATAACACTCCTAATGCCTTTTATACTGATTCTGTGATTCTGTGATTATATAACAGAAAGTATGTACAGAACAAAAATAAATGTAATCCATTAGTTTCCCTGTGTTAGCCTTTGATGATATGTAAATACAGGAGATATTAATTTTTTTTTAGACTGAGTGAAAGCTTTGCAGTGAAAAAGGGAACAAGGGGACATGGCAGAGGACAAGGGGAAATGGCCTCAAGTTGTGCCAGGGGAGGTTTAGGTTGGATATTGGGAAAACTTCTTTACAGAAAGGGTTGTTAAGCACCGGAATAGGCTGTCCAGTGAGGTGGTTGAGTCACCATCCCTGAATGTGTTTAAAAACCATTTGGATGTGGTGCTCATAGGCATGATTTAGTGGATGGTTGTTAGAGTTAGGGTAGTATGGTTAGGTTGTGGTTGGACTTGATGATCTTGAAAGTCTTTTCCAATCTGAGCAATTCTATGATTCTATTAACAGTCATTTAAAACTCTGTTATTGGGATTTTGCTGTGCAGCTACAAAAAGGCAAAGCCCATCTTTGGTGGAGCAAAATGAGTTCTCAGAGCTGCTTGTGTTAAAAGAGATGTCTATAGTAGTTCTAAACTTCAGATAAATGCAAAGAGCCAGAATGAGCCTTTGGTAACACAACACTTTGGAAAGACTGGCAATTTCTGTCCTAGGCAGATTTCTCTTATGCATAAAGTTTCACTTATTGAAAACTAAATAATCTGAGATTTTGAAAGTAAAAATTAGAAGGAAATTAAAATTAGAAGGAAAATAAGAATTCAAAGACTTCTGTTTATACTTTAAAAATACATATAGCTCTAGATATGTGAAGTACAGTCCCAAGGATGATTTTGTTCTTCCTGTGACATTAACAGTTCTTCTACTGCATCAGTAAGAAAGGTCACTGGTGTTACTAGAGCTTAGGACTGGGTACTAAAATCTGTCTCTGTGTAGCTGGGGTGTTGGAGACACATTTGCTTTGAAAGAGAACTTCTGGCTTGATATTCACTTACTGTAGAAGTCTGGCAATTGTTCTATATTCTGAATTCATAGACATAGGGACTGGTTATTGTTCATATTACTTGAACAAAAGACAAATCAAGATGGAGTAGTGGTGTTATAGGTGCTCCTATAACACCTATAGGTGACATTAAGCATGTTGCAGAAGTTTGTTTCAGCCTTCTTTATCCAACCTTTGAAGCTTTCTTAGATTTATATCTTTTTTGCCTTGCCTTTTTTTCCAGAGCTGATCTTATGTATTATTTTCCTGATCCTCCTCTTAGATGAAAGTTTCCCTTTTCTGTGACTTTGTGTTTGTATGTTATCTTTCAAGTGGCTTTCATGGCTGTTTCTTAAATCTCAGTCTGAGAAGACAGCTGCTCTAAGGTTCATGCATACTCTCTGAAGCTTTCCTGCATAGGAAATGGCACTGCTTTGTATTCTAAGGACACCTACAATTTCATAGGGATGCAAGAGGATGGAGCAAGGGGAATGGCTGCACAACGACTAGGGTGTTAAGCAGAGATCTGTCTGGAGATGTTTGAAGGGGAAGCTCCAAATCATCTGCTGAATACATTGGGAAGCATTTTAGAGAACAAAAGACTATGGACAAATAATATCAAAATCCTAGGGAAAGGACTGAGCAGGGCAAATCTTTTCATAAATATTTGTCCTTCACTATCTTAATAATTATCTACCTTCAAGTTTTCAGAGAGTATTTGGTGTTGAAAACAGCATATTAGTCTGCTGAATTCTTAGGTATCTGTTCCACTGTTTATAATATTTTTTTTAACAAGCAAAAATAAACCAGAGGGCACTTTCACAGGGTGCAAAATTAATGACAAATGATGGAGATTCAACTGTTTTAGCTCTAGACTAATTACTCATCTAAGATTCCCTCTTAAAGCAGAACAAAAGGAGAAACATGCCTCTGAAGGTTAACTGATCTCCTTTTTAGAGATTTCTGCAGGTGTTATCTAGAAATCCCCATCTCACCCCATTACCTAGTCTCAGGCTCCCTCTGTAGTCAATCTTCCTGAAAGCAGAGATCCTGGATGTCTTAGCTCCAGCAAGCTGGATGGATAGGTATCAGTGGAAGTGTGTGTGAGCCATGTTGTGATCACCATGTTTTTTTTGGAATTCAGAACTGGTCGCCTGAAATGCAGGCAAGATCTGAAAATGATTTGCCCAGAGGGGCTTTTGGCTGCATTACAAAGCACAAATGATAATCTCTGTCAGAGGGTTATGTGAGGGAGCAGAAATAGAGTGTACTGATTGTTTTGTCTAATTGGAAGTCTACATGTTGCCTTGCTCCATTTGCAGGACACTGGGCCTATGTTTTACATGGCCTAGGTCTCCCAGTGAGCTGTGCGTGTAGCCAAATAATTTGACTTTGGTGTTTGGGATTTTACATTTTAGTCCTCTGCTGTATTGATCCCTAAGGACCTGCTGGAGTCTGGAAGCTGAGGAACTGAATTATCTGCACAGCCCTGCCTGAGCTTCATAAGATTTCAAATGAGTGAAATTTAATTGAGAATGTTCCTTGTGCAGTAAAGGAGCAGAAGAATCAAACTAGATACTCTGTACGTATCTAAACCTCCCAGATGAAATTAGTGAGCTTGAAATAACACAAGAATTATTTTTATTTTTCTCACCAGCTTTTGAGTTCAGACATATTATGTCACATGGAACAGAAAGCAGATCTTAATATCATCTGAACATCATTACCAATAAATAAATAAACAAAAGTTTGTGTCACTGAAAATTTTAGTCTGCTCCAGTGAAAGTGCTTATGTACCCAATATATATGGGCAAAAAAGCAAACTGAAATATTTGCACAGTTTCTTACTGGTGACTTGGATTTATATAGAATTTGGCTAACCACCAAACAGGGAAGAATGATTACTTATTCACTGGTGGAAGAGTAAAAGCACGATGTATACTCACTCTTCAGACCAGAGTGGAAGATGCACTAAAGAAAATAATAACAAAGTGTGATAGTGAAGTAGTGGAGTATCTGTATTTTGAGAATGGAGTAGCACTGCTGGAAACATTCAACCTAATGGTTATAGTGTATAGGCATGGATGCATTTAAGATTGCTTTGTGTGGTGTTGAAAAAAGCATCCTTTAACAGAGCACTCTTTGGTCCAAAATAGAGGAAAAAGTTGGTTGCTATGATCAGATCCTACAGGAAATGTTTGTACTGGTACTTCTCTGGAAGCAGAATTGTCTTAAGGTATTTGCTGTGAAAGCCCCTGGCACTGTTATGAATTACAAAGGAAGTCTGTGCCCCAGGGCTTTTTTGCGCACCATGTCTAATTTCAATAACCTGAAGTAAGGATACACTCAGTGCAGAAAGCAGAGGATGTTTATGTAGACTGTAACATTTTCCATTGAAAGATTAAGAATAACTTTGAGCTAAGTACTTACAGACCTAAATATAAAATAAAGGTAACTTAGTTTTCCTTTCCTGCTGGTTTGTTCATCTGTGAAAAGAGATCTCTAAACTAATCGAGTTGCTTTTCCTGTTGGCTGGAAGGCAAGAAATATATCCAGAAGCTATTGCATAATCAGTTTTTTATATACATGAAAAAGTTTGAAATTCTGGTGACACAGACCTTTGGAGAGAAACAGGTGGATGGGCAAATGGCTGTGGAGAGGTTCTAAGACAAAAGCTGGAAATACTATATGGAGACAAATAGGAAAAATATGATCACGAGCACCCTTAGAAAATAAAAATTTTAGCATGTTTTTATTTTGTTTTTAGCTCTCTTCTACTTGAAAGCATTATATTGAACCATTTGTTTAAGCCCCGCGCTTCCAAAATAGCAAAGCTTTTTGAGAGTAGGACCAGAAAAGAAACTGATTGGAAGTTTGTCTTCAGTTTCCATCCTGATACTTCATGTATGCCTGTGCTTCCTGCTTTACTGGAGTGCTGCAGCTATTTATTTTGGGCTTGCTGATGGTACTTCTGGCAGGTGCATCTCTCTCTTCAAGTTTGACAGGAAGTGACTGTTTTATTAAAACCTTCAGATGGCTCCACTCTTCCTTGTGCTTCCTAATGCAGTCACTGTCTCATCATTTCTCACTTTCTGAGAGATACTCTGGTAGGCAGGATGGGTGAATTTGTCTTATCCCTGCTCTTACAAAGCCTTTCCTCCAGTCTTGGCTGGGTTTTTTTCTGTCCCTATGGCTCCAGCCTTTTCTTATCCTCTGGCATGTTCCGTCCTGCACCAGGGCAGCAAATCCACTGTTTTTATTTTGTATCATCTGGAAATGCTGATGATGGATGAAAGGATTTTATGCTAACTTAACACTTGTTCTGTCTTTCAATTGATTTTTCATTTTTGTCTAAAATTTTCTGGCTTGCATAAGTGTAGGTAAAAATAGTGGGTAAATGGGGTTAAAAAAGTGTTCTGGATACTGCGTGGTGGTTAGCAGGATTATTTTGGATGCACTGTTGCTCTCATCTGGGGACTGAGCTGCAAAATTGTTGTGAGAGAGTGAAACATCTTGGCAGAGATATAGAGCTACTTTCTTATCTAGAAGGGAACAGGGTGAGACTCACTCTGATATGTAAAGTCATTATGATCAATGGCTAATATCCTCCATATTAAAGCAAAACAATTTTGTAGTTGTAGATTTAAAAAACAGTTTGGGGATAATTCTAGTCTCCATCAATAGACGAAGGTTCTGATTCAGCTCCATGTTCCTCTTTCTTTCTGCTAGCAATACTGGGTGATAGTCATTGTCACACACTGCTACCCTAACTATTTTCAAAAGGCATTAGTATCCCTAAGGAGTGAATAAAGGGTCTTATAGCCAGGTGTCCCACACACCTGTCAGCACTGTGCATAAGCAGAGATGGTGGTCAGGGCTAGTTTGGCCCATTAAGATGTATCACTAGGTAGATCTTCTGCTGGTTAGAGCCACCAGGAAGTTTGAGCAGACAAAAATCAGGAAGCCTTAGTTTTTCCTTAGATCTACTCACTTCAGACCAAATCTCTGAATTGTTTTTTTGTTTGTTTGTTTGTTTTGTTTTGTTTTGTTTTTTCCCATGGAGACACTGTGCAAAAATGGTCATTCATTCACTTCTCTAGCCTCAGTATGAGCTATAGGTCTGGAATGGGAACAGTGAAAACTAAATCAGAAATAGTCAAGACAGGGTGGTGAAACTTTACAGTCAGGACAACATTGAAAAATCACGATAGATTAGAACTTTAGGAATGAATAATTCTCATAGCATTAATGCTTCACATCACTGACTTTCCCTAACTTTCTAATGCTTCTGAGGTGTGATAGCAGAAATTATCTCTGCTAATTTTCTGTAGGCCAGCTATGTATATCCTGCTGCTTATCTGCTTTGGTAATTTCTGCTTAATGAATATTCACAAATTTATTCCTATTTATTTAAAGGGATCAGTCAGGTTTTTAAAAGAACATGAATGAGAAGAAATGAAATGACAGTCTTTATGCTGATGTTTTTTCAATATATCACATGCCTCACCCACACCCACACTGCCGATTTTTGTGTTTTTAAAAAACAAGAGCTAGTAAATAGTTTTTCCACTTTATAAATAAGCTACATGTTTTAGCAAACATATCTGGATTTTTTTAAATACTAGTAAATGGCTCCATTCACTATAGAAAACCCTTCAACAAAAAAGGTTTCCTTTTATTTATGCTAGTGACAACAGCTTCAGGAGACACACAGACACAAAAGAAAAAGGGAAATACAGAGAAGAAAGAAGATTGTAGAACTGTATTCCCTCCAGTTTTGCTTGGAATTTTCAGAGAATTACGCACAAAAGTCAGGAAAAAGTACTGCTTTTGGAATATGAGCAATAGAATTTGAAAATAAATTGTGCTAGTCGTGCTACATCTTTAATTACTCATTCTATGACTTCACAACTCTCATGAAAGATGTATTTGAAGATTATAAATTACTTCCTATCAGCCTTCAAATATTAGTATAATAATTCTCTAGAATGAATAAAAACCTACAAAGATAATTTTATGAAAAGCAGGGATTTTATTGTGTAATTAAGTTTTCATTCACATCATCTGTCTTTTAGAGGGGAAAAAAAAAAACATATAGGACTTCTAAGAAGGTAGTTTCACATGACTGAAAAGGAAGGTTAATTAACTTTACTTATCAGGTTGCATTAGCAAAATAGTTTTATCTCCAAATGGAACAGAAATTGAGAAGAATTCTCTTAGTAAAATGTGTTGAAATTAGCAACATCTACCTTGTATCATATCCTAGTAAATAGAAGGTATCAAAGAAGTACCCTACTATATTCCACTGATTGTGGAAGGACCATTGGTCCTCAACAAAAATAGATGTGACATGCTATGGCAATTGCCTGGATTGCCTGGTATAATAAGAGGCTGATGTATTTCAAAGTGAATGACACACACAGATAGTTTGCAAAAGGAACTCAGAGAAATTATGATGAAAGTGTTTTCTATTGCTTTTCTCTGAAAGAGGCTTGTTGCTTGGCTGCTTCTGGATGCAACAAAATAAGAAGAAAAAACCTCTCTCTCTAGACCTTCCACTTGTGCCCTATTACAATTATTACAATTCTGAGTACACTGTGTCCTTCCAACTCATTTTTTCTTGCAGAGGAAATTGTGGAGTACCAATGGCTGCTGCTTTCAGCATCTCCCAAAACAACCGATGGCTCACTCTCAATTGTCACCAGCTGCTGTCCCGGGGCTGTGGTTCTGACCCTCTATGGGACGCTCTAAGTGACGCCAGGTGCCTGCTGCCTACAGATCACCATTCCTGGCTCTTTGTCCAACCCTGTTCTCCTTCCAGCGCCCAGCCTGCTTACAGAGCTCATCTTTGCCATGAGATGGGACATTTAAGTGTCCTTTCTGCAGGCCCTTTGGCATGTGTGAAATGTTGTATCGAGTGTAAGTGTCCATAAAGGACAAAGCAGGAGCCACTGGTGCACCAGCTGGTCCAGTGACTGAGAACTCTGTCTGTCCCTCAATGTGTTAAATGGGCTAGCTGACCTGCCAAATCACAAAAAGAATGTTTCCCTCTCTGGCAGTTGGGTGGCATGTGGGTCTTTGAGTGGTAATTTCATTGATGTACATGGCTTCTCTTAAGCAGGCAGCTAAACTCCAACTTTTCTGTCATCTTCATCATATAGTAGCTAAAGCCACAGACAAACTTCTGCAGATGTCTTAAGGCTAACCATGCCTTGGTTTCAGTCTCTCTTTGAGGTGGATACAGTATTTATTTTTAAAAATAGCAATGAAAGAATCCCTGCCAGTGACATGAAGGATAATTTAAAGAGTGAAAATGATGGCTATAGAGACTTTACATAGCTACTTAAATATAAGTAAGAAGCTATGTCTCCATATAGGAACACCTGAGATATCAATCCAACATTCCTCACTAATAAACTCAGTTCAGCCTGAGAGACTGCAAAACCTGTCAGTAAATGAGATATGCCACTGTGACTGTTAAGTTTGCTGCAATGCTACAGGCCTGATTTCATGCTAATGTAGCTTGATATGACCTCATTTCAGTTAATGTAGCCAAATTCTGATTAAATATTAGGTTCCATAACTCTGCTTGCAGAAAAAGGTGAATTAGAAACAAGATTTTCCTGGCATTGCTTCTTCTGCTTGTAAGCTAAAAAAAACAGTAATTTTTCATTTACAAAATTTAAATTGCTGTTTTTAAATAAAAGTATGTGCTTAAATTCATGAATTACATAAAAGATATCTGAAGCTGGGAAAAGAATCTGGAAAGGATCAATAAAGTTGATCAGACGTAAGGGTTCCAAAGAAAGAGCAGTACTCCAACATACAATAAACTCTGTAAGAGTGCTGGTATAAAATAATGCTAGTTTTTTTTAAGCAAAGCATTCAAAATAGCAAAAATTTAAAATGAAATTTTAAAAATTTAAATTTGATAATTAAACATATGATTTAAAAGAACTTAATCAGACTCTTAAATGCATGTTTAACTGAACCACACAGTGTACCCATGAGTTTAGCAGAGGCTTTGTTGATTTGAATTTACATCTCCTTTTTCTGTTTTGGTCAATCGACTTCTAGTACTTTCTAAGAGTAAGCTCTACGCCTGACAAACTGAAAATCTATGTATGGAAATCTGTTTTTATAAGACATAATACAGACAGCCTGGCCTGGTTTTTGAGAGTGAGTGGATAACTAGGTACTGACATCTCCTTTTTGTAAAGCCTGAGCTTACTCTGTTGCTTCACCCAATTGTTTCACCGTCCCTTGAGCACAGAATCACGTGCTGGTTTGTCTGAGCAGAGGGTCAGAATCTAATGGCCATTTCTGAGAAATGTTTATATCTGGGACTCCAAGAGAGCTGTTTGTGTCCCTTTCTGTTCACTCTAAAAAAAAAAAAGAGCTCTCTGCCATCTCATCTGGAGTCCTTCTCTGTGCAGCTTCAATAGGCTTTTGTTCCCTGTGTTACAAACTTGATTTTTATTGGTTGTATCTGAGGTTGATTCAAAACTATTTATTGAGTCTCTTTGTTGCTATTTTGTCACCATCTCCTATCATTTATTTTCAGTTTAACAGAGGTAAGGTGGTGTTTTCTCCCTCCACACTGACAAGCCTACCTGATATTAA
Organism: Phasianus colchicus; assembly: GCF_987193195.1. Taxonomy (NCBI): domain Eukaryota; kingdom Metazoa; phylum Chordata; class Aves; order Galliformes; family Phasianidae; genus Phasianus; species Phasianus colchicus. Next base: position 16,307,748 of record NC_143438.1, on the reverse strand, counting down.
ATTTATCTATGAATTGTTTTAACAGCATCTTGCATTCATTATGATGCCCACTTACTAGGCCTGTCCTCAGTAAACAGGAGGAATTCAGTTGTTTAACAGTGGAAGTTATGGAACAGTCCCTTCCTGTGCTCAGCACAGGGAAGACAACAAACGCTTTATGTGGTGGGCAGTGCTATTTCTGATTTCCTCAGAGGACTTTGTGAAGTTGGATTTCAAGCACAGACAAAGGAAGAAAAGAAGCCAGGGCAGGACCTAGACATCAAGATGTTCACTGAGCTTGCTGCCGTGCAAACTTCTGCCAGGCTTTCTGTTGCTCCAGTGATCCTTGTGCTTAAGGAGCAACTTAGTAAGGGCAGGCAGTGGTGGTGCTGGGAAAGACAAAAGGAGCAAAGTTGGAGCAATAAGGAGGGCTCTCTGAAGATGAAAAAGCCTTTCCTTCTTTTGGTTGAGCCACTGTGATTTATGTAATTTGGGAGAGGAAAGAAGGGATTCATCTGTATGTCAGACAAGCTTGTGGAAGCTTTGAAAGCTTTTTGGGGAATTGATCCTTGCGAGAATCAAGCTGTCACTGGCTTAAGTGGCAGAGGCACTTGTGGGATTACAGAATCAAAAGAGGAATAATTTAAGAAGCCTGCCAGTTACAGCCTGAATCTATACTTAATGCTACCAACACAGTGGCATCTATGATATTGTTCTTCATGTCTATTGCTATTGCCACGGCTGAGCCTGGCTGCAGTAGTAGTTGTGCCAGACTGGAGTGGTGCTCGGAAGCCCCCATTCCTGTTTGCTTCTTGCCTGACATCCTCTTAGCCCTCCTTTCTGCTGGTGGAACTGACATGGGAGATACTAGATAAAGAATGGCATTACAGTTGCACATTGCTCTCAACACACAACAGCACCTAAAGATAAGTTTCTTTTAGAGATGGATTTCATGTAAAATCAAGAGTGTTCCAACCACTTTTAATCCCCTCATTTTTTCCAGCCAGACATGTGCCTGGCTCTGCATTCTAAACATCCAGCAATCACTTGCAATTAACCTGCTGAACTTGTGACACTGCACAAGTCTATTACTGATTGTAAATGATTACTTTTTACTTCTGCCTGAATAAATTCTGCTTTGGTCATGTTAATTGAAACTCCACATGGACTTTACAGCCTTCTAAAGGATCTCTACCTGCATACAAGTCGCTTGTTAAGTATCACTTCCTAGCAGATTTTTCTTTCTTTATCCATAGCTGACTCTGCTCGTAAGTGAGCAAAAGAAGGAACTGTGCTTTCTGGATGATGTTTAACATAACGTCATAAAAGTCAACTGTGTTCAGCTATTTATATTGAGAACAATTCAGTGTCGTACAGAAGCTCCGGTGCAATTGATCTTCTGTCAGAGACACCTCCCTCTGTGTTTCTCTGTGAAGATTTTGGTGTGAGATAGCCAGGTGTTAATGGACAGGTCTGTGCTCTGGGAATTGCTAGAACATATCATCCAGTGAAGGTTATGTTTTCAGGAGAATTGAAATCCAGGCTTTTTTAGAAATGTCTAATAGCTTCTCAAGTTGAACAGGCCTTGGAGTTTCAGGTCTTGTGTGTTTCTGTAGCGAGTCCTTAGGAGCCAGCTACAGCATAAGAGAATAAAGCATGTTTCCCTTTGTCCTTGGCCCCTCTGAGAGGATACCCAAAGCAGGAACCACTATCATCCCACGTTTCTTCTCCAAAGAGTATTTTTGCATTTCCATGGGTTCTGAATTTGTTTTCCCTATCTCTGCAAAGTCAGACTTTATTGCAGAACGTATTTCCAACACAAGCATCTCTCTGTGTTCTCTGCCATTTGGATCCTCTGTGAAACACTGCCATGACAATAATGCTTTTCTATGCATTTTTGTCCTTGTGCTTCATTTTACCCTTTGCAGGATCTCTGTCATCAGCTTGCAGAGGGACAGACCCAAGCTCCTTACCAGCACAGCTGCTTTACTGTGGGAAACAGCCACAGCTGGAGCGGCTCCGCAGTCCAGTTTGTGCTGTGTCAGTTTACTTGGATAGGAGTTCCCCAAGATTAGGAGCGTGTTTCAGTTGAAGCTGTGGTTTAGAAACAATCACACATCCCAATGAAGCCAGCCCATTCTTTGAGTGTCTCCCTGGAAAGGCCTGCCTGTCAGAATTGAGTGAATGAATGATTTCTAATGAAGAAGAAAGTGTCTTAATCCCTGTCAGATTTGAGAAATTTCTAGGCAGGCTACTTTTATTGTTTCCTTTCCAAGACTTTGTGTCAGTACTGTCATAAACTGCAATAGAAATATCATTTTATAAATGTATCTGAAGGTTATTGCACAGCCCAATTGAACATACCCAGAATCAATTTGAGTGTGATTACACAGTAGTGAGCTAGCACCTGGAAGTCTATGATGAAATTCAGAAAGGGTAGTCTTGACTCATTACCCATCAATTGAATTTAATTTCCTTCCTGTGTCAATGTGACTGAAAATGTGAATTGAATATGTCCTGACCAGTAATCTACACAATGTCTTACCTCCAAATATCTTCTCTTCTAGGTAGCTATTTATCATCACACCCTCTCTCACTTGTGCCATTCATAAGGTAGTTTTTAAAATACAGAGCATTCTATATGTCCTGCCAATTTTTTTTTAACTACATAATTTCTAGACAAACCCAAGCGAATAAGAAAAATGTAATAACTCAAGTGCTTTCAGCTTCAGGGAGGTGGAAATACATGGTTCACCTTGCCCAGATGCATTTGTCTGTTACTCTGGTGGATGATAAACCAAATTGTTTATTTTTCCTCTTCTCCTTTCTGTTCTTTCCACACTTTCATCAACCCTTTTTTGAAGTGGATCCTCCGACCCCAAAGCAGTTTTTCTTTTTTTTTTTTTTCACCAATATTTTGACTGTGTTGTCTTGTAGCAGATCCATTCCCAGTAACTCTCTCATCATTTGTTAACCTTGGTAGCATTTTTGTTGAGAAAATACCAGAAAATGACAACAATATTTCATTAGTTCTGTTTTATAACTTAGTGGTACTATCCACAGAGCTTATTTTTCTTTTATGTTCAGTGCTGTGGTATGCTTTAACTTTGTCTTTGTCTTTGATTGTCAGGTTACCAGAGATCTAAATTTATTGCACTATGGCACCTGCCCACTAACCTGTGGCTAGTGGGTGGATATTGCTGCCTCAGGTCTGTTTTATGTGTTTACAATACATTTGATTTGGCTGATCACCATATTAACAGAAATCCTGAAGAAGACTAGGTCAGGCTACCCAGGTCCCCATCCCAACCAGACCTTGAACACCTTCAGAAACAAGGCATCCATAGCTTATCTGGATAGCCTGTTTTTGTACCTTTACCACCCTCTCAGTTGTTGCAAGATAGCACACGACATAGGGATCTCATGCAAAGAAGATTCTCCTTATTGCTATATCCCCTTACTTTCTCAAACAAGCCTTTTATATTCTAACACATGTAGTCAGTACACTTCCACTAACAATCCATTGGCTAAAAAGCAAGCAAGTTCCATAACAAGTCTTCGTAACAGCAGAGAGCTTATCTTATGCCTAGCTGCAAAACATGCCTGCTTCTTCTGTTCATCTCTCTTTTCCAGGGCCTTATTATCAGCAAGTTGACATTCGACTAGGTCAAGCTGACTTCTCCTTCTCCCACATCTCCCCCTTCTCTACTAATGAAAAAATCATGAATTAAAGCATCTTCTATCATTTTCTGAACACACTACAATAAGCAAGGAATGCAAATTAAAACACAGAGGAAAGCAATAAGACAAACTAACCCTATTTTTTACACATTCTCTATCCATGCTCCCAGGCTTCCAAAGAGGCCTTCAAGTATATCCAACACGTCATCAACCTGTAATTTCTTACCTCCATTCTGCAAATCTTGAATGCTTTTATATATTGATTTCAAATGATCTGACAAGTTCATACAACACATTCCATTGAAATCCTGACATCTGTGACCCTGAGCTAACAGCAAGAAGTCTAAAGCAGCATGATTCTGTAGCATAGCGTGTCATACTGAGTCTATAGTAGTAACAGTCTGCTTAGAGCCAAGGAAGTAGCATTTGTTTGCTTGGCCAGCCAGCATCCAAATTTAGTAAGTGTGCTCAAAGCTTTAGCTGATGCAATGCCTAGGGCTAAAAACAATGCTGCTATTATCCCCCCAGGGTTTCAAAATTCTACATTATCCTTACACTCTGATTGAAAAGCATGTACAGTTCGCTTAAAGTGCTTTCAGTGGTGAGTAATCATGGAGATAATAGGTGTTAGTAAATTTGTCCTTCCAAACTGCATGGACCTCCTTTGATGTGAGAAGGGCTAGCAGGCCCGTCCCCACAAATGAGAAAAACTCCTGCTGGCAAACTAAGCAGACGGTTACTAGATCTTGAGATGTTAGGTGAAGTATAATTACACCAAACAGAGTGATTTCTTTAAGCAGATAAACTAGAATTAACACACTGAACTAATGATTGATTCTTTCCACTATAGTTAAAATACAAAACAATAATCCATTTTAACCTAACCAAACAATTCCAGTTCTTGTGGTTGAAGATTACTCTGTTGCAGATGGGGTACCCATCCATCCCTTATGTTGACTACTGTATTCATGTTAAATGCTATCCCAAGAACAGAGCTCAGGATGGGCCATTTGTCTAGGCATTGTCCCACCAACGTCAAGAATAGGTTCTCTGGTGACACAGTTGACAAACAAAGTGTGTCTTGTCCTGTCTTGTTGGCGAGGGTGACCCAAATATGCTGTTTTGGTTGAACTGGAATCCAGACTGCTGATGAGAACGTGATGATCATGTTACAGCAGATGACGAAAGGGATGGCCATACGCATCATGCTGGTACACATCTCGGACCTGTTCCAGATGAAACACAAGCATAACCTTGACCTCAAGTTATAAAAAAATAGGGTCCTTCCCATTGGTTAGAGCTCAGATTTTTTACCATAACCTGTGCTTTTTCTTTGACAAGATTTAAGGTATTACAGCCAAAATGCCTGTGAATTGGAGGGCCTTCTGTTATCCAGTGATTTAGAAAACTGAGAATATAGCACACTTTAGCTACTCTTTCCTGAGGGGTCATCTTATCAACTTTAGTGGATGCGTCCCACGATTTCACCTCAATCCCTTCCCAAGTCTCTGGGTCGTAAACTGTCTGACTGGTGATGGAGGGATCCTTCCTGGTGGCCCATGCAAGCATTTGCTGTCGACTAGGGGAGGATACTGACACCCCCAGTCGGTTAAGGATAGATTGAGAAGTAACTAGGATGTCTTTCTGATCCGAGGTCATTTTGTTTCCCACAGTGCGCATGCTTACCTTCATCCAGCGAAAGGTAATCAGAGTGGTTAGGGACAATGACTCTTTGGGCAGCCGCATTTGTCTCAAAGCTCTCCTGTACAGGCTCCTCCATATTTGTCTCAATGCCTGCTATGTTTATCTCAAAGCACTCCAGACCAGTCAGTCTTCAAGTCAGATCAAGTCCCTGACAGAGACAGAGGGGACAATCAGCCTGCTGGCTACTCCTCTTTTGATGCAGCCTGAAATGCAGTTGACATTTTGGACTGCAAATACACGCAGCTAGCTCATTTTAAGTTTTTACTCTGTCAGGACCCTTAGGTGCTTCTCCCACAAGAGCTGCTTGTGATGAGCTCTTCTCGCAGTCTGTACATATATCAGGAATTGCCTGAACCAAGTGCAACACCTTGCACTTGGCACAGGAACGGTATGTGATGCTCGTCAAAAGAGGTGACTTAGCATGTGATGAAGCCACAGAGATATTGTTAATACGCAAGAGTCCTGAGACTAAAAGAGAAAGCAGTAAGTCTGTGCTGAGGACTGGCTTATGAAAGTACAACTCAGATCAGCAGTACACAACAAGAAAATTCTATGTTTGTGAACTAAACCTCTGTATAAGCTCTGAAGATGTTAGCAGGAAACACCTGAGATGGAATAGGCCTGGGTGTATGGCCTTTATGACATATTGACCAACCAGAACAGACATGAAGACTGCTGGTACAGTCATAAAATGTGTGAAAAGAAGTACTTGTAAAGGAATAGGGGATACTGGCATCATCATAGCTTTAAGGGGGAAAACGGTGGATGTCCATAATGGATTAAATATAGGTTTTAACTGAACTAAATTCTGCTGTCAGCCCAGAAAGAAATGCTACAAATAGTCATCTATAGATTAGGACTAGAAATCAGAAATGTTGTGATTTAAACAGTCTGTTGGAGGTGGGGAAGAATAAAACTCTTAACGTCATTCACAAGAAAACATCATTCAAAAGAAAAAAAAAACTGTTAAATGTTCAGTGTAATTACCTGATGAAAAACAGCATGTAAAGCAGTACAACGTGCTACAGGATATCTATTTTTCAGTGACTCAGATGTCCTTCAGTTCCTGTGCTCCCAAACAAAAAGAAAGACGTTTCTACATGGTGTGAAGGGACACTAGGCCTAATTCATGCTGCTATCAAGCTATGAGGATGAAATGTTGCTCTCAACAGTCTGAACTAAACACAGACTGACAAAAAGTTGACTGAGTAGGTCTAGGCCTGGATCTCAAATGACCCTGCAGTTCTAGGAAGCTGTTACAGCTGACGGGAAATCTGACTTACATCTTGTCTTAGCAGAGGAGACTTCTGCTGCTATGCTGTGCATCCCTGGACTCCCAGAGCTGTACACCCTGCTCTGGCCTGACATCCTCCAGCCCCTTCACCTAGCTAGGAAAGGGTCAGTGTAGACCCCTCTCTGTGGTATCCATACTGGGCACATACTCTTCAGCCAGGGTGCAAGGCTCCCAAGACTCTCTGTTCTTCTAGCCATGTTATCAAATAAGAAGATACTCAGCACAATGCCTTGTCCAAGCCTTTTCCCTTGATTTACTCAGTCTTTTACTGATTATCTCCTGATTCTCCAGTTCCAGGAACTGCCCATCTTTGCTACAGACGCATGCTGCTCAACCTTAAGTGTGTCAGGCTGCTCTTCAGAATGACTTCAGTGCAGAACTGATGTTCTCACTACTACAGTCGTGCGCTGCTGCTGCAGGTAAAAATATACATCCACGTTATCTGTGAGAAGGAAACATTTAGCTTAACTGTAGAGACCAGCTCACATAATCCTGCTCTCTTCCACTTGAGGTAGCTGATATTTCCTTAAAAATCCTGCTTATGATCATAAGCAAAAGTGTTCAAAACCTCTGAGACTGTGAAAATTGCTGTGGAGAGTCAAGCAATACCATGGAGCATTTGTCATGAACTGATTCCAAGTCACCATGCTGTTTATACAGTAAAGAGCGGTGAGGTTTGCCTGGAGACCAGGAACGTGTCACCTCTCTTTGACAATCATTTGAAAATTAACGTGCCTTGAATTTTACTTTTTCCTTGGGTCAAATTTGTTAATGGAAATATTCTGCCGATACGGTCACTCACGTGCGTTGAAGTTAACAGCAAGAGTTGTAGAGAATGAAAAGCCTTATTGAAGGCTGTGAAAAAGAAATGTGAGGATCTCAGAATTCCATCACCAGAGGGAGGTGCCCACAATGCAAAATCTGTCTGGTACTGTCAAGTATTCTGAACCACTGTTAGTTGAGACAAATGAAATTGCTACTGGGTTTTCCTAATGAATACTTCTAACCATTTTGTTAAGCAGCTAAAGGGGAGTCTCAGAGCAATGTGTCTTGAGAATATGAGGTTGAATTTAGAATGATTACTTTAGTTTCTATCCAACGTAAAATGTAGTGGAAATGCTAAGTCATGGCTTGAACTAGTGATTGAGCACCTGGTACGAAGGCAGGGCCAACCTAGGGAAGCTCAGGTGCATGCAATGTACCTGAGTGATTGGAAGGGATGGAGCCAGGTTGCCGCCCTTGCCAGACCTTATTTAAGGGTTGGCAGTGGGGGCTCTTGTATCTTATCTTGCCTATCTGTATGATCTTCTGGGTCTTCTAAAGGTGAGTGTTGTTTGGTTGTTTGGTTGGTTGTTTGTTTGTTTGTTTTTCCCCCCCCTCTCTCCCTTTTGTTAAGTCTGTGTTTATTGCTGTGGCTTCTGAGCAGTTTCTCACTTGCTGTGGCCTAAGATCTTGCTGCTCTGTTGTGGTGTTTCACTTTCCTTTGAGTTAGAGAAGAAAATCCTGAGATTGTTTTCCAGCTGTAATGCTGGTGGTATGATCAGGATACTTGATTATGAGCATGAAACCATTAGGTAATCTCATCTGCTAAGTTAGTTAATTTGTTTGATTACTTTAATAGGGTATTTATTTTAATGTTTAGAGTGTTTTAAATCTCAGAGGGATTGCTTAGTGGGGCTCTAAGGCCTGCAGAGGTGAATGATGCAATCTTTCCTTAAGGAAAGCATGTGTACCCTACATCTCTGATCTTACTACAGCATTTTAAGTTGTAGGGGAGTGAACATTAATCTATGCTTAGTGGCAAAATTCACATAACAGATCATGAGAATTAATTCAGTTGTAAATAACTTTTGGTATCGCTGGGAAGATGTTAGCAGCATTTGACCTCACTTATGAAAGGCACGTCTGTCCCCCACTCTGCTTGATCCTTCTGATGTAGTTCTGCATTTCACACTTTTGTGGGTCCCGACAATCAGATGCCCTCTCTGCTTGAGAAGGTATATGTAATGTGAGAGCTAACCAGCCTGTGCTGCTGGAAATTAATGATGATTATACTTGATCTTGCCAGAATTGACAGCAGGTTGAAGCTGTTGGCAGAGTATTTCTCTTCCAAAACTCTCTTTGTGATGCAGTATTTCCTGCTGATCTCACACAGTGCCTGCTTGTCTGATGGCTGCAGTGTGGGTGAATAGCAGAGGTGCCTTAGCTATCTTCTGTGATCACTGCCAGTGAACTGTATAGCTGCTCACTTTCTGCTTGTTTGTGCACATAAATACAACAGGCGTTTTCTTGCAGCTAGAAGGAAAAAATTCTGGGGAAGAAGGTAATTTCTCTATTGTACCAGATGATACACTAGGAAAAATATTAATAACAATAATAATGGAAGTGGTTTTGGGTGCAGAAACACACAAAAACCTAATTGGGTTGAGTTGTAACAGCTGTATCAGCATTATACATAAGCTGTTTGCTTTGAATTGTAATGAGAAAAGCAGATGCAGCCTGAGATTGAGGTGAGTGCCTGCAGGACTGACAGAATCACAGAATGTCAGGGATTGGCAGTTCAGTTGATTATTGCAGGTGTATGGCAATGACAGCCTGGTTACAGGTTTAGCCTGTTGTCTTTTTTTACCCTTGATATTTCTTTCCTATTCCCTTTCTTTTATCCTAATGGCTTTCTGCACTGGAAAGTCAGAGGCGGGCTTACTCTGGGGGATTATGTGTGTTTTGTATGCCTGTACAGATAAGGCACATAGAGCTAAAGAATATGCAGAACCATTGGAAGGTGCTTAACACAAAGGATGTTTTTCTTGTGCCTTTGCTGAGCATCTTTAAGCGAGGAGAAACAAAAATATCTTGACAGCTCTAAAAATTCACGCTGTCATTAGGCTAGGGGTGCTCCTGAGGCCACTGGGGTATGAAATCTGCATGCTCTGGCAAATGAGCTGTAACTATTGGCAGAAGCAGCAGCAGATGTAGACGTCTTATGGAAAGCAACCTATTCCGGTGGGACCAGATGTGCTCTTCCAGCACAAGCTCACTGGGTGTTATCTCAGATAAAATGAGTGTGTCTTGGCATATTCCCTGCTGCAGGCAGGGAGGTAGTGGAAGTGCAGGAGTCTTCTCCTTCTTCCCTTAAGAAGAAAGCGTGCTTCCTCCCACTTAGGGAGGACACTGATACCGGTCTTTTCCTTCTGTTTTTGAGGTGGAGAAGGAATGAGGAAACTCTCTGAACATGCAGAGCAAACACCCTCCTGTTAGTGTTGGCAAACATGAAGTGGTTCATAATAATCAGACTGCTAATAATAAACCTTAGATCTCCAACCTCAGCAGGGCCAGTAAAAAATTGTGTTTGGTACTGGTCTCGTTATATTGTCAGTATCACAGCGTACGTCTTACAATCGCGTTTCAGTAAAAACCTTTCTAGTAAAGGTAAATCTCTCGTCCTAATATATTCTCATATTTATTCTCATTGTTGGAGGTATTTGTCTGACAGCACCAAATCTGCTTGCTTCAGCAGTGTGGCAATTGCTTTCTGTGCCATATGGAAGCCCCCTGACGTGCTGTGTGTCTGTCTTCTGTATGTCAGTGATTAAAAACATAAAGAGCTGTGTCCTTTACCTGGTTATGTATGTGTATGTTTTAATTTCATTATACTAGTATAATCGTAGCACAAGCCAATTGAGATGAAGTAGAAAGGAGAAAACCCTAGGGGTGGGAGCTGGTATATGACCATAGGCTACATGCTATGCTCTCAGATCAGTCAGATGGTTTTTTAACAGGAAGCTGAAATGCTGGCAAGGTGCTCTTCAAGCATGGTAGGATGTGAGGTATGCAGGCAGAAGCATGGCTGTTTGCTAAAGTGAAGTGAAAAAGACAATCATCTAAAAGCTTAGGAAAGGAAAGATAGCATTGCAAGACAGCTTCAAAAAGGGAGAGAACAGTGAACAAGTCTGGCTGTTGCTATAGAACAGAGGAATAAAACAAAGCTGTGCTCACCATAAAAGCAGAAGATTGTCAGTTCTTCTATTTGTTCTCTGTACTCCCTGCATTTCCACATGGAATGTGGATGCTGTGTCTCAAAGAGGTCAGTTTGGCATCCTGTTTCCAAAGAGGTGCTCCATCCAGGGCTCCTGCCACTAGAAATGTGGTGGGAAGCCAGGAGCCTGCATCCCGAGCCCTGTCACAAGAGTGAATGGAATTGTGGATTTCATGTGTATACAAAGGAGGTTTCAAGCTGCTTGGTGCTAAAGCTGAACACAGAAAGTCCAAGCAAATTATCTACAATGGTATCTTACCTGTGAGTTTTTCTGTTGTTAAAAGCTGATGGAGGGCCAAATGCTCCTCCACAAGAATTGGTGACTGGGTTCAGCTAGCTGGCTGGCTCTCCAGTGTCTTTTGGGCTGAGCTTCAGAGGAGCATGCTCGTTGAACTTCAGAGCACTTTCTATTAGCCTGACCTTTGCTTGCTGATTTGTTTTAGATGGTAATTGGTAGGTGGCAGAGAGTCAGCTTACTGTAATCAAGGTATCTGCAAGCCCATAAATGTGTAGTGAACTGCTCTTCCTCCATACAAACAGATGTGGAGTTGTCATCTGCACAGCTGCTGGTGTTCTTCCATTACGCAGAAAATTGGTCCCTTGCCCTGACAGACAAATCTCAGTTTTCTGTTCTTATGGCTCATCGCTTCAGCTGTCCCCACAAAAACTAATAATCTCCTTGTTCTCTGGAGCTGAGTCATCTTTTACCTTACTTCATTCCCTGAAAATGGGCATCAAAATAGATACTTCAAGAAGCTGTCACAGAAGTTGCTGTTTGCCTTTGGTTTGAGTTGCCAGCGTGTCTTTTGCTTTTATTTGTAACAAGCTGAGCACGTTGTTGGAGCCGGTCAAATAATTTAATTCTTAATCCCTTAAAAGATTTCCTTTGCACAGTAGAAACTGCCTTTGAACTCTGACTGCTCTGATTCTGAGTCCATTGAACTGTATCTTTTGTATTCACTTACATTTGCGGTACGGTTTGTCAAAGGATTTCTCTCCTTGTTGAGGGCTGTGAGGGGCTGGGTACTCAGAGTAGTGAGGTTTGTGTCTCACAGAGCTTATGATCTAAACAATTAGATTCCACAGGGGTTAACTAATAAGCGTAAAATGCTCTGCCCTTGAAGTGTGACCCTGCTGAGAACTGTGCAAAAGTGCATAATCTGCTGTGTTCTTGTCAGATCATGCTAGGTGGCTGGCAAGCAAACTCTTCCAATCTTTGTTCAGAAGAATATGAAGACAACGGTTGCTCAAGTTCCTGAGTGACTGCTTTAGCCAATTCATGTGGTTCAGTTTGCTTCTCAGTCAGGGCTTCTTACTACTCCTTAAGTCTATTGAAGAGAATATGAAACTGACACATGAAAACGTTTTTTTTTTCTTTTTAGGCATGAATGTTAAACAAATACTAGCATGTCTTGAGGGCAGAAGGCATTATCCTAAAAGTAGTTCAACATACCCTACTCTTATGATCTTCTACCCTGCAAGATTCTTTTCTGCTCTTTTACTGATGCACCTTAAGCTTGTACCTTAAAACCCTTTTGTTACCATAGCACCTCCTTTAATGTTCTTTTCAGGACTAGTGTGCTGCAAATATTCAAAATTGGGCTGGATGGAACTTTAAAAATCATATGAAAGCAGCTTTAGGAAGGCATACTGTCATATGACAGTATGAAATAGGTCTCAAAAAGCTGAGAGATGCTAGTTCATTAATAGTCTCCCAGCACAGTTTTATTCCCACACTCTCCTTGTTATTAACTGCGTGGTAGATTTCCAGACGTGTCTGGGAAGCAACCTCCTTCCCTGCTTTTTGTTTCATAGCCTCTAGTTGAAAACAGCTACGAGGACAGCAGTAGAAGCTTGTCACCAGTGGTATCCCTTATTCTCTTCAGAACTGTCTCTGAGGGAAATCTGATTTAATGACAGCTGCTGGAGGGAGTTGGTCACAGGGTCCTGGATTCTCTGGCTTATGGCAACCCCATATGTAATATTACATATGTTGATTTATTTATTTCCAGCAACTGAGGAAAGTTTGTCTCTGATAAGTCTCTGGTTTGATGATCTCAGTGGTAAGAGCATATGGACAAGAAAGTTGGTCCTAACAGGAAGTTTGTGATTTGTGAGCAATAAATGATTAAACACTCCTAGACTCCATTGTACCTACTCAGAGATCCTCCTATCTGTCTTAAGGCAATGTCTGCCTGCTCAATGTCTGCCAGTTCTGTGGCTTCCAAGCTTGCCTGTGCTATTTAAGTGAGTAGAGAAAATGTCTGCTCTTCCGAGTACCTGAACTAAAATCTTAGATAACACCATCCTTTCATTGTGGACAACATCATGCTTGTGGCTTGAGCTACTTGACAATTTATTTCTTTAAATTTTCATGAAGTTTACTGTGTGAAAGGCAGTATTTGAAGCGGAGTATTATATGCAAGTAGGTATGCAGTGAGAAGGCTCCCTATATGGCTGGATGTTATGACAATGTGAATGCTATATTAGATAATGTATGGAATTATTTCTCTACTTGCATGTGTTTATAATGCTGCTACAACTCTGTCCAGCATACAGACAATTTATGACCACATCTTTTTTTTTTGGATGTGTGAAATTAATTTGGAACAATAAGGAAGTTGTATTTTTAAGTGGATCATAACAGAAGCTTGCTGATTTGTTTTTTGTTTTTTTTTTACTGTAAAATATGAGTATTTGCACTTTATTTCTCAGGTAGTGTCTGCCAAGTTAATGTCATTTGTTATGATGAGGTTATGAGGGAGGACTTACGTTGCAAGGGGTGTTATGTCAAAAGTTGTGGGCTTGATGTGGTGGAGGTGTTATATTGAAGAGAATATTATATGACTTGGGTGAATGTTATATTGAGGCAGGCATTACATGGACATTATTTGTTAGACAAGCATGAGCATATTTAAATACATGAACTTGTTAATCTACTCTCTGGCATATGGAAAAAGATTGTTTTGAATTAATCAGAGTTTATTTTCTGAGGGGAACGAAAGCTTGTTTGCTGTCTCAGTTCCCTATTGAACTGTAAAAGGTGACTCCACACCTAACTTGGTATGTGCTCCTTCAGAAGTTTCTCTTTTATATTGAAGTAATATCTGAGGGAGAGCAGCTTAATATTGGAGGGGGTCGAGTGCAATATACAGGGGTGTTATGGAGGAGGAAGGGACATTATACAGAGGGGTGATTGGAAATGGTGAGCAGCATATGTGACTGGTGTTGTACAGAGTTGGGCATTATTTGGAGGGAATGTTTTTGATGTTCAGGCTTTGAACAGAGGGTCTGGTGCCATGTTTATGTGGGACTTATAGTGCAGATATTTTATGGAAGCATGTATATAATGCTGTAAACATCTTCTGGCATACAGAAGAATTCTCTGATAAACATGGAGCACTGTATGGGAGGGGCATTATTTGAAGAGAGCAAGTGGTAAAAACAGGTGTATAGGATATGTTATTATATTCAAGGGAGGTGAGTGGTAAGTGTATGGGTGCTATATGTGACCAGAGCATTCTATAGGAGAGTTGAAGTGATGAACTTCTTGGGGAGGGAAGGTGCAAGCAATAACCTCAGGGTCACTATATGGGGGGCAATTATGTGGCAGGCATAGGGGGGTTAAATATGAGGACATTATATGGGGAGGAGTAAGAAATAAACACGGGGTAATATATGGGAGGATGAGTGAGTGGTAAACATAGGGGTAGCAAGTGGTATTTACGGAAGTGTGTGTATGTGTAACAAATTACTGTCTTGCTGGTTCAGACACTTATTGGACTGTAAAATGTTTGTCTATTTTAGCATGTGTTATCTGAGAATATAATCTCAATACATAAGAATATATGGAGCAGAGCACTACACAGAGAGAGGTGTAATATTGAAAAGGGAGCTATATGGGCAGGGTGAGTGTTTATAGGCACAGGCATTATACAGAGGACAGTTTTGTTGGGAGGAAGCTTTTCTTTGAGAGTTACATGATGTGTGGGAGATGATAGTTATATTAAGGTGAGCATAATATATTGTTTTGTGTCATATATCCTTCCGTAAATTGTTTGTTATGTTAGGCCTGTATTCACTCTCTATCTTTTAAGCAGTGTGAAACTGCATTGGAGCAATGGCATAGCATGTTTTCTATCGGTGGTAAAACTTGTCCCATTCATTGGACTGCACAATGTAAATCTTCTTACTACTTATTTTAGCCTGAGCTGCTAGAGAAATTATTCTATTATATCAGAGGTTTAGAAGGTTGTTATATGGGAGGAGTCATATAAATCAAGGCTTTATAACCTAAACCATTCTATGGTATTGAAAAGGGCATTATATAGAGCTGCAGAGGGTTTATTGGGTGGGATGGGAATTATGTTGATGTGGACATTACGAGATGGGTATTTAACTGAATTGTTATATTATACAGAAGTCCTTTAAAACATTGTCTGTGGAATGATTATGTTCATGTTTCTATAAAATAAGCTTTTCTATAAAATCTTGTGTCTCTACAGTAAAAAGCAGTTATAGCCCTCAAACTTAGTTAAGTTAGAGTCGAGTATTGGATGATGCTGCATGGCTTATTACTTATTTTCAGGGAAAGATTTTTATCATGCTACAAGCATGACAAATAATCTAAAAACATTGCAGAGTTGCTGATAGACAATAAGAATTACCTAATTTCACTTGATGTAAAGACTGTATTAACACTTTACAAATTGTTATAATTATGTGGAATGTGGACTTAACAGAAGAAATCCAAAACACAGTTTTCACTATGTTTTGTAGCTGAAATGAACACTGTCAGAAAGCAGTCTTTTGCTGTCTCTTAACATATCTGGCATAGACTGTAGAAGCTTAGACACATAGCTCTCTTAACTACTGTAAGTTTGTTCCGATTGTTTCAAGATAATACTTTTTTTTTGTGACATCCCAAAATGCAACTGAATCCTGTTTAATAAACAGACAAACAAATGGATTACAGGGAAATTTCTGGCCTGGGCAGAAAAGTAAAGGGAGGAATTATAAGCATTGAGCATTTGGATTGGCAACAGCTAGAGCAGTTTGTTTGACTGCACCTTCTGGCATATATCCAGGATTTGCTGTATGTGGATGTATCTCTGAAGTTCTGCAGTAATTTGTGCTCAGTACGCAGGCAGTGGGATGGATATGGAGACAATGACTATGATGCTTTTCAGTGGCCATGTAAGTTATAAGGATAATATGCATGTGCACTCAAACCTAAATGGCAGCAGACAGAACTGGCAATTCATTGATGATAAATTGATGAATGCACCCATGAAGGAAGAAGCTGAGAATCTGCCAAGAAAATAAACTTGGATTTCAAACCTTCAACATACCGAGGTACTTGAATCTATCACAGAGGTGTTTGAAGTGATGGTATTGTGAAGGTTGCTGTACTGACCAAGGTACAATGCTCTCTCCACTAGAGGAGAACAGAAATCCAGTCTTTGATTTCCTAAGAAGCTGTCCAGCCTAAGAGATGGACACAGTAAGGTACACTGCGTTAAGTCTATGCTTTATGAGTCTCTGTGCTTAGTGTAATTTTCAGCCATCTACTTATCTCATTCAGGCTGTCATCACCTCACCTCTTTAGTGAGGCAGCATCCTTTTCTCTGAGCTTGTTGAATGTGATGTGTAAAACTTCTGAAATTCACTCAATGTTTCCAGGAAGACCGTTTCCCTCACTTGCTGCTTTCAACATATCACATGTGTCTTGGCTCCTCTCCCTCTGTTGCATCAAACCAAACTTACTTGCCTTCACTTCACATGCTTTTCATGTAATCTGTTCAATCTATCTGTCATCTCTCACTTTCTATTGACTGACTGACTCTTGCCTGCAGCCAGCTTCTGACATCTGCATTCAGATGAGCATCTCTCTTTCATGCCACTTCTCAAGTGCTCAGCACACACTTCCATTACTCAGCAACAGCCAAAAATTCAGTGTGCTGTTAACACTGCCTCAACTGAAACCATGGCAGACCATTACTATATTTAGGTGGGTATTATAGTGAAGGTAATTTACAGAAGAACTTATGAGGGACTGTTAAAGCACTGTGTGGCATTCATAACAGTTATCATAACATCTCTTTTTTTTTTTTAAAGTAATGTGAAATTGGGCTGAAACGATTGCAGAACTGTAAAGGTAGGAAGAGACCTTTGGAGATCAAGTCCAACTCCCCTACTAAAGAAGTTCCCTGCATCAGGTTGCACAGGAAAGTGTCCAAACAGATCTTGAATGCTTCTGGAGAAGGAGACTGCACTACATCCCTGGGCTGCCTGTTCCAGTTCTCTGTCACTCTCACAGTAAAGAAGTTATTCCTCATGTTTATATGGAACTTCCTGTGTTTTTTGCCTGTTGTCCCTTGTCTTGTCATTGGATGTCACTTAAAAGAGTCTGGCCCCATCCACTTGGCTCCCATGCTTTGTTTGTTTATAAACAGTGATGAAATTCCTTCTCAGTGTTCTCCAGAACAGTCCCAGGTCTCAGCCTTTCCTCATAAAGGAGATGTTCCAGAGCCCTCATCATCTTTGTGGCCCTCTGATAGACTCCCTAGAAGCTCCAAGACTTTCTTGAACTGAGGAACCCAAAACTGGATTCAGTATTCTAAATGCAGCCTTACCAGGGCAGAGCAGGGAGGATCACCTTCCTCAACCTGTAGCCCACACTATTTTTAATGTACCTCCAGATCACAAGGAAATACTGTGACCAAGAGTGAGACGAGGAGAGTGTTTCTGTTGGAAGCAAAGCTTGCTGTCTCAGTTCTTTATTGGACTGTAAAATGTGAGTCTTACTAATTAGATTCTTAGCTGCTCTACTAGAGAATTTATTATATTAAGGTTGTGTGAAAGTTTTTATATAGGACAAATCATAACTGGGAGAGTTACGTGGACATGTGTGAATGTTGTATGGCAGGTTGATAATATTGAAGAATCTGCAGTAGAGAGATGGAGAACATTATAAGGAGGGTGGTGTAATCTGTAGTATTATGCGGAGGGGTGGGTGTTCTGTGCAGGTGGGTGTTACATGTAGAATTACTTATGGAGATATTATGCACTCTCTCTCTATGTATATGATACTTATATGTGGCATACACAATAGTTATAGTTAAAAACAGTGAAGGAATCCTTGCTGTCTTTTTTTTTTAATTGGATTGTAAAATGTAAAACTGCATACACTGGGGCAGGCATCATATATAGGATAACTTATGGAAGAATTACAGTCTGTATATATTTGATGCTGTTAAAATATTGCCTGTTGTGCAGAATAATTATGGTCACTTACATTTTTATAGAGTGAGTGTGAAATTGGATTGAATAAGTAAAGAGCTTTTTTTCTGAGGGAAGTGAAGGCTATCTTGCTCAGTTGTTTACTAGACTGTACTATATGAATCTTCATATTGTCTCAGTTCTTTATAAGGCTGTAATCCATGAACCTTCTTTTATGTGTTATCTTAGCTTGCACTATCAGAGAACTTATTTTCATATGTTGAGGTTATATTGAGATCATTATATGGGAGATGTTATTTAAGTGGGAGCCATACGTGGAGGTCTACAGATACTATCTATCATTATATGTATGTATATAATTATATCGAAGAGGCCTTTGCGCAAAGGGGAGCAAGCATAATGTAGAGAGGGGTGTTATACAGTGGAGTGGGCTTTATAAGCTAGGAGTCTATTATGTGGAGGAAAAATTATGGAAGTATTACACTCTCTATATATGACACTATTCTGTATACCAGACAATATTTTTAGCAATTGTGGTCGCTTATGTAGATAAGTGTGAAAATTATTTGGAACAGTGAGGGAGTCTGCCTTGTGGGGAGAGCTAAACCTTGCCTTATGTCTCAGTTCATTAGACTATGAATACTGAATCTTTATACCATCTTAGCACGTAGTACTTGAGAAATTACTTTTATACCGAGCTTACACTGAGAGAGATGCTATATGAAGGGGAAACTATAAAGAGAGAGAGTGTCCTATAGAGGGGCAAGCGCTATGTACAACAGGATGTTATACAAAGGGGCCTTATTTGAAGAGTTTATTGAGGTGCAGCTGTTCTATGGGCAAATTAGTGTTATAATTTGGGCGAGGTTATAGCGAGGAGAATTTACAGAAGGATATGTATGACACTCTTACAACATCTTCTGGTATGCGTAACAGTTGTGGTTGCATTTTTTTAAAATAAATTCCAAAGTGGATTGGAACAATGAGAAAGCAAAAGATTTATTAACTCATTTTTTTTATTGGATTGTACTCTGTAAATGTACATGTTTACATTATCTTTGCATGTGCTACTCAAATTATGTTAAAATGAGGTTATAGGAAGGCTATTTTCTGGGAGGCATAATATAAATAGTGCATTCTGTGGATTGTGCTATATGTATTTTATAGGGGGGAGGCAAGTGTTATAAAGATGTGGGTGTTACACAGAGTTTCAGGAGTTTTATAGAGGGACGGGCACTATGCTGAGTTGTGTGTTACATGTAGGATTACTTACAAAGCACTGTATTTTCTGTGTATGTATGCTATTCTTAAAACACTGTCTGGATAGCAGAATAATTATGATCACCTACCTTTTCGATAAGGTAAATGTGAGATTGTTTCAAAACAGCGAGAGAGCTTGTTTTCTGAGAGGAGTGAAGACTTGTTTGTTGTTTTTCCTAGTTATGTGCTCAACTTCACACTTCCCTTAGCACATGCTACTTGAGAAATCATACTTCGATACTGAAGTTATAAAGAGAGGAGCATTACAAGCAGAAGGTAATTACCTCAGAGGTTGAGGCATTTTATGTAAGGTCAGATTTAGCATGGGCTTTATTGATTTTGGAATTTGTATGTATTTTTTATTTTAGTCAATATGCTTCTACACTTTCTAAGAATAAGCTCTAAGCCTGACAAACTGAGAATCTATGGAATCTGTTTCTATAGGTTTTACACACAAAAAAAGAGCTCTTGTTCTTAATGAAAAATCAAAACAAAGGATATTTACGTACTATTATTTTTTTTGAGGCTTTCTTTTTAAATTGAAAGAGAATACGAAGCAAACTATAAAGCAGTTTAGAAGCCCATGTATTTTAGAAGCACATGTATTTGCATGGCTCCCTGGCTCTTGGCAGACACAAACATAAGATTGGGCTCTCCTTGCTGCTTTTACACAGTGCACTGCTTGCTGCCTTGCTAGGGCTGCCCACGAGCACCAGCAGCTGCTTTCTGCAGGCAGTCTGGTCTAGCTTTTGAGAGTGGGTGGATTACTAGGTACTGACATCTCCTTTTTGTAAAGCCTGAGCTTACTCTGTTGCTTCACTGTCCCTTGAGCACAGAATCACGTGCTGGTTTGTCTGAGCAGAGGGTCAGAATCTAATGGCTGTTTCTGAGAAACGTTTATATCTGGGACTCCAAGAGAGCTGTTTGTGTCCCTTTCTGTTCACTCTAAAAAAAAAAGAGCTCACTGCTGTCTCATCTGCAGCTTCATTAGGCTTTTGTTCCCTGTGTTACAAACTTGATTTTTATTGGTTGTATCTGAGGTTGATTCAAAACTATTTATTGAGTCTCTTTGTTGCTATTTTGTCACCATCTCCTATCACTTATTTTCAGTTTAACAGAGGTAAGGTGGTGTTTTCTCCCTCTACACTGACAAGCCTACCTGATATTAAATTTATCTATGAATTGTTTTAACAGCATCTTGCATTCATTATGATGCCCACTTACTAGGCCTGTCCTCAGTAAACAGGAGGAATTCAGTTGTTTAACAGTGGAAGTTATGGAACAGTCCCTTCCTGTGCTCAGCACAGGGAAGACAACAAACGCTTTATGTGGTGGGCAGTGCTATTTCTGATTTCCTCAGAGGACTTTGTGAAGTTGGATTTCAAGCACAGACAAAGGAAGAAAAGAAGCCAGGGCAGGACCTAGACATCAAGATGTTCACTGAGCTTGCTGCCGTGCAGACTTCTGCCAGGCTTTCTGTTGCTCCAGTGATCCTTGTGCTTAAGGAGCAACTTAGTAAGGGCAGGCAGTGGTGGTGCTGGGAGAGACAAAAGGAGCAAAGTTGGAGCAATAAGGAGGGCTCTCTGAAGATGAAAAAGCCTTTCCTTCTTTTGGTTGAGCCACTGTGATTTATGTAATTTGGGAGAGGAAAGAAGGGATTCATCTGTATGTCAGACAAGCTTGTGGAAGCTTTGAAAGCTTTTTGGGGAATTGATCCTTGCGAGAATCAAGCTGTCACTGGCTTAAGTGGCAGAGGCACTTGTGGGATTACAGAATCAAAGGAGGAATAATTTAAGAAGCCTGCCAGTTACAGCCTGAATCTATATTTAATGTTACCAACAAAATGAATCTTTGCTTTAAAACGAGTATTGAGAGCTCAGAGTAGCTATGTATTTCAGTTGCCAATAAAATGGCATCTATAAAATTGTTCTTAGTGTCTACTGCTGTGACTGAGCCTGGCTGCAGTGGTAGTTGTGTCAGACTGGAGAGAAGTTGGGCATCATCCCCTCCTGTTTGCTTCTTGCCTCTGATGGATATGATGATAAGTTAACCATGAGCCTCTGTGCAACACAGCAGCGTATACTGAAGAGGTAGCGCCCATCACTTTTCTGAGGAAGTGATATCTTATTCCTCTGTATAATGTTATCTTGGCTTAAAAATACTTCTCATAGTAAATGCAAACTTGATTTTATACATGCTTTGGCTCACTTCAATTTTACTTTTATGTAGTTGTTCTTTTATTTAGTGTGTTTGAGATTTGTTCAGTCCAGGGTTTACCTCTTCCCACATAAGGAACTGTGCTTTCTGGATGATGTCTAACGTAGCATCATAAAAGTCAACTGTGTTCAGCTATTTATATTGAGAACAATTCAGTGTCGTACAGAAGCTCCAGTGCAATTGATCTTCTGTCAGAGACACCTCCCTCTGTGTTTCTCTGTGAAGATTTTGGTGTGAGATAGCCAGGTGTTAATGGACAGGTCTGTGCTCTGGGAATTGCTAGAACATATCATCCAGTGAAGGTTATGTTTTCAGGAGAATTGAAATCCAGGCTTTTTTAGAAATGTCTAATAGCTTCTCAAGTTGAACAGGCCTTGGAGTTTCAGGTCTTGTGTGTTTCTGTAGCGAGTCCTTAGGAGCCAGCTACAGCATAAGAGAATAAAGCATGTTTCCCTTTGTCCTTGGCCCCTCTGAGAGGATACCCAAAGCAGGAACCACTATCATCCCACGTTTCTTCTCCAAAGAGTATTTTTGCATTTCCATGGGTTCTGAATTTGTTTTCCCTATCTCTGCAAAGTCAGACTTTATTGCAGAACGTATTTCCAACACAAGCATCTCTCTGTGTTCTCTGCCATTTGGATCCTTTGTGAAACACTGCCATGACAATAATGCTTTTCTATGCATTTTTGTCCTTGTGCTTCATTTTACCCTTTGCAGGATCTCTGTCATCAGCTTGCAGAGGGACAGACCCAAGCTCCTTACCAGCACAGCTGCTTTACTGTGGGAAACAGCCACAGCTGGAGCGGCTCCGCAGTCCAGTTTGTGCTGTGTCAGTTTACTTGGATAGGAGTTCCCCAAGATTTGGAGCGTGTTTCAGTTGAAGCTGTTGTGGTTTAGAAACAATCACACATCCCAATGAAGCCAGCCCATTCTTTGAGTGTCTCCCTGGAAAGGCCTGCCTGTCAGAATTGAGTGAATGGATGATTTCTAATGAAGAAGAAAGTGTCTTAATCCCTGTCAGATTCGAGAAATTTCTAGGCAGGCTACTTTTATTGTTTCCTTTCCAAGACTTTGTGTCAGTACTGTCATAAACTGCAATAGAAATATCATTTTATAAATGTATCTGAAGGTTATTGCACAGCCCAATTGAACATACCCAGAATCAATTTGAGTGTGATTACACAGTAGTGAGCTAGCACCTGGAAGTCTATGAAGAAATTCAGAACGGGTTGTCTTGAATCACTACCTGCCTACTTGAGTTTAATTGCTTTCCTGTGTCAGAGTGACTGACAATGTTTTCTGACCCTTTTCCCTTGATTTACTCAGTCTTTTACTGATTATCTCCTGATTCTCCAGTTCCAGGAACTGCCCATCTTTGCTACAGATGCATGCTGCTCAACCTTAAGTGTGTCAGGCTGCTCTTCAGAATGGCCTCCAGTGCAGAACTGATGTTCTCACTACTACAGTCGTGCGCTGCTGCTGCTGCAGGTAAAAATATACATCCACGTTATCTGTGAGAAGGAAACATTTAGCTTAACTGTAGAGACCAGCTCACGTAATCCTGCTCTCTTCCACTTGAGGTAGCTGATATTTCCTTAAAAATCCTGCTTATGATCATAAGCAAAACCTCTGAGACTGTGAAAATTGCTGTGGAGAGTCAAGCAATACCATAGAGCATTTGTCATGAACTGATTCCAAGTCACCATGCTGTTTATACAGTAAAGAGCGGTAAGGTTTGCCTGGAGACCAGGAACGTGTCACCTCTCTTTGACAATCATTTGAAAATTAACGTGCCTTGAATTTTACTTTTTCCTTGGGTCAAATTTGTTAATGGAAATATTCTGCCGATACGGTCACTCACGTGCGTTGAAGTTAACAGCAAGAGTTGTAGAGAATGAAAAGCCTTATTGAAGGCTGTGAAAAAGAAATGTGAGGATCTCAGAATTCCATCACCAGAGGAAGGTGCCCACAATGCAAAATCTGTCTGGTACTGTCAAGTATTCTGAACCACTGTTAGTTGAGACAAATGAAATTGCTACTGGGTTTTCCTAATGAATACTTCTAACCATTTTGTTAAGCAGCTAAAGGGGAGTCTCAGAGCAATGTGTCTTGAGAATATGAGGTTGAATTTAGAATGAGCTCTGTGCGCATTGAGATTGTATTCAAAGCTACATATCATTCTGTGTGTATCTCTCCTATTTTGTTTATGCATATCTGCTATGCTTACATGTAATTATGTTGGCTTTTTGAGGAAAAAGATCTGAAATTGTGTTGAGCTAAGTAATAAAGCTCTGCAGCAGTCTCTGAAACAATGTCTCAAATAACAAAGGAGCAAAGATCCTTGCCTGCAAATGAACTCTGCTTCTTTTAATAGCTTTAACACTGATAGAGCCTAGCAACAAACTGATGTACTGTAGATTACATTTTTCTTTCTTTATTAAGGTCTGTAGATCACTTTTTTTGTAAGATGTGAAGTTCTCAAATGCTGTCATTTCTTACACATTTCTTACTTAAGGATATATTTCATACTGCAACACCTCTAACTGCAAGCAATGTCTCAAATATTGCATCAGAACTATCCTTTTATCGTCATTTTAAAATCTGCTCTTTTCTGCCTCTGTCCGCGTTACACCTCACAGGCAATTAATGCTGGCAGTTCTGAGTTGTTCTTGAAACCTCTTCCTTGTCAGGGTTTTCTTTCTCACATGCTGAGCTTGGATTACTTTACAATTTCAAATTACTTTTTTTTTCTTCTATCCCTTTCCTTATCCCCACTTCAAGTTGTCTTTTCATCTCGCTATTTCATCTCCATGGAGTCTGATACCATTGTAGTGAAGCTGAAATTTTCAGGGGATTGTTTCAGTCATGAAGTGCTAATTTGATGAAATTGTAGTACTTCACAGGAATTACTGATTTATTCACTCCTTAAAGAAGCTATCAGAATATTTTGATAGCTAGAAATACTGTTTTGGAAGGAATGGGTTTAGGGGCTCTTCTTAAAGTGAGAATCTTAAATGTGCTTGCATATCACATTTTGCCCTATTAGAAAAGCAGATATCTCCTTTTAAAAGTATTATAAATCACAATTTTTTTATGCTTTAGCTTAAAGCAAACTGAAATTGAGAAAATTGCTTCCACAAGCCAGAAGTTAGACTTGTATTTCACTAGAGAACTATGTAAATATCTTTCACTACTACTGCATTCAGTAAACAAGTAGTGCAAACAATGAGTTTGTGGTTTTTTTTCACCCTTGTTGCTCTGGAAAAGTTGTTTACTTATATAAGTTGATTTGGGCAGATTTGTGTTTTTGTTATTTTTCTAGGGGAGAAAGGGTTACTCACCTTGGCTCTGCTGTTCTGAATTCTCAATTAGCTGATTTATTCTTTCTTCCTGTTTGTGGGCGGAAGACCTTAATTTCATTATTCCTCATTCACCTTTGGATGTCTGGCTCTGCCTACGATATCAATTATTGCAAGCCTGCTATTTTATTTGGCAGCTCCATTTGTTTACAGTGAGTCAAATTCCCTCTTTACGTTTAACTTCAGTATCCCCTACAATAACTTGACTTTGTGACCTTGTTCTGCCTGCAGCATCTGGTTGCAGTAGCCATACTCTGTAGATAGCCTCCTTTTTATGTATTTGTTCACTAATAACATATCTGTCTCTTTTATGGACTGAATGTTCCCAGCTTTGTTTTCTGCTTTCTCCTTTCCTTTGTGGGCAAGGGGCACTCAGAATAAATATATCTTCAAACCAGGAATGGGACTGTAGCACTGAGTGAAATAATTGAAGTTGTGAAAAGGTAGATGAGTATCTAGAATTTCTACAATGAAAGTATTTTTGTTGTTTCCAAAGACTGCTGTTTTTCTCCAAATTAGATGGAAGAACTGAAAATAACAGAAGTATGGGTTGAATGGGAACTTGTGGGAAACGTATGGTTCAGAATCTGGGAAACTGACATTGAAAGTATCTTGCTGGGTTTGCAGTGAAATGTCTCACACAGCAGATCTGTGGTGGAACCAAGAGTGGGACAGGGTGCTGGGAGCTTCCTTTCTGGCTAAGCCTGGGATCTAATTGTGGGATGCATGGCTGGCCTCTCACTGTCTTCTCCTTGCTGAAAACTGTAACAGTGCCTGCAAATGTCTATGTGATACATCAAATTCCTTCAGGAGAAAAATTCAGAAGGTGTGTTATTCAGAAGGATTCGGGTATGGGTGTAAATCAGTGGTTAATAACAAACATAAAAGTCATATGTATACTATATGAAGACAGTTTTAGTTTTCATCATCCTAGAATCACAGGTTGGAAGGGACCCTAAAGATCATCTAGTTTCAACTCTGCCCTAGGGGAGGAGGGTTGCCACCAACCAGGTCATACTGCCCAGGGCCCCATCCATTCTGGCTTTGAACATCTTCAGATGGGGCACCCACAGCTTCTCCGGGCAGCCTGTACCAGTGCCTCACCTCCCTCTGAGTGAAAGATATCTGCCTAACATGTAATCTGAATCTCGCCACTTTTAGTTCAAAACTATTTCCCTTGTCCTATCACTATCAGACCTTGTTAAAAAGTTGATCTCATTCCTGCTTGCGTGCTTCTCTCAAGTACTGAAAGGCCACAGTGATGTCTCCCTGGAGCTTTCTCTTTTCCAAGCTAAATGAGCCAATCTCCTCCTTAGGAGAGGTGCTCCAGCTCTTTGATCCTCTTTACGGCCCTCTTCTGGACCTGTTCTAACAGCTCCACATCTTGTGTCAGGGGCCCCAGACATGGATGCAGTACTCCAGAGGGAGACAATCATCTCTCTTACTCTACTGGCCACCCTTTTTCCAATGTGGCTCAGAATTCTGTCAGCCTTCAGGGATGCAAGAGCACACCAATGGCTCATGTCTAGCTTTTCATTCACCAGAACCTTTAGTTCCTCTTCTGCAGGGGTGTTCACAATGAATTCTTCTCCCAGGCTGTACAGATATCTGGGACTGCCCCAGACTAAGAGCAATAACTTGTACTTGACCTGGTTGAACGTAATTTGGTTCTTATGTTGTGCTCACTTTTGAGGCATATACAGGTCTCTCAGGATGGCTTCTGTCTCTTCTGTTGTATCAGCTGCACCACTCAACTTAGTGCCGAGAGTGCACTCAATCTCATTTAAGTCACTGATAAAGATGTTGAAAAGTGCTGGTCCTATGACTGATTCCTGAGGGATACCACTCATTCTTAACAGACAAACAAACAAAAGAAACCCACATGGAAAAAAGAAAACATTACATCTGAACTGTTTGCTTCTAGTGAATGAGTGGTATGTTAGCATTACAATACTTTCCAGATTCTTTGCTTATCTTGTTTTTTTCATTTGTTTTATACTGAAAGAAAAACTAGGCACCAAGCTTCTGAGCAACTAAAAATGTAATTTGGTTACTCTTGGACTCAGTGTAACTTGATTAATTAAATGACTTCTGAAGAAGCCATTTCATCTGATGTTAAAATACTAAGGGATGCCAGATTTGCTGTTATCTGTATTATACTGCATGATTAGTTGTTTAAGGAAATTATTCAGTCAGCTCCACTGAAGCTTCACTTCAATGAGTGCTGTTGAAATCCAGGTACTGCTTGTATGTGTTTGATGCTAGATTGAAGGCTCTTGAATATCTTTACTGTTCTAAATTCTTTAGTATTTTATTACTGTTTTATTAGGTACTGAGCAATTAAAACAACTTTTTTATTTTCCACATTAAGCTGAAGTAGTGCAAGATTCCTCTGTGGACTGAGTAATTCTTGCTTTTTTCTTAGTTGCCTAGATTGTTACATTTTATTACTTCCATTTTTAACTACGATAGTGCATTGACACAAATTAAGGGGAAACACTGTCAAGATGCTAAAAGTATGCTTGCTTTACATTGTATTGTAACTCAGATATCAATAAGAAGTAAGGAATTATCAGGCTTCATGAAGCGTTTTCTTCTTCCTTGCAATTCTACTTTTTCAGGAAATACAATTAGTCTTTCTTATTTAGGCGTGCTCAGATGTAAGTGTTCCCTTTCCTTATCTGATTCAAAACAAACTGGTCAAATACTTTGGTTAAAATTTTCTAATGTCTTGGTTTCAATGCAGAATCCACTGAAATTAAAGCTCAATCTATCCATGATATAAAAGTAATAGAAGCTTTTGTGACATTTCCAAGGAACAGAAATAAGCATCCTATTGAACTCCAATGAAAACAGCAGTAGTGTCTGCTTCATGTCAGGTACAAAAATAAAATATTCATTTGACAAATGATATACTGTAATGCAATACAGGACAGCTTTATGGAGCTGGAGACTAACAGCCAAAAAGACAGACTAGTGGCATTACGTGCTCTCTTTCTGTGAAAGCTGAAAAAGTCAATGCTGCTAGATGGGAAGTCTGGGCTGGGGCATGTGCTGATGATCTGATGTACATTTCAGACAGGAGCTGGAGGTACAGCTGGCTCTGCACTACTGTGTCTCTGGCTACTAGCTGGAGATCATCCAGTCACACCTAGGGCTGATATGCACCTGTGCATAACCTCCAGCACCCCAACAGCAGATGTGGAAGGGTGTATCAATCAGCCTAGCTGAGCTATAAGAGATGGATGAAACAATCTGTGATTAAGGAAAGTATGTGCACCCTACATCTCTGACTTTACCATAGCCTTTGAAGTTGTAGGGGAGCAAGTATTTATCCATGCTTAGTGATGAATTTCACATAACAGACCATGAGAGTTAATTCTGTTGTAAATAATTTTCTGTCTCTGTGGGAAGATGTTGGGAGCATTTGACCTCACTTATGAAAGGCACATCTGTTCTCTCACTGTGCTTGATCCTCCAGACATAGTTTTGCACTTCAAACCTTCCTGGGTCTTTATATGGACACAGTCAGATGCCCTTTCTGCTTGGGAAGGTATATGTAGTGTGAGAGCTAACTAGCCTGTGCTGCTGGAAATTAATGATATTTATACTTGATCATGCCAGAGCTGACAGCAGGTTGAAACTGTTGGCAGAGTATTTCAATTCTATCTTTGTGCTGCAATATTTCGCACTGATCACACACAGTGCTTCCTTGTCTGATGGCTGCAAATGAGGGTGAATAGCAGAGGTGCCTTCACTGTTTTCTGTAAGCTGTGCTGGTGAGCTATACAGCTGCATGTAGGGCAAAGCTCAATTTCTGCTTGTTTGTGTACCTAAGTATAGCAAGGATTTTCTCACAGCCAGGAAGAAAAATTTCTGGGGAAGAAGGTAATTTCTCTATTGTACCAGCTGATACATCACAGGAAAATAATAATTGAAGTGGTTTTGGGTGTAGAAACACACAAAATCCTGACTGGGTTGATTTAGATGGGATGTATCAGCACTGTTTATGAAAAATGGGCACCACTAGCATCAGGATCACCAAGTTTGGAAAAGTCCTCCAACATCATCCAGTCTAGCTGTTTACCTACCACCAGTATTTCCCCACTGAACCACATCCCTTAGTACCAGATCTAAATGTTTCTTGAATACTTCCAGGGACAATGACTCAACTACCTTCTTGGGCAGCCTCTTCCAGCTCCTGACCACTCTTTCAGAGGAGACACTTTCTAATATCCAAACTTCCCCTGGTACAACTTGAGGCCATTCCCTCCAGTCCAATTGCTACAAACATGGGAGAAGAGGCCAATATCTACACAGCCTCCTTTTAGGCAGTTGTAGAGAGCTATAAAGTCTCCCCTGAGCATCCTCTTCTCCAGATTAAGCAATCCTGGTTCCCTCATCTGCACCTCATAAGACTTGTGCTCCAGACCCTCTACCAGTTTTGTTGCCCTTCTTTGATTGTGTTCCAGGGCCTTGATGTCTTTCATTTAGTGAAGGGCCTGAGACTAAGCACAGTTCTTGAGGTGTGCCTTCACCAGAGCTCAGTACAGGGAGATGGTCAACTCCCTGCTCCTGCTGGCAACACTATTTCTAATACAAGCCATGATGCTATTGTCCTTCTTGGCCACCTGGGCACATTGCTGGTTAGTGTTTAGCTGAGCATCAACCAATACCCACAGTTTCATTTCTTCTACACAGTCTTCCAGCCATTCTGCCCCATGCCTGTAGCATTGCCTGGAGTTGCTGAGTGGATGGTGTGAAACGTGTTTATGAGAAAATTTTTAGCTGTGTGCTCTTACAAGCACAAACTGCAGTAATGTAAATGGGAATGTAAACTGCATACAGCAGCAGAACTGCAGACTGCCATCTCCAAGTTTCCCCAGGTGTTACTCCTGGGGAGCTGAATTATCTCAAAATTACCTCATTGTGATAAAGACCCTGATAGACCCAAAACAGGTGGAATTTTGTAAGGTGTTGCCTGTTCCCTCCTCAACGATGTTTGCAGGATTTAGTTTGCTGTTTACTTTGAATCTTAATGACAGCCTGAGATTGGGATGGAGGTGAGTGCCGGCAGGGCTCCCAGCAGTTCAGTTGATTGCAGCATGCTCTGCAGGTGTGTGACAATGACAGCCTGGTTACAGATTTAGCCTGCTTATAAATGGTCTGGCAATGGCATGAAGGGGTACTTATCTCTGTTGGATTAGTAGGGAAGATCATCTGTTTCAGTGCTGGATGGAAAGACTCTCAGTAGAGAGTGCCTTAATCCAAATGTAGAAAAGCCTGTTTGGCTGCACCATGAGGCTCAGTGTGCTTCTTATACCTTCATCTTCCTTCTCACTAGGTCTGCTCTTGCTAAAGTGAAGAAGACTGTATCTGCTGGGTCATCAAAGATGGATGTTAGAGTGCTGCCTACACACGCTAACTCCAGCTGACAAGGAATGGAAGAGGGAGGTTCCCTCTTATAATGAGTTATTATAGCTTTGATCCTTTGTAGAAGAAAGGATAGGCTCTGCAGTCGAGTAGTGATGTACCTAGCGGGAGTGAGAAATGGCATCTGCTTTCCTTTCCATCTATTCCCTTATGCATATCAAATAATCTACTTCTGCTGCCTACGCTTGAATAGGCTCTCTGTGAGCTGCCATTGCTAACAGCATTGTATACCTCAAATCTCCTGATGAGAGAGATTTTGTGAAAAACTTTAAAGAGTAAATGTTTTCCACCAGCCCCTGAACCCCTTCCTCCCAATGTAGAAGGAGGCTGGGACAAATAGATAGTCTGAAGGTGACTGTGTGGCTGCAGGGGTCTCCTCAGAAAGGGATCTGGAGTATTTCTTATCCCTCTTCTGGGTGACTGCTTTTGGTTGTATGACAGTACTAGCTCCTGAGCAGCATGCTGTTCAAGAAAGCAGCGTCAGATCTCTACCCCAAGGTGAGCTGCCTCTTCCTGGCAAGGAGTTGCAAGGAAGAAAAACAAGGAGACTTGAGTGTCAGAGTCATCCTGGTGTCTGTAGCTGGTGATAAAAGGCTGTTAATAAAGGTTTTGAAGTCAGGGCAGTTTTCTCTGCATAAGTTGCTGGCTCTTCTCTTATACCTGCCTTCCTGTTGTCTTTTTGCCCTTGACATCTCTCCCTTTCCTTTTATCTTAATGGGTTTCTGCACTGGAAAGTCAGTGGATGGTTTAACTGGAGAAGTACGTGTATTTTATTTGCCTGTGCAGTTAAGGCATATCACAGAATGTCTTCAGTTGGAAGGGACCTCAAGGATCATCAGTCTCCAACATCCTTGCCACCAGCAGGGCCGCCAACCTCCATATCTAATACTAGACAAGGCTGCCCAGGGCCCCATCCAACCTGGCCTTGAACACCTCCAGGGATGGGGCATCCACAACCTCTCTGGGCAGCCAGTTCCAGCACTTCACTACGTTCTTGGTAAAGAACAACAGTCCTGTTACCCTCAAACTTCATTCCCATATCTTGTTACAGCTCTAAAATATTACTTACTGTTTTAGAAATAACTGAATTTCAAAGTCACTGTTTTCATTATCTTATGCAGATACACATAGACAATTTACCTTTGATAATTGCCCTGTGTATTTCCAAACTTCTGCTGTACCAGTTTTCTGATGAGATCTTGAAGAAAAGGATTGGGTTTAATCTGGGAAATTATGTATATTTTGTATGCCTGTACAGATAAGGCACATAGAGCTAAAGAATATGCAGAACCATTGGAAGGTGCTTAACACAAAGGATGTTTTTCTTGTGCCTTTGCTGAGCATCTTTAAGCGAGGAGAAACAAAAATATCTTGACAGCTCTAAAAATTCACGCTGTCGTTAGGCTAGGGGTGCTCCTGAGGTCACTGGGGTATGAAATCTGCATGCTCTGGCAAATGAGCTGTAACTATTGGCAGAAGCAGCAGCAGATGTAGACGTCTTATGGAAAGCAACCTATTCCGGTGGGACCAGATGTGCTCTTCCAGCACAAGCTCACTGGGTGTTATCTCAGATAAAATGAGTGCATTTTGGCATATTCCCTG
Source organism: Phasianus colchicus (assembly GCF_987193195.1). NCBI lineage: Eukaryota > Metazoa > Chordata > Aves > Galliformes > Phasianidae > Phasianus > Phasianus colchicus. The sequence goes on along the minus strand of NC_143438.1, from coordinate 16,275,941 downwards.
CTGCAGGCAGGGAGGTAGTGGAAGTGCAGGAGTCTTCTCCTTCTTCCCTTAAGAAGAAAGCGTGCTTCCTCCCACTTAGGGAGGACACTGATACCGGTCTTTTCCTTCTGTTTTTGAGGTGGAGAAGGAATGAGGAAACTCTCTGAACATGCAGAGCAAACACCCTCCTGTTAGTGTTGGCAAACATGAAGTGGTTCATAATAATCAGACTGCTAATAATAAACCTTAGATCTCCAACCTCAGCAGGGCCAGTAAAAAATTGTGTTTGGTACTGGTCTCGTTATATTGTCAGTATCACAGCGTACGTCTTACAATCCCGTTTCAGTAAAAACCTTTCTAGTAAAGGTAAATCTCTCATCCTAATATATTCTCATATTTATTCTCATTGTTGGAGGTATTTGTCTGACAGCACCAAATCTGCTTGCTTCAGCAGTGTGGCAATTGCTTTCTGTGCCATATGGAAGCCCCCTGACGTGCTGTGTGTCTGTCTTCTGTAAGTCATGAATTCACTTAATACCTCATTCACGTAGAATAAATGTGAACTCCCTGTTTCAGTTTCATGTACTGCCTTTTAAATGTTAGTCTGAATTTTTGGAATTCTGGTCAGAAGCACAGTGCATCAAATTTCTGGGAGAAGGAATGGTGAGTGTAAGGGTAGTGAGCTGTCTTGGATAAAAAGCTGTGACTGCTGTTATAGCAGTTTGAAACAGGGATAGACCCAAGTGATCTAAAATTGCAAAACTCCCCAAAGATGATCTTCCAGACTTCCTATGTATATAGTGTTCCACAAACCCCAGTGAAAGAATAATCCACAGTATCTTTCCCTTGTCATATCACAGAGCATAGGGATTAGGGAGAAGGGAAAGTTCCAGTTGCATGATGCCTTATTGTTTCTCAAATGTAGGTCTTTCTGTGTTTAGCTTTAAACACTATTTCCCAGATCATGGCTGTTTACTGGTCATACTGGTTTAAAGAAATCAAAACACATATATAATCCTAGCATAAATATATACAAACCGACTGAAATGAAGTAGGGAGAGCTGGGATGTGACATGCGGAAATCAAACTCTATCACCACAGAGTAGTTATAAAGCAGGTATGTTTAATCAGCACATGCCAGATGCAGGGGGACATTCTCACCTAGCCTGCATACTGGAGGGCAAGAAAGGAACATACTGAAAGAGCAAGTTGCTTACATATGCATTAGATGTCCAAGAAAAGGCTAGATTTTTACAATGAGTCCCCAGAATGATTGACATTCCCCCCTTTGCCCCAGGTCTCAGCTCTTTTACACGTGTGTATCTCTCAGTGGTCTTTCTGATGAAGGTCGCTGTGTTATTTTCTTGGACTTGGGTTAGGATGGAGGACACTTGGGTGGCTCTGGTTGGTTGTCTCATCGGCCACAATTCTGTTCACCAATCTGCTGCTGCTTTGTTAATTTGTGGTTTGCTGTTTTAGTCTACTGTCTCCCATTCCAGAGATAGGGGAGCTAACAGTGTTCTCTGGAATCAACACGAGACCTGCTGTCTGCACTAATTGTCTAAGTCTGTAGAAAAGCATCTGTTATCGGCAGCAAGAATCTGGCTTAGCGAGGTCAATCTGCAGCTGCCGATTCAACACCTCGTAACTTTTAACCTAACTTACTTTCCTTAATTCAGATTTGACTATAGGCTACATGCAACAAACTTGGATCAGTCAGATGGTTTTTCAACAGGAAGCCCAAGTGTTGGCAAGGTGTTCTTCAAACACGGTAGGACATGAGGTGTGCAGGCAGAAACATGGCTTTTTGCCAAAGTGAAGTGGAAAAGACAATTAGTTAAAAGCTTAGAGAGAGAATGATACTGTGGCAGGGCTACTTCAAAACACGAGAGAACAGCAAGCAAGTCTGGCTGTTGTCACAGCACAGAGAAATAAAGTAAAGCTGAGCTCACCATAGAAGAAAAAGATTTCTGTTTTTTTGCATTTGGACTCTAGAGGAGCATACTGGCTGGGCTGATCTGTACTCAAATCTGTCTGTAATTTAATTATGCATTGGTGAGAAGAGCTGAGAGAGATGAGGTTCACTTTGGAAAATGCAGCCCTTTCACAGTAAGAACTGCAGGAATATGCAGCTCTGCCAAGAATCAAAGTCTTTGGTTGAACTTCAGAGCACCTTCTATTAGCCTGACCTTTGCTTGCTGATTTGTTTTAGATGGTAATTGGTAGGTGGCAGAGAGTCAGCTTACTGTAATCAAGGTATCTGTAAGCCCATAAATGTGTAGTGAACTGCTCTTCCTCCATACAAACAGATGTGGAGTTGTCATCTGCACAGCTGCTGGTGTTCTTCCATTACGCAGAAAATTGGTCCCTTGCCCTGACAGACAAATCTCAGTTTTCTGTTCTTATGGCTCATCGCTTCAGCTGTCCCCACAAAAACTAATAATCTCCTTGTTCTCTGGAGCTGAGTCATCTTTTACCTTACTTCATTCCCTGAAAATGGGCATCAAAATAGATACTTCAAGAAGCTGTCACAGAAGTTGCTGTTTGCCTTTGGTTTGAGTTGCCAGCGTGTCTTTTGCTTTTATTTGTAACAAGTTGAGCATGTTGTTGGAGCCGGTCAAATAATTTAATTCTTAATCCCTTAAAAGATTTCCTTTGCACAGTAGAAACTGCCTTTGAACTCTGACTGCTCTGATTCTGAGTCCATTGAACTGTATCTTTTGTATTCACTTACATTTGCGGTACGGTTTGTCAAAGGATTTCTCTCCTTGTTGAGGGCTGTGAGGGACTGGGTACTCAGAGTAGTGAGGTTTGTGTCTCATAGAGCTTATGATCTAAACAATCAGGTTCCACAGGGGTTAACTAATAAGCGTAAAATGCTCTGCCCTTGAAGTGTGACCCTGCTGAGAACTGTGCAAAAGTGCATAATCTGCTGTGTTCTTGTCAGATCATGCTAGGTGGCTGGCAAGCAAACTCTTCCAATCTTTGTTCAGAAGAATACAAAGACAATGGTTGTTCATGTCTTCCAGCAACTGCAGTTGCAGTTTTATACAATCATTAAGGTTGGAAGCAACCTTTAAATTCATCCTATCAACCATCCACCATTATTGCCCACTAACCCGTGTACTAAGTATCATATACCATTTTCCTCTGGAAAACTGTCCTTAAGCATAAAGCAATAGAACAGAGCTGGCAGCACTTTAAGAATACCTTTCTGAGGCCACAACAGTTCTTCATCCTTCACTTTAAGAAATTAGGCAGATGAGGCTGGAAACCAGCATGGCTGAGCAAGGACCTGCTGGCCAGGCTAAGGGGAAAAAGAAAGGAAAACTACACACAGTGGAAGCAGGGATGGGTGCCCTTGGAAGAATATAGGGATGCCATCTAGATCTGCAAGGATGAGATCAGGAAAGCCAAGGTGTAGATGGAGTTGAACTTGTCAAAGGACATGAAAATCAAGGATTTCTTTAGATACATAGGCACAAGAGATAGGTAAAGGAGAGTGTACCCCCTCTCATAAGAGCTGGCTTCTTCAGACATGGAAAAGGCTGAGGTATTTAATGAGTTCTTTGCCTTGATCTTCACAGCCAGTCAGGCTTCTCATGCCTCGTGTATTCCTCACCTTCCAAGCATGGGTCTGGGGAGCAAAATTCCTCCTAGAGAAACAGTGGAGACCATCTCATGAGGCTGAATGCATACAAGTCTATGGGACCAGAAGACATGGATCCCAAGATTCTGAAGTAACTGGCTTGTGTTTGTTGAGCCATTCTTACGGCTGTCAGGTGAAGTCCATAGTGACTGGAGAAAAGGAAACGTCAATCCCATTTTTAAGAAAGGGAGAAAGGAACACAAGGGGAACTACAGGCCAGTGAGCCTCGCATCTGTACCTTGAAAGATGATAGAGTTGATCCTCCTGGAAGAGATGTTAGGGCACACGCGCAATGAGGAGGTGATCCAAGGCAGCCAGCATGGCTTCCCCAAGGACAGATCATACCTGATCAATCTGGAGGCCTTCTATGATAGCACCAGTGGACAAAAGGGAGGACAACTGATATTTTCTACCGGGAATTGTGCAAGGCCTTTGACATGGGCCCCCACCACATTCGTATCTCCCCAGTTTTGAGATAAGGATTTGAACTATTAGATAAAGAACTGGTTGGATAGTCATAGTCAGAGGGTAGTTGTCAATGGCTCTGTGTCCAGGTGGAGGCTGGTGGTTAGCGATGCCTCCCAGAGGCCTGCCTTGGAATCAGTGCTATTCAACGTCTTTATCAACAACATAGTGAGATTTAGTGTATCCCGGCAAGTTTGCTGACAACACCAAACTGAGAGGTGCACTTGAGACATTAGAAGGGAGGGATGCCATTCAGAGGGACCTGGACACACTCAAAACTTGGGCACATGACAGCCTAATGAGATTTATCATAACTAAGTGCCAGGTGTTTTACCTGGGTTGAGGCAATCCCAGATATGAGTACAAACTCAGAGAAGAACTCTTTGAGAGCAGCTCTGTGGAGAAGGACTTAGGGGTCCAGATGAACAGAAAAACTGGACATGAACCATCAGTGTGCTCTCACAGCCCAGAAGGCTAATGGTAACTTAAACTGCATCAAAAGAGGGATGGCCAGCAGTGTGAAGGAGGTGATCATCTGTGGGGAAGTCTCTGGTCTCTCAGGACGCACTGGAGACACAACAGCACACCAATGTGATTAAAAGCTGTTAGTCTGCTTTATTGTTAAGCACTATTATATTTATACATATTAACAGAGCATTCTACAAAATGCTCTTCAACCGTTCACACTGGCGCTTATTCAATCAACACCATGAGATATTCTTTCTTCTTCTAAAGGTGTCCTTGGTTCTTATGTTGTTTATCTTGCTCCACAGCTGCTGCTCTGAATAGTTTTTCTTGTATTCCCACAATCATCCCCTCTATTCTGCCCTTGTGAGGCCCCACCTGGAGTACTGTGTCCAAGTCTGGGGCCCTCAGTAAAGGAAAAAAGCAGAGCTGTTGGAGCAAGTCCAAGGGAGGGCATGAAGATAATCAAAGGGCTGAAGCGCTTCTCCTATAGAGAAAGGTTGAAGGAGTTGGGCTTATATAGCTTGGAGAAGTCTTCAAGGAGACTTCAAGGCCTTCCAGTTCTTGAAATGAGCTTTCAAGCATGAGAAGGATCAACTTCTTACACAGGACAGGACAAGGGAAAATGTCTTTAAACCAAAAGAAGAGAGATTTAGGTTAGATATTAGGAAGAAGTTTTTTACTCAGAGGGTGGTGAGGTGCTGACTCAAACTGCCCAGAGATGTTGTGAATACTCCTGTTCCTGGAAGCATTCAAAGCCAGGTTGGATGGGCAGTCTGATCTGGCAATTGGCAGCCCTGACAATGGTAGAAGGATTGGAACTGGGTGGGCTTTAAGGTTCCCTCCGGCCTAAGCCACTCTATGATCTACATGTTTCTTTCAAGGATGAGGACTCTACCACATCCCTGGGCTGCCTGTTCCAGCACTTGACCACTCTTTCAGGGAACTTTTTCCTACTATCCGATTTGAACCTTCCCTGGAGCAACTTGAGGCCATTTATTCTTGTCCTATTGTTGGTAACTGGGAGAAGAGGCCAACCACTCATCTTGCCATAACCTCCTTTTGGGGAGTTGTGGAGAGTGACAGAATCATAGAATCATAGAGTAGCCTGGGTTGAAAAGGACCATAATGATCACCTAGTTTCAACCCCTTTGCTATGTGCAGGGTCACCAACCACCAGACCAGGCTGCCCAGAGCCACATCCAGCCTGGCCTTGAATGCCTCCAGGGATGGGGCATCCACAACCTCCTTGGGCAACCTGTTCCAGTGTGTCACCACCTTCTGGGTGAAAAACTTCTTCCTAATATCTAACCTAAACCTCTCCTGTCTCAGTTTAAAACCATTCCCCCTTGTTCAAATGCCTGAAGAATAACATCAAACCTCTACTGTTATTTCAGCTGGGTATGTTGGGTGTATGCTAACACATAAATAATCCTGTTGTTCAAACTGCATGCTACTGAAAGCCACAGCGGAGTCACCTGGCAGACAAGCCAGGAGTGTCTGGTAGAAGAAAAAGAGAATATGGAGAGATGGGACGTATTTGTCTTTATCTTATGACAGTGTGAAATTACCTAGTTCATTAATACTCTCCCAGCACAGTCTCCTTCCTCGACCCCTCCCTCTGCCTTAGTTTTAACTAACTGTGTAGTAGATTTTTAACATGTCTGGGAAACAACCTCCCTGCTTTTTGTTTCATAGCCTTTAGTTGAAAACAGCTACGAGGACAGCAGTAGAAGCTTGTCACCAGTGGTATCCCTTATTCTCTTCAGAACTGTCTCTGAGGGAAATTTAATTTAATGACAGCTGCTGGAGGGAGTTGGTCACAGGGTCCTGGATTCTCTGGCTTATGGCAACCCCATATGCAATATTACATATGTTGATTTATTTATTTCCAGCAACTGAGGAAAGCTTGTCTCTGATAAGTCTCTGGTTTGATGATCTCAGTGGTAAGAGCATATGGACAAGAAAGTTGGTCCTAACAGGAAGTTTGAGATTTGTGAGCAATAAATGATTAAACACTCCTAGACTCCATTGTACCTACTCAGAAATCCTCCTATCTGTCTTAAGGCAATGTCTGCCTGCTCAATGTCTGCCAGTTCTGTGGCTTCCAAGCTTGCCTGTGCTATTTAAGTGAGTAGAGAAAATGTCTGCTCTTCCGAGTACCTGAACTAAAATCTTAGATACCTCCTTAGAACCTTCCTTTCAATGAGAAAAGCATTATGCTTGTCTTAGAAAAAGATGAAATCTTGTTCTTCAACAAAGGAAATCCACTTTTAGAAAGCAGCTAGGCTTTCTTTGTACCTCTGCAGTGTTATGCTGTTTTGGCAGACTAGAGACAATGAGCAAGACCAGGTAAATGGGGTAAATCATTTATTTCAAAGCTCAATCTAAAAGTAGACTCCCTTGAAAACTGGGGTGAAATATGTAGTAGGGTGTTAGTTCCTTTTCAGCTCATCCATCTATGAGCCTGATTGCTTTTTCCTGCCACGTTCTTTTGCTTTAAAGGTAGGATTGGCTGTTGCAGGGGAAACAAAAAAGGCCAAACTTTGTTCATTATGATTCATGATTAAGAAAGAGACTGGACAAACAATTTCCAGATCAGGTTCTCTGTAACAGAAATTGATCTTACAGTTCTCATGGTGTTTAAAACTTACAGTGTGTGTCAGGCAGTGAAATCAGTGTTCTGCTTGTGGGCTTCTGAAATAGAAATGGAACTGCTATTAAAACTGACACTGTCATCAGCTCATCCTCATATTTACAAGGCTGAAAGTGAATTATAATTTCTAATCGTACTTCCTTTTAGCAAATGATAGTAATATCCTGAGTGTCAGCTGCATGAGGCCAGGAAAAACATATGGACAAGGCGCGATCTTCCCAGAGGTGTGCTCAGACCACCGTGAGATGCTCAGTCCAACAGCACCCTCTATGTCCTACGAGTTTAAGCGCATCTCAGTGCATCCCTCACAGATGTGATCTGTGTCAGGTGGCGATATCACTGACGATGCATTTTCTGGGCAACTTATCGTTTGATCTCAACGGCACACGAAGGTTAAAAGCAATTATTAAGCAGAAGAGTAATTAAAGCCTTGGTGAACAAAATAAAATGTGGTGGAATCGAGCTTCTTGCCAACTCTCTCAGTGCTAGGAAACCAATAATCCAGGCAAAAGAACAGAGGCTATGATTCACTGAAGAGTGCATTATGTAGAGTCTGTGAACATTTTAGGGAACGACGGCATTATACAGTGGTGCAGGCATTACATGGTGGGGACTACATGGAGGATGATTTGCAGAAATATTACACTGTCTGTATATATGACGCTATATTAGCCTAGATAATTGATCATAATTATTCTGCACGCAGATAATGTCTCAAAAGTTTCAAATACATATAAAGCATTATTCTGCAAATCATCCGTCTTGTATTGCTCACCTCAACATAACACTCACTCCTCCCTATAAACCCTGCACTTTCATATAATGCCAACCTCCTTGTAACCCTTACCCCCTCTATGTGACACCCTCTTCAATATAACTGTCCTCCATATGGTATCTGCACAGATCCATATAACACCCTATTTATATAATAACTCCCTTAGAATTGCCTTCATCCAATCTCAGTAGCACAGAATAAATTCTCTGGCAGTGGATGTTAAGATAATATACATTTAAAAAGTTTCACATTTTACAGTGATATAAATAAAGAACTGAAAGAAAGCTTCACTCCCAACAAAAACAAGGTATCTCCACGTTCCAATTCAATCCCTATCATTAAAAAAAAAAAAAAGACCATAACTGTTATTTATGTCTCTAATTTATTGTCACTGTAACACCCATCTAAATATATTGTCTATCCCTCCATATTATGTGTGCACCTCAATAAAATGCTTCCTCCAAATAACAGTCCCCTTTGTATAATACTTCATAAATAATCCACCATGTAATACTTTCAACACTCACCTCAGTATAGTGCTTGCCCCTCCATATAACCCATGAACCTCAGAATAACACAGCCTTCCATATAGCCTCTATATAATAGAATAATTCATCAGGTTGCACACTCTAAGATAATAGAAATATGAAGGTTCACATTTTACAGTCCAATAATTCACATTTTATGGTCCAATAAAGAACTGAAACAGAGTTGTGGTTTAACTCAGCAAGCTGCCAGTGGGGTTTCTCTACACATGTAAAACTACATGGTGATGCAGGATGTGTACCCACTGTATCTGCTCTCTTGAGTTGAGAAATCCTTACTGCTAATAGCTGAGATACTGGTCCAGTCAGGTGAGGAGCAACACATACTGTATGTCCAGGCTATTGGCCCTGTTGTCCCAACATCATAGTAGTCAGGTGACAACGTGCTCATTTGGATGACAGATGAAGTCTTTTAGCATATCTCAAAGCTTGTCCATAGTAAGGGTTCACATGTTTATTGCCTTCCTCATGAGTACTGACTCTTCTTCCACTTATCCTCATGATGGCCCTCCTTCATCTTCTTCTTCCATCTCATTCTAGTAGGACTTTATTTCCTTACTAAATGAGCTGACTTTCACAGCCATTTTTTTTTTATTCTTGTGTAGAGGAGTTGAACCACAGGGCCTCTTGCAGGGGTTGGAGCAACCACATGGCCTATATGGAGAGTGACATTGTATGGAATATAATTTAGGAATTACACCTGGCTTGTTTAACCTATGAACCACATTTGGCCCAGCCCATCTTGTACTGCTGCCTCCCACTGCCCAGAGCCATCATGGCAGCAGCTCTGCCCCACTGAGTGGCCTATGTATATGCAGCACAAGACAATTCTTCTTCACTCAATGAGGCCCAGGCAAGCCAAAGGGTTGGACACGTGTGTATTACACTGTATATATATATGACACTCTTAAAATATTGTCTAGCATACAGAGTACTTATGATCACTTATCCTTTTTATAAAATACGTGTGAAGTTGGATTGGAACAATAAGAAAGAAAAAGAATCACAGGAAAGATGCTCCGGAGTCTTCACTCATTTTGCAAACCAAGCTCCAAGTCTGATCCCTGTGCTTTTGACTGGGTCTTTCTTCTCTTCAAGAGTATTTTTCAAGGAAGCTCACAAGGTGGTGCTGTATCATCTTCCACGTCAGAGCTAGGAAAACTGTTTCATATTGACCAAAACCAGAATGGAACAGATTCACCCTTCCAGACTGATTTCAACCCATCTGGTTTGCTTTTGGTTTGGTGTTTTGGTGGTTTTTGGTTTTTTTTTAATTTTTTCCTTTTCTTTTTCTTGCTTTTCTTTGAGGCTCTGAGAATTGACTGTTGGTACAGCTCTGAGGAAAGAGATTAACTCTTCCTGCTAATCTCTGAAGTGATGATGTACAAGAAATTAAATCTGATTTTTCTTGGGATACACTCAGAAACCTATGAAGGTTTCTCCTATTTAGGCATACCTAAATATTTGCTTAGTACTCTCTTATTTTAGTTACTTAAGGGAAATGCAGTGTCAAATAACTGCATGACAGAAAGTTGCATTGCAATCAATAGAAAAAAATGCTGTGCACGTTTGAATGGCTTTAGAGTTGAAATTTTGGTGAGGGGAAGGATGTGGACAAGGTAAACTTGTTTCTTTACTTCAAAATGTATTCGGCATATCCCAAAGTTTTCTACAAAGAATCTGCTTTGTCATTGGATGCTCTGAACATGCTTGTTGCAGGCAAAGTATTTAATCCCTTGCAACACACTCATATCTGGAGAAAATTCTTTCACTCTCCTCTCCTGGGGTAATTTCAAATTATTTCACTCCATGGGCTTCTTTTCAGTTAATTTTAGTATAATCCTACTCTTTTTACACTGTTCTCGGTGCTGCCCCCCCACCTTCTAATTCAGCTGATTTATTATGTGCTAACAGCTACTTTGAAAGAAGAAAATTCAAGTGTTATGAGTGAGGCATACCTCTTGCTCTCTAAAAAAGGAAGGAGGCCATACATGCTCATAGAAGACATTAAAATGCTTATATAACTACTGTTGTTTTAATATAACTATTAATGTACTGCATCTCATGTCATATCTTGCATTTTGGTGCTATGAGGTTATAGTAGCCAAATAGTATGAGAGGAAAAATGTTCCTTGTAAACTCTTCAGAAAAGGAAGACACTCAGCCCAGAAATGTTTCTAGATTTATTCCTTTCTAAATGTGTAAATAAGAGGGGGCCCACATAGGTATTGTGTGGTTTGTACTTACAAAAGCAGCCACGACTGACAAAAGCCTTTCCAGCCTGGAGATGCTGTGTAGTTTGCTCCTGGAGAGGTGTGGGCTGAATTTTGGCATTGATAGTTCTGCTTTTCAACAGCATAAAGAAAATGCTTTAGTTAAAATCATTAAATATTCTTTTGGAATGTTTTCTCTGTATGAAGAGTGTATTTCCCAAGGAACACTAAGGGAAAAAATATTCTTTCCTACCAGGCAGCTCTGGGTATATGCGTACCTGCAGAATGCCTTAGGTAAAATCATTTATGTCTAAAACTGTGAATCACCATTATCCACAGCTATTGCTAAAGAATGCCCTTGTGGACCTGCCATGTTTCTGTCCCTTGTTCTTATGAGAAATGCAAGTTGAGCTCCTAGAAACCTTCCCAGCAGGTTCTGGTTCCAGGAGCCCTCATCTTTCAACAGTGGAGGAAAAAACATCTAGGCTTGAAAAGATTTTTCTTTAAGTCCTAAATTGTTTCTAATCACGATTTCAGATGCATCACAAAGGCTCTAATTGTGATCAAAGAGGATCTATAAAATGGTGACTTCCTGGTTTTGATTTGCAATTTTCTTTCTCTGTTTCACTTTTCTTCACATATTATATTACTTTTTAAAATAATTCCCAGTGGGACATTATCTGTGAGATGCCTTCCCTCCCAGCCTGCCTAGAACTTAGCAATTAAGATAGAGAGTGCAGTGGAATTGCTAGGTCACAGCCTGAACCAATGGTTGATCACCAGGTGAGAAGGTGTGGCTAATCCAGGGAGTTCAGGTGCAAGCAGTGCACCTCAGTGATTGGAAGAGGTGGAGCCAGGATACACCTCTCCTCATCCCTCATTTAAGGGTTAGCAGCTAAGGGATCAATGCTTTGTTGGATAGAAATTCTTCTCATCTTGAGCTGTTGCTGGTTATTGGAAGGGGTGAGCTGAGCTGGTTTTCTATTCATTTTTGTTATGTGTTTTTGCTCTGTAGTTTCTGTATTCCATCTTTTCCTGTACAGAGGGGAATGAGGTAGGAGCATGAACAGGGCTATTCAGCTCAGCATTTCTCCTGGTGGTACTGCGATGCTGGGCCAGTCGTTTGCACTACTGGCCAAAAACCTCAGTTTGTCTTAATCATAAAACAGTGTAACTAAGGAAAGTAAAGATGTCACCTGCTTTGGGCTGTAATAATTAACTACTGATTTATTTTTTTATTTAACAAAAACAAAAGGCCCTGAAGAAAGGTTCTGATCTTAATGAAAGATCAGAGGCAATATATATTTTTAATAAAAATACTATCTGAGCAAGCAAAAGGTCATGCTTGGAAAATGAAATGTGAAATGCTTTTTTTTTTTTTTTTTTTTTTTTTGTCAGCATTTACAGAAGGAATAATATCATCTGAGAACATGACAGAAACTACTTTTTAAACACTGAGTGAAACACGCTTGTAGCAGCAATTGAATGTTTTGTTTCAGTAGCCCTGCAGAGGTATGTGTATGTATGCTCTTAAATAGTAGTAAAAAGGAGTTTACTAATGAGAGGACTACAGCTGTTGATCAAAGACCAATCGTAGACATTATTATAATCACTTTTTAATGTGGCAGAAAGAAAACATAAGCTATTAAAAAGTTGTTAGGAGATAAATTTCTTTTAAAATAGCTGAATTTTTGAAAACAGCCATGTTGTAGCAGTGTATTTTAATTACTGACATATATGAATTTTTTTTGATAATCAAGTAAAAGTTCGTGGAAAAAAGTCTTGATTTCTGCTATATGTTTTCTGCTGTTCTTTTTTTTCCTGACATCATTCCTGGTGTAGGGAACAATATTTTCATTCTAAGTTGATCAGTCTTTTTAAAGAAAAAATTATTTTTGTTTTATATATTAAGGAAAGCAACAACCCTGATGAAAACTAATGATTCCTTATTTCCTATGAAAATAAGAAGAAAACAATAAAACTGTTTTTATAAGTAGTTGTATGTTTGATAAGCTGTAAAACTAAAAATGTAGTTATTTAAATATAGTATTTTTTGTTTTGCTTTAATTTTTTTCTTTATTCAAACTAATTGCTTTCTTGCACTATTTCAGAAACCCATTATTTGGTGATGTGCACAGACTACCTGATTCTCAGATAGTTCTAGCTTCTGTTCAGAGCCTATTTCAAGCAAAATTGTTATGGTTATTGCATTATAGAAAGTTAAATATTTCATATACACCCTTTCAAAGTCAGGCAGTTGAGTCCAACAGGCATTCTTGCATTTATATTCTGAGTATGAAAGAATGTTTCACAGTATTACTTGGGGTCTCCTCTTCACCCCAAACCTACAATTGCTAATATGTTGGCTTCGTCCCACTGATTTATATATCATCTCTATATAAATAGTTCTGAGAGTAATGCCCCCCTTTTATTTCCATGGAAGCTGTAACAGATACAAAGGGCACAATAACACCTTTTGATAGAGAAAATTTTCTGCTACAAACAGCTATTTTTCAGCACAGTTACCACTGTGAGCTTTGCATTTTCACCAGTGACAATGGTGAAAGCCTGCATGTTGCAGCTGTATTAACTTGCATACTGTCCCCACTGCTGAGATGCACCTCTCACTGTGCTCACGTTCACTGTTTGGTCTCCATAAACATTCAGCAAGTACTGATGAATGTCACTATGTGCCACTTTTTCCATGTGGAGGAATTGCATTACAGCCCTTTGCTTCATGTGCGCTCCATATCAGGCTCTGGACTGTGCCTCTGCTGCCACCTGTCTAATGGCAGTAAAATGTATGGTGGGAAGGTTCATCCTTCACTGCCATGTCACTGTCATCTGCCTCTGATGTTGTAAGCCAATATAATAAAATAGGAGGTGTTACTTTTGGAGCATTCTTCTTGCGTGTGTGTGTATATACATACAGCAAATTGTAAGAATTCGGAGGCATGAGTGATTTCTTTAAGATGCTGCAGAAGTTCCTAAACATTTGAGAACTGACCCTTACAGGAAAAAAGTGTTTAATTTCTTATTAGGTGTGGTCACTGCAAGTTTGTGTTACCATAAAGCATGCAGTTTGCTTTTCTTTTAATTTAGCTTTTGTTAATGTATGATTAATGGCATTTATTTTTTTTGTTTTGTTTCTGCCTGCTTGTATGTATATGCTGACTGAAATGGACTTAATTCATGCACCTAAGAGTAAAATGCTCTACACTGCTGTCCAGGATGCATACTGTTTCCAAGCAGTACAAATTCTCCAAGTTAGTTGCATCGCTTTCCAATGGACTTGCAGAAATTGTGGTTTCTCCATTATACCCATCTCTAATTTGTATTGGGTTCAGCTAGGACAGAAGTGATTTTCTTCATGTCTGATATGATGCATGTTTTGGCTTTGTGGTGTTCAGTCAAAGAGCAGTTCTCTATTGATTTCACTTCTTTGCATGACCCCTTAGCACCAGCTAGGGATCTGTCTTTAAGAGGTCTGGGCTATGTCCCAAGATCCTCAAAACCCCAGGAATAAGGCAGGGAAGGCATATGTCTGGGTGAAAACAGTCCCCTGTGCACTGTTCTCTGCCCCCACCCACCAACACAGGGTTGGAGCAATGGCTTTCCCTGAGGAGAAGCAGAGACAGAATGAAAAGGGGGGAAGACTAGTCCTTGGGGTGTAAGTCTTGACAGCTGACACAAGGAGTGCATTTGGTTTCTAGTCTACAAACTGTAATTACTCTTCTTAAGAATTCTTTCAGGGTTGAGGCCTGTTATTACTAACCTGCAGATGCTCTGAAATGGTCAGCATGCTTTAAGCCCTAAATGCGATCCTCTTGCATTTATAAAGTTGTGGTTTTCCTCATTACTTACATACAAAGTGTTCTTCCATTATTCCAGCCTGTTCCCACTGCTTTGCCTTGTCTCTTCATTTTCATTTTGCCAGCTTAATCTCAATTCTTATTATTTGGATGGGAAGCTGTATCTGAATTACTCTGGTTTTTCCACTTCCTCCTTTCACCTCCCTTACTCCTTTGAAAACTCATATTTTGTTTTCTGGAACATTTCCCAGTGATTGCAACAGAAGCTATTTAATTTCTAGATGAAGGAAATAGTTATTAGCTGACACAGGACTAATCCATCACACAGATGGGACAAATGCTTGCCCTCAGCAGGAAGACATTAAAAACTGTTCAGCACTCTCTAGAGGCTTTTGGGGTGGCTTTAGGGAATTGCTTGCAAATCTCATACTAAGAACATCAATAACTGTATCTTCCTTTTTGTTTTCCATATTTCATCCTTTCACTGAATGCTTGTTTTTTGGTGTATATTGGGTTTGAAGTAGCTTGTTGTAATACAGAAATGAAAGCTCCCCTTTTGTGATGTATTGAAATTGCATTTCCAATATCAGGGTAAAGTGTTAAAAAGTGACTCATGCATGCTTTTAATCAAGGGCATAATTGTGTGAAGAGGTTTGATCTCATAAAAGCTAGAGGGCCATATTTAAGTAATGAAAGGAACCTTTCTATCAATTCTGGTGGCTCTTTATTAGTTGGCTTGTTTATTTGCTGGTTTGTTGGGTATTTTTTGCACTTTACTGCTAATGGCACTGTTTTTTTGATACTAGTTGTAAAAGGCAGTATAGCAAAACATCTCATGTGCAGTTGTGATTCATGTTTACAAATGGAAGTTATGTGTGTGCTACTCAACAGTCTTTCTAAAGTTTTCCCTTCTGATAATTATGATTTCTGATTTTCTGCATTGCAGATTGTTTGCAAAACTAGGTCTTGAGGATTGAATTACTCTTACCTAGCAGCAGTTCTAGCCCCAGATTAGATGTGGAAATGACTTCCTTTGCCTTGGAAATGAAGCTGTGTGCACACCTACTTTAGCACACGCTGAATACTGGAAATTTTCAAGGTAGATTTGAAGCATTTTTTCAAGATAGGACTGAATTTCCCATTGTCTCTCTTAATTTATGTGTCAGTCTATCTTAAACAGTGTGGACATCACTGCACAGGAAATCCTGCTGTGGATCATGTTGTTTATAACCATCTAGGCATTTGTGAGTTATGGACACTCATTGCCAAATTGTAGAGATTGAAAAGAATCTTTGAAAGTCGTCTAGTCCAACACCCTGTTAAAGCAGTTTTTCTACAGTAGGCTGCATAGGAAAGTGTCCAGGTGAATTTTAAATAAGATCCTACTTATTGCATTGTTTTCTTCCATGCAGGATCCTGAATTTCACTGTATCATGTTCACTGCATCCAAGGCTGCCTCAACTTTCACACTCACAACTAGTCCTTCCTTTATAAGAACAAGGTCCAGCTGCACATTTCTCCTTTTTGACTCTTCCACCACCTGCCTCAGAGGGTTTTCTTTCATGAACTTCAAGACCCTGTTGGCCTGCTTGTGCCTGGTGGAGTAGCTTCTTCAGCAAATACCAGAGTGGTTAAAGTCCCCCATGAGAATGAGTGCCTGTGACAGACTACTTCTTGCTGTCTGTAGGCCTCATCAACTTACTCTTCCTCCTCCCGATTAGATGGATCTTACACACAAATATTAAGAGCTTTAGGCTGTAGTTTCATGGTCACATTAAAGCAACAGATATTGCTGCTGGACCTGAGGAAGCAGTCTTGTCCCTGTCCTATCTTGTGTGTGTAAAAGGAACCCATTCATGTTGCTGTAGTCTCCCTCTTGGCAGTAAGAAGTGAGCAGGATTTGGGCAATGATTTAGGTCCAGCATTTCTCATGGCCTTCTGTACAGTTCCTGGGGTGGTTGCATAAGGAGAGAAGCAGAAAGATGCTGTTGACATTGCAGGGTGGATATTGCCTTAGGGTTCACACTGGCCCATTTGCAGCATGGGCACCTTTTGTCTTTGAAAGACAAAGATCTGTTAAGAAGCTTGAAACAATGTAAATGTAGGGGCTGAAAGAGTTACCTTCTTGATGCCCAAGGAAAATCTGACATGGGTGCAATTACAATACTTTCTGGAAAAACAGAGGAAGCACCCAAGTGAAAGTGATCCCCTGGTGATAAAGTTCATCAATTTTAGGTCCCACCTTGGCAGTGCAAGTTGCTAAGGAGGATCAAGGGGAAAAGTTAACTCTCAGAAAATACATGTTCAACAAAGGTGAAGAACCCTCTTCAGGCAATTTCAGCAAATTAAAGAACAGAGCAAGGATAAGAAAACGGCACCTTTTTAAAATTTTTTTTTATTTTTTTTACTCTGCTATCTTACTCATTTTCAAGCATTTTTGGGCTGTATATTTCTAGGGAGTTAGTAGTTACCCTCTTACTGTCCTTGATCTGTGTGAAGAGGGAACAGGAACAAGCATTTCAGATGCTGTAAAAGCTTTCTTTTGATTACCCTGGTTGAGAACATGATGTGCTCAAAGGAGTCATTTAAAAGGTAAATATAGTTTTTCCAGCTTCCAAAGTTGTTGTGAAGGCTTTTGTGTGGTCCTTGTCTTCTCTTGTTCTAAGGAAATAGAAAGTGAGCAGCCACTTCAGAACCTCTTCCATCCTTCTCTTCCCTTGTCCTTATGCTAAATAGGGAAGCTAGCTTGTGCCTCAAGGTTGATGTCTAATCTGAGTGTTATAAATGTTTTTCTATGTTAAATCTCCAAGCTCTTTCAGTACAAATGAATTCAGGGGGAAATCAAGCTTCTTGTTGTTTTACATTTCTTTCATGCATGCAGGTGCACTACTGATGCGTGACTCTGGTTGTAAAAATGAGCAAGATTTCATAAACCATGAAGAAAGGGAATTATGTTGAAGGTGGATGAAAGAGGCTTCAGCCCACTTTAAAACAAACAAAATAATTGTTAGTGCAGTATGTTTCTTTTTATGCCTATTTTTATGCCTTGCTCTTTTCCTGTGTTTGACCAGCAGTGCTTACTTGGCAGAATCCTTGTGCTTAGGGTAATTAATGCATCTGTTTGGTGTTTCACCCAGTTGTGTGAAGAAAGGGGTGTGCAGCACCCAACATGTCAATTTAGGACTACTGATTATGTTGTTGCTTCTCTAGTCTGGAAAAGATATTGGCTGACAGAAGGGATGCAAATGCAGTGAAGCTAACTTTTCAGAGAAGAATAAATTCTTCTCTGAAAGAAGAATAAATAAAGCTGATTTATGAGGTTCTGGTCTGCCCTCTCGAGGTTCTGTCAAATTCCAAAAGCAATAGGAAGATCCAAAATCCTTGGAGATTCAGGAAAAAAAAATATATATATTCTCACTTCCGGTAGCATTAAATGCAGTTTCAATTGTTGATAATCTCTGCAGTCATTTAGCCTGTGAATTGACAATAACTCAACTGGAAGTCTAAACAATTTCTAGTATAGCGTCTAAAAACAGTTTGTTATGTGTAGATCCTTTTTCCACGGATGCTTTTGATTCAGGTTAACCTTTATAAAAAAACAAAAATTGACATTCAGAATGTTAATATAGTATTTCTTGCTAAAGAATAGTTGGCTTTTCATGGCTTTTTTTCACTGAAACAGTAATTAAAATATAAATGTGAGATTTAGGAAGGCATGGCTTTATGATGATATAAAACTTGTATTAGAAGAAATTTATGACAGTGAAGTTAACCACTGGCTTTTTTCTACATTAAAGTTTAGTAAATTTTAATGACCTTAATTTTAGACCGCTGTTATAGGGAAATGCTTCATCTTTAAATTTTTATGTGTTTCCTGCTAAAAATAAAGGAAATCAGGTAGAGCTAGCTGAGGGGTGAAATTTAAAAAAGAAAACTCTCTATAACCTGTCTTTATATGATCCATGGGCTTAGAAATGAACAATTTGAGCCAAACAGTATGCAATTTTCATGGCCTATGTGATAAGAAGCATGTAGGTGTTTTTTTTTCCTGCTTCAGAAAAGAAGAAAAAAGCAGAATTGTTCTCTGCAGCTATATTTGGTTTTGAATATATTTGGTTTTGAACCTTCTTGAGATGGCTGCTGTCTACTCAACTTTGGGAGGAAAACTGCAGCATTTCAAAGAAGAAAAAGAAGGTTTGTGTGTAGCGACTACTGCTAGTAAGTAATATTGGGATGAAATAACTGAATGCGTGGCTGTAGATATCCTTTATTTTGGAGCATCTCTTATTGCTGTAAGGCTGTCACCAAGCTGACTACTCACGCTGTGATGAATTTATTCAAAATAGGAGATTTCAGTTCTGTTTCCAGTATGTTTGGAAATGTAATCTAATCTATAATGGGGTATATCAGCAAGACCTACCCCATCAAATGCTATTCTGAAGCAGCCTCTTCTGGCTCCTTCGTTATTCAAGATACACCTAGATTCTACTATTGCCTTTTTCAACCTGTGATTTTGTTAAAATAAAGGCAACTTCAAGCAGATATGTCTGTTGCTTGGGAGGTAGCAACGATGTCTCTGGTGAAACAAGTCTAGTGACTTAATTTGGTACTTCTAGTGATTGGGCTGTGGGCAACACTTCTCTACTCTCCAATTATAATGGAGAAGAAAACAAGAAAAGCTCAATCTGAGAATATCTTCCATTGAAAAATCCAAGCAGACCTCAGAAGCATTATGACCCCAGCATACACATATCTCCATTGGGTAGGAAATGGTTGCAAAATGAACATCTGTGATCTTTTCTTTGCATATGTTGCAACTTGCACAGCCAGAGTAGAAGTCTGCAAATATTTTTCTCTTCCTTCCTCTCTGCACTGTGGAAGAACACTCATTCCAGGTGGACTTGACAGCATTTTTCAAATTGATGAGAAAGTAAACAATAAATCTACAAAATATCCAGAAACCAGTAAGATGTAAATAACAAATGCCTTTTCATATTTCTCACCAAAAGACTGAATAAAAGGGAAGAAAAACAAACACCTTTTTTTCCTCAAGTCTCAGTTTATATTTTTGTGAATAATGAGTGAAACAGAGCTTAGCCAATATAATCCTTATTTTGAATTTGTGAAATACTGATCATACCTCTCAGCAGTACACTTATTTTAATA
The DNA here is from genome assembly GCF_987193195.1 of Phasianus colchicus. NCBI lineage: Eukaryota > Metazoa > Chordata > Aves > Galliformes > Phasianidae > Phasianus > Phasianus colchicus. The sequence continues at coordinate 16,256,216 of NC_143438.1, read as the reverse complement.
GCACAGTATGCGATTCTATACCTTGCTAATGTCAAAGATGCAGCAGTTACTACTTATTTTGAAAAAAGGACTTGCGAAACGTGATTTTACTAAATTGCAGTGCCTGGTATTTGATATTCTGTTTCTATGGTTTAGCAGTAAATCTAGCTCTATTACCTACTTGATAATGGATCTTACTAATGCTGTGAGTATATTAAAAATCCATCATGTAGAGAAAGGCATTGGTCCTGTACACAAAACTAAACAACAGGTATTTTACAAATGTAAGATGATTCATCAAAGCCATAAGGACAGAAGGAATTTCAAGGGCTCCTGGAAGTTTTATCTTTGCTTATATAAATCTCATTCTCATCTCTTCATTCAGTTTATAGACTTTTTGTGATGATTGTAAGGATAAAAATGCTATCTTTTACCTAGACAGGCCTGTTTGAGAAGTGAGGTATTTCAGATCTCTTCTATTTCTAGTTACTTTATTTGGTTTTCCGCATATCATTAGGTTTTTTTGGGGGGGGGGGGGTTGTGCCAGCTGATGCATAAAGACTTTTTTCTTGCTCATTAAGTATTTGGCACCTAAGTCAGCTCTGAGGATACTTTTGGATAGAGACGAAAAATGATGCTGTGCTAACTGAGGTGGTTAGTCCAACTGGTCCTGCTGAAGACTGAAGGAGATGTGCTGGAGGAACAGAAGTTTTACTGTGAGTTTCATTGACTTAGAATATTTTTCTTTGCAGGGCTGGATCCTAAAAGTTCCTGAACATCAATTCCTCTTGAGAGCATGGGGAATAGAAGGCACTCAACATTTCTTCAGTTACAGCCATGTATGAGCGCTGAGTTTTCAAATATAGGTTTAATGTCAGGCTTGAGAGCACCATTTCTTTTTTGCCTAAAGAAAATGGCTGGGGGGAAGTAGTGTGCAGGTGAGAGACCTGTGAAAACTGGCTGGGTTCAACCACAGTTTAAAAAAAAGAAAAACCACCAAAAATACAAAAGCAGACCCAGTCCATTTAGCTACCAGCAGTGACTCAGAGTTCCCATTAGTCTGGAAGAATGTAATTCTGCACATAAGGTATCTACAGGTGCGGACAAGCCTGCAGCTAATATTCCCTCTTTGTCTTTTGTTTAAAACTGTGAACACAACTCTTTTATTTTCCCGCTCTGCACTGTTACACAGAGAAGCACAGGTTTGAATCAAAAGGCAACTATAAATAAGATGAGAGAGTTTAAAAGTGCCATAATATTTCTGGAATCTACTTAGTATTTAACACCCTTTAAAAAATAATCACTGCCATTTACAGCGTTTGAGGTCAAGTGGGAAAGTAATGAGGCTTATTATTACTTTTTAAAATGACTTAAACTATCTGCAGATAAGTGGGTTATTTTTGCATCATCTATTTTACTTGAATTGATTCCCTCCATTTAAGTTAATAGAAAGAATCCTAACAACTCTTCTGGACTTAGTTTTTCATCTGCATTCTGATACAGGGAAAGGACATAGCGATGAAGTAGCAAGAGCAAGCTGGTAATAAAGTTCAGGTGAGTGATGTTTTTGATGTATCAGTGACGTTTTTAATATATTTCTTACTGTGGTCAAAAACAAAAACTATTACAAATAAATAAGAAACCAGCCAACTGGTAACACGTGTACTTCTCCTTATTGCAGAAAGTCATTAAAATGTCTTCAGTAGAATGTGCTTCTGAAAGTTGTGTTTACTAGATTATTGTTTGAAACTAAACTCTGAAAAACCAAATGCTGTCCTCATGTTCACCATGTTTTTCTTTTGTTTAGATCATAAGTTCAATTATGTACTCAATCTTTTTCTAAAACTGCATCTTCTTGGCTTTTAAGATTTGGTTTTCAGTTTAAGGCCAATAAACCTCTTAAAAAAAAAAAAAACACAACTGAATTTCTCTGAAAAAAGCCTCAGTTTCATCAAACAACACAATGCAATTCTGACTCAGTATAAGAAATGCCCTAATAATCTCTAGGTCACTTATAGGAGAAGATCCCCAGTGGTCCTGCTGGTGGTTCCCCAGCAAATTCAATAGTAACTCCCACAGGATCACTGTAGTTACACAGTGGAAGGAAAATTGGAAGTGGAGGAAATTGGAACAGAAGGTATTTGTAAAATTGATGTACTGATTAATAATATATGGAGCATAACTACCTTTCTTTAGAGTACACTGATTCTGCCTAACTTTGTGTCTCAGGTGCTTTGAGTTGTGAGAGGTCCACTGATTTTAAGAACATGCCTTATTCAATTATGAAAATAAGTTGAATTAAGGTTAAATTACGTGAAATATTGCCCTTCCAGATTTTTTTAGCAGGTGAGAGTTCAATATTTCAAAGTCAAAACATTAGTGTTTTTTCAAAGGCCGAGATTTACTATGAGTAAGTTATGGTGTGACCTCCATCGTTGTGCAGCCTAGGAACCCTGCTTGTAAACCAAGCCCTCTGCTGTACAAAAGGAAGAAACTAGGCTCCGTGCTTTGCCACCAGAGTATGCCATGGAGACAATATTTTATGAAAGCTGGCACATGCAATAGTCAGTCTGTGGGGTGCTTTTCTGTGATTTCTGTTAAGTAATTTATAGCAAAAGGAATACCATTTGACTTTTTTTTTTCAGATTCACAGTAGGAAGAAAGTTTAATCCTTTTGAAATTAAAGTGATAACCTCTTATTCCTGATTAGTTCTGAGTACTGAAAGACATTATTTTAACTAAGTTATTAAGTAGAGAGTTCACAGAAACAAAAAATGATGGAAATAAGGAATTGAGTTGAAGTTCACTGATATGTTTAAGATTAAACTGTTTGTGTATTCCTCTGTGCTGCAATGAGAGTGCGAGTTAACATTTGGCTAAAGCTGATTGAAATCTCTCCTGTTGAAAGGTTGGCATACCTTCTTCATTTTCCCCTCAGCCTGTGTTTCAGCAGCGTTGTTGTGCAGGGGGCAGTCAGCTGCCATCCCCCATATTTTTGGTGTTTTCTTTTCTCCATCAAAGAATGAGGCTTACTGTTGTTTTAGTGATCTGACATGACTTGCTGCAAGGCCTTAGCATAGCTAATGTTGACACAAGTGTTCAGCCAGTGTCTGAGGAGAAGCATGGACTGGGCAGAGATACCTCTTTGGTGGTAACCTGACTCTGGGTTCATATCTGCTTCAATCCTGCCAGAGTGTTTGTCACGACAGGCTGCAAGAATTGGCAGTTTGCTTACTTAGCTAACTATCAACATTGACTAACAGGGTAGTCCAGTCTTTCTGCTATGGAAACCTCTCTGCACCTTTTGCCTACCTGCAGGACATAGTGTTGGTTCTCAACTGATAGTGGGGGATCAGCACACGTGAATATGTGCAGACAAGGCATGTTTCAGACAGCTCCTAAAAGCTGTCTTTACCATACTATGAGGAAGTAGGTGTGCAGCATGAGGACATGGTCTAGGACCAGACAGAATTGTTCCAAGATCAACTCTTTCTTGAGGCTGTCAGGTGTGGCCTGACCATATCTCTCCATGGGACAGTGCATATCTGGATGAAGAAAAAGTTGGTGACAGATATGGGAGTGATGGATGCACGACACTATGAAGACTAAGGATAGTGCTTTACAGTGGTACAGGTGCTTTTCTGGCACACATACATTGAAACAAGTCTGACAGCAATGGGAAGCCCATAGTTCTTTTTACCCAGCCTAATAAATCTTTCATTAACATGATAAAAACAAATGGCGTATTCCTGTCCTAAATTAAACTGCCAAGTTTAAGGCCTCTACTATAAAGGCTGTTATTTTTGAATAAATGCTGCTAAATATGCATGTAAAACAACAGCTATTATGTTATTCTTATGGATATCTAAGCTGTCCATAAGGATATGAGTGTCTGTTTTCTCACTTAAGAATGCCTGTCAGATATGGCATGAAGTGAAAGTGGCAGAGTGCTAAGCTAAATTTTAATAACAAATGCCCAAACAGTTATAGCTGAAGAGCAGTACACTGGTTCACTACCCTTTGAAGACCAGTCCTTGATTTGATATTTTGGAGAGAGTGATCTTTCTTTTCTTACTTCCCTTCCTACACGATTCATCTCTTGCTTGGCTGTAAGGCAGAGAGAAGCTTTGAAAGTGGGTCTTCTGCCATCTACTCACTGAAATACTAAATGAAGGAAAGATGCTACCAATTTTCTGCTCTGAGCTGGTTGGAAACTTTTTTTCTTTTTAGAAAAAAAATAGAGGTACCTTAGTCTAGAAAGGAGTTTGTGGTTGAGTGTTTTTTTCCTGGGGGGGGGTGTGTTACTAATATCCATGGAACTGGGCTGCAGGGAGATCTTAGTGGATCGTTTTTCCTGGTAACTCTGAATAGCTCTGTGTATGAATCATCTGGAACACTTTGGATGCTTGAACCTTAGCGCTAGCAGTTGTATTTCAAACCTAGCAGTGTGGGCTCTGCTGCTCTGCTAGATGAGATACTTCTAGCTTTGTGCTGAAAGCTCTTCTGTGGGCTTCCCTCTTTAAAGGCTGAGTTTCCCAATTAGTGGTGCAACTTTTCATGGTTAGCAAATAGAACAGTTAATTGGAAATCAGAGACTAAAAGCATAGGACAGCTTTCATTGTGCTATATGAGCTGATAAAACAATTGTATGTATGTCTCATTTTAAGGAGACGTTTGCTTTTCAGAATGAGTCATCAAATATAGCTGATGCACTTTTCAGCATCAGTATTGCATGAGACCAAAAAACATAGTCAAATAACAGATTTTGTCTTCAGTTGGATCAGATAAAGAGCTAATCTTAAGGTACTGAAGTTCTTATGTTCCAGGTAACAATGTTGTTTGGTGTTTTTTTTTCTTATCCTCCCTCCTCTCCTGGTGGTATTTCTGTATATAAAATTATTTCTAAACCTAGAGGCACTAAGAAAATGTTTACAGTCTCTATCAAGAATATGAGGAGAAGGAAAAAGACTTGCAAGGAGAGCTTTTTTGAATATTTCAAATATGTGTGCCTGGTAAAGTTAAATTAAATTGCATCTTAATTTGTTTTCATTACATCATTTGTTGAATGTTGCTGCGAATTTCCATTATTTGTCTTTACTCTGAGGAAGATCTCCCAGCCATGAATAACGGACTGTAAAGCAATTCAGGCAGATTCCTTAGTGACTGGCATCACATTTGGCCATAGATGAAGAGTGAAGGACACCAAACATCAAAACCTCTTTCCCCAGCCTCTGTGCATTGTTGCTCTTTGCAATTTGTCTGAATTTCTCTTTGGCTGTGGAGGAGGACCAGCAGAGAGCTACTGCTTTCTTTTTCACCCCTGTTAGCTTCACCTGCTGGAAGATGAATGCTGAGTGATTTGACCAGGCATGGGTCAGGTTGTACTCTGTTGCACTATGCCGGAAGCAAGGAGATTAGCCTACCTATATATGTTGCAGAAACAGTTGTGTTTGAAGGCTCAGCTTTTGTTTTTTCTTACTGTTTTGTTATATCCCCATTCCTGTTTGATTGTCTGTGAAATGGGAAAAAACTCTGCAAGACGTTCAGTCTGATAAAGCTGAACTCTTCCTACATACTTTTGTCTCACTGTTTCACATCTACTTCTCACTTCTGTTTAGATTTGTTACTTGAGAAGAATGACGAACTTCTTGCTTGAGCTGACAGAGATTTTGATCTATGTAATAAGAGCAACGGGAAAAAAAAGTCATGCACTTCCACTACATCCACTAGCTTCCAGAAGGCTTAGAAGGATTCAACTTGGTCTGTCTGACTGGAAAGAGACTCTGGAACAAATAGTTTTTGATTGTACTAAGCCTTAAAATGTGGAGTGAGAACAAGTAATGAAGCAAAAAATGTGCACGTCTCAGTTGTGTGATTTCACAGATAGATGAAACACTACTGTGTTTGTGGACTGAGTTCTATTTGTATAAAGAATCTGATGTTGCATGGTATGTATTTTGCAGCAATTTGTGTATTTTCAGTAATATCATAATATTTGGGAAAGGCTCTGTAGCTATGGTTGCATTTCAACGGAGGAGATGTAGTAGTGCAGTTCTATTTTGTGGTCTTGGTGTGATCAGTGAAGAGAAATGGGTTCTTGATTTTAGGAGTCTATCTTAGAGTAGCAATCTAAGTATTATTTTCTTATTTAAATAAGTTTTATATGTATAAATGAAGGAAGAAAATGCCTCTCGTACTCCTGCATGATAACAGCAGTTTTTGAAACAGTAATAATTTTTGCAGGACTGGATTATTTTTCCTGCTCCCTCCCAACTCCTTCTTCATTTAGACATCATTTGAGATGCTTATCTAGCTTCCAATTTTTATTATTTTTTCCTGTATTTTTAGCTGATTTTTGCTATATTTACAGAGGAATAAAGTGCAACTGGAACTGTCCTGGGAGTAGAAGAATGCATCTGAAAACAATAATTGTTTTTTTTTGAGAAATTCAAGGCCATCTGACGCTCTAGCTCTAAAGATGTTTCTCAACATCAGCCAAAATGAATGTTTAGCAAATGCTTATGTGATGTAGAAAATAAGTGCAGTGAATTAATAGAAAAAAATTTCCAATATGAGGTTTGAGAAATATTTGCCCTAAATTCCTTTTTTTCTTTAACTCAATGGAGCAATCATAAATAAAGGTAGATTTTTGCTAAAGAGATCTTGGTAGGATTAAGGGCTGAAATACAGTTTTTGAGAAGCGGGGAAAAGCTAAGAATGGAGCAAGAGCGATCTTGAGAGAATTAGCAGAGATGTTGTACTTGAGGAAAAGGAAATAGTGCTGTATTTTAACAGCATGAATAAAAGGAAGCAATAAATTGAAGTCTTTTAGAAAAGGAATTGTGAGGTTAATGAGAAGTGCTTCTGCAGTTGCTAATGGAAACTTCTGATGGCTGCAGGCTTAGCTTAGGATGGAGGTTCTGTAATTATATTGTCTGTTCTCAGGCATGTACCTTAATGGTGGTTTGTAAGGTACTGGAGTGGAAGGCAGTGTATTTTTACTTGTGAGGAGAAACTCTTTGAGATACTGGAATAAAGGTGGATTTTTGGCTTCAATAAATCATGTTCCCACTGCTGTGTCCTCATCAGAAAATCCTTCTGTCTCTTTAGTATGTGTATGAAAAGTGGAATAAATGAGAGCAGAGAAGCTGCTCTATTTGGATAGGTGGGGAAAAAAAGTGAGCAGTATATCACTGATAACTCTTTCTTTAAGACAGTGACTTAATCATTTTTCTCTAGCCATGTTTCTTTGCCTGCAGTAATTTCCTAGTGTCAGACATGTAGTTTATGTTTGGAGAAGGACTTCGTTGTTGTTTTGCTTGTTGGTTTGGGTTTTTTTTGGGGGGGAGGGGGAATGAAAATGTCTGTCAGATAAGATAAGCTGTGCTGTAATTTGCAGGGGAAAAATGTGAGTAGTATCATATGGTGTGTGAGCCCCCATTTTTCATTCCTGATGTTTGTGATTAAATTAAGCATGTTTTTGGCTTCATCAGAGGTAGTGGAGCTATTCTTTATAATTAATTTGAGGATGATTTGGACAGTCTGACATGCAAACATATTTTATTGCTTATTAGCCTATATTTTTGCACTGTAGTCAAATTTGGCCATGGAGCTGGGGTCAGGTGGGGGGAGTACAGTCATTCAGAATCCTGTCTGCAGTTTCAGAGTTTGTTCTTTAATTAAAAATCAGCTTCTGATTTCTGTTCTCCAAGAAAAAAATCATATTGCTTGTTGTCACCTACAGGTTGGGATTATTCTGATCTGGTTTTCAGTTCAGGTGGTGTCCAATATATTAACCAAGCCTAGTGAGATTATGATAATTGACTTTGGGCAAGTGAGTTACCCAACACGTAAAAACTTTGCACCATTTGATAGCTTGCATGCAATGTTCATCCTCTTTACATGGCCCACACTGCTCTATCAGGTGAGAAAACATATACAGATTCTTACCTGAAAACAGATCAATGACAAAGGTGCTTATAAGGTATAGCTATGCACTTTTGCTTAATACTAGAGCCCAAAGGAATCTTTTCTGCTTTTCTTTCAACTGAACTTTCCTGTAAGGTTTCTAACTTCCAATTATTTTAAAATATATGGTTACAGTCAACCCAGCGTAACAAATTTATTTAATACAAATTTAGAAGGTATGACACTGAAACACTCTTTGTTTTTCTGGTTAAACCAAAGACCATAATACAACAGTCCTATAAATTCAGTGTGGTGTATTGTTCATCCCTTTAAAAGAGACAGAAAACTGCCTGTAAGCCTTTCTCAGTTGTATACCTATGTGACTTGATACAGTTGAGCCAGCTTGTTTAGAATTCTATGGTGAAGAGGGCTTCTGCTGTACAGCATTGCCCGTGTCTGAAATGGGCTCTATTGGTCCTGCCTGTCTCACAGATCAGTTCTGGTTACAGAACTCATAACTCTCTCTGCAAGAGGCATCAGGTAGCTGTTAAATGCCCTAGCTTCACGTAATTTGTCAGCGTTGCAATTCTTTCCTTAAATCACCAACTGATGCTTTAGGGATATAATATCTATGAAGTATCACAGTAATCCATTCAGAACATCTTGAATGCAGTGGTGTAGAACAAAGACTGTGCTACACAGTCCAGTGTTAACTTACAGCACATATAACTTCAGGTATGATGAAACTGTGGGATGTTCATGGTGCTGCAGTATAGTGTTTACTCGTGCACAGATAGAGTAAGTCTAGTAACAAAAATCAGAACATGAACTACAGTTTTTAGAAGCAATGCATACATCACTGACTGGACAGTAAACACTTCATATTTTTAGCTATTAGAAATGCAGCATGTTTGCCTTGCTTCTGAAAGGCAAATGCTAGTGCTCCGTGGTCTTTAAAATCTCCATTTAATTTCCTCCCGCATCAGGGAATATTTTTAACGTAAGTTGTTCCTTTCTCAAAATGTTTGTATGTTTATATTTACATGTGAAATAGCTCCTCCGCTCCCTAACATGGAATGGATTATTCTGGAGAAAATGAATGAAAATGTTGGATGGGAGGGGATTTGAAGCAGATGCATGCTTTTTCTTGGTAAGTAGAGCGAAGTAATTATCCTGTTTGTGTCAGCCTATGAAGTCTTCCAGCCCTACTGAACTGACTCTTTTAACTTGAATCAGGTTCTTGAGGAGGGTGGGTGTTTGGAGAGAGCAAAAGAGCTTGTGTCAAGATAAATAAACAGTAACTTGAAATTTAATCTTAATCCCAGTGCAAACAGCAATGGAACTGTGATGTCAGATAATTCAGGTTATACATTTTCAAAAATGTGATTTATTTTAACACCTAAATTATGAAGCATACCAGAAAATATAGTAAAATTATTATATCACCCTACATATAATATGTATATCAGAAACATTTCCAGGTTTGGGAGTACTAGAATAAAATGTTTCTCCACAATAATTATCAGGGAAGCAACCTCAGTAAAATGAACAAAAAAAAACCAAACTAGTAAACTGTGAAAAAGACAAACTGAAGGCATGATGCAGTTTGTGGAGGAGGAGGGTGCAGAGTAGTCATCTTCCACAATTCTTCCAATCTTTTTCTCTTTATTTTTTAGTATTATCAAAACTGTAGAAGGTAGAGAATGGGCTGAACAGCAAAGAGGAAACACTCTGCACTGAGGTCAGCTGGTAGGTCATACAAGCAGCTAGCAAGGCAGTGTGAGACCTCTCAAAGAATTCATGTATGGCTAGATATCTGAGTATAATGTCCTCAATTTGTCCCAAGATTGAGGACATGATACTCAGATTCTGCAAATGAATGAATTGTGGGAACTCAAAACTTTGTACCACTTCCATGCCGTTTGGTGGGATTGTTGTGTTTAACCTGGCAGCAACTTGGTACCATGCAGTATGGGAAGCTGAAATGCCTCTGTGTGGCACTGCTCAGCAGCAAGTGAAACATCAGTTTGTTATCAGTATTGTTTCTCTCCCAAAGACAAAACATAGCATTATACCAGACACTGAAGAAAATCAATTCTGTCCCAGCTGCAGCCAGGATAAGGATCATATCAAATTTCTCCAGTGTCTTACTGGCTCAGCACAAGTGTTTCCCTGAGGTTGAAAAATACAGGAATGGCTGGGCTGCCACAAGTTGTGCTTCTGAGCACGTATTTCATCACAGTAAGACTTCAGAATCTGCCTGTCTGCAATGCAGTGTCAGTGAGGAGTGCCATGATGCCTGTGCTAGAGTACAGCCTGTGACTTCTGAAAAACGCCAAATACTATTGCAAGGGAAAAATCATCTTAATGATGAAGGAACTTCTGTCCTACATTTAGTCAGCAGTGCTGTGTGCTTCTTAGTCACTTGGATTGTGATGTTTGCAGGATGTAGACGTGGACATTAAATACCTTATCCTTTACACAATGCTTAGATTGTATCATATTGTGTGTGGGAGAGAATGGTCTGTCTAGACACTTAATCTAGAAACGAGTGTTTCTGAGGGCAGACCCCTGAATTGAGCATCTTTCTGCTTACTACTGGAAGGAATTGAAGGAACAATACTATTCCACTGTCCCTTTCAATGAGCAAGCTGGGCTCAGGGAGCACACAGACTTCTTATTTGTTGCTGATTTTTTTTTTTTCCCATGTCAGTAACTTTGACATTTTGAAGGAGCAGTTAAGCAGAACAGTTATCCTTCAGACAAAGCCAAGTATGTCTCCTTTACAAATGAGAATGTTATCGTGTAGCCTTTTGTTTGAATTAAATATTTCATTTCAATAAAACAGAACAGCTAATAATGTATTTTATTTTCTGTTCCAGCTCACAGATCTAAAGGTCCTTCAAAACTAAAATTGTTTTCAACCAAAAGAATTCATGGCAGAATTGAGTAAGAATGTTGTCTTCATTTTTTTTTCCATGTGAATAACAAGAAACAGCTAGGACTGTTCTGATACTACCCTGTGATATCACTTACGCTTTTTTTGTCCTTTGTTATTAAACTTCTTCTCAGCATGTTTGATAAGAAAAGCACTCTGCCCCTTATGATGGAGAAGTTTGGAAAGCACATTTCACCTGTGTCAGGGATAAAAGCAGGTTAGCACAAAAGCAAGATGCTCCCACTTGAGCTGTCAGGGTTTGGCCTTCATTGATGGTTAGGGCCTGGATGGATTTGAGCATTATAGCAATGCCTTCTGTGTGCATAAAAGGTGATGATGTGTCCTCAAACATGAGAAGCTTTTCCTCTTTATGGTCAAAGAAATTAATCTCCAAACAAAAGCAATGGAGAATAGTTCAGATAAATTTGTCTTACACAGACCTCCAAATGTTTGATGTGAGAAATAATAACCAGTTATACACCTCAGTGCTCTCATCTAAGGCTTTGGGACTAACCAAAGCTCAGTCAAATATACGGTAGGAAACCATGATGCAGATGTTGTATTGCTGCTACAAATTTAACGTTTAATGATATTCAGTGGCTATATGATAGTCTTGCTCAGTTATAATAAATTACAAGTAACATTATGAAATTGCTTCTGCCTTCTGAATTACTGAGAGAGATTGGTTAGTAAATTGAGTACCATACTTTCAGCAAATCATCATTAAGTGTGTATGCATATATATGCACATACGTGCACAAGGCTTTTTTATCAAAACTCAATATGAAACCATCTGAGGAAAACCTGTTAGCTTCCTACATGGCATAGTACAGTGTGACCCAACTGAATGTACTAGGAAAGTTGGATAGCTTCTGAAGGTCATTATACCTATCAGGAGTGCTTTCTTGCACTTAATCTCTGATGTAGTATATCTTTGGTTCTGTTTCATAGTGGGAATCTCCCTTTATAAAATGAACTTTGGCTGTCTTGAATCAAGTTCACTATCCAAAAAAAAAAAAAAAAAATAGGTTTTATGTGGGTCTTACCCTATCCAGTTAAGATTAAAAAAATAATAAAGTGACTGTTTCACCTGTGGAAAATGGGGGAAAAAGGCATTGAACACTTCTAAAATAGATTCCCCAGTCACACTGTTTGCTGTAGGAGACTGTGATCTTTCATGTGAGTCAAGGTGGAAGAAAATATTTTGGATTAAAAGGTTTTGGTGTTCTTCCCATCTTCTTCCATGCAAAGAGTAATAGGCTGCTCATCCATTTCAGGGAATGTGAAGAAGAAAACGTGAGAGAAGAGATTTCTCTTTTCTTGCTCTAACCTTTCCAGGGCTCTGATAATTTTCCAGCTTCTCTGACCTGCAATACATTGGTTTTGAGAGATGGAAGATGCCCAAGAATTTGGGGTGGGATGAGAGGCCATTCATTGATCATATCACAGGCCTCCTCCATGCTGTGCAGATGGGAGTGCAAGACTTGTCTCTGCTTCCCCAGCCACCTCAGCTCGGGAAAGGGATCTGGGTACCCTGAAGCAGATGGTGGGAAATGGCCTCTTGGATGGCTGTGGCTGGAATCTATCCTCTGAACTTCTGTCCAAACATACACTATCATTTTCAGTTTTTTTGAATGACTGTTATTTTAGACATCTGCTGTACTGTTTGGAAGGCTTAGAAGTAGAGGTAGGTACCTAGAGGTAGAATCTGATACTTGATCTTTGGTATACTTAAAGAGCAATCAGAAGAATAAATCACAATTCCATTCCCTATTCTTTATCTTTCATATCAACATTTGATAGAAAGCAAAAATTATTCCATCTGATTTTGAGACAGGAATATTGAAAATCAAAAGACAGGTTGTTGCTTTCACTTACTTTTAATGTTAATGTTGAGTTGACTCTGGCAGTACTATCTGAGATCTGGCAGTGTTAACTCGCATCAAATTGTCATTGATAATGATTCTAAAAGACAAGGCAGGATATATGTACGTATATATACATTCCCCCAGGAAATAATAAAATAGCTGAATATCTATTTTTGAAGGCAGCGTGTACTGTCTGCTAATTCTTGTCAAATTCTGGCCTATGTTTTAGCCATTTTTCTCCAAATAGAAGAAAATATGAAATGCTTCACTTTCATAGTTTAGTGCTTTTTTAAAAAAAAACTATTTTAAATCTGGCTTACAGCTGAACTATTTCAAAAAATGGTTTAAAAATTATGTTACTTGATGCTTAAATATTTCATTTCAAGTAGATCTGAAATGAGGACTTCTGTTGTTATTCAATAGTTTTTTCCATTGCTGAAGCACCTCCATATGTGTTTGAGGAAGAGCCAAGAAAGCTCAGAATAGGTTTTTCGGTTATGTTACCACCACAGCAGGAATAGGATCTACATTTGCAAAAATACTTAATGACTTATGAGGTTTTTTTAATAGCTTCTGGTAAAAATAATAATAAAATAATAATAATAATGGAAGTTTTCTGGTGGATAATACTTGAGTTGTGTCCTATGGATGCTACTTTGGCAGTCCTGCAGATAAACTGCCATGTATTTTTCTTTTGATTCTGTTTTGGAAGACAGCACTTTTTTTTCCAGTCCACTCTGAAGTGAAATTGGAATAGCAGAGATGGAAGAGTTGGAATAATACAGAAAAAATTACTAAGTAATTATGGAGGTAAGTTCTGCTATAGGTGCATGGAAAGCAGAATGTTTTGAAGACCTTTTGATTTCATGTGTAAATCTTGTACCAATTTCACGGTTACATCAAATGTGGTCAGTTCTACTGTTGGCACTGCAGTTGATGGAGCCTTCTGGCCCTTTCTGGCATTGCTAATGTGTGGGAAGCAAAGTTTAGTGCTCAGCCTAGCATCAAGTCAGAGCAAAATCAGATCTTCAGTGTTCTTTAGAGATTTCTACTAGTTTGTGTAGTTGGCTTCATCTTCTGCTGGAAAGCTTAAGTACCTCCAGTGTTGTTTCCTGTACCAGAACCATCATAGAGTTGAGGAGCTTTACTCACTTGACAAGAGTAGAAGAAGAGAGAAGATATGCTCCTGGGAACCTCCTTGAGATCAATTTAAAAAATACAAAATTGTTTTACGAGGGTCTTCTATGGTCTTGTAAGCAGATGTGCACAAGCCTTTTGATCCAGACAGAACATACATATGTCTTTGTTGGCTATAAATACTAAAATGTCATCCAAATGCCCCTTGATACATATTTTTATATTCAAAATAGTGCTGACAGCAGGACTAGGGAGATGATCGTCCCCCTGTACTGAGCTCTAGTGAGGCTGCAGCTCAAGTACTTTGTTCAGTTTGGGGCCCTGCATTAAACAGATGGCATTGAGGCCCTAAAACCTTTTCAGAGAAGGGTGACAAAACTGGCGGAGGATTTGGAGCACTGCTCTTATGAGGAGCAGCTGAGGGCATTGGGATTGATCAGTGTGGAGAAGAAGAAGCTCAGGGGAGACTTTAAAGTTCTCTACAACTGTCTGAAAGGAGGTTGTGGTGATATGGGGGTTGGTCTCTTCTCCTGGGTGAGACCACTTCCTCTCCTCATCCAGCTGTAGGATGAGAAGGGATGGCCTGAAGTTGCACCAAGGGAGGTTCAGGTTGGATAGCAGGAAAATTTTCTTCTCCAATAAAGTGATGGGGCATTGGAACAGGTTGCAGAGGGACATGGACTCATTGTCCCTTGGAGGTGTTCAAGAAATGTATAGGTTTGGCACTGAGTAACAAGGTTGAATAAGAAATATTGGTGAAGGTGGATGGCTGGATTAAATAATCAAGAGATCTTTTCCAACCTTAATGACTCTATCATTCTATGGTGAGGGGGAAAAGGAGGAACTGCAGATAGCAATGAAGTTGAAAAATACTGCTGTCCCAGATCTGTGAATCAAGGTGACGCCCATCAACTACTGTGTTATCTTGCTGTGACTTTTGCATTAGAATGGTGTACTTCACTTTAATCGACTTAGTGCTGACTAATATGCTGTCTGTGACAGGCATGTGAACTTTGTTGGTTAATGCTCTTTAGAACCTGTATTGCCATTGCTTTGTACCACCTGTATAAGTTCATGTGAGTGATTCTGAGTTCTCTCAGCTTCTATTTTTCTTAGCTTTATGTCAGCAATAGTACACATTTCTAGTTGTATAGCCTTATTTTCCAAACAATTCCAGTTTAAAATTTGTCCCTTTCCTTGAGAAGGTGTTGCTGGTTTTCCTTTTCCAAATCATTCTGTCTCTGTATGGAATTTGTATTTTATTTAGAATGCAGTAGCCACTCTTTTCAAATTAAATAAAAACATGTCAGATATTAAGTAGTGTACACTTACAAAGAGGCTGACAGAGTAAATGTAAGATGTAAAATGTGCACGCTTGCTTTTTTGTACTTAATCACAATGACAACTGTTGTGACAAAGTACATTTAAAAAAAAATGTAGTTCTGATCTAATCTTCCTTTTTCTACACTGAAGAGACAAGCAATCATGTTGTATTGTGATCTATAGTAAGATCAAGCTACTTTGAAATTTCCCATTTTTTGATTTATATTTCATGAAAACAAGTTGGATACGTAGAAGAAACAAGAAATCCTTCAAGCAAGGAATAAGGCCAAGTTCTAAAACCCTAAAATCTAACAGTACTGTTTTAGCAAATGAATTGCATTAATCACTAAATGGGAAATTATTTGTTTAAAAGCAAAAACGAAGCGGATATACATCACTGGCAATCTAGGGTAGCTAGATTCCTTATTTTTGTGCTGTTTCAATTACAAAAGCAATGATTATTAAGGAAATGATATTATTTCAGAACAGCTTTATACTTTCATAAAGCTATGGCTGGCATATTCTAGCCTGGCATATTCTGCACAACTCAGACCAGTGTAACCTATAATTTACTATCAACATATCTATCTCTGTGTAACATATGGTGAATGTATTTCATTGCTCTAGCCACTCTTCTAAATGTGTTGATATTCAGGAGGGAACAGTGGGCTTTGAGAGTCTTATCAACAGATTCACTGAACTTGCTTTGTACCTTTATTGGGATCCATATTCAAGAGAACTTGGAGCTTGTATTTAGTAAAAGGTAAATATGGATTAATTGAATATCATTCTAATCTCTGCACTCTACATATCATCTTCTTACTTCCGACATACTCAGTAATCCTTGTTGGGAGTGCAACTTGTATAACTTACTGTATTACTTTCTTATTTCTTGTTTAATTGAAGCAGGAATTTCCCAGTTAACATCAGATATATTGTACCATTGAGAAGACTCCTGCTGGTAGCATGTATTTCTTGAGGAAACAAAATATTGTTAACCCTTCCTTTTTTTCAGCAAACATCCTTAGAATTGCAACTATAGGTAGCAAACCAGACTAGAATATTAATTGCTTTTGGTGCCTAGCTGGGAGAAGAGAGTTCGTTGAGTGCAGCTTAGGAATTAATTTGATAAGGCTAGATATAGAACCTCTTGTAGTTATCTGTCAAAGCAGTATAAAACCAAATAATTTGTTAGTGTTTACTTATTTGGAAAGGACTGAATTGACAAGCAAACTTAAAAATATGGTCTTGTTTTCATTGGTGTTCTGAATGATTTGTTTTTAGAATGTTGGCAGCAAATAAATAGAGATTCAGACTGCTTTCTGTGTGGCATTGTGCTCTTGGGCCTACAACCTCATGGCAGGTAACAACAGAACAGCTGAACATCTGCTTTAATATTCTTCTATGTAAGGATTATTGTACTCAGTATTTTCCAGGATGCAGTTCTAATAGAAGAAAAAATCTATAGAAAACAAGCACAATGAGGGTAACAGTACTGATCTGTTGTAATTACTAGGTTTGGTCAGTACATAAGTTCTCTAGATACAGAATAGAATTCATGGAAAATGCATGTTAATCAGAATCATGTAGGTACTGCTCAACATATGGTCAAGCCTCTGAGTTCAGGCTGAAGAGCAGAAGCTTTTTTATATGATTTGGGCTTTTGTAAGCATGGAGAGAAACTGCTTTTCTTTTTGAAGCCTGAGCTCACTAATGTGTGCCTCTGGTACAGCACAGCAGACCTGAAAGGAAGGCCAAATGGACCGGGATGGAATAAATTACTTCATCAGGTGATGTTTCTAACGTTATTCTGTCAATCTGGAGGATACTAAGGAAGTTAGTGGTAATTCTAAACAGAATGACCTCTTTTTGCTTGAATGTAACCAGCCTTCAAATGTAAGCATTTCAGTTAAATGTGAGGAGCCACAGTGTCAGAAGCAGGATAGGCAAATGCAAAGATGATCTAAATAAAAAACTCATACGCTTATATTCTAAATAAAATGATGAAACAGCTTTTAAAGTTTTTATGATAGTGGAGAGGTTTGCTTTAATACCAGAGATGTAGCACAAATCTGAGTATGTGTTATATCAACATTAACAAAACTGGGATGTGATGATACAACTAGTCTTCTAAAAGTTGTCCTGCGTTGCTGCCTGAGACACCTAGCCATTACCATGCTGAGACTGTGGCACTCCATCACTCCCAGAGCAGTCACAATAATGCCTGAATGAGGTATATTCCCCTGCAGTGGTCTGCAAATGCAGGATTAAGGTGATCTATAGTGCTTTGGTGGGTCAGGAAGGAATGGAGGGATTTTTCATAGCTTCTACATTGATGGGATCAGGAGGAGTCTGTAAGACCAGGCATGATAGTAGAGGTAGTACTGGAGAGAGTGATCTCTTACTGCAGCGGGTGGGATAGTATCCTTATTTCTGTGGTGCCTCATTCATTTAACGAATATGTTAACTTCTTACTGGGGCTTGGAACTAATAAAGAAATAAACAGTAATCTGACTCGTCATAGGACTTTAATATTGAAATATTACTACTGAAAATGTTAGTCACATCAGATATTCATCAGATAATCCTCAGAATGAAGCACTTGCATTAATCCTTTATCAAATGACTTCAAATGCAAGGGCTTGCTGTCTTTCTGTGTCATGATTATTCCACGCTTTTCTCCCACTTTCTTCAAACAAAAGTCTTTCTGGCTTCAGTAAAGACCACATGACATTGGTAACTACAGTCAAAGTAATGCACTGATTTTCTCCTAACAAATCCTTTCTTCAATTGGACACTTTTCTATGAAATATTCTGATCTGGGTTGAAATCTATGCTAGATTATATTATGAAACTAGATACAGAACAGAGGGAGAAGGAAACTTTTTTGTTGTTTTGGTTTTTTTGTTGTTGTTGTTGTTTTGGGGGGAAAAGACATTAAACACACTCACTCTGATTCTGTATTAAGATTGCTCCCAAAATCAAACCACAAATAATAGAAGAACAAATGGCAACAGCTAGCTACTGGCCTCAGGATCACAGAACTGATTTTTTCAGAGTGGTTTTCTCTAAACCAGCAATGAGGAAAACAGATTATGACTTCTTCCTTGAAGAAACTGAGATATTTGGCAAGGTGTCCAATAATTAATCTCTTGATGTTGAAGCATCTAAACATAGAAGATTCCTATCTTAGCTGATGTTAGCTGCATCACTCATTTTAAGATTAGAAGTTGCCATTGGTATATGCTAGAAGAAGCACTGAGATTTTCACAGCATTGGTTTATGTGTAAAATTCTATACTACTTCACAAACCCCAAACCTTGTTGCATGTTGCCTCCTCAACTGAGTTTTCCATTTTAGGAGAGAACTTTTATCAATTCAAAGAAATTAAAGTTACCCAGCAGCATGTTCCTGCAGCCCAGAAGGCTGACAATATCCTGGGGCACTGGGCTGCCTGAGCTGGTGAGTGGCAGCCCTGCCCAGGGTAGGAGGTTGGAATTGAGTGGGCTTTTAATGTCCCTTACAAATTAAGTCATTCTATGATTCTCCTTGGGACTGAGATTTAGATTTTTGTTTTCTTGGGGTCCAGTATCTGGAACAGAGTACTCTAGAAATGGCATTCCCTCTCCTGTCAGCAAAGTAGGTAGAACAGAGTCATAGCCTGAGAGGTCTTGACTTGCAGCTTTCTATTTTATGGTCAAGAGGAAGCTTTGAAGCTGTACTTGGCAGTCTGATTGTTTTAGCGCTTTTGGTTGCTTCCTGCTACACTGCATCACATCTCTGTGGGAAATGTTATTGCATCTCCTTAGTAGTTTGAGTACTTCTGCTGTTTTGTGCTGTATTCATATGCTCTCATTTGCATTTTATGTCTGCAGTACTGAGTTCTGTTGCTTGTTGTATATCTTCATTCCTGCATGAAAAATCTTCAGACATCCCTCCATGGTTATTCAATTTGTTTTTCATTTTCCAGTAGGTCTCTTCTTTGTCTATTTTGGAGATGAGCAAAAGTATGCCATTTTAAAGCTCCTAAGGGAAATGGGACTTTATTCCACTGGGATTACAGATATTACTATTATCTTTATGTAGCATTAGAAAGGCCAAAGGTGGCTGCAAGTCGCCTTTTCTGTATTTCTTTTCAAGACAGATGTGGGCCACCTGGGGGCAACTCAGTGAAGGCAAGAGGAAAAAATAAATGTATCTTGCATTTATATCTGAATATTTCTCCTCAAGCTTGTATATTTCACTGCTTTATGCTCATCAGAAAAGAATACAATGGCTGCTCTATAGAGCATTCCATGTATTTCTAGTATTGCCTCTCCAAAGAGATGCAAATTGTTATTTCTCGTGAAATCTGGTAGATAAGTATTGGAGTACAGTGCCTTCTACTGTACAGAGATGTGACTATTGGATTGCTGATTTGAATCTCCTAATATTAATAAAAATGCTATTATTTCTCTTTCAAACTTGTTTCCATTCCCTTAAGCAGTGGCATGTGTATGATCCTGTAGAATGCAGACACTGTTTAAATTACTGATTGTTTACAGAACATTTTGTAAAACTGAATGTTAATGATGGTAGCGGTTACAACCTGGAATAACCTGCCCCATTCCCTGAGCACTGTTGTAACTGTTCTTCAAATTGGTTTTCTAGGCTCACTTTAATTTATTTCATTAATACAGTTTTTACTGCATCCTTTGGGACATGATACCAGCATGATGTAGTTCTCACCCAGTAGGTGCTATATTTCTTTTAGCTTCTTGAGATTGGCGACTTCTGGTACTACCCCTACCTTCTTTTTACTTATCTATTTATTTGCGCTTTAACAGCAAGAGAACAAATTCAATTTACTGAAATAAACATGCAAAACAAAGCTAATTTAAGTTAGATTTCTTAATAAAGATGCCTGAAAGCTCAAGGAGACAGATCACTCAAGAACTGGAAAAATATTATGACATCTCTTCACAAAGAAAGGCAAAGGGTTTTTTAGGGGTCACTTCAATTTCTGCAGGACAGTTTGCTCATTAATTTGTATATTCAGAAAGCAAAGAAAAGTATCGTCTGTGTGATGTGGGTTAGCAACAGTACTGAAAGATCACTGAAGTTATTTTAAAACTGCTGACTCTCTTAAAAATGTGTAATGATTTGTGAAAATTGTAGCAAAGGGTAATAGTATTAAGCAAAGTCTTTTAGTGCCCTTTCATCTGTCATTCTTAGGTTATTCAAACTGCAGTAGTGAATAGTAAAACGAAAAGAAGAGAAGCTTTATAGCCTCATGGCAATTTTTAATACTGTGTATAGAGAGAATTGTATGGTCTTTTAATGTTACTCACATCTTGACCCAACTTCATCTCTGTCAGGATGCTATCAGCTTTCCTTCTCTTTCAGTATTTCCTCTTCAGTAGTAGCATCTGCCCCTCTGCATCACTATTTCCTTCCCTCTCTGCCTCCTGTTTGTTTTTTTCCTTCCTGCCTTCTCCACCTGATACTCCTGTCCAACACAAGTGTTTGTATGTCAGTTGAACCCCAGTGCCACTTTCTGTGTTCTCAGTGAAGGCAGACCCCAACTCCCCAGTAACGCTTCTGAGTTGAGGAAGATCCTCTTATCTCACTGCTTTGAAAAGTCCATCTCCTTTTAGGCACCATCATGATCTAGAGGGAGTTGCCATATTAAAGAGTGTTTATTTTACCGTGCACGTTTGTATTCTGTTCTTGAAAAGCTGTTTAATGTTTTTAAGCCCTCCCCATACTCTGAGGTTATTCTGAGCAGCATTAGTTATCATTGTTTGGCACTCCAGAATAAGCAAGACAAAATTTGCTCTTCACAGAACTACCCAATGTGTGCTGTCATCACCATAGCAGATTTTATTACTGTACATTACTAAGATGTGAAAAGCTGGCAAACTGCTACTTTATTCCTTGAATTAACATCCACGTAGATTTCATTCATTCCCAAATACCAATTGGAAAACAGTAGATCCCATTTAATCTCTGACTCTAAGTAGGCTCATTAATTTCAGCAGAGTAGGACTAAGAAATGTCCTGTTCAAAAGACTGATACATGCTGTTTAAAAACCAGTGAAAGATTTTGTCTACTCACTGAGAGACTTAACATAATTGTTCTTCTTTTGGTCCATTTATGTGAAATGTTGCAATGTTTCTTGTAGGAGCACTAACTCAGCTCTTCTGTAATTCAGTGCATTGGATCTAATTTATTTTTTTTCAAAACCTGGTATTGTCAGTAATATCTAAAGTTTATGCAATGATTTTCTGCTTAGTTAAATTAGTCTAACAATAAAAATGGGAACATGTAATTTAATACTCATTTCAAGTGGAAAAAAAAAAAAGAAGTAATTTGAGCAGAATACAGAGTCCATGCTATGACTTCAGATGAATAGAAACATTTGTTTTCAGTCAATGAAAGCAGTCAGAAAACTAGATTGAAGCTCAGACTTCAAAAGTAAATGACAGTTTTAGGTACTTTTGATTTGGGATATCTTTTGAAGCTTGATTCTTAGCACATTTGGAAAAGAGAAGAGTTATAAAACGGATCAACTTTGATACTGTATATGTGGAAATGTCTTGCATTATTAGTGATTCTAGGAAATGTATGCTTACATTATCAAGGGATACGTTTTCTAGCAATTAACTGCCAAGAGAATTCTTGCTTGTTCTTGTGGGCAGTGCCAAGGGATGTGAAGATAGCAGGCCACAAGCAGGTGTGGGGAAGTAGGGGATCTTGGCTGTCAAATGTAAGTCATCCTGGTTCCCAAAATGACATTGTCATGATGTAAAGCTGACTAGAGGCAATTTTGAACTAAGCAATAAGCTCTTTCTTTCACTGGACTAGCCAACAGGCAGTCATTCCTCAATCTTCTCACATGCAGGCTCTCATCTCTTGTTTTTCACAGCGGTTTCTGCTGAGTTGCAGGGAGAGAGCTTTCAATTATGGAAACTTTGTGTTTTGTTCCTCAGAAACATAGAAAATGAGATTAGAAAGATCAATCGGCTCCATGTCCTTTCATTCAATTGTCTTATGGCAATTGTTCCCATGTAACCATTGAGCTCTCTAGGTTTCACCTGCCTCAAGCTTATGCTCCTATAGCTGACAAACAGGAAATCCCAGGGACTTTATTAGAAACTATGTTTGTATATCTTGGCTTTCAGAATTACATTTTGGGAAGAACTTTCTCGTTTCAGAATTTCTGGAAAACTAATTAGAAGTTTTATACATCTTTTTTTCTGCTGAGATTCTTGTGAGTACCTTCTAATGTTTCTGGAGTAAACACGTACCTGACTTTATTAATTACAGGCTTCCTGGCATTCAGGGATCTTTCTGGAAACGGAGTGTAGGAACTGTAGTTGCTCAAGCAATTCTGAAAATCCCACCTATTGTTTCTAATGATTACTTTATTTTTTTTTTAAAGAAAGATAGTAAGCATGACTTGAAGTTTTAATATAAGAATACAATTTTCTCTGCTATTGTAAAGTAGTTAAGGAACAATTTCCAGTGAGTGGTTTAATTTTGCTGGCTTGTTCATCAGTAATGACTCTATGCTTTCACAGTGTTGATCTAACCATCTGATAGTAATTAAATTACTCTACATAGCAGTCTCTAAGACATTACAGTACTACTCTCAGAGGCTGAAACAAGGCAGTTCTGGAATAAAATTATAACTGTGACATAAAGCATTAATGGAGATAGAGAACTTTTCTCTGGTGTTTCTCATGTCTCCAGAAAGGTCTTGTATTACCAAATGAAATGAAGCTGTTAGTGAGTTTGTTTAACTTTCAATGAGTCTGTTTTAGTAGATGTGTTGTTTAAATAATAATAAAAAGCAGTGTAATTAGCTTCCATAGCTGTAAATGTCTTCTACTTTATTTAATCCTTGCTAGAATTATCTCGAAAAGAAAAAGGACAGCTCTATGAACTCCCCACTCTATTGCTGCACATGCAGATATTATTTTACTTTCCTCATTTAGCAACTGTTGCTTCTGTCAGACTCCCAGCTCATTGATGGCATGACTGAGCCATTAATTAGGTCCTTCCCTGTCCCATTGGTGCACATTATGTGGAGCTGCAGTAGCCAACTTCTGCGTGCAGGGAGACTAAGGACCTCTTTGGCCTCCATTGCAGTCAGAAAGGATGATAGCAGTGACTGATGGCTCTCATGCTACATAGGTGACTCACTTGTCATTGCATTGCATAAGCATAGCTAGGCATGACACTAAACTTAACTTCATTTGCTTGTTTCTGTGCCAGCCCAGAGATTTCAGGGACTTTTTTGGGTGGTAAGAAGTGTGGGATGCAAGACCAGTAACAGCCTTCGGTGGATCAATAAATGAAGTCTGGATCTTCCTGACCTCAGCTCAGTGCAACAGGCACCAAAGCTCCAAACACCTGCAGGGTCCCATAATGCTGCCATTGCTACACTGCAGTAGCATCCCATGGTGATCACTGATGAGGACAACTTATGTTCATATTGGAGAACCTACAGGATCACAGTCCTGCAAAATATTCCATTTTCTGTGCAAGGTGCTTAAAGCTGTTGACTTCTACAGCTGTTTTGTAATTCTGATCTTTATGTCTGTCTGTAGCTAATGAGATATTCTCAAATGCTTCACAGAATGAGCTCAGTCAGCACATAAAGGTTAGCCAGATAAAGATGGGCTATTGCATAAGAAGTCAGACTTAAAAGAAGGTTAACAGAATTATTTAAAAGTCACCTAAATTAAGTGAGACATAATGATGGCTTCATTGTAGTGGTATTCATGCACATCTAGAATTTTGCAATACACATATGACTCATATGGAGACAGTGATTTCAGTTATAATCAAATTGAATTTCACAGAACCTCATTTAACCTGAGTCTGGATAAAACTGATGGAAAACATCAGGACAATGTCATTGTGTCTCCATCTTACCTTGCCTTCTGCATGACCAGGTTGGGTGCCAAAGACTTCACCTCTGTTAGACAATACTGTCAACACTATTTACCATCTGGCTCCATGGGAATGCACTTCAGTACCCCTATTAGCAGATATTAGAATGACTGTTCTTCCCCCAGACAGCTAAGATCTTGTATTGTTTCCCTTTTTCCTGTGTGTAAAGAACAGTGGATATAAATGTATATTCATTTATATATGTACACATAAAATCTGTGTGAATATAAGAAACAAGGAGCACTTATTAACAAAGCTGGTGATTTTTTTTTTTCCCCAAAGTTTTACATGATTACATTAATGTTCATGAAGAGCTTTGGATTTTCTTTGCTTTGTAATGCATTAAAATGACCTACATTTTGGGTGGGCTGGAGGATAAAATGGGAAAGCAATGACGGTTATGTTAATATGTACATATATCTGATCTAATCTCATTTGTTTTCCACCTAGCTCGTTTGTTTGTTTGTTGAATGCAATAGATGCAGAAAACTTCCTGGTAGCTTAAACATATAAGTTCTCTCTCTTGTATCGTGTTTTAGCCAATGCCCAGTACATTGTCTAGGAAAGCTCTCATGGCCATGACAGTCATAGGACATAGGCAGCTCAAAAGATTCACAGTGTACTCAGGGCCAAGATGCTCATTTCTGTTTTACATTGGTATTATAGTCAATGCAAAACAATCTATTTATTTTAGTATCTGTATTTTATTTCTGCAACTCTGCTTACATCTATTCCTGTGTTTGTTTGTTTTTTTTTTTTAAATGCTAATTCACTGGTAAATCAGACTGAAGAATTTTAAGCGTCTGACCGTGTATCATTTGGGATGATTTCCTGGAAACAGAAAGGAGCTGGCGGAACACATACCGCTGCCATTACTTAAGGGAAGGCTCGGCGCAGAAATGCTCCGAGGACTGGGTGCTGCACTTCTTGCAAGCTTCCACATGGGGGCACAGACGGTTCACTCTTGCAAACCTCTCCGACGGGCTGCAGGAGGAAGAAAACCTGGTAAGTTTCGTTCTGGCAACTCCTACGAAGTAGCCATGGGACTGGAAGGTGCGCAGGGGACACGCCTGTTGAATCCCTGCCTGTGATTTCTGGATATTCCAACTTCTACTTGCAGATTCAGCATACAGATGCTAACTTTCTCAAGGAAAACTGGGTTTCAAAAAGTATTCTTAAGATTGGTTTCCAGGTGGCTGAGCACAACACAGTTGTTTGCTCGCTCTCCAACTCCCTGTGGATGGAGGAGATAATTTGGGGGGGGGGTGAGGAAGGGGAAAAAGCAGAGTAGAACTCATGGCTGGAGATGAAACTATTTTATTAAGGTAGAGAAAAGGAGAAGGATAATTGTTATGATATAGATATATATGTGTATAGATATGTATATAAAATGCTATATGACACCAGACACTGAAGAAAACATAGAGCAGCTAGAGAATATCCTCATTCTTGTTTAATCAGCCATGAATTGTTAATGAGCCTAATAATGTGAAATATTGATGGCTAAGGGGTCATTTTTCCTTCTGGAAGAGGCCTTTAAGGGTTAAGAACTTAAGAGTTTTTTAACTGCTAACACACAAATAGTTAAATCAATCAAACTGCTATGATTTTGAAATTTTTGTTACTTTTTTTTTCCCAATATGAATGCACTGAAACGTCTATAGATAAGGTGACAGGAAAATAAAAAATCTCCTTTTGAAATTAAATTTCCTGAGATATAGTGACACATTTTTTCTTTTAAAAAAATAAACACAACTGTTTAATCTAGAAACTCATTAAATATCATCTTTTTCCCATTACTAATTCTGACAATTCTATTTAAAATATTTTGGTAGGAGGTATCTGACTAGCTCTTCTTAACTGACACTGAGTTACTTCTGATCCTCACAGAACCTTAACAAGAACAGATGTTTCTGGCACCTCTCTATGTGTGGGATGTGTTGCACCTCCAGAGCATGCTATTCTGCTCAACACCTTGGTACCCAGAAGGAATTACGACTTACATTACATGTATGCCAAGCTTCATTTTTTGACTGGTGAACTGATGAATTATGGCATGTATCCTCTTTATAGAGACACAGTAGTGCTTGATGAATGGGAAGGAAGTCCCTGGATTTCTTCACTTTGCCCACCATGATGCACAATAAAAATTACACCTCTTGAACTTTCATGGACATAAGTTTGCCTCCAGAAATCAGAGTGAAGGAACTCTTGGAAATGATCTGCCTCTGGCTGCACAGCCCCAAGGAGTGGGTCTGCTTCCATCACAGGCTGGCAAATTCCTAAATGTGGCTGAGCTCTCATCCCGCATGTTGGGTATTCCCCTGGGATGCACTCAGAAAATCTGAAGAAGGACTCAGGGAAAATAATCCATAAACTGTGAGCAGTGTGAAGAGGTTTGCCCACTAAGCCTGGAGCGGTCTTTACCATCAAGATAACCTGTTCAGCCTTCTCTGGTTCCTGAAGTGCCCTTGTGGAAAAGTGCTGCCAGAGTTACTGTTTTCCTGCTGAGACTGATAGAGTTGGAGACAGCATCTGTGAAATGAAATTACAGCTCTCGATGCTTTCTACTTCATCTTGAGGAGATTTCAAGAGATACCGTGTAACCACTCTCAGTAATTTTAAATCCATTTGCTACTGTGGAAATTAATTAAGAGATTGTGAAAACAGCAGTGTTTAGGGGTGTTGGCTTGAGTCATGCTTCCAGCTTGAGTTCATGCTCAGACTACATAACAATACCAATGAGATCCACCACTGTGCCTTCTGAAACAAAGAACTCAGTATTAAACAGTTGGAAGGTTTTCATAAGAGAACACTAAGTCTGTAATGGTAGTCTCCTGAGTTTCTGTATACGCAACTAAAATGTCTGGGATTACCATTGTGGTGAATGTAGCAATTAGAGTTTGGACAACATTGTTTGGTTTGGAGTCGTCATGACAGAGAGGCAAGTTGAACCACCTCACTGTTCACATTTTATGACACACGTAATTCACTTAGGGATCTGGGAAATGTTAAGAAATGTAAAATAATCAGTGATAACTTTTTTTCTAAACTGAAGCAGTCCAAGAGAACAGAGTGCTCTCCAGAGTGCCTTACCCATGAAGAGGAGGTTCAGGTTAGTGGACCAGAAGAGCTGCAGGGTGCTCTGTGGTCTGGTGCCAACCTAAAAAGCTAGCAGGTTGGTGCTAGATTTTACACAACTGCTCTTCTTGATACTGCTATGACAACTAAATATTTTCTGGTGGCACTTCCACCAATGAGAGAAGTCAAGAGAATATTGTTTTAATCTGATTTTATACTCTGTAGTAACTATGCCATGTTCAATATACATTTATTTAAATAAAAGATATGTACATGCTTGCTGCAATTACCAGGGAGTGAGAGCAACCCACAGATTGATGTAACAGCTGAAAGATAGTCTGGGTGTTTAAAGGTAAAAATCCTTGAAAGGGTTCAACTCTTACTTTGTTGCCTTCAGAAGGAAATTTGGGAAAGCTATGCAGAAGGGCAGAGGAGTGAAAGGAAATGGCTATTAAGACAACTGAAAACCTTTATTTGCAGTTAAATTAAATAGTTTAACTGCCCAGGACCATATCCAGAGAAGGGCAACGAAACTGTGAAGAGTCTGAAGTGCAAGTCTTATGGGGAACAATTGAGGGAACTGGGATTGTTCAGTCTGGAGGAGACCTTATTTCTCTCTACAATGACCTGAAAGGAGGTTGTGGCAAGGTGGGAGTTGACCTCTTCTCCCAGGTTACAGCAATAGAATGAGAGGAAATGGATTTAAGTTGTGCCAGGGGAGGTTCAGGTCAGATAGTAGGAAAATATTCTTCTCAGAAAGAGTGGTGGTGAGGCATGGAGCAGGCTGTCCCAGGAGATGGTGGAGTCATCATCCCTGGAGGTGTTCAAGAAACGTGTGGATGTGACACTGAAGGACATGGTCTAAAGCATTTATAGGCAGGGGTTTATGGGTTGATGGTTGGAATCGACTGTCTTATTGGTCTTTCCAGCCTTAATGATTCTGTGATTTAAACTCTCCTTCCTGAGTGTCCACAGAAGGAGCAGGAGGGAGGGAAAGTGAGAGATGTAAGTGGTTCAGCTGGTAAGAGGACTTATTTTCCACAGTCACTAAGTGAGAAAACTGTATTGAGAACTAAGAAATCTCACTTGCTTTACACAGCTTTAACTGTTGTGAATCAGTTTATTCGATGTGAATGAGTTTACTTGATGGAAGTGTGGAAATGGTCAAATACAGGGTACTTAGTGCACAGATAGGTAATGTTACATTGTACTCAGGATTTATAGTGTATGTTGAAACATAGGCAGTCACTTGACAGGAGAAGAAACAGCAAATATTAAAGAGCACCTACCATGAATTTTGGACTTTTAATTCAGGGTAAGTGTAAAGACAAAAATCGGGTCTCTAAGCACAAGTTTAAATCCTACCTCACTGGCTAATGCAGAGGAGATATATTTTATAAATTGTGCAATGCAGCTGTTCACAAAACCTCATTCACCTATTGGGAGTGCTTTGGGGGAAATGATCAGTTACCAAGTAGCAAGGATTAAAATGTTCATTTCGAAGTACATATTTCTGCTCATGCAAGGAAAAGGGTTTTTTGTTTTTGTTTTTGGTTTTTGGTTAGGGTGTTTTTTTTGTTTTTTGTTTTGTTTGTTTTTGGTT
Organism: Phasianus colchicus; assembly: GCF_987193195.1. Lineage (NCBI taxonomy): Eukaryota > Metazoa > Chordata > Aves > Galliformes > Phasianidae > Phasianus > Phasianus colchicus. The sequence goes on along the minus strand of NC_143438.1, from coordinate 16,227,438 downwards.
TTTTTTTTTTTGGCTACTAATTTCCCTAAAACACCAACAAAACCTGTTCATTAAATCAGTTAAAATTTGACCTTTAGTTTCAGTGAAAAAGAGAGTTGAAAAACATTTGGAAAATGCAGATTTTTAAATGTTAAATTAAGAGCTTGAAGTTCACACACAACTAAATTTAACACAGAAATTAAAAGCAGAAGAGATATTGAAATGTTGCATTCAACTTATGCGATAATATGAAGACTAACATTCAGGAAAAATTCAATCTTTTTTTGAAGGAGAGGAGTATGCTCAGTACATTGCTAAAAATTCCTTTTTCTTTCAGCAACTGAATTAAAACTCACTAATGGCCACTAGGAAGACAATCAGCCTGATACTGTGGTTCTGTTCAGAGGGGAAAAAAAAGGGGAAAAAAAAGTTTAAAACTTCAGTGTAGAGAGGTGTCAGAGAAGAAAAGGATTAAAGGAAATAGTTAATGGATTCACTTCTGATTTATTTTGTGGCCAGTATTATTGGCACATCTCTGTCAGTGTTTTTGACATGGCAGTATAGTATAGGCATTGTTTTGTGCACAGTGAAAGAATAAGCGAAAAAAAAAATACAAGATGAAGCACAGTGCAAATACAAAATGACCTTGTTCTGTGTAAGGGATGGCACTTTGAGCACATGGTTATTGCCACATCGACTGCTTGGTTATTGCTGCTGCCTAGGTGCAGGCTTACCCAAGTGCATCCACATTTCAAACATCTCGTTTGAAGGGATGCCAAAGTTTAATAGGAGCTGCCACTTTGTGTGCTTTTATGTGCTTTGAAAGACAGGTTCATTCAGAATCACCTAGGATCCTCCAGTTTTTTGCTGTAGGTATTTATATGTAATCAAACTGCTTATTTTGCATGAAAGGTAATTTTAGGACATATATATAGGATACCTATTTAAAAAAAAAAAAAAAAAAGAAGAAGAAAAAGAAGAAAAAAAAAGAACTATTTTACTGTTCATCTGTAAGCCTAAGCATTTTGAGAATTGCCAAAACTTTGTAATTATGTATCAGGGAAATATTGAAAAGAATTAGTAGATATTGTGTAAAACATCAAGTTTCTGATTATTTTGAATTTCAAAGTAGAAAAAGAGAAGTTAAGCTTGTATTTCTACTATACATGTCTGTAATGGTCTGTAGTCTTTTACACTCACCCCTCTCCTCATAGAATGCGTTTCAGAAAATTAGGACTGATTTCTACAGTGGATCTGTACTATAAATGAATGGAAATTTTAGTCATTTCACTCAGTGACTGGTTTCACAGCATGACTGTAATAACAATGCCAGGTATTTCATGAAATACCTGAATAATGTAGGCATTTCACATAAGGCCCAGATAGAGCAGTCAAACAATGCAGCAGAATACCTGTCGTGTCAGTCATTGTACTGAGTGACTGAAACTCAATAATTTCACAGAACAACAGGTTACACATGACAAGATGCATATTTATCTTCACACCTTTGCAATTTGCAAAGGTGGATCCACCATAGTTCATGCTTGCTTATGCCTAACCTGCTGAGCTCTGCCCCAGTTTTCCAGTCCCACTGTCAGCCTCATGAATTTGGTGAGCACTCGTGGGAGGAGGACAGTTGCTCCAGCAGCATCCAGTCCTGACATGTCACATGGTGAGGTTCTGCTCAGCTGTGCTGGAACTGAGGGGATATGAGCAAAGCGAAGGGGACCACAGCACTGGTGTACTGCTGGGAATCTTAATTGCTTCCACCTGAAGAAGAACTTCACATGTCTAAGAAACAGTGCTTGGTCTGGCTGAAACATGCAGGGCTGAGTGGACCTATATGGCTTGGCCACTTATCTGAACAAAAAGTGGCCCAGATCTGCTGGGTTCTTGCACAAAATAACATCCACAGCTCTAGTCCATGTCTGATTGCAGCATAAAATGCTGTACCTGCTCTTATGACAAACATGTAGTGGAAATAATGTCTGAGACAAAAGAGAATACTTGCAAACAACAAATGTTGAAGCCACTCTGATGGCTTCAGTGTTTTGTTTGCTCGTTTCAGAGTAAAATAGCCAACAGAAGCCACTTACCACTTTATTATTTTCCACCATCTCTTAATTATATGAAAACATCAGAACTTTATTTCATCTTTAATTAGCATAATCCAAATACAAAGTTCAGCCTCATCAAGGACATAAAAATATTGATTAACTGTCCTTTCCACCACAGAGCCAAAAATCACTTCTGTGCTGTGCTTATTAATATATGCTCATAGCAATGGCATTGAAATCTATCACTGCGATCAACCTTTATTTTCAGTCAGTCAATGGCCATTGACCCATGCAGATAAATTACCGTAGTGAATTTTGCAGCTGCTTGCTCAGACTCTTATATCAATAGTTGACCTCCTGAATGCTTATTCTTAGTTTTCTCCTCTTCTTACTACCAACAAAGCACAAACTATGCACAGAGATTCAAACAAATATATTATTAAGAAGCAGGTTGAGATTGTTTTCCTCTTCTCTGCAAAGACATGTGGTTCCTTTCTTATTTTTACCTGCTGGTGTCAGTAGAACACCCATTTTGCCAACCTGACAGGGAGAGTGGAATAGTATTTTAAATAGAGGGAACTTCAGAAAAGGAATGTGTTGTCCTGTTGGCTACAAAAGATATTTCTCAGATTTAGTAGATAAAGTCTTCCTAAGTGATTGTTAGACTGTAACCTACGTTACAACATTTTGGTCTTGATTTGAATAAAAAAATCCCAATGTTCAGCTAGATAATATTAGATTTTCTCTGTCATGCCTGGAGACCTCCTGCAAGTATGGGATCTGACTCTAGACTTTATCATGGATTTTAAGACTTCAGAAGCAAAATCTTATTCTCACTCATCATTTAAGTAACTTTCAGCTTGGAAAATGAAATAATTTCTTAGGTTGGCTTCAGATTTCTCTCTTTGCTATGCAAAAATGAATAAACTGACAAGAAAGAAATGCATGGCAAAAAAAGATAAGTCAACTTATTTGTGTCTGTTGTATTTTTGATTCAAAAAGGGCATGATTTTTATGCATCTTTAAAACTGTTTTCTGTTCTTGTTTAGGAAGCAAAAAGAAGTTCTAGCAAGCAGATGGCCTGGTATTTATTGTACAGAGCAACACGAAAGTTAAGGGATGTAATCTCAGTGCAAGTCTTGTGCCACTGAACTGGAAAATCTTTGAGATTTAGTTTTAGCCTATTCACCCTAAAGTTATTGTTTAAGGCAGAATGTGAGTTCAATAGACAAGTATCACGCTTGTTGTGTCTGATGAAATTACTGTTAAATGACATGATTCAATAGAGGGTTGAGTGTTTTTTTTTTTCTATTTCCATTTTTTAAAAAAAGGCTATATATATATATAATTTTATATATTAGAGCTGCAAGGCAGATTACAACTGCATTGTTTTGCCCTTCTTTTATATATAGCTCTGCAACTATCCATAACATTTGTGTTTACATTAGTGTTTTGTTTCAAAGCAGTAGTTTGGTTTTGGGGTTAATCCCTTGTTTGTCAGGGCCTTGAGGACACTGATGGACCTTAATGCCATGACTAGTTTCACCTGGGACCTACACCTGAGACCAGCAGCCCCATTTCAACTCAGCTGCAGGTAATTAATTATTCCTGGCCTAGGCTACCCTGTAAACGAACCTGTTTGTCTCCTGCTACTCTTGAGACGTTCAAAAAAGATTTTGAATGAGAAGTCTCTCCAGTGGTAGAGAACTCTGTGGAAGAGTCAAAATGCTCTTAATTTTACAGTAGCTACTAGGTGGAAGAGGAATTGCAAGCAATGCTAGGGATGTGAGGAGATGAATATCATTTAGATACCTGTGTTAGCTATGCTACACGTGAGATGCAGCAGGTGTGCTCCATTACAGAGACCTACAACTACCTTTTAGATGGACACATTCTACCTAACCTACCAGATGCTTGGCCTCTCTGGATCCTAGGGCTCCTCTGTTGGTCAGTTCAGAAGAGCCAGCATGCTGTGGAACCTGGTAGAAGACCACTGTGCAGGTACGTGGGACGTTCTTTTGGTTTAGCTCCTTTTCTAATCAACACTGTATGCTTCCTGTGGAGATATTCTGTATTGCAATCCTGGTAGCAAAAAATGCTATTCTTTAAATGCTTTATAGGAGAAACAAAGGATGCATGTGAATATGTATATATAATCAGTCTGTTGACTGCAAGAACTATTGTATTTTCTAAAGCTGTTCCCCTGGGACTCTGAGAGTTCTCCTGTAAGTCAGGAACTACTCATCATAATCCTACCCTGTATTCACTCTTCATTCACACTACTGCATTAACTGCACATGCAGTAGGAGAACCCTCTTAAGCTTCCTTTCTTTCTCCCTTCTGACTGTAGCTGTTTATTGGCTGATAGCATTGACATGAGAGCACATACTACAGAACTGCTGACCTCATCTCTGTCTCTCAAGCAGTAGGAGTGATAAAGTAATGCGATGCAAGGCAGGCAATGGCTAGAAGTGTAGCCTGGTGTTTGGAGGTGTGCGGCTGCAAAAGGGCTACACCTATTCTTGAATGTGAATAGGGATGCTTGAAATCCAGTAAGAAGATGGCAAGGTCAGTGGCCTGTCCCAAAATTTTGTACCCACTGCTAATTATCTTTCCCCACTTCAGGCTCATTCACTGGGCCTGAAATCTCTTTGTAACAAATACTATCTAGGTAATAATAAGGGATCCCTAAGTGTCGTGCTTTTTTGTCTTGTTCCTCAGAGAAAAATGAGACACTGACTGCGAAGTGTTAATTCAGTTAGGGTGTCTTGCTATAGTTAATGAAGTCATGAATTTTAAGGACACCCTGTTGCCTCTACAATACCTTGCATGCATAACAGTCCCAACCTGGAGTAGTAGGTGACAATGTTTCCCAAACAAAGTGAGCTATCAGTAGTGTTGTGTCTCTAAAGCAGGCTTTCTTTATTCTGAACAAGTAAGATGTGAAGAGTTGAAATCCTGTCATGTTTTGGCTTATAAAAGATGGAGGAGAATAGAATACCTGTAAATCAAGAGAATTTCTACTTTGCCTTTACTGAAAGCTTAAAAGCTGGGTGTTCAACAGCTATCAGCAGATAGCTACCAGGAAAAAACTAGAAAAAGAATAATCTGGAAGTTAAGAGTTGGTTCAGATAAGATATTTTGATAAGAAGGCACAGGCTACCACGATTGTAAAACATGCAACAATAAACATGACTACTTAATACAAATCTGCCATGATACTTTAGAATTCTAAAGATGAAAAATGTTTCCTTTCTGATATTTGTATCTGTCAGTCTTAATATGAAGTATGATAATTGTACTTACCGTATCCAAGGTAATGAATAGTAACAAATTCCATTTCTCTGGAATTGGGTTTTTGTTCTTAGGGTTTTTCTTTTGTTCTTAGAGTTTTTGTTTTAATGCTACGATCTACAGTATTTTAGCATCTTCTTTACAAAATCAGTGTAAATTTTCAAAGTGATTGTGATAGAAATTGCTACCTTTTGATGATAACTACTTCTGCTTATTCCTTTGTTTGCCTTATCTTCACCAACCATCGTTCTCACCTACCAAATTTCTGCAGTGTTCAGCATTAGATCAGTTATGTCAGAATCTTCATTCATTCTCTTTATGAATGAAGTATTACAATACTTTTTTGTCATATAAAATCTACACAAATATTTTTATCAATGATTCTTGTGTGGTTTGTTTGATTGCACACCTGTGTAAGTCGTTTCTTGACACACCAGTCTGTTAAATTATGAAATGCTATTCTTCTTGTTTGTCGGAGTAAGTTAGATTATAAAGTAACCCATCATTTAGACATGAGAATAATATAGACTTTTTCCCCTTTGGTGCAATCTGAGTGAAAACTGTCCTTTCAGTGAGTATTTCTGGTAGGAAACAATCATGTTCGTGTAAAGTAATGTAAAGGTCATTGGCACAGTGCAAGTTTATTTTATGCATCACTCAAGTATTTATGGAGGAAATAGAGGCTGAGCAAATATCCAAGAAGAAATTTTAGTATGATACAAGCTAATGCTGCTATCCTTGCAGATGTACTCTGCCATTTCAAGACATCAGAGGTCTTGATCACCTGTGTGCTTCATCTGAAAGACTTAATAGTAGTTGAGCACATCTGTATGTAAGATGTTGACTCAGAGTAGGTCTGAAAGGCAGAACAAAAGAGATTGAATTTTAAAAGGAGGGCATTTCCTACAGGTTCACCACTGCAACAACTATTTTTTGTCTGTACTCTGTTTTCTTTGGAGATTTCCTGGGGTGGGGGAGGGAGGAATTAAATAGCATTAAATCTCACCATTAACTTAATATAATTCAAGATGATTTCATTGCAAAGAGTATAAAGTACAACTGGGTGTTCTAATCATAGTAACTACTGTATAATTAGTCTTCTGAATGAATGTTTTCCACTCATCAGAATGACTAAATAACTTGTTGAGTAAAATCCTTAATTTACATAACTAAAACTCAATAACAGCTTCATCTTCCTTCATCTGATTATATTCCGGTTTTATATCTACATTTCATTGGCCACCTGCCACTCTCTCAAGAATAGGAGGTAATTAGAACCAGTGATAGTGCACTATAGTTTCACTTTTTACTGCACAGATGCAGTTGGGTGCTATTATCATATCTGGTACAATTTTGTGGATAATGTCATTATGTCTTTGCTGCCCATAAATTTAATGGGAAATGTGAATCAATTGAAAATGCATTTTAATCTCCACATTATGCTACATTTTGCTTAACGTAATGGTATTTCAAAGTTTTAAAAAAATGTTACACCATGCAGACAGCAAATCTTCTGTTGCCTCTAACTGTTCTGTATGCATATATATATACAGAAAATATTTTGCTGTGATAAAATAATCTACTGTGCAAAATACAATAGAAGGTATACTGAAGTAAAGGAACTTGATGTTTAAGAATAACTAATATTATTATGCTTTCTATATTGCATTGTCACCTCAAGTGACCACACAGTACCATAATAAATTATAAATTACTGCAAATAATGAAATTGTTATGTTTATCTCTTTTTAAAATGAATTGCAGTCAACCTTACTAAAAATATTTTTTTATTTCATCAAAGTAGTGTGTTACTTCTTATTCAGCTGCTACAAAACAAAAAATAAAAGCAGGTTGTTTTGCAGAGAGAATTGCTGAAGTGTTTTAGCAGAGAGATTGGAAAAAATAAACACCTTCTTTGGATGACCACTAACCACAGGAACAATTTCCCTGATATATTTAACACAGGTAATCTGTGAAGGGAACTATGTCAAATGCTCCATCAATCCCCCTCCAGGGATAAAACCCATCTGCTACCATATTCTGCAATATAAATTTTTGTCAACCCGTTCTTTCCACCTCTAGAAATGGCATCTTATAATCAACAACTTGAAAAAAAGTTTCAGAGAATCTGAAAGTGACAAAAACGTCCAGTTGGCCCCATCCATTCTAAAACTAGTTCTAGATAACATTCTGTTATCTTAGTTGCATTGGCTATTGATATATATATATTTTAAATCTGGCATTTGTTTGTCCTGAGATTATACGACTTCTCTGCTTTAAGAATATTTTATCTTCTTTTTTTTTCCTCTAATGAGTCTGAAAGAAGTCCAAGTTACCTATGAAGTTACCTTACACCATTTTAAATCAGTTCATGGCTTGGTTTCACTGGCTACAGAATGCAATATCACAAAAAATGTCATAACCTTTTCCCTTGGGTTTTTTTTTTTTCCTCTCTTTGCATCAGCCTGTTAAAATTATGTTGCATTCATTACCAGCATATACCTCCTATATTTTGATTGGCATTTCATGCCTTTGAAGACATAAAAAATGGGGAGAAAATGTCCATGCTATGTATCACAGCAACCATCAGAGTCATTTCCTTCCTGGATCCATTGTTTTTTGCTCTTCAAGTCTCAAAGAGTTAACAAATCAATCATTAAAATGGCAAATGTAATGCGTGCTTTAAAACATTTTCAAACTTCTTAGAAATTTGGGGTTACTACATTGGAAAATAAAAATATCTTTAAAACTTGCAGCTCCTGTAAAAGGGATCTAGGCCAATTATCAGGTCAGTGTAAAGCAGAAAGTATTGAATGTTTGAATGTTTTGTGGAGGACAGAAGCCAAACTTGGACTAATTTCATCTTTGTTTAAATCAAGGAAGAAAAAGCAGGATTGCCATCTTATAACATTAATTCTTCAGTGACCATATGTATGTCTGTTAATAATAAAACTGTTGAAGAACAGGCACAAACTTTGCACTATGTTAAGAAAATTCACAAATAAGAAGTGGGAATTAGAAGTAGGATTGTTCCTCATAAAAAAGAGCTGTATCTATCATAAATTTGGGATGTTTTGGAGAACAGGCATCAAGTGTCATTTGATCAGGTTTGCAACATGAAATGCCAGCACTGGCATTTTCCTCAAGTGTAGCACAAAACTTGCAGAAGGATGAGTGTTTGATAGTAGAATCATCTCGTACAGGAGGAAACTTGAACTGAATCTACCTGATGTGTGGCCCAGGAAGTCTGATAGACAAATTGAGAGGGAGTTTTGTTGCTGTGGACAGGAGAAGAAAAGTGTACTGCGCATGGAGAAGTTGCACAGAAGTTGTGCTACTCTTTTGAAGCAGGAATTTATATTTTAAATTAGCAGCTGCTTGAGGCTTCTTAGGAAACAAACATTTGAACCATGTTAAGTTGCTGATGATGATTTATTCATCTAATTGATGAAAGTAATTGAAGCAGCTTGTGGAAGGAAGGTATAAGGTGGAGAAAAACAACACAGGAATCTGATCTGAGTAGATTTGACTTGGAAAAGCTACGTTAATGAACAAAAACTTGCATCACTTAAATGGATTTTTCTGCAAGGTTTCCTATGGAAGCATATTCCATGACTAACTATTACCTCATGCTAGTGTAAATTATAAAAGAAAACAGAAAATGATCTCTTATCCTGAGATGATGATGTTTGGTTTCAAGAAAGCAGCTTCACTTTTTCTAGTTGATTTTTGGGGAGTGCTTATTTACTTGGCTGTGTGTCAGAGATACCAAACAAGGCTAGAATGCATTTTCCCTTCCCTTTTCCACAGTAGAGGAGAAACTTCACCCATATAGTTGTTCAATTAGATCAGCAGCTGAACAAACTACCCTAGATGTACTCATAGCCAAGGAATTATTCCTTTTCCTTTATTATGAAGAGACTTTGTAATTAGTGGAGAATTACTGAAATATTTCTGTGTACATTTTCTCTGCTTATTTCAGGAAAGCATATCTATACAAATATACCTGTTGAAATACAATATGTCCTCTAATTTGCTTATACTAATAACCTGATTTCACTTTGAAATATCTTAGGTCTTTAGAAATTCTTTATTTCTTCTTAATTTGCATTTGGATATATTGGTGTGGGGTTTTTTTTCCACTTCACAATCTTTTTTTATTCCATTTTTATATTTGTTTTTTTATTAGTCTCTCATCTTCCTTCTTGTTCTATAACAAAATCAAAGCATAGTATACTCTGTTATCATTCACTTGCTTAGTACTCTTTGACGGTGCATGCCCTTCCTTTGAACAGCTCTAGTTGATATTCATTGCCTTTAAAAGGTCTCTTTATGCCAAGATTGTTTAATTTCTTTCCTTGATTGCAGATGAAATACTCTTCTTGTCTTTTTTTCACTTCTTTACTCATATATTATGCTTGTACAGTACTGCTCATTCTTCAAGTTAGTATTTAAATTGTCTTCTCTTCCATTTGGTCTTCTTCCAGCTGAACATCTTAGTCCTTTTTTCTCTTTATCCACTAGTCTAGCATTATCTACTATTTAACACTCCAGCATGACTAATTAATTTGCTCCTTATAGGTTTATGCTCTCTTATGGCTGCAATTTCTGTGGGATACATACATCTCTGTGGTTTATTGGCTTATTCTGATTGTGTTGGTGTGCTCCAGAATTCTGGCATAAACCATATAATATACCCAACTTACAAAATATTCAGACTCCTTGTGATTTTTTCCTCTTCTGTATTTGAAGCCAGTTTCAGAACTTCGTGTTTTCGTGGAGACCAGTAAATTGCTATCAGGTTATACTCTTTATCACATCAAATTGACCTAATCTTCTTCATCTACAGCTGTTGAATTGTCCTTTAAGTTGGGCTTTAATTACCTATCAAAATTAGTGAAATTGCCTTTATTTCTTACTGGTTTGAGTATGTCATGTGAGGATCCAAGGGAAAGAACTAAGAAATTGGAGGGGAGAAAGAAGGTGGCAGCTTAAGGAGAAGCTCTGGAAGACTTCTCAAAACTGATAGCATGATGGTAGTGAGCCTTCTGCACTAGCTACTGTTTTTAAGTTCTTCCTGTAGAAGAACTTCCACTGATGGAAGCCTGAAGAGAAAAAGACTGTGGGGTGACCTCACTGCAGCTTTTCAATACCTAAAGGGAGCATACAAACAGGAGGGGAATCAACTCTTTGAAAGGATCGATAACTGCAGGACAAGGGGAAATGGTTTTAAGTTGAGGGAGGGAAGATTTAGGTTGGATGTCAGGGGGAAGTTCTTTACAGAGGGAATGGTGAGGTGCTGGAACAGGCTGCCCAGAGAGGTTATGGATGCCCCGTCCCTGGAAGTGTTCAAGGCCAGATTGGATGGGGCCATGAGCAGCCTGGTCTAGCATTAAATGGGGAGGTTGGTGGCCCTTCCTGTGGTGGGGTGGTTGGAGATTCATGATCCTTGAGGTCCCTTCCAACTCTGGCCATTCTGTGTTTCTGTGATGAGTTTGCCTGTGTGACAAGATCTGAGCAAAACAGGTGTTAATACTTGTTTATATCTCATCTTCCTACATACATACTGAGCATCATCACTTCGGAAAATTACTGTAGCAAACATTGTTTTCAATGGTTCTACTCAGGTAAGAAGCTCTGCTAAATGAGGAGAGGAAAGGATTTTTGTTGTTGTTGTTTTAGTGATTGACCGTTCTGATGATGTGTTGGTCTCCTCTAAAAGAAGAATACCTGAAGGTGGCTCATATATTCTCTTGAGTTGTTTTGCCAAGTCACATGTTATGACCTTCTCATTACATTTGGTGAATGCTTTAAAAAAAAAAAAAAATACTGAACCTGCTTATGCTTTCTGAAGACAAGAAGCAATGTTCTTTGTTGTCTCAGGAGGCAATCTACTGATGCTTTCAACCGTGGTAGGAAATAATTTTGTTTGCAAACTTTTGTACGGCATTAATGAGATCACCTAATTATCAAGTGTCTCTTAACATCCTCGCGGAGTACTACTACTTAAAAGAATTTTCCAACCATACATGAGCCTATGTTAAAAAAAAAAAAAACAAAACTGTTTTTTGACTTCTGTAAAAGTAATTCAAGGTTAACAACTTACTTATTTGCCAGCACTGTAAAAGGAAGGGGCCTAACTCTGCCGCTCCTTTTTAAGTGGTCTCAGTGAAGTCCTTCTTCCAGTTTTCACTCAGTGTTCATGCCTAATGAAGGCCTTCTGTAATGATATGCTGATGGCTTTGTAACAAATCACTTTTACTGCCCATCTTAACAGTTTTCTGACCTGTGGTATACTTTCGTTAGAAAAGACACAAGTCCAAAATGGCTAGTGAAGGTTTGTTATTCAACAGCAAAATAATGCTTTTCATAATTTATCTTTATTAAAACACTAGAAAAGTGAAGTCAGCTTTAAATTGAAGAATCTGGGACGTGTACTAGGAGTGAGTCATTACTCCTAAAACATATTTATTGGTATAGCATAGAAAATTTTAATTTATCCCACAAATGAACTCAGGCTGCTGTTTTCAAAGAACATGTAGGAGGTGTGCATAGATATCACATTAATTTCCTAAGAGTCCAGTGCATCCTGCTGCCATGGTACTTGCGTCTTCAAAGAATTCAGCTCTGTAAAGCTCTTGCTAGGAGTACATTTTTCATTAGTATTCCCTTTTCCTTTACCACATCAACATTAAATCAATAATGAACATCTTCAGTTTGTGTTTGTCTGGTTCAAAACCACAGAACTCTCTGAAATAAAGTGCATTGAAAATGGGCAATATATTGATGTAACTAGTCTAACCTGTAGAAGTTTAGAATGCATCTTAATGGCAGAGCCTTGTGTTCTATGACTGGTTCTAACGAAAAAGAATTAGGAATCATAAGAGATGGTTAGAGGAAATACAGAATGTAAAAAAGAAGTAAAAGGCTTCTGTGTACCAAATCCCAAAGCAGATTTCAGAATAAAAGATGAGCTGGTGGCTTGAAAGGCTGACATACCAGAGGTAAACACTGCCAGTTAAAATACAGCATAATGTTAAACCCCACCAGCTGTAATGTAGGAGTAGGTAATGTTTGGCAAAAAATTTGAGTGTGAAATGACCACAACTGATTTTTCCTTTAAGGCCTAACTCTGAGTCCAGGATTTGGGGAATGTTGTTTTATTTCTTTCTTAGTAATGGCGCTGTACTATGAGGTTTGAGACAGGAAGCCCTAGGGGGAAGTGTTGCATTGAGTGACAAGAAGGGTCACGTGGTGGTGGGAGTTGCAAAAGGAACTCAACGTTTAATGTTTTCTGTGAGAACTATGTGCTCAGAATGGTTTATTGATTATTGAGCCTGTTTCTTAAAGTGAATATCTTTCAACCTGCTGTGAGAGAAATCTGGATTTAGCAAAAGTTAAATATTGCATGTTGATGAGATAGAAGAGTGATAAATAACAATCTGGAAGAAACTAACTCTATCAAAATACTTCTTCAATATAAATAATATGATTTAATATGATTGAAAAGCACTGGCCTTCCTCCAGCAATGCAGAATGGGTGTTGCTGGTTGCTTACCCCACTGAGCTGTGAAAAAAACCAACTAAATTGTCTGAGTAACATGTTGGTTATTGCTGTGATTCCTCTGTGCTACAAACATGAACTGCTTTTTGTGTGACTCAGACAGCAAGATCACAGTTAACTCGTGTGACAATAGGAAAAAGATTGATTTCTGGTGTGTTCATGACCTGTTTATTTTCTGCAGAACAGGAATAGGTGTTGATGCTTCTGCTATGTAGGCTGGAATTCGTTCATAGCTGCCTGAGGGGCTTGGAGATGTGATTTTTATCAAAAGTAAATGGTATTTGGGTTCACAAATCCTTAAGGTGAGATTGAAAACTTCAGCTTGGGCCCACCTGCATCTCTGCTTTCCTAATAAGAGAAAAAAAAAAAAACAGACTTGCAGCACTTAACATTTGATGTTAGGACAGAAAGCTTTCCTCCTCTGGAATCTGCAGAAAGCACTGAGATGATGATCTAGGGCAGTTGTGCAGGGAGAGAAATAATCTCTTGGAGCAATAGCTGAGTTGGTGCACTGGTTTGGAACACCCCTTTACCATCTTCATATTGCTGATCTTTAGGGAAGGGCTGTGCAAAGGAACTTCCCAGTGTGTAGTCTCATGGTGCCAGACCTCATAGCAGAAACACTGTCCTCTCACTGCCATGACTACTGAGAAAGAAGTTATTCCTCCTGTTTCAAGATGCTGAGAAGACTTAAGATAGCACTAACATTTTTTCTTTATATGCTATTATCTTCAAGATATATAACAAATGTTAAAACAAGTGCTCACATTTCATTATTAATAGGCAAAGAGATAAAACTGCAGGTTTTTAATTCATTTGTGTAACTTACGCATTCACTTTGATTATGGAGGCGTAATTAAGATGGGTAATTACAAACCCTGCACTTCCAAGTTACTATTGCATGAATATGTCACTATGGTGTCTTACAATATCAAGCTCACACGTAAAGCAAATTATCTATTTAGTTTGAATGATATCACTAGAGCCAATTTAAATTCTCTGATAAGCTCGATTATTCATTAGCTGGCTGTGCACTAAAAGCCACTCACATTTTGGTAAGAAGTTGGAGTATTATCCTACTCTAGATACATTTGCTCTCAAAAGCCAAATACACAAGTTTAACAAGTGCAGCCGAGACCGTTTCATTTTTGCAGTTTCTAATTAACTGGAATTAAATTGCTGCTGACACATCTGTCTTAGATTGCGTTTCACTGTGAGCTTCTGACCTGCTGCAAAATCCCTTTCAGAAAGTGGCTCTTTAGGCATGCTGAGGTCTCCTTCTGAACTGACAAAAAGGAAAAAGCAGTTTTCAATAGGCAGCTGGGTGAGTTCCCCTGAATTGATTGTTTTATGCTGCTGAATTTTAAAATGCACCGTTATTAGTATATTAGGCTCTGAACATGCTGGAGAGGTGTCTTTAGGTATTTAAATCAAAATAAATAAAATATTGACTAAGCTGAGCTCCGTAGCTCACTGAATTAAACAGAAGCATTATATTACAGTTTTAAACGATGCTTTTGTAGGGATTTATTCCAGTTTAAATCAATGCTTAAAACTCTCCACTCTGAATTGATGTGGTACAAACTTTTGTGCATAGACAAAATCTGAGAGGTACTGCAGCACTCACTTGAAATTTACAGGAAGATTTATTTTTCCCTTTCCTTGAATGTTATTTCCCACATCACAGAATCACAGAATATTCCACATTGGAAGAGACCCATAAGGATCATCAAGTCCAGCTCCTGGCTTCACACAGCACTACCAAAAAACATACCCTGTGCCTGAGAGTGCTGTCCAAATGCTTATTGAACTTTGTCAAGACTGTTGTTGTGCTAACTGCCCTGAGCACCCCGTTCCAGGGCCTGACCACCTCTGGTGCAGACCCTTTCCTTAACCCCCAGCTGCCCCTGCCCTGACACAGCTCCATGCAGCCCCTCAGGCCCTGTCGCTGTCGCACAGAGCAGAGCACAGAGCAGCTCCTCCGCTCCCTGTGAGGAGCTGCAGCTGCCATCAGGCCTCCCTTCAGCTCCTCTGCTCTGCGCTGAGCAAACTCAGGGGCCTCAGCCATTCCTCACAAACCCTGCCCTCCAGACCCTTCTCCATCTTTGTGTCTCTCCTTTGGATGCTCTAAAGTAATTTTATGTCACCTTCCGGATTCTTAGTACCCTGTAATTTTTCACATATATCAGGCCCTAGGGTTGTCAGGGGACGTGGAACAGTGAAACACTGTCTTCATCCACAGAACAGAGTGCTCTCCTCACTGCATCTCTTCACCACACAAAGGTGGGATCCTGAACACCTTGCACCTGTCCTGTGAGCATAGCTTTTACCTGGAAATTTCAAAACTATTAGAAAAAGAATGGAGGATATGTATATATTTTTTTCTCTTGGTTAAAGAATTCCTAATGATAGTCTGCAGTACCCACTGACACAGAGTTCCAGATTGGAACTATGGACTATAATCCATATTTGGTAAACTGCTGATTTGAATGTTGTTATTACTCTATATTTCAGTGGGAAACAGCATGTAAGTGATTTAAGGAAAAGTTTAAGACATTAAAGCTGACGTTATAAGAAGTAATCCAGTTGTGACTTCATGCCATTTCTGGCTTTAAGTTTTAAAGTAATTCTCTTCCATTAGTTGAAGTATGCATGAAGATAAATATATATCGATCCATTGAATATGATACACTTCTGAGTCTCAGATCTGAATCTCTAAAAACTCAAGGCAATGTAATACAAAGATTTTTGGGAGTAGATTCAGGTCTAGGTTGTCATGTAGTAAAGCAAAAATACATTGCCCAGGTGGTGGATGCCCCATCCCTGAAGACACTCAAGGTCAGGCTGGATGGGGCTCTGAGCAACCTGATCTCATTGTAGGTGTCCATGTTCATCGTAGGGGAGTTGGACTCGATGGTCTTTAAGGGTCTCTTCCAGTTCAAGTGTTTCTATGAATGAAGCTTCTGTAGTAATAAGCAGAAAAAAACGGAGAAACCCCTCTGTGATTGTTCGAATTTTTTTATGTAATAAATAGCACTGGCTTATAGATTTATTAAAATGTGTGTGCCTTAGTTTCAGCCAAGACTGCCTTGTCTTTTCAGGGTCTCTTCACAAACCTACCTTTAAATTCCTTGGTTTCTGGCAATGTGCCAGTCATACCGTGACCATTGGATCCTGTGGTGTGAATGATTCTAGGAACATAAATGTTCTAAGATCAAATGAATACTTGAGAGCGCAAGTGATGCTGACATGTCTTCATTGAGATACAAACCCACAGCATAAATAGCATCTGATTGGAAATGAAAGTCTGGAAAATGCCACAAATACCATTCGTTGGTTAGCCTGATCTAGTAGAAGTTCCTACTTGCAGCAAGATTAGTACTGTGACCTTTAAGGTTCCTCCTTTAAGGTTCCTACCAACCCAAGTTATTCTATGATAAATACCAAAATCTTATACAAAATTTGAAATTGATGCAAAGAAGCACCAGAAAACATGATAGCTGGATTTTTCAGAACACTCTCTCGAGAATTGGAAAGCTAAGACTCTGGTCTGCCCCGTGTATCCAGTCCCATCTGCAAAAAGCAGCATGAGAGTGAATAACACCATGCCATTGCGACCTCCCCTGCTGTTCTTAATAAACTGTCATTTAGCTTCTCTGTTTTTCTTCCTCCTCTTGAATTGTGCACTAGTCTGAGAGTAACAGCAAGGAACAGTTATTGTGGAGCAGGCCGCAAGGAGAGTGTTTTAACTATTATAGACACCAACATATAGCCCAAATATTTCCCAAGGGAAAGGAAAACAAAATGCCTGTGGCTCAGTGAAGAAAATATTTTTGCCTCATTTGAAATAAATAAGGCTAACAGCAGCAATTGCTATGCCTGAAAGAAGTAATTTCCTACCTTAATAATCCTGGAATTTTTCACTCTCTCTTTAAAATTAAATCTTGTAATTAAAATGCAAATCAATGCCATCATGATATAATAATCGGCAGGTTGATCTGAACCGTAATGCTTATTTGTTGGAGAGGAGGTAAATAGAATAAACAATAAATATTTAGATTTGTGCATTTCAATTACAGCAAAATGTCAGCTCATTTTCCTTTCTCTTGGTGCAGTATTTGGCATGTGAACAGCTACAGTGAGAGATGCTGCTGCTAAGGAGGAGATGTCAATTGAAAGTTTCTAAGGGATGTGATGAGTAAGACGCTGTAAGTTATTTACTTTTAGCTGTTCCCCCACTAATGTTGAGTAACCATGCTTGCAAAAAATAGGTGATCAACTAAAGAAAAGTCACCCAATTGAAGTAAGACCCTGGGGAGAAAAAATTAAAAGGCATTTGAGTGTCTCCCTCTGCGGAGCCCAAGGATCCTAAGCCTGAAAGGTGTTGCTGTCTGTCCTGCAGGTTGTCTTCCTGCTCCAAAGCACTGAACAGCTACAATTCTTTTAATCTTTATGAATGTGTTTGATGTTATAAAGCCTTGTCAGAAAGAACAGAGAGCGCTTCCACCAGGATTCATAAGCATGGCTGCATGTGCTTAAAACTTTAGGTGGATAACCTTGAAAATTTTCCAAGGTTCTTACCAACACCAATTTACACAATACGACAGCATTCCAATTTAATGAGATCAACTTAACGCTTCAGTTAATATCATGCAAATGAAATGTGATTTGCTAGAACATATTCCACATGTCAAGTGTTATACAGGAGTAAGATTTATTAGTAAATAGTGAGCAATTCCCATCACCGGCTTCATTAAAGAAAAAAAATGTTTTCTTGGAGGATATAGTCAAGAAAGGCTGTTTTTTTTTTGTTTTTTTGTTTTTTTGTTTTTTTTAAATAAAGCAAAAGCATTTGGAATCTGGATGATTCATTTTAGTCTAGTTGCACACTAAGCAGACAGTTGCTTACAAATTTTTACTTCCGTAGAAGATAAGAAATAAATGATTCTCTGGCTAGTTAGGTATTGTTAAATGTTCTCTTTGGTCTGGTCAGCTGGACCAAGAAATCATTTGAGACTGAAGTTGAAATTGTTCTTTTCATATGCTGACTAACTTAGCAAGTCTTGTATGTATGGGGACAATAGATATAATAAAAATGGAGAGGCTGACACGTGATGAGATATTAACCGATCTCAATGAACAGTGGAACAGTGCTGCATTAATAGAGGCTTCGTATCCTGCTGTGCTGAGCTCAGGTTTCAGGTAAGGAATGATGAAAGGAGATGGTGACCCTCTCCAGGTAGGGATTCTGCAGACGTCATGTCTCCTTACATTGCTTTGGTAATTTTAAAGGCAGGATACTTCTCAAACCTGGTAGGGAATTCTAGTCGGTCTATTGATTACAAGTAAATTGAGGGACATTTTTTTCTGGTTGCAAGTTTCTTCTACTGTCCAAGACTTTACCAAATAGTCTAATCAAACAATTTTCAGACTTATGGGTCTCTTCAGCCTGTTTGTTCTGATCAGAGGCTTTTCTTTGCATGCAGTGTTTATTGTTATTTCAGCTTGCACTTCTGCAACTTGTAAAACACTGCCATCAGTGGTGGATAGTGAGAGTAACAAATATTCCTGTTCCCATGTGAAAAGGGGCCAGGAGTGTCCATATAAAAACACTCCTACAAATAAATCTCTATTTATATAGAGAACTTTGGAACATTCAAGTACAGAGAGCACGCATTTATAGAACACTTCAAATTAAGTGGTTGGGGTTATCTCTGTTTTAGAGCTTGGGTCTCTTGTGCTGGGATAAGGAATCTCACAGTGGTGACTTTGAACTGATCTTAGTTGTTCTATCTATTCATACTTTTAAATCTTGCTGTCTTTCTCAAGTAAAATCAGAGGTGACTTGCACTATGGTATTCTTTTGGGAGATGGATTGAGGGGAAGCTCATCCTGAAAGAATCCATGCTAAGATGATTAGCGTGTAAGACAAAAACGATGCTGTGAGTTCTCTCTGATTATACGTTTTTCTTTGCAAAGCCAGAGTGCAGGCTACACAGATTTAGATGCTTTTTAATTATTAGTTTGAGTTGTATGTGCCTATGTCCCTATGGGTAGCATTTATAAAAATTCTTTAGTTTTTCTACACCTCCACAATTATTTAATGCATGAGAGTGCTGTCTTTTATGCAATTTATGCCAGTGTGTGTCAGCTGAGATTTTTGGCCTGTTCTTCTTGACACTGCTTCTAAGAAGGCTGTATTAATTATACTGAAAAATTGCATGACATTAAAAAAAAAAAAAAAAAAGGAAAGAAACCATGAAGCTTCACTTGATTTTTCTAAATGCAGGCCCAATCTGTTATTCTATACTTGCAATGCAATGCAGAAAAAAAGAAAAAAGCACTGAACACCTACAGTTGGTTAATTATATATTATGCAAATTAATAAACTCTGCTTTGAAAATGATCTTGAGTTCTGAATTACACACTCTGAAAATGCTGCTGTGTTATAGCGTACTACTGCATTTATTGCTGGGGACTTTGCAGGTTTCACTATCTAGCTCTTAGCGTTGCAACAACAATTTCAAGTAAATATTTTGAGAAATTAAAAAAAAAAAAAAGAAAGAAAAAGAAAAAAAGCAGAGCATCTTTACTTCAGATTTGTTCTATGTCTTCCAAACCTCCACCACAGTGTCTATTTTTCAGCCCTGTATCAGAACCAGTAGTCATTTCAGTTGGAAATATTGGTTTAGAGTTCAGATCTCTGGAGCCAGTGTGTGGACCCATCCTGAGATGGAGAGCATAAAGGAAGGATCACCTGAATTATTTCACATAATCACCCTTCCAATCCTCTGTTAGTAATCAATGGTGCATAGAGTAAATTTGGACTGAGAGGGAGATTTTATATTTGGCATGTAATGGTTGTGACTATATTCTCACTGAAGTACTTGCAGAATTTAATACAGTTAAACTCTAGGTTGTTGAGATTTTTGGAGGGATTTTACTTGCCTTCAAAAGGACAAAAGGTGGCAAATTGGTTGAATCAAAAGGAAGGTGATTGCTTACATTACTTTTTTTTTTTTTCCTTGTATATGAGGTATGGTCAGTCATCTCGGCATTTCAGAAAGACTGAGAATACATTGAAGGTGAATACACCTTAACACACCTCTTTTTTTCAAAGACCATTTGTGCACTTCTTCCAGCACATAAAATCAGTTGGAGGGAAATGCCGCTTCAACTATCTTCACTCTTTTTTCCTTTTTTTTTCTTCCACCTTTCAGTTTGAGGATACCAAAATTTGTTCCCCAAGGCTACATAATGCTGTATGCTCTTGCCTCATTGTACCACATCAATAATTCTGCGTTTGCAGAGTGGTCTGAAACTGCTTCCCATGAAGATGTTTAGTTATGTTAATGCCTTTCATGCCCTGAGAGGGTTCAGTGCTGGTGGAAGTATGTCTTCCCACCCCTATTGAATTCCACGATGAAAACAAATCAATCCCACTATGATTAATTATCCATTTCTTTTAAAATAAAGAGAAAGCTCAAGTGCAATTGATTTGTATCAATTATTTTCTTGAACAGTATAGATGATTCTATATATCCAAATTAAATACCATTGTTACTATTGGCTTTCTCATCTAAAAATATAATAACAAAAAAGAAGGGTGGTCTTTGTGTGTGAAGAAATCCTAGGTTTTTATGTGCATTGGTGCTGCAACAGCTGAACTACATACTCACTTTTGCTCTCCATCTCTTCTGAAAGACTGAGATGCACTTGAACCTGGCACTGATTCTCATTTCTGGCCATCCGCTTTGCTGTACCAAGCACTTCCATGCTGAACGCTTGCTTCACACCCTCTCTGAGGCAGGCATGTGGGATTAAGCTTCATTCACAAAGTGATTTGTTCCTGGGAGTGGTTATATACCCTGGGATCTGCAGAAAGGAGAGGACATTAAGTGAGCCTCAGGAAGAGGAAGAAATGATGCTTCCCTGAGTGTTTGATAAGTTTTTACTTTTTCCACGATGTCTCAATCTGTAACTAAAAGTTTGTGCTAATTGGTAATAAGTAAAATTCCTGGGGTTGAAACTATTTTGCTTGCAGCACTGGGTTCATTTGAATTCAGTGTAAGTCAACTCCCTGTGCGTGCTGAGATGCTCAGATGTTTTTCATTCATTCCTATTTCTTCTGTCCATATGAAAGATACATTCCCCTGTCTGCTGGCCAAAACTAGCAGGAGTGAAACTGAAGATAGCAAGTGCTGGTCCATTGATTTGCTGGATTTTAAAGTTGTTTAGGTTTTTGAGCCATCCTGGCCATTGTAGGCTAGAGATCCTCTGTTTGTGGGGCTCCCACCCTAGCAGCCTTCCTGGTAGCTGGCTGTCTGGGGACACAACCTGCACAAGGATGCTTTAATGGACATGCTGACCTGTTGAATCTTCCTGTGGGAGGTACTAGGGATGTTATGGAAGCTTCGGATTAAACTGGAGGCTTTAGAGCCCTTGGGTGGCAGCTCCTTGTTTTCAAGAGTTGTGTGCTACTGCTGCTAGTCAAGACACAAGTGAAAGGTGGGACCTGGAGCTGCAGGCTGGTGGGGCTGCTGGATCTGCCCAGGGCTGTGGAGGTTTGGGGATGGGCAGTCTTAGGTCAGCAGTATGAGTAGTAAGGCTGCCCCAGTGCACCTGTGCCCCACAGGCTGTAGATGCCCTGGGCTTGTCTTCAGAGAAGTTCTACAGAATGCCTTAGGCTGTATGAGCAGAACAAGCAGACATATGGCAATTGGTGATGCCTTTCTTTTCCTTCATTTTGTCTCCTGTTCCACTGTTAAATTAGAATTGTTTTCACCTGTTAAGGATGTGATAAGAGATCAATATTAGAATAGAAATTTCTCATGGATTGTTAATGTTTGCTAACCAAGCTGTGTAAATTAGTCTCGTATCTATTGCTTGGATTTCTCACATAATTGAAACCTTTTCAGTAACTATCTAGGAAGAAGTCACCCAAGACTGACAAAATATAGACATAAGCATAATTTTTCACATTTCTATGCTGTAAATTTTTGTGCAAGTGAAATACCAGAAATAAAATAGGTAAGCATAAACTGTGCATCTCCCTTATATTCATCCTAATTAATCTCTGTGCCTATGGAATTAAACTCCAAGCCATATATACTCTTAATCTTATCAGCGAGATCGATTAACAAATATACAGGCATTTAAAACCTACATAAAATACTGCTTCAGTAGAGCTCCTCCCAGGTGCTCTCTAGTAAAACATGTGGGACTCCTGTGAGAAAAGAAGTGCTTGCAAATTCCTTGTAAGTTACTGTTTTTTGCCAAGGCAGAGAAACAGAGACCGATAACAGGAAAGATATCTCACTTCTGCAAGGTGTGTTTGCATTGTGGCAGTTCTTTTTGCTGTTGTTGTTCTTTGTTGATGGTAAGTCTTGTATTGTTTCCTTTTTAACATGACTGCATAGACTTTCATCTAAGGTATAATAAGATTGTTTTCCTATTAGAAGACTAGTAGTAGAGATTTTGATGGAGACCATGTTTTCAGTAAAAAAAAATGGGTGGATTCTATTCAGTATTTGGAAATCAGAAATACTGATGGTAGATCTTGAAGTAGTAAATAATAAGATTTGCAAATCCATCTGGAGCAGTGGTCAAAGGATCTACTTTAAACAGCATAAACTTTGACACTGGTGATGTAATGTCTGCATTTGAGGGAAAGGAAATATCTCGAAAGTCACGCTTAGTAATAGTATTCTAATCTTGATTAAAACTGAAAAAAGTTCAAGGACATGGTGAGCTAAATGGGGAAAAAAAGGCACTCATAGAATCATAGAATGTCCCAAGTTGAAAGGGACTCATAAGGATCATTGAACCCAATTCCTGGCTCCACACTGAACCACCCCAAAATCAGACATATTTTTGAGAGCATTGAACAGACACTTCTTGAACTCCAGCAAGCTTGGTTCCATGCAATCTGGGAGATCATGTAAAATGGTTAGATAAGAATACATCAACAGAAAAGCAAAGCATACTTTTTGGTGAATGTAATTATGTTGGAAGAACTTATCTGGATAGATCATGACTCCATTCCTTGAAGGGTCTTAATTCTTCTAGAAGACTCTAGAAGGCTATTACTCAAACAGGGATTTTGTGCGTGGGCCTAATGCAGAAATTGCTCCTAGGAATTTAGAGGATGTTAATCATAACCATAAAACTCATTCCATCTCTTGCCCTTCAACCAGTGCAAATCCTAGATCTCAAATCTTCTGAGGTTGATTTTCATTTGAAAATCAGGAGAAAAAAAAAGTAAAATAAATTAGAAACAGTAATTTTGCAAACGTACAGCCAAGGATTTATAAACTCCTTGTTATTCCAAATTGGAACAATATCCAGAAGATCAGTCTGGACTAAGTGAAACAGTTTTAAATAAATTCAGAATAAGCAACCTCATTCTCAAAGTGGCAGAGCAGTCCTGGCTTTGTTAGAATTATGTTCCAAGTGTCTTCCAAAATAAAATCTGAACAAACCTGATTTTAGAGTCTCTGAGATAATATATTGCCAAGATTCATACATTGTGAGGTTGAAATTTCCAGTCAGCTTTGGTTCTTTTTTTTTTTTTTTTTTTTTTTTGTACTCACCACATCCAAAGCTCAAGTTTTCCTCCATAACTTTTTTCATTTATTAAGGAGAAAATGAAAGATCGGCATTCTGTTGAATTGCAATGACTATATCACTGTTTTTAACTGTGTGCTTACAAAAAGATTCGTTAGTAACTGCGCTACTACTTTTGGTGTTGCCTTATGTTGTCACAATCAGTTCTCACATATAAATAGCATAATCTAGGTTCTGCCATTAAGGTACTGCATTACTTTGAAAAGCAGTATCAATGAGTCAAGCCCAAGCTGTGTTGTGCTTGGATCAACTTGTCAGTGGAACCCTCTAGGACAAAAAGGCTGAACCTCAAGGTAATTTTTTCATTCATTACAGCAGTTTCATGTTAATGAAAATCCAATAACTTTAATAGATTTCCTCTTAGTTTACATCAGTGCAAATGGAAGGAAAACCAGACCCCAAGCATTTTAAAGAGAAGAATGACAATCAAATTTGTCTTTCTCGGGTCATTTCCAAAGGCAGTTCTAGCGAAGGCATCACAGGCTGTAATTTTGATCTGCAGCTAATGTACAAGCTCAGACAGTGCCTACATGTGTGGCCATACTGCAGAACCGTTGGTTTGCCACAGTGATCTGTGTGCCTCGGGGTGTGTAGGATTACCCTGAAGAGTGCTGTAAGGACCAGGCAGTATTTTCTTTCCTGGCATTGGTGTTTCTATAGGACAGAGTGCCTTTAAATTTAAAAAAAGTTCATAACAGTGTGTGTGTCTCACGTTATCATGTATTTCTCTTTTGTAAGTGTGAACAGGGTTTTGGCATATGGGTGCATACCCTCAAATATTGGGGATGGTCACACACCTGCAGGCAGGCATAGATTTGTGGTTATGTGTAGAGAAAAGGTTTTGTTCATCGTTCCTCTTTCAGTTGTATGGCTTTTATTTTCACTTACTTAATAAGCAGGACTACAGCAGTTTTTGAGATAATAAGAGTAATGTTATGAGGCAAAATGAGAAAATCAAGGATCTCTCTCCTGTGTGGAGGGAAATACAGTCCATGAAGGCAGAGATGAAGAAGTGAGAATTTCAAACTTACGGCAACCCTAACATGTTCCATTTTTTGATGTGTTGGAAATGGATCTGATGGTTATTTTCACTGTGCCATCACAAAGCTGAAGTATCATTTCTGCCTCAGAACAGGATGAGCTAATACATTTCCTATATTAACAGAAACTTTGCCCAAACTTGTGACGCTTACATTTAATTCCATTATTTTTATAAAAAGACTATTTACTCTATTGATATTTGTGTTTGTGAAAGATATTTTTCATATTTCTTTGAGAACTGTCTTTTTGATTACTGTTTTTTTTTTTTTTTTTTTTTAATCAAAATAGTATTGAATCTCACCATCCCTGTAGAGTTTTTGTTTCTGAATTGCAGAAACATGGGGAAGAACTCAAATTTTATCCCTTTTCAACATTCAAAGTAACAAAGATGTGTGGAATTTCATTTCTTAGTAAAGCTCATTTATTTATCAGCACTTTTTATCAGTCCTGTTAATTTTTCATAATTTTTCATTAAACTTTGGTTAAATTCTTACCTTCTTTTTTTCATAAGAATGTGGTGGATTGGAGGTGGCAGAGGTGAGTTGGGAATCTGCTGCATCACATGCAGATATGTTTTATTTGGCTCTGAAATAGAAAAGTTAATGGACAGAAGCTGCACGGAAGCTTGTCTTTCTGCATAACAGTAGGTAGTCTGGATACTTTTTAGTCTTCCTATAGTGTAATTGCTACAAAAACAGGCTACTGTATCTTGTTTTGAAGTAGAGCCTGGAAGTTCAGCATAGTATGCAACTGTAGCCTCTAAGAAACAGCTCCAGTTTTTCCTCCAGCCTTGCAACTTTTGTTAGTGCATTCGTGTTAAGACTGTGGTTTCTAACTACGGTACAAAGCCTCTCTTGCAAGTCGTGCACCAGAAACCAGGGCTGACCCATTTGCATCACAGCTCATGAAAACAAATTCCTTGAAGTATATTGCACCAGACTGTCCGTGCCCCTGGAGATGTGTTAAACTCATCCCTACAGATGTACACAGGACTGCAGAACACTTCCAGTGCCAGAATTGAGCACATCTTTCCCAGTGACTGTTCTTCCTCAGTAATGCTGAGTCCACAAAAGGGTGGAAGTGCTCTGCTTTATATAGAGCAGAAAACCGAAATGCACATCTCAAGGCCCTCATCAGGAGTTTAGCCACTTGTGCTCAAGGCTGGCTCTGAAGTGTTGCAGCTGTGTTACACTGGAAAAGAGTTGTGTGAGAAGCCTCTCCCTCAGAGACACATTTATGTTCAGACCCATGCCTGAGCTGTGCTGCAGCTGTGGCTGGCTGTGAACTCTAATGATCCTGACCTGATCACTCTTGCTGACTTCCTGGCTTGGCTTCAGGCCTGCCTCATTCCTAAGGGATTGTCTGGTGTCCTGTGTGACTGGCCCTGCTTATGGTCACTGACCAGACCCACTCTGTTCTTTATGTTTAGTTGCCTTGCCTGCCCTGTACTCTCACCTTCAGACCCTTGATTTCTTCTCTGTGAAGTGCAGCATATTCTTGCTGCTCCTTGAAGAAGCTGGAGTGTGATTACTCTTGCTTTTTCAGATGTGCTGTTTGTTAATGACTCCGTGTCAAACCAAGGAAAGTTTTCTGGTACAGTTTTGTTCTTATTATCAATTGCTTCCGAAAAGAATACAGTGGGATTATGACAAGGCTTATCGTATTCCTGATTAAATATTCATAATAATAATAACTTGTTCATATTACAATACTTCCTGCATGTCCAAGCTAAGATTAATGCTCCACTGTGCTAGGCAGTGCACAAATACAAACAACCTAGGGCGGGGGAGGAAAAATTACACAAGAGATGACAGAAGACATAGTGAAGTACATAGAGATGATCTGAGACTGAAAATTTTGGTATATTAAAAAAAATAAAAAAAAATAATAAAAAAAAAAGCATCTTAAGATTTTGGAGAAAACAGAAGCATTGTACTGTTGTCAGAAAATAGATGCCATTTATCAGTTAGGTAGGAAATAACCTCCATGCTTCTGGCTGAGAATCTGCTGCTCGTTATTTTGGGAAGTCGTCTTGTCACCACCCCAGATAGCTGCCTGGTTCTCAGACTCTGACTGCTGCCCGAGTGGTCTGACTGTTTGGCAGCCTTCTTAGGTGGCTGCCAAGTAAGTGACCTGAGGAGGTATGCAGCCACTTTGCTGCTACCTCTGGGGCTTAGGGTGGAAAGCTAGCATTTTGTGTTGGAAAACAGATCTGTTTCATCCAGCAAGGATAAGGCTGTTATCTAAGGATCTGGGAAACAGCCAATCTCAGTCAGCCCCAAAGTGTAAGTCTCTGAAACTTGCTTATGGAGAGGAGTGCACAGGAAGTACAATCAATACATGAGGCTCCACAAACAGGAAAGAAGTGAAATCAGTTCTGAGGAAGCCAGTAGAGATTCTGAATACGATCCCAGGGAAAGGTGCTAAACTCTGAACCCACAGAGAAAGCAAGATACTGTTCAAAAGCTGCACAATATGTGCTGCAAGTCAACTGACTTTACTTTAAGGGTAGAGCCTGAAAGAAAGCCATGACTGCATCTTACTTTCCTGTTTAATCAATCGTATGCAGTTTATTTTTCTAGTGCATTATTTTACATACATTTATTTTTTCAAAAGCCATTCTCTATTTCGTGTGTAATTCCCTTGTCATTATGCATGTAGCTGGCAGCTCCTCAAAATCATCTTTTGATGTAAACGGCAAAACTCTACTAAAGTCAATGGAGCGCTAGCTATTTACATGTGCAAAACACTTCTCCAACAACAGTTAATATTATTACTTTGTTTTGCTGATGCATAAACACTGAGAGGAATAGACAATTTGTATTTTCTTAGATGCTCCATTTTGTTCTAGTCTAATTCTTTCCAAAAATGTTATGATGTTGTATAATATTTATTCAGAATGGGAGGGACTATATCATCAGAACTACCTCTTAAATGGTTGATGTTCTCTGCAGTCTTCTCTGGAATGGGAAATTAACCATTTGTGAAATTATGTTTTCACAAGAATAGATCAAAATTTGTGCTTTGATGGTACAAAAAAATCTAGACAAGTGCTTCCATTTGTCAATTAAATAAATGCCAAATTTTTCAACCACAAGACCTGAAACACTGAACTGGAGTTATTTCAAATTAAGAGAGTTGTTGTGGTTGTTTGTTTTGTTGATTTTAGTTGTTGTTTTGGTTTTAGTTGGATTTATAACTTTAGGTCTCTATTAGACAAAGTATTGTTTGCTTTCTTGTAAATTTCTTAAATCTAGAATAAAAACAGAAGGTCGTCCCATGTTGTTTCATGTTTTCAATATTTCAAGGGAGTTGTAGTAGTGTCTACACAGGTCTAATGCCTACTATAATTATTATAATTCATAATTTGAACAAGCTAGAAACTTTCCTGCTGTGTTTTTTCATTTTTTGTTTGTTTTATTTTTTTCTCAAAATTTTAAGGGTGAGGAGAGATTCTCCTGTGTTTCTTGAACATTAGCGGAATTAAACTGATGTGCAAAATGAGGATGCTCTCTGTCCATATGAGCCACAAGCAGCCACAGATGACTTTCATTAAGGTTGTTCCAGTCTACTGGCTGGCGTGGTCCTTAGGAAACCATCTTCAGGATATCTAGGACAGGCGTTTTCTACTCAGAATGCTAACTTAAGGCCTGCCCACTCTATTACAAATTAAGTCTATACCACTTGGGATGATCTGTCATTCTCCATCCCTGCAAAATCTAATTCCAAATCCCGTTGAAAATATCAGTTGTAATAGAAAAACTATCAATCATCAGTGAGATATACTTTTTTTTTTTACCTCTTAACAGCCTGAATTATTCTTACAGACTGTTTCTCTCACTTGTTCACAGTTCACATCTTGAAATCAGAAAACAGTATTAGTTTTCAGCTTTATTCCTCTTCCTTAGAAACTTCAGGTTTACTCCATGCTATGAAATCCAGACTTGAAAACAATCTTCAAAATCACAAGTGCAATTCAGTATATATTTTTTAATGTTGCTGTTACAAAATTGGTCGGGAGATGTTCCTGAAAGCACTATAAATTCTTTGGATATTTATGGTCTTTGTGGAAGTGCGAGCTAAGTAGATTTTTTTTTATTTTTAAAGATACAGTGAGGATGGATTTTTTTTGCTATTCCTTTCGTATTTAATTTTTTCCTGTTTGAGAAAATACATGTGTAAATTTAATTGTTCATGTGTAAGACTTTTTTGAGGTTGTTGCTTTTTTTTTTTTTTTTTTTTTTTTGTCTAGTCTAATAGTATGTTACCCAAATGATATGGCATCGCAGATGGCCATGAATCTAGTTAACTGAGGTGACAATTGCTAATACTCAAATTGGTGCAAATTGACTTCTTCGTTAATAATTGTACACACAGTTCTCCCCTGTCTGTCAAAAGAAATTGATTCAGTTAGGCTTAGCTTTTCCTAGCATGTTCCTAAATGAGAGCAAGACTGTTGAATCTGGAAAATAACTGCAGTCATAACATATCTATCTGACACCATGATGCTCCAGAAAGCTCTTTTCTGTCTGTTATCTGATAAATTAATTGCCCTTGTTGTAAGGCTTGGTTTGCCTATGTAGTTTTCCTCCACTTTTCTTCATTCCTAAGGGATCTGGTACAACCTCAGAATGATCTTGAGTGAGTACTTAAGGTTATTTATAGCAGTGAGCATAAAGAGTACAGAGCAGGACTGCTATGGCATCTTGCACACCTGGAGTTCAGCTGATCTGCATTCTCCCTCCCACCCCCTCCCCCCCTCCCCCCCAGATATTTTGTTCATGATCATGTTCAAATAAATTGCCTCTGTAGTGTCTTGTCTGTATAATGAGTGGGAATGCTTAGCTATCATGCTAGGAGTGGAGATTAGAAAAGAAAGATTTGAGATAAGTGGTTAAATTGTGATACTATTGTAATAATATCTAGAAACAGTGGTCAAGCCCATAAACTTATGCAAGAAGTCATTGCACAATACCTACTGAAAGACAATGAAATAGCTTACGGTCTGATCAGAGAAGACAAAGATGAAAAAGAGACAGACTTGAAAGCGGTGCTGTTGTACGGGAGGAGTTATTGAGATGGAAAATGCTACCTCAGCATCACTGTCTCTAAAAGAAAACTAAACTTTTGTCCCCGCTAGCATTATACTATTACCTTTCATGGCATTAATTCCAAGCATGGATTTCTCCAAAATAGTTTGGTTAAAAAACTACAAAATAAAAATGCCTTTTGTTCTAGTATTGGGGTGGGTTTTTGTTTGTAATGGTATCGTGGTACACCATAAGATTTTCGTTCCCTCCCAGTCAATAATTGCTGAAGTTTTAATGTTTGTTTTTCATTTGAATTATCAACTCTCTGTACAAAAATACATAAAAATTATTACTGAGAGATTTGAAATTGGGTTAGAATAGGTTTCTTGCCTGGTTTCCTGATGATTTTTGTGGTTTTGTTGTAGTAATTATAGTCTGCCTTAGTTTAGATTTTTGCTATCTGCCAGTATGTTCCGTTTAATTAGAACATACCCGATTAATGAATAATGGGCTTATGACTACATAAGCCTGGAGATATTGAAACAAGATTTCTCTGCTGGGAAGGTATTATATTCTCAACATATGTTCTGAGCTTTGGATTTTGTGATTCTGAAGAATAGATTCACTCCAAGGTTAACAAAGAGTGAAAATTGAGATGTTAGAGGCAGATTTCAAATGTCGTACTCAACATGCAAGATCCTGTATGCTTTGTCAGTCACCAAGCTAAAGCACAAGTCAATAACACAACTACAGGTGTTTATCTCCCAGCAGGGTTCTCATTCACATTAGCTAACTCAGAAGAGGCAATAAGGAAAATACAACTTGTTTTTTTTCTTTTTTTTCCCCAAGACCTTGATTCAGGAATCACTTCTATCAACTACAGTTTGAAGGATCGAGCCATAACACCATAATACTGCCTGCAATTCTTACTTTAGATATTGTAATAGGCATACTATAAATCCTGTTTTGAAATCATGGAAGGTTTGAGAGCGTGTCTGATTCTGAAAACCAGAAACTCCTTCCTATGCTATGACAATTTCAGCCTTTTAATGTTCCCAGACCTTCCTGCTTGTATAATGCTCTTAAACATGCTGAACTTTGGTTTGTCTACCTGTGCTGCAGAAAGCATAGTTTGGGGAGGAAGGATGAGTTTCTGAGTTTCATCCTGCTGTGGAAAGAAGCTTTCGTAGGATATTCATGCTTACCAGAGCTCAGAACAGACCCTGTGTCCCACAGCTGAGTCAGAGACTGTAATTTCTTATGGCTCTGAGTGGACTTGTGGCCTGTCAGTTTTTCCTTTCTTTCTCTCTATTTCATTTTCTTTTAGACTTTATAAAAAGATGATTGAAACACTGAGTGTATTTTATTCTTTTCAGTAAGATATGAGATTAATTTTACAGTTAAGAAATGCATTGGGTACTTTATAGGCACCCCAAGCAGTATACATATTTCTGCTGCCCCTAGGTAGCAAAATTTAAGAGGTCTGAAATCACAGGTAGAACACAAGTGAGCTATTTCTATGAAACACTTCAGATACTCTAGAGTGCTTAAAAAAAAATAGGGATTTGATATAGATGGGTTTTTAATATTCTTCATAGAAGTAGACAGACCTTTATAGATGTTATAAATATTACAACGAATTTTTAAATGTATTTATGAACCCTGTAGGAACTTCTCTGATTCTTCCTATAATATAGTGAACTCCATTGCCATCGTGCTCATGCACAGAATTCTGTAAAAACAGGCATACTGGTATGTTCAGTCTTGTTTCAGGAAACATAACTAATCTGCTTGAATGCTACTGAATTGAGCCTGCAGGACTCATGTAGATATTGGAATTTTTGAGCGTCTGTATACTATTGTTGGAATGGTATTCACTCTTGTTTCACAAAATCAGGTCAAAATAAGAAATAATAGAAAAAATAATCAGTATCATAGCAAAAGACAAGTTATATGTGTCTTAGATTTAATTGTCTTCAAGATGATTACTGAAGATAGTAGCCAAATTAACACATAATAGCAATTGCTTGTGGTTTGCACTCGTATTTTTTTTTCCCCAGCCTCTTGTGATCAAATACTGTTTATGTCTCATGATACAGTGATGGATTTGATTTCCAAAGAAAAATGTATTCCTGCTCGTGCTGACTTCCTTAGGGATGTTGTGAGGACTATCTTAAGCTATCTGTTTATGCCACTGGACCTTAGTTAATCGCAGGTCAGTTCTGGAGGTGTAACCTGTAATGCCAGCTCACAGCTCTCAGCCTCTCTGGAAGCAATCAGATGATTCCTGCACAGTCCTTAGCCTACCAGCAAAGATTCACCAGTACCAATATTCTTCTTTACTGTATCAAATCTGCTTAGTAATTTAATCCACTCAACATCATAATCAGCCCTCTAGTCTTGTGGGCTGGTGGGAATGTCTATACATATATACATGTGTCTGTGTATGTATATATATATATTTTTTTCCTTTTGAGAGAGAAGAAAAAAAAAGTTGCCAAACTCATCATTGTTTGTAGATACATGGGAGAACACAGATATAAGGGAAAAGGGTTTTAATGTGTCTGGACTGTAAGACTTTACGGACTGCTAAAAGTAGATTTGGAGTGAGCCTCCTCCTATTTAACAAATAGAAAAAAAGCCACCAAAGAAATGAAGAATCAGAGAAGGAACTTTTAAGGAATATATGGTGATGGGTGCAAGCATTATGACTACAGCATCTTTTGCTTTCATATAGCTTTGAGGCTAACCAGACCAGGTTTCAAAGTGCTGGCATGCTGGCGACACCAAAGAACAATTCAACAAATTGTTGGACCTACTTTTTGATTGTGTTGTGCCTTATGTTGTCCACGTGTAAGAACTGGGATATATGCATTTATCAGAGATTGAAACTGCATATAAAATGAAGTCGCTTGAAAGCCTAATTCAGTCCCTGAAAACACAGACACGTAAGCACAGGGGTATTGTGTGTTCCACTGGCATTAAATATTTGTTTTCTTTCTGCAGTATTCATAACCTTGCCACTTGAACTGACAGATATTTCTAGCCACTGCCTGGCTTCTCTGCTATCCTCGAGTCTGACGAGTCGAGAGCAGGCATCTGAAATCCTGAAAAGAAATTGTTCTTGCCAGTAGTCCTGTTGCTAATTCCTATAAGCACTTTTACTCAAACTGAACGTTTAGAATATCTTTTTTCCACTCTGAAAACAGTTTGAGAAGAGAGGGTTTTCTCCTATCCAGAGAAGGAAGGAAAAGGGTAGTGTTAATATCTCCCTGTGCACTGAAATGTGTTCGCTAATTCTGGGAATGTGATCATTAATTGTCATGCTTCTTTATTTGTTTGTTTTTAAAGTGTTGTTCCATTGTGACAGTTTGCAGGCAGCAAAATGAAGGTAGAAAAAAAATTAATAACCCACTATAAATTCTCTCTTTCAGGAGAATCTGAATTCACAATGAACATAAAAAGATGAGGTCAGATAGTTTAACTGTGATAACAAAAGTCCATTTTTAAATGCTAATTAACTCACCAAACATACACCTTGTTTTTAATTAAGGTGTCTAATCATTTCACTTTAAAGTTCCATATTCTATCACAGATAAAAAAATTAAATATGTGCAGATTCTTAAATTTGTCTGAAAAGGGACCAAACAACTGATTAAAAAGAATGAAATCGACATGCAGAAGGAAAATTTAATGAGATCTCATGAACAATTAAAGAGACCATTTGCATTCTTCTAGGTCTATTGGAAAATAAAAGGAAAAAGGAGGAACTGGAAGAAAAAAATCTAAGGAAAGTTTAGATACAATCACATGCTGTGAAGAGATAAAAAAGAGAACATTAAATGCTTTTCATGATTCCTCCTCAACCCCTCAATAGCACCACAGGATACTTATTAGCATGCATATTGGTGTGACCTGGTTTACCACAGCTTTGCATTTAGGCAGGTGCTTAAAACAGGTGTACAAATCTTCTCTATTTTTTTTTTTCTTTCTCAGAACTCTGATAATATGGATAGGTTGCACAGTTTATGTCTGTTCTTTCCGTTGGGACTTTATGGCCCCTTGGTTGCTGCAGGTGGCTTTAGACGATCTTGTTCAAATTGATTTATAATCCTTCTGAAAGAAAGCAGAAAAGTGAGTTCTCAGTCTCAAAGAAAAATTTCCTTCCTTTCACATAACATAAAGCATTTCAAACATGCAGTGTTTGGTGTGACCCCCAAAGTGGATGTTAGTTACCAGAAACTATACCACTATGTCTATAGCCCTGCTAACAACAGTGACATAATTGAAATTTAACATCAGTTTTCCTGTTTAACTCTTCCTATCCATAATCATGTTGCCTGACATAGAAGTGGCTTGGAGGGGAAGTAATACATGGTGTAATGCAAGCTGGACCAGATAGACGGTTGCGAACAGCTATGAACATTGATCCAGACCCGAGCATGTTGTGTCTTTAGATCATAAAAGTGGAAAAAATACCTAATACCCAGTAATCTTTTAAGTACATTTAAGTCTGATCTTGCAGAGTTCTACCAGTGATATCAACAGAACCGATGTTGGAGAGAGATATAGTGGAGCTTAGAGCTGTGGCAGGTTCTTCTGGGAACTTTGCTCTTCCCTGCAGGATCATCCTCATGCAGTTCACTGAAACGTCTTTCAGTGACTCTTTGAGAGCAATCTGTTTTGTAGAGCCACACTTTCCCTGTGAGACCATAGCCCTCCTCTTTGTAGTCACTTTGAAAATAAGCTAAGAGAATCGGTCTCTGGAAAGATTACAGAAAGAACGTGTTATGACAATGAATTTGGTGCTTGTTCCCATCTGATAAGATTAAGATTCAGAACAATTTTGGAGGCTTTACATCCAGAATAATTTCACTGTAAAATCTTCCTTTCTTCCTTTCCCTCTCTCCTCCCCTTTCTTTTTCCTCTTCCTTCTCCACCCTTCTTTTTCCTCTTCCCTCCCTTCTTTAAACCTCCTACATAGGAAAATAATTATGCAAGCTGAAAAGGAACTTGTAATTCACACACAAGCAAGCAGAGAGGTGAAAGAGCAGCCTTCAAGCTATTAGAAATGTTGAACTGTGTAACTCGAAATGGTGCTGCTCTAATCAATGTTTTACCTACCAGGAGAAGAGAAAACCCAAGCAAATAGTTAGCAGTTATTTTGCTTTCAGAAAGAATCCTGTCACGGACATCTTCCTACAAATGCCACATCACTTGCTAACAAGTTGTTCTGGGAGAATCTTCTTGCTGATTTATGTGCTGGCACACAATTATTTTTCAGTCACCGTGAACGTCTTGGATTTTCCCTTTTCTTATTATACAATGAAAGATTGCCCTGAACGTGGACAAGAGAGCCAGTTAAACTGTTCGCTTCTGGATGCTAGGAGCATGGGAAACTAATGAACATATTGTTCTTTACATGTTATATGCATGGAAGACTAAGGAATGTTATACATTATTTTATGCCTTAACCCTGAAGTAACTAATATCTGTTTATTATGCCTGGAGCATGGGGACCTATTCCTTTTAATCCAACAAATCAACCTCACAACTTAAATTTAGCACTAAGCACTCCTGAAAGGAGCAATATTCCCTCTACTGTTACAGAGGAAGAGGAGTACCTGTAGGTAAGGCAATAAATTGGGAGTCAAGGGACTCAGGGTCAGTTTCTGGCTCTCTGGCAAGGTTTTGTGATTTTAAGCAAACCACTTTCTTGCCTGACTATGGTGCTCTGAGATAACACAGAGACTTGGGAGGGATGTGAATACTGCACAGTGAGTGGGGGCTAGCAAACAGCTAGGAGAGTTCTCTTTTCTCAGTCTGGTGACCTTTTTTACTTGTCAGGAATATAAAAGAATTGTGAAAATTTTATATTAAGCAACAAAGCCGATGCCAACTGCATCACTGGGTAAGAATATTTGCTGTAAGTAGGCAGGTAGGGGTTTTCTTATAACATGACCTGTTAGTTGTTGAACAGCTTCTGAAATGGTTCAAACACTTTGGAACAGTAGGAATAATTCACATCTCATTCAAGGGCAGGAAACACGGTGGTGGTGATGGTATATCTAGGTAAATCTGGTGTGCATCTGTATCTCTGATGTCCTTGAAGTTATATGCATTTGTACCTGCATTTGGAGGGTGAACCCCACAGGAAAGCACAAACCTGTCTCTTGTGGCCTAGTGGTGACTTGGTGTTAGAGGATTTTGAAGGAAGCAGAAAGGCTTCATACTTATGTCACTGGGAATAACAACACATATTTTTTATGGTTTGCTTTCTATTTGTACATGCAATTAAAACTTTCCCTCTTAAGGAATTAATACCTTTATTGCTGAAAGAAATTCTGGGCTCTCTAGCCAAGATCTGTAGTTGGTAACACATCATTAATAGTAAGTAAAACAAGAAAACCTGCTCCTATGCGCTTAAATTTATGTTCCTTGTTGTTTTGCTCTTATTCTTGAAGGAGGACTCCTGCTTTGTGAATGTCACCTTTTAGAGGGGATGGGGAGGATCAAGTAAAATGCTATACATGTAATTATAAAACCAGGCTATTGGCAAACTATAACACAGTGTAGATGACACAACTAATTTTGCTGTTGAGACATAATTTATATGGCAAGTTTTACATGTAGCTGTAGTTTGTACAAGCTACTCTGTCTCTAGAGACAGGTGATGCATATAGCTTTGACCATGAGTCAGCCATAAACCTGCATATCCCTTCCTCACAATGTCATTTGTACGCAAGAAGCTGTCCTGTGACATTCATCTCAGTAGCAATTAATTGTGTCACTTCTTGGAGAGCTTGTCTTGTTGCATAGGTGTTTTTGTTTAAATTCAGACCAGATGTTTTGCAACCAATCTTCTACTTTCAATTCTGTCTGCTAAGAAAAGTAACTAATTAATATGTAATTTTTCATAGGCTGCAGAGAAATTTTGATAGTACGTATATACTAATCTTTGCAAGGTTCACCAGATTCTGATTTTGCATGTTTTCAGTAACTCTCTCATGATATGCACTTGACTCTCTCAAAAGTGACATTGCAGCCACGTTGATTTGTAAAACAAAGCAACAAAAACACAGCATAATAATGTGGTGAAAATCTCTGTTTTATTCTCCCCCCTGACAAACTCTTTCAGGGTAATTAATTAATTGTCTTTGAGGCTAAGCAGCTAATGAAGCTTTCTTCACCAGCCTTACCCCATTGATGAGTTACTGAAGAGACAATGTAGTGCCAAGGATGAGCTGAATTGTGGACAAAAATGCAACCTACGTACTTTATATGCCTGTAAGGGATGAACGTTTTCAACTTGTTTATTTTTATTAATAGCATTTTTAGACATGGAATTGTATAGTTGGCTTTTAATAGCCTTAAGGGCTTCTTTTAATTTTCAAAACTGAGATTGTTTATTTAGAGATGCAGACAGATCATATATCTGAGAAGAACATGTATTTGAGGGTTTATGTTTTCCTTTTTAAGTTTGAGATGCATGGGAAAAATAATTTTCACTTTTAGCCCTGGCAGCATTACTTCGGATGAGCAAAATGGAACACTGTCATATATTTGGGATAACCATTTATATCTGTGCAAACTGACTTAAATGCAACGTTGTAATCATCAGCTGTTTCATACTCGCTTGAAGGTCTACTCTAGAGAGAAGACACCCAGACTTTGTAGTTGATTTCAGCTCAGTCCAGCCATGTCTTAGACACTAGGGACCCAGATTTGTTGGGGCAATGGGATAGTCCTTGTTTTAACATCAACATGCTATAGAAAAGAGTATTCTTTATATGTTTATAACTGGAAATGTTAATGACTAAGGCCACTGCAGATGTTTTGCTTCATGACCCTCCTTGAAGAAGATTTGTCATCTTCCTCTTAATAACAGTGACTGTATTTTGGTGTTCAGTTAGACAAGGAGGGATAATTAATATTGCCCTGATCTTGCCAGGGTCATCCTCACTGATTGTTCTTTTGTTCCAAGGAGGTGTTTTGAAACAGTCCTGATGGATCTCCTTTTATCTTGTGTCCTGGCCGATGCCTATATGATGCTGTTAGGAGGGATAATGAATAGAGATTGCTGTGATGTCTGCATTATACAGCTTAGTGATTTACCTGGTGAATAATGGATATGAGAGCATGGATGAAGGCTGCCTGTTGAAATTCAAGCTGATTTATGCAATGTTTGTGGACTGGGAGATGACCCTACAGAGCTGTTTATATACATACCTTTAATTTGAAATTATATGCCCTATTATTTATTGTTCAAGCTAATATTCCTCTCTTTGGAGGCCAAGGCAATATTAATATTTACCAGCTCAACTACCCTGCAGGAAACAAGTTGTGGTGGAGCTTCTCCATGGTGATCCTTGACAGCTAACTGTACTGGTACTTTCTCTCATGTGGCCCTGTGTTGTCAGTCTTGGCTACTGCCTGTGGCTCTCTCCATTTCACTTCGTCATCTCCACCCTTTCCAAAATAAGCAACAAGAGTTCAAACTTGGCCTACAAATCCAAAATATCTTGGGCAGGTTTGATATGCAGTACTATTTCAACTTATCAATTTTTAGGGATGCTGGTTCCATCTTCATGTTTAGACAAAGAAAAAAATATTCTTAGCCTCATGTGGTTAAGATGAATTATTTTCACTAAGCCAGAACACCTAAATCATAACAGTGAAAGAGGTTTTTAAAGTGGCTTTTAATGCATCTGTCATTCTTTTCATAACTTAATTACTAAAACTGTAGCAATATTTTGCATTCTACTATTTTATCTGTAATTATAGCATCAGGTCGTCGTAATGTAATTTTTTAGATGGAAATAATTTCTATGAAATCTGGAAAGTTCAGCTGAACCACTTTAAGTTGTTAAAATAATTACAGAATTTAAAGATAATTGATATCTATGAATAAAGAAACAGAGCCATTCCTTGATTTATTCAGATTGAATTGAAATCATAACATGCCATGCAGTTCTTTGTCATTGTTTTCTGTGCTGTGAATGAAATCTAACACAGCATGCAAGAGGGAGATGAAAAATAATACCCCATGTTCAAATCCAAAAGGTCATACTCAACTTTCACTTATTTCTTAGCTATATAGGTCTTCCCAAGTTCAGAGCTATTCTAGCTAAGCAAATCCTAAGAATCGAGCAAATCCTAAGAATCAAGAAAATGACCTAATCATCCTAAGCCTATTTGCCTAAGTTTATTTACTGCTGCTGGATCCGAGAGTAGTTTGGCTTTGGAACTGTTTAGCTAATAGACTATTCATCCACGTTACCTGGAGCTAAAACACTGTAGTAGATGCATTGGTGGGATGGCGTTATGTTGCACACTACAGCCTTGTTCGTTCCTCTTTTTGCCAGTAGGTCTTCCATTACAATATAATTTTGTTGTTATTTAGTTTTGGATAAATTCTTTTGTTTGTTTGTTTTGAAAGAGCTAAGTAGCTCTGACAGGAAAGGCTTTCACCTCTAAATTTCATTCTGAAATGGATGACAAGTCAGTACATGTGAACAGAGACCCAGGAATACATGTAGTGTACTGAAACCCTGTGCCTTGCAAGAAGCAAGTAAAACTACTATTGAATGGTTCAAGTCTTATAGACCTGGTTCTTTCATCATTTTATAATTTGGATTGTAAGTTTATTTAGCCTGCAACAAACAAGTCCTTGGATAGGAAAGAGTAAGGGGGAAAGGAACTTGGGATAGTAAAATGCTTCTAAAGGAAAACTAACTGGTGAGGCAAAAGCAGCAGCTGGCAGCTGAAAAGGGTACAATAAAAAGTTGGTGAGCAGAGCATCCCAGGGTGTACCTTGTTTTCAGAAGTCATCCAGCAAGGGGATTTCAGCTGCTACAGTGCTGCTTGTGTGAGCTGTAACTTTGTCTTCAGTTCATAGCAAATTGGTAGTGACAATCTTAGCAGTCATGCTCACTTGCAGAGCAGGTCCACCTCTCTTCAAACCCTGTATTTCTAACTACCTTCATCCAGACTGGGGCACTAGTTACTAGATGACATAGCTTCCACTCTGAAGATAAATATGTGTGGGTTTTGTTTTATTTCACCAAAGAGAGAGGGAGAGAAGGAAGTTCATACATTACTCAATATTAACCATACTTACACAGCAAGCTATTGCACTTCATGAGCTCACTCCCTGAAAGCATCCTGTGACAGGTCAAAATGAAATTTAAAGAAAAAAAAAAAAAAAAGCCTGCTTGCCTTTTTAATAAACAGGCTATTGTGTTTTCAGCACATGCACAACTGGACAAAGACGTTTGTCTCTATTTAAGACATTCAGTGGTAGATGTGAAGGTTACAAACTGTAACAAATGTAACAGTTGTTTTCATGTACAGTTTTCTATAGAAGTCAGATGAGATACTCTGGAGTTGTTTGTCTTAAAAGAGAAAATGCATCTTTCACATGAAAAATCTCAACCAATTCAGTATTTTTTCGATCCTGCATGTATTAATGATGAATGTGAGAAAGGCATAGAAAGAGCTAATGAGCAACTCAATGGACTAAGAATCTGAGCTACTTCTGTCAAAGCAAATAGCAAGAAAACAAAAGTATATGATTGAGTTCAGCCTTCTACACCTCAAATAATTTCTTGGTGACCTTTTCTCCGTAAGTTGTGTTAAGAGCTAACTTAAATCATCCCTGCTGTCATCAATCCTGTTTTCACTGCTGCAATTGGAAAGATGTACTACCAGTGATCAATTAGAAGACACTACTGCTTTTATAGTGCTGTGGCCCATGAAACAATAGTGTCATATGAAGACTACTTTGTCCTTCTCGGTGTCCTTGATACCAAAGACGACACATAAGAGGAACAAAATAGTGAGTAATGTTCTGTACGTGCTTCATCTTCTTTCACTGCAAATTGAATTAACATAGCCCTGAAAATGGAAAGCAACCAGTTGAAAATGAGTGCGTGCCTTCCTCTGTGACCCATCTAAGTCCATGTAACAAGCTGTAAAAGCTGTTTCAGCCTCTTCTCAGTTGGCTGAAGAGCAGCTTCTAATTAGCTACTTATCTAGTAAATTAAATAAAGTGAATCCTTATGGTATACACTGTAGCAAATGTAGGAGGAAGGGGAAAAGTAATACCATCAATTTCTTCAAGGTATGAACTCCAGGTTTAGCAAACTGTGCTTTAAGATATATATATATATATATAAAATTCAGCATATGTTTTTATCATGCTGCTCTGCAGGATACAACATGTAAAGAGGCTCATATCTCTCATCAGGTTTTCTTGGTACAACACAACATATATTGCCCTACTCGACTTTCATGAGAAAGCTTCCTCGGGACTTGAGGGAACTGCATAAATATTCTGTATGATTCATACAACTTATTAAGTAAATGCACCATGTGTTGCCAGTTGAAGTGGACACGTTTCAATTAGCAAGTTTATGTATCAGGCTCTAGCGAGCTATAATTGATTTGGGTCATGTGCTTACATTCACAAACGAGATAGTCAAAAGCAAGGTTATTGCAGATGCCACGGGTGGTAGAGTTCCCAGTTGCTGCTGAGGAAGGGGGGGGGAGCGTGTGGGGAAATGTTACATTTGGTAAAACTATGTTATTGGCTATTAGTTGTTGGGTTTTTTTCCCCCACACTGCCTAAGGGGTTCCATTTAGGGGCATGGGATTGGTTTTTTCACAGTGAGATTAAAATACACTGTTTCATCCAGGATAAATTCTCACAGCTGCTTCCCTGAAAAGCTTCAGTACACCTGTGATTTTCAGAAGCAAATTCTGCTCAGTTATCAAGGTGTTTGTGTCTGTCATAGTCTGCTCAGGTTCTGATGAGTTATACTCTGCTGAAAACCTCTCTGATTAGTAGACTCAGATACAAATCTCTCCATGTTTTGCGTTCACTGAG
Organism: Phasianus colchicus; assembly: GCF_987193195.1. NCBI lineage: Eukaryota > Metazoa > Chordata > Aves > Galliformes > Phasianidae > Phasianus > Phasianus colchicus. The sequence goes on along the minus strand of NC_143438.1, from coordinate 16,185,960 downwards.
CACACTCCCTCCACTTCTGCCTGCTGGGATAGAGGAGCCATGAATGTACTATCCTCCACCCATGAGGCCTCGGGACAAGATTTCAAAAGCGAGAAGAATTTCCCATGCAGGGAAAAGAACAAGAGTAAAACAGCATGGTGATATGGCAAGGTTGTCCGCACAATTTATGCTTGTGCAGCTCATTTTTACAGTGAGCTTCTTATAGTAGTGCTATCGAAATGACTGTGTTGCAAATGCCTCTGCTGGTATATATTCCTGGCTTTTCAATACATAATTTCAGACTATGGCAGTGTTATCATGCTTGTTTTTAATGATGATACTTTGATGAATAATGAATCTTATAAAGAGATTTCTGGGAGTTGGAAACTGGTTTGTCCTATCTTTCGTATGAAAATGAGGAGGAAAAGAATAAGGATAGTCACCAGAAAAATACAGAAGAGACCCCAGAGTCCAGTTTGGGCTAGGAAGGTATAGGTTTATAGGTATATATAGGTATAGGGGTATGCTGGAAAAAAAATTGATGTTGCTGAAGAGGGGCTGTTGGACAAAACATTGATCTGAAGTCTTTAACTATGAGAATAAATGTTATAGAAGAGAGAACTTCGGCCATCCCAAAAAACTTGGGCTTGCCTTGAGTAGCCTTTAATTTTGCTGAGGAAACTGAAGGGAGATTTCTATATGCAAATTGAATTGAGGGACATCCTTCTTAGACAAAAAGCCAGATCTCCCACCTCTATGAATATCTGAAAGAACTGATTTTAAGCACTGTGTGAGCTCACCTATTCATCTCTATTGCCTGTCTTTATTTTTAGGAAGAAACTGATTGTGAATTCAGAAACGGTATGTGTGAATCTTTTCACTCACATCTCCAGAAAGGTTTAAAGCAGAAGGTTTATATTTGCAGCAGGAGAGGACTTTAATAATGTGCAATGGAGAGCTTCCGAGTATCAGGTGCTAGGGAAAGTAGTTGGCAAGAGACTTCATAGAACTGAGAGCAGATGCTGCAGGAGCTTCTGTAAGTCACCAACATGCACAGAGACTCTTTGATTAAATATAGCACTTTGGGTCTCTTCTAATATTAAGCTTAAACACAGGGTTTCCTTTACCTGCAGCAAGAATTTGGGTAGGGGGGACATTGGAGACGTGGTGAGATCACTATCAAATTCAATGGAACAAATTTGGTATAGATTGGAAAACCAAAGCTGACTGTAGTTCATATAGGTACAAAGCAGAGGATGAATGGGATGTTAGGCTGAAGAGCCTTAGGAATTATGTGGGACTGAGTGTGGGCAAAGGCTGTATAGGAGGAGTATGTAATGAAGCTTGAAAACGATGGGAAAGAAAAAGCTGCCACTCATCCTGTAAAATAGATATTTTTTAAAAAGTAACCACCATTGCATACTTGAAACAATGACTCTGATCCAGAGAACAGAGGAAAGATGCAAAAAACAAACAAACAAAAAAACAAAATAACAACAACAACAAAAAACCCAACCCATGCCAACTTTTCAGCTACGGAGATCAAACTCACAGGTTTACTCACTCCTTGACTTAAGTGACAGAGGTACGTGCAACATAAAGGTTTTCATCCTGCAGTCTGATGCATGTAGAAATGAATTAAGGAATGCAGGTTGTAGTTTCTGACTCTTGACATTTGTTTCAGTTTGCTTTTTTAAGTTTGTGGGTATTCTACCAAAAACTCCAGTGTTCAAAGATTGCTTCAAGAAAGCAGGCTGCTAGCATTTCTTACTAGAAATGTTAAGCAGTGCTTGCTTTTACAGTAATCTCAAATGGTTATTGTGAAGAGAAATTAAGGTTTATGAAGCGTTTGTTACTAGAATGACAGACTTCCTAGAATATCCTACTAGGAAAAATAGATAAAGTTGTGTGTGGAATATGCTGCTTGGCAAACTGCACAGCAATGCACACTTCAAACATTCAAATTAAAATATTAAGCAGTGAAAATCATTTGAAAAAAACCTGGCTTCATAAAATTAACATTGTTTTGTTTTGTTTTCTGAAATTAATGGAATGTATGTAGTCTGTAATCTGGAAATGTTATACGTATGTGATTTCAACTCTTTCAAGTCACTTTTCTCCTGTGATAAGGGGTAGTGATCTGTGGCCTGTAAGATGAGAAGAGTGGGTTTTCTTTGCATCTAGCTGCAGTTCAAGCTTTTTGTTTGAGTGACTTCAAAATGGATGTATCAGGCTGTTTAAGTCTCATATTCTACTTGAAGTACTTCTCGATTCTAGGCCTGCTTTCTCTTCTTAATTATACTGGAGGGGGTGAAAGATATAATTCATCTTCATTTTAATTAATTTAAAAAAGACAAAATGAACATTTTAGTATAAACTTACTTTATGCTTCTGTTTGTGGCCTCTTGAGGGCAGTAGTCTTTCAGAGCTATAGAAACAGATTTGCCTAACTTTTCAGTCAAAGCATGCTCCTCGTAATAATCATAATTATCCATTGGCAATGCAGAGGGATGTGAGAATTCATTGTGTCATTCAATCAATAAAAATGCTGCACTCAAAATTTTCAAGCCAGTTTGTTCTTAAAAGTGTCACACAAGCATTTCTATTTGTGTTTCATTACGGTATAATCTGTATAACTGGACCATATGTTCAGCTAAAACTAGGCCTTACTCTGAAAATCTCCAACTCTACTAGAAATGAGAAAGCTTAGAATAAATCTTTTTGTTTCCTTGGAGAGAAGAAGATTTCACAAATCTTAGAGATGAACTCTGCAAACCTGAGTCTTCAGTCTTTCAAAACCTACTTGTAGGTAATGAAAATGTATCTTATGCATTTTGACGTACAAATGCCATTTTTTAATACTTTAACATTAAAATACTGCAGTGTGACAGGCAGGTATGAGATCCAAGATTGTCTGGTGTTCCTAATGGGACCTCAATACCTCCTTGATCCTGAGAATATTTAAACTTTCTAGTCAGAAATGGTCCACTGGATACAAATCTAGTTTGACTTGATTCACAGTCAAAACTGTAAACTTACGGCTCTAGCAAAACCTGGAAGGAAAAGAAAACCCTGTCCATATCTTCCTCATTGCATGACATATCGCTGGCTAAACTGCTGGTCTTTGGAGTGGGAATTTAAAACACAAACATTCCTTTCCAGATGAACATCCTAGGCCCCAGGCTACTCTGTTCTGTACTCTGCGGCACCAAATATTATGATTTCTCTTCTATTAGAATATCCTCAACAGGCTGGGTTGTGTGCCATCAGCTTACATAACAACCACAGCCTGGTCCCTTTCTTTGAGAGAATTGTGTCTGCACCTGCAAGCACAGGGAGAAATTTATTCCGGAAGTCCTGCTTCTCCTACAGGAATGTTCTAAATGCAGGCTTTTAATGTTAAGTAGCTTTTCTTTTTCCTAGAGTTCTTGCTTTCTTTAGTTTTAATGTGGTGACAACCACAGTGGTATCTGACAGAGCTGCCCGTGGGACAGCCATATCCAACCTACGGTCACACCCTGCCCCGTGCCATCATGGCGGTGTCTCCACCCCACAGAGCAGCCTGGCCTGATCCTGGACGTCAACTCATTGCTCACAACAACCAAATATCAGTGTGCAGTCAGCTCTGCCTGGGTTGAAACTGCAACAGGGAGAGGGCACAGTGCGGTGCTGACTCAAGTGAAGACAAGTAACTGTATACATTTTGATACATTGACTAAGCACAGTCCCACAAACAGTGAAAAATATGCAGCTGTGCTTTCTGTTTCAATCAAGGAATTTGAGAATAGGTTTCAAGAATGCAGAGAAAACATGTTTCTTTTTTTTTAATAGTGAAATATTTTGAGAAATAAGCCTAATATCTTGTAACAGCTATCAACTGAAACTTCAAAAATCTGAAATATTTGAAGCTGGATAGATATTCTTGACTAATATTATGTGCTATTGGCAAAAACTTTGCTATCATCTATTTTTTCACCTAGAGCCTGCTTTACTACTAAAACAAGACCGTGTTTGGCTTTCATAATGACTTGTTTAGAAGCTCTTTAAAATGCAAGCAGATTTCACAATTATGTTCTATTATGAGCTACCAACTGCAATTTCACTTCCACTTATCAAAGTTATCATGCAACTTGCATCCCTGCAAGCAGAGGAAGATTATACAAATAGCAATAGCAACTTTGCATGCACGTCCTATTTATGTATTTCTTGCCCATTGAACCAGCAGACTCAGGTGTTACAGGTGTCCTCAGTCTCTGCTCAACCCTGCTTCCCTACTGCCATCTGATTTCCACCTGGTGGGCTTTGAGCTGTGCTGAGTGAAGGAAACTCTGGCCCAGGCCAGCCACTCTCTTTTGGCACCAGGATTGAAAGGATGATGCTTTCAGTCATTTGAGGTTAGATGCTGTAATGCAGCTAGATCTTATGTGCAAGGAAGGCAAAGATTTTTCAGCCTGCATCGTCAATAAACAGTAGGACTGCAGTTCATCTGTGCCTGTTCACTCTCGTCAGTTTAAAGGATGGTTGAGTTAGATATGCTGTTTTGCCCATAGGTGAACTGCTCGACGCTGTGCTATTTCTCTCAGTGTTAATATATAATACTGGTTTTAAGCATGTGTGTGGGTTATGGATGCCTGGCATCATCCCTGGCGATTCTGTGTGTGACAAGGCCCCACTGCAGGGCATAGCTGAGCACCTTGGGGAAAGCCTGGGGAAGAGAGGGCACAATGCAGCCATGAACAGAGGGAGAAACAGCTCTGTCTGCACCTGGAGGAGCAGAGGAGGGCAGGAGGGACACCAGGCACAGTGGAATTGAGATCCCCAGCAGCCCTGGACAGGAGACCCTGGGCTTTCACTCAGCTCCTGATAGTAGTAAAAAGCAAGCCTGGTTCTTTCTGCAATTCAGAGTAACAAGCATTGCCCTTCTGATTCCCCTTGCTCCCTGGAAACCAACATTTCAAAAGTAAAAGTGAACTTCAGTAATCTATTCCATATTATGAGCTACTCGCAATAGCTGGGGTTGCAGTTTGGAACTATAAATTACCATGCATAGATGATAGCTAGTCATTTTATTTATTTTTCCCTATAAAGCTTCCTGTTGTGTTTAAACTGCTGTAATCCTTAGAACTGAAAGAATACGTGGGGCATAAAAGCTGTCTTATTGTAAAATTATGAGACATGCGCAGCACTCATCAGATGCAGGAAAACCAACTCTGCTTTTTGTACTTCAAATATTAATTAAACTAAATATATATATAATCTTTTATTTTTTGTCGAGAGGAAAGGCAGCAGTTATTGCTATCTCCAGCAGTGCTGTGTGAATTGTTAAAGGAAAGGGAAAGCCAAGCTGCAACTTACTCTCCAAATAGAGATGTATAAAAGGGAACCTGATGTGTTCTGACAAAATAAAACAGTTGTGCAGCCCTGAAGAAGAGTCAATATGGTAGCAGAAGTAAAGAAGCAAAACACAGGTTGATCTAGAGACCAAGGGCCAGGCTAAGCCTCCTGAAGAGCAGCTCATACAATTTAAGTTAACAAAATCTTCCATGCTTTTTTCTGGATTTAATTTGACACAAACTCTAATTGCAGCATTTAAGAGTGAGAGTCTTTCCTCTGGAAGGCTTATGTTTTCTTTTTTTTTTTTCCCAGTCATTTTTCTTCAAAGTCCTGCTCAGGGTGAGACAGGATAGCTGGTGTCTGGTCCAGAATTTCTAGGCTGGTTATAACGAGAATCAGGCCTGGGCCTTTCATGTCATTGCACAGAGAACAAGCCCAGGGTGCGTGTTTCAGAAGGCAATGCCAGTGCTGTCCAGAAGGTTCAAATGACTTTTTGTTTCAAGACCTCAATTAAATAAGACCATTCCTTGGCTGTTATGTCAATCAGCATATTCGCTCTGCATGCATGTAATCTTCCTGCTGAAAATCTGAGCTCTTAGCTGTACTACATACAACAGAGTCTATTAGATCAAATAGAGGCATCCACAACAGCATGGGTTTCAGCTAGGTTTTATCTGGCTAAAGATAGATGCAATAAATAAAATCCATTTCTCCTGTTGTGCTATTTCTGAATTTGTTTTTGATTTCTCCAGTAATGTCCCTACAAATTTCTGGACAACACACTAAGAAGGGGTTGTATTAAAGGTAATTCAGTATAAATTACAATGTTCATCTAAGGGAGTTTCAGTGGCAGAGATCAGAAGTTTGTATGTATGAATTTTGTAACTTCTATCTGTGCCAGCTGCATGACTTCTCCCTTCTAACTGCAAAGAATTTAATCCTTTTTTCTTGAACAGTTAAGAGAGGTGCATTTGGTGCTTTTTTTTTTTATTTATTTCAGTTGTGCAACTTTCCTTCTCTTTCTTCTGTTTTTCTTGACAAGAAGGAGGTAATTTGAAAGCAAAATGTAAGCATCTTTGTTTCAAATTTCTTCTGAACACATTATTTTCCCATGCAACTTAGAATTGGGCTATAATGAAGAATGTATGGGAACTGAAAATAAAAGTTAAATCTTGGCTCTATTTTTTTTTTTTTTTTTTTTAAGCAAGATATGTGATTGGCTCTATTCATTTATTTAAAGCAAGATATTCCTTAACTAAACAATGATATAGAGTTAATTTCACACTCAGATTAGTGGAAATTTCCCTATGCGTGGTGTATTTAGACCCTAAGAATAAAGAAGACAAATGGTGTTGATGAGCTTATGTGATGGTATTCTTTCTTTCCGTCTACCCCTGTTCTATCTGTGGGTATGGAACATGGGATGTAGACACATAGGACGGATGGAAAAGGCAGAGAGAACCAGCAGGCTGGGAAACTACCAGCATTTGCAGAAAAAAGTTTCCCACAGTAGTGCTGTAAAGAACCTCTGGAAAGTTGCTGAATTACTTGATGCAATCTCTGGCAGGTGTAGGAGGATGTACATAGAGATAGACAGACATGGGTGTGGTATGTAAGTGGACAATATAATAAGTCCTCAAGAACCATGTTTCTGTGGGGATATGGGGAGGGAATCATGACAAATGGAAGCTCATGGCCTTCATGGGGCTTTTTTTTCCCGACAAAATTTGTTCTAGTGCCATTGAGGTTCTCTTTGCACGTCCTAATATATTGTTGACCTTACCCTCATAGCTTAAATGCCTAATAAATTTTTGAATCCTTCCTCTAGGTTTAATTACAGGAAAGTGCTTTTAAAGCACCAAATGAAACAGTACAAACAATGCAAAAGAGAAGGAATTGTCACCCTTTCTGGCAATCTAATTTCTTCTGTGCTTCTTCTTGAACTACTTCAGAATAAGCTCTCCTTCAGAAAACAAATCCAAATGTTAAACATTTCATACTTGAGTTCTCTGATCACTGTTCAAGGCATTGCTAGATTATCTGCCTGCCTCTGACAAGAAGTAACAATTACTTGCTTGTATTGTTTGCTGAACTCAAGTCAGAGCTACAATAACCAACTGTAAATTTCAAAACAATTGTAGAAACGGGTTCTACTGTTATTTGAGTGCTTCTCAGTATGCTTAATCCAGGACACCCAATTTGAGGCATAGATGAAGATGCAGGCTCTACTGAAAGAATCTATAACCTTGAGGAAATAGGTGCAAAAAGAATACAATGGTGCACTGAGTATAGCTGATGCAACATAAAGATCCAAATGGTACAGATTCTGCTGTTATCTTCATATGCTCCATCTTCTATTTTCTTTGGGGATCAGTATTTATTTGGCTGTGTTGTGTGGAGGTGAGACAAAGGCAGGTGATATCACAAGTAATGTTTGCATTTGAAAGTGGTAAGATGTGAAGAAGAATGTTGGAGAAAGGAAGTAGCTTGGAAGATGGATTGGGAGGATAAAATAGTTGCTTTTCTTTCTGTGTTTTTTTTTTTTCAGTAATGGAATTGAAATAAGATATCAAAGTGGAAATTAGAAGATAAATTGTAGGAGGACATTAACTGAGAGACTCAGACAAGACGGAGAGTAGCCTGAATAGGCAAGTCAAATCAAACAACAGAGGTTTTTTTCTAATAATTTTCTCAAAATCACAGGATTTTGGGGGTTGGAAGGGACCTCTGGAGATCTAGTTTAATGCCCTGCTAAAGCAGCTCCCTACAGCAGGCTGCATAGGAAAACACCCAGGCAGGTCTTGAATATCTCCAGAAAAGGAGACTCCCCAGCATCCCTGGGCAGCCTGTTCCAGTGCTCTCTGACCTTCACAGGAACTAAATTCTTCACAGGATGGAACTTCCTGTGTTAAAGCTTGTGCCCACTGCCCCTTGTTCTGCTGGTGGGCACCACCAAAATGAACCTGGCCCCATTTAGTTGAATCCTACCTTTTAGATATTTATAATCAGTGATGACATCACCTCTCAGCCTTCTCCAGGCTGAACAGACCCAGGTCTCTCAGCCTTTTCTCATAAGGGAGATTCTCCAAGCTCCTCATCATCTCTGTGGCCGTCTACTGGACTCTCCAGTAGCTCCCTGTCTTTCTTGAACTGAAGAGTGCAGAACTGGACACAGTGCTCCAGATGTGGCCTCACCAGGGCAGAGTAGAGGGGGAGAATCAACTCCCTCACCCTGCTGGCCACTATTTTTTTGCAAGTACAATTTACTGTAACATAATAACTTATTCTGCTTTACATAATTTATGGTAACAGTGAAAGGCTTTTTTCTCCTGATGATATGTGGTAGAGGTAAGGTGCATTACCTTTAGTGAAAAGAATCCAAACAAGAGACATACTGCTGTTTAGTGATTTTTTTTTCTCCATTAGTACTACTTTATCAGTCAAGCTTTGCATTTCTTAATATCAAGATTATTTGTCTTGGTCTGGAAGCCATTTCCTGTCAGAGATCCATAGTAAGTTTCTTACCAAGTTATTGTGAACCATCAGAATCTGCACTTTTTTTTTTTTTTTTTTTTTCAAATTTGTAAAGACACAAAAGGAGAAGGAGGAGTAACGTCCTGTAACATCTACTGGCTGTGTGGGTCAATCAGGAACTCAGCCAAGTTGTGCGAAAGTGAGATGGATTTTTGAAAAAATCTATGGATGTCTACAGAGTGAGCAGCTGTAATAAAGCAAGTCTTCTGGTATCCTCATGCCTAAGAGGATCAAGTGTCCTTGATCAGATCAGTGACCATTGCTAGCTTGGCTGAGATCTCAGCTGACCATAGTGCTGACCCTAAACAGCTAAGTCAGAGGGTAGGTGGGAGGAATCCCACCTGTACTGTTAGATTGCTCTAACGAAGGGCAATCTAACTTCTATGGCCTATTTTATATGTGAGCAGCTGAGGCAGTTGGTAGAGAGTGGTCTATGACATTTTTCTTACGGTCCTACCTTGTATGCAGACCCTAAATAAATATCCCAGGGGAGATGGTTTGGTGCACAATGCTTAGTCTGGATATCTGCCTCTTTCCTATCTCTGTTCTGTCTACAGTTTACCTATGAATTGAACAACCCCTCCAGAATACTCTGCTTAGCAATTTTAGGCTCTGTCTAGCCCTGCTGAGAACCCCACTACTAAGGGTGTTGGGTAAAGAAAAGGCCCTTCTGCTCTTAAATTGTTTCGTAGTTGGATGGAATCAGTGAAGTTGATGCTGTCTGAATAAGTGGACTCCAGAGGATTAGAAGGACAACACAGGAGGCTTGAGGCATAGGAAATAAAGTAACAGATAGGGACATTAATTGAATCTGAACATTGGACTAGTAGCAGCTTAGAAGAAAGTCTTAAACCCCTCAAGGACAGAAGAAAGGAGAATAAGGTGAGATGTTCTGCTTTACAGGGTTAATAATAGCATGGTGTTTTCTGATTAAGCTTCTCCGTGTTCTTTATGGGAGGATCTAGAAATTGAATTCATACTAGTATTGCATTTTCTCATTAGATCCTCTAAGATGGCATTGTTTGCCTTTTTGAATATTTTAGGCTGGTTTGTGCTTCTAAGGGTACTGCAAAAGGTTATTGCCATAAATAATCATCAGGGGTTTGGTATTCTTGCCAAAAATGTTTTCATTTTAATCAGAGATAAGTATATTTGGAAAGCTTCAGAACTTGATTAGAAAAGTTTTCAAGTGGGGATATTTGCTTAAAAATATACCATATTTTAAAGTCATACTTCCACACTTTTGTCCTCCAGTTATTTAATCCAATTTTTTCCCCTCCTATTAGGTGGTGTCAGTACCATGCAATCAATCAGAGATTCTTCCTAAGGCCAGGAGTGTAGAGGAAGCAAGGGTTTGGATTTGCATCTTTAGAGGCTTTATTATGATCCTGAATTAAATACTCTTAAGAAAACTGAAGGTGAACTACATTACAAGGAACATTTAACTCCTTAGCTCCTCTTCTCTTTGTAAAATAGTCCAGAAGGTGGTTCCTTTCTCATTATCTCGTCATTATCTGTAAGTCAGTGTTGACTACTTGGAACAAAAGTACAAGAACTCTTAAACAAAACAGATGATAAACTGCTGGGTATGCAAAAATGAAGGGTCACAGCAATCTAGTAATAAATTCTTTGTTTTACTTTAAAACCTATAATAAATTGACACATCTTGCTCTCGTTTACACCTACATAAATCCTATTATATTCAGCAAAGATTTACAAAAAAGACAAAACTCATCATTTGCAAATTAAGAAATGAACACATAATGAGATAGAAATTGAGTGCCTACCATTTTCCAGGGTGCTTATTTTTCACCACTGAAAATTTACTTAAGCATCTTATACTTTATGCTTACCCAGGATCTTGACCACAGGCTATAGCTATGCTGTTTCAACCTCCCAAGTCCACTTGGCTGTATTCAGAAGTTGTGTTCGGTACTAGCTATTTGCTGTCCTGGGACCTGGAAAATCTAGCAACGTCCTCAAAATGTGGGAAGTGTCCAGTGTGAAGTTTTGCTACCTGTTCTGTGTGGGATGGAGGTGGATTCATCCCTGGGAGAACACCTGAGACTAGGACATTGAAAACCTAGCATCCTGAACAATTGCAGCAAGGTGTTATGAGACTCCTGTTATTTTAATGTGCAGCCAGCTGAGGCCAGCTAAAAATTAAAGCAAAGCTCTTAAATACTTTGAAGCATTAATTGGGCTACTGGGCACCTCCTCCCAGCTCCAGTGAAATGAACAGAAACTACAGGTGCACAGTACCTCATGGATAAGGCTCTACTGAGCAATTTGAACAGTCACTTTTGTCACTGCAGAATCCCTGAAGGAAAGTTAATGCTCTGAATCCACATTACATTGGTGTAAGAGATTGATTAACTGTACACAAAGGGTAGCACATCAGGCACTGACTAAGGGACCAATAGCATCACATGCATAAAACAAAATAGGCAGCTTATGAGAGCCAGTTGTGGTTTTGGAATCACACAAACACTTAATGTGGCTGTGGCATTTTTTCAGATTGTAATTTCCTCTTCACTGTTATTATAGTCCTTGAAAAGGGATGACAGCCTACTACCTTCAAAAAATGTTCTCTGTAAATAATAATTGCTTATTTGAATCTTTAACCTGCTGTGTTGCATAATTGCTGAAACACACTGAAAAATTATTGAATATATTCCTGAGCAAATATAATATGGCCATCTTTTGAAGAAAAGAAATTATCTTGCTAATATTACTAACTGCATGCTTATAGTTTTGCCTGCCAAGATAATGAGGAAAATTGTACACAGGCTACTCTTCAATTACATATTGGGGATTTTTATTTTTTTTTTCTGTCCGTCGTGATTTTGCTCAGTAGAGTACAATTTACAGTCTTGTTCCGTATTGTTTAGCTGTTGGTTGAAGTTTCAAACACTGTGTAGCAAGGCAATTTGTTTCTTCTACTGTGACAAGTGCACCCACCTGCACCACAAACTGACAACAGCATTGTACCTGAGTAAATGTTGAAAAATGTTGAACTTGAGATACGGTTAGATTTTTCCCTATGAATATAGGACTTAAATGTAAAATATGATGCAGCAGGCTGCTCATTGTCTTCATGGTGCACCTCCACAATGAGAGATTGTAGGACAACTAATCCAAGCTTTAATTAAAAAAAATAAATAAATAGAAGTCATTTGGTTTTCAGTGGTGGCTTTAGTTGTATTTGAAGGTCTTTCCTTTTGTATGGCAAATGTCTTTTTTTTTTTTTTTTAATGGAAAATGTGGTATAACCAGTATTTTAAAGCAAATTTAGCTGGAATGAAATTAGGAAGTAATCTTGTGTTTTTCTGAACTTCATTTATCTTTACACATTTTTTCTCCTTTGAGGTCAGAAGAAATGAAATGCTATTGTTACAAGCAAAAAACTGTCCGACAACCCAACCTACAACATGGGCCTGTTATTCTGGAGCAGAGGCCCTTATTTTTCCTAGCACAATGTTTCTTGTTCTCTGAGCAAACTCTTGAGGCATCCGTTTAAAATTGAAAAGAAGGCGTTCTGAACAGAGAATGCAGCCTCAAAATAATCTGCAATTTCTTTCTGAGTCCTTCATATTTTGAGCTGTATGTAGCTAATGTCCTCTCTTGTTCTTCCCAGAGTTCTTCGTAGAGAAGATAATCTTGCAAATGTCTTTTTCTATAATTATTTTGAAAAATAAGCACTTAGAGGAAAAAATCAGAATGCTGTATTTCACTATAATTTAATATTTGTGACAGTGATAATAAAGTGGATGTAATGCCATTTAAAGACAACTCAAAATTTACCCTGTTTGCCCTTCAAATGGTAACCAAATATGTAACATAAATTTTCCAGATTAATTAGATTAAAATGCAGCCAGGAACAGATATGTTTTCAATACTGTAAACGGGAGTGGGATAGAATATTTTAAAAGTGTTACATTGTCAAAACTACTTAAATAATTTTAGAGAACATCTTTAAAGGAAGGTTGTACTTAAAGGTCACTGTTGTTACCTTATCAAAAGGTTATTTATTCCTAAATGTTCAAAACATTGCTATGTTAGCTACGCTTCTCACATGTTGAGCACTTGCTTTGATTAGCAGCTGTATATTGATAAGCAGTCCCTGAGGTAATTTGATGCCCTGAGGGATGAGTGCTCACAGAAACAGATTAAATCCAATTAAGAAACCATTTACCTGCCAGCTGTTAGCACATAGTGGTTTCTGAGGCCGTGATCCACACTTAGCTTGGTGTAAATCAGTTTATTAGCTTGTTTGGATATTTGGAGTCTCTTCTACTTGCTGTGTCTGAATATTTCCTCTAAAAGTGCTAAATTCTGAGTCATGGTTTTTTTTTCCAGTTTTCTTCCCCATATTGAAATAGCTGAGAGAAAATGAGTGTGGACCAACTGAAAAAACTGCTACAAGTAATGAGATATGTGTATGCTGTCCTGCAGTCATAGTTTAAGTACAGCATATTCTTTGTCCACGTGCACTCTACTTTGCCATGCTATAACATTTTAAAAAATTGTTGGTCCCTCCCGCACTCCTTGTAGCAGTCAAAGAACATTACCACAGCAAATAAGTTCTCAGTGACTGATGGATTGCATGTGTTAGACTCATAAAACCAGGAGTAAGCTTTGACAAATGTATAGACCAAAATATTAATTCATTAAAAAAAAAAAAATTAACAGGCTATGTAGAATTATATTATATATATATATGTATTTATCTTTTATATGGAACAATTTAACTTGTTATATTACTACTGAAAGTAGGAAGACAATTTCAAATAGAAGTGTTGTGGTTTAACCTGGAAGCATCTCAAAACCACTTAGCCATTTGCCTGCTCCCCTCCATGCTGAGTGATGAGGGAGAGAATTGTAAGTGAACAAATAAGTAAAACTCGTAGGTTGAGATTAAAAAACAACTATCTACTATGACAGAAAAGGAAGAGAGAAATAATAGTCATGATAATTTCAGATCTACAAAACAAGGGATGCATAACACATTGTTCACCACCCACCAACAAATACCCGGCCAGGCCCCAAACAGCAGCTGCCCCTCAGCCAACTCCCATCAATTTCATAGTTTTTTTAACTGATGTTATGTGATATGGAACATCCCTTTGGCAAGTTTAGGTCAGTTGTCCTGGTTCTGTCCCCTCCCAGCTCCTTGTTCCCCTCAGCCCCTGTCACTGTCAGGGCAGTGTGAGAAGCTGAAACATCCTTTGCTCTGTACAGCACTGTTCAGCAACAAGTAAAATGTCAGGGTGTTATCAACATTATTTTTTTCCTAGAGTCAAGAACAGCATCATACTAGACACTCTGAAAAATTCAACTCTGTCCCAGCTGAAACCAGAACACTAACCTAGACATAATCTAATCAGATTTTTTTCCCATTTCTCTTAGAGTATGATTATTAATATGAATATTAATGCAGATTTTCAAGTGTTACTTCTGCCTGCTGCAGTTTCTCAACTGTCTTTTTCATGGGAGGATTCTATTTAACTTGTGCAAAATGCAGAATTCAGAGATGTTCAACAATCCATTTACAAAACACTGTGTGGGAGGTACAGAAAAAACATTTCTTATTCATTTTGAAAATTTACAAGGCTATTATGTATCTCTAAACTCTTCAGCAATTTTGTACCTTTTGCTGAAATTATATTTTCCTGCAACTGATGCTCCAAAGTTGTGCCTTAGGAGGGTCCTTTGTTAATACACTGAGTTTTCATGTGACTAATGCTTTGAGGAGATGACAATATAGCAGCCTTTTCCCTTGCTGGTTGAGTGAAGTCAATATTCAACAGCTGAGAGGACTTTGCAGTGCCCACAGGATGCAGGATCCTGTTTTACACTCTGATAAGAGATCTGCTATGAGAGTACAGATGATGGGCTGGAGGGATGGGATTTGTATTAAGCATCAGAATGAAACCAAAGAATTGCAATTACCCATGCATTAGCAAAGACTCCAAGGACTGTAAATCAGAATATTTATTACATCTGGCACCTGACCCCACTGTCTTTTCTGACAAGCAGTTTCTCGGTTCATGTTTCCTTTTAACCTTGTTTAATCTGTAAGCATTTAGATGGCCTCTGACTCTATTGGTGGTATCTGAAAATGAGCCCCCTATCTTTTTATTCCTAGTATGAAGACTAGAATTCTAAAGGGATCACACTGAATATATTGTCTTTTTTCATTTCTTCTGCCTGTAGAACAGAGTTTGGATTATTGTTAGGAAGAGAAGTAAAAAAGAAAAAAAGAAACCTCAGCATGATAAAATGTTAAACCTTCTAATTGTATGATAGGAAAGCAACATTAAAATGCCTCACAGTTACGTAGTTCTTAATCATGTAATCATCTAACATTAGGTTGTAAACTGTGCACAAACTATGAAACAAGCATGTTTCTGTGGTAAGAGACTTCAGTACATCATGTTGGAGACCTGCACTGGTCTGAGCTTTCACTGCCAGAAACAGCTGTGTCTACAGAAAATGAATTTAGCATGACCATATAGACTTACATGATTCATTCAGACACAGGTTATTTTGAACAAATTCAAGTGGTGATCTAATCATGGCCTTCATTTTGAGATGGGTTTGATTTGAGCCCAAAATATAAATTTACATTGTTTCAGAGATCTTTGGTCTACCGTACCACTTCAGTCGTGTTTCTTAGTTTCTTATCTTTAGATTTTTCATTTAAGAGATCAGGCATTCAATTTGTTAAATTTGCTCATCTTTGAGGTCACTATCATATTTTATTTTATTTTATTTTATTTTTATGGTCAACGAGGGAAGGGAGCTGTTCTTTCTTCTCTTTTTTTTTTTTTTTGTTTTGCTTTTTTTTTTTATAATTTGTGTATGACCTGAATATCAATTAAATGATTAAAGCAAAATAACTCTCTATCATCGTTGATGGCATCTGAATGAGCTGTTATTATGCAGGAAAGGGAGCCAGTCGTTGCTCAAATGAGGTCAAGAAAAGCACGTAGAACATTAGAGGCCATTAGTAAAGGCACAGTGAGCAGAACTGAAAGTGGTATGCCACTGTATAAATAATGTTTTTCATGTCTTGAATACAATATGGCATTCTTGTTATTCCACATCAGAAAGGATCTAATGGAATTAAAAAAAAAAAAAAAAAAAAAAAAAAAAGTGCAGATAACAGCAGCAAAGATGGTCAGAGTTGTAAGATGGATTGAATAGACTATTACACTTCATCAAGGAAAAGAAGGATATGACTAAGGAGGGATATGATAAGATGTGGTATGCTGGAATTTGATAACATGATATGTAATGAATGATTATCCAGTGTCCTTCACAACACAAGAGGCTGAGGGTACCAAAAGAAGCTATCAGACTTGAAATTGTCAGCTTTAAAACAAACAAAAACCAGAACTCCGTGTGTAGATTTGGAAAGTGTAAATGATGTGAAAGTCAAGTGGCTAAATTCATGGTGAATAGAATCATTGAGTGGAATCAGATATGATGGTCTCCTTACAGCCTTGGGCTCCACAGTCTCTAAACTGGTGATTTCCACTAGATTTGACAACAAGATAAAGGCAGAGCATATCTATTCTTTGTTAAACATGTACTGGTGACCACAGGCTAATGGATCTTTTTATCTGCCTCAGTGGGGAAGAAACTTCTTATATTTCTAAGAATTTTAAACATTATCCCCTTAGGAATTGCCACTTGTGCCCTTAAATAAAACCACAGTTACTGCCAGCTGCTGTCCCTCAAATTGATAATGGGACTGTGATCACAGCCTTCCTTACTCCCTGAGTCCGTAGCAATGACAATTGCTCTGACAATTGCCATTTGTATTTTATCTGAGATTGGACAGGTAGTGGTTGATGTGCACAAGTTTCCTTTTCCTCAAACTGACACATATTTAATTTAGTTCTGGACTTTGTTCAGCTGCTTTGTTTTGCTGAAAAGCTCTAGAGGGTGAGTCAACAGCCACAAATCCTTCCAGGTTTGTGTTCAATTTGCAAATCCTATATTTGTAAATGAAAAAAAAAGCCCTTTCTGTTCTCAGTGGGAGTGTTTGTCAGATCTTTTTTGGCAACAGCAGTAAGTAGTTTATGGTCAATTTCGTCTAACAGTGGCCTCCCATAAATAAAGACGTGGAACCTTTTACATTCATTGACTGAGGCCAAAGGGTCTTATTCTTTTTGCACGCATTAACACTTATATGTTTTAGACACTAAAAGAAAAAGATGACATTGATCAGCAGCTGTGACCAGAACTGGAGAAAGCCTGTACTATGACATGAATTTCTTTTATGCCCATTAGAAAATTTACCTCTGTGTTTGTTGTATATTTTGGCTGTCTGAGATACTCTCAGAGTCTGAGAAACTGAATGTCAGCTCAAGATTGCCTTGTTCATAATACCTGTGTGTTAGCACAACCTCAGTACTGGTTCAAATAACTAATGAGATGCTAAGCTACCAAACTGAATTTATGCTCCAAGGATTGTATTTTGATTTTTCCACTCAAAATTTTATAGTAGTCTTATATAGTCTTTCTAGCCCCATCAAATGATGAACAATTCTTTGTATCAGCTGCTTCTTGTAGACTTTCATATCTCATTAGCTAGAAGAAAATATCCCAAGTTAGAAATATTTTAAAACTTAGTTGTTTCAGTCCTCTGTCCTAGTGACCTAATACTTTGTATGGTACAATAGAGATTAATTATTTTAACCGTGTATTGGGCACTTTCTTTGTCACAGTACATTTATTTACTTTTCTCCACCATTTTTTATCCAGTGGATTTCTCTGTAAGTTTAATTCCTTGTGCCTGAATGGTGAATGCTTTACCATTACTTCCTGTAGGCATCCAAAAGGAACCCAGTTCCCACAACATTGAAAACAACCTTGTGCTTATCTCATCCAGCATTTTCTCAGATTATTTGTTGAAAATTTGAGTTTGTTGTCCATTGCTTGAGTTTCTTTTGAACAGCATTTAATTGCTTACGTCATCAGAATATTGGTAAGGATCCGGAGACATCTTTAAGTTCTTCCTCTTGCTATGAGGATGAATCAGTTATGTTGGTGTCAGTCCTAAGAGATTATTGTCTGTTTTGCCCTAAAATGTGGAGAACAGACTATAAAGATGAAGACAACAGAAGTTTTTTTTACATATCTGAACCATTATTGATTTTCACTTGCTTGTGTTGCAATGTAGTCTCCTTTTACCCTCAAAAATGTAAATCAGATTTGCCAGAATCTTTTTGAATTCCAGATTCTACTCTGTACACTGTGTCCTTTCTAGTCTGGTGCCATGAATAATATTTAATAGGCATATTCTATATTCACTCATCAAGATTTTGAAAGTGTGGATTGATACTATACCTAAGAAAGAGTCCTGTGAATTGCCATGTAATGATGCCCTCAATTTCAACATTGTTATTGATAACTTTGAGAATGATTTTCTGACCAACTTGGCAGCTTGGGAGTATTTCTCTAGACATCTTAGTACCTTCTGAGCTGGCTGATAAAAGTGTCATCTGAGGTAAGTCCTTACTAAAGCCAAAATGAGTAACAAAGTCCTGCACCAATCTATAACACTCGTTTCTCTGTCAGAGAAGAAAAATTTGACTTGTTCAGTCATTAATTTCCCTATTGCTTTTTTCTTCAAGATGTTTTTAAATTTTGAATTAGTCTGAGTATTTAAATAGGAATTCAAATCAAACATGATTCAACTCTCTTCCCTTATTTGCTTTTTTTGAGGATATTTACTGTACTTTTCCTTGTCAAGTCTTCCTGCATCTCACCCACCATCTCCGGGATCAACAATACATTCCACAGCTCATTGTTTAATTACTTTTAAAAAAGCAAAAAAAAAAAAAATGCATGTGTCCTAGGACAATCTGTTCCAGTACTTACTACTCTCATGGTAAAATAGTTTCAGTTTTTGTCCGATCTCAACCTTCCACGCTGCAATTTATGGCTGTTGTCCCTCATTATATCATCTGCCAGGGCTGAGCTATTGTTTGTTTGTTTAGAGAGCATTTTTCCTGCTAAGAGGATTTTCAATGTATGGAGTTTCTCTGTCCACCTTTCGCTTGAGTTTTTAAGTATATAAGTAGAGGTTTTTTGCTTGATTTTTCAAAGGAAAACACACTTTAGGAGAAAAATACCAACAACCCCTAATATATGCAAAACTGCTTATTTATCAGCTTTATTTTGTCAGATAGCTATAGCAAGTGTTACTTAAACTACCAGAGGCATAAGGAATGCATTTAATAGTTGTATTACACATGTTGTATGCCTTTGTAGGCTATTATATTCTGAAAAATAATCCCAGATTTATTGAGAACTCATTCATAATTTCAGAATACTGGCTTTTTTTTTTTTTTTCTTCATGTTTTCGGTCTGCTGTCATTTCTCTCAGCAATACAATTGATGCAAAGATAGCTGAGATATGCTTACTGAAGTTAAATTGGTTTTAATTTGATTTTTCACAAAGGCCTTACAAATCCTGATAAACTGGATTCATGTTGCTTCTCTGCTTTTCTGTATTCATCGGGAAGAACCACTTGATTGAGATGTTACCCAGTTAAGTGGGAATTAAACAGTGGATCAGAAAAATACTTTCCTGCCATGATGATGACCGTGCTAGTGCTGCCTGATTGGATCTTAGCATTTTAAAGCATTAAAGCCTTGTTTCAGTGAAGTGCTTAAACTCATGTATAACTTTAATCATTTGAGTAATTGCGATGATGTTCAACGTAAGAGGTGAAATTGGATTCATGTCCTGAGAGGTTTGTCTCATTTATGTACTGCTATTTGTTGTATGCAAACAGAGCTAAATATCAACTCAACAGAAATCACTGTTTTGCTTGCTTCCCAGCTTCCCACATCATCAAATTGAAAGCAAATAACAAGCTAGATTACAACTTGGAATTTTTTTGTCATGCAAAGTTCAGTGCCAAATCTGTAGTATTTCTGGAAAATCACTGAGATGCTGAATTGTTTTTGGATTAAAGGGAATTTGTTTTTGAGTTCAAGCAAATATTTCTTACAGCTCTATGTATTACACTATGAGCAAGTCTTATTTCATGCAACACTAACTTAGAGATGCTTTCCTAAGTAGAGCTGATTACAGTATTTGTTTTCCTTTATATAGTCAGTGTCAATAGTAAGTCATGCATAAAGTTTATTAAGCCCTGCTAATTTTTTGTCAATTTTAGGAACCGTATGTCTATGTATGTACTGTAGATGATTTGTAGAATTATGTGCTGAAAAATGAAAAATGGATTTGAAAAAAAAAATCTAGACACTATAAGGAAAGTTTTGAGTCTTGTGCACTGATCTCATAGCTAAACTGTAAAAAAATGACATTGGACTTGAAATATTTGTATGTTCTTCTCAGGGTTTTTAATATTTGTTAAATAATCTTCAGAAATGGAGTCCTGTGGGCAGTAAGGTGTTGCACGCGATGTATAGAAGCCTGTAGCCATATGTAGAAGGAATATCCATGGTTTCCTTCATCTCACATCTCCAACCTGATTCTGTTTGCATTATGCAACATTGTAAGAGGAAGGAAATGGTCATTTTAAGGGCATGCTAACAGGTTTAAAAATGGTGCAAATTTAGGTGATTTTATCTTCAGAGAACCTTCTTTTTTTTTATAGCTAACTCCCAGTTTCAACAGAAATGAAAGAAAAACCATCAAAGTTCTTAGTGAAAAGCAAGTTTCACTCTATGAATTTTCAGATCCAGCAGCTATGTGAAGTATAGGATGTGTCATAAAACAACTCATCTGTCAGTCAAAAACCCAACGTGTCAGAAATGCAATTTCTTTTCCTGTGGAAGTCATGATAGACAATGGACAGTATGTGCACATTGTAAGAGGAAAACAACACTTTTCTTGTTTTCTTTTACGTTCTGGCAGGGTATTTTGAGTGGCTGTGAGATAGAACTGCTAAATCTGTGATAGTTCTTCAAAAACTGGGACTAATGCAGATCTCTAAAATCCCATTTTTTTTTACTAACACTGACGAGAAATGAATTTGTCACATGTTTAATGAATAAAGCAGCAACTGAAAAACAGTTTACCTGAAACATGTGGGTGAATAATAAGGTGAAGATATCAAAATCAAGCTCTTCCAAAATGTGGCTGTAAAGTTCGGGTTTCTTTTCTGACCAGAAAGTGAAAATTTCTGTTGAGTTTACATTTAAGAAAAGCCTCAGTAAAATAATAGGAAATTTTGTACATCTGCCAGTAAGAAATGAAAATATTGGTACAGATCCTGGGGCTTTCACATGGAAATATGCCACTTTTTGAAGAAAAGGTTTCTGTTGTTGTTCTTGTGTCATCATCCTTTGAAGACACTACAGTTTGTTTCAGTGGAAAGAGATGTCCCAACAGGCCTTTAGCAAAGATAAAATGTCTGTCAAGGACTAAGTGGGAGGAATGCAAAAAGACTGCAGATGTAGGTATAAATCCAAGTTGTCTACAAAACCTGTGATATTCAAATACTTGATATCTGGTACACACTTAAAGAAGTAAGGCATATACAATAATCAGCTTAATCCAGAGAATTAAAATTATACATTTCTACATGCTATGGGTATATGAAATAGAGCCTAAAGGCAATAGGACAGATCTTCAGCTGCAGTAAATCAACATTTCCGTATGTAGATGTCATTGCTTCATGAAAGTCTGTGAAAATAGTTAGAAATGTGATTAAGTTCTTAAACTGGGATGGTACTAATATAAAGTTAAGGTTGCTTCAGGAGCTTGTGATGAAGTTAGCACATTGAAGGACCCGAGAATTAAAGGTAATTTTGATGAGCAATTTCTTCTTCACTAATGTATGTTGTGTACACATTGTGTACATAAAAAGACTGCATATTGTATATTTTGCATAATCTACATAATATCTCTTTATATGTATGTTTATATTTATCAAATCTTTTCTCTAATCCCAAAGAAGAACCAGAAATTACTTTTTTTCTAGTGGAATTGAAAAGTAGCTAGCTATTTACTGTTAGCAGTGTTTTTCATTTTGTGGGGTGATGGAGAACAAAGCCTCTCTCAGGATAAAATATCATTTTTTAAATCTTGCTAATTATGGAATGAATATTTTCATAATGGTAATAGACACATACTTATGTCATCAGCTTTTACTAAGAGAGACAAGCTTTGAAGAACATCTACAATCTACCTATTTATTAAACTACCAATCAAGAAGTTTTTATTTGAATGCTAATAAAATAGTTCTAGAGCTATCTCATGTCCTTATAGTCATTTTTGTGTATTTTCATGTTTTCAGTATTGTTGCTTAAAGGTTTTCCTACTCAACTTCTCCTGACCTTTGTTAGGTAACAGAAAATCCCTTTAGATAAATACATATATAATTTTTTGCCATTGTTCTTTTTTCAAGATTTAGAGAAGGCTACCATTTCTGTTAAGAGCTAATAACTAACATGTTCAAGAATCAGAAAGTTCCATGTATGCCACCCAAAGTCTTACGTCTTTTTCTGCCTTGTCTCAATGTCAGGACCAAATAGGATTTACAGTGCTAAAAGCAATCATGGAAAGCAAAAATATGAGATTATCATACATTAGATTAATGATGCCTATTAAAAAGGATCTAAGAGGACTGTGAAGGAGTATAAGCACGAAAGAGGAGAGCAGAGAATGGATGTTGCCTATGCTTTCCTTGCTTTGTCAGACTCAACTCTGTGGCCATAAATATTAGTTATCTTATGTTTAGAGTCATTTCTAGAGAACTTGAGAGCCTTGTGACTGGTGTAGCTGTTAGTTTTTTCTTGGGTCTGCTAGACAGAAAAAACTGTAAGTTGATAACCTGGAATAACCACAGAATAAGGTTTTCACAAGTACAGCATTGGAGTCTGTGAGGTTTCTTTAAAAGTACTAGGTTGTTCTTTATGCCTGAAATAATAGGTACGAGCTTAGTCATTTCCACAGTTCATCAACTGGTCAGCATGTTTTAGTGTACTCATTAGTTTGGGGACTCTTGATTTCAATGCCATATCCCATTCCCACTATTTAAAGATGTATCTTTTTTTCATTCTAATGAAAATACTCTCATTTAATAAGGTCTCTCTTTGGAAATGTTTCATTCTTGATTTATTTTTCCTGTGAATGGGCATGTGTTTTATGAATTTGTGGGCATACATATAGAAGCTGAAAGTTGTTGTAAAATTGAACCTAGTTTTACAAGTTTTTCTGCCAAGTTCAATGACAAAGATTGATGTGAGGAAATCAAGCAGCCTTTGACAACTCCATTACCGCTGGCCCATCTGCAGTCAGACATTAATGGGATCTTGGAATCTCTTCTCTCTTTGTGTACTTTGCAAAATGATCCTATTTGTCTTGATATTTCTGTTAGTGCCTCCCTCTGACCCTTTAAAATATTTGTAGTGTCAAATCTGCCAGGCCTGATGTTCTCCATGAGTAAGATGCACAGACGCTGGCACATGGCAGAACACGAGGCTGCTGTTGATGCTTTTTTGATAGTCAGGTTTGGAGGGAGCAAAGGTAAGAGAATAGATGAGAAGAAAAGTGCTTAAAAATGACTATCTATTTATACATGACTCCTGGTGGTGTCAGCAATCATCAGGAGAGGCCTTCACTTGGGATAGCAGATACACCTGGAGTAACTGAGGCCAACAGTAATTTTTTGATGACTGATGCTATTTCATAATGCACTTACCCTTGAAGATTCCATAGAGGTGTTGATGAAATTCATTCTAAGTGCAAAATGTTGTCATTACAAAACATTTTTTTACAGCCATAGCTATTATGCTCTAACATTACAAGTTAGCAGTATTTCGGCTTGTCTTCTGTAGAGGCTGAGAGCAGGAGATTCTCAGACCAAGGGTTCTGGAGCAAGCTGCAGCCCAATAATTCAGGAGCCTTTCCTCTGCTTTCCCATCCCTGACACTAACTACCTCTGCCATGCTGGAACATAGCTCAGACTAATGCCCTCTGTGGCATTTCAGTCTGATCTGCTTTCTGCATTGTAAATAATACATACTTCTTTCATTGGGAGACAGCATAATTTCTCCCAGTCTGATTTCCAGAATATTACTGGCCTTAACTTTCATTCAGTTGTCCTAATCTTGACCCTGATAACATGTTGTGGTTTTAAGAAAATTGTATTAGCTAAGGCTAGTTTTCTGAAACCATTCAGTTTTGATATAGAATTAAAAACAGGTGAAAATTCCAGATCTTTTGCCTTTTTTTATACTCACTATATTTCATTTCTTTTTATTTCAATTCATTTTTAAATTCTAGCTTTTGACTTCCATTTGCCTTTTCTTGCTGCATTAAACAGCTTTGTGCAAACCAGTATTTTCCCTTATTTAAAGTATTTGCACACTGTAATCAAACTGCCTTTCTGTCTTCTTTCTCCGATTGAACAGATTGAGATCTTTGTTTTTCAGTGTAACGCACTGTCTCCAAACCCAAACTAATTTGTCTGGCTGCTTTTTACAAATCCTTTCATTTTTCAGCAACATCTAAGAAATGAGGATGCCAGAACTAGTTGCAGTATTCTTGTATGGGTTTCACAAAACCTATATACAAAGGTAAAATTATTTTCTAGATCCTAAAATGACTTTCTGGATCACTACTCCTTTGTTTTCTAAAAGACCATCAACTTGGAACTCATTCCTACAGCTTTATAAAATTGCACTTGAGAATGATAGATTTTTATTTATGCAAAATGCTGTTTTAAGGTAATCAAAACTCCATGAGCTTAGATCAAATTTAGCAGCTGGATTCAGCCTAAAGGAGCAGTAAAATGTTTCAAGAGGCTATAAATTTCATTTTGACTCTTTGTTGTTTAATAGAAAATGTTTTGATTCCTCATTGGAAAATGTCTTGTGTTTTTTAAAGTATAGAAAGAAATTATTTTGAAGTGTTTCTCTTGAACCATGTTTTTCTTTTAATGTTGTTTCCACACATTTTCCTACACATACATTTCATGTCCAACACCAGACAGCACAAAACTAAAACAGGCTGCAACTTTTTTCAGCTCTGCCAACCTAAATCAAGTAGGTGAGAAAATTAACTGCACAAATTGAGTATTGATGCAGGCTCAAGAGGAACTTTGCAGCATGCTAGAACCACTGAAGCTCTTAACACGTGATGCAAGGGCTCCATAGAAAAAATGCACCAAATTCCTATTGGAACACTTGTGAGATGTGGCTAAAATATAATAGTAAGGAAAATATTCTGACTTGTTTCCAGGACTAAACAGACAAAATGTTGTCAAAACACTTGTAAATAAAACACTGCAAAAGATATTCAGGAAGCAGTCCAACTTCTAACTTGCTTTTGCAACTTATCTATTCCTCTCATAGAGATGAAGTCTAAAAACCAACAACTCAAACCAATAAATGCATTGACTTTCTTAGAAGATTGTTATTATAATATATAATAATGTTGATATATAATATTATTAATATATAATAATATAACTATAATATAATATAATATATTAACATAACAATAATTATAATAACATTCGCATGGGTAGGACATGCAGCAGCAGCATTGCTGTTGCAGGTAGTGAAGGAATTAAGACTTTGAATAGCTGAGGTTGAATTTCTTTGCTTTGTGAAGATAGGTATGTGCATTAAATAGGTGATTAACAGATCTAATAAGAACATGGGTTTTTTATTATAGATCTTTATCTGCCATTCTTGTGATACTGGTAGAAGAAACTTTGTAGGCAAGGTGGAAGAGGAAAAAGTCAATGCTGGAGATCTAACTTTCTTTTCTACCTGCTTCCCTTTACTACCCCATTTCATCTTGGAGGGATTTCTCCTTTTCACCATGTCACATTGCACGGTGGTTAGTTTTCAGGACCAGGAGAGACTTGCAGAGAGGATAAAATAATCATTATCTTAAAAGAATATTTAATTAGTGCTGTGTACGTATTTTTCCTACTTCAAATCCTTACTCGTGTGAACTATTTATGTTCATTACTGATAGCTTCAAAATTTAGCCCGTCTTTTGAAAACTGTTTTATAGACAGGTGGCCATGATGAAGGTGGTGTTCCTCTGGAACAGTGCAAAGTGGTAAAAAGACAGCCACTGCCTTTAGACTTCTTACAATTCTTTTGTTCTAATGTAGCTTACATGTGCCAACAGGCACATCATGATATACAACTACCTGAAACTCCCACACAGTACACTGGAGACAGGTGATGTTCCACTTGCTAGCGCTGAGGAGAGATAAGGACTTGGCAAAGCTGAGAGTCACTGGTCTCACTGGCTGTGAGGAACAGACAAATGTGTACTTTGTGCTGATTTAAGGCAGAGGGTCTTGGGGACTTTCTTCTCTCGAGTTTCATCCTCCTTACTTTTAAGGTCCATTGGTAACATTCATTCGATTTGTTTGACTGTGCCTTTGAGTCCAGTGGAAGCACTGAAAGCCCAGAATATTCAGCTTTCCAATACTTAATGGGTACAGCAAATACTCAGTTTACTGAAACAGCTTTCTACCCCTGTGCAATACTGTCCTTCTCCTCCGTACCTCATTGCATAGATTAGCACCTATTGAAGAAAGATAGCCACAGACCTAGTAATGCAAGCATTCTAGGTGGATCACCCAGGATATTGCAACAAATGTAGGGTTATAGGGTATATATAAGGTATATAGGGTATATATAAGATATATAGCGTATATATAAGGTAAGGTTAACAGCATAGCTAGAGGTTATTCTGTAAGTTTAACAAGCAAATTCAACACTCGTTTATGTTAACTGATTAACAATAATATAATGATGAATTCATTAAGATGTGTTGTAATATGCTGTTTAAAATGAAAATGCTCTGTGTCTATTATGAGCTAATTTATTACATTCTTAGAGAACTTGTGCAAAATTAATGTTGTATCATTCTTTAGTATTAGTATCAAGGAATATTAGTTTTAATGAACAAAGATAATGAAAGAAAGGAGGAAAATGCAGGAGGAAATAACTAAGCCAATGAGTTTTAAAATTCATCACTTTTTAGTGTTGTGTGAATGAATAAATAAGTTGCAGAGTAGATTATTGTGCTTCTCCAGGAGTTAAAGTCACAACAAACACTAAGGCTGAATTAAAAATTTCCACAGACCCCTCCTGAAGCCTCAAAGAGGCAGCTGCCAGAAAAGGCAGAATAATAGAGCTAATTGAACCTTCCTGGGTCTTATCCTTCCTGAACTAACTGGAAGGTGTTGTTTGCCCATATGGTAGATCTAGCTCAGATCTGTTTCCCTGGTGACCAGTCTTCACCAACGTAAGCCGTGATCAAATGAATGTATAGCAGAGTGCAGGCACACATCTGTATCAGTATCTCTTTTATTACCAAGGCAGCTAACTAGCTCTGTCTTATAGACAAGCAGAGCTAATTTCAGTAGAGGGGCCCATAATCATCTTCTGGAGGGTCCCTTTGATTTCTGGAGGCATTCTTGTGTTAAATCCAGGTGTCCATGTAGGCTCCAAAAGTAACTAGGCTTTCTTTATTTCCTTGCCTAAGAAAAGCACAAAAAGGAAGACAGCAGAGTATGCCCATGCAATTCATGTGTTAAGCAGCAATAAATTATTCACTTCTTCACTCTGGCAGAATTTTCTGTTGCTAAGCCTGACATCTGGTGTGCTGTATGTTTTGTGAAAGGGAGTTGGGAGAGGTAAGAGGATGCTTTTATTCTAAATCAAGGTGTGTGGATGTTGTTAGGTCTGATTATAAACAGACTTTTATCTCCTGCTCCAATCAATTAACAGTTGATGTCTGCTGTGCTGTAAATGCCATGAAGCAGTAGATTTTTTAGCAATACTTAGGTACACTTAGTCATTAGTACACGCAGCACTGATTTTCCTCAAGACATCCTCATTTCCCAGAGAGGTTCTTTTTCCTATTGTGCTTAGTTATGTCTGCTCTCAAGCAGAGGTTCAGATCTTTTACTGATACAGTGATACAGCTGTTCTGAAGTTAATGGAGCAATGCTGAGCCACACCAGTTGAAGATTTGGCCAGTGGGAAACTTGTTGTTCCGGAGCTCTCTGAAAGGGAAAGATAAACTGGAGAACTCCAGGAAAGGAGGATTTGAAAAAAACAGTTATAATAATTTGCTCTACAATACCAATCATCACGCCATGTAAAAGAAAAAAAAAAAAAAAGAAATAAATCTCTGAAATAAATCTTCTTTTCTTTGTCCCCTGTGGCATTATCTTTGCCTAATCAATTGTGACCTAAGTCTCTCTGTGAACAAAAGTTGCACACTTTGAAACTCACTTCTTAATGCAAATCAGCTTGCTTGTTTTCAGCTTCATAATCCTTTCCACAGCAACAGCCTATCAGGATGTCACAGACAGAAAATGATGACTTTTGATGAGTAACAAGCAGCAGGGACAAATGAATCCTTCAGGAAGGGGAGAAAAAGAAAATCTTCTTTAGATTAGATCTAACAAAAAGAGCTGAATTCATCAAGCATGTAATTTAAATCCAGTGATGATGTTTGCAAAGTTAACTTGGTCTTCAACTCCCTTTACATACTCTCTGTGCATGATGCAGCATAACTTCCTAATCTGCTGGCTCCCCATCAGCGCAGCAGCTGACAGCGAGAGTCCTGGAATTTGTCCCAAAAGAACATGAAAATCTGGCAAAACATTCCTGATGAATGAAACCAATGAAACAAAAGAGAAATGTTTCTATGGGGAGAATTAGGTGGAGTTTTAATATCTGTTTACCATGCTGAAGATTTTTACTTGCTATCACCTATGTATGGGAGGATTTTGCCTCTTCTGTCAGAGTTGTCTTCCACCTACTGTTTATTCAGATTGTGTTTTTATAGTTAAGAGTGGCATAACTACCAACTAACAGATATTTCTTGCTGCAGGGATTTTGTGACTCTGGGGGAATTGTTGACTGACTTAGAAATTTGTCTTGCTTTTGGTTAGGGGTTATGCTTTTTGAAAGACTTTATA
Source organism: Phasianus colchicus (assembly GCF_987193195.1). Lineage (NCBI taxonomy): Eukaryota > Metazoa > Chordata > Aves > Galliformes > Phasianidae > Phasianus > Phasianus colchicus. The sequence goes on along the minus strand of NC_143438.1, from coordinate 16,157,152 downwards.
CAGAAATACTGGGGAACTAGAGTCCTGAGCCCTCCCTGAAGCAGTGAGTGCTAATGATTAGCCTAGGCTTCCCCTGCAAATGGCACTTCAGTGATTTATGAAATTAATATGTTGCCACTACTAAAATCTGAATGTTCATTTGCCTTAGGGGTGCACAGAATATAGCACAGTCCCAGCTGCCCTACCACAGAAAGGCAGATGCATATGGTTTTAACAGAATCCTTGCTGGTTTTAGGTCTTCGAAGATCTCTGCATACTTGAACATGGCATTAGTCATAGCAGCCCAGAAGAGGTACCAATTAAAGATGCTGCTTCAAAAAGAAGTAGGGAAGAAATAGAACTGAAATTCAGTCTTTCCCTCTTGCATCCCCCATTATTTCCCTGTGGCAGGAGTAATTCATGCTTTCCTGAGGAGATAATGTATTTTGGTGAAACTATGTGCTTGAGTGGGTCTTTGCAATGGAAGAAGCATGATTTCGTCCCTTGCTCTTTTAGCTTTTCATGTCACCTTTACCACATCCATTTTAGCCTCAGGAATGAATGAAGCCTATTTTATTTTCTCTGGCAATCTAAAGCAGACATACTGACGGCAATCCCAAATAGGGTTCTCTTGTCTTTGGGAATTGTTATTATCTGTCTTGAGAAGCTGATCATTGGTTGTTCTGTATCTGTTCACGTAGTGGTATGCACCATCTTACTTAGTTAAAATTTAAAAACTTTGTTAATTTGATAACTGCATATGGAGCTGGTCCACAGGTGTCCAAGGCTTGGAACAGAAAGAAGGGAAGAAATCTCGTCTTTGAACATCAACATGCAGTTTATGTCATTTGGCAGAGTCTGAAGTGCTTTTCAAATTAGAAATCTACTTTGGCTTCATTCAGGCATCTTCACCAGATTAAGCATACCATCCTGGCCTGCCTGCCATTTTGACATACTTCACTGTTAACATTTTTCATAAAAGTTTTAACTGATAGAAATGGGGAAAGAGGTGCTATCCACAGATAAGCTAATGATTTAAGCAGATTTGGTGGAATATGCTGATACTGGATGGAAAAACTAATGCAGTTATAAGTGACATCTCTGAAGAGAGAGGTACTTAGGTAGTCAATGTACTGCAAAAACAATATAAAATGATGTGTTTTAGTACTAATGGCATTGAATAAGAATGGCTTTTGTAGAAGAGTCAAAAATCAGACATGACTAAATGAAATGCTGGATAAGTTTTGGAATCACATATAACGCAAAAATAATGCCTAACTAGCTTGTATTTTATTCTAAGATACTCCTTTGGATGTCCCTTGGAAATAGCTGCACTATCAAATGAAGCTGTGACTCCTCTTTGTTTAGCCCTGTGGAACACTGTCAGCACCACTGGTGTGCCTGCTGAGCTGTCTCACTGCCCCCTTTGAGTCATAGAATCATTAAGGCTGGAAAGACCACTAAGATAATCTACCCAAAACATCAATCCATTGCCACCATACCTAAATCATGTAACTCAGTGAGGCATCTACCTTTTTCTTGAAAACTTCCAGGGATGGTGACTCCACCATCTCCCTGGGCAGCTTGTTCCAATACCTCACTACCCTTTCTGAGAATATTTTTTTCCTAAAATCCAATCTGCACCTCCCTTGGTGCAACTTGAGGCCATTACCTCCAGTCGCTAGTTACCTGGGAAAAGAAAACGACCCTCACCTCTCAACAACCTCTTTTCAGGCAGTTGTAGAGAGCAATAAGGTCTCCCTTGAGTTTCTTCTTCTCCACTCTAAACAATCCCAGTTCCCTCAGCCACTTCTCATAACACTTGTGCTCCAGATCCTTTATCAACTTGTTTGCCCTTCTCTGGACATACTCCAGGGCCTCAATGTTTTCCTTGTAGTAGAGGTCCCAAACTGAACACAGTACTCTAGGTGCGGCTTCACCAGAGCTGAGTACAGACAAGTGATCACCTCCCTGATCCTGCTAGCTACATTACTTCTGGTAAAAGATAGGATGCCATTGGCCTTCTTGGCCATCTGGCACACTGCTGGCTCATCTTCAGCCAAGAATCCACCAACACTCCCACATCCTTTTCCTCCACACAGTCTTCCAGCCACTCTGCCCCAAGCCTGTAGCACTGTAGCTAAAGTGCAGGACCCAGTGACATTTAGTCTTGTTGAACTTCATTTAATTGGCCCCAGCCTATCTAGATCCCTCTGTAAAGCCTTCCTACCCTCAATCATATGGATGCTTCCCCTCGCATTAGTGTCATCTGCAAACTTACTGAGGGTGCACTCATTACCCTCATCCAGATCATCAATAAAGATATTAAACTGGGCTGGCACCAATACCAGCCCCTGGGGAAAACTGCTCGTGACCAGTAGCCAGCTGGATTTAATTCCATTCACTACCACTCTCTGCATCTAGCCATTCAGCCAGTTTTTTACATGGGCTGCCATCTTCTCCAAGAAAATACTGCAGGAGACAGCGTCAAAAGCTTTGCTAAAGACTAGAGAGATTATACCCACAACCTTATCCACTAGGCAAGCCTCCTGTTCATAGAAGGAGATGAAATGGGTCAAGTAGGACCTGCCATTCATGACTCTATGCTGGCTAGGCCTGATCCCTTGGAAGACCCAAACATGCTGCATCATCACAGTCAAGATGATCTGCTTCATGACCTTCCCCAGTACCAAGGCCTTTAGTTGGCCAGATCCTCCTTCCAACCCTTCTTGTAGATGGACATCACATTAGCAGTTGTCTGGGACCTCCCTGGTTGACTAGGACCTTTTATAAATGGTGGAAAGCAGCTTGCTAATCACCTCTGCCAGCTCCCTCAAATAACAACAGGGTGGATCCCATCTGGCCCCATGGGCTTGTGACAGTGCTGGTGGAGTAGTATGTTGAAGAATTCTGGTATAGTTAGAACAGTTAAAGATAGTAGATCACATCTTTTCTCTATAGCACAGAGTTATTAGTTGGACTTGGTAGCCTGCCATAGATATTAAGGTGCAGAGACAGATGAGTGAGCTCTTTAGCAAGCACAGGTGGAGACTGGATAATCTGTTGGCTTCCACAGAAGCAAGGGGAGGGCAATTTCTCAGCCCATAAGGCTCATTAAACAGAGGAGGAAATGCTCTTTAGCTTACCGAAAATTTACTTCTGTACTCTCATATATACAATAAAATGAATGTAATAACTATCTCTGTGCGGTCTAGGAAACAAAGATTTAATTGAACCTTATGTAAGAGGCTTATTTCATTGTCTACTCTTTTTTCTCTCCTCCAATATTTTCATCTGCAGGTTATGTCAAAACTGTACCAGGTGAAAGTTTGACCTTCAAGTAGACAGTGTCAACAGAGGCTCCTTACAGTCTGTTATGGGCTTTGAGTTTCCAACAAATGTCCCCTTTCCCTGGTGTCAATGTTCAGGTGAAACCAAACAAGTACATGAACACGCCTCTATGAGGCCAACTCAACTTCTCCTAACTGTAATGGGAGAATCACTATTAACTTATTTGGACACTGGATAAAAGCAGTGAGAGAAATTGCAAGTCATCAGCATTCCTTGTGGAAGTGGGCTGGTAAAACTCTGAATGATTCTTCAAAAATTAGATTGAGTTTTTAAAAAGGCTTTAATACTGCTAACTAAAGGTCTTTGGCCACTACATTTTATCATTTTTAGCCATTAAAATATTTTATGGCAAATTTATACATGTTTAAGAAATACCATATGATTTTTAAGTGAGAACAAATCTTTCTTCTTTGGGTTCTGTAGGATTTTTCTTCTCTGTTACAGAAAAAATTAACCTTAATTTATGAAAAAATAGATAAGCTTAGTTCACCATTTTAAGGAGCTATTCTAGGAAATGATCCACCAAAATAACTTAAGGGATGGAACACCTCCCCTGAGAGGACAGGCTAAGAGATCTGGGGCTGTTCAACCCGTGGAACAGAAGGCTCTGGGGAGACCTAATAGCAGCCTTTCTGTATCTAAAGGGGAGGATCTAAGAAAGAAGGGGACAGACTCTTCAGTAGCGTCTGTTGTGAAGGACAAGGGGAAATGGTTTCAAACTAAAAGAGGCGGAATTTAGACTGGATGTAAGAAAAACATTTTTTATGATAAGGCTAGTGAAGCACTGGAGCAGGTTGCCCAGAGAGGTGGTGGATACCCCGTCCCTGGAGACACTCACAGTCAGGCTGGACGGGGCTCTTGATCCTGAACCTGATCTCTCTGTGGGTGTCCCCGTTCATCACAGGGGAATTGGACTAGATGATCTTTAAAGGTTTTTTCTATGATTCTATATTTACTCCAAATGTCAGCATTAACAGTAAGATGAAACTCAAATTAAGATACAATTTGCACATATAATGATTGTAAACATACTGGTTCCAATGCTTTTTTTGTCAATTTGAAGGAATAGGATTTGGCTGGAGCCTGAAACACCCAAATTAGATTCCCAAATAGTAGGATCTGGGCTTGAGAGAAAACACAAGGATTCCACCAACTGACTCTTTACATTATTACACTGTAGGCTAATTTTAGTAGTTGCAGATAAACAGTTTATGTAATGTAAATAATCAGTTTATACTTAGCATTTAATTGCTATTGAAATGTAATTGGAGACTGTGGTTGTTTCCCCTAAATCAAGACAGTACTGGCTTGGATTCTGCATGTTTACAGAGCTGAAGGAGAGCGAGCTGCTGTTCTCTAAGACTTTGAAAAAGAAGTATCAAGTTTCACGTTGCACTTGTTTGTAAACAGCAAAATGAATCATGCATCAGTGCTACCAAAATTGTTAATATGCAGTTTGTTACCATTTGTTTACCTAAATAAAATAATTATTTGAGATTAGGTAAACGAATTGCTTTTGATCATTTTTTTCAGAACTAATAATGCGTGATTCTTGTTTCTCACTATTTGGAAACTTGAAATATATGTTTAATGAACATTTCACAATTGAAAAACATCCAAAAGTACAAATAGATGTTCAGGTTAATACAGCAAATTTATTTTAACTAAGCTGTATACTTCAATTATTTTTAAGTTCTAACCTATAAAATTCTGTTTAAGGCAAAGCAGCTGTTGGAATGAATACATTTGCTTTAAAAAGGAGCTCTGAAAATGTTAATGAAAACAGTGAAACTTGAAACGAAGCTGGCATACGCAAGAGTTAATGTATGAAACTGTATTATTGGATACATTTTATTTAAAGAACGCATGGTTTGACTTCTTTCTATTTATTCTAACATTCAAACTAAGTAAAACTCCAGGGAATTATTAGAGAGAGAAATTAAAACAACAGATGGACTTGTAGTTACGTGCATAAGGACATCTTTTCAAAAAGCCTCCTGACAATTTCAGATATTCCAAGTTATTCTATTTAATTTCAAATGAAGAATCTTTCTTTTTGTGCAGAGCTGTCAATCTCAGCAAACCCATAAGAAAATGATTTAAAAACATCATGAAATATATTTTTCCACTTGTCTTTTTTGAAGTACTTTGACAATCAGCTTATAAAGTAGGTAGAAAAATGCATTCCATTTTTTAATGAATGCAAAACATGAGCATTCAGATCTTTCAAACTGAGTAGGCTACAGTGCTTATCCAGGAATGATTTCTTTGCAATCAAGCACATTGACGTAGTCTTTGAAAACAAAATATCAAATTTTCCAGTGGTCTCTCTACTCTTAGAATTAGAAAAAGAAGTTTTTGGAGGGTGGTCATTCCTTTATCAGATCAAACCTCCCCAGGTGTCTGTAACATTGGGTTTGCACCCTTACTGCAATGTTAGAAGATAATGAAATAATTCATGAATTTCAGGGAAACAGAACTGTTATTGCTGTACCTTTTAATTGTTTGGCCTTCTGCCACTTGTTTTCAGCCATCACTATTAATTCAGAGAGAGGAACAGAAAAGGTAAAAAAAAAAAAAAAAAATCTCTGTCAGTTTTCCTTAGTAGCTTGACTTTCTACATGATGTACAGGAACGTTTTGAAGCTTTGTGGCAGAGCTGTTTAAATATCACTCAGCTTGTAGGAAATAGATGAATTAGAACAACAAATGCCACAGAACAGCTTATCACAGCAAGGTCAGCTACCTCCATTTATCTACCTCCGTTGGTCTTGATACAAAGATTTAGAAAAATAGATAGGCAATACTTACAAACCTGTGAAACTAGCAAAGGCAGTTCCAAAGCAGGTACAGCACTCCTGTTTGAATAGGTTGGAATGGAGCTAGTCAGTGTACAGAAAAGATATTGCTGCAAGAGTCACCACGTATGCTTTAATGTTCCTCTTTGATGACGTCATAGCCAGATCAAAGCTCATTTGTATTGCGCTGTCACAGAGCATGGAGCAGTGCTTTCCAATTTACATAATGTCTTCTTGCATCTCTGCCTACAGGTAACTTACTAGCACTGAAGAATTCCTTAATTAGCTCTTTAAACGGAGTTGGGCTTCATGCAAAGGGTACTCAAGCTTCTTCAAGTTTCTTTTCAATATGCAGGTAGATAAATATATATTCTCTGATCTTTATGTTCTTTTGTGGGTTGTTTTTTTTTTTTTCCAGTAAATGTAACAGACTGGCTTTCCAAGTTGTTTCTTTGTTGTTGTTGTTGTTTGTTTTTAGTACTTCTGGAATGGATATTCACTACTTAGTATTTGGGATCACACCAGTGAAAACTCAGATGAATTCAGTCTTTATAGATGTGTTCCTGTTCTTTGAGATTACTCAGAACCACATAGAAAAGCTAGTTCTGGTTGTTAAGAATGTTGCTGCTTCAATAAGTGATTTTTATGAAGGCAGCAAGTACTGGGGCTGCAGAATCATGGCAATGGGAAGGAAACAACTTCTTTACATCTATTATTTCACCTAATTTATAGTAATGGAGTATTCAAATTTGAAGCATGATTTTGAATGGGGTGCTTATAAACCAGAATTACAGCTAAGAAAGTTTCAAAAAGACAGTTTTTATTAATAAATAATATTCTCCAATCTTTTTAAATCTTGTCTGTTAGCGCCCAATGTTGACGGTGCTTTTCAAATAATTTTTGAGAAACACAATGAAAAATTAAATGAAAAAAATTGCAAGTAGAGTTTGAGCAAAACTGTATTTTATTGCTAATAGATACTCAATTCATTTTTAAATGCTTTCTCATGAGGTTTAGTACTCTCTGGCAAGAAAATAAGCTAACGTTCTTTAAATCGTAAATGAGGCTTCAAAAATTAGATGGCATATCTAAAAGTTGTGTCAATTTACTACAACATTTAATATTTATAGTCACTTTTATTCTAATGGGATAGAGCTGTTTTATTTTTATTGTAGATTTTCACAGCTTGGTGGTAGCATAGCTAATTGAGCATGCAGGGCCAATGCATTGACCCATTCACAAAATGCTTTTCTGAGATTTACAGCCATCACAATGCAGCAAAAATTTGCTGATTTACATAAGAAACTTCCAGCACAAAGAAACATGAAATTGTTCAATTGATGACTACTACTGATATCTTTATTTATTCTTTCCCATTGCCAAAGTGAAGTAAGTGACTAACGTATAGCAGCCCAGTTGTTGTTAACAGTACGATCTTTGGAAACATTCTGCAAGTGATACAGTTTTAGCTTCAACTTTCTATCATAACAAGTATAAAAATGTTTTGAGTCTTCTGTTTGTAAATCCAGTTACACCAATATTATCACCAATTTTATTTGGACTATGACCATGTTAAGTCTCATTCAGATCTTATGTACCTATAGATACAGCATTAGATCATTTTTCAATAGTCTCCTGAAGTTTGTCCTAAATTAAGACCAAAGCCTGAATTCACATCCAGTCATGATCTTTAAAAATTATGCAATTGAAAGACTCCTCCAGTCTTCAGTAGATGTTTGCATTGGTCCCTTTATATCAGTATACTTTCAGAATTAGTCCTGTAATTAATTCTGTATTGAAGTGGATTGCATATCTGTTTCAGCAGTGCTGGGGAAAAAAAAAGTTCACTCTCATTACAGCTGCTGGAAGTTTTCTTATTAATGAGTTCAAAATTTGACACCTGGAATATGAAGAAATTTTTGCATGCTGTATTGAGCTGTACTGTTTGTTCCTTTTGAGATAGGCAGACAGCCTTTTAGGACTTAATTGCTAAAGTGTGCCACATAGCAGAATTTTTTTGTCCAGCCTCTCCTGTTTGAGAAAACAGCTCAAGCTTTGTGTTCCAGAGTAATCTTGTGTCTCACTGAATTACACTCTTTGTGAGAAATGATTGATCTTTTTTAGTTCCAGATCTCCTCTGGCACAAATCACTAATCAGACTTATAGGTCAGAGAAATCAGTCCTATCTCACTGTTCTATTGAAATGATCAGTAAATTAGTAGGATGGGCCATATAAACATGCCTAGCAATGTTAATAAAGCTGGAAAACAGGTTGTGTTCCAGGAAAATGCCCATGCGGAAGCGTGGTTGGAAAGGAGGAGTTCTGAGACTTCGTTCTCAAGGACGATGAAACTGTAAGCAGTTGTTGTATAGGCACTCTAGAAACCCTTTGGTTTCTTTGTGATATAGAAACCAAAAGAGAGGGAGGTCTGGGTTTCTTTTATCATGGAAGCTGAAAATCTTCCTGTACACTTGGGTAAAATTACCTGAAAAAGAAAGAGTAGCATTTGAATAAAAAAACATAGCCATGTAGTTATTAGTAAGAAAAGTATCACACATAGGAGGAAATTCTTGAGGGAAAAGAAGCAAGCAGAGTTCATAGCTGTTCACAAGCCAGAGTTTGGAATTGGAGTTCTTGAAATTAGAGGACTTCAGCTGCAAGGCACCATCAAGAGACAGTGGTGAGAGAAGCAGAGCTGGATCTCATTTTGGACTTGGCCTTGGGAGGACTGTAAGTTTTGATAGTTTTAGTAACAGCCTGCAACCTAGCACTGGGGAGAAAGGAGCAGGCAGCTTCCAGAGCTCTATGCAAGGTTTTGCTTTGCATGTTGTACCGTGATAAGCAGCGAGATGCGAGCTCAAAGCTTAGTTTTGTATAAAATGAGGACAAAGCATAGCATTTCCACTGAAGTCAGTGATCCCACAGTACATAGAACACAGTATACAACCTTCAATTCTGTCTCCTCATTATAACATTTCAACTATTTTGTAAGGTGTAAAGATGTACAGAATGAATTGCTGATTTATTTTTAAGACCCTAAAGCGGAATCAACAAAGTACAAAAAGAACCAAATCCAAATGCAGGCACTGATAGCTTAAAAAGATTGGTTTTGTAGTCCATACAGAATGCTGCAGCTGCCTGTAGGAAGGATGTGAGGAAAATATTTCTAAGTAGGTTGAGAACATTTGGGCTTAGTAGAAATTCATGAAAAAAAGTCTGACAACAAATGCCTGGCAATAAAATAGTCCACAGGCTTTTTTTACTAAATCATCTTTTGTGTATAATTTCTCTTGTAAAACATGATGAGCTTTCCTCTATAGAAAGGCTGTGCCAGCTAGATAATAGCTAGAGGTCTCTCCTCCTTTTTCTCTCTGCAGAAGCCAAAACACCCTGGAGTCTCACATATCAAGACAGTATCACCTTTGTGGGGCCGGAGGATGAACAGACTAAGTCTCATTATTTTGCCAAGATATACACAATACTGCTGAAAAGTATATAATAACTTAGAAAACTATTAACACAAAGTTTATGGCAGTCATAGACTCAGACATTTCTAGGTCAGTGTAAGATTTCTGCTGTCAAGAGTTCCCAAGCCTCTAGATGATGCTGTAAAGAAAGATTCACTCACTGTACTTGAACGGAGAGTGAGAGAGAGAGTACTTTAGCCTATTTCTTTGCTTGCTTGGTTCCTTATCTGTTTTCTGAAAGCTGCTGGAAAGCAACAGAGATTTAGCTGCCAGGTCTGAACTGCAGGGGTGGAATTGGCAGTAGTAAAAGCAAAAAGATTCAGCAAATAAAAGATAATATAGATCGTCTCCTGTTGTGCCTGTTTTCAAATTACTGTGTTTAAATGAACTTCTTGTTCTGCAAGCTGTCTTTAGTCTCTCGCTCACTGGCCTCCAATGACCTTTCTCTAATTTTCTTTTTCCTTTATAGTCTCATGGCATTGCAAACTTTTATCTGCCTTGCTGTAACTTAAATATGGATAAATTCAACACATACTTTTAATCTTATGGGAAGCCTCATCTCAATCTGTAGATGTTTAGGCAGTGGAATAGAATATAAGCTAATGCTTTGTGCAATAACTACTACATGATTTTTTGCCTTGTGAGTATATGTAGGTTGCTCCAAAAGTAATATCTCCTATTTATTTTGGTGGATACTACAACAGATACAAAGAACACAACATAACTATTTGAAAGACCAAATTCTCGGCTTCAAAACACTATTTTTCAACATAGTCACCACCGTTAGATATGCATTTTTGACAGCCAAGAACAAGAGTCGACGTGCTACATGGCTTGTCCTTCACATTGCTGTTTCCACTGCTGAAATGCACCACCCTCTGCCTCACCGTGTTGACATCCACTGTTTGGTCTCTGCAGATGTTCAGCAAGCACAGTGTTTATATCCTCTCTCTCTCTTTCGTCAGTACTTACATTAGGACTAAAAAAAAATCCTGATCAGATTCAGTGGAAAAGATTATTTTTCTTATTTCTGTAAATAAAATTAGCCTAACATAAACATTTTTCACCTAAATTTTGATGTTATTCCATGTGATATTTTTCTTAAACATTTTTTTTTGTCAGATGCAATTAAAAAGAAAAAAAACAACAACAACAATAATAATGTGTAACAGAAGAAAAGTGCTCTGGAGTTGCTTGGTTTTATTTTCAGTTCAGTTTTTCTTCCCTCTCCCCTTTTTCTCGTTTTCATTACTTTACAAGTTTCAGGGCAGCTCCTGGAGGTTTTTGAGAAGCGTGCGTACCGCTGGCAGAGTGATGTGTTTGGGACTGTGTTCATCTTAACCCCTCTGTGCCAAAATGGGTGAGAAAGGGAGAACTGTCTGTTGTGATTCATCATGTCATTTCCCTGCTCAAACAGCTTTAGTAGTCTAACGTTATCTACTAAAAGGGAAAGGTTATCCAGGACTCCCTGGTTCCGTGCTGTTCAGTGACTAAGTAATACTCAACATTGTTTCAGATAGGAAGCAATACTAACAAGTCAAAAGAGAAGGATAACAGGCTACAGTTGCTGAATGGTGATCTAGAGCAAGTAACTGTTGAAAGGTAGAGCAGAGGACCAAGGGTCAAGAGCCTCGTGTATTATCCTTTTTGTCACCACGTCATCAAGGAGGACTGTCAGAGGGTCCCTAGTTGATGCCCCTTTAACAGACTCTACATTCATTGCCAGGGAATTGTAGAAGTACCTAAAGAACTTGTAATGCTTAATGTAATTACGCTCATAGCACTACCAGAGTTAAGACTATCATAAGCCCAGAGAGTACCTTGCTTGAAATACTTGAATATCTACAGCAAAATAACAAACTGAACATGAAATTTCCAAGTCTGATGTCTCTAGACAAATAAGTATTTACAGTCTTTTCCACTACTGGTTAAACTGCTTGTGCCAAGAATTTGAACTGCACCTCTTTCTGCATATGTAGTAATGAACGTAAGAGTCAATACAAGTGGAAGACAGGTTGTTCATCTCCCCTTTTTGCTTTTCATTTTTATGAGATGGACTTAACAAAACTGCCCAATTCATCTGACTATGAGCAATGGGGACAACTATGTCTTGTGAAGGAGTCGAGGTACATAGGTGAAAGGCACACTGCTAATTTTAAATGCAGTTATTTTATTGGAAAAGTATATTTCTACTAGCAAAACAATTTTTGCTAAGTTGAGAAAGTAAAGCAAAGCAGGGAAACTTAGGGATGTGTTCCTTCTCATTTTTAATATGAGCAGCCTTGTATATTTGAGCAGGTTTGAAACCTGCTCTGGTTTTTCATCTTTAACAGTGTGCTTTCCTTCAGGGGCGCATATATATTTTTCCTTTCACCTCCTCTTTCTCTGTGCTAGTGGGTCTCAGTGCTTTCCATTCATTTCTTTTCCTGTACCAGTGTGAAATGTGAAGGAAAGTGAAGAAAAACATGCTTCTTACAAACTCTTATAAACTAGAAGCAATGCAGATTGTGTAATGTCCCAGGGAAAACTATAAAGGAAGGAATCTGAGTCCTACGAGCCCATTATTACTGGCCTGTGGCATTGTTATTACTCAGGAAACAGAAAACAACAAGACTAGAAATTGCAAGAATAAGACTAAAAATTGCATGGGCAATGGCATTCAGGTGAATTTAATGCTAAGACTTTGTTTTCTCTTGATACTTATGTTTCCCAGACATTTACTTTGTTTGTGCCTGATTTTTGTTGTTGTTTCTCCGTTTTTTTTTTTTTTTTTTTTTTTGTGTGTGTGTGTGTGTGTGTGTGTGTATTATTATTATTATTATTGTATTCTTTCTTGTATTCTCCCAGATAATAGCAAAGCTCTGTATGTCCTTCAGCTCCTTAGGTAGTTCTTTCAAAATATCTCCTATCCAAAGAGGAAGTGGCTGGCACCACTTCTGAAATTCACTATACTAGGGCAGGTACTAAAAGCACTAGATAACCATAGAAGGTAACAATTAAACTTTTCCAATCCTGCATGGAGAGTACATTCCCAGAGTGCAAAATGCCACTGAGGAGCTTTTCAGAGGTGTTGCCTCCTGTTGGAGTTAAGAGCTTTTAAAATTCTTATTAGCAATCAGCTTCTTCTAGTTCCTCTCTTCTGAAAGAACTCAGTGGCTACAGGCATCCCAAGAGAAAACAAGTAGTGTGGTAGTGATACAGTTAGGCTATCTAGCCTTTATCTGCTTTAGTGTAGCAGAAATCTTTTTATTGGTCTCACTGTGGGTTCATTGTAGTTATTGCAGATAGATTGTACATAGCGACTTGTGAGAGCCACATTTGGTCCTTTTCAAAGGACCAAATAACTGAGGAGAAAATATTTACGGTTCAAGGTAGCTGAGCAGCCCAGAATTCATTGTTTTGCACCAACTTTAGAATTTATTTCAGAAGAAAACCATTTCTGACCAGCCTGAGGAAAAGCTAATTTCACAGAGAAAGTTACATCCCAGCCATAATGACTGCTGAGATGCACTTTCCGTAGATGAAAAGTCAGTCTTCTCTCTGTGACTGTGGACTCATTTGCAAGTAACTGATTTGATCCAACACACCAACTTGTGTTTGTGCTCCCCAGTGATGGGACATGGATGTTGTAGGGAGGATTTTGTCAGGGCACTGCACTCTGTGCGGTTTGTGTCTTTTTTTATGAAGGATATCTGCTCACCAAAGACACCTGACTCTTTTGTACAGATATCTTCAGCATCCTGGGTGTAACTTCAATTCTTGAAACTGCTCAGCTACTACAGCAAAAAGAAACACATTACTATACAACAGTGTTTGTGACAGTTTTGAGTTAAGTAAGAAAACTGTAGAATGTTTTCTATATTTATGTCTCTTTGAAATGTTTCTTTGCTAATTTATGCCACCCACTGGGCAATCTGGCTCTCTGCCATCTTTCCTGTTGCCCTGCACAACTATATTTGTAAGATTGGATGGTATAACCTAACAATTTAATGTTTTCAAGTGTTCAAACTTCTCTCAAGGAAATTATATATGTTTGGGTTTTTTTTTTTTCTCGGCTTTACCATATACACAGCACAACAATGTTGCAGGAAGGTTAGCTTTCCCTTATTTTGTAACACAATTCCATAATTCTTCTGTATTTTTTCTAAAGTTTATTAAAAGGAGCACCTCTGAAAATGCATGTGGGCCTGACACTGCATATGCCTACGAGTATCAGTGCAGCTGGGTCTCCTCACAGTGAGGTCAGTGGGCTGTAATTATTCCTTTACCCACTTTCTACACAGTCACTGAGGAGAGATCTGGGCTCAGGCCTGCCAGCTGTCAAGCAACCTGGCTCTGGTCCACCAAAACACTTAAGTATCTGCTTAACTTGAAACAGGTATGTTGAACTATATCATCTTCAAAGAAACAGTTTGCATATTTAAGAGCTTTGTTGATTCGCTGCCTACAGAATACAGCATTTTTTTCAAAAGGAAGCCCTTTGTACCTCTATTTCATCTTCTGTCCTTTGTCCTGTCCTCTTAGAGCACAAGTGCTTGAGGCAGCAACCATTTCTCATCCTCTATGAGGGTATGTACAGCATTTAGCATTTGGAGATTTTTAGCTGAATTGAAGTTTTTAATTGTCTTCAGTAGTTGTTGCTACTGTTATGAGAAAAGAGAGGAACTGTTCTTTTCTTTGTAAACACTCATCATTATTCTCACTTCTTTCTCTTGCTCTCCTTTGTTTTTGTTAAGCATTCTAGTTTTGAGAGGCCTTCATATTTCAGGCTGCCATTCAGAAATTCCCATGTGTTTTGCATGTATATATATACGTGTATATATATATATATATATATATATAATATGTAAACACTGTCTTTAAATTTTCAGTTTTTGCCCAGTGGGGAAAAAAAAGCCATTTTACTCAAGCCAATGAACTTGACTGCTGGGAACGTAAGTAATAACTGAATATCCCAAGTTGGAAGGGACCCGGAAGGATCACCAAGTTCAACTTCTGGGTCCTCACAGCACCACCCAAAATCCAAACCCTCTGTTTGAGAGAGTTGTCCAAATCCTCCTCTAACTTCGGTACTTGGGGCCGTGCCCATTGCCCTGGGCAGCCCGTTCCATGCCCACCGCCCTCTGGTGCAGACCCTTTCCCTAATCCCCAGCTGCCCCTCCCCCGACGCAGCTCCATGCCGTTCCCTCGGGCCCTGTCGCTGTCACACAGAGCAGAGCTCAGCGCTGCCCCTCCTCTCCCCGTGAGGAGCTGCAGCCACCATGCCCCTTCCCTATCTTTGTAGCCCTCTTTTGGACGGTCTCTGATATTTTTATGTCCTCCTTATACTGTGGCACCCAAACCCTCACCTGGTGCTGGAGGTGCAGCTGCACAGCACAGAGCATAATGGGACAGCCCCTCCCTTTGCCTGCAGCAGTGCTGGGCCAGGTGCACCCCAGGGTATGGTTGGCTGCAAGGAAGTCAGGAAAGCACATAGTAATGGACCATCTTACACTGAGCAAGGTAAGAATTCTATCAGTGTCTCCCTGCTCCTTCTAATGTAATAAAATTAGCAAGCAAAGATTAATATGAAATAAAATTTTAGTCAGGGTACTTCCAAGTTCTGATGGAAATTTAATTTGGAGCCAAGCTAAGCATCTCAAACAACAGTGCTGTGATTCTGGATCGCTATGAATTAGGAGTGTTATCAGTTCATTGTAGGGGAAAAAAAAAGGCAAAAACTGTAAACAAATCTGGATGTGCCATGATCAAATCAACAACAAAATTTGGAGTATGAGCTATTTCTTTTAAATATGATTTAGAATGAGCTACTTTCATGGTCCTTGTAAAGTCTGGCAAGAGGGACATCTTGCAGATGTGCAGCCACAGAAGAGAAGACAGGAATTACTGCTTTCAGCAAGTCTGAATGAGAGGCTTGCAGAGTTTCTAGAGGTTCTGGCAGGTGGTTGTCTTTTCACACGTTATCATAGGTGCTACGTTTGTGGCTGTGGTTGATCAAAGGAGATGGCCTGAATCCTTCTCTTGTACTTACTATCCATTTTATCTTTTTCTCCTGTGAGTTTCTGGTGAAAGTTGTGCAGTTGAAAAGCAAGATGTACTTTTATAAGTATGTCAGTCTTGAAAATGTTGTAGCCTTCCAGGTCCTGCAAATGTTCAGTGTTGTTTTAGAGTTCTTTTTGCTTTTTTGTCTATGCAATGAGTTAACAATTTGAAAATGAATGGGAAAACTTTTTAGTGCATCCAGGATAAACAGAATGCTTGTTAACTTGTCTAGTCCTTCAAATACCCTTATATTTTTATACTATAATACACTATCTCACTTGCGTACTGTTCTACCTTCACTGTTTTCTATACCATTCTTTTAATTTTAAAGTATGTCCTTTTTCTACATTTTTTGCAGTATCTACTCTTCTTCCAGACATGCATTCTGTGATTTAGACCCTTTGTACATTCTCTTTTTCTGTGTCATTTTTCCTTGGACTACTTCATTTTTCTCTACTTTTCATAGAATCATAGAATCACAGAATGGCCTGGGTTGAAAAGGCCCACAGTGATCATCTAGTTTCAACCCCCATGCTATGTGCAGGGTCACCAACCACTAGCCCAGGCTGCCCAGAGCCACATCCAGCCTGGCCTTGAATGCCTCCAGGGATGGGGCATCCACACCCTCCTTGGGCAACCTGTTCCAGTGCGTCACCACCCTCTGTGTGAAAAACTTCCTCCTAATATCTAACCTAAACCTCCCTGTGTTAGTTTAAAACCATTCTCCCTTGTCCTATCACTGTCCACCCTTGTAAACAGATGTACGCCCTCCTGTTTATACACTCACTTCAAGTATTGGAAGGCCACAGTGAGGTCTCCCTGGAAGCTTCTCTTCTCTAAGCTAAACAAAGTGAACTTTTCCTAAGATAACTTGCAGACCTCAGGATGCTATAATTTTAGCTAAGTTCGGTAACAGTCGTCGATGTCAAAGTTATGCAAAATGAACTTTATTTTGATTTTGTTGTTATTGTTCAGTCACTTTATTGAGATTTTTGCCTTTCTGCTCATCATTTCAATTCATACTTTGTAAAAATAAAAAATGAAAATAAAAAAGCTCTTGACTATAATGATATCTATCTGTAAACATGACTGTAACAGGGTGTGAACTATTAGTTTGGTTTACAGCATAAATACCATTTTGCCTGCTCATACGCGTTCTCTTTCTAAACTCCTGAGGTCCTGTGTTTTCCTAACATCTGGCCTCTTTCTAACATCTTAATAATGCTTTTTGTATCCTCCGTTCTCTCAAGATGAATCTTCCTCCCTGCACTCATTTCCACCACCTTCAGAAGAGCCATTCAGTGTTTGTGCTGATTAGAGTCAGGCTGAATTTGCATAAGCCAGTGGTTATCTAGCCAGTATTCAATGCTACTGTTAGTCTGAATTATCTCTTTCTTCTTTATCAGTCAAATATAAATAACAATTCTTTAGAGAAATCTAAGAAGCAAACAAGTACCTTCTGAGCTTTAAATACATTCACATATTTTAAAGGAGCTAAAGCTCGCGTCTTCTTCCTACAAATAGTCACTGCCTGTCTTGCCTGTATCTTGATTGCCCCCCTTTTTGCTCTAGCAGCATAGTGCAGATCGATCTCTCCATGATGGCAGTCCCTTGTAGTTTGTTTTCTGCATGTACACCAGCCCTTTACAGACACATTTACTGCATTGTCCAATGGCTATTGGCATAAGGGAAAAGAAATCAAAACAGCCTGTAGATGGAAATAATAAGGAAAATAAATGACCCTGACAGCTAAACAAGGGGACTGTGGTCTGTCCAGAAGTGAAATTGTAATTGAGGAGGATGTGATGGTCATACTGAGCAATAACATATTCATTTTGGTATGCAGTTACCCCTCTGCTATGAATGCACATCCTTTTTATTAAGGTTTTAGAGAGCTAGGACAGGTGAGCATTTTTCAGTCAAAGCCTATTAAAGGTGAAACATTAAAAAGTGGCTTTGCTGTCTCTGTAATAATGCACAATGGGATAATGAGGCTAGTTCACAATGAATACAGCGTTGCTCTCCACTGTATTAAAATGAGTGGTTTTATATGTGATAAATGCATCAAATGGTTACACAGAGCTTGATGGATAATTGGCAAATCGTGTAACCTTTCAAGAGAAGGTCATCTCTTAAACTCTTATGTTTCAGCTACTTTAATTTCAGCTTTGCTGTTATTTAAACACTTTGATACTCTCAGAGTCGGCAGCTGAATTTCTCTCTACTAAGTGTTATTCACCTTCCAGAGCATCAGTGAAATACAAACCCATATGTGACTTCTCCATGATGTTCAATTGAAGGAAAGAGAGACTGTCACAAGCATAATAATTCTTTTGTTTGGAATGACTATATCAGCACAGAATTATTATTTTTCTTTTAAATGACTGTAGCTATTTGTAAGTGTATGCTGAATCATCAGTTCTTCTCCTTTTTCTTTAGTGCAAAATTTGCTTTGATTATTTATCCCTTATATAAAAATAGCTTTAGATAGAGATTTCTCTAACATTAATTAGAGAGATTACTGCAAGTGTTTGTGGCCATTAGGGATTAACTTTCCAGACAGCGGAGAGTAGGCACTGCTAATAATCTAGTGTTTAGATGTGTAAATGCTGGATATTTTTGCTAAATAAAATGAAGAGCATGATTTTCCTCCTTTGATTTTGAAATAGAAGTATGTGAAACTTTCCACCTGAGTCAACAGGTAATATTGAATGCCTACTGTATGCAGTTTGGGAGGCAGCCTCCCACACCTCACCAGAGCTTTCAAGTTGAAGAACAGATATCTGCTGAAAAATGTCATACATGAAGTTCCTTTTTCATCACTTTGAAATTTTAGTTATCCTATCAGTTTAAAAATGTTATCATTAGAAAGAGAGAATACCAAAGAAGGTAGTTGTACTTCAGAAAGTATAGTATATACCTCTTCCTGCCTGGTACACTTCTTCAACTTTTAACAGGCTTTTAACACATTTTAAAGGACAAATTCGTTGGAAGATGAGGTAGTGGAAAGATGAGACAAAATGTAGCAAGGTCTTGGCCACCGTTAAAGGGATGTTTTCCTTTTATGATAGACATTTCAATACAGGGCTGCTAAGGGAGGTTGATGTTCACTTTACTTGAGCAAACCTGTACATTTCTTTCATCTGCTGAATGACTCGGAACTGCCCTTACAGAACAGTTTGGGATATAGGAGGTTCAGTTGAAAATGCATCTTGGGCTCTGCTTTTCCTACCATAGGGATCAGACAAGAGGCAGAGCACTTTAACTCCTCTGTGATGTTTCTGCAAGCTGCAGTGTAAAGCATTTTTAATACTTACTGTATGGGAAAGTTCTACGGTGTCCATCAGGCTCTCACATGCCATTCACTTCTTACTGAAGATAAGCACAAACTAAAGCACAGGTAAATGGATAGCTTGCTTGGCTTGATGTCATGTGTTTGTGTCAGAACTTTTGGAATAAAAATATTCTGATTTTTATTTTCAGAAATAAAACTGAATCTGTTTTCACTAAGTTTCTTTGTGTGCTCTGACATGGGCACTTAAATCTCTGATTCTGTTATCAGTAAAATAAAATGTGGAACTCATTATTTGCCACAGTGAAAAGGTACATGAGAATTACTTACATACATTGTTTCTTTCTTCTAAAAAGATACAGTTTTTAGAGTAAATTTTCTGCAAACTGAAATAATAGAAGAATGGTGAAGTAACCTGGTTTACACATAGTAACTTCTAAGCAAAGTGTTGTGGAAACCGTATAGCCTTGCTTGTACTGGGTTGCATGTGATTTGATGTGTTTTCTTGGACTTAAGGCAGGTTCATGTCAGGCAGCTTCACATGACCCAGCACCCAGAGCACATCTTTGCAAATATATTAACCTTCTTCTGAAAGACAAGTTGTCTTTAGGCCTGTAGTCACAACGAATCAGAAAGGCTGAGCACAAAAATCTTGTCTTATAAAATACAGGTTGCTCTGGTCAGTCCCAGAAAGTGTCTGTAAATACAGAAACTACTGATAAGGCAACATAGATATTCTTTCAGGCAAGACCTGCAAAAACAAAACAACAGTGACTGCTGTCATCAGCTCAGACTGACAACTTCATAGCCTCTGGTTTTCAATTACTTGCACCTTTTCTAAGAGATACACCTACTTGAGTGAAACTTCATTATTCATCTCTGCCTGAACATAAATACTTTGTTTCTAGTGTTTGAGCTTAGAAAACAGTTATTTCCTTGTAAGCTGAAGAAAACTGCGAAGGAAAATATACTCTGTAATAGGAACAGGGTGTTTTAAATAAGGGAAATTGCTGAAATTTGAAAGCTGACATTTCTTTCAGAAATTACCCTTGCTGAAGGGAATAGGAAGGAGATTGGTTTTAATTTGACCAATTTTAGCAGTTAAAAATTGATTTCTGAGAATGTACAATAGATTCCTCTTCTTTTTCCCATTCACTGGTGAAGTGGAAAGCCAGCAGGGCTGATCCATAAGTTTGCATGACTACTACAATCTTAAGTCTGCCACTTAACTACCCAAGTACCTGGGCCACTAATGAAACAGGAAGAAACTAATTTGCTTTGAGATTTCATGCAAGTTACTCTCCATTAAGAAGAATGGGGAACTGTTCACATCTTCTCTTGTATCATCATAGGATCTTCTGAGTTGGAAGGGCGCATTAAAGACCATCTAGTCCAACTCCCCCGCAATGAACAGGGACACCTACAGCTACATCAGGTTTCTCAGAGCCCTGTCCAGCCTGACCTTGAGTGTCTCCAAGGGTGGGGTATCCACCACCTGTCTGGGTAACCTGTTACAGTGCTTCAACATCCTTTTTGTAAGAAACTTCTTTATCTATGAAATCTTCATTTCTTAACCTTAGAAATATATGCAATGTTTGAGATAAGATGGAATTTTAATACTTGCAGCCAAGTGAATGAAAAAACCATTATCAGAAATTTAGCTTAATCAAGTTTTCTTGCATTTTCTGAAATTAACTTTTGTCCTCCTGCACATTATGCTTCATTGTGTGAGAGGTATAGAACAGACATAAGATTTCAATAAGACATTTTTTTTTAATGTGGATAACTGTACTTCTGTATAACTCAGTGTTGTGTTATGACCACTGTCTAAATACAGACTAGCTTGTTTGTAAAGCAAGGTTCCTTAATAATTACTTCCTTCAGCTGTCTACTGCTTTCCTTAGTGAAAAATGAAGACCAAAGAAGCCAGACCACAATGGTATGCTTATAACAGGCCCAAGTGGTTGCTGCTAGTTTTAAGTTTTGAAGTCCTTTGTGTAAGAAATTGACAGCCATCTGATGTTGCATTGCTTCATGACAATGCAAACAGCATCCTTAAAAGTAAGAGAAGCTTGCAGTTCAACAACCCATGAGCTGTTCCCGTGGATACAGATGTGAATCCGTGCTCACAACTGTTCAGACCTGTGTACCAGTGGAGAAGTGGCCTTGGAGAATCTCCTGTCCTCACCTGAGAGTTTCACTGTCTGATCTTGGTGTTCCATTACAGCCCATTTATTTTTTAAAGTACTTCTGTTGCTATTCTGGTCACATTTAGACTGGAGGTAAATTTTGAGCTTTAGTTCCAGCATGAGCTCTGTTTTTAGTCTGCTGCCTCCCCCACTCTGCTGGCAACTCCTCTTCTCATGCAGCCCAGGCCTTCTGGGATGCAAGCACACACTGCTCGCTTATGTCCAGCTTCTCATCCACCAAAACCCCCAAGTCTTTCTCCAAAGGGCTACTCTCAACGAACTCTTCTAGTCTCTGGGATTGCCCCAAACCAGGTGCAGCACCTTGCACTTGGCCTTTGCACATGGGCCTTTGCACATGGGCCTTTTCAAGCTTGCCCAGGTCCCTTTGGATGGCATCCCTTCCTTCTGTCATATTAACTGAACCACTCAACTTGGTATCATCAGCTATCTTGCTTTGATCATAACCTTAGCTGGAGTCCAAGTTAAAGTTAAACTATTATTAAGCTATCTTACATCAGTTTTAGACACATTACAGGCCCTCATCCTAATACAGCATCCATCCAAATGGAAAGGACATGGAATTTGCAACGTAAGGCATCAGTGAGGTCTATTAAAATGAGATTACAGGAATAGACTCTTGAATAGGTGCCTACCAATGCTATGTATTACAGAACTTTCAGTAGAAGATTGGAGTAGAATTACTAGATTTCTTGAAGAATTAAAGATGTAATAGTGTCTGCTATTTTCTCTAAGAACTCTGCATTTCTCTGTGTTCATTTAAACTGGGAGTTAATTTTGCCTTGAGGCTTTTCAGTGCTATCAGTTAGCCATCCTCAAAATAAGTTTATTTGGCCCTTCAAACCCCTGCAGCACAAAATCAATCTAATTTGAAAGCAGTTCTACTGAGATATTCTTATTATACTTTTATTTGGTCTTCACTGTTGAAATAACCTCTAAGACAATTAGTGTCTTAGTTCCTATTGCCTTTTCCTTCCAAATCAACAACGAAGGAAGGACTTCTGAGGATGCTGAGTGTAATATGCTTTGTTAGAAGGGTTGTTTTCCTGCAATTTTGTCCATATCACTGAGCAGTTTATTCTTTACTTACACCTTGAAGCACAGGTTGAGTAGAATATCTGCTGGAATGTGGTTGGGATTAAGATTCTTATGATCATTATCTTACAAAGCATTCCAGTATCTTTTTGTCGTTGTTTTTATGTTTTGTTTTTACCTATTTAATTCATTAAATTCTTACTGTTTTTGTTTGAATGGATGGAAAATAAGACTTACAGTATCTTTAGATACAATACATGGATTTGGATAAAGAATGCCTGTCGTAGCTTTTTCAAAATTGGACTGTGATTCTTGGCAAGGATTCATCAGTGACGTCCAGAAATTACTTTTAAAAATTGTTGCCATGTACCTTTAGTGCTTCTCCCCACATTGTTTGATTCTGTCTGTTTGCCAGCATAAAAGGCACAAAAGCTCTCCCTTTGCAAGTGTACTAAGATGTATGAATCATCTGAGTAGCATATCTCTTGAAAGGTCATGGCTAATCACGAAGAAAATGTACTTTATACAGAATAACTACAGGAGGAGTGAAAAAGCCCTAATTAAAGCACTGTTACTATTCCCCACTTCATAATTTAGAATTGGACAGATGCCCAATTGCTTTTTATCAGTGAACTATCTCCAAAACGATTATTTTTATAGAATTTTCTGGGGTCACACTTCAGGTGAACTTCTTTGCCTGCCTCCAAGTTCTAGTGGCTTGATCTGTTGATCAGCAGGTCAGACCTGGAACACTGCACACCACATCCCAGAAAACCTTGATCGCTTGATGTAATCCATAGAACTTTTAGATGTGGGAGATTTCCAGGGATTACAGGAGACCTTAAAATAGCTCATGCAGTCTGCAGCCCTAGACATTCCTCTTCCTTGCCTAGCAATGCATCTGTGATGGCACAGTTTGGCATGTCTAAGGAAGTAACATGTGTAGCCTTCTTCATTGCTTTGTGACAACTGTGTGACTTGTTCTCTGTAAAAGAAGATAGACCAAAACTTGGTGCTTTATCCTGGTGCCCCTCTGTGTGATACCTACACTGCTACTCCCAGTTCTTCCCACACACAGATGACTCTGAGCTACGGTTTTCTGTTGTTAGAAATGCTGTGCTTGGAGAGAATTATGTAACTGATAGCAGTATTGCCTTCCTTGGAGGATATCAAAGATCTTACAGCATACGTAGGGAAATACCAACCCTGCTGCTGAGAACAGAGCTGCTTCCTAACAAAATTGTTTGTTATTATTGATAGTGCTGCATGCCTTGCCTGGGCAGGGCAAGCTTCCAGCAGGTGGAATGGATTCAATGGGAGATCAGGGGCAGAAGAGAGGGGAATGCTCATAAGCTACTTCACATTTCTATGCATGTGTAGATGCGTGCTTCTAAATGAGCAGATGAAATGTATTATTTGCATTGTAATTTCAGTCCCAGCCTGTGTGGAGGGTGAAAGGCTGAGCATAAGTTCTCACCCCAGTTTTGTATTTCTTTATAACTGCACCATTGCTGCTATCTAGTTCATTTTTCAGAGTGCCTCAAACATATTTTTTTTGTGTGGAGTGAAATCTCAGGACGGTTTTCATCTCCATCTCCAGTCTTTGACTCCATATTCTTTTGTCAGCATTAAAACCCTGGAACAGAGTGCTGGGTTTGGTTTTGAAGTGCTTTGTGCCTTTGTGTGAACCTCTGAGGCTGCCTTTTTACCATGTAACCGCCAGTATCACATTCCCAAGAGAGACTTACAAAACATCAGGTGACAGCTTGCTATTTATTTTAGCTGACATTGTCTAGAAGATGCACTGTTAGTCATTTACTCCTCTAAAATGTTGTACGAAAAATCTGGAAGTTAGTCATGAGTTTTTGTGCTGATCCTGAAAAGGTGAGGGTCAGCTGCCCTACTCAGGGGGCATGTCCAGCATGATGCTCATGTGCTACATTAGAGCTGGTGGGGGAAGGTCCTGCCTATTTGGAACCAATCTTTTTTTCTTTCTTCCATTAACTAACATGAGAAAATAAATCAAAACAAACTAAAACATGGCCAGAATTCCCTCTGTACCAAGTCTTGTGGTCAGCTGGAAGACGTCTGTCTAGTTTTAGCAAAGGAAGGGAATAGGGGAACAATATATGTTTTGACACAGACTTCTGCAAGAACCCCTGGATTGTGATTTATATTTAAAGGAATATATATATGTGTATAGTTAGTGTGTACATAGTGTGTTTTTGTTTTATTTCCAAAGTATTTCTTGCTCAGAGCAAAAATGCATGCGAAATCTTAACGTGGAATTGCATTTCCACAGTAATGACAAAGAAGGCCTCTTGTCTCCAAGGGCTCTTGACACAGCCAGATTAGCAAATTAATAATTGTAGGTTTCACAGAGTGATCTTCTCCTGTGAAATTAACTCACTCTGCTCCCATTTGACAGATGTCAGTATCTGGTAAAAATGTTACCATGCTAATAATGGAAAACTGGTCACCTAACAAATAGACACACAGAAGTGTAAAAGAAACAGCTCTTTCTGAGGGATGGATTTTCTTCTGACTGTCCAGGACTTGTGATCTTCCTTTAAAAAAAAAAAAAAAAAAAAAAAAATTACATTCTTAAGTTTATTTCCTCCAGTTTTCTTCTTATGTTTTACCAATGAGTCAAAAAGAAATATTCATTGAGATGTAATACTGTGTGCAATGAGCACATTGATTATGTGCGTGATTGATTGTATTGTTAAGTGGAGCTGGGTGCTGGAAAAGGAAGGTGCTGTTTCTCAAGCCTTTAGAGATACTGATTGCTGATACACTTCTGATCCACAGCCCTATGTGCTGCTGCCATTTGGCTCCTTTCCTATGAGTGCCAGTACCTTTTTCCTTCCCCTGTATCTCACGTTTCAGTCCTTGCCTCCATCAATAGGAAGAAAGCTTATCTATCGAGAACATAGGGAACAGTGTGAGTAACCAGCATGAGAATCACTTAAATGGATTTGTAAAACTCAATTGTTCTAAGCTTGTCCAAACTAGGACTACAATTTGAATTAAACATAAGGTGACTCCTTCCATTGAATTGATAAGCGCAAATAACATAGCTTGCAACTGTGTTTTATTTCCTAAACAGAAATGGTTCTTAGCAGCTTTAAGAAGGTTATGCTTCAGCCACCTGCTGCTAAAGTTGTTTGCTTTTTCCTGGAAAATTTGGTCTTCTACAGCATTAAAGCAGACAAGCATGCATTCATCCTGCTTGTGCATACCTGGGGCTACAATCTGTAGATGTTTGAAAAGCAGGTTTTCTAATGGACGTGATAACTTTCTACAAACTTCCTTTTAGCAAATATGAACAATAGGGATGGATGGTACTGTCAAAAGTTTTTGCTCATCCTCACTCAACTTCTAGCTGGAACTGGATGTTTTGGTGACAAAGGGAGTCTTTCCTGTTATTGAGAAATGCTCTTTTGCTGCATAGTTATGAATCCCTTATTTGTTTCCTTAATACAGTTTTCACTGTAAGATCCTGTGCTCTTACTGTCCTTTCAGATGTGTGCTCTGGTATTTGGCTTGCAACTGGGACCTTAAAGCATACATTTTGCAGTACTTGTCTCCATTTTGCAAATATGTTGAAGCACATTGTAATACCAGTTGATTTTTACAGCTGGTGTATGAATGGATTGTAATCCCAACAGGAGAATGATTGAAATCCAGACACTGAGAACAGCTGCTTACAGTGAAATCCTGTTTCCCAGTTGGTTTGCTATGAGCACAGAGGAGTTCCCTAGAAAAGACAGATAACCTCTGCTTTTAGTGTTGCTTAGAATATTCTCCTTTCCAAGGTATAAGCTCTGGATCAAGGCTCCACATTTGCTGTTTCCACAGTATTCCTCCAGCAAAGCTAACCATGACCAAGATTTGCTCAGTTAGGATATTTTTTTTCCTTTTCTACTATTGCTTTCATCCTCTCTAGGCCACGAGGTATTATACTACCTCGTGCCCTTCTAGTGGTGTCCTATATTAGCATAATTGTTAGGTACCAACAGTGAGATGCAATAACTGCCAGTATTAGAGATCATTAGAATTTTATGGGATCTCCTTTCTGTTCCAATACTCTCATATACTACAGTTCACTCCCACTTTTCAGTCTATTTCTCTGCATACTTAATCAATAATTAAGTAGCTAGCAGACAAATGAAGGAGAAAGGAATTTGAAATCTTTTATTTTGAAATACCCTTTCTGAGTCTAATTTACAGAATGGAAGAGAGAAAACCTTAATTTGTATGAATCAGCATCCTCTTTGGACGCTGATTTAAACTGAATGAGGATCTTGGGTCCCATATAGTTTCCAAATTTTAAGTTTGTGTCTTAGAGAACCTCTGCAGTTATGCATTAAAGCTGTTATAAGGACAGCAGGCAAACTGCATATACTAACATGTTGTTGTTGTTAAATCTAAACCATTTTTTTTCTGTAGAAGTGCTTAAGGGGAGAGAAAGCATCCAAAACCTTGTCCAAATTGAGTCTTTATGACGCAACAAAAATAAAAAGTAAAAGCCAGACAAACAGAACATGTTTTTTATTGTTATTAAAAAGAATATGAATCTGGACTGACAGCTTGTAAACGAAGATTCAATCTGATCTGATTTCAAATGGCCAAAATGTTGTACTATCCTCAAAACAACCCACAGAAATCATTGCTTTTTGTTAAACGATTAAATTCTCAGGAGCTTCATTTGCCTTTTTACTAAAAGGCAATTATGCCTCAGAAGAAAGTCCTGTATTTTCATATGGTTACCTTGCGAAATAACTATTAAAAACAAAAGAAAGCAAACTGTGTCTCAGCAGCAGTGCAAACATGCACGTGCTTGGGCAACCTAGCTGTACTTTGCTCCCCATGCTCTCCACTGTTTGCTCTTTTTTCCTGATTCAGCATTCAACCCAGCCTTCTCTTCCACTCTACTTCTATCTCCATTTCTCTTTCTCTCCAGTTTCTGATATGGTTAACTGAGGATTTACCTGGGTATTGAGGAAGAGGTGAAATTTATCAGAGATACAACTATGTTTTCTTCTTAAACAACAGCCTTTTCAAAAAAAATCCCTTCCACTCCAACTAGTAGTGATTTAATCAATAATAAGGGCAATAAAACACATTTTCATTTCCATTGGACTGACTCTTTCTTGAGTATAACAAGACAGGTGCAAATCTGTAGGTTATTTATAAAAGCCCAGTGGACATTTATGACTCTCCTACTACTAATTATATGCATTTATAAAATATCTTCTAATAGCAGTTGAAACATGTACACAGGTGATTTTAAAGCTAAATGAGAAGACATGAAACAAAACTGATAGAATGATTCAATTGGGAAAGTATAACCAAGGGAAAGAAGGCTGATTATTTATAATAAATAAAACACATCAATATGATGTTTAGGTTGCCCTGACAGAGGACTGAACTGCTATTTCTCAGCAAATGATACCAGGCCTCCCTGCTGGTTCCCAACCTGTATATAAGGATTGGACAGGATGCACTGAACTAACAACTACTACCAAGCAAGTGAATAAATGTAGAGTATAATAAAGTGCTTAGTTTTTTGACATAAAAGCAACATTTCCTTAAACACCATGTCTATCATTCCACAGAAATAAACACTCTATTGCATAATTATTATATTTTCTTTGCCTCATATACTGGGCAAAGAATTTTTTTTGCAAGTATTCTTTAGTATTCCCTAAATAAAAATTGTCTTAAAATTGGCAGTGGAAATGATACATCATTTAATTTTATCTGAAATGTAAAAAGAACACCGCTGTTAGTTATGAAAGTAAAAAAATAGCTGACAGTCACTTGCTATCTCTCAGTGGTTTTTACTGAGCTATACTCTGTGATAGATGGGAATATGCAACCATAAACTCCTGGAAATTAAAAATAACTTCATAGATAATATGAAATTACCAGTGTGCACCCGAATGAATGTGGATGCATTCAGAAGGCTACAGCTAACATGTAACATTGATTCATTGAGAGGATACCTGAGGGCGAAATTCACAATCCTGTGTGCAAAATGCTCACTCAACAGCTACCCAAGTTCATTACCTTTCTGCTTGTTCCCTCAAGAAATGTCAATGTTTTTTAACTAGGCCCAGGTGAAATAGATGTCAAAAATTTAAATATTGAAATGTTAGGTGAAAGTTAAAATTTTTACTGTGATGCCAATCCTGTTTTAATGCATGCATGAAAATCAACTCATAGAAGCTAGAGTATTTTAATCTCTGATTATTTTGTTGTGGGCCCCCTTTCTTCTCTTTCTCCTTTTCTTCCTTTAAGGACTTTAATTTCAATAGAGTCAAACTCAGGCCTAGTTTTTGCTACTGAGGAATATGCAATACTCCTTTTTCGATGCAATTCTTAGGTTTCACCACAAGGTTTCAGCTAACGTCTTTCCAGTAAACAAAAATGTACCACTCACAGATGGAGATAGAAAGGAGAGGAAGAGCAAAAGGATTGTGAAGTTGAAATGACAAGAGGGTGCAAAACTGTTGGTGCTACTACAGAAAGTAAGGATGAGGTCAATATATAAACATCCAGAACTGAAATTCAGATTGTGAGCCAAATGGTTCATAAGTGTTTGCTGTATTTTTGGGGAGAAAGACAGGAAAGAAGGAGCATCATCCTATGAATCACATGTAATGATATTATAAGTGTATTGGATATAAAATATCAAGTAAGAAATTGTTTTCCCATAAGAAAGCTGGAATCTGAACTTGAACACCTTCAATAGACAAGTTTAATATTCCTAAGATACTAATTTATCTCTACAAATATTAATGGCCTTGAAACCATGAAAATAGATCGTGGTGGTAAAAAGGTAAAAATCTTTCACATTTATATCTAATTCAGAATTAGAATAGATTTATAGCTTTGTGCAAAACTTTCACTCCAAAATTGCTTCAAAAGTTCCTCTTACACCAAAGTAATCCTTCTAAAACAGAATACACAACACAAGGTGTTGTACTTGGGTCTCATTTTAAAACAGGTTCAGCTTTGTAATCCTAAACTACACTTTAAAAATGAAAGCAAATAATGGATGCCTTGAGCTGCTTTGTGCTGGAGATAGCAGTGCAGGTTTAACTTGCCTCATGGTAAGGAAGACCAGCATATATGAAAAATAATACCTTTTTGGAGTTGTGGTGGCAAAGCACAAAGTAATGATCTATCTGATCTCTAATGACTCACTTTCACACTGTGCAAGTCTGTGAATTCAGCAACATAAGCATCCTGTGTTTATACATAACACTGTGTTCTGGGCTTGTTTTTCAAAGGAAGAGTTAAGACAAAATGAGCTTCTAAACTAGGACACAAGAGACAGCTATTCACTGGAACATCTGGGCTACATGAGCAAAGGACACTTTCTGGGAGGTACAAGGCAGAAAACTAGTTCATCATGAATGAGAGATTCTATTTTTCATCTCTTGCATGATGAAGAAATTCTAAAGTTAAAGTTCAGAGCATTTGGAGATCAGGAAGACTTCTGCAAAGACAGTAGCATTCCCACCCTCTTCCATCACCAAGACCAGGAGCAAGAGGATAAAGGAATAGAACGCAGAATGACCCGAACTATGAACTGATCTTGTCTGGAAAGTGTCAGCAGTCCTCCATTTATCTTTTACCTTTCGAATGTTTTTTTTTTTTTCAGGCTGTCTCAGACACAAGAGTATCTGACTGGGTTTGCCCAAACAATAGAGTTAAAAGTTGTGAACTGTTTTTTTCGTGTCATCAGTTAGGATACATGTCTGTGGGGCAGTGCAGGCGGTCATCCACTCTGACCCTAGGTTAAATAGCTTCCAGACGAGCTCTGGCTCATGCTCTGCCAGTTCAGAGCACAGACAGCACTTGCATGTGTGTGACTCCTCGTGTTGCTCTCAATGGACATATCCTCCAATATGAATGATATTTTAGATGTCAAAAATGTGAAACAAATTGCTGTTCATCAGAGTGTGTAGGAAAAGCAAGTAGGAACCATCCCAAAAGCAAGTAAATCACAGAAAGGCACTTCATGCTATATAGCTGAACTCTAGCTGGGTATGATCCTGTTACATAAGAGAGTAAGACAAGATTTCAAATGTCTTGTGCCTGGTGTTTGTACTTTCTTTCTCTCCTAGTGTTTCCTTTTTTGTTCTTCTCAGCCCCTTTCTCCTCAAGAGAATGAAAGCCTCAGTGCTGTTTTACTGTTGTCTGTTGACTTGTCAGGAGTCCTTCTTGTCTCAGTTTTATAGGTGAGACAGTATAGGAACAAAAAAATACCACCAAATGTTTTTAATGGCTGAGGTACTTCAGAAATGAGCCCACCTCAGGTACAGTAACTCATGAACAACTGCCTGGCTGAAATGTGTTCTCACCAAGCATTCGTAGGGAAATATTTGAATGGCAGATCAATTCATACATATCGCATCATCTTTCTGTGGTCTATCCACAGTCAGGAGAAAAGGCTAAATTCAAGGAATAGCCTGCAGTAAATAATTTGCCCTTCTGTAGAAGCTTTTCTTCTCTGTGCATTTTTCTCCTGGTTTCTGCTCAGCACTTCTGGGTAGGCTCTTTTCCCAGAGAACTTTGTCAATGGCCATACTCTGCTGTTGGAAGTTCAGACTGTCTCCAGTGTAAAGTAGAAAGATAAAGCATTAATTAAAAAAAAAAAAAAAAAAAAAGAGGCAAGCTAATACTTAGAGCCCTGTGAACAGACGCCAGGCAGAACAGAGCTGATTCTTCTGGTTCATTTCTCCTTCCTACTTGTGCATTTATGCTGAGTCAGATAGATGAAACTATGCCTAGAGCAACACACTTCAAATGCTTTTTCTCTGATGTGCAAAACACCTGTCCCCTCTCTCTCCTATTGCATTTAAAACAGTATAGATCTCATAATGGCATTTCTGTCTCTTTGTCTGGAGAAATGCATTCAAATCCATTGATATTTAACAACAACGGTAGCTCTTTAGTGGAGATGATAATTGGCTATTGGCTAAATAGAGGTACATTTAGTAGTTCTACATTTCAATCTGATTCTGCTTGCTTTTTTAATAACTGCTCTCAGGCAGTGAACCAGCAAGATATACTCTGACCCAATATAGCAATTCTCATTGTCCAGTTAACAAGAAGATGGCCAACGCTTTATATTCTAAAGGGAAATACAAGAAACAAAGTCATGGACAATTTAGGAACAACTTGTTCATCAAAAAATTCTTTCCTAACATTTGACATTTTCGTGGTTAGGTTATGTCCTGCGGTGTATATTCTTGTATCTCCTTGTCAGATATGCTAATGTTATTGCAAAAGGATCTCATTATCCTTAGAGTCACGTATATCTTAAAAAAAATCTCCCCAAAATTATTTGCCTGAAAGATGCAACAATAATTTCTTGACCTAAGAGACTAAATTCTATCTTGTATTCAGTTGAACTTATATGTCCTTCTGTCTAAGGAGGAGTATATCTGATTTATTTTCTATAAAGCATTAGTCATTATATATTACTTTATTACCTTTTTTCTTCTTAAATGTGCTGTCTTCACTTTCCTTCTACAAAAGTCTTTTTGTGCCTTTGGTACACGTCTCCACCTCTGAGGCACCTTTTCCAAAAAATTTTACTTGCCGTATTGGATTGTCACGGTGCACTGAAGTTTTCTTCATGTTGACCTTTGTTTTTAAAACATTGCCTGGATCACCTTCCAGAACCACCACAATTAAATTAGAAGTCAGCGACATGCACAAGTAGGTCAAATTCTGTCACAGTTTGTGTTACCTTACATTTTATTTGTTGTTGTATTCTCTGTTCACCCAGCTTTATTGTATTCCACTGGAGTGCAATACAGTCTCCCACGTCTTAATTATCCTGTATAACTTTGTGGCATCTGCAGTTTTTTGCTGCCTTGCAAGTCATCTTTAGATCTCTCATGGATCATATGAATAAACCTACCGCACTGTGGGGTTTTGGGGCAGCCACTGACAACATTTGACACATTTTAAATTTGACCATTATTCCTCCTCTTTAATTTCTGCTTCACAACTGGTTTCTATCCAGTGATGGACTTCAGTTGTTTTGTGTTTCTTACCGTACCTGTAAGACACACAGAGGTATTCATTCCTTTAATGTCTCTCTGCATGGCAGCTAATTTTTCTCTTGCCATATAATCTATGGATACCAGGCCACTTGCAGCTGTTCCCGTCTCATGTGAGGCGGTAGACTTGGCTTCTTTCCCAAGGCAGAGCCTTTCCCTAAATTGCCAGGACCCTCTAGGAAGCCCACGAGCAACACAAAGTTGCATAAAACAGTAAAAATAAGCTGCTCTTCCCTGCAGAGAAGGAAAGCTTCCCTCCAGGGAATCCCAAAATCTAGCGAACAAAGCAGTTAGTTATCTCAGGTGGTCTCACCATTTGAGGGCATGCAGTAGTACTGCAGTAAAATCACCACTCAAATAGAGATGTCTCACAGATCTAAACTTTGAAAATAAGGGCCATTCATAATTCATTGCTGGCTGGTCTAACAGTAGTGGTCATTATGATGAAGTAGTTTGGAGAAATCTGGAATCATAGAAAGCTGTAGTGACTTGATAAATATTAACAAGTTAGCGTCATGTGGGGCATAAATCATCTTAGACACTTCTATCAGCCCTAAAACACAGTCTGTGCCTGCCCTTGCATTTAGGAGCACAGGTAGCTGCATAGACTTTAAAGTTAACTTCTATTTCAGGCTGGCAAGGTTGATGAAAAGCACTCACCAGAGGGCAGAGCCTGATTCTTGAACTGTAGTTATCACTTAGCATGTATTTAATTAATACTTAGTGTTCCTTGAATGACAGTGAATTTTGAATACTTACAAGCATCCACCACTCAAGAGCTGTCTGGATCAAGGCTGTGTTCTCTTGTAATTGGAGGATTTTTTGTCTTTGCAGAAGCAATTTTCGAATGCTTTTACTTTCACACTGTCTCTAGCAGAGCACCAAGGCTGCAAACAGTGGAGAAAACAAGATCTCTAATATCTAACCAGAAATATTGCTTCCTTTCCTTCATCCTGCTGCATGGGAATTAAAAAATTGGAGGAAAAAAAAAAAAAAAAAAAAAGAAGACAAAAAAAAAAAAAAAGAAGTGACGTTTATTTCTACAGATGTAACTATTTGCAGATCCATATATTTGTGAAATTTTAATTTCAGACCTAAGTTGACCTGACATGTCTTTGTAAGGAGCTTGCCCAAGGCCATGCAATGACTCTGTGTCAGCCAGAATTAGACCCCCAAGAATTGCTGCCTTTCAGTCCACTAGACCAAGCTGCCTCTCACCCTGCCATTGTTGTTCTCCAGGCCAGATCAGTCTGATCAATTTCTACACGCAGTTGATCTTTAAAAACTTGTATACAAACAAAATAATACCTTTTTATACCTGTAAAAGGCATTATTTTTTGACTATTTTTCCACAGTGGAATTAAATCACACACGTGCCTTACACTTTAAAAAACTTTGAGGCATCTGAAGCGCCAGGACTGCTGGTCCACTGTGCGTAATCATAAGTTAATGCTGACATTTTACAGGATTGCTCTTTGCTGTTTGACTGGCTCCGTGAGTGAGGTGATTGGAACTCAGTTAAAACTCGAGTTTCTTCATTATCATTTCTGGCATCCCTCACCCACAAAAGTTGTCATCCAGAGTTGATATTCTGTCCTCTCTCCTTTATCAAGGTCTGTGCAAACCAGATGATGTCTGTGCTCCCTACTGTATTTTTTTCCTTAAGGAAATATGTGTTTCCAACTAAGGTCCAACTCTGGAGTTTAGCTCCTTCCTTAGCAGAACAGAGATTTTGAAGGTCTGAAACTGAGAGAATTTACAAAGCAAGATAGATTATGATAACTTCTCT
Source organism: Phasianus colchicus (assembly GCF_987193195.1). Classification (NCBI taxonomy): domain Eukaryota; kingdom Metazoa; phylum Chordata; class Aves; order Galliformes; family Phasianidae; genus Phasianus; species Phasianus colchicus. The sequence goes on along the minus strand of NC_143438.1, from coordinate 16,123,104 downwards.
TGGTCTGTGCTGGGAAACTGATGCTTATATAATTTTTTCAAGACTCAAGCTCTTTGTAACCCTCACTGTACAGCCCCGAACTATGTGGAGGGCCATCACAGCTCCTTTATGAAGTTACAGGAACTTTGTCAGCCTTCAGATTTCAGTGATATACACTGTAGCTTTGGGACAATTTCTTGCTATCTGTAGGTAATAACAGTAATGTCCTGCAGTGCTACAGTGCCTTTCATCTGTGGATATCAATAGGCTTTCTGAACATTAACTAGTTAAGTGACACTGCTCCAGTGAGATACACACTTCTGACTTGTGTGGCTCAGGTGGCTGTTATTAATCTAAGAGCTCTGAAAAAGCTGTCAGCCCTCTTGCAAGGCAGAGATAATGATAGGCAAGAATATGTGGTGTTTTGGGGCCCCACACATTAGGATAGTTAAGGTAAGAAGGAATACTTTAGCACTATTTTTATATATTTTGACTGTGTTCTTAAAAATATGTTACTGACCTAAAATCTGAATAGGTATGGAAAAGGAAATAGACATATATTTAAGAGTAGCTGAAAACAGTGATTTTTGTAGGGGAAGAAGTACAAGAAAGTCCTGATGTTGAGTCAAGGTAAAGAAAACTCACCAAAGACTCACATAACTAACACAAAACATTTGATGGGCTGTGGTGACATTTGAAAGTTGAGATTACTTTTGGAGCTTTTATCATCCACCTAATAGGTTTACTTTTTACTAAAGGAGGAAAAAAATTATCCTTTCTGCCAAAAAATGTTCTATTCTTTGATGAGTTACATTTTTATCTGGGAAATATGGTGAAATCCCTTCGGCCACTTTAAGAGAAATTACCATTTTCATACTGATGGTATGAGTTTGGATACTGTCTGCACTCAGGCAGTTCTTTCCAGCCTCTCTCAGGACTGAGAGGATGAACTCTGTCCCTATGTAATTCAGCCTTTGCTGAAGCCATCCTTTACAGGAGAAGGAAAGCACATGTTTCACTTCCAGAAGACACCTGGTGTTTGGCAGAGTCCAGTACAGATAGCCCTGAAATGACCAAACTGAATAAGGAAAATGCTTAAACCTTGTAGTGTAGTTTTTCCTTTACTGTGAACTGATGTATTCTGGAGTCAAAACCCACAGAACTTCAGTGTTAGTATTGCAGTAGTGACTTGCAAAGACAGACATGATGATGCCTTCTTTTTACAATGAGCTCTGTTAGGCAAGACCTCTTCTTCCCAGCTAGAAACTAGGCTCACTTCTTAGACCGAGCAAGGTGAAGCTCACTATGAACATGGCTTAGGACAGACTCACTGTATTTTAGGAGTGCTTAAGAGGTAGATGGTACAAGATCTAAAAGCAAAGAACTATGAATAAGCTTGAAGAGCAGTGTTAGAATACAGCCATGCTCAACAATGAAGTATTCTGATGCTAAACCAGCTTACATTAATTTTGATCAATAGACTTCCTGTACTTCCAAGCATGCAAAGAATAGCATTGACTTCATCAGGACAGTTTGAATCTTTTATGTAAGGATTGAGTTAGAATCTCTGGAAGGAGTAAATGTGTACCACCTCAGTTTACCCATATCAGTACTGGTTTAAAAATGAAAGAAACAGTGGATGCTATCTAGCTGCTGCGTGCCTTTAAGGGAGAAGTAATTACAAGTCCATTCTTAAAAAATAATAACAAATCCACAATGCCTTTATTGTGTGAACCCATCACAAAGACATCTTTAACATTGTAATGAACATCCAGTGCTTAGCCCAAGTGAGGATGCATCCTAGCTGAAGTGAATGTATAATTGTCAGTTCATTGTTTAATTGTTATTCTGGCCCAAGGACTTGTACCGTTTCAAAGAAGGCATAGGCAATAGACAGTGTAGATGCAAGATAAAATACTTATTTGCTGTGATTTTCTCACATAAATTTGTAAAATCAGTGTTACATGTGTTTTGGTATTACCAGGTAATGCATGGATCTTCTTTTAAAATATTCTTTGGATAATTAGTATATGTTTCTGGCTGATCTTGCTAGGGCTGGGATCTCTCTTTTTCTCTCTGACCATGCTGGAGCGCCTATGCTTAGCGAGGATTCATCACTAAGAGAGGCCTTATGCAGAGTCCTAGTGCTGTATCTCAGGAGCAAGCAAAAGTCTTTGAGCATTTCTATGTGTACTGTGCTCATCTGGCAGAGCTGCCCACCATTACTTTAATAAGCAGAGAGTAGAGGTGGTCATCAGTTGCAGAAGAGCAGAGCTAGCCAGTCACCTTCGGTGGCTGATGTCAGAATTAGAGGAAAATAGTGCCTCAACATTCTGGTTTAATTTCTCTCAAATTCTACCTTTTATCTCCTTCCCTTCATTTGCTTTATTAATTACCATCCTCATTACGATGACAACAAGATGAAGGGAAGGAGAAGAAATGCTTTATGTAGAGTTTGTTTTCTATTTATGGCTTGTTCATCCAGATACCTTTAGCGCACATACAATGCTAATGAACATACAATTCTTGCTGTAACAGCAACATAGCTCATTTCTCATGAAAATTTATAGACTCTTTCAATCTTTAAAGAGACTCTCAACAGCATCTTAAAATATGCCAGAAACATCACACTCTTGAAGGAGGAGAGAGTCTCAACAAGTTTTTTGGAGCTACGTTACTCTCCATCCCAAATGTTTGTTGGCTTTTATTTTGTAATTTAAGAATGAAAGGAAATCCTTTTCATTTGCATATTATCTGATAAATTAATGCACTGTAGGGCAAGCTAGTCCTGTTTCAGTGCTCTAAACATTCGCTGATGCTCTTATGGAGTTACTCATGTTGATGGTTGATGAATGTTCTTTGTGCCCATTTTCTTCTTCATATATTTTAGGAAAAAAAGAAATGGAGCTACAATGAGACTAAATCAACTATTTCTTTACTCAATGCCCGTATGCAAATTTTTTCTCCCACTCTGGATATACAAAGGATTTGGGAAAGGATTTTGAATTTGGCCCGAGGACAAGCCATAGGTGTTGCAGGGCTTCTAGCATCACCTGTCACTCAGCTCATGTGATGCTGAGACTCTGTGGCTCGGGCAGGTGGTGCTTGCATGCCTCCCATGCCCTCATGCAGGTGCTGCTGTGATGGGGTCAGGACAGCAGGGCACTGCCTCAATGAGATCTTAGAAAATGTACATAAGAGAATCAGGTGTGCATGCAGCAGATCCCAGAGTTGCTCTAGCGGCTCCAAGTTGTTTGCAGTCCTTGTGGGTGTCTGTCAAATAATTGATTGCTGCTTTTTCTGGGTGGGAGGTTTCAGAAATGTGTTTTCAGAGTAGATTTGAGGTCAAATAATAACACTCCAGTGACCTTCTGCAATGTTCTACAGTGCTGTCTGTGCTAAGCGATTCTGCCTCTAGATACAGAAGCAAACAAGCAAACCAACCCTGCTACATACACACCCACAAACCATGATTTTGCTTAATGAGAGCAGTACCTGTGGTAGAAACTCACTCTCAGCCGCTTTCCTAAGTGCTGCCGTCATTTACTGTAAATTATTTCATAACAGCTTGAAATAAAAATGATTTCAAGTCAGAAATGTGTCATTCACAGCAAATGCAGAGAAGTTCAAGTGACTATCACATGTGAATCACTTTGAATTCAGCTGACTACAGGATATAATTACCTCCATTTATTCTGTTTATGAACAATTCTTTGTGTGAAAAGGTGTTGTTTTCAGTTTTTAAAATACTTCTGGTGGACTCAGATTGAGATAAATTCCAGTTGAAGGAATACCTTTATTACCACAGTTAATGTCATTAATTGCTTTAAGTAGCTCAGTACAAAGATGCTTTGTATTCCTGGAGTTTGTGTTTTAAGTAAATGCCAAAGACAAGATAAAGGGACACTGATTAACACTGATAAATTACAGGGAGCACTTTTTCTCTGAACGTTTTCAGCCATCTTATTTTCAGCCTGTGTTATGCATTGTTAAACAAGGAGCACACTTTTAGATTATTGACTGAATAACCTTTTAGAGCTAAGGTTTGTCTTTGGAAACAGAGGAAAAAGTAAGTGCATCTCCTCACTGCCTCATTGCTTAGTAGTCCTTCTGCTTTCACATCCTTCATGCCTAAAGGCTCTGTTGGTAGAAAAAAACTTTAGTATTCCTCACTTTCTGCCAGTGATGTTATTTCAAAGGTTAGGGGAAGGGAGAAGATTTGCATACAAGAACACTTGAAAAAGTAATGGAAAAAAGTGACTCACTCCCTTCCTCCATACAATCTCGCAATATTTGGATTTGAGGAGTACTCAAAATGTGTTTTTCTGGCAGCGCAGCACAACACTTTGACGTAACACAGTCTGCTGCAGACAAACATGGAGACAATAAAGCATATGAGCATCTGGCTGTTTGTTTTGTATAGTCAGTTTGAGGAAACTTTTTCTTATACCAGCCCTAGGGGCTGCAGCTATACCAACAGGGGGCTTCCCACAGCATGTTAGCAGTGGACAATATTCACTCTTGAGTAGATGTTTGATTTTTGAAAGCAGTAAACGGTCCTGTTTTTCAGAAGGCTGGTGTGCTGAATTGGTTTAGGACTGCTCCAGAGATTCCATGTCTAAGATATCTTATTTAAGATAAGCTTTTCTTCCTGGAAATACAAAGATGGGCTGTTGAGGGGTGTTGCAATCAGGTTCTTCTAAGAGGAAGATTCTAGGGTAGAACACCAAGCTAAACGCACCAAAACTATCTGCAAATGTGTACAGTTGTGCTGTTCAGAAGCTTTAAATAAACCAGTTCTTTCCAATGAACTTTGCTATTGATCCAGGGCAGTAAATGTTGGAGTCCATGCTTACTTAATCACACACACAGTCATTAACATTTTAAACATCTCCATTAACCAGGAACAGCCAGGAAATCCTGATTTCTAGATTGCCTGTGGGTAGCAGACAAGCAAGCATATTGGTGATTACCACATTTCTGGCTACACTTTTCTCACTTTCCATCAGAGGAAAACGTGACCAGAAATCTCTTCTACCAAAATTTGTCCTTACACCTGCCTCTATCCAGAATATGTATCACTTCATGCACACAAATTACAAATGAACAAATACTGTGTGTCCTGGTGTTTCAGTAAATGAGGATAAAGGGAAGCACTACCATGCTGTGACTTCCACAGAGTCTGGCTTTCCAGTTCCCATTTCCATCAGTTAGGATAAAGGTTATCATCCAGTTCCTGGGGTCCTCATTAATGGCTTCTGCACTGGGCAGCAGGAGACAGTGAGGAATTTAAGAGTAAATGCTGCCTTCTACATTTTTGCTATCTAAGATGCTGTTTCTTAAACTAACATCAGCCACTTCAGGATGAACTCAGACCAGCACACAGATACAGCTACACTATTTTTCTCCTTTTTAAAATACTGTTTATCTCCCTTGAAAAGCTTTTCCTTTGTGCACTGTGTGCCTCTAGATATATTCAGCAGAGAAGCCAGCTGTCCTCTGTGGGAAATGAGACAGCAATATGGTATTGCTGCCCCTGCAAGGTCTGGTTTCACAAATTCATAGCAGAGAGAGGGCGAAGAGTTAAAAGGAGAGGTCAGGAGATAAAGAGGACAATAGCCCCTTGCCCTGCCTACGTGAAAAGATTTAGGCAGGATGGTTTGGCTGGCTCCCACAGCTCCAGGCCCTACACCATCTTTGTCACACAAGTCCTTCCTTTTCATTAAGAGGGGGACAAGACCATGCAGGTGTTTTGCTTCCTCCTGGAAGCTTTTTGGCTACTCTGTGCTATGCCCAGATATCTACTTATCATGAGAAAAGAAGCACAAGGATTCTAACTGCAAGCTTGACATCACTGCAGCTCATAGGTCCCATTCTCTGTTGGGGTCTGGTGCAGAGCTACTGCAACTTCTGAGTTGTCTGCATTTCCTTGGCAAGGCAGAGCAGCCTGCTGCAGTGCACACCAGACTTTTTTGAGCTCACATTGAGCTCACACTCGATTATTCTGCATTCAATTAGCTCTCAAGCAGACTGATTATCATTTAGGCCTTTACTGATAAATGTTGTTAATTCACTGGAATATGCTAATTAAATTATTTGCATTTTGTGCGGTTGATGGAGAAAGGGGGCTGAGCTGTGATGATTGTAGTTAGGTGGAGAAGTCCATCACTCAATGGATTTGTGAAATAGCACTTGAGGGAGATGCAGGTAAGCTGTGCAGGGCAGCTCCTAAGTGCAAGGAACTATCCTTCCCATGAATGTTTATGAAAGATAATGTAAATACTTAGCCTTTTTCTTCTCACTTGCTCCTTTGCTATTCATTTTGTTAAGTTAAGCCTTTGTATTTATTTTTCTAATTAAGTTAACAAGTGAAGTGTGCCATTTAATTCAGCATATGATATCTCATTGTGGTGCACACACTTCGATAATAAAGCAGCATTATATAATGATTCTATTTTTCAAGCTTTGTGTCTCAATCAAATAGTGTGTGATATCTTTGAAGATGTTTTTATTGCTGTTCTTAGAAAATATGAATATGATTGTAATTTTCTTTGCATACTGGAAACTGACCCCCTTGTTTCCTTTGCTTTGAGTTGGTTTCATTTACTAGGAAGTACACGTATAATTATCTCTCTCCTATTTTTCTGTCATGTTTCCTGGAGCCCAAGCAGAGCATGCTTCTACACAAAGCAGTCAATGAGAAGAATGGCATCTCTTGAAAGAGATTTTGCCTGTTGCTTAAAATTAATGTCTGTTTTCAAACAAAAATACATTCAGGCAGATTGACTGCTTTGAAAATCTTGGAAACATACTTCCATAACCTCAATTAGAATGCCTTGATTACAACTTTTGTGAGATTAGAAACTGAATTAGCTGTGTAGAGATGTATTGGAAAGTAAGCAGAAAACACAGTTCATACTGGAACTGTGAACTCTAAGCCTCTTCTATTCATTAAAAACCTACCTGTTGCTGCATGATTTACTATATGTTGTGTAAATAAATCACATCAGTATGAGAGGAGAAAGGGAGCCAGCTCAAAACTCTTGCAAAGCAATCTTTCATAGCTTCCTTTCTGTTGGTTGCATATAATGTAATATGATATAAATTATAGATTATTTGAAATCTCCTTACTGAATAGACTGGAGGATGTAGAGGTTTGAATAAAAAAAAAAGTAAAAAGGCAAGAGCAGTGGATACAGCTTCTCACAGGATGGCATCAGGATCTCGTGCAGACTATCTGCGGAACGTATCATTCAGGCCTGGTTCACCTCTAGCATGTACAATGGGGTTGGAAGAGTTTTATTTCCATTACTTGTGCTGGTCTGGGCTCTTTACAAGTGAAACTGTATTTCTAGCACTGAAGGGTTTACATTTAGGTCAACTCTTTACTAACCATTAAGTGAGTTCCTGCGAATTAGGGCTGGATTTGCTGATGGTATCTGGAGGTACAGCTAGGCTGTAACGAGGCTGTACTTGGAAATTTGTAAAAGGAGCAGAAGTACAAAGCGTTAGATGGGAACAGTGTTTCTGTCAGCAGCATTTGACATCAGTCTCTGCACCAAATTATAACTGAGTAGAAGAAAGTACAGCTCTACCAGTGTCAGTGCTTTCAAAGAAGTGTCCAGCTGTGTTGCTCTGTTGGAAAAGCCCAGAGTAACTAGAAAAAGCTACTGAGTCTGACCCACTACGTCTAAGTACCTTGCCTAACACTCCCACTTTGGGGTTTTGTCTGTGGGTTTCTTTCTCTCTTTCTCTCTCTCTCTCTATCTCTCTCTCTCCCCTTCTCTCTTTCTTTCTTTCTTTCTTCCTGCCTTCCTTTCTTCTTTTTTCTCTTCCCTTTGCTTCCCTCCCCTTACCCTCCCCTCCCTTCCATTCCCTTCCTCCCTTCCTTCTTTCCTTCTTTCTTTAGTGGTAAATAAATCCCAAATAACTTATCAATTTTATAGCATAGTTTGTCTTTTCATAATTTGGCATGGAGATGAGTGTAAATACTAAAGGGTCTACTTCTTACTCAAATCTTTCTTTACTTTTGGTTTCTAATAATAAATTCTGCGCAGCAGAGCTAGTAATTTTTTTACCTCTATTCTGATCAACAGAACAACTGAATTTCTGACTGGGCTCTCCTTCAATTTGAAACAGTTTTCTCATTGGCAGCATTAGGAATTACCCTGAAATAAATGAAAAGTGAGATTGTATTATTATTCTCATCAGACTTACCTCTAGTTTTTAAGCATTGATTTTACTGCAAAGAGTAAATCTCAATGCCTTCATCTGATTAATGTCCTGTTCCTAATTTGCATGCAAGGATCTACCCAGAGGTCAGAGCAAAAGGAGTGAGGTGAGCTGCATTAGTACTTCTTTCTCAATCATGGGTTTGGCAGCAAAGACAAAGAGGTTGAGAAGGAAAGCATGTGAAGATTCATGCCTAGGGGAAGAGATCAAAAAGGTCATTTTCAGCTCCATGACGTGCATGTTTCTTTTAATCAGTTACAATAACAATCAAACATACATAGCAGCAAAAATGAAATCTTGACTACTGCTGCTTATTCAGCGTTTACCAGATTTAGCTCATCTCAAAAGACAGTTTTTTTGGTTCTGTTTTGTTTTGTTTTTTAATTTGCAATAGGGCTTTCTGAAGCTGTTTTCTAAGGCAGAGGAAGCAAGCACACAGCACGGGAAACCACAGGGAGTGATTCCCAGAAGCATGGTGTGGGGTTAGTAAAATGAGAAAGGAAGCTGGGCAAGAAGTGGAAAAATGGAAGTAAATTGACCTTAAGAGTCTGGTATTTCCAGCTACTAATTAATGAAGGAGGTAATTGCATAGTTGAAACATAATTTAGTATAATTAAGAAAGCCCATTTCTTGGAAATGATGGATGCAGAGGGGGCCACTAGTTGTTCAACTCTAAAAGAGCAAATCATGAAGCAATTTGTAGAGTAACCTCTCCTGGAAAGGAAAAAACTCAGAGAATATTCTACTGACTCTATTTTTCCATCAGCAGTGAGGAAACAGTCATATTCTCCATGTAACGAGTCTCTCTTGCTCTGTGAGCTCTCCCTGCTGCCCTTCAGCCCCTCAGTGCCACCATAGCACTGCTCAAGCCTGGCTGAGGAACGTGAGGCCTCCTGCCTTCACCCCATGGCCCTCAGAGCAGCTGTGAATGGGGTCCACATGCGATTGGAAACCCATGTGGAAGAGTAGCTGATATTCACATGCAACCCATGGCTGACCTTCATTGCTTGATTTTATGAAGTGTTTTAGGCAGTTTGAAGCTGAGGTACAATTCCTGCAAGGACTTGCAGACTGTGGGAAGGACACCAATCAGATCCATGGGGTCAATTTGTTGCATCTTTTTGAAATGCCTGAGAAGCAGGTTTCCTCTCAAAGGATTTGAACATAAGAATTAGGCAAGGAAGAGAGGCTTATACAGTGTTTAAACTAGGGGAGGTCTGTCTGAGGGCTGAGTGTGTTTCAACTTGTGGCTAATAGGGTATTAGGACAGCTTCAGAGATTGCTTGTCTGTGTCCTCCAAAAGAAAACTGGAAAGAAAATGATGAAACTGCAGTTTGTTTGTTCTCAAATGCTGTACAGGATTCTTCCATCTTTTATAATACTAATCTAGTCCATGCAGTGCTAGAAATACTATATATTTTGTCTCTCTTTCATGTTGGGGTTGTTCTACGGCTCAGCTTTAGGCACCATTGCCTGGCCACATCCTTGTGCAGCTGTGCAAACAGACTGAGGCACTCAGGTCCCACTGCAGCAGATGGAGCACAGGGAGCACAGGCAGGAGTGGCTGGGGATCGACTCTCCCAGTATGGCAGCTCCTCAGACAGTGGCTGGCATGGCAGGTATCTGACCCTACCTCCACATCCACTTTGCCCTCATCTCCCCATTCATTTTGGCAGGAGGGGCCTATTTGCAGCCTGGTCACTTCTCTTCATCATCCTATTGGCAGCAAAATACATTTGTTACATTCCTGAGAGGCTTCCAGCCAGCCCTGTCTGATATCCTTGCATTTTGCATATTTACAGTATCTTGTTACATTCCTTATGAGTACCGACATCTCTAGATGTAATGTATTCAGGATCAATAAATACCATTAAAATCTTTATGCATATTGTAGTTAAGAGATAGGGAGTGTTTGAACAAGTCTCAAGTTAAGGGAGCATATGAAGTTGACAAACATGCGTTTTAAACTGGTTGTGAAGGCCAAATCTCAACCACGGTTTAGTTACTCCTTCTTCTCAAACACCCATACTTCCACTTTCTGAATTTTGATTAATGATGTTTCAATGCTCATTTAGGTAGTGTGAAATTAAAAGATCAGTCTTAGGTAAATTTTTCAAAAATAATGCTTATCATATTTTCATTTGAAATTTCATTTTTTTTTAATGTAAGAGGACCAATCTAAAAGTAATGCTTCCTATTTTATGATGTAAGTCCACATCAGAGGCAGATGTTGGTGCTATGGCAGTAGAGGTTGAACCTTCCCGCAAATATTCCATTACAGTTTGTTGCCACGCAACAGATGGCAGCAGAGGGGCTGTCTGCAGAATGGTGTCTGACACAGAAGTGCATATAAAGCAAAGGAGTGGAACTGATTTCCTCCATGCAGAAAAGAAATGGCACCCATTGACATTCATCAACACTGGCTGAACTTTTATGGAGACCAAACAGTGGATGTGAGCACAGTGAGGCAGTGGGTGATGATGCATTTCCACAGCAGTAACAATAACAGTGGGGTACCTTCAGTGGGGCAGATTTGTACAAGCACATCATGAGGACTGTTGTTCAAGGCCAGTGAAAATACAGAGCTAATGGTGGTGACTGCGTTGAAAAACAGTGTTTTGTAGCTGAGAATTTGCTCTATCATATAATATTATTATGCTCTTTGTATCAGTAGTAGTTTCCATGGAAATAAATAGGGGGCATTACTTTCAGAGTGACCAGATTTTATATATATATATATATATATATATATATATATATATATATATATATACACACATATATATATACATATATATATACATATATATATTATATATTATATATATTTGTATATACATATATTTTTATATATATTCATATATATATATATATATTGCTTCTAGAACTTTTCTGTAAAATGAAGGAGGAAAATTTAAAGGAGAAACTTAAATTATCACCAGTGCTATGTCCATGAAAACAGCAAATATCCTTGAAAACAAAACCAAAAGTAATTCTGCCTCTCCCATGTGATGTTGTTATACATCAGTCCAGAAATACTTTGATCTACAGTATTGATATTCTTTCACAGAAGTAACTTGCTGACCCACACTCAGGAAAGGTCTCCACCACCATCACTTCCAGTCCTTAAAACTTTACACAGTGTGACATGTGATATTCTTCTCTACACGTCTTCATCACCTTGCATCTGTTCAGTCTGAAATATACGTATATATACATATATAAAATTTTATTTTGCTGTGAGTATAACTCCCAATTCCATGAAGATATTTTGAGATGTAGAGTTCAGTAGAAATGCACATTAGACAAGTCTCAAACATACTCCTCCATCTCAGCATCTCACAGCACATACAGTAGTTACCAACACTAGCATCTACCACCTCGTTTCATCTTGACCCTCTCCTCCAGTTTGATGATGTCCATACCACTTGGATACTATCTCATATACCTTCAGTGCCTGTTGGAAGAAAAAGGGACCTGTTCCTTTTTATTAAAGATGTGTCTCACATTATGATTCATTAATTTAACACTATCAAATTCTTGAAGCCACATAGGCTTTATGGTACAATAAAGTGTCCCACCTAACACAGAATGAATGCACCTTGCAGTACCTACCTAATACTGAAGTGATAATTGCACCATTGCACTGTTTTATGAGGCAGTAATCCTGTTTCTGAGCAGATAAACTACAAGGCTGAAGGCTGAGTAGTTTGTCTTGATGAAGTAACCATATTATTGCTGAGTAAAACAGTATGATTGTACCACTGCTACTTTTCTATTCTTGGGAGAGGAGTGTTTTGCTTTACGTTTTGTCATTGTTGTTCAAACTCTTTCAATGTGCCTTTATCCAGATACTAAAACTAAACTAAAACCTTTATGGATTTGGGTTTAGTTTCATTCTGTGTTTAAAATAGCTCACAAGAAAAAGATACTTGTAGTCAATGCAGTCATGTAATGTAAATGTGTTATGCTATTGTGTGTAGGCAGGCAGTATTAAAGAATTAGGCCTGCAAAGCAGTGAGCTGCTGGACGGAACACCTTTTGCTTAATATTGGTTTAAGGCCAGGTCCTAACAATAATACTTAGTGTGAAGCAGGTACAACCTGAGGTTTAGATGAGATGTGTTTTCGATAAGGGAGAGGTTGCACACCACGCTCAGCATGGTGCAAAGAGATGCATGTGCTGGCACAGCCCTGGGGCATCTGTGTATCAGCTGTAGGAGGTAATGCTGGCCATGATTATCTGGATCCCCCAGTCTTGGAGGATGAGTCTTGATGGCTACTCATAAGTTTTGCTGCTGAGAACCAGACACAACTCCCACAAGCTGCCTAGCTGCCTGTCACTTCACAGGAGGATTTGAGACTCGATGGGACTGCTTACCTCTTCCACAGAATGCATGTGTGCAAGGAGGTTTGTGCATGCAGGGAAATATTCCTCTTGCAGACAATAACCTTGTGCTTTTTTTTGTTTCAACTGTTGTCTGCCTAAAGTGGCTCTTGACAACTTGGCCATCCTTCTTACGCTGCTGTGTTTGTTACATGAAGCTTTTATGCTGAGCTGTACAAAATCAATAAATAACAATAAGAGGATCTTTCATCTCCTTTTCCTGCATGCCTCTATTCCTCTTCACATATGCAGGGAATGTTGAAAGGCAAAATTATTTCCAAATCAAATGATGAACAGTGCCCTTCGATAACTCTTGCTTATATAGGAGATTCTGAAGAGAAAACAAAAATGTTTCTCTCTCTTCATCATTACTTCTTTCCTCAGGCTTAATAGAAAAAGATAAAATGAGAACCATTACAAAGACACACGCCAATTTGCAGGCAGAATATATTGCAGGTGAGTAGGCATTCACCTTCAGAGATAAAACTGAGTCAGAAAGAAAGAATCCACGTTGCCCTTAGATGGAATGATCGTTCACATCGCCCTGGCTGTTTTTATGCTGGCTGTTTGTCAGTCAAGCAGCAGACATCTTTTTGCTGTACTCTGGCCCCACAGTTCAAACAAAATGATGCCGTAATAGACAAAGCTGTCCAAGTCATGAGAGTTATTAAATGTCTCTTCCTCTATATATAAACCTTGCTTTTCTACTCACAGGATAAATGATACACTCCCTTTAATTTAAAAAATAAAAATAAAGATCACAGCTGTGTATTACTGAGGAAAAGTAGAAACTGCAAGGAAAGGGTGACTTCAAATTAAGGGCTGCTTGTGTCATGGTTTGCAAGAAGATATAAGACAATCCACTGCTAGATCCTCTTTTTGTTCTGCAGTCACCTGCTGCAGTCCTGGATAGCAGCCTAAGGAGTATGGCAATATCTGTGGGTATCTTCTGTCCCCCGCCTTCCCAGAGTGCTGGACAGGGCTGGATGTGGGTTTCTGTCTGTATGGTCAGCTCTGACAACAGTGCAGACATAGCTGTCCCCGTTCAAGCTTCACTGCATCATCTGCAGTCAGATTGAGGCCCTTATTTTTCTGTGGATGCAAACTCAGACATGCCTGTTACTTCAGGATGCCCAGCTTGAGATAAGCTAAAAGGGCTAGTTTTCAGAAGATGCTGAACACATCTTTCTTTATTTTTCTGTTGAACAGAACCCTTTCATAGCTCTGAAGTCAAGGACCTCCCGTGACCAATTAGTTTATGAACACTATGGTTGATATATAGTTATTTCTGAAACACCAACCCTCTTATCTCTAGGCTACAGCTAGAAAGGTAATGCACCACATAATTGCACAAGTGTCTCAGAAAATGGTGCAAATGCAAATTAAATTGTAGGATATTTCACACTGTGTACATAACTCCTGATGCCTGTTTTACAGGTAGCACAGTTTAGTGGTTTTTAAGATTCAGTGTTACAGTAGATTTAAATACAAGAAAATTAAATGTACGTTCTCTGTCACAGTACCCTCCTCTGGACCCACCCCAACAGCTCCACATCTTTCCTGTGCTGGAAGTCCCAGACCTGAATTTAGTACTCCAGATGGAGCCTCACAAGAGCAGAGTGAAAGGGGGACAATCACCTCCCTTCTGGCCACCTCACTTCTGATGTAGCCCAGGATATGCTTGGGCTTCTGGGTAGCAAGCACACACTGCTTATTCATGTCCACCTTTTCATCCACCAGGACAACGAAGTTCACCAGAGCACCGCAAGGCTGCTCCCAAAGAGTTCTTCCTTCTGTCTGTACTTGTGTATGGGACTACCCCAAACCAGGTGCATACGATGCAGTGCAGTGCTGACTTGAGAGATGGCAAATTATGCATTTTGATACACTGCCTAAACTCAGTCCTGTGAGCAGTGAAATATATGCAGCTGTGCTTTCTGTTGTAAGAAAGGAGTTTGAGAAAAAGTTTCAAGATTGGCAAAACCATTATCATTTTTTTGCCATAGTTCTGACTCCATTTTCAGTCAGCATAAATATATTATCTGCAAATTTTCAGATGGAATGTATTGAGTTGCAATCAGATATTCAACTCAAAAATCTGATCATGCCTCACTACCAGACTTTTTTAAGCCCTGTCTTAGTAGAGAGATATATCCCTCACTTCATAATCATGCCTTATTCATGTCATCGCTTTTGGAAGTACGTACATTTGTAAAAAACTGTTTTTGAGGGTGAAGCACGAGAAAAATAAAAATTCATCAAAAATCTCTGATGAATACTTTGAAAATTCACCAGGAATTGTAGCTACTCCCATCAAACCAGACTGATACATTAGTTTCACAAAAACAAGATCAAATAGCCCACTAGTTTTATGGTTTTGTTGCCCTCTTTTTTTTATATTTTTATAAAAAATATTTAAAATTAAAATGTTTTGTTACTTATATGCGTTAACTATATTATATATTTTATGTGAGTCCCTCTGAAAGCAATGCCACCTGTTTTATTATGTTGGCCCATGATGTCAGAGGCAGATGTTGGTGGTACGGCAGTAGAGGTTGAACCTTCCTACCAGCATCCCATTCCATGCTGTTGCTGTGTGACAGATAGCAGCAGAGGGGCAGTCTGACAGAATGGTGTCTGACATGGAAGTGTGTATGAAGCAAAGGGGTGAAATTGAATTCCTCCATGTGGAAAAAATGGCACTCATTGACATTCACTGACGCTTGCTGAATATTTATGGAATCCAAGCAGTGGATGTGAGCACAGTGAGGCAGTGGGTGGTGTGTTTCAGCAGTGGTGGCAATGACAATGGGTCACCTACAGTGGAGTAGATTTTTATGAGCGCAGCATTGAGACTCTTGTCTGAATTCAGACTCTCTTCAAATGAGAGTCTGAAAATGCATAGTTAATGATGGTGACTGTTGAAAAATACTGTTTCGTAATTGAGAATATTTTCTATCAAAGAGTGCTGTTGTGCTCTTTGTATCTATTGTAGTTACTACAAAAATAAATAGGAGGTATTACTTTCTGAGGAACCTAGGCCCAAGACAAATTTCTCTTTGCTATATGCAGTCCATAAAAGCCAAAATGTAGGGCAGTCATGATTCACATGGGCCCACTTTGGAATGCATCCTTTCCTTCTGTCAAAAAAATATATATAGGTGAATCCAACATGTACTGACCACGTGCTGTACACCAGCTTTGCACCAGCTGCATGCTGTGTGCCAGCCACATGCAAGCAATTAACCATGTGCTACAAGCCAGATGCCATGGCCCACATGTCATAAGCCACGTGCCACTCTCTTGTATGGAGAAAGGCTGAGGGAACTGGAGTAGAGAAGGCTCTGGAGAGAATTCTTTGTGGCCAGTATTTGAAAGGAGTGTATAAACAGGAAAAAGACTGACTTTTTACATGGGCAGATAGTTGATAGGATTAGGATGAATAATTTTAAACTAAAAAAAGGAGAGATTTAAGTTGGATATTAGGAGGAAATTTTTTTACTCAGAGCATGGTGTGGCACCGGAATAGGCTTCTGAGAGAAGTTGTGGATGCCCCATCCCTGGAGGCATTCAAAGTCTTGGTAATTCAGTCTAGTGGGTAGTAAGCCTGCCCATAGTGGGGGCTGCAATGGTCTGGATGGGGCTTATGGTCTCTTCCAACACAAACCATTCTGTGATTCGCCGAGACCTCTCTCCTACTGAGTTCTCACAACTTATCATGCTTCATCCTTTCAGTGAGTCACACTGAAAAGTGCATTCTTCGTAAGTCCTCTAGCATCTCCTGATTTAAGATTGTCCCTCAGCCACTGAGCCTTTAAGGACATGGTGTGCAGCATTAAGACTGTCTTGCCTTCATTCCACCCTTCTTGGGAGAAACAGAGATTTATAAGCAGACTATGTCCAGCCAGCTCCTAACCACTTGGTCAGCTCTACTCAATGGCCTCTCACAGCTATGAATCATGCAATTTTCACATAGCCAAACAACGACAGGCAGAAAAAGGTATTATTTATCTTTTAATATCATTTGCTTTTCCTCTTTAATTTTCTGTACATGAAGGAAAGGAATAAAAAAATTACTCTCCACTGCACCAGTTCACTATAGAGCTGCTTTGGCTCAGAGGCAGGTTTTTTGTATAACAGGTTTGTGTTTCAGAGTACAGACATCAGCAGACTGGCTATTTGTTTGGTTTGATTTTTTCATATGACCTAATCTCCTTCCAAGTAATGCCTCCCATCATCTCAGTTGATTCTATTCCTACATGTGCTGTTCACAGTAGCTCTTTCAGCAGTGACATTTCAATATCAAGGAAAGCTAAATGCAGAGATTTCATTGCAGTAGCCCCCTTTGGGCTTTTGGCAAGATGTAGTGAGATGCCAGTTGTTACTAGTCATTTTATTTGAACAAGAATATGCTAGAGCATTCAACAAAGCAGAGTATATTCAACATTATTTCCTTCTGGTACATACACCGTATTTTGTCATAAGTGCTACGAAGGAGTCCAGTTGATCATGCAAAGTCTTATTAGCTTTTCTAGCTAATAAGCAGTAGTTATTCAAAACGCAAGAACATTTTTAAGGCTACATGTTGTAATCTTTTCTTCTTTCTCCCACCACACAATTAACAAATAGAAAAAAAAAAATTGAAAAGTATTCAGACCTATGTTTATCAACAGAAATGCTGATTCTATTAAACTGCTGTGTTGCTTGTTTTTTGTTTTTTTTTTTTATCTTCCAATTACATGTCTTCTTCTAGCATCTCATCAGTTAGTGTCTACTGCACGTTGAGACTATGTCACTATTTCCTGGGCACTTCTGTGTCATTCAAGCATTGGGATGGAAAATAAAAAATAGTGTTTCAGCACTTAGGACTACTGTGACCTTGGCTACTGTAACTTTATTATAGCCTAATCCTATTTTATTTTATTGTGAGACGCTTACCTGCCTGTTAAGATACAACTGTCTTCCAGAATTTCCCAGCCAGGGAAGAGCACTCCACTTAGGAATGGTATGGTTTGTCCTGAACTCTCCCTAGTGAGCAAACAGCAGTAAGCCTTCATGCATTGCTGCCTGAGAAAAATACAGAAATGTTGAAAGATATTTGATAAAGGTAGGAGAAGTTGGAAAATACCCAGATGTTATTCTCATGCTCCTGACATCCTACTTTTTCCTGCTTGTGGCCCCATTCTGCTTTCCTCCATGCTGACAAGTATTTACAGGTTGTTTGCTGCTTCTGGTGAGCTCAGATCTGCCCATCACTGAGCCATCACCTGCGGAAGGCACTAATGGTCCTTCCACACTGATTTCAAAGTTTGAGGTTCTCATTCCAGCGTAGCTGAACAAAATGTTGTGCTTGTTCTTGGCTCCAGAACAAGTGAAACCAGGACGACCAAACACTGTCTGAGGTTGGCCATCAGAGCACGTATTGAGGTTTGCACTGTTTTGACAATAGCCAGTGCTTGAGTCTCTGCTATTGCCCTGGGTACACTGACACTGGTACTCAACCCAGTCAAACTGGTGTTAGTTCAGACACACTGGAATATGCTATGATAGCACCTATTGCTACTTACACAGAGGAAAGAGAAGTGAGTACTGGCACACTCTAGTTTTAGAAATCCCACTCAAGTAATGGAGGTAATTTAGCTACCCCACTGAGTACAGTTCTCCTCACACAACTCATGGGGAGAGGTCCCTCTGATTGGCAGGAAGGTCACACAGATGCCAGACCAGCAACCCAGCAAAAGCATGGCATGCTCCCACGCTGAGGCAGAATGAGATCTTCCAGAGTTGATGGGCTTTGGGAGAGGAAAGTATCTCCTTTCCCATCGGCAGGAGCAACTTTGAAGGTCAGCTGGGCACTCTGAGGACTCTATTGTCACATCAGAAATGTGAAAGATGATTTCTGACCTCAAATGTCTTTACATAATAAATAAAAGTACATGTCTTTCCACTGCTCCACTGTTCATTGTTAAGATTCCTGCCCAAAATTATCCAGTTTGTTTTACAATAGATTTTTTTTTAGCCAGAATGTCTTTTTTCCTTTTCCACAGAGAGACAGTGTGGGTCTGTAAATGTGCTCAGAGGACTGGCCTGGTTTTGTGATTTCTGTGTTGTTTATTTTTTCCCTAGAAACTGCATCATTTGTTTCCCTCTGGTGTTGTTTATTTTATCATGCTCTGATGGACACCGAGGTCACAGCTTTTTACATACTAGTTACTCAAAATGTTTCCAAGAGGTCATCTTGCCTGCCATCTTTCTGCCAGCTCTGTTTTTGTCAGGAGCTGCTTTAAAGGGATTTCCATTTTGGTGGCCCACCCACATGCATGAAGTCTAAATCATGGGTAGGTGGTGATTTAAACTGAGTGAAAGAAGAAAAAATATCTGCAGCCTTTATCCTATGAACTCTTCATTAATGAGCACAGAATTCACACTCTAGGTTCTGTAAACCTCATTTAGATGTGTCAATAAGAGCCAGAACCATATTAAAGGCCTGAAACTGGAAAAATAATTAAGAAGACTCAGTGCCAATTACTTTTCATCTTCAGTCTGCTGCTTACAGTTCATACCCAACTAATACTGAAAGGTCGTATTTTTTTTTCTTTTTCTTATGAGCAAGCTATTTAGATTTCTTCTTAGTGTTCTAAGAAGAGACCAGTGTATTTCAAGACAAACAGCCCATCTCTCATTTTAAATGGAAGTCAGACAAGGACAGTTCATTTTTCTTTTTAATCACAGGTGCTATTCAGAGCATTTCCTCTATTTTCCCTTACTTTTTTCCCTACTATCGCAGACAAGGCAGTGGAAATGTAATCACTTTTAATCAGGTTTAATTATGTACTTTATTCTCATTCTTTATCTCTCCCAGTTGCTAAAATTGTGAGTTTCTGTTTCATCCTGCTTCCTTTGTTGGAGCACTGTAAAGCTATCAAACAACAATATGTGCCTGCATAGACATAGGTGCCCGCCCCAGAAGTCTGCCCTGACTTTGGCATCCCTGTTTCAGCTACTCTTGCCGTGAGGATTAATGTCAGGCATGTCTTGAACCACGGTAAGTTTGTGCATTGCTGTGTGCCCTTGGAATTCCCCCACATCACAAATTCTGAAGCATCTCTCAAGCCGGTAATAGGTATGCATTGTACCTATCGTATTCATCTCAGGGGTCTGGTGCTTCAAAGAAGATGCCAGGCTAATTCTCATAAATATTCCTCAGTTTATTAATGCTGAAAGGTGTCCCTCTCATCTTTTGATTTTTCAAAGTACAGTTCTGAGGGAAAAGAGTTAGAGGCTTGGATTTTTAAAAATCCTATTGTTAAAAGTAAAATGTTCTTACTGATGCCACCGTGAAAACTTTAGATTGCTTAAATAATTATAAAAATCAATTTAATTTCAATTGTGCTTTTTCTGATTTACTTATTTTTCTTTGCTTTATGTCAGCCAGTAAGGGTCAATGAATTTACCACATATTATTTTCTATCATTTGTAACTCCAGGTTCTCATATACTTGAAAGCATTTGAATTATAAGTGCTACAGGCAAGGGTATAGCATAGTTATTTATTCATTTTAATCACTGCTGAAATAATAATCAAAAACACTGCGATGAAATATTTATATTTTATTTATACTTGTGTTTAAGTTTAAAAAAAAAAAAAAAAGCAACACAATGCAGATAGATACTTGGAATGGGGAGATCTTTTTCCCCACTCTTTCTTTAAACTGTACTGGGTGTGCCTCAGTCAATGTTCAAGGATTCATAGTGCAAATCTTCACTCCCTTTCACATCATTTTCTGGCTCCTGGTGTGCAGGGCATCATGCTGTTTCCCTCTTTTTGTAACCTATTGCCATTCTAGTGACCTTTCCTTCTTGTCTCCAGCCTCCTTAGAAGTGTGCCACAGGCCAAAAAAAAAAAAAAAAAAGAAAGGGGGAAGGATGAAAATGGAAACAGAATTGGCACTTACAGTTCCATCCAGCACATTTTTTTTCTACTCAAAAGGGAAATCTTTGTAACCTTGTCCAAAATGTTGACATATTTTCAAACAAATGTTGACAGAGGTGGGCAAACTTCAGCAAGAGTGTTTATTCTAGAGTTCTGTTTCTTACTCACTAAGACATCTTCTGTCATGATATATGCTAAGAAGTGTATATAGGCACTTTCCAGGTTGCAGTAGGGATTTAGACATTCTGATAATTTGGCCATCATTCTCCCAGTCAAATCTGAGGGAAATGTGGGTTTGCTCCTAAGGTTGGTTTCTAACAACCCAATCGAAACTGGCTGTGGGCAAGGTCATTTAACAGCTGAACGGCCATCATTGCTTTCTGAGTGAGCAAAGTTATAATAGACGGGAGGTGGAGTGAGTCACAGCTATTGAAAGCATAAAGTTAAAAAAGAGCTTTTAGACAGCTGTACTATCAGGAGAGGCAAAAAAAAAACCCATACATATTGAGTTGCTGTAGCGTAGATCTAGTGAGCCTGTTATTCATGGGCAGAAGGTCCACAGCAGGCTGTGCCAGGTTATTTTCATTAAGACTGGAGGAATCTAATGAATGTAGAGGCAGCGGAGCTTGTTTGTCAGGGACAGAGATGCTTTCAATTTGAAATGGGAACTTTGAAAATATAGGGATGGCATGAGCCAGAGGTGAAATTCTGGCTCTGTTCATGATTTGAAGGAAATGGGATTTTTCCTTTGACTTCAAGGAAGCCAGGAATTTGTGCCAGAAAACTACTACATCTAACGTTGTAAAATGTATCAGTCACACAGGCAAAGAATAGATTTAGCTGATGCAGAATTTGTCATATAGCAATGCTGTTGCATCTGTCACAGCGCCTGAAGATGAGAAAGTACTAGCAACAACAACAGAAATTGAATCTGTGTCTCTCTTGTGACAAATGTCACCTGAGTTAGCTATATGTGTGATTTTGACTGAAAATCTGAAACTGGAAACGGATAATGGAGTTGTTTATTCTTTGGCACTTGGTGAAAACTGCTGTACTTTAAATCAACTGTTGATATTTTTTATATGATTAACAAGGATTTTAAGGTTCATGAGGAATGACCGAGGCTGTTATCCCCGTGCGGCACTATAAAAAGGATTTTATTTTTAATCCTGTGAAGGGCACCGCGAATTGCTTTGGTGGCTTTGACAAAATAACAGCTGTGGTGACTGACGGTTCTCCAGCTGTGTGGGGGGGAGGCAGCAGCTTTATTGGTTTACTTAAAAAGAAATATGGAGTGAACTTCCTACCTTTTCAGTGAATGAGGCACTGAAAAGCCTTGTGCAGGAAGGTACTAGAACTGGCAAATGTCAGGAAAGTTGTTAAAGTGATTAACCTTGTTAGAGAGGGAGTGAAGCTTTCAGCATCTACCGCTCTGTCTCTGCCACAAAAGTTGCTGAGAACACAGTTTAGGGATTGGTTTCTTCAAAAGTGTAAAAAGAGGTATTTTGAGAAATGAGAAATATTTTGTCCTTAAAGAATTAAATGTTAATTTTTTTACAATAAAGCCTTCTGGAGTCAATAAACCATTGCCAGACCTTATCAGCACAAATTGTTCACTGCTGTTGTTTTACGTGACTTGGAATTTGCTTATAACGTAATTCTTACCTCAAGTTGACTTTTAATAGAATCTTTAAAGATATTGGAAAATACATGGATGGAAGACAACCCCCTCTCCAATATATTTCTGCTTGAACACCAGATGAAAAATGAGTTATCTATAGAAGTTGTTAATGTAATTTGGGGTTTTATTTGTTGTTGTTTTGTTTTTGGTGTAGCTGGGCTAAAATACTAACCACTGCCCTTTTTCATATCACAACATGAATGGATGCATTTTGTTCTTGGAGACAGGGATACTATAGACCATGCACAGGAAAAAATTGTATTGATTCAGCAATTCTTGCAATCAGCCCTGAAGGACATGGCATGATACCCAGCATCCATGTTTCCACTGTCTTACTTACACTATGAAGTTTGAGCATGCAAGCAATGTTAGATATCGAGTTACATGTTTCAATTTGGACATGGCTGAAGTAAGGCATTACTTTTATCCACGGGGATGGAGTACAGAGAGCTGCATAATCGGCTCTTCATTGTCCATCTGCAAATTAATAGCCTCTGGAAGGTAGGAGGAAAATGACAGAAAATGTGGTTAATGGGAACTGCACCGATAAATGTTCCCCAAAAATTAGCGGAGTCTGCTTCAAAAAATAAAATAAAATAAAACCTTTGTTCGATTTCAAAAGAAACCTCTTAAGTGGAAGAACTTCCTCTGAGTTTTGAATGCGATGAGTGAAGTGAAAAAGCGTAGATGAATCTGTATGCTTTTACCTCATATGAACCCAGACAGAAGTATCAATACAGATTTAGGTAACACAGTAACAGAGAAAACTCTTGAGGTAATCTTACCACCAAAGTCTTTCTTACTGGGCTAGAAATAAATGCTTCTGTTTTTCAGAGGCAACGTTGTTTTTGTTGGCATTTTTGGAATGCTAACCATCCTTCTAAATGATTAGCTGATTAGCTGTAATAGGCTATTGTGGGAAGAAATGGGGGAAATGAAATCAAACCAATATTCTTTCCTTTTAATCCAATTTTATGTCCATGGTCTTGATTTTTTTTTTTTTTTTTTTTTTTTTTCCTCTAGTTTAAGAGTCTTATTTTGGTTGTAGGCCATAGCAGTATTACAAAAAGATCATTTGGCTTTTCACTATAAGTAATTTCTGTTCTAAAGGAATTCCTTCCACCTGCAGAAAATGCTGGTATAAATAAGACCAGACAAGTGATTGTGCCTTTCTTGAGAATTACTGGTGCTATAAATTTTAGTTAATCCCAGACTCAAGCAGTAAGCACTCTAATGCTCCAGGCCTTTAAACACGTGAATAGCTCCACTAAAAACAGCAACAATTTGTGTGTGTTTAAACCAAAGTACCAGCCTAAGTATTTATATGATCAGGATCTAAGGATAAACGTATTACCAAAGTAGCTCAAACCCCTAATTTCAGACCTGCAATACTGGTATTGTTTGACTGTATTGTTACACTTGGATTGTCTTACCTGTTAACAACAGGACCTCTGAAAAGGCACAGCATAGCTTTCATGTCTTGCCTATTAACACTACAGAATAAGATATTTATGCTATGTCTCAGTAAAGCTGTACTTTCTGCCCACAAAGAGGACACCGCATTCATCTCCTCCTATCCCCAGAACAGGTAGAGTTGCTCATATCAACACAAACCACCTGCCAAAATTTTGTGGTCACTGTAAATTCCAGAAAGCTGGTACTTCAACACACTTCTTTACATTCCAGCAGCACTTGTCTGCCAAAGGCACTTGTTTATAATCACAATCAAACCACTCACCTGCTTCTAACATGTTATTTCTGATGCTGTAGACTGTAAGCAAGACTGAATGTGAAAGGCTGCAGACCAACTGTAACTGCTCTAAGTTTTAGGGAATTGTGTATTTAAGGAAAGCAAACAAACCTGAGTTCATCATGCTTGTAGTAAGTGACTCAAGTGTATATGGATTTTGCTTCTTTTCATAACTGTTTGTTTTGCTACTTGTGTTTTGTGCTCAATAAAATGGCAGTCTGAAGAGGTTGTTTTTTAATGACTAATATGACCTTTTATCTAAAAGTACACATGAAAGACCTTGTAAAGAAGGAAAGGGAAGGTGTAGCTGAAATGCTAAGTCACAGCCTGAGCCAGTGATTGAGCACCTGGTGAGAAGGCAGGGCCAACCCAGGGGAGCACAGGTGCATGCAGTGCAGCTGAGTGACCAGAAGGGATGCAGCCAGGATCCTCCCCTTCCCATCCCTCATTTAAGTGTTGGCAGTGGAGGCAAAGGCATTTTGCTGGAGGTCCCTGCCTACCTGTGGCCCTTCAAAGGTAAGCACTTCTTTTTCTTTTGTTTCTGTGGTTGCTGCATTTAGGCTTGATCTCATTTGCTGTAGCCTGGGATTGTGCTACTCTCACTGTGTTTTCTATCACGTTATAGTATTACAGCAGGTAAAAACAGCTAAGGTGATTGTTATCTTCTTCTGTCAAAGAAAAGTGTGAGATGGCAGAAAGGGTGCTTTTCTCCATGTAGGACATAAGCATCACTAATTGTATCTGTTGCTTCAAGATATATCGTGTTTTAGTGGTTCTCTGATGATGAAAGACCCCCCCTTAATACTGTTGTATGAAAGAGATCTTAACACGTAGCTGGGAAAAGTCTGGAATGCTTCTCTTTCTAGAGGTTCATCTTCTAAACCTGCTGATATTTCTTTTGGAATGAAAGACTGGCAGAGGTATATTTTTATGCGTAACACATGACTGTGTATGAAAGACTGGCAGAGGTATATTTGCACACAACTGCGTTAGACTGCTCCACGTAAAATCCTGACCTGCTATAGCCTGGTAGGGCTAGCTGAAGTTGAGACGAATAATCTGTTCAGTTTGGTCTTTCAGGAGTATGAACTGGAGAAAAAGCTGGTAGTCTAAGTGGCATGTAGGAATTCTTTGTTTTCTAATTAATCTAGATGTAATCTATTTTCTTTTATAAAACTGTGATGGATTTACCTTTACTAAATGCCTTATTTATGCCATGTGCAACATATCTTTAGATTTCCAGGAGATTTCTAACTCAAATGCTGTTTTTACAAAGGCATTTGCAGATCATCTCAAAGAGCTTGTTAGTAGCATCTGTCTTTTTCCAATGGTTGTGGAACTGTCCTATAGGGCTGTGTAGTACCTTCGAAAACCTCAGATTGAGCAGCAAGCAAGAAAAAAAAAAAAAGCTGGTGTGGAGTCTGGGTGCAGACTTTAGGGGAGGAAATTGACTAGGGGAGGAAATACCTTACTGCAGATATGGTCACGTCCAACTGCAGAACTGATGGGAGAGTGAGGGCAGTAGACATTTGAGTAGTAAAGTTTTTGGTAATACGGGGACCTGAGTACAAACTGTAATAGGCTGCTCAAGAACCAGCTGTGAGCTCATTCCATGATTGGACCTGACCAGACTCAGGTGTCTGTGGTTCAGGCTTGCTGATTACAGCCTCTCAGCAGAAAAACATCTGAAATAACTAATGACTTGAGTTGCTTCGAAGCACCCAGCTTGAGTCTCATGATTGGGCTAAATCTTCCAAAAGACTCTAGCATATAGCCCTTGAAAATCGAGATTCAATTTTTAGCACCTCTGTTTAATTCTTCAGATTGAGAAGGGAGTGTTGGGGTTTGTAGCTTACTTCCTTCAATGGAAGATTTTGAAATTGTGACCTTTACTCTTAGTACCTCCTGAACCATCTTCTGTGTGAAGAGAGGATATAAATTATTGCGGACTCATCTGAGGATTTACAGCCCTTTAATCATTTACTGTCTGACCCACAGCATTTGCCTTGAAATGTAAGGGCTGATTTGAAGCTTTCTCATATAGCAGGTGTTGAGTTCCTATCTAGAGTGAACAAACACTGTGTGCAGGGGGGTAAATATTTTTTGTCAGTGCATTGGAGTATCTGGATTTATGACTGCTGATGGTCTTGGGTCTTCAGCCCTTTTGTGTGAACATTTGAGTGATTTGATTTACTGGTAGTGCTGGTAAGAAGATGATTTCAGAACTGGAATGGCTGGTTATGGGGTGCTTTATATCAATATATAACAAAAATCCTCATGGCCTTGCTTGGTACTCATTACAAGTCTCTTGTCCTTATTTTCATCTTATGGTTCTTTTGCTTCCCTCCTTCAAGTGCCTCCCTGTGCTCATTCAGACCAAGAGCTCTGTTCAAGTACTGTATTTTAATATTTCTCTCTTCTCTGGGGAAAAGAAAAAAATCAATGATGGGGAAAAGTAGAGCAGCAGGGAACTGACCTGGCTATACTTTAAGCCAGTGATGTCTGTGATAAGAATCTGTTGAACCGTGTTTTAATCTAACTTAATGTAAGTATAACTGCAAAAAAAGACAAATGTGCTTAATTATAATGTGTTCTGTTAGACTTCATCTTATCCGGAATGCTCAGGCAGATGAAAGCACTTTATGAAGGGTACATACCACCATATTCAAGTCTGTAAGTCTTCATCTTAATCACTTGCATAATGCAATGGCAACACGTACACAGAAGTATCTGATTAGAATTTTAATTTGTTACAGTAAAGCTAGCTCCTGTGTGCAGGTACTGAAGCTTGTAAAATGGATGATGGACACTTAATTTAGCACATGTGCTCCTATCTGTTAGTGTATCAATCATGTTAATCTTTTGGAATGTTAAAATATAAGACCCTCTGTAGACATTGTTCTGCAGTTCAGATGGTTATTGAAATTATTTAAATGCTGTGCTTGTTTCTGTAAAAATTCCTATGTTAAAAAAGTAAGGTCATGTTGCTAAAGCAGTCCATATATTTGTGGGAGGTTCAGGTTCAGCCCTCTGCTTGGAGACAGACAAGCACATCAAGCTGGTTGCTTTGTCTCCGTGGCTTTGTTGTAAAAGTCCACCTGGAAGGAACCAGAGGAACCAGAAAGGTTCCCAAGGAGACCCTAGAGGTCCCTTCTCTCAGAAGTCTTTCCTTTTTGGAAGCCTAATCCAAATACAAAGTGAATTTCTCCCTAAGTGAATCAACATCTTTCTAACAATGAAAGAGTTCTGATGCCATCAAGCATCACTTTGTGAATGAAAAGCAACAGCATTAAGATAGACACTTAAATTGTAACAAAAGGTGTAGTAATTGGACAGGACAAAACACAGATCTGAATGATCTGAATTTCCTTCTACCTTCGTTTATCCAGAACTGCAGAGGTGGTTTTAATACATACATCTGCTGAAGGATGCAAGTTAATATCTCATCTTTGGGGTGTCAGTTTTTCTAAGATCACAGTGGTATTCTTTTGCAAATGTAGGGCTTGCCGACACCTGTTCTGTGTGATCATTACAGCTGTAGAAGGAGCAAAAAGGATGTGGTTTCTGTATCTCCAAATGTAGAACTGAGTGACATAGTTTAGTAAGCATGATGATGGGTTGATGGTTGAACTACGTGATCTTTTCCAGCTTCAACAATTCTATGAAACAGTGCTGCCAAATTTCTGGAAATTCTACATGTAGTTTTGCAGCAAATCATTGATTTGATGGCAAGTTAATGTAGTCACAGGGAAGTTGCTATTTTCATAAATTCTGTGATCTTTGAGATGGAGACCTTTTTGTTTCACTATGTAGAGGCCATTTTGTTCCCCTTCTGGAAAGAAGATGCGTGACTTTCACTTTACCTCCTACCAATAAAGAAACCCTGAAGCTGTGACTTGGTGTAACTCTTTCAGCTGAAAGGCAGCTCCTGCACTATCAAGTTTATAATTGTAAAGGACACTGCAGTGTTGATGGAGGCAAAAAAAAATATTTTGCCTAGAGAGTTTTCTATATTTTCTTATGAATGACAACAACATGATCTTCTGAAGACAGAAACTGTTGTTACTGCAACTAATTGGTATTTGTCTGCCTTCTATGCACGTTATATCGCATCTTTGTGTTTCATTTTGGGTGGCAGGATTTTTTGTTTTCCAGAGTGAAACTTGGGCTAGGTCAATTCAAATTACTGGAATTATGGTTCCATAGATCCTGTTTGCATTCTGTATTAAGAACACCCCAAAAAATCAATCGTCGTATAAAGGCACTTGTTGCTGGATTCTCTCTTTACTTCACCCGCTTTCTGTCTGTTTGAAAGGAATTAATGAGGCATAGATCACAAGCTGATGTTGTAGCTGTTCAAGGGCTTTCTTCTTCTGCTTAACTCCACTAAATAAGGACCGTTAAATCTCTGCTAATTTCTAAATATTAAAACTGCACTTAAAAGTATTTTCTCATTTATCTGTGACTAACCATAAAATGTAATATTTTCACCATGACTGTGGTGAAAATGCCCGTGAAACTTGTCGTCTTTGTCCTAAGCATATACAGTGTTGTAATAATGGATGTTATCCTCCTGAAATACTTCTGTTTTCTATTTAATTTGCATGCATGAATTATTATACCAATTTTGGTTATCAGTAAATTACTAGGTTTTTTTATGGGAGTGATGCATACCAGAGCTGAAGCCTTCTGCATCCTGTGACCTAAAAGTCATTCTGACAGAGATGCTTAACTGTTTTCTAACTACCTCATTTCTAAGTGCAAATGACCTTTATAAAAGGTGTTGAAATGACAGTGCTGAAGAATGGATCCCCATTAATCTTTCCAAGAGACTTCTGTATTGGCTAGAGATAGCAAAGGTACAGTAAGCTCATGTAGTACTGCTACTGTGGAACATGCAAATGTACCATTGACAGAGTGTATGAAAGATAAATATCGACTGAGTTTTCAGCTGCAGGTTTAGTCAAAACTTAATTTTTGTCTGAAATTGCCCTGGAGTGTGCCTAGAGAAGGCCAGCAGAGCTGATGAGGTATCTAGAGCACAGGTCTTATAGGGGGTGGTTGAGGGAACTGGGTTGTTCATTCTGGAGAAGAGGAGGCTCAGGGGTGACCTTATTGTTCTCTACAGTGTCCTGAAAGGGGGTTGGAGTGAGGTGGAGGTCAGCTTCTCCCAGGTAGCAGCAATAGGACTAGAGGTGATGGACTTAAATTGCTTCCAGGGAATGTTCAGGTTGGGTATTAGGAATAATTTCTGTTCAGAAACAGTGCTGAGGTATTGGAACAGGCTGTTGCCAGGGAGTTGGTAGAGCCTCCATCCCTGCAGGTATTCAAGAAATGTATAGATGTGGCACTGTGGGACATGGTTAATGAGCATGGTGGTGATAGGTTGATGATTGGACTAGATCTCTAAGATATCTTTTCCAATGTGAATGACTTTAAGTCAAAATACCTAAAAGCATTTTCCAGACCAACAGCAGGGGGGACCTGAACTGGGGCAAAATATTTTGAGTACTGTTTCCAATGGATTCTTAAAACCATTTACCCCAGGAGCTCCTGGAAAGTTCTTAATGCACTGGATATAGAAACTAAGATCCACCCACAGGGGGAATATTAGTTCTGCTTTGCATGTGTTTCCGATATGGAAACTGACAACATGGCAGAAATGTTGTGAAGGGGCAGGGATAATTGGTATCTCCAGTGTGAAGTTTGTGCTTCTCTAGAGGAAAACGCATGGTGCAGGTTTCACCGAGCCTAGTATTGAAGTATCTGGTATGAAACTGAAAATGCTAAATAAAATGTTTTTTTATCATGAAGCTCTCAAAGCACTGGGAAATACAGATGTCAGAAAAAGAGTTCAGTGTGAGGCACATGGTTCTTTCATTCTATTTCTTCTTTCTATTTAAATATTTGTTGTGTGTTTGTTACACTGAAGTGTAATAAGGTTTGAAGCTTCGTGCTATTTTTAATACCTCCTGAATCAGCCTGCAAGACTTAAATGGGTTGTAGGAAGCTCTCTGTTCTCCATCTGAATGGATATTAAGGAAAACAAAGACCAGCCCTGTTGGGCAAATACTTGTATTTATAAGCATAGAAGAATCCTACTAAAAGGGCAGGGAAAGCTAGTGTGGCAATGCAAATTAAGGAAAAAAGTTCCAGCATAATTAGTTTTATGATATGTTGGCTGAAGTGGAGATCTGAAAATGAATGCTGTTCTTCCTCCCTTTTGTATCTTCATGGCCCAAGAAGTAAAAACTTTTTTGGTGCTTTTAATTTCAAATCCCTAGCCAAAGTAGTAACATGGAGTTAATTGCAAATGAAGGGAGGAGAGGGCTCATTAGGGAGTGCCTGCTGCTGCTGAATTGCAGGCAGACAGGTTTATTCAATGCTGACACTGAGCAGGACCTGGTGTGCTTTAGAAAACTTCTCTTCCTGGAGCCCCTGGAAGTGCCAGCAATGGCTAGCATGTCAAAGACAGATATATGCTTATTTGTATACACACACTCATGTAAACGCTTAAATATGCTTCTGCACAAAATTGAGAAGACTATAGTCTATTCTATGTACATTTTTTCCTTGCACTCTGAACTGAGAAATATTTTGTTATCAGAATAGTATTTTACATGCTTTTCTTTGTGCTTCTCGAAAGAAATTTTGATATGCGAAGTGCTTTGTCTACTTCCAAGTATTTTTCTGCTGAGTACTTGTCTAGCTGTATGCTTCTGTCTTATGGAAGAAGACCAGATTTGTATCAAAGAAGGCAATGCCTCCTGGTTTCTTGCATTTATCAGATGTTATGTGCAGATGGAGATGCAGTGGAGAACTTCTCTGTTCATTTGCTTCTTTAAATATGTAAATTCACTCCTGTTTGGAACAGCAGGATAGGAAGTATTTTGAGGGTGAAGCAAAGGTACTACCTACTTTTGTAGTTCATTGTTGTACAAGGGAAAGTTGAAAGTATAAAGCTGTACACAGCCATGAAACAAAGCTGTGTTAGGGTTTTGTGGCTTGTTTCCATCTAAAAGGAGCAGGGAAGAAAAAGGGAAAACTGAGAAAGACACATTAGAAGGAAAACAGAACTATGATAAATGTATCGTGTCTCGAGTAATCTCAGAAATAGGTTTGGCATTCTCTGATGAAGATATTATGTTATTGGACAAGTTTAAAACAATTTTTTGCCAACTTTTTTTGCATCTTCAGTTCTCTAATAGGTATACATGTAATGTAAAAATCCTATCTACTGTCTTATCTGATTCTTACTCTAAAGTAGCAGAACTGGTATAGGTCTAGGCCAAAAAACACTTCGATACATCATCTGTTCTGAGGTGCACATCTCAGAAAATAAGAATTGTTTGGAAGCGTGCCTTCACTTTGTTTTGATGCTTAATGCTTGGAACAGATCCATGGCTGATATGCATGCATTAAATGTAATGCAAGAGCTTCTTTATGGTTAAACGTTTCTGTATGGGAGGTGTTTTTAGTATACTTCTGGTTCCACTTCATCCATTCCTTTGTTGTCTGTCTTTTCAAAATTGAAGACAAGCACTGCTTCATTTCTAATATGCGCTAAAATGTGCTCTAAAGCATTTGTTATTATTCGCAGTATTCTGCATAATTCTAACCAACATTCCACTATTATAACTGTTTTTACCAAACAGCTACATATTTTTATCCTAAGTAAATATTTTTCACATATATCTGGAATGTATTACACAATCTGAAGATGTACAAACAGATTCTAACTTTTCCAAAAGAAAATTATCCTAATGAACAGTGATGTCAATAGCCCAATTATTTCTAAATTTCCTTTTGCTCTGAAGTGAAAACATCTGCTTTCTTTCCTTAAGCCTTAGTTGCAGTGAGATAAAACAACAAACAGAGAATTGAGCTGCAGTCTAATGCTGGAAGCTATGTCTCTAACCTTGGAAAATCAGGATTTACAAAATGCTACCTTGCTGCATCTTCTACTCCTTACTCTTGCCCCCAGACACACCAATAGCCAGGTAATCAAAACGCCTACTTGGAGTGCAGAAAACCACAGGCCATTTAAATCAAGAAGGCCATCTGAATTTTAGTAGGAAACCAGCCTTTCCATTGCCAGTCTTCCCCACTCCTTCCTTCTGTCGTCTGTCTTGTTTGGCTAGCTCTGCTTTTCAGGCTAGAAAATCTTGCCATTTGGATTTCAAAAAAGTAGTGGACTTCTGTTTCTATGAAGAGAATCCATTATTTCATGAAATAAGTTCTCTGTGAGGGTTTTGGGGTTCAATTAATGGTGCAACTTAGTTTTGCTGGATGGGGGAATGCTGCTTCAGTGGCACTGAGAAAGATGTTTCTCAAAGGTGATCATCCCTGAGGTCTTTTTTCCTTCCCTTCATATTTGAGTGATGAGGTACTTAATGAATGACTTGGAACAAATGTTTATTTATCCCTGGTTTTCTGATGGGTTTAAGAAGCTCATTATCTTGCATGGGTGCTCACTTCTTAACTGAGGAATTTGTGAAGTAAGAGATTGGGATTTTATTTTGATTTGGTTTGTTGTTTTAGTTAGGTAATGTAGTGAGCAAGGTGCAGTAACCGGTAAAGAGAAACTCAAGCTTTTTCTGTCTGCACAGCATTTACATGGATGATGCTCAGTCGTGTTCACTAGTCAGTAAGTCTTGGGTATCTTGATTTTTCTTCACAGAAGTGTATGCACATCTGTCCTTCTGCCATTTTCTATAAAGTTTCTCACCAGTGGAAATAAAACTCTTCCAAGTAATGGTTATTGTAACAGAGTTAACAAATCTATGCTCTGTAGGCACACCCTAGAGTATCATAATCTCTTTTGAGGTTTTTCTGGCTCATAATGGCCTGAGGTGTGATGTTTCATTATGGCCAAACATGCATCTTATGGTTTACTTTAAGACCTTTGCTACTGGGGGCAGAGACTGAATTTGTTCCAAATTAGTCTTTTTCTTGTAGTATTCTCCCCTCCAGCTATTTAGCAGTTTGGACTGTTACACTCACTGAAGATATAACAATTACAATCACTGTTGCAAAATATTCCATAAAGGAACAAACATCAAAGACTCTATTTCTGTGTCCCAGTTTTAGGGACTTTGCATATGTGTACACCAAAATTTAATAGACTAAATGGCAAGAAATTGGAATCTTTCCTGACAGTCATCAATCAATGACCTAGTAAAATTGATTTAGGGACAGAAAGGCTTAGGAGAATGTTGTTACTACACCATTATAGCGACATGAAGAGTTCCCAGTTGGACACCTGACTACTAAAGATTATTTTTATGGGAGAGTCTTGGACACATTATCTGTTCTATTCTGCACTGAATAGGTCTGTAGGATCTTGCCAATATATTGATCCTAGCTCCAGTCTCATGGTGGGCATTAACTTTTATTCTTGCCCCCTATGTTTTGCATATATTTGAAAAAGCAGAAATAATCTTACCAGCAAGACCACTTAATAAGCCTACTTAGCCTCAGAGCCTGCATCAACTGTGCAGGAGTGACTTGCATTTTCTATAACTCTTCAGCTATAGAAGCGCAAGTCTTCTCTGAGCACTTCTAACAAGATCAGAGGCTGTGGTGTGTTTGTTTTCATTTTGTTTTTTCATTGTTTTTACACCAAAATTGACAACTTCTCTTTCTTCTAATAAGAAAACATCTTTTTTCTTTCCCACTTTCAAGCAAGACATTCCTGTCCCCCAGCTTTCCTCTGTTCTATTGCTGATTTGTACTTTGCAGAGTGCCTGGGTAGGTGGAGCTTTTAAGGGATTAAATTTTTTTTTTAAAGGGTGATACTTTTCATTTGGAGGTTGGAAAGATAATATAACATCTAGAAGCACTATCTTTTTAATATACAAGATAAAAAAAAAAAGTGGAGCATGTCCATTAAGCTTTTGTTTGTGCTACAGAGCCAGTTGTGGGTATAACAAAATAAATGTGACTTAGTCATGTTTTTAACCCAGGCACTCTTCTTCTTGTTGTGTGAGAGAGTATATAGCAAAAAAAAAAGGGGGTTGATATGTTCAGTACTTATCTGAGTCACTAAGTGCATGTTCTCAGAAGTTTGTTAATACTGATTTACTTGCACCAAAAGCCCCATATAAAAATGATTGGGTACAGGATGTTACACTGGCCGAGGGAGAGGGGGTTCACAATATGCATCTTGCATATTATTTTTTTTCTAAGTGAGGTTTCTTGGAAAAATGTGATGTAGCATCTGGGTACAATAGCTGTTCTAAGTAGTAACTAAAAGGATAAATGAAGCAGATTGATCTAAATCTCTTTTGCCCTGTTTAGAACAGCCTGATTAAAGAACTTTTGTATTTAAAAAGAAGGTAATCACCATTTTCAAGTGAACTGAACTGGGAGGAGGGTACAAGTGGTTATGCCCTTTAGGCACCTCCTGTCAGCGGGTGCAAAGCACGCAGAGTGGTGTAACTCTGTCATACAAAAACATGTATATTCATAAAATATACACATTCTTCTCCACAGTTCTTTCTTTTCCCATCTTCACAACTTTCTTCTGCAAAATAAGGTGGAGCTTTGCAACTTCTTCACTTCTTGTGCCCTTAAAAGAGGAGGAAATTTCACTCAGGCACCAGTCACTTTTCAAAATAAATCATTACCATGAATTCATAGAGAATCAAAGTTTTATCAATATTAGCAAAAAGTGATCTCTTACTGATTATGGTGCTTGTAACTTGAAGGTGATGTGGGGTGAAATCTGAGGCCTTTTGACTCACTGCCTATGGTCACACACACACTCATACTAACCTAGGAGAAAACATGACTGGAGTCATCTCAGTGGTACAGTAGAAGTTAAAATATTCACTGCCACTATTTAGAGAAAAACGAAGTTGGTTCTGCTGATGAGGCACCTGACACTTCCAGGATGGGGGCAAGCATCTTGGTGACCAACAAATCTCTAAGTCATCATGTGTGATCATGCATCTACCACTGCAATTGGAGTGATGCTGTTCTCAGTTTCTCTTGTGTGTACCCATAAATTGCAGTCTTTTTAAAAACATAAAATAGTGGAAAAATGGCCAGATTCTTGTTTGCTATACTGCGTGTGCTGGTCCCCAGGTATATCTGAAAATTAGTGAATTTGACTTTGCAGGTGAATTACGCTGTTTTTCCTTGTATAGAATTATAACTTAATGAATCTTTCATTCCTGCAAGAGTAACTGAAAATAGGTCATCTAAATTCTCCATTACTATACTGTATGTGCCCATCAGATACTGAAAAAACTGAGACATGTCAGTTAAATACTGCAGACAATGTATTATGCACATCAATCAGTGACTGGAAACAGTGTCCAAAATGTTATTTATTGCAAGTTTTCATCAAATATGCAGTATTCTAATGATTGACACATTACTAAGATAGACACTTTGGTGAAAAATGATACAGAAGAAGATTAAAAAAGATTGCAGTCTACTTGGTCGGAAAATGTGGTTTAATTTAAAAATCATATAATTGTTATGGGAAGAGTCATATAAATCAAATATTTCAATGTTGACAAGATTTTTATCAAGCTTTCTAGTTCTCCATTGTCTCCCACTATCACCTAGTGAGAGTGTATATTAAAGCCAATTTCCAGGCTGTTGCAGTAAGAATAATGATGCAAGTTTTCCTTTTTCCCTTCCATTATCAGGAAGGTTTCACCCTATTTATTTGACCAACGTTGGTGTGAATAGGGCAAAGTGTGTGAATATTAAGAAACCATTCACTTCACCCATGAACTTTCATAAAGTATATTGCCCTTGACATAGCCACAGTTCTTGTGAAATCAATATAAAGGTTCAGTCCAAATTCTTTTCCTCTGTAGTTCAGTGAATCAGCTGAGCGGAAGAATCCCTTATTTTTCTTATAACAGAATGAACCAGTAACACAGTCTGCATGGAAAATGGACAGAAGTATTATAGCAAAAGCCTTTCAGTATCCCTTCACCTTCTCCACATCTCTCACACAGGCAGCCATAAGCATGCACCAGTTGATTTGATTTTTCTCCCATTTAGTAAGTTTTGTGTGTTAATTGGCCATTGTACATGGGTTAGCTCTCATTTTTTAAGTTTACATAAAGGAAGCTCTGTGTACACTATCATTCTTGTATAATCTTCAGAAAATGATGAGGTTTTAGAAGCGGAAGATTGTATTTTAAGCCTGAGTGTCTCTGCAGGCCAGTGAAGAATGAGTGTCAGTGAGATTTTGAAAGGGAAGATGGTAACATACAAAAGATTCAGGCATTGCCTACAGTCTGAGCTAACCAAAGATGAAGGAAGCCTGAGGACTTTTTTTATTCTCAGCAGCAGTTCCTGATAAGATGGTGAATCACTTTTACAGAGCAATTTGACAACAAAATGCAGTACTTTCTGGAGTAAGAAGTGCATTCTGAACACCTAGAGAATACCTTGTAGGTAACGTTTCCCAATAACCCTCACAAACCAAAGTGACATCTGTGAGAAGGTTAGCAGTAAGGAGTGAAACTTGTGACAAATAGGGCTTGCAACAGAGCACAAGAACTGGCTCTTCTTGGAGTTAGTAACTTTTAAATAGAGGGCTTGTGTGCCAGTTCCCTAAAATTAAAAATGGATCCAAAGGAAATGACTTCCCAGAGAACAAGCCGGCCACTTTGGACTGACTGGACACAAGCCATCAACACAGCTGCCTGTGGCTGCAGCCAATTGCTGGTCTGCATGCTGCTAAGGGAGTGCAGTATCTCCCATAGAGCAGCAAACATATGGACCTTGCAACAGATAGCTCCAACAGGATGAGAAAAACATAGCAGCAAATCCCCAGGATTTGTTCTGTTTAATTATGGTGGACGGCAGAACTTCAAATACCAAGGATGCATGTCTAAGATGTGTGAATAAGGAAAGAGGAGATAGTTGCCAGGAAGGTATGCAGTCCTCCTTAGCCCTGTGTCATGGACTCTTTTTGCATGAGGCTGTTTCTCATGTTGTTGACTGAGAGTATTTTGAAATGACATATATTTCCATCCTGTGAGTAAACTCTAAAATACATAAGCAAGCTGAAGCAATCTGTACGGTGCCAGCAGGGAAAATGTAGCATTGATTTTTCTTCTGCTCTTACCTGAAGCGCTCAGAAATAGGAAAACAAAAGCCCAGTGAGGATTTTGTTCTTGGTCACAAATAATCATTATTTTCACGAACAGAAGAGAGTAGTTTTAAAAGCATGGCTTAGAGATGTTATTATTTTGTAGCTGTTCTTTTGCACAGATTATAAATAGAGCTGCTCACCATCTAATGTTGGTTGAAATTAGTGTCAGATTTTCCTGTGACACTTGTGACCTGGAGAGTGAGAACTGTGAGTTCTAGTTTGGGAAGATATGACTTATACTCTCCCTGCATGTACAACAGTACCTGAACTACCCACTCTTTGTTAAGCTCTCACAAGGAAGGATTAAAAAAAAAAAAAAAAAAAAAAAAAACCTGCAAAATACTGCATTATGGGTGTACTTTGCAAGACTGCTTAGTTTTACTATGAAGGTTTCTTTGGAAATATGCAGCCATTTCTATTTATCACAAAATACTTAAGACTATGTGTGTCCTGTTTTTTTTTTTCCACAGTAATCTGATCAAAGGTGACTTGCATAATACATTTAAATATTGGTTGTTCCAGAATGGAAGAAAGACTGTGACTGAGTTTTTGCTGTTTATGCTCTGCCAAATTCAAGTGGATACTTCAATGTTCAGGCCAATTTTTTTTTGTTTTGATTAGTGCCACAAGCCCATGCTGTCTGCTAACAGGAGATGGGCATTCTTTTTCTTTTTCTGAACATGCTTTTTTCATTGTTTTCCAAACTGCATCTCTATGAAAAGAATACAGATATCAGTGTTTGGTTTTGTTTGTCATGAACTATTTGCAAATAGCTGTTCTAATGCTCACTTCTTTCTTTACAGTATTTCATATCTGCTCACAAAGCAGGGAAATCAGAAAGAAGTCCTTGGTAATAGTGTAAAGTTAGCTTGTGATAATCTTGTTCAAGTATGCTTTTTATCTATAAGTGGCAGTAGAGTGTGATCCACATAAAATTCCTTTACATTGAATGAAATCACATCTGGATGACCAACAAGTTAGGCTTTGTAATCTGTAAGTGAGATTTAAGAAATAATTCTCACATTACATACATTTTTCTACCTATCTCTGCACAATAATCCCAAATGTCTGAGAGCAGCATCTTCTCTAGCCTTCTTGGTGTGGTTGTTTTAAAAACTCAAAGGCCACTATGATAGCCAGTATTTTCCATCAGTGCCAGTCCTTCCATTGACCCTCTTAACTATAGGGTTAGTCATATTTCTCCCTGGGCTGGGAAATAGCTTTGGGATAGCCTGGCACAAGGAAGTCTGGAGTTTGCCAAGCTTCTGAACACAATATTCCCAGTCCTGCACTCTCAAAGTTGAAGGAAGATGGTTGAGCAGGGGATTCGAAGAGCAGCTGCAAGGTAGCAAAATGCTATGGAGTCAACGACTTGAGTTTTATGTTTACTGGAGCTGAGGACAGACTCAGATGGAAGCTTTGTCTTCAGTGCCAGAAAAGGAGATGAAAAAATAGTGTGTACTTTTCCCAAGATAAAATGTATTAGCTATCTAGCTATAAAATCCTATGCAAACAAGACACCTGGAGTTTCTAACAGAAGTTCATGTAAAACTACATATCCTTTACTTCTAAGCTCATCTGGCTTAGTTATGTAATTGCAAAAAAAAAAAACCACTGTTTTATTGACTAGGACTTTTACTTCCAGATATAGTTGATGCATGTCTACTCTATTGCTTTAAAAAAAAAAAAAAAAAAGGGTTTTGTTTTTGTTCTTTTTTTATTTATATATATTTATTTTTTCCTTCTTGGGAGTATACATTCTCATTACCCCCTCAAGAAGTGCTGCAGATGGTTTCTATCTCTTTTTGTCTGCCTCTATAATAAGATCAATTAAATGGACACCTCTTGCCTCCTGCCTCACTGTTCTGTTTTCTGTTCTTTTACTTTTAACCACTTTTCCTCTCTACAGAAGCTAGAAAATCTTCCTGAATTTCTTTCAACTAAACTGGCAATAAAATGTTGTCTTTGTTCCTTGGAGGCTCATTTTTTTTTTTTTTTTTTTTAGTTCCCCACCCTACCCCTCCCATCCCAGCAAAGAATCTCTGAATTGTGAATGTATCCAGCAGGAAGTATCTTTCTTCTTTTAGGGGGATAGCACAAGAGATATACTGTTGCCTATCTTAGTGGTAAAACAAATGTTCATGCCTAAGCATTATGTCTGTGGGAAGAAAAGACTTCAGAATCATATTTGTAAATCATAGCTGTACTCAGTACAGTGAAAGATAGTCTACATAGGACTTCTTCTAAAACTACACCTATTCTAAATTTTTACTTTTGCAAGCCATGGGATTTCCATTATTTCCTCTGGGAAGCAACTCCTATCCTAATGAATGCTGTTCTTTTTCCGGTTTAAATGTAGTCTTTTTGACTGCATCTCATTACCATTAGTTTATGCTCTCTTGTCTTCATTTCCTTTTTCTTTCTATTATTGCTTTCAAGGAAATTCAGATATTAAGTTTCTATCTCTCTTTGTCTGCCTCAGATGCAGCATTTTAAGCTAAATTGTGCCTGGTTTTCAAATTATAGCTTATAATTACTGATTGATGATTTTTAAAAGCAGGTGCTTGGATTATCTGGAGTGACTAGCACATGATAAGGTAGGACTGAGGAAGCCAAAACCTTGGAGAAAATCATGCTATTGGATTCAGTATCCTAAATGCAAATTCAAATTAGTAAATCTGGCAAAGAGACATTCTAAGAATAGCTTATTCATGTTGATATTTAGGCATTAAAATCCTCTGCAGTTATCTTCACTTTCTACAAAATGAAGGTCTTGATTTAAAAAAGCTACTATGAGTGAGTGGGCCAATTCTGTCCTTAATTAACCCATTCAGTCCCACCCTGCCAGTGTAAGTAAGAGCAAACCCACCCTGCTGACAATATAAAAACTTGCTGCTATTACACTTCTCATATTCTGTTTTAGTGTTTCTGGGGCCTTTGTACTCTTCAGGACAAGGCAGGGACTTTCCATCTGGCTCTGGGATGGATCATAAAGAAGTGGAAAATGTCGAAGTGCAGTAATTCCAGTTGAACTACAGTCTTGATTTATAGGTAGCCATGATTTGTAAGCTATTGACCTTTCTGAGTGGGAAAGTCTGTCTCAAGTGTGTGAAGCTGAAAAATAACAAAGCTATGAAATCAAGACCTGAAATAAAACTTCATCCTCCCAACCTCTTATGAATAGCAACATAGTTCCAATTAAATGTCTCTGAAGAACTAAGAAAAACTGTTTAGATTTTTTTTGAATGTCTTTTAATTGTGTTTTCTCTTCCTCTGGGGGCATTCCAATTGAATGAGAGCCTTGTGAGAAAGCTCAAGAAGTGGATCACTTTAACCACATTATAACTGAATTGAGCATCTGAAGATCTCATTTCATTGCATTGCATTCCCTATAAAAACTTGTGTTTAAGGATGTCAGGGCTGAGCCTCAATTACACAGGATGAGAACTCTGAGATAAAACAAGCATTTTGGGAAAGCAAGAGAAAAATCAGTTCTCTCTCAGGTTGGCCCCATTTGCCTTGCTCTTGCTGCTATGAGAAGCATTCTTCACACCAGGTTTTCTCAGGAGATTATCCACAGAGAGGGAAAAGTGGTTCCCAAGATGCCAAGTCACAGCATCCAGCAAGCATTAACATGACCTGTTCTGAGGTCTGTTGGGTTACATATCTTGGAAATTCCACAATGGTGAGAAGTAGGTTGGAGGGAAGGAGAGGGAGATTTATAAGACAATTTTTTTTAATAGGCAATCCCTTTTCTTGGGAATGTATATATGTAGGATGTAATATGCCACTTGTGCTAATGCTTACCTTTTTAATCACAAAAGAGGCCAGCTGCTGGCAGCAAGGAATTTGCAAATATAAACACTATAGGCAAGCTGCTGAAGCAGTGCTGTGTGAACAGCCTGCTGCCAGGGCTGCTGCTGCTGAAATGATGCCCAGAGAGCTCTTGAACAGGGCACTCTCTTGCTCCATGTGCTTACTCAGCTCTGTGATGACTTGCTAACTCAAGTACCACAAAGCTACTTGTGAGTGCATAACCTCAGTCTTAGTTTTGCATATTATTTCATGTTGCTGTGGAAATGTCTGACCTCAGAGTTGTTGTAAGTATGTTTCAGCAGGTAAGGTGTTTTAGTGGATCTACTCTCCGCAGTGCCTTAGGAGAGGTTTAACCTATCTGGTTTTCCACCTCTGCTGCTCTTGTATAAAGGCTGTTGTTAGGCTTGCATTTACTATTCAGGTACTCACAATAATACTGAAATTCTTAGAGTCACGCAAATGTGTGAAAATTGAAAATGGTCTTGGTTGCTTCCTCTGAGAGCCCACAGGATCTGAGGTATCTAACTTGCCTGCCATAACTCAAAGGATATGAAAAAGGCTCATGCCTTGCACAAAAAGAGGAAGATGTGATGTACAGAAGAAGGCTAATAAGGCCCAAGGGCTTGCTGCTCAGCATGGACTTCAACAGTCTGGGAACATTCACAGCATTGAGCTTAAGACACGAGCTTCATATCCTGTACTGAAGTGCAATTGCTTGAATGCCTCATACTTTCATTCACTTAAAGACTGCTTCTTGTTACAAACATGCTCTGATACCTGGGGGCATTTAACCTTTATTTATTCAAACCTCACTGCTTAGATTTTCTGGTTTGAATCCTTACGGGGTGACAATTGTTCTACTTCCCACAAAGATGCCTTAAATTGGGTCTTCAACTGTAGCTGGTGTCAGCTAACTCCAGCATGGGGCTCTTCTGAGTTCCATTCGTTGAGGAACTGGCCCCAAACACAATTGCTTCCAGCCAGGCTAAACTAAGTTTATTATAGCACAACCTGATGAGATGAAATAACTTCAGTCTTTCATTTTCAAATCTTCCTTCCAGCGCTTCAAAAGAAAAAGTGTTTGGGAGCACATTTTTATTCATAGAGATTCTATGGAATAGTTGTCAGCTGTATGTTAAAAACAAAAAGTGATTTCTGCAAACAGTGCAGCAATGCTATCTCAGTATTGTTAAGATAGAGGATTACTAGTGCCAGGATGCATCTGTGATCTGTCTTATATACGTCTACGAATGTGAGATTTCTTTGCTTTGTACTGCTCATTCAAGAAACAGAAATTGAATTACTCCAAAGGCGGCTGATGCTGCAGTGACTCTATAGAAAATGTGGAGCTTCCTTCTAACAGTTGATTCCAGAGATTTTACAATTTGACTGCTCTGCTGCCATTTCCTTTGCATCACTTTTTATTTCTACTCTGCCTTATAAGTGCAATAAGATGTCAATTATATCTGCACAATATATATATATATATGCACAATACCTTTGCTTTGTCGTCTTGTAGCAATGCTGTGTTGACCCAGGGAATCTTGCCCAAGCCCTGAGGTAACTGAATGGATTATGTGATAAGGTTGTAAATATCAATAATGTTAATATTCATGCAGATGCTCATTTTGTCTCAGGCAGTACAGAGAGGTTCCCACCACCTGCTCTGCAGGATGATGTTTGCTTATTGATGCTGACTCTTGTTTGTGAGACTCAGCTGTTTTCTGGTGCCAGCTATAAAGCTGATGCTTACACTGTTCTTCTGCTTAAAGAAATGATCATTAACAATACTCAAGATTCATAGTGCTCTATTATAAACCTTGATATGTTTAGAGGTAATTTTCACTGCCTATTAACGTCAGGAATAAATCTGATGAGTTCATTAACTGGATTTATGCAATTTGTTGCTGCTGACGAGAAGGCTTTAGTTAATACCTTTTTTT
The DNA here is from genome assembly GCF_987193195.1 of Phasianus colchicus. Taxonomy (NCBI): domain Eukaryota; kingdom Metazoa; phylum Chordata; class Aves; order Galliformes; family Phasianidae; genus Phasianus; species Phasianus colchicus. Next base: position 16,080,259 of record NC_143438.1, on the reverse strand, counting down.
CTGGGTACAGAACAGGGTGAGCTTTTGATTTGCTTATTTGAACTTCCAAAACACTGCCTATATATGAGGTTTGCCTGAGTGTGGAAGATGTGCTCTTAATGAATGTTAACAATGTTATTCTGTGTATGCAGGGGTTGACTTTGTGACAGGGTTGAGAAGGCCTAGTTCTGACTCTTTGCAATAGATGCAAGATGCTTGCTATAGGAGACAAGAAAAGCTTCAGTCCTCATTCTAATATCTCAAGGCATTCAACTATACCAAAGCCAAACTGCTGTACTGAGGGCAGAATGATGCCCAGCAGTGCAAGGTATGTGCAGACTGGTCATGGAGCAGCTGTGCAAGGAAAGCATCCTACAGAAGCTCATAGATAAGGCCAGGCTGTGTGTTCCTCAGAGGTACAATGCAGAAGAACAAGGAACAATGTTCTCATGCTACAGAAAATGAAACTTTAAGAGGATATAAAGGAAAAAAAAAAAAAAAAAAAACTGGTCATGGATCTCCATCCTTGGAACTATTTATAACTCAGCTAGAAAGGGCTGTGGGAAATCTGGTCTACTTTTGAAAGCTGTCCTACTCTGAGCAGAAGATAGGGCTGGAGAGTTCCTAATGTCCCTTCCAACCTCGATTTTAATGTAAGTTTTATGTCTAATTTAAGTATATTCTTGGATTTTTGAAGTTTCCATTTTCTGGCCTTCCACAGAATAATATACGTGCTATACATCTGGAAGATGTTAGAATTTCATCTCTAGCAGTAGTAGGGTGCGCTAGCTATAGTAAATTGAAGGAAAATTGTAAGAGAAATCTTAGCCTAGGATAGTTTAGGCTCTGAAGAAGAGGTCTTGTACTTCAACTACGTGTTTTTTTTCTCCTTGCAATGCCATGTTTGCTGGGCCTGACTTTGAACTTGCAATTCCTAAGGCAATTAACCAGCCTTTTGAGTTGTCCTTGTTGTTTGCTCAGTGTGCAACGATAAAGGACGATGGCTTGAAATGTAATTTACTGATTTATATTAGCTTCAGGCCTGTTTCTCTCCAAACCTAATGCTGTTAGTAGGGTAAGGAGACAATAAGTTGTTGAAACTAAAGGCTGTTTTGTGTGTCCTAATCAGAGGATTATATTGAATGAACATGTACTTGACATAAAAATAAAACAGCAATTAGAGGATTTTTTTTCTCTCTAAAGTACCAAATGCTTCACGTGAACTAATGCATTTTTTCATATATGATTTTTGTAAGCAACTCATGGCTAAAGGCTTGAACAAAATTTAATAGTATAGAAAATGAGATGACATGCACTGATTTTTATTTTTATTTAAATTGGTGCAAAAGATTTGGACTGATACTTCATTGGAAGAAGTTAGTAGGGGAAAAACACTCTGAATTATTTCCAAACCATTTTCAAAAGGAAAGATGGTTCCAATTTTTTTAATTAAAAATGTTTTTCAGAATTGCCAGTGCTTGTAGTTTTCCATGTGTGTTTTATTCTTTGGAAAAAGCTTTTTTAATAAATTTTCAGTCACTTACTATCCTCAAGTTTTTTCAAGAATACAAATCTTGTGCATTGAATAAAGCGCTAATACAGCAATTTATTGAACTAAAATGTTTATTTACCTGTAGTATCTGACAACAGAACTTGCCTGGGTAAAATTGCAGTGTGATTTATCCCATAAGCTTCAGTAAGTATTGCTGCAGCTGTGTGCTTTAGGCACTGAACTGAAAAGAAAAGAGACATTAATAGTATCCTTTAGCATGACCAAGATGCGCATTTACTAGATTATAGTAATCAAATAGTGTATGTCCTTTAAAAAAAAAATTAAAATAGAAACAGGGCTGTCAAAAATGCTCATGTAGGGCACTGTGCGCTAGATATTTTCCTCCTCAAAGACCTTGTCATTCTTTGTCACAGTTGTCACACTGTCAATGCTAAGACTTGATTAATGTGCAAGAAAATAGGTAGAAAATGCAGATGGAAAAACTGCACTTAGGTTAGGGGATTTGGGTTCTTTGTTTGGCCATGGATAAGGGTGAGTGAGGATTTCAGAGTGGAATGAATGTTAATATGACTGCATATGCTTGTTCGCTTCCAGAGCATGTAGTTAAGATGGGACCAGTTGTTTAGCGGAATCAAACCTGTGGATCTGATATAGCTGTGTCTTCGGCCATTACTCTTGTAACTTCACTTGGGAAGGTGATAGATTGGATATTACGAAAAATGGGGCCCACCAGTTCACTGCTCCACCACAGGTCCTAATGGGCAGTAGCTCCCCCAGCCCTCTTGCAGGGGGGGCTGCCTGCTTCTCCATGGGCCTCTCCTGGACTGCAGGGAAATTCTGCTCTGTGCCTGAAGCACCTCCTGCTGTGCTGAACTTGGTGCCTGCAGGGCTGCTTCTCTCTTATCTCATTCTTCTCTCCCAGCTTTTGTTGCACAGCAGTTTTTCCCTTCCTTAAATCTGCTGTCCCACAGGCACAACCCTCATCTCTCATGGCCCAGCTCTGGCCAGCAGCAGGTCCCTTTTGGAACCGTCTGGAGCTTGTTCTTATCTCACATAGGGCAGTTGCTGGTCTCTGCCTCTGCTCACACAGGCCAATCCAATAGCCTCTTTGTTCCAAATGCTTGCCATGTAAACCCTATGCAATTAGTTTCAGTTCTCAGGATGGAAATGGAAGCACTAGAAGATCAAGTGATGTATCCAGGTTGGGATGGAGACTAGCCATCTTGGTAGCCAACTTAGTGTTTTGATGGATAAACAGGCAGGTACCCCCTCCCCCCCCTCTGAAGAGCTTTGCAGTTATCTAAGTAGATCCATGGTAAAGTCTTGACTAAAGAACTTTATACTCAGCTCCTTGGAGTGTAAGCAAGCATAACTGTCATCAGTGGAAATGCACAGATTTGTACCAGAGAACCAATTTATAAAATCTGTCAAGGATAGTGTGGAAAAAGGAGGCATACTTTAAAATCTTGTAATTGTTTCCTGTGTTAATTTGTAAGAAAGGGATGTGCACAAGTAATCTAGCACTGAGCTGAGACAGCATTATCTCTGATTTTGTTAGCTAATCTCCCATCTGTAAAACGTGCTTTGTTTGAATTATCTGCAGGGTACACGTTTCTCTGTGAATTTGTTTTCTTTGGGTAATGAGAATATATTCAAGGAAATTAATTTGCAAATAGATACAGTTACTGCTGGATGAATGGATTCTCTTTGGCACTTGAGTTGTAGTGCTGCTGGTATCTGGATTGCTGGCATGTGCAGGAGTCTTTAGATTGCTTGCCAGAACTCTTCCTGTAATGTTCTGAGGAAATGTATGTGACAACTTTGTAGTTTGAAGGGTGGATAGGAAACTTCTGCCAGCCACTTCAGAGCTTAACTCAAATTAGTTAGAGAGGAGGGGAGAAACACACAAGCATGTTTCTTTTAATGCAGCATCAGGCAGTAGCATACATGTGAACGACAGAAATGATTTGTCCTCATCACACTTCTCCTATTTAATTTTTTTTCTGATTCTGCTGTGGAAATGCACTGTAGAGATGGCTATGACCCTACTGGTTTTATTTGACAGTATTTGCTCCAGTATGTTTTGTTTCATCTTCATACCCTAGCTGAACTGGACACTTGAGCATCCCTCTCAACTGTGGCTTAACATGGACAGTCACCAGGCTTTTTGCTGCCTGTAGGAAGGAATGAAAAGCCACCTCAGGACCCCTGATATTTACAAAGCTTTGTGTCTATAATATAAGAATCAGAAATGGAATGGAAAAAAGTAAAAGGCGCAGTCCATTGTATTATGTAATGCAAAGAAACAGATTAAGAGCTATCTTAAAGAAAATGAAGGATTAGATATGTTCATGACCAAAAAAATAAGTAACTCTTTAAAAACGTTGCATCTTGAAAATCCTCTTTTATTTCTTTAAGCCTTATCTGTTTATTTTGCTGGCCTATCTTTTTGGTCATTGCTGTATGGGCAGAGAGGAAGAGATTGGGAAGTTCATTCCTATTTTTAGCTCTGTAGAAATATTCCTGATACAAAAGGAACAGCATCAAGTCTTTGAATTCTCTCAAAAAGATCTCATTCCCTTTTAGGTCTCAGTTTTTAGTGGTGATATGCTTGAGAAAAGCTTGTTTCAGAACAAGTGCCTGGTTAGGTATGGGGACAGGATTCCTGATGCCCAAATAGGTGAGATGAATTTTTAAAAGTGCTTAGTATACTCTAATTATCCAAGCTCCTTCTGTAGTGGCATTAGAGAGAAAGTCTTCTCCAAAAGGTATTTTTACCATGGTCTCACCCTATTTCCTGGTTTGTTTTGCCTGGTGAGAAGAAAGTGACTACAACACACTTCACTGACACAGACCAAGTACAACAAAATGATTTATTAAATGTACATATGATCTATAATCACATGTATTCTAATCAAGTGTATTAGCCTATGAATAATCAGTATTCTAGGGGATAGGTAAATTAGGGTACGTAAGGGTAAATTAGGTTGAGTAAGGTTATATAAATTCCAAGGAAGGTAAATTAAGGTAAAAGAGGTTATATGTCCTGTCTTGTTGACATGCACATTATGGGATAGGGCCTGGGAGAGGTGGAGGGGGAAGTGAGGGGTGGTCTCAGGCTGACTGAGGGGAGCTCCACAAGTTGTCTTCCTCCATCCTGACTTCTTACCCTTTTTACATAACCTTGTTTTCAATTCCCAAAAACATGAGTGTTTTTTTGTGTTAATCACTGCACAGTTGTATGGTTGCTGTGTTTTTGCCAAAGGTGGCACTTTCTCTTTTCCTTGATGGTGTCTGGTCACAGCTCAGGCCCTGGACATGAGTACTAGGCTGCAAATGGTTAGGTGCAGATAAGAGCAGTGACAGGGGCATAGCTATGGCTGCTATATATATCTAGCCTGCACTGCTAAAGGATGTTCTCATCACTGACCAGAGGACAGCTATCAGACCTATGTCCTTTTTCATTCTCTGGTCTTGCATGACCTCTTTCCTTCTTCAGCAGACAGTGCTTGGGTCATATTCCACAACCACCTTCAGATAAGTGTCTTGGTTAGTGAGAAGATTGTCTTTCAGAAAGTGTTTGTATCTAACTTTTAGTAATAACAGGAGGCTTGATGCTAACATAGTGGATGAGATGGAGAGATCCCATGGAGTCTTCATGTTGAGGTCCAGAGACATTGGAAAGAGTTGTCAAGTAAGATAGATTTCACTGTAACATTAATCAAAAGCCAAAGATAGGAAGTCTATTTGGAGCTGCTATTGAAATCTGAAAGAATTATTAAAACAGATTCCTCAAGTGTCTAACAATGACAAGTCCTCTGTAGTGAAAATTCAGAGCTAGGATATAGGATATATGTTTTGACTTTTTAGCTTTGTAAATATATACATAAGTAAATACAGGTCTGTTTTTTTCTGTAGTTATCCAAAGGTAAAGGACAAACATTCGCCTTAAAGATTTAAGGAAAAATGACTTGACCAAAAAGTATATTTTTCTGTTTGATTGGATCAAATGGCCTTACTACCTCTTGCAGGATCCAATTCTCAACTTGTGTAAATCATAATACTTCTGTTGAAGTCATTCTTGTCCTTTCCCCTACATTTTTTTAAAAATCTTTTAGTCTTGGACTCATGGTGGAGAAGATAAAGTAACATCTCATGTCCTCGAGAAATGTAAGATCTTACCTTTGGCTAAATTCAAAGAAAACTGTGTTCTAGGATACCTAATTACAATATCTTTATCCCTGTAAAATAATTAAAGCATGACTCTCTTTTTGTGGTGTAGAAGGGACCTAAATTCTGTTTTCAGCCATGCTAAAGTCTCTTTATTCAAGGTTGTAGCATGGTTTGGGAATATGGTTGAGGCTTTCTGCATGATAAAAAGGATTGTCCTTTAGCTGTATTCAGGTCATGTTTGATGCTGGCCACCCTGCAAAGTCTGTGACCTTCATGGAGCACAGTGGTGGGGCAGAGATCTCCTTTGACAAAAATTCTTTGTAATGTCATGGTTTAATTGCAAGGGTCACATTGTTTGCCAATAAATGTGAAGGCAAATGAGAAACCAGTGGTGCTGTGGTGTATGTGAGTTGACAATGAGTATAGCTCCTTGAATTGAGTCTATTATACAGGTCTTGTAATGTTATATGGATGATGAAATTCAGGGACAAGCAGAAAGCTTGTAAATGTGTATCTAATTAAATAATAGTAAAAAAAAGTTTGCACAGTCCTCTGCAGAGGAAATGGGTGTGGGTTAGACCATGCAGGGTGAAATGCAATCTTCTGTTCAGTAAGAGGAAGACCTTTTGAATTAAGTTCATACTAAAGAGTTTGAGGGCAGATTTTGCTATGTTAAAACCTTTCATGAAAATGTGTAAGTTTGTTATTTTTTTAATTGATCAATAGAGTGAGAATATTTTAAGTACAACAGGAAATGAAAAAACACTTTGCTCTGACATTTTCTAAACAAATAATTTCACACTTTAAAGGCTTTTTTATGTTCTCCTTCAGCTCCATTAGAAAACTTCCAAGTGTGTTTTTAAAGGGAAATATAAAAGTGAGAAGAATTTATTGAGTCAGAACAAAATCTTTTATTTCATCTGAATATTTTTCAATTCTTTTTTTTCCAGAAATAAACTTAATTGTAAAATTCCCAATCGTGCTAAAGAAAATTATTTAAATTAAACTTCATTTCAGTAAATGTATTTACTCCAATTAACGATAGTAGTCATAGCTCTTGTTTGAAGCACTCTTAGCCATCTTGATGACTTCTCAGATTACATGCTTAACACTATGGAATGTTGCATGACCACCTGCTTCTGAAGAATGTAGAGCTTCCGGAAGTTACTTTCTTATGAAGGCAGTGCCATAGAAAATGGGAACTGGAATGTGACGTCTCTAGCTTGATAACATATTTCCTGGGACTTCTTTAGCCTGAACGACACAAGATTCTGGAGGGTCAGGTGGCATTTTGAGATTCACCAGATCTTTCCACTTTGATTTTGCACGTACACCTATTTATGCATATTTATCACAGGTACACACAAGAAATATTATTTCACTGAATAGAAAAGAAACAGATAATGCTCTTCAGTCCTTTCCACGCACAATTTATATCTTCCCGTGTCTTTATTCTTAAGCAAAGGAAAAGAAAAGCTAAATGTACAATGCTACATCACTAAGATCATCTTAATGTTATCTGACAACCTGCCAAGAGGCAAGGAAGAGGGACAGGACAACATAATGCAAAACTGCACAATAACAAATGCTGATCTGCCAAAAATATGTTTAGCCCTTCTGGGAAATTGTTTGGATTAGCACAAAAGTGATGCTGTTGTGCTTTCCATGAGTAGTCTCCAGAGGGATGGTGGGATTTGCATGTGATGAGAAGTAGCTTCAGATTATTTAGCCAGAGAAGAAAAAAGAGGTAGAAGGTTTGGCTGAACTATTGGAGGTTTAAGAATGTCCCTGTAAAAATCAATCAGTCCTATCTCTTTGTTCTGTTCCCTAATTTGACAAATATGTTTTACTGAAGTACTGAAAACATAGGAGGTCAGTTGGAGCAGATTATTTAAGCTACATAGTTGGTCCCCAAATATCATGATTAAAAAAAAAAACAACTCACCTCTAAATGTTTTATTTAGTGGGGAAAGAGTTTTAGCAGGATAACTTCATTAATTTCTTATTAAATATTTTTGCTAGTGCAAGCTAACTTGTATTCGGATATGAATAGCAACCACATTTCTTACTCTGCAGTATGCCAGGCTGAGCAAAGACTGGGATATGCTGGACAAAGAAGACCCCAGTGGTTGGTCTCCCTCATGTGAAGTTGGTCACTCTTGCATGGTGGTCCCATGAACACTCTGTTCTCTTAGCTCTCTGGTTGCTCTGCGCTCACTGCCCAGCAGTCAAGAGAATCTGAGAATGCCTTGACAGTCACTGGCGTCTCTCCTTCCCCTAGCTTCCATTTTCCCCTGGAAAAGTGTGAAGCAAGTAAGAAAAGACTTGTGTAGTGGCAGAGTTTACACCACAGTGATAGTGTGTACTCCTGCTTTCAGGAAGCAGATTGCCAAGTGGAGCTGTCTCTTTCTGGGATGAACGCGAAACATTTCTACAAAATGCTTCCTTGCTATCATTCTTCCTCCAGAAGCATACGCTCATGCTCACATGCCAGCTATTACAGTAGATCTTAAAAAAAAAAAAAAAAAAAGCCCACAAACTGGAATACTTAAGCTTAATCAAGATGTTTTATTTCTTTTCTAGGCTGTGATGCTAAGAGAAGGGAGATTTCATTTCATTTTTTTGTTGTTGTTTTGAAATATTGGGAACAGCAAAGAATGGAGCTATTTACAATTTTAAATGTTCAGCTGTGTAAAGTCATAATTGGTAAAAGACAAGACTATAAAGGGTAATGAGTGGATGAAAATGATGGGAGAAGAAAGCGTGGAGTATTGTGAGCAGAGAGTGATGTTTTGGGACCCTCTTGGAACACTGGAATAAGGAAGAGGAATGGTAGTGGAAAGCAGGGAGAGAGAAAGATAATGAGAATATGGGAAGTGGGAAGGTAGTTAAACCCCCTCAGGGCAGCAAGAAGTAGAAGAATTGGAGAATGGGAAATGAGACTGAAAAGCTGTCTCTAATGTGTGGCAGGGAGACTGCATAAGAGCCTGAGAGGATTAGAATGAGGAAAACAAGATGATTATGTTTTTTCTGATACAGTTGAATGGCAAACATACATCATTTTGATAATGTGCATGTTTGTGTCAAATAAAATGAGGCATTCCCTATCTTTGAAAGATTTCCTCCATAGTCTGATTCCCCTTTAAGGGCTATAAAGGGTGATAAAGAAAACTAGATCAGATAGACACTTCATGGCTGACTCTATCTCTACCTTCTCCTGCTGTTCCAAGCCTTTCATATCTGATGATAATTTTGGTGGTTGCTTGAGTATTTGAGTGTCTGAATTTTGAATGCATGTGCCACTGAAAAACACTCCACTACACAGGGCTGTCTGACTCTGAGAGCCTACAGGGAATGTTTCTTCTCCCTCTGTAGCCTCAATATCATAGAATCACAGAAACACCAAGGTTGGAAAAGACCTACAAGATCATCTGTCCAACCACACAGAACAGTTCACTGCTAGCTGTCTACAGTTGGTGTGTAGTTGAGGTAGAGTACAGTAGACTTATGGACAAACAGTTCCTGCTTGGAACTGTTACCATCTTCAAGGCACTTTCCAGAACAAAGCACCTGCTGTATTTAAATTCAGGTAATCTTGAATTTCAATTATCTGATTTGAGTAAAAAATAAGAAAAGCCTACAAGAAGATTCTACTGACAATACCAGTCCTAGTTTATTCAATCTGTATTTATAGGGTTCTGAAAGTAGATGAAGCATTCAGAGCTCTCCTGTGTGCTAGCACAAGGCAAAGTTCATTCACATTAGATTTTTACTACTACTTCTCTCTTTTGGGCAGTATAATGTAAAAGCAATGTAAATAGAAGTAAAAGTAATGATAAATAGATAAGTCCCTGAAAAAAATTCCCCAGCAATATTTTAGCAACCTTCATATAGCTCTCAAATCACAAAAATAAAAGGAAAAAATGAAACAATCTCCTGGTGTCAAAGAATTTCAAATGAAGACTTTCAAGACACTAGAAGAGAAATTATATTTGTTTTAATTTTTTTAATTTGTTTTTAAATTTGTAATAATTTATATTATTATTTGTTTGAAAGAGATCTAGAAGCCTAGATAATAGTTGCTCTGAAAGTAATGCCTCCTATTTATTTCAATAGTAACTACCACAAATACAGAGTGCATGATAACTCTTTGATGGATAAAAATCTCAACTGCAAAATATTCCTTTGGCATAGTCACCACTGTTAGCTATGTATTTTTGCTAGCAATGTACAAGATTCTGCATGCTGCACTCATAGAAATCTGCACTGATAGATGTGACTATATGTTGCTGCTGCTGAAAAGCATCACCTCCCACATCATTGTGTTCACATCCACTGTTCTGTCTTCATAAACATTCAGTAAGCATTGAGGAACATCAATGGGTGCAATTTCTTCCACGTAGCGGAATTAAGGAGGAATTAAATTCCACCCTTTTGCTTCATGTACTCTTCCATGTCAGATGCCATTTAGTCATACTGCCCCTCCACTGACAACCGTTGGGCAGCAGCAAAATATGATAAATATTAGTGGGAAGGTTCAGCTTCTACTGCAGTACCACCAGCATCCGCTTCTGATGTTATAAGCCAGCATTATAAAATAGAATGCATTTCTTTCAGAGCAGCCCTTGTATTATTGGTTGTAAAATTAGCATGGAACTGTGCTCGCTTGTTTTATCCTCATCTCAGAAGGGTTTGCTGTTTTTTAACATGAGGAATTTCCTTAGATGATATGCATAGTGGCAGCTGGAGGGGAAATTCAGGTTGCTTGTGAGCACATTTTTCCTCTGCATTTTTCTAAACTCCTAATGGTTCCCAGATTTACAAAAACACATAGGAAAATTTTACTAGGTAGTGATTGTTTAAAATTTAAGTACAAAACATGCCAACCATAATGCCTTTTTGCATAAACATTTTAGAAATGCATTTTTGATGATAGAAGGATAGAGCCTTCATGCTTCTGAAGTGGGATCTCTGAGGACTGACAGCTTCATCCAAAGGCAGCAGCTACAAGTCAGTAGGTTTCTGCACAGCAGAGCCCATCTCCTAAACACTTTCAATTGCAGAACAGGCCTAAGCTCTTCTCTCAGGCTGTGCCTTTTTCCCTTAATGCTAAGGAAAACCTTTTATCATACTTTTCTTTTTCAGTCTCCTTTCTGCAAGGTGAACCTGTAAACCCATTTCTGAAACTCGAAAGACTTGCAAATAGGGCAATAAATTCCAAGTGAGTTGACCTTTAGCCCACGGCTGTGTATGAAACTGCCTTTACAAGCCTGTGTTTCGTGCAGTGTGTGAGTGACCGTTAATGGGAAATCTAAACTCTATTTAATTCATTGGTAAAACGACTCTTGGTTGATGGAGGCAATATTTTATTGCTGATTTCTTCTAATCATGAATTCCAGTTTGCTTACTGATTGTTAGAGACTTGAGGCTGCCTGTAAGTCACTCATTTAGTGCTGGTTCTTTCTAAATGCTAAATGAGAATTTGAGCGCTACAATCAGTGTTTAATTGAGAAGAAACAACTGTTACGTTCTGGAAAAAGCCACGAAGAGGATTCAGAATTTTCTTAGAAAGTCAATGATATTTTGGGCTATATGGCTAACTCTGCTCTTTAGTGTTTGAATAGGAAATGCATATTATCATTACATTGGAAATCTTGTCCATCTATCCCTGTTCCAGCCACCATTGAACCATTAAGCATGTCTACTCCTCTGTGTGTTCAGACAAAGTCTCAACCTGATAACCTGGTTTCCCTTCCCTTGCCTTACTCTTAGATATTTATATTTTCTAAATACCATGTCTCTTGGCACCACATTGACACGTTTCTTGAACACTTCCAGGAACAGTGGCCACCACCTTCCTTGGAAGCCTGTTCCAATGTAGTCACACCCCACTACAAAACATTTTACAGGCATAAAATTATGTCAAAGCAATGTTATTGCAAAGCCACACACTCGGAATTGAGGAGGTACCATAAATAACATTCCCCATAAGTCTTTATTTAGTCTTGCAAACCAACTGCTATAGGTAGTGAAACACTTCCTAAGCATGGTAGCTAAGTAGTTTCCATAGGACTCCTGTTTCACTTGCATATAATCTGCAATGTACCCTGGAAATGAGCTGGAACTTCATAGCGAATTGCCTCTTTTCTCTCAGCCTCCTTGCTCATTTGCAGTGGGAATTCAAAGTGATGAGCTGAACGAAGAGGAGCAAAGAAAGAGGAGGTAGTTCTGTGATTAAGGAAGTTAAGGACACCATGAGACTTGAATCCTACTAGAGTCCTTCCTAATTCTTCCTTAGGTTCTTAGCACTTGACATTTGTCAAGTCACTGGGGTTATTTGTCTCTCTTGATATGTTTCTCATTTTTGGGAGATATTATGTTTTAAATTTCTGTCCATGTTTCTTATCAGTAGAAGAGATAATCACGTATAGCTGCTAACTAGCTAAATAGGAATTAGCACAACAGCGGCCCCCTTCTTACTTTGATCTTGATTAACCTTATTTTCCCCACTTACAAAATACTACTCTGTGTTCACAGAAGTGTTGACAATGAGTATTTCTGAAACACTTTAAAAAAAAAAAAGAAAACTGTAGCAAAGCTGACATAGAAAAAAGCTAGAGAATTCATTGTTCAATTAAAATATGGGTCTTGTATTAAGTATGAGTTGCTCATTCATGATTTTGAAACCAAAGTTGCAGAATCTGCAGAATTAATGTTCTCTAAAATAAAATATCCATTATGTCAACATTTTTCAACTGTTTCTCAGGGAAAACCTAAACAGTATATCCCTTCTGCTTTAAACTGCGTGGTGTAGAATCCTGTCTTAAAGGAATTGCAATGTGGGGCTACATATGGTCTTATGTTAATAAATTATGTAGTGCCTAAAAATGTTCTCAGACGCTAAGATGCTACTGTCTGTAGCATAAAACAGTGTGTGCATGTGTATATATAACTGTTTATATATGTGTATGTGTTTATAGGTATGACTTTGGCTTGAGCTAATTAGTGTTTTTTCTGAACGGTGGATTATATCAGCCAGAGACTATCCCTACTAGGCAGTTAGTATGTGGCTCTTATTTAGAAGGTCAAGCATGGCTGTATGCTACTCTGTGTACTGGTTTTGGTGATCAACAGTAACCTTGGCCCAGATAAATTACAAGTGAACCAAGGTCTGGTGCCATATCATCCATCTAGTAATACTTAGTAATACTAGTAATTCAGTTTTCATTTTGCCTAAGCATGATGTATTCTGAAATCCAGTAGAATAGAGATTTACGGAGTATACCACAGAAAGTAGTACTTTTTCAGGGGACGTGGGATTTGAAATTGGCTCCCATGGCATAGCAAACCACTGCAGGGTAACATTTAATTTTTTTTTTTTTATTCTGAGGAGTGAGGAAAAAGGAAAGGAAGGCAAGTTGGTGAAAGCCAATCATGCTGAAATATTTTGCTGCAAAAATACGAATGATTCATCAGCTGAAAATATTTGAAACTTCTGATTTGCAAAGAATTGTGACATTTAAACATTTAATTATGATGCGGGATGGAAAATATTTTTGGAATATCAGGACTTACAGTTATTCTCCTGTAAAGACAGATCTTTCACAAAGATACATGAAGAAGGCTATATCCAGTGCATTTCAGACTCCATAAAGACTTTTCACCCTACCGTTTTTTTCCATTTATTGTTGCAAAGTAGACACTGCTCAAGAATGAGTAAGGAATGTGTAACTACCTTTCTGTACACAGCAAAGCAGTGATGTTTAAGGTCATGTTAACGAAACGTGTGAAATAAGTTTTACCAACTGAGGGAAAAATCTGTTTTTATAAAACCTAGTAAGAGAGTTGCATATGAAACCATCGCTGAAAGAGGAATTTTTCAGTGTGATGTTTTTTTTCTTTTGAGTAAAACAGCAGAGAAGTCTACCCACCAGTTCAAAGTAGTGCACCAGGCGAGAAAGGGAGAAGTACAGGAAACCATCCCTGACTCTTACACAAATCAATTGTTGTTGCTTCCTCCAACTGTGACATTCCTGATGAGGAAATCATAGAATAACTTTCATCTTTCTTCATGAAGCCCAAAGTACTTCAGCTGATACACAAAATGGTAGAAAGCTATAAGTGCCTTTTGGGAGTATCTGATCAGTAAAATTGTAGTCATTTATCTTTGGACATCTCGCCTTAACTTCACCATTCCTATGTGCTTAGTCATTCTCATCCCTTGAAGAGAGATGAGTCATTCTCATCCCTGCCTTATCTTTTTTTCTCCTTAATTTACCCTCCAAGAGGAAGCCTTTCCCTGAAGGAACACTTCAACTTGGTTTTCACCATAACAGCTGTCCTTTTCCATTCTCTTCTCCCTCTGTATTGCTCCCAGTGACTATTCTCTCAGGGAAGTAAAAACTCCTCAAGGCTGTCTTCCCTCCCCATCTTTACTTGAGCAGTATCTTTTCCACAGACGTCACCCACACCTCAGGCTCACAAGCCCCTTTGCCCATGCTTTACACAGGACCTCACTGTTTTCCTTTCTTGTGGCTGTCCTTGATTGTCTACCTTTCTCCTGCCCTCCTCAGCAAAGATTTCTTATAGGGCCCATTACATCTTCAGTTTCCTGCAGACTCTTTCTTTGATGCCAAGTTCATATTTCTGTGCAAATCTCTCCCTGCAGATATTGATGCCATTTTGCAATTATCTAGCTCACCTGCCTTTTCTGGTATGTGATAGCATAATGGAAATGTGATGCAATATGATGTAGAGAGACATGAGAGAATGTTAGCAAAGCACTGTAGGGTCATCTGCCACGAAGAAGTATGTCAAGAGATAAAAGTTATTTTTTACCCAATGGATACTTGTGGCTTCTTCTCTGATTCTGTTACCTCACCCAGTGCAACAGAGGGGACTTACCGTGTGAGTCAACTGCTACATGCCCTTTTCTGTCCTGAGCTTTCAAATGCTATGGACAGAAACCAATTAGATTATAAGGTATGACTCAAGCTTTGTTTGCTGCAAGCTTTACAGCCCAGACTTGGAAATTTGCAAGTCCTGTAAAACACAAAATGATCTTTCTTTTACTTTCCCTACTCTGCTAATGGAGAATCTGCAGGCACAGAGGCATTTGCAAGAAGCATTTATGAGTTGTTTTTTACTCTTATAGCTTCTATAGGAGAAACAGCATGGGCATATATATAATTGAGAACCTTCACTGAAAGAATTTCAGTGTCAGGAAAAGGACATATCTTCCCCCCAGTATGAATAGGCCCATTAATTTTTCAATTACTGTTTCTAAACACGTAAAAATGAATATATGCAAAGGTGACATGATGAGAGAGGAGATTATGACTTGCTGGATGGAGGAAGAGTTTTTGCTTAGTTTTGGGACAAGGAACAATTCTGCACATTAGCAGAACTTCTCACAGTGTCTCTGGTACTTATGATGAAAAAAGGAGCAGTCTTATGAACACGTGTAGGTTTGTAGGTATCAGCAATTTATGCTGTTTTATGAATATTAGAGTATTAATATCTGTGCTGCTTTTACTAGTCCCTATCCTGGGGCTTTCATAACTGAGGCTATGGAAAGAAAAGATATATTTTTACTATTCTAACCAGTATGCTTATACAGGTTTTCAGGCATGAAAACCTCTTTGTGTTACACTCTTTTCATCCTCATATAATGAAGAACTCAAGAAGAAAGATACTGCATTAAAAAGCACCGTCCTCCATCCAAATTGAGGCTGCTAGTCCATGCACACAAATAAGGAAGTTCCACAACAGAGTAAAATTTGTATACACCCCCCTCTGCTCTGTGCGGGGACTGAGAGACGATCTTTCATTGCAGGACCACATGCTGTTTTTCCCTCAGAACCCTGCTCATCCAAATCAGGCAATGAAGATGCCCCTTGGGCCAGCAGCTGGTGATCTTATTTCTGGCATACTGAAACTGTTTTCAGTGTTTCACTTTTCCATTTCACAGCATTTTAATATACTTCTCCTGCATGTTAGAACCATTTACCACCACATCTTCTCATAGTCCTGTCACTCCAGGTTGGAAGAACACCAAACCTCTAACCTCTCTAAAATGTCTAAAAATGTAACCTAAATCCTAACTTACTGTTTCTATACAAGATTCTGGATAATTGTACTTTGGCTACAGTCATTCCTCTGAGGGAATGCCATCGGTACATTTCAGAGAGTGCTATGGAACCTTCTCTCAGCCCCAAAATGACTTTGCCAGCTTTTTCTCCATGCAGGAAAGCCCAGTCATCTCTCATCAGCAATTGTTGTGTAGTTCTCTTGACACTGGGACTGAGCAACCTCTCCCCTATCATTCAGTGACTTATGCAGGCAGATCTAGTGCTGCTGCTTCTGACAAGTTTTGAATGTCAGCCTTCTCAGGCACATTTTTGTCTACAGGTTCACACTTTGGGGAATGTTGCTGTTGTAGTTATTCAAACTCTTTGGGGTGAGCATCATTCACTGGCCCCACACTGTTTAGTAGTTTTAAATATTCTGCTTTGGGGAACTGTTTTCAGTAGCTGCACTTTCTTTTGTCAATGCTGTATAGCTCAGATATTCTGCCTCGTGCTGACAACATCAGTGAGAGATGGTGGCCTGGGATCTCTCAGCAGAGACCTTGCAGAGGTCACATGCATCAACAAAACCCAAGCTGCCACTCAGAGCCACAGTAAATATCCTGATCATGCATTATCACCCACTCCATCCTTATCAAGGGATGTGAGTGTATTTTCAAACGTTTATCAGTTAAGTCTCAAAATATCTTACTGAGGTACTGTAAATTAGGTGATAAAGGGATCAATTTACCTAACGCAGATACGCACCTACTTCAGAAATTAAATAGCACATCACAGCTATTGAACAATGCACATTTAAATTCCTGAATGATGAACTACAGCTACAGGTGGGGAAATTAACTCCTGCACTGCAGCACTGCCTGACTCACTCAGCAGCCAGGAGTTCTTGTAAGTGAACAAAAGGGAATCAAATGGTTTTCTTTATGGAACAAGGAGAAAAACTTCTTTAAGCCATTGCTGGGGAGAGGAGAAAGTACACTTACGTCAGAAAATGTCAAAATTTAGCAGTCTGGTAGCTAATTGGATCTTTTTGTTTGCCAAGTTAACAAGGTAGTTTAGGGTTCTAGTTTTCCATCATTTACAGGAGGAGTGAGAGGTGATCTTCTTGGAACTTTCAAGCTTTGTGTGGGAAGCCCAAAAGCCATACATTTGTGTTGCTCCACAGAAGGGCCTGCCTGCATTTGTATATCCAGGAAACCCAGACCTCCCAGCAACTGTTTAGATGAGTTGGCAAAAAGTCAGGCAAATCTGTGACAGAAATCATTCTTGTGGCTCATTGGCAGCTCATTAAATGATATTTCTGAGAGATATTTCTGTATTAAAGAATTGACAAGTTCTGATGCAAGCCTGGAAAATTCCTAACTGCTTCTTTTCTGTTTTCTTTTTGATAACCATTATAAAATGACAGTCTCTTCTTTTGGATCCCTGATCATCTTTGTGCCAGGGTGAATCAGCAGCAGTATTGAAGTCACTGCATTTGCACTGGCAGTTAATTGTCTCAGAGTGAAACTGAGGCCCTATTGTTGCTTCGCTCTCTTTGATGAATGCTATTCTACAAGGTATCTTAGTACCATTTAGAAATATTGGTAGACTAAGGTCTTCAAAAGACAATAATTTGAAGATTAGATTTCATATTCTGTGACCTTGGAGCTTGATTACAGCAATAATTTTCTTGCTTGATTCTCTGCTGATTGATCAGCAATTTCTTGTTCACGCATAATGCAGCTGCTACCATGGATTTTTTGCTAGGTCTTGGTTAGCACAATACTTTATAGATGAACCTTGGTAATGTTGTTGCTTGGAAAGCCATTTTAAATTACTTGTGTGGCTAGCCACCTTCTTAAGCACCCACCCAATTTGATTGCACTTATACTAATATTCCCAATACCAGGAAAAGAAGCTCTATTGTTACTGTTTTTCAGGTAGGAAAAGAAAAAGGTAGTCTTTCTCGGGTGATCCATCATGCATTGAAGCTGAGAGCAATCAGGCTCTTTATTGACTGCCGAGCAGTGAAGAGCTCTTGCTTGTCACTGTCAAGGCTTCCTTGTTTTGTATTACTGAAACAGTCAGTGAAGCAGAGACTTTCTCCTCAGCCCACTGCTTACCCTGTGAGCATGCAGTGAGGAAAGCCAAGGTGTTAGGCTTCTGTGTGGGAGAAAATGGGGTAGTTCACCCATGAGCAGTTGAGATGCACCCACCAGGCGCAGAGGACTAGAGCATCATATATGAATGATTTCTGCATTCGTCTTGGAGCTAGGTGAATTCAGATCAAAACTCTGGCTTAACCAGAAAGAGCAATGGCTAGTTGTGGCTGTAATGTGTATACATTAGCTACAGATTTACTAGTTTTTGAAGAGAGAAAAAGATTACATCCTTCATTGACAAGAAATTCCCCATTGGATCTGAAAAAATCAGTCTTCTCAACACTTTAAAAAAAAAAAAAGTAACGTTTTCAGGAAGATTAGAAATAGTACAGTTGTTTTGTTTTCTAAATTGGAAATTTTGCAGCTGGTTCTACTCTACTGAAAACACACAAAACCAGGAGGGGTTGGATTCTCCCAAACCAGAGGGTACACTGGCTGTTTACATTTTTTTAGTCTCTCTCTTTTCTTTTTTTCTTTTTTTTTTTTTTTCCCCTGGGGCAGAAGCTTTTAAATTTCTTTCTGATGTGATTTAAGTTTTTGTTATGCCAAGCACCAGTCTCAAATGGATAGGGCTATAGCTGTTTGGCCACTATGCAGAATTTGACAGTGAAAAAACTGATTCAGTAATCATCCCACAGATTTTGAAAGAAATGGATTTGAGAGCTTCTTTTTTTCTTACATGGTTTAGGTCCAACACTGTGTGTTATAAAAGAGGATGGTGGAAGAAGTAGGGTTTATTTGGGTCTGTGTAAAAAAAAAAAAAAAAACCTTCCAGGATGGATTCACATAATAAGTCTTCTAACAATTTATTTGCTGTTGGGTCTTTTTATTCCAACTTAAGATTTCTTATTGATTGATGCCAAATCCTGGAGAAGAGATTTGCTCTCTCCATTCATTTATCAGTGTGAATAGCTGATAATCTGGAGCTTTGCTGTTTGGACCTTAACCTCAGACAACTTTTGTACTCGTCTTTCAATTCCTCTGACGTGTTATACCTGATATGCATGAATGCTGTAACTCTACAGCATGACCAACAGAGGCAACTGGAACCTATCAGACCATGGACTTCATTTTACGAGTACCTGCAGCTCTTGCTGAAATTGGATATGTTGGTAGTTTCTGAAAATGATACTGTCTCCCCCATCTTGATATGAGAAATTTTGTCAAAAGCTTTAGGGGTTCAAGTATTGTTGCAGGAAGGCTGATAGTTAATAAACCTTGTCAATCCTGCCTTGTTCTTCTAATCACATTTTACAGTGTGTTTTGGTTTAGTTTTTAATCTCATCTGTTCTCTCCTTTCTCGCTCTGCCTGTATTTTTAGCTTTATGACTGAAAGCCCTTGATGGGAAATGCATACACATGCATCACTTGCAGAAAGATGAAATGTGCTTCTACCACTATTTTTTAATTTACAGTACATACCACTTATATTTTTCCAGGAAAGCTTTATTGCAAAACATTGCCCTGTTTTCACAAGTGGAAACTAATGCTTATTTTTCATAGATACACAAATGTTTTCATAAGCAGATTGTTCCTTTTAATAAAGAACAGATGCACCCAATTTTGTCTAACGGCTGCTCAGGATGCAGCCAGCATGAGTCTTGACAAGTTGGAGGATTACATATTGTAGTTTAGGAAGTCCACCAATAGAAATCAATATAGCTGCAATCAATCTAGCTGTGTTAATCATCATTAGATGTCAATTGGGTGTCCATGTTCTCAGACCCCTTCTTTAAATGCTGGGGAGCTTCCTTTATATTAGTCAGAGTTAATGATTTAAGATAATAACCTGTGTGTCTACACACTCCAGTTGAGATGATAGTTTCACCTCGGTTTTATTAATAAGTACCATAAATACAACAGTTGCAGATATTACAGGCAGCAATGCACATGCTTTAGTAGTAGATTTCCTATTTAAAAAATATGATTAGGAAATGCCTAACTGTAAACAAGTGATTTAATGGATTTTTATTTAAGGTCAAAGAAAGCTAGGTGGCTTCCTGATTGTGCAATGTATATACAAGTGCAGCAGATCTTTGTCAGTGTGTGAGCTCCAGGATGGCTAAGTGGAGTTCTTTGCTATGCTCACGAGGAAAGTGTGCTCCTTTAGCTTCAGCAATAGCAAACTTTGTCTTTGGTAAGGCAGTCAAAATAACGACTACTGCAAGTGTCTGTATCAGTGATGTTATTTTTGGACATCTATATTCAAACTCATGACTTCAGGCAGAACATTAAATAGCTTACCACTTCAGTATCGGTGCTGCAAAGCTGTACACTGCTGGGCTGCTTGGTCCTCAGTGCCACAAGTCCAGTAAGTGTTCAAAGCCATCGTGTTATGTGACAAAACTTGGTTATCTTTCCTCAAGAGCCACCATGCAGCTAGAATAAAAAGGTCAAGCTAAAATGAAAGGGTTGGGCTACCAGCATATGGAAATTATCCTTTCTCTGAACAACAGGCCAAAGCCAAAGGAAAGTTTCCATAGATGAGTGCTCTTTGGTGCCGTTAGAAATTGTGCTATTTATCTGTCTCAGAAGAAAAAAACCTGCTGATCTTTTACTCAGTTGAATGACTAGTTCACACATGTCGAGACATAAAAGACAAAACTGAGTGGCAAAGTCAGCACAACTTGGGTGGAAAATGTAGAGAGAACCAAGGGCATTTGTGAAAAAGTTGCAGAGTGGCTTGCTGAAGCATGAAGAAAAAATGGTCTGTCTTTTTATATTCAGTGTTGAATGTACACAGAAACATTAAATGATCTGATGGCTACAATCTGCTCTAACCTTTTATCTGTGAATAGTGATCTAATAACTCACTCTTGGCTGTACCAGTTATGAGTTATCACTTTGCTCCCTCGTGAAGATGAATGTAAATGTCTTCACAGCTTTCAGCATCATGCATTTGGTTATTCACAGTGTGTATGAGCAAGTGAACAAGCTACATTATTAAATTAATAATAAAATTTGTCTTCGTTTAAGTTGCAGTAGGGGATGTATTTTCTTTTTCTCTCTTTTTATTAGTAAATAAGAATTCTTAGCTGCATGAATGTCAAGCACGAGCTACTGCCTCCCCACATCCTGTCAGTATACTGATGCAAATCAACTGATAGGAAATTAGATATTGTAGATTACAACTTCTTTTGAGAAAAGTAAAAACTTGTATTTCATACAGAAAAAAAAAAACCTAGATCTTGATTGCTTTTCAGCAGCAAGTAGACAGCAGAAGCTTTTTCCTGTAAAAAATAAAACTGTTAAGCCATTAAATAGAGGTTTTAGTATGGTACCAGTAAACCCACAGCATTTAATGACTGATTTGATGTAACATTAGCCAACTCAGTTTGCTTGGGATCATTAAATAACTGTGTTATTAGCTGTCAATAATAACCAGTCTTACATTTGGTAATATATACCTTGCATATATCTCATATGCAGCTAAGCATAAAGGTAAGACTGTTCTGAAACAGATCAAATAATTCTATCAGTTTTTACACTTCATAAATCAGATTTTACATTGTAACATGGAATTATAGAACAGCCTGGGTTGAAAAGGACCACAATGATCATCTAGTTTCAACCCCCCTGCTATGTGCAGGGTCACCAACCACTAGCCCAGGCTGCCCAGAGCCACATCCAGCCTGGCCTTGAATGCCTCCAGGGATGGGGCATCCACAACCTCCTTGGGCAACCTGTTCCAGTGCTTCACCACCCTCTGTGTGAAAAACTTCCTCCTCATATCTAAACTAAACCTCCCCTGTCTCAGTTTAAAACCATTCCCCTTTATCTTATCACTGTCCACCCATGTAAACAGCTATTCCCCCTCCTGTTTATACACTCCCTTTAAATACTGGAGGGCCACAATGAGGTCTCCCCTTCTCTTCTCCAAGCTAAACAGGCCCTGTTCCCTCAACCTTTCCTTATAGGAAAGGTGCTCCAGCCCTCTGATCATCTTAGTGGCTCTCCTCTGGATCTGTTCCAAGACCTCCATGTTTTTCTTGCACTGGGGCCCCAGGCCTGGACATAGTATTCCAGACAGGTCCTCACAAGAGCCAAGTAGATTTTGGTGCATACTCTAATTAGGAAAGGCAATCAGTCTTCTATATTTAAAACATCTTTGTTACTGGAGCTTAAAACTAAAATCTGTATTCCAAATATATTGCTACTCCTCACTAGCTGGAGTTGGGCCAGCTTCTCCTCCTCACTTCCTCCCTTGACTGCAGTTGGCAAAAGAAAGCCCTTCGTGCTATATCCAACCTGGTTGATTCTATCATTCTATGGTTTTATATGGGAAGGTCTCTTCCATGCACACTCTGGGGTCAGAGAGATGATTCAAGGGACCATGCTTACTTCCTGTTCTTTCGAATGTAAGGTTCCTGTTTTGCAAACTGCTTAAACTGGAAAAATCATGGTTAATCTCCACAGCTTTTCCCCAAGGCCATGGTACTGTATATTTTTCCCATGGGGTTTACTTGTGTAACTTGTCCCAGTTTCAGAGAGATGACTGATTTTGTTGAAGGTATTCGTGCATAAAATTGAAGTGCTAGGAGGACAGGTAACATCTCTAGGATGAGAATGGACTTTTTAAGTGTTATCAGAATGATTCCTTTACTCAGCAGACCACGTTCTGCAAATACCTCTGCTAAACTTTTGCGCAGCCATCAGGCCACGATGCTCGAAACAATCTAGCCCAGAAACAAATAGTAATATCTAGGTCACTCTGAAATCATTACTTCCTATTATTTCCATAGAAAGTACAATAGATACAAAGAGCACAGTAACACTATTTGACAGAGCAAATTCTCACCTACAAAACACTATTTTTTAACATAGTCACCACCATGAGCTCTGCATTTTTGCTAGTGATGGGTGTGCTTGTAAAATTCTTTATGACCATCTGGAACGTGGCTTGTCTTTCATGTCGCTGTCACCACTGCAGCAACATACACCCACTGCCTCACTGTGCTCACATCCACTGTTTGGCTTCCATAAATGATCAGTAAGCACTGATGAATGTCAATGGATGCCATTTTTTCCACACAGAGGAATTTGGTTCTTCTCCTTTGCTTTATACGCACTTCATGTCAGACACCATTCTGTCAGACTGCCTGTCTGTTACCATTTGTTGGAAGACTATAAAATGTAATGGAACGATGCCGTACCACCAATACCTGCATCTGACATCATGAGCCAGTGTAATGAAATGGGAGGCATTACTTTTAGGACAGCCCTTGAAGCTTCATGTGCTGAAGTTTTCATACTACAACAGTTGCAAGAAATAATCCTAAACGTCCACTGAATTGATATATTTCCAGCCTGAATCATAGAATCATTAAGGTTGGAAAAGACCCCTAAGATTATCTAATCCAATTGTCAATGCACCACCATGCCCACTGTGTCCCTCAGTGCCACATCTACACATTTCTTGAACACCTCTAGAGATAGTTACTTCATCATCTCCTTGGGCAGCTTGTTCCAATGCCTCACATCTTAATTTCTTCTTGATGTCCTGAGCCTGGCTTGGCATGACTTAAAGCCATTACCTCTCATCCTACACAGGACAAGTAGGCTGGCCCACATCTCTTACAAGCTCCCTTCTGGTCATTTTAGAGAGCAATATGGTCACGCCTGATCCTTCTCCAGGCTGAAGAATCCCTGTTCCCTTAGCCACTCCCCTTAAGACTTGTGCTTCAGACCCCTCACAGCTTCATTGCCCTTCTCTGGACGTGCTCCAGGGCCTCAATGACCTTCTTGCAGTGAGGGGCCCAAAACTGAACAAAGTATTCAAGGTATGGCCTCAGCAGTGCTGAGTACAAGAGGAAGATTATTTCCCCAGTCCTTCTGACTGCACTATTTCTGATACAAGCTAGGGTGCTGTTGGTCTTCTTGGCCACCTGGGCACAATGCTGACTCACATTGAGCCATCTACCAGCTCTCAGCTCACACTCCCAAATCTTTTTCCATTGCACAGCTTTTCAGTCACTCTGCCCTTTATGTGTAATGTTGCATGGAATTGTTTTGACTGAAGTGCAGTACCAGGCACTTGGTCTTGTTAAAGCTCATACAATTGGCCTCACCCCATCAATCCAGCCTATCCAGATCCCTTTGTGGAGCCTTCCTACCCTCAAGTAGATCAACACTTCCTTCCAACTTGGTGTCATCTGCAAACTTACCAATAACAATACAAAAAAGGACAGGCCCCAGTACTGACCTCTGGGGAGCACCATTCATGACCATAACTAACTGGATTTAACTTCATTCACCACCACTCTTTGGGCCCAGCAATCCAGCTAGTACACCTGCCCAAGACATGCCAGCTTCTCCCACAAAATGCAGTAGGAAATAGTGTCAAAGACTTTACTAGAGTCTAGGTAGATGACTTTTACAGCCTTTCCCTTATCCACCAGGTGAGTCCCCTGGTCATAGAAGGAGATCACGTAGGTCAAGTTGGACCCACCTTTCATGAACCCATGCTGGCTAGGCCTGATCTCCTAGGTGTTTTGCATATGCTATGTGATCACACTCAAAATGCTGTACTCCTTGACTTTCCTCAAAGTCAGGCTGATAGGCCAGTAGTTTCTTAGATCCTCTTTCTGACCCTTGTCATAGATGAATGCCACATTTGGCAAATCTCCAGTTATCAGGACTTTCCCAGTTTACAAGGAATGCTTATAAATGATGAAAAGATGCAAAGCATGTCTTAAATGCACGTGATTTTAAAACATCCTTGTTCAATTCATTGGCAAAATTTTCTCTGACATCGGTGATAAAGGAACAAGTCCCCTGCTTTAGTACTGCAGAAGCAGCTAGAACAGCTTCAGGATTGTTAAAAGTGTCATGTAAGCATTCTACTGTTTATAATCAAGAGTAGAGAGCTCCTGGTATTCCCAGCATGTTGGACTTCTCCCTTTCAAATGACACTGTCTTCATTGCACGGAGACCTGAGGTGGCTCCAAGTTTTTCTGGGATGTGAGGAAGACCAGTTGTACTGCTGCTGGGGATGTAAGGAGCTTGATAGGAAATTAGGGTTAAGTTGCTGCTTCCCCAAAGAAGTGAGGTGGGGGACTGGCAATGGCTTGGACACCTGTTGGTTCTACGATGGGATTGGGTTCTGAGGGGGGCTGCCCCATGTCTACTAATGCTCTTGGCCATCATGAGGAGAAGCCTACTTCCCAATACAGTGATGGCAACTGTCACCATGGGAGCTTTATTGTGTCATAACTGCGTGTTTTCTGCTAAGACTGCCTTCTTCCCTCTAGAGCTGTCTCCCTACTGCCAAATGTTTTTAGAGCTTTAGGTGTTTGGTTGTCATTTTTCTTCCAAGCAGTCTTTAATGTGCAGCTGCAGTTGCACTGCTCCATGTGTCAGATTTTCTGAACATTCAGGGAAAGGTTAAACAAAGAGCAACCCCAGGGAAGCAATGGATCTCATAATAAGAAACATGCTGAACAAAGCAAGGCCTACTTTCCCATGGAGTCAGATCTCATGGTAAGATTCCTCAGCATCTAATAAGGCTTGGGTGCTGCTTGAACCTGTCTCTTCCATGGAGGGACACATTTTTCAGTCTCACTTTTCTGTCTTGTTGAATTCTAATGCTGAATAAAAGCTGAAGTTATCTTGCAACCTTCCTCTTTGCAGGGATGCTAATAGGATTGTTCTTCTCTCAGCCACCTGTTTTCATATAACTTGCAGGAGCTTACTGTTTCTGAGAATGGTGTTGACTTGATTTGACAGACCAGTGGTTTCAGACAATACTAGGGAGACGGACAAAGTACACATACATAAATGAATGTATAACCTCTGCTTCTATGGGGCATCAAGCAAAGAAGCATTCTTAAAATAATGAGATTATTTTCCAAAACAAAAATATATAAGCTCCTATAAGGCGAATGCAGCAAACACACAAAATGCTGTGCTGCCCCAATGAAATGAAATCTTTCTCTTCCTCTGACAGAATTGCTCGTTGCACTTCTTCAAGTCATTGAAAGTTTTAGGGCTGGTAAAATAGTTTCCACTAGCATGTTTTTGTTGTTTTTCTAATTTGTTTCTTTGTTTCTTCTATTTTTTTTTTTTTCCTTTTACTTATAAGGAAAATGTGAAGACTGTGTCAACAACATGGTAATCAGTTCAGACTAGGTTTTGAGATTCCCCAGATATTCAGTCTTTTTTCCATTGGCCAAAACTTGAAGGTTAGAAAATATTTTAGCCTGAAGAATTTTATTTTAATTATTATTTTTTAATTTAAAAGCAGATTCATGAGAAAATGAGAACATTTTTCTCAAATATGAAAAATAATTACAAGTCAATTCTAAGTTAATATTGATTCAAATGGGAGCAGAAACTAAATCTGAGTTCATTTTAAAATGCAATCTAGGATTTTCTAGAGGAACAATATCGGTACGAGTGGTATGCAGAATGAGGTAAGACGTTGCTCACAGACCAGGAGTGCTCATCAGGGCTATGTGGATGCTTCCCTTCTGCTATGCAGATGTCTACATGTAAAATGACTTCTGAAGTAGGTGTCTACTGAGACAAACGTGTTTATTTTCATCAGTTTTCTTACCTGCCATCATACTTAACTGCTGAGGCTGGTCACCAACTCACCTGTCATTCAGACATGTTGAACATGGCTTCCTGGCAGGTATCAGAAACAGCCACCAAACATCCTCTTCAGGAGAGTCAAAAAAGCCAAAGCTGGCAGTTATGATGTGCCTGTCCAGCCTGACAATACCAAGCAACTTCTGTGCATTTTGTTGTGTACTGAACACCACATACACAAGACTTGGGCAAACCAGGCTTAGACAGTGGACCACCATGCGTACAAAACACTGTTTTCTATCGTACTGTGCTAGCAGAGTGGAAGCTGCACAATTAATGGACTGAATGCTGAGCTATGCTCTCCACTCAGAGCAGTCATTCCATTTTATCTTTAGTATACTGCGCTGTGTTAGCAGCAGCATTTCTATTAAGTTAATTTGAGTTGGAGTGCTTTTCACTCAAACTTGTGCTGTCTGGCTAATATCGCCATGAGCTCGTCTCTGATTAATCTTGTCAAATATATCCTACCATCAGTGAATACCAAGTTCTCATGAAATACTGACATATATTTGTCAGCAGATTCAAGTAATTTCTGTGCACATAGGCAAAATTTGGGTCTCCTTAAGGTCATATTCACATTTCATAAAAGCGGTGCAAAAAAAGGCAATAAAGATGAAATCTGCAATTGCATACCACTTATTAGAAAGAAGAAATAGCTGAAATGTATGATGACCTTCAGTTTCTAGTCTGCAGACTAAGTAAACTTACTTCCCAGCATATAAAAGAAATCCTCTCTACTAATAACCAGAATACACATCTCCAAATTTTAAACGTTACTTCTTTGCCAAGGCAGAATATAAAACAAAGAAGAGGAAGAAAATGTGATAATAGTTACCTTTTATCAAAAATATTATGAACTGCACTGGAATCTAGTGGAATTTCCTTCATAACCTGTGGGAGACATGATCATTCTCTGGATGACCTTCATGTCCATCACTGGAGCACGTGGGTTTTCCCTCACAAAAACAGTGTGCTGGCTGGAAAGCACGTCTGCAGTTCACCAAGTCCATTGAGCTCACTTCCACTCAGATCTTTGTTGCTTGATCTAACTCTAAGCTTTACAAACTTCCTGGGGCAGGGATTTGGCAGCCTCTCTGGCAAGCTGGTTTCTGTGCTGCACTACTCTCCTAATGAAGAAAGCTTTTTTCTGAATTGTCCTAATCTAAGCCTCCCAGCCACAGTCTGTAACTGCCACCTCTTGTTATACTGTCTATTAACGCTGAAAGAAGTTCTAGACAGACATCTTTGTACCTTCTCTTTGAATACATGCAGACTCCTGCCATTTTGCTTCTTACGGTCATCTTCATAAACTTGACTCCAGCTCCTTGTACATCTCCTTGCAGGGCACATGCCCATGGCCCCTGCCTCACCGCAGGACCTTTTCCAGTTTCTCCACATCCTTTTCCACCTAGGTGTCCCCAGTCCAGAGGCAGCATTTCAGGGCACCTTCAGCTGAGAAGAGTGGTGAAGCTTTCATAGAATTAGAATATCCCAAGTTGGAAGGGATCCATAAGGATCACCGCGTCCAATTCCTGGCTCCACATAGGACCACACAAAATTCAAAGCATATTTCTGAGAATGTTTCCTCAGCCTGCTAGCCACCCTCCTCCTAAAGCAGCCTGATGTCTGGTTTGCAATGACAGTACTCCATTGGTTCATCCTTAACTTGACATCTGTCATAGCCCTCAGGTCATTCTCTTTGTCTTGTCTATCTGCTGCTAACTTGCTGTTTGCTCTTTCTTGAGTCATTAATTTTATTTGCACGTGCCTCTTATCCCTGCTGTTTCAGCATCTCTGTCAATTTGAAGTGAGAGCTCTGTGTAATCTCCAAGAGACTGTTTCATAGTATATATTTGCACAGTACTCAGTACAGTAAGGTCCTATAAGCTTGCTTATATATATATCTACTAATTAAGTGGAGAGGTTTTATTTTCTATTGCAATTCTAATCCACACATTAAGTGAACTTTAAGTCGTGTCCTTATTTTCGGACTGCAACAATAAGAACCACATTGTGAAGGGATTGGCATGATAAAAGAGCAAGGAGTGTAGAATCATTGAATCATAGAATGGCCTGGGTTGAAAAGGACCACAATGACCATCTAGTTTCAACCCCCCTGCTATGTGCAGGGTCACCAACCACCAGACCAGGCTGCCCAGAGCCACATCCAGCCTGGCCTTGAATGCCTCCAGGGATGGGGAATCCACAACCTCCTTGGGCAACCTGTTCCAGTGCTTCACCACCCTCTGTGTGAAAAACTTCCTCCTCATATCTAAACTAAACCTCCCCTGTCTCAGTTTAAAACCATTCCCCTTCATCTTATCACTGTCCACCCATGTAAATAGCCATTCCCCCTCCTGTTCATATGCTCCCTTCAAATACTGGAAGGCCACAATGAAGTCTCCACAGAGCCTTCTCTTCTCCAGATATTTGTCCTGTTTTGACTATACTTTGATGTGTGTAAATGTCGAAACATTCTATAGCAGTGGAGTCTGCCTCATTCACCTGGAAGACAACAAACCACAGTTTATATTTGTATATACTAAAGTCCTACTCAGAGATATTTCTAGGCACTTGAAAGGATAGCATAGGATATCACCATGTATAATTTTTTACTCCTATTCGGTTCTCCCAAAAAATTCCCGCCAAGTTTTGGGAGTTGGGATTTACAAGGCACTATTCCCAATAGGTAATTTGTGATCACTATCCCTTAGAGATGTAGATAATTCAGTAACATAAATCTGTGATATGTCATGCAGCTGGACTCGGTGCCTAGGAGCAATCCTGGACATGTTTAATTTATTAGTACAGGCATAGCCATACATGCCTGCCCTGTGCGATTATGTGGAACTCAAGTTCTGTATTCATACAACAGCAGTAATTGAGAAATAAATAACCTTCTTACTGCTATTGAAAAGGTGAGTGAGGCCTATGTTGCCTGCAATGAAGCATAGATCAATAAAGTTATGCTAAACAAAATAAAGCAGTGTAAAGACAACAGAAATCATATGAGCTGTGATAATAGGCTTTAATAGTTTTTCCATAAAGATAGAAAAGAACTCCTGTTATTTGAAAAGAAGAAAAATGTGCTGCTCCTTGCAAAACATATTTTTATGTCAGCTCAGCTCTTAAAAAACAAAAAAAAATTCTGTCCAGAAAATTTCAATTTCAAGCTCTTCGAGTTCTGGACAGCTTTTCATCTCACTGACTTCCTGGTCCCCTCCATCCTCCTTTCCTCTCATTGCCTTTTCCTGTAGCTCTGCTGTCCATGCTCCCACAGAGTTCTTTGAAGGTCACTCCATCTTTCCCGAAGTGTAGTCCTTCAAACCAACTGAGCATCAAGGTTCTCCGTGGTGGTGCCAGGGTTGTGCAGCTTGCCTCCAAGCTAATTACTGCAATAGCAACACTGGGCTTATTAGTCTTCACTGTACTTTTCTGTGAGCACATACAGACAGCTCCCAGACTACTCTAGCTCACTGGATTGTCACCTCTGTTTTCTCTTTATGCCTTTTTCCCCCTTTCTTTGTTTCAAAGCATTTTTACAAAAAATTGTGTGTGTTGTGGTCTCCTGCAGGGTGACCCCACCACATAACCCTTCTGGTAAACAGGGCTGTCAACTCTGTAAATCAAGGAGTTGCTGTAAATATTGTAGTTACCATATAATTAGCCAAATTAATACATTCTGCTGAAATTCCATTAATCTGTGCATTATGTAGCTATATTTCCTTTTCCTCTATTCTATTTGCCTGCTATAATGAATCCATGTAACCCCTGAGAGGTAGTCAAGCCAGAGACCAACACATACAAGAGGATAGGACTGTGATCTAGAAATTACTCCTTGAAAAAAGTTATGTGAGGTTTCAGAGAAGTAAAGTGAAGTTGTCACTCCTTGCAAAAGCAGAATTCTTTAACATATTTAAATGAAAAAGTTTATAAAAAAAAAAAAAAAAAAAAAAAAACCTTGCAGGGTTCCTCACTTCCATTTTTAGTCTCTGTTTTGACTTTTCATTGCAATTCAGGATGGAAGCTGTCCAAGCACTGGAATGGCCTGCAGGAAGGCTTACACTGCAGCCTCCCTGCTGCTTGGCATTATCCCACAGAGCGCCGGAGCAGCTGCAGCCCAAGCAATGAGTAGCCCAGGATGCTAATAACCAAGCCCTTTCTCACTTAACTGAATGTCTGCAAGTGATACTTCACTAGTTCCAGTTAAATACTTTGCTGCGTTATACATAAGTCACTCTGAAAGTAATGCCTCCTATTTATTTCTATAGAAACAATAGAAAACAATAGATACAAAGAGCACAATAGCACTGTTTGATAGAGCAAATTTTCAGCTGCAAAACAATATTTTTCGACACAGTCGCCACAATTAGGTATGCATTTTTTCCAGCAATGAACAAGAACCTGCATGCCATGCTCATAAAACTCTGTACCAGCAGCGGTGATACACTGTCACTGTTTTTCATCACCCCCTGCCTCACTATGCTCACGTCCACTGTTTGGTCTCCATAAGCACTCAGCAAGCATCGATTAATGTCAGTGGGTGCCATTTTTTCTGCATGGAGGAATTCAGTGGCACACCTTTGCTTCATCTGCACTTCTATGTCAGATGCTATTTGATCAGACTGCCCCTCTGCTACCATCAGTCACACAGCAGCAAAATATAATGGAATACCGATGGGAAGGTTCAGCTTCTGCTGCTGTACCACCACCATCTGCCGCTGATATCATGGGCTGACATTTAAAAAAAAAAAAAAAAAAAGGAGGCATTACTTTTGGAGTGACCCTCAAATTTGTTCTTGAAGAGGCTTTATAAACAGATTAATGATGTATTCTGCATGTGCGTTATTGTTAGTAAAGACATGATGCGTTAGTAGCACTATTCAGGGCTGTTGTCACATTCCAACTTGTCTCAGTAGGTGTTGTCAGAGCTATGTGAATGCTAGCAGACAGGTTGTCGAGCAGAAGGTTTGCTTCTAGACCTTGTTATTTTTCTTTTCATTTGTGGATCATCATTTTTGGAAGAGCAGCATTTCTCTAAGATTCTTTATTGTATTTTGATGAGATCAAACTTTCTTCAGAGCCCTTAAATTGGTTGTCAAGGCAGTATCTTCTTCAGTAATATGCAAATGTACAAATTGCTTTCAATGTGTCTGTATGTGTGTATAAAATTCTTTCTTTTCAAGCACCCCCCTAATAATCCAGAAAAATAATCTAGCCACCACAGCTCATTAATTAAGTAACCTATCTAGTACACTTCACATATTAAAAATCAAGTTAACAGGCTGCCCAGAGAAGCTGTGGTGCCCCATCCCCAGAGCTGGGGCACCACAGGTTGGTGGGGCCCTGGGCAGCCTCACCTGGTAGTGGCAGCCCTGCTCACAGCACGGGCTTGGGGCTGGGTTGGCTGCAAGGTCCTTTTCAGCCTAAGCCATTCTGGTATTCTATGAAATCACACCCAAAGCATTATATATTAAGTTACTTCACTTATTTGAGGGGAAGAAAACTGATCTCAGCTGTGTCAAGGAATAAAATGTTTACTATTTTGTTTCCAGGTCAGAATAAAAGGGTTTGGTTGTGTTTTTTTTTTAACAGAGTTGTAGCTCACCGGCTCATAGTATAGGACCTGGAAGGGTATTGATGAAGTTAATGTGTTTTCAATAGCCCACACAGTCTAGCTACCCTGTGAAGTTCACTAGGTGAATTACTAACCTTGTATGACTGCCAGCACTTTTGAGGTAGAAATGCAGTGCCGTTAAATGAAGCAAAAATGGCGTTAGCACCCCAATGAATACAGTCTTGTTTTTTGTATGGAGAGTCACCCAGAAGGTTTGGTCTTTTTGAGCCTGCTGCAATGCCTTTTTCACAAGAGGTGTTTCTGATGTAGTGGCTAACCTTAATCTGGGCATAGATTTGGCTGACAGTTCTTTAGTTTGCATGAAGTCTTGATGAGGATTAGCTGACGTATATTTTATTAGCTTGGTGGGAAATATCTATGGAGGTTCACAAGGAAGGTACAGAGGGGAAACCTGAGTATAGAAGGGGAATATAAGAATGATATGTGTGTGGTGTGGGGGACCAGAGATACTGAAACAAAACACAGTAACAACCTCTGGTAATGTTGTATCCTGCATCATTAGCAGGAAATGAAGGGCAGAAATTAATTAGGTATTGAGTTCCTCCAATTTCCGTCAAGAAAAGTCATTGATTTTTGCTCTGTTCTTTACTGACAGCAACATTGTAGAGAAGATAAGAGAGGGCTACAGCACTTGCCTTCCTTCTCTTCCTGCTCTCAGCAGCATGCTTGGCCAAATAAATCTGATTTGTATACACCCACCATCCCAGGAAGGGTTGTGCTGCACACGAAGGTGGGGAGGGAGCTGCAAAGCCCAGCAAAGCCAGGAAGAGGCAGGTCCTGTGGTGCAGTTGAGCATCACTGACAGAGCTTGCTAGAGGGGAAAATTAAGCACTGGTCTGAAAACAACCTGTAATTTTCAGAGGTTGCTCTACCGAATCTAACTTACTACCCCTAAGCATAGATCTGCACACCACAGGTGCAGAGCTCTCTCCATACATCTTCTAGGAGGCATGTGCAGCTTCAAAACTAAAATATTAAAATCTGGCTCTGTGTCTTCAGTGAATAGGGAAAGCATGCTTTTTTGCACTGAGTTAGCTAACCCATATACAATCCTACAGAAGACAACACAAAAGAGTGGAAACACACTGTCAACATGTTTTAGCAGGGGGTTGGACTAGATGAGCTTCAGATGGTCCCTTCCAACCTCTGCAATTCAGTGATTCTGTGATTACTGCTTTGAGAATGGCAGGGGTAACTCTGAACATAAAAATGCAGCTAGCAGGTGGGGGAAGTCCTGCAAAAAGGAGGGAAAAGTGTGCAGAGAAATTCACAACTGGGAGTAGTTTCTGAGATTGAATTAAGACGTTAAGAATTTCTGGTATTTTTGAGAGCAAAGATGAACCTGATCTTCTAGAGGAGGTACGCGTGAGGTTTGAACCTAGATCTCTTGAAACAATGTTGGTTTCAGCACCCAAAATCCACCATTCTCCTCTTACACAGCTTATCATGTTGCCGCGTTCTGTTTCATTCATTTATTTATTTATTTATTTATTTATTGGGATCTAAATCATCTTAGGGAAACTATTTTAACATCACATAAAATAACTGCCTCCCGCTATGCTGGATTCTGATTCTCTGCTTCATGCCAGTAGTAGTATATATACACTCAGTTCACTGCGAAACACACAAAAACTCATAGAGTTATGACTTGTTATAATCCAGCTCAAGGTGAGAATCTCACCCCTCCTGGTACAGGGGCCACAGGCATTTGCAATATGTTCCAGCAGAACTCATGTGAAACATCATTGTGAAGCCCCGTTCGTTAACTAGATAATCAAGACTGAAAACATAGTTTCAATAGTTCTGAGGACATCAGGGACATCTCCATTCCCAATAATTTTCTCAGCTGGTTTCAGTATGTGGGCTTAGTGATGGAATCAATATGTCGCAGGAAGGACATCAAGATTTTATGATATTGCTGTATCACACGTAATTTGCAATGCTTTTCCTTCCTGTCAGCACAGTTAAGATGACATCTTGCAGTGATTTAGTCAGGAACAAGATGTTTCCAGGCATTTCCCTATGTGTTTTTTTTTTTTTTTATGTAAGGAATAATAAAAGTTTGCTCATAATTTCTTATGTTTAAGTACTTTCCATAGCTGAGAAAGGTCTGTACAGGGCTCTGGTATTTGGATTTCATCTATTTTTACAAAAGAAAACATATCTATAATTAAGCTTATAGAGTAAAGGACTTATTGAATTTTTCTTTTGACATGATTGATTTCTGTATTGACTCTAGGAAATGGAAACTAGTAAGTGGAATCTGACACAAAAGAAATATTTGGGCTCTACAGTAATGCCATTTACTACAGTAAGAGCTAAACTAGAATACAAATTGCCACCAGCTTCTGCATATGCAAATGCATTTTTTTCCTCAGGGTCACAGTTGCATCCTGCAGGAAGAGGGCAAAATAAACACAGCCAGTGATTCCCCTGTCACTGCAGTGGCAGTGGGTGGGAGGGAAGTTGTACGTAATTAGGGCACCTGGCACAGAAATTTGGCCTGGAAAACATTAGCACAAAATATGTCAGAAAAGCTTAAGTCTCCCTCTGCTCTTCCACATGGAATAAACATTAGAACAACCTGCAGGTGAGTGTATTTCTGTGCCAGCCTGAAATAAGCTTTGGCTCTTCTCCTGTTGCTATTATTCACCACTCCAGATGACCAGTGATACTGATGTTGTTCTTAATCTGTGTTGAGCAGCAGTACCACTGTATGTCAGATGCGCTATCGGTCATAAAACTGCAAAGTGATGATGTTGATGTTCCAAGTGAATTTTTACCTACTGCATAATTTCATAAAACAATAAACACAAATCTCCTGCATTCATCCAGTGGCACTGTTAATTTGCAGAGCATCAGGTGAAAAATCACTACAACTTGCTCACCTAATAATAATAACGGTCAGCCAGAATTGCTAATAAATCAGGCTTAGACGCTCTAAGACATTCAATCTAGATTATTTATTTTTTCATTAGAAGGCTTGCTTTTGCAATTTGTTATTCCTTCTATTATTTACGTTCTACTGATACTCACGTTTTGCTCTGCTGTGGCCCAAACTCCAGCAAAGGCAGAGCTCCAGGGATGCCTCGCTAGGCATCGCAGTTTAGCCCACTCTTCATTCAGCAGCAAACCCTGCACAGGGACGGTGCCTGTAGGCACTTTCCCTGAGTTTCTCTGTGTCTCATGCCACCAGAGCCTGGCATGGGGATTGTATGCAGGTGTGGGTCCAGAGGTAGGGATGTGTTTGGGGCTGCTGTGGGCAAGGGAGGGGTTCGATTCAAAGGGCACTTCTTGAATGCCCTTCCGATGGCAAGTGGATTGTGCTGGGTTACAGCAGGCATTTGTAAGCTGAGAAAATTGAGACAAGATGTGGAACGAAATGCCAGTCATTTCTCTATCTGTGAATTCATAATGTGTGGAATAAAACGCTAGCATGTAACATTTGACTGTTGGAAAAGATGAAAAGAGGTTATTTTCAAATCCCCCAAATGACATGAGTTCTGCAATTAGAAGTAAAGGAACTTCAAAGTCTCCCAAAAATGCTGCAATAAGTGTTGTAATGCCTTTGGGGGAGAAAAGCAATAAAGCTGTCATGAGATGGGGATCTTGCCTTTCCTTCCATTTTGTTTCTGGGCTGAATACTCTTCCATGCTGCAAATAATTGCAGATACAGCTCCATTGGACATCTCAGAGACTCTCTCTTTTATCTACCACTCCTGGAAACAAAACCAGCAGAGCTGCTGATCTGATGGCCGCAGGTCTGAAAGCAAGCTGGGATAAGCAGGGGAGGGCCCTATTGGCGAGGTGTCTTCTGAGATTCACTCCCCCAGCCCTGAGCTTACAAAGCTCACATCACTGATTTTCAAAATGTGCTTAAGCTCATCTATTTCTCTTGCCTTTCCATGCAGATGAAGTGAATGGAAATAATCGAGCTGAGAGGAAAGGCTTTAGTTTTGGTGCACTGGGAGACTTTCAGTAATAGCATTAGTGTACTTATTAAAATGTCTTGCTTATCCGTGCCATGTTTTAGACAGGGGTACTGTGTTTTCCTCTAGAAGTATAAATAACAAGCTAATAGCCAATTTATGAGCATGACTGACTGGATGGGAATTTGCTAGCATTAATATGTTCTCATTAGAGAAGTTTTATAGTTCTTTGGTCAACAGGGAAGATGTGTGGCCACAAATGGTGAGGTGCTGGAACAGTCTGCCCAGAGAAGCTGAGGATGCCCCATCCCTGGAGGTGTTCAGGTCCAGATTGGATGGGGCCTTGAGCAGTCTGATTTAGTGGTTGGCAACCCTGTCCAAAGCAGGGGCTTGGAACCAGATGATCTTTGAGGTCCCTTTCAAACCAAACCACTCTATGATTCTATGAAATAAACATCAGTTTAAACCAGGATTGGCTCCAGCAGATATTTGCCACTGCACGGCCAGCAGCTCCTGCTGAGAACCCCATTTTGTCAGGGCCACACGGACCACAGGAGCCAAGGGCTCATTCTCAAACTCTCCTCATCCCCAGATCCCTGGACAGTCTTGCTCTTTGTAGCTTCACCGTGTGACTGGAATTTCTCCATAGCCACTGCATGTTAAAAACAGAGTTAAAAATGCCAACCTGGCTTGCAGCTAAGCACAGGACCCTGCTGGTTATTAATGGGTTTCCACAAGGATTGAACGTGTAATGCTGAGTTCCACAGGACTGTGGCATTGCAACTGAGGTGATACATTGCAGTCTTGCTACCGGCGAGAGCTAATAATCGGATACACCCTTCCCAAGAGGGAGACAGCTGCAAAGATGCAAGCCCTGAAGTCAGAGCAGTTTTTCCACAGTTAGCAGAGATTACATAAACCCTGAGCAAAAGCCCCCGACATCTATTTTATTTTGAACAGAAGGCTAAAATGGGAACGATGAAATGTTCCAGATTCAGCAACTATAAACACAAGGATGACACGAACTGCTAAATTAATAGCAGGACTTCCTTCATGCTGCCTTGTAAAATAAGACCAAAAAAAAAAAAAAAGAAGTGCAACTGCACCATATACACACACATCTCTAAGAAAACTCTCTAAAAAAGAAAGAAGAAAGGCAGCCTGGATTGGCTGAGCCATAGGAAGGCATTTTGGTACGCGAGCCTCGGATTCATCAGCTGCATGTGCCATGGGCCTTGGGATGCTCTGCATGGTGGAGGAAGGAGCACACCAGTGGGGTGCTCCACACAGCAGCTTCTCTCCCTCCATCTGCCATTGCCCTGCGTGGGGGAAGGGCTCTGATCGTTTTCTAGGAAGTTATTCAGGTGTCTGCACAAAGTATGTGAGTGGTTGTTACATAGGCAGGAAGCACTGACAGTTTGATGTACAAATCACAACACGTATCGCTTGCCCTCTGAGCACTTCCACACTTGCATAATTAAAATGAATCTGTAGACGTTTTTATAGTAAACATGCTGAAAATCGGCGGAGTAAAAATATAACAACAGTGAACCTAACGTTCTGCACAATTTGGAAATATATCCCTTGATGTCAAAGTGTAAATCAAAGCATCTATGCAAAATGCAAAAAATGTTGGAAACTCTGGGCAATCATACACAGATATATCTGAACAGTAGTTTAAGTTTTATTATTTAGTGGAAGTTTTTCCCTTAGCATCAAAAAAAGAAATGTAAACCCATCAAGGAGACTATAAATATTTCGAGTTTTCATCTAGTAAATCATGACAGAGCTGAAATATTATAGCAGTACCTCATGTCAGATGATTTACTTTATTGGGGGCAAAATAACAGTTCCTGAAAGGTTTATGCTGTGTAGCTGTATAAGCCAGTTGCCAAGAGAGCAAAGGTTGCACTACCTTTCACTTGCCTTACGGTTTGATGAGGGGTTTTGTTTAGAATGGCCTTCTTTCTGTCTAGCATCCATGTGGGAACACAAAACCAGAAAAGATAAAGAGGAAACTTAGAGAAGTTCTGCAGGGCAAAGAGTTTCGAGGAGATAATCACAAATATCTACAGAAAGCCCTTGCAGATGTTTATTACCCTTTTGTATGGGATTGCAGTGCCTCTGTGCACTGTGCATTTGTGTGTAACACTTCATTTGCTCTGTCTGCAGTGCCTCAGCTGCCATTAGTCAGCAGGCTTCATTTACCTCCACAGAGCTAAGCCAGGTTACATCAGACTGGTTACAGTGCTGGCACGCATTCTCAGAGTGGTTTAAAAAATGCACAGCCCTTTCTTGTGAGGTTGGTAAAGACAGAAAGCTGATGTAACATTTAGATGTAACATTACATGTGTTTGTTGGTGAAACAGCAAGTAAGTATTTAAGTATCTATTGGCATAAGACCGTAATTAAAAGAAACAGAAAACACATATAGGCACACAGGCTCAAGCATACTCACTGATTCAAAAAATGAAGTTGTATTTCAGGGGGACAAACTAGTTGCACAGTCAGTTGCCTGATAGTGATAGTACAAGGGAGAATGGCTTTAAACCCAAACAAGGGAGATTTAGGTGAGATGTTAGGAGGAAACTTCTTACTCAGAGGGCAGTGAAACAGTGGCACCCAGAGAAGCTGTGGTGCCCCAGCCCTGGAAGTGCTCAAGGCCAAGCTGGATGGGGCCCAGGCAGCAGAGCTGGTGGTGGCAGCCCTGACCATGGCAGGGAGTTGGGACTGGGTAGACTGCAAGGTTCCTTCCAAATCAAGCCGCTCTATGATTCTATGAAAAGTTGGGTCTACGGAAGCATGGGTGAAGCACCTATCTCCAAACTGGCAGATCAGAATGACTTTAACTTAAAGAAGTAGGAGTGTGATGTGCACTGGGTTGTAAAGAGAAAATGTTCCAGACATGGGGAAGATATGCACTTCCTTCTCCCAAAACTTTTGCTACTCGGCCTTTGTCATTTGACACATGAAGTTTTGTGGTAGATCTTTCTGTTCTTTTTACTGCTGGGATGTGAAAGCTAGCAAAGCAAGGGGAAAAAAAAGTGCTGCTGCTGATGACTTATTAAAATAAAAATAAAAAAAAAAAAAAAAGCCCATTAACATTTCAAACACATTAAAAAACAGGAAAACAAAGCCACAAAGATCTCTGGGTAAATCCACAGCTGGTGCTAAGTGGCAAAGTGTCAGAGCAGTATGTGACGTCTTCTTCTAGTTCAAAGAGAAATTAATTCAGTGAAGCTCTGCAGTTTTATGTCATGTAGGTCAGGCTAGAGGCACACTGTTGTCCCCTGTGGTTTTATATAGACTGGAGAGTGTGGCCAAGCTTGGTGTCCTTTTCTCTAAATAGCATTATGCATTCCCTCAGCTGGAGCAGAGTTCTGGGCTAAATGCACCATTGATCTGTCCCAGTAAGGTATTTCCTATGTTTTCATAATCTTATCTATAAATCTCCCCCAGCTGATAGCAGGAGCAGTTCCAGCCTACACTTATGAAATATTTATCTCACTATCTGTCTACCTAGACTGCATCCTTCCTCTTGTATTCTACCTCTTCCTTTACCAGTATTTATTTTTTCTGCTCTCCAGTGAAGTTGTAAGTTACCCAAGGAAAGGTATATCTTCCACATAATCTGTACAGTGTGACTAATATACTTCTGAACACTAAAAAGAAGAGACTTATAGATTTGCTTTCTACAGGGACACCTACTTTACTTCCCACATTGCAGAATTCCTCAATCCCAAATCAAGGAAACCACTCATAAAATATGAGAAGTTACCACAGACAGCCTAACCATCACTGCTATGATATGAGATAGTTTGGCAGGTTGACATCTGTAGCTCCAACAGAATGGGGACTCAAGATTCACTATCTTCTTAAGAAGCAAATCCAGAAGATGATTGCCACTAGTTGATGGGAAACATTATAACCAATATCTTTTATCTACATTATGATCAATATGGCTTTCAGGTGGTGGATACCTGCTTGTCAGACAGACTATGTACAATAACCAGCAGGGGAAAACTCCAACCTAGACTACTGGTAGAGTACACCTAGAATAATTTTGTGTGTCTCTGTCAACAACACTACCAGTACTCACGTGACATGAAAAGAAGTTAAAGTTCTGTAAAATAGGTAGAAGTAATATTTATTATCTATGTAAACTCTAGATTTCCTAGATTTAAATTTATTTTAAGAAAAAGGGGGGGGAGGGGGGAGGAGGGGAAGAGCAGGAAATACAAGATCAGCGAGGTGCACCAACTTGCACATGTGGGAAATGCAATTGGGTCAGGCAATGTGTGGCCAAAGAATGGACCTGTAAAATTTTTTCATGGCTATTCCTATTTCTGTCCTGCCATACCTTGACAGAGGGTGTACATAAGAACAGTCATTCCTGCTTCTAATCTACACAGGCAATACAGTAGCCATAAATTGCGAGTTTTTTGCTGTGATATTGTGACTTGAAAAACTGTGATGATAATCTGAAATTGGATTTTGAGGCTGGGATCTTCCTTGTTAAGCACCTAGTTACAGAATGTGAAGAGTTCCTAAAGGCAAGCTTCAGGAGGTAACGTGAGA
Organism: Phasianus colchicus; assembly: GCF_987193195.1. Taxonomy (NCBI): domain Eukaryota; kingdom Metazoa; phylum Chordata; class Aves; order Galliformes; family Phasianidae; genus Phasianus; species Phasianus colchicus. Next base: position 16,039,628 of record NC_143438.1, on the reverse strand, counting down.
TGTTATCCTCCTGCTTCCCACCCTCCTCCCACGACACATTTCATGCCTGGTGAAGAAGTCAGCAGAAGGCTTCACATAAATTATAGCCTAACTGCTCAAAAGATCTGGGGTTTTTAGTGAGGTCTGTGCTTAGAAAGCAGCCAGTGAAGGGATGCATCTGGCACACCAGTATGCATCCAATGCAGCTGGAGAGCAGGAGCACTCAGCAGTCTGGGTAATAACCCTGCAAGCCATTGCAGCTCCATTTGCCAGAGTTTGCCTGACAAAATCCCAAACGCCATTTACTTTCTGCAGTGCCTAATATTTGCTGAACCAAGTCAACTATTTGCAATAGAGTTCTGTAAAGCAAAATTTCCCCTGAGGTTTTAACAACTGATAATCCAATGTTAGATAGAACAACATTAAATTAGGGAAATATAATCTCATGCTTCAGGGCATGTGCCAACTTCACACCAAGGCAGGTAGGTAGGAAGCAAGCCGAGCTGTGTGCAAGTTGAGCCACACATACCCTCATACCTTCTCCTGAAACATATACTATTAGGCATTGTCTGAGATAGGAGATTGAATGGGAGAGATTTAACCTATTGTGATAGCTATATTTTTTGTCTTTATAGACTACAGACTTTTTTCTGTGTTTTGGCTTCATGTAAGTTATGTAGAATCATGCAAACAATTGTACCATACTTGATAGAAACACAGCAGAACAAATAATCTTGTAAGCAGTTTCAGGAAAGAGACGTGTAGTGTTGTGCTGACAAACTACCGTGTATTTATGGAGTGCTTCCACAGTAAATACAACACTTGGCACTTGGAGCTATTACAGCACTATTCTGCATCCTTAAGCAATTAGGATATGCCCAAAAAGTTCCTGTACAAAACTGGTTTAATCCCCATTCATCATTAATGCCCAAGTAGCTTTGTGTGCAAAAGTAGGATGAAGAAAGATGAACAAAGGACTGCCAAATAAGTATGAACGAGCAGTTTTTTATGTTGTTCCCTGGTTATTTGGAAGGGCCTTGCCATATAATACCACACTGGACTACTCCCACAGTTTCTGCTGTAATAATGTACGTGAATTGTTACATATACATTGTGTATATAAATCAAGCAATATTCCTTGAATGCGGTGTGTTTTTTATCTTTCAGTGATATAACATGTAAGGAAGAGTCCTACAATTAAAACAAAACAAAACAGTAGCAAACAGCTAAAAAGGCTATTTAACACATATTCTCTGTCTTTGTTTTCTATGGAGTACTGATTTCAGGCAAAATTAGGGGAATCAATTTCTTTTTTCCTGGAGTAACTTTTCAAGTTATATCCCAGCATGCTTTTTTCTTCACTAAATTTTGAGATGAGCAGATAAGTAAAAATTAAAATGTGTCTGTGCTACATTGGTTTTCTGCAAATGTGACAGTAAAGTAAGTAGTCACCTCAGCAAGCGTACAAAAATTGTGACATTATCCATGTACTGCAGGAAGAGATCTCCAAAAATTCGCGAATATAAAAGTAGCACACCAAAATCTTAGATTCAGAAGATTCTCTGCAGTTTCAGAGGTTTTCATGCGTAGTTGAGATAGAAACCGTGAACAGGGCAATTGCACACACATATTTTAACTCAGAATATTTTTTCTGCCCACTTTCAGTATGCACAATGAACATAATGGGTTCCATTTTCAAAATCATATAAGAACCAAGAACATATTTTCAGAAGTAACTCAGACACCTAAAGCTGAAAGAAGTGCCCATCTGTACTCCAAGTCAGTTACAAACCCATGTAACAGCGTTAACAAGATACTGGATCTCAATTCACTCACTAGGGTTGGACTCAACACTGTGCTTAGATGGATACATGCCTTTCATATGGAAATAGCTCACTTTTGTCATGCCTGAAGAAAACATGTTCTAAAGTTACTTGTTACTACAGGGATCCAGACATAAATTTGTTTTTGTGAGTGATTTGTAAAGGAAAAAATAGAAATGACTAGCTTATTATTCCCACCCAGACTTTGCAGAAGATTGTTGTCCATTCAGAACATCTCCATGCCTAAGAGCTGATCAGGCATTTGCCACAGAAGGTGAAGGAGATCTCCCCTGGCAGAGACTAGAGTGGATACAAAAGGGCAGTTGAAATTACCACTAGCAGGAGGAAAACTGTAATCCAGCTGTAGTGAAGGAGGAAGCTTTTGCTTCAGCATCAACCTATATGCTTTGGGAAGATCATGCCACCTTTCCTCTTCTTACTCTTTTTCTCCTTACTACTTCAGTTGTGACAAACACCGAGTAAGTGTTTATGTGCTCATGCCAGAAGGAACACAAAGCTTTGAATAAAGAGCTGCAATAAACCAGTTAGCAAGTCCTAAATACAAGTTATGTCTGTGCTCATTCTGGAAATACAAAAGTAGTCAAGTAGTCAAGTGCTTCAAAAATAAATAAATAAATAAATAAATAAAATTCCAAACTACAGAAAAAAAAAAATCCAAACTCCATCTTCCTCCCATCAGGCCAATAGGCAAACCTTCCTTTAGAAGTAATACACAACCAGTGTAGCAATATGAGGAGTTTAGGATTACAGCTTAATATGATAGCTGAGATACTACCCCCTCAGTCTTCCTTGACACCAGACATCACTTTTATGAAAGATTTTACTCCCACTCTCCTGTTACCTGATCCGCATTCCTCAATTCTGCTTTGAAAACCTCAGAGAAAGTGTATTACAAGGAACTCTTACCATCTAGGTTCAGATTATTTTTGTCTCCAAATAAGAAGTGTTAGCTAATAAGATTTGCTGTCACACCCATCAAGGACTGTGTTCCATTATTCATTTGGAAAAGAAAAGGTTTCAAATTACTTCATGTCCACAAGAAATAGACACCTGCTTTTCCCAGCATCCTGCGGGTTGAACCAAGGCAGTTCTGCTCTGAGAAGATGCTTGTTCTCATGAATCTCTATAAAATCTAAAAAAAATGACAATATCTATAACTAATAGTTCTACTAATCATTTTTTAAACTAAACTGAAATGATTTTGTTTTAATGTAAAATATTTGGGTTGGTTTTGACCATTTTGAAGTAGTTTTTACATTCAACTGACCTTCAACATAAATTATCTTATATTTTAAACTGGGGACATTTTGAACCAGCAACTAGAATATATTATTAATAAAACATTGAAACAGATTATACTAGAAATGGTCAATTCGCTCGTTCATTTACACACTCTTTGGCTCTAAAATACTGGAAGAGAGACAAGGAACTTTCCATTGCAAAGCAAATATTTTTCTTTGTATTGAAAAGCTCTGAGGTAATTTATGTGCAAACAATTTTGAAGTTCCAATTCAGAAACTGATTGACCTGTTCATAGTTATTAAGGAACTCTGAAATGCACAAATAAGTTTCATGTGCCTAGCTATCCTAACACTGGGATATAAGCCTAGCATTTAAGAAGTCTCTGACTCATTTTGAAAGCAGACGTGTTTTAATTCTTCAGTCTTATTTCTTCCACTATGTAACTGTTGTGATCTATTTAAAAACAAAGCAACATCTTAATTTCACTAAAACCTGATGAAACTTGTGCCTTCACGTTTCTGCCGTCTTATTCTATTAATCCCAGAATGAAGCATACTCAAGTATATTCAGCTATCACCTTATCTTTATTTGGATGTCAGTCCCCTGACCAGAGGGTCTATTCACAGGGCAAAAATATTTCTCTAAATCCTTTGCAGAACCAAGGTCCCAGCCTATAAATAAGTAGCAGCTATATAGTATAAGTGGTGTCCTAGGTTGTGTAGTACTCAGTAAAATGAAGTTGATGTCCTTTGGAAAGTGTCTGAGCCTTCAACATATTGATTCATAAAATAAAAAAGAACACTAAGAAAGTGACCCTAAAGAACACAATATAAATTCTGGTACTTTAAAAGGTAAGCTTTGTTTCTTTGAAGAAGGTCATATCTAACTTCTTGTACTGGGTGAATCTCATTCAAGCACTCAAAATGGAGCTTACCATAATTTTGTCTTGGATTTGTTTCTATCAGTGTCCATTCCTCTGATGGATAGTCCAGGAATATTTCAGCGTACATTGCTACAGTTCTGATAATTTTAGGAGCCATCTGGATGAATGATCTTTTTCTTGCAGTAATCATTTCCCCATGCAGTCACCTAACATTTCCTTTGTTTCTTTTGCTACTTCCACATATTTAAATTAGGTTCTAGGACCTAGCAAAAAAAATAAATAAATAAATTGCCTTCTGACTTCAGTCGAGGAATCTGGCCCTTCTTGACACAAAGAGAGGAATAATTAATTGACAGCATTTTCTGCTGCTTGGCCTGACTACTGCTTAGGACAGAAACTTTCTTTCTGTTCTTCAACATAATAGTGTACTGAACACTTAGAAATGAGTTACTCCTCGTATTTGCAATAGTCAACAATTTGAAATATGTATGTGTAATTTATAATGTCAGAAACAGGAAAAGACATATGGTTGATTTTTTCTTCCTATGGAAATCAAAGCTTTAATATTTCATTTCAGAAAGAAGATGCCAGACCAAAGGAATGCCCTGCGCTTGTTGCTTTGATAGTCAGGAGACATGAATATTATTATTGATGTGCAAACACAAAGAGCTGTAGGCTTGTAACTCTGTTTCTGTGTGATTAAAAACCTGCAGGAGGTGCTTGGTGCCAATAGGCACAGGATGTTTATGATATAAGGGAGTAGAAATGACAACTGACCTTTCCTGGAGACATGAATGAGCCTGCTACAACTCTGGGGCTTAATTTCCCTGCAAGTGCCTCTTGCCTCTTCCCACCCCACATGGCTTCATCTTTCCAAATCCTACCTCAGGCCTCTTTTGCTTCATATTACTGTGTCATAGTCAGAGTGTACATTTTAATCAGTGAAACTTTTAGCCAACTGTGAGAAACCTCATTTTTTCTTTCTACCATCTTTCCTCCTGAAGAAGAGGATGTTCTTCCTCTCCTTCTAGATTTCCTTTCACTAGGTGGTGCTATACAATGGAACATGCTCAGGGCAGGCTTAGTCCAGCCACCCCTCCACCTGTTCCTATGGGGGGACAAAAAAAAATCTGGAAGTGACAAACTTGAAGCCTTGGATACTTGCCTTTTTACTTGAGTGAGTTTCTACTTCACTAACATGGCCCTGCAGCATCACACAGAGCACTTGGTGTGTGAAACCCCACTGAGCCTGTTGTCACCTAGGACAATTCCAGGTACCACAGGGGGCTCAATCACACACAATCACTAAAAATTTCTGCAAGACCAGGGTGAGAGAAACCCAAAATGAAAGATTTATCTGCAATTTAAAACACAAATCTATCTGCTGGCTTTCTAAGCTTATGGAAAGTAGACCAGCACTTGTGCTCTCTGCAGAAAATAACTGGCAGATAAGGCAAAGGGGTAACCAAAAGTGTTGCCTCCTATTTTAGTATGTTGGCCAACAATATCAGAGGGGGTTGTTGATGACATGCTAGTAAAGGCCAGACCTTCCCACCAGTATTCCATTACATTTTGTTGCCGTGCAAGAGGTGGAAGCAGGGGGGTAGTCTGATAGAATGGCATCTGACATGGAAGTGTGTATGAAGTAAAGGTGTGTCACTGAATACCTCCACGTGGAAAAAATGGCATCCACTGACAATCACTGACACTTGCTGAATGTTGGTGGAGACCAAACAGTGGATGTGAGCACAATGAGGTGGTGAGTGGTACATTTCAGCAGTGGTGGCATTGACAGTGGGTCATCTTTGCTGTTGTAGATATTTACAAGTGTTGCATGAAGGCTCTTTTTCGTGACCGGTGAAAACACAGAGCTAATGATGGTGACTGTGGCAAAATAGTGTTTTGTATCTGTGAATCTGCTCTATCAAATACTGTTACTGTATTCTTTGTATCAGTTGTAATTTCTGTGCAGATAAATAGGAGTCATTACCTTTAGAAAGACCTACATAATTTGATTAGACTGAGGTGGTGTGTTAAAAACATGATGGTATGATATAGAAAGAGTCTCTTTGTGTTCCCCTCTGACACTCTGCTTTCATTTGTCCTTGTTCCTTTTGCTATTCAAAAATTGTACAAAATAGTAACACTTACTGGTAAAATATCCTGAGGATGAACGGTGCTGAGTATTGCCCTCGTATAATAAGAGGACAGGACAGGCTATGTCGGCTATGATATAGCACAGTAATTGCGCCTCCGGCACCTTTAAACTCCCTAGGCTTTAGTCTGCATTATGCTCCTAACCTTAGAAATACACTGCCATGACTTTGAAGTCACCGAATCTCTCCTTCATTTAATTCCATTGCTCAGTGCATAAACAACTGTATCAAATCAGAAATTGTGGTATAATTTCCCTACTGGAGTAATGTGATCTGTCTCTTAGACAAATACATTAAAATGTCAGGAAAACTACCTTCTTTCCCGAGCCCTTAACCAAGTCTTGTTTTAATTTCTCTTTTGATTTTTTGCTATAGTATAGTTGATGTCAAAACCTCCCACTTATGAACCCAACCAGAACTGTTCTATAGGTTATCTTGATAAAACTGCTGGGTCACTCTTTTGGTCACTTCACTTGTTCCAAGAAGTGAAAGGCCCGTAAATCTTCAAGAACATAATCATTGTCATGCAGCATCTGACAGCCATGGATTGAACTCTGCTTAATTGCCTTTGAACTTCACCACTGGTAATTGCAAAGGAAGATGAATTTATTAAAAAAAAAAAAAAAAAGTTAAAAAAAAATCCCAAATTGAAACTTCTAAATTCTGTTTCTGCTAGATTGCAAAGGCAGACACATTCTCTGAGATGAATAGCAGAAGACAGTGTAACAAATTAATACAAATGAAGTCATTCCTGAGTGACTCCATCTGCTTTGGAAATGAGGCTCGGACTTTCCAAAATGTGGCCATGATCCAGATAATTAGGCTTGACTCCAAATGAAGCCACACAGGTAACTTATAGCTTCATTAACTCTCTTCAGGAAGGCAGGCATCCAAAAACTAACCTTAATAGAGCAGCATATGATCCATTGACAATCTGTTTGATATTAAAAAATGAACTTTGTTTTTACTATGTTACATGAGTATTAGACCAATAACATATGCAGAACAAAATACAAGGGACTGGACATGTTCTTGTATCTTGCATTACACGTCAGTCACTGTATCCAGAGAACTGGGATCGTAAATTTTTGTTTACAAAGTTTAATCAAAATACATTAATAATCTACAAAACCTAAGCAAGGCACGTAAGGTGTCTTCAAGTGTCTTTCTTCTGTAATCAGCAGGGGGATTATTAGGTAATAACAAATGTTATTCATCTTCATAATGGCTAAATGACAGCCTGCTTAAAAATAACAAATGACTACTCTTCATCATGTATTACAGGGTGAATATGACCTTCACGTACTTTAAGCAAACAAGTCCTCTTTTCAAAGACTTCCCTGGTTCTTTAATTGATAATGATGAGATGCTTTATCTTTGCTGAGGGAAAAAAAAAAAAAAAAAAAAAAAGCACTCACTAGTTATACCATTTTAGGCTTGGAGGCATATTATATAGCCCTCTCTGTCAGAAAAGATGCTGAGATATAATACTGATTTTTTCATCGATAATAAATTAATGCATAATTAAAGTGGTTAGTGAGGTGCATAATGAACTCCTGTGAGATATTTCCCCTTAATGTTTATCAGCCTTATGTGTGATTTTTTTACTGTTGACATTCCTTCTTTACTGCAAAAGAATTGCAGAAAATTGGACTGAAAGAAGCCCAAAGTTCTCTTGTAAGTCTGTCCATCTCGACATAAGAGCCTCATTCATGCCTGGCAGAAGTCTGCCTGACATCCAGTGCTGACACTTTTTCCCCCATAAAAATCAGTTCCGATCCTTGCAGCTATTAATGTTGTCAAAGCATCTAAATTTAATCTCTCTTTTTGCTATTTTAGCCCATGTGTTTTACGGAGTAGGTTCTGATGTTTCAATACCAAAACTCTTCTGTAGATTCATTTGTACTTTCTGAGCAAGTTTCTTTGAGCCTGAAAAGACTAAAGCATGTGTAGCAGCTTACATACATCAGCAGTCAGACCGATGAGGATGGAAGCCTAAACAAGTGCTGTCTAATACAGTAAAAATAGCCATCCTTAGTAGAACTTCTGTAGTACGTCACTTTTTCTATTTTTATTCTTTAAATGTAACTGCCTTGGGTAATGCAGGCAGCTCTGAACCCTGCAAATGATGGGTTTTTGACATTTTGTCCTTTTACAAATAATTACAGCCAGAAAGGTACTTGTGCCTTCTGCTGCAGAAAGGCACAGGTATTGCACCTTTTACTATGGTAAATTAAGGCAATTATTTCTAAACATTGTATATAGATAAAGAAAAAACAGAATATTACCATTCTTGCTCCTGCAATTTGAAAGATACTGCTTCATTTGCCAAGTCACGGCCATATTTGACTCATTTGCCATGCAATTTACACCCACAGGATTTGAGATGAAGTAGAATTAGAGATTTCTCCTACCTCTTGTTTCTCTCACAGTATGATGGGTGTTGCAAACAAAATGTCATTTGCCAGAAATACTCAAAACAGAGGAAAAGTGATACAAGCATTGGTGGAGATCATCTTACTGATCTTAGACAAACACATGAAGTGAACAGTGTTGTGCATGAGAAGAAACCTCTTAATTATATTCCACAAAAAGAAATCCAATATTGAAACAAGTGCAATATTGGCTTTGCTTGGTCTCATATTAATTATAGCACAGTACAATGCTGTTCTGAATTTTTTTTTGTTGTACATTCTAAGAGAAAATAGTGGACTGGATCGTTCCAACTTAGGCTACTTTTCTGCAGTATCTGGATTTTTGTTGTTTCTTTTTTTTTCCCCCCGGCAAATCAGTACGTGATTATTTGTCGCTGCCTTTTCTTTATTCAGATACAAAATGCAGGCATTGATTTTTACTTTTTTTAACATGCTTATTGAATTATCTCCATAAATCAGCCAACTGTTGAATAAATACCATAGCTAACGAAAGTAAATTATATCTTTTTCAGTTTCCCTTTTCACTTCCCAGGCTACAAGTATGCCAGAATTCAAACCTGTTTTAGAAATGCGTGCATACATGCATACACACACATGTATAGAAAGCTTCTAATAAAGATATACATTTTATTTTTACTTTTATCATCTTCTCTTCTGAGACATATTACAAAAATTAATGGGAAGCCATTCTTTAGCTGCTACTAGTAACTTTGAGGTGTCTGGTTCAAGCTAAGCAAGTATGGTAAAGGTAGGTAGATGGTCTGATATTCTCCCATAACACTTTTCCAAAAGTTAATGTTTATTTGCTGCTAAAGAAACATAGTCCACAGAAACATAAGGGTTGGAAGAGACTGTTAAGATCATGTAGTCCAACCACCAACCTATCCCCACCATGCTCACTAACCATGGCCCTTAGTGCCTCATCCACGTGTTTCTTGATCACCTCCAGGGGTGGTGAATCCATCACTTCCCCAGGCAGCCTGTGCCACTGCCTCACCACTCTTTCTGAGGATAAATGTTTCCTGATATCCAAACTGAACCTCCTCCTGGTGCAACTTGAGGCCATTACCCCTTGTCTTATCACCCTTATCAGGGAAAAGAGGCCAACACCCGCCTCATCACAACCTCCTTTCAGGCAGTTGTAAAGGGTGATGTCTCCTCTGAGCCTTCTCTTCTCCAGACTGAACAATCCCAGTTCCCTCAGCTGCTCCCCATAAGACCTGTGCTCCAGACCCCTTATCAGCTTTGTTGCCCTTCTCTGGACGTGCTCCAGGGCCTGGATGTCTTTCTTGTAGAGAGGGGCCAAAACTGAACACAGTACTTGAGGTATATCCTCACTAGTGCTGCAAAGCAAAACAATAGTGCCTTAAATAGATGATTTATTAAAATTATCAGCATCACCTTCTAAATGATAGTATTTTCCTTTTTTTTACCAAATCTGAGAAAACCTGGGGAAGAACATGACGCAGGGCAGTAATGTCTGAAAACCTTCTTCCAGCTCACCGTCATTCTCAAGAATATTTGTCATCAAGCTTTTTGTGTTTTCTATCTTTCTTGCCTGTGTCATGATTTTATGCCCATTTGTCTTCTATGTGAAATTACAGCATTATCAGTGTGTTTTTAATGTGAAAGCTCTGCCATTCTCGCTACAGTGGTGAATTACAGAGCGAGAGTTAATGCTGATCAGGATCCTGTTTTCTTGACATTTTCCCCTAGCAGAATTTCAGTCATTCATTAAACAAACTGATAAAAGTACAAAATTAATACTAATTCCCTCTTTGCATATTATTTATTGGATGCAAGATGACAATAGGACAAATTCTGAAGTAAGGTTACTAACTGCAGGGTCACAAGCTTTATTTCATTTTGTTCTGCCATGCAAAAGAAGGGGCAGGGCAGTTCCAAGAGTTTCCCTCACTGGCCCTTTGGTGGGAGATGCACAGGACCGAGAGACATGCTGGAACCCAGTGGTGGGCACTAGGTAAATTGACTGCATGACTCCATCCCTCCATGACTCAACTTTACTCCAATTTGTTGCTGTTTTGCTCAGGGCTGGCGTCAGCCACATTTGAGCTCCCCAGACAAATACTCTCACTCCCTCGTGTTCCCCCCCAGTTTCCTAGCCCAGCATCTTTTCTTCTGGTGCCCTGCTGGACCAGTTTTTTCTCCAGAGAGGGCTGCACTTTTGGTAAAGAATGTTGTGTGTTCTGTAATCTGAAATCAATGAAGCACTCGGAAGCAAGGAAATGGCGCTACATAAATCAGTCAGCTATCAATATTATGCTTGTTGCACAATAGCATAATTTTCAGACAAAGTTGTCTGCAGACGTTTCCCTTTAGTAACCAGATAATTCTTTAAAACAGAAAATTGTAGGAGGGGTTGGGCTTTTCCAAGTTTACCTGAATACCTTTCAGTGTTTTGGGAAGCTGGACTTCAACCAGCTGGACTTTTTATTAGGCAAGGGTGTCTCTCCATATTCTAAGAATTTAAGTGAATCCTGTGGGTAGATGACAAATCACATTTGGATCTGGCATGAAAGAAAACATAGGTAACACATAAAACCAAGACACAAGATTTTGAGTAAGGTTTGCTGAATAACTTCTATATGAAAAGCTATACATATACTACTGTATCACAAGTATCATGAATTGCAGCTCTTAAGAGGAGTATTTAAATGAGTAAAGAAAGCTGATAAAAACACTAGTCTCATTGAAACAAATCCTATTATTTATAGGTAGATAATAAGTCTTCTGGGCATGTTTCTGAAAAGGGCTCTAAAATACATATCTGTGTAGAGCTCTCCTTCAGTCAATGTCTACAAAAGCCACAGACTTTACCCCCACAGATTCCTGACATTTTAAGAAAAGAAAGAATATGTGTGTCTTTGCCTATACTGATACAAGTTATATATCCCAAGAGTCGGGATTTTGTTTATTAGCAGCCTTCCTGGAGCTAATCAGCCCAAAATAACTGTATCACTTAGAAGCCATTTAAAGACAGATCTATTGAAAAGTGCTTTTTAAATGAGCAAAAAAGTATTACAATAAATTTCCAATGTATTTTCATTATTACTCTACTTCCTGAAGCAAGTTTTAAAATGGACCTCAATTATGCAGGCACAGTGAGATGTAAAAGCAAATGTTAGGATTTGAATGTCTGATTTGACATTGGAGTTCTTGTTTGCATCCTCAAATCAGATAGATACCATAGATACCTATTCTCCTTATTTATGCCTACTATTTAAAGGCCATGGGGAAAACTTATCTCACCTTCAAGTTTATAAGAAAGAAAAGGACAGAGTCTTTAGAAGGATCTGTTGTGACAGGACATGGGGAAATGGTTTCAAATTGAAAGAGGGGAGATTTAAATTGGATATAAGGAAGAAGTTTTTTGCAGTATGGGTGGTGAGGCACTGGAACAGGTTGCTTGGAGAGGTATTGGAATCCCTGTCCCTAGAGACACAGAAGGTCGGGCTGGATGGGGCTCTGAGCAACTGATCTCACTGGTTCATTGTAGGGGAGTTGGAGTAAAGGTCCCTTCTACATTTATGTGCCTTGAAGTCTTTCCTATGTTATTCTATCAACATGGGACTGGTTGAAAGAGCTAAAAAATATACAGTCAAGAAGCCTCAAGAGGTGAGGAGAAAGGTGGAGCTTATTGATATATTTAAACTATGCTGATTGGCAGTACTAGCAGTCCTAACAATCTTTGAAAAATTGACAGACCATCACATTTGGAGGTATTGTCAGAAGATAAAAAAAAGTTTTCCCTCTGTCCAATACCTATGAATTCTCTGAATAGTCTAAAGAGAGATTATTCATATTGCGGATAATCTGTGCTCCAACCGCTATGACCCCTAGTTGTGTCCACCCAGGCCAAGTTGAATCTGGAAATAATGATAGGCAGATTAAGTGGAATAACCTGCTTAAGTTTATTGCTATCCTAGAGATCTCTATGTTTCATGACATCAATGCCATTATACTTTCTTGTTTCTCTTATTATTTCACGATATACCTCTGAAACCTCGCTTCCACTTGAGGTGCCTGACGTTTATTCAAATTACTCTCTCATATTAGACTAAATAGTGAAGAGTTACTTCAGATGATTTCAGATACCACAGAAAAACAACCAGATTCTGGACACTATCTGGGCAAAGCAAAGACTATTTTCTGCAAGGAAAAGATGAAACACTCCATTGTAACATCACTATAGAACAACTAGTTAATAATAAACATATTCTGGAAAATAAACCCCATGATATTGAAATAATATATAGCTTTTGTTTACTTAGATCTGGAAGGAGAACAGTAATTTCCACACTCAAGACCAATCAGTACAAAAACGGAACATTTCAATTTGTTTGTGTCTCTTTTCAAAGGAAACAGTTCCCTTAATGTCATCCTGTCTTCCTTTTCCCCACCATCGCAATCAGTATTTTCTGATTTTGTGACCAGAGTGTGGCAGTCCTCTCACTTTAGATGGGGTTTAGATCAACTTCATCTTGTGAATGATGTTCCTGCCCACAGCACAGGGGGTGGATATAGTTGATCTCTAAGGTCACTTCCAACCCAAATCATTCTGTGATTTTATGATTCTAAATCTTCCTTCGTCTATTCTGGGTCTCTGCCCAACACATGGAAAATTTACCACTACAAATACTGCACTGGTTCTGGCTGCATCCAGCCTGTTCATCTATTATACGCATGGACAAGTGACTATGGAAGAGCATTCGGAGCTTCCTCAGGACTAGGCCAGAGAGCTCAAAGGACAAGTTTCATCACATGTACATCACCCAACTGTGCCATGCCTCATCTATCAGAGTGCTTGGGGAAATGGCTTCAGCTGATTTCTCTTACCCAGTCGTATCTCAAATGCCTTGTGAACCTACACTGATGCATAGTTTAAAATTAATTTGTTTAACCTGCCTGTAAAATATTTTGATTTTTTTTTTTCCTGGGGAACGGCCCAGCATACCTTAATTAAAATGCCCTAATCAGATATGTAGTCAGTGCAAGTTATTCACAGCTCAAATGAGGCAATTATCTTTGATACTCGATGTCAAAGATCAGTTTTTGCTCATGGTTGTATTACCTTTTCTATCCAGGAATGAAAAGCCTCTTTGTAGGATAGAAAAGGTGACCAAAGAGGGTGTGAAGAAGTCTATGAATATGTAATATTCCCAGGAAGCCAGCAAGGCAGCAAGCAGGTGCAATAGTTAATGCATGCATACAATGCTGCTCAGCTGTATTAATGTAAGTTTGCACAGTTAGCGTTATTTTCTGGTATCTTTTATAATCTATATAGCAAAGAAAGGAACTGTGAGCAATATCCAACTTCCTGTTATCTCATTATGCATCATAGAACTTTGCTTCCTATCTGGTCAGTTGTGTTACCACATGAGCTCAACCCAAAACTTAACTAACATATCTGTATAAGAAAAGTTCATTCTGGGGAACTCTGCATGAGATACTGGGTAATATTACTTGGTGCTGTGTTATTTCTCTTTTAAAAATTAAGAAGTTGACCACTCAGGTGGCTTGCTTAAAATAATTAATCTTAAATACAACACTGTGAGAGTCAGTAATAGGCTGGAAAGAAAGGCAAAGTTAACTAAACTAAATTGCAGCCCTTTTTTTTTCTCCAAATACGTGTTTAATATTAAATGAGATGCTTAACAATAACTATGGGCAACACATTAATTAAAAAAAAAAAATCAGGTAAACTGAAAATTAAAAGATAAGTGAAATATTCATAGGTTTTTTTTTTTTCTTTTAGCATTACTGATGGCCAGGAAATTTTGACTGCAACATTTCCTGTCAGAAAATGGTGTTTCCTCTGAGCAAAACAGTCTCTGCGGGAATATGTCAATTATGACAAAATGGGAAGGAGGGGCAGTAAATGAATCCCTTTAGTGGTATCAAAATATTGTGTTTTGAAGTGTTTCTGAACATTACCAGCATGGTGTTTCTTTTAATTATAATAATTTTATAGTCTGGTTTAAAAGTGAGATTCGAACAAAACATTCAAACACTATAAAATGGGTCTTTCCAGCCTCTCTAAAAGCATTTTTTTTTTAGTATGTATTTTATTTAACTCCCTTTGCCTTCGAAATACGTTTAGGAAAATCATGTTTTAATTTTGTGCAAAAATGTCTCAGGTAGTAATTCTTAAATAAAAGAAGTTTCAGATTTCGTACGGCTTTACTTAACACCTAGTCATATTTTTCACCCTGTTATTTGCTCTAGATGGGTTCACACCTGTCCTGGGAGATGACATAAATGAAATGGAAGATGTTTATGTTTCTTTCTGTCAAAGTTTGAAAGAAAATCTTGTTTCAGTGGCAAACTGAATCTTCATTTAGGAAATTCTGCCCCTCTCCCCTTCTTTTCTCATTGATTACCCATTCCATCAACATCCTGCACCACCTAAGCTAAATCAGAACACAGAAGTAATCTTTGGTTTTGTTTTTTGATCTATTTTTTAAATTCTACAGTTTCAATCCAGGTTGTCTAGATAACTATACTTGTAGTATAACCTTAATAACAGCTGTCGGTACAACTTGCAAGAGAGGGAGCAGAGGTGGTAAGTGGGAAAAAAGGAGATGAGATAGAAGGGAAAAAGACAGCTCTTCTACTGGCCTAGGTACTGAGGAAAATGTATTGTAGACTTCTGCAAAGGTTCAGATCCATCCATAAGGATAAGCAGATCTTTACTTATTTAGACAGACTTGATTAAAACAAGATACTCTCATTCAGTACAGACAGGCATTAATGGAGTCATTTCACTGCTGTAATGTTTCATCTTTGCAATGATTGTAGTGATGAAGCTGCTTAAATTCTAAATGCTCCCAACTTTTGCTAACATTTCCAGAATTTCCAAGACACTTGTATATGCTGTTTACACATAAAATATGCCCTTATACTACATGTGACATCAATATCACAGTTAAAAATAGACAAATTGTCTAATTTTATGAGTGATTGAGTAGATCCCTAAGTGGGTTGGGATTTTGTATAAGGACTCTCATCTCACAGGTCAAGGGTTCAAATGTATTCCAAATCAATACTAATTGAGAGTTATTACTTCTGTGTGGCCTGTGTGAAATGAATGGTGGTTCTAGCCTAATTTCTAGTTGACAGATGTCTGTGCCATCAAAAAAATCCCATCATTACATTTGGCATTCTTCACATAAGCTTCAACATAGAAGCCAAAGACAGACTGGGCACAGAGGTGGAATTAATCTCTTATGAAAGGACTATAGTCCAAAACAGAGATAAAACAGATTATTCCGGCAGCGTGAGGGAACACTGCAGTGCTAGTGCTTGTGGTTTTTTCCTTCCTCTGAATAAAGAGGACAGAATTTCTCATGTTTTCAATCTGGTATATCTTCATAAACCCCAAATTCACTTCTGCACAGGAAAATGTGTAAGCAGTTTATTTGTGCTACCAAGTTAGATTGTGTCAACAACTCCACTATAAACCCCAGCAAAGTATGATAATGTAATCTGGGATAAAAGTTGATCGGGAGGTTCTCATCTCTAAAGTCTATTTCAAACCACGTTAAAAAATACGTTAGGCCACTTATAAGTTAAAATACCCAAGGCTAAATAAAAATAATAAAAGAGTCCTTTCATCTTAGCATGGAATGCAAAGAGGAAATCAAATGTCAAATATTCTATGGTTTAAAAAATATCCCTGCATCTGTGCATCAAATGAGGAAGCTTTGATAATTCTTTCTGATTAAGTCTGAGAACGCTTAAGAGGTTCTTCTTGCTTGAATTTTTGGGAATGTGCTATCAGCAGGTCCTGGAGACAGACCGCAGAGAGCTTTAAAAAATGTGAGTGATAACATTTTGAAATCACTGCAGAACTTTACTGCCACAAAGAAAAAATATGTAGATTTGGCTTACTCCCAATGGGAAGATGAGCTGCATAGTTTTGTGCAGCTTGAAGGCGTTAAATTTGCCTAGTGGGAAGACCAGTTAAAAGAGAATTACAGCAGTTTAAGCATGAAAAATAAGAGTATGCTGTGCATCAGCAGTCTCAATTCTCAGGCAGAAACTGTGGGCCTGACTTCTTGCTGCATTTCTCAACTGAAAGAAGAAAGATAATCAATGGTTTTAAGAAAAAAGTAATTCCTCTTATTTGTGCGTAATAAAAGCATGATGTTTTTTTACGTTCATCCTTGAAATCACAAGCCTGAAAAGGGGGTAGATCTTGGCACCAAGAAGTTTATCAGAGAAATGCTTTTTAGTGGGATGTAAAGGGTTGGATCCTAAGTCCACTAGGGCTCTCTTTAAGATTCAGGCCCTCTAATATTTCTCATTTTCTGTGGTACTTTGCTGATGTGCATTGGTTCAAGACCCAGTACGAGGCACTCTGGGAAAGAAACTCAAGGATGCAGAAGGCTGCTGCCTTCTCTAACTGGTCCCAGCACAGAAAACTGCAAAGAAGGAACATAGAGCAGAGTAGAGGTAGCTTCTTGTCTGCAAGTGAGGTGTTGCCCAGGCCAAATGGACTTCAAGCGTAAGGCATTTGTGGACCAGGTACTCCATGAAATAAAAAAATCCCATCAAAAACACTGGATAATCTGAAAATTTAACAGCACTCTCTAATAAAAAGCTTCTGTGTTTTATGTGTATTTAAAGAGGAAAAAGAGCCTTTCAAGGCATTTCAGGAAGCAATGGCACTTTTACAGGAAATACACCAAGCCATCTTTTTTTTTTTTTTTTTTTTTACCCATCTCTATATTCTATGGAGCTAAACTGTAGACAAAAATAACAATCTGGGAATACGGGATGTTGATAGAAGAGTTAGTATAGAAACACAAATACGCCAACCACAGCTTCCAGAGATCAAAGGGTCTTGAATAACAACTTATATCCTCAAATAAAAAATTTAACAGAATGTCTGTACAGAATCAAATAATCCCCAGACAAGTTACCTAAGTAGTCAGTAAGAAGAAGAAGGGTACTTCATCTTGATTTAGCACCTAACTCAAGCAGTACTTGTAGAGGCCCATTTCTTCATGATTGCACTGCGAAATGCACATGATTGTATTCGTGCTCAATTTGTAAGAGCTAGGATCTGGCTCATTACTTAAAGAAGAGCTGGTTTGGAAGAGAAAACAGTGTTTGCTAGCTCCCTAAACAAAGAGATGTGTTGGTGGGGGTGCCAGGTGTCATCCCAGGGCTGTGGGGCTGCTGCATGAGGTGAGCTCAGGGCTCCTGGGCTGCACCACAGGGCATGGCCAGGCACTTTGGGGAGAGCTTTGGGGAAGAGAGGCACAATACTGTCAGCAGCCTTAAACAGGGGGGGAAAGAGCCCTACTGGCACCCAGGGGAGAGGAGGAGATGATCTTCTTATTTCTATATGGACATGTCAGTTTTTCCATCTTCCTCTGTTCTACTGAGGAGGGGCAGTGAGAGTAGTTGTGTGGGCACCTGGTAATCCACCACAATCTCACATCAACTTCAGTGTATGCCTTACAGACTGCAGTGTTTAACCACAGAAAATAAAGCTGCTTATTGTCTCAAATTACCCATGAGAATTTCATTATGGTACAAAATTCGAAAGCATAATACAAAAGCATTTATGAGCCAGAGGGGTATCAGCTGTAAAGCACCAACACCCCAACCTTTGCCCAGTTATCTGCCAGAATTCCCAACAGAGGTAATTTGCAACTTATGCATTTGAAAAAGAAAGCTGAGGAAACCGTGCTGATGCCTGAAAAGCGAGCTGTTCTAAAACTCACCAAATAGCATGGAGGAGAACAGGACAGTTCTTGCCTGACACTGCCATGGAGGCACTGCTCTGAGTGCATCTTCTGGGCAAGGGTGCACTTCTCTGACAGAAAGGTGGCTCTACCAGGAAGTACTTGTTAGGTTTGTTGTTTTGTTTTTAGAAAATACAAGGATTTCCTAGCGTTCTCTCTTTGCAGTGTCCTTATGTGCGCACAGCTAGCGGAATGCACGTGTCTCCCTCCTCTCTTGTTCTTCCATACTGTGAAGGAGAGAGAAGGCTCCGCATGCCAAATTCTTGCTGTCTGGAGACAGCAGGGATAACAGCAGAATTACAGTGTAATTGACTCTTAGTGTTCTTTGCTACAGGGAAGGCATAGCTCTTTGAATTTGGTTCCATCCAAGAGAAATTTTTTTCTGCATAAACCTAGGTCCAATATGTGTTGCCCAGTCTAACTGAAGGTAGCACTACGCTTGCTAAGTTACCTGTGTACCCCCTGCTCACTTTGATTTATAACTTTTTTTCTTGGAAAAGCTCTAAGAAAGCAAAGAAAAAGACCTCTCATTCCTTCACCCTCAGCTTCTCAACTACCCCATGAAGCTTTCTATAAAAGAGTTAGTGTAGCAAGGTATTTAAGTCAGTCAGGGTTAATTTGTTTCCAGTTACATTTGCTCAATAGAAGAGAAGTTACACGAGAAAAATAAAACCCTTCTAAATTCAGGATTGCTTACTGGCCCAGATCCATCTCATTTTACTTCCCCAAGATACTTCCAGAAGGAACCCAATCTCTTTACATTCTTTATCTTCTCCTACAGAAGGGGAGAAATGAGGGAGAGACAAATGCAAAGAACAGTAGTTATCCTCCCCTCCTTCACCATTTGCTACAGGAAGAAGTATAAAGAGACAAGTTCCTCCTCAAGTTTCTTCACATAAGAAGGATGAACTCAGAGAGCCTGAGCCAGGAGCTCATAAAATCTTGCTGGTTTAATGAGCAACCTAAATAGCAAAGACTTGAGCCAATCATCCTGAAGCACTTAGGGAGTTCCAAAAGTCCTGTAGTTCCAGAATAAAAGGCAATCAAAGTAGGTGTTGGGGTGAGTGGGAGAAGGGGAACAAGCAAAAAAATGTGACTCCTGGGGCTATCTGAAATTGTGCAAAATGTGGGGAAGAAGGTGAGACAGCATTTGACTGTATCTGCAAACAGCATCCACAGGTGCATTGGAAAGGGAGAGATTCAGAAGGTAACTGGTTCTGACAGTGGCTAGTCTGCAGGCATAACATTTTGTTCTACTGAAAACAAGAATGCCTGGGCTGTTAGGAACAGATGCCAGAGTCTTTGGAAAATTACATAGATGCAAAGTGACAGTTAAAACAAAACAACCCCCTGACGGATGAGAGCTGGAGGCTTTAGGGCTGCCACCGCTTCACAGAAAGAAACCGTAGCTACCCACATCAGTAGTGCTGGCTGTAGATTACCACAGTATCACAGGAGGTGGTGGTTATCTACAGTTGCCTGAAGTTGTCAAGACAGGCAGGTGTGTCACCTTCTCCAAGTCCCAGGAAGGAGAGGCTGGGGCTGCCTGGGGCAAGCTGGCTCCTCTGAGGACTGCTCAATAGGGTGGAGCCACAGGGGACTAAGGACATGGGCATCTGAGTCGTGTTGTGAGGCTCACTGCCTCCTCAGGCAAGCAGCACTGGGGTTGGAGGCAACTCTGACAACTTGAGCAGCAGTGTCTGAGTTCCTGGAGCAGGTGCAGGTGTTGGTCTGGCTGTAGTTGTGTTGAGCTGGGCACTAAAAGTGTTACATCTGGCATTTTATTGGCAAGCCTTTATGTTGCAAGGGAAGTTGCTGAGGATTATGCTTAGCTCCCTGGGCAGAGCTTGTGCAGAGGCCTGAGAATCTGCTGAAGTGATGCAAAGCTGTTTGATACTGGTCTCAGATACAGGAGTCAGATCCTTCAGGAGTCTTAAATCCTGAAAGACTGATGGACGAGGCACCTTGCTAGCAGTGCCACCTGCACAGAGCAGGG
Source organism: Phasianus colchicus (assembly GCF_987193195.1). NCBI lineage: Eukaryota > Metazoa > Chordata > Aves > Galliformes > Phasianidae > Phasianus > Phasianus colchicus. The sequence goes on along the minus strand of NC_143438.1, from coordinate 16,019,317 downwards.
AGAAGGCACTCCAGGACACACTCAGCTGCTAAGGGCCCCTACAGCAGCAGGGAGAGAGAGAAGAAAGGAAGACCTGCATATAAGCATGTGTCTAAGGAGATTCCATGTCAAGTCTGTTGTTTGGGGACTGAAATGAAAAATGTGTGGAAATACACCTGACCACCTGATTTCAAAGATACTGAACATGTACCAGGAGCCAAAAGGCAAGAGCTGCCTCAAATGAGAATATACTAAGGCATTTGCAAATAGCAAAGGTTGTGGAGCAGGACTTTAGGAAAGCATATGCTACAAAATGAGGCATATTATTTTAGACACTGTCTCTCACCCATTTTCTTCAAGGTTGTCCTAAGTCAACGGATGGTGCAGAAAAAGACAAGAAAGTTGCTCTGGGTTTTCAAAGATAATTACCAGCAGTTTCACCTGTTCATTTCTATTTTCTTTGGTTTTATTTAACATAACTCACCACCTGATTTTTACAAATAAGGCAGAAATCCAGAGATTCAGTGATGACAACGTCGTGATGAAGACCTCCATGTCTATGAAGTGAGTTAATAAGGGAGAAACGATGTAACAAAGGTGCACATTCTCTGAAACAGATCAAGAATATGACATTTTTAGTGAAATGGAAATACAGCTTAACATTGCTAGATTTAGTCAGGAAGGGAAGAATTGAAAGTTTTGCTATTTGGATTTAAAGAGTAAGGGTTTGAGCCACCAGCAATTCTGGCAGCATGGCAGTCTATCATAAACCTCTCCTTTTGGCACGTGTAGGTAACTGCAATTACTGCAGCTGCATTCTTTTCAATATGAAGTACGGGGAAGATACTTTTCTCAGCCAAGATGATATAAACTCAAAGTAATTCTATCAGCATGCAAGAGCTAATCTTGTTTATGAAATGCAGCCAGTACCTATTTTGTATGACTCTTTTTCTTCCTTCCTGTCAATGAGGGAATCTGTATTTGGCTGTTTTATTTTGTGTCTGTTTGGATACATCAATGTATTAGGGGCATTTAAGAAGTCTGCCTCTCCAGAAGGGACCTGGAATGTGGATTGGTGTGCTTACATTCAGATTACATTATATGCCTGATTTAGCTTAGGCCTTGCTGGATTTTGTTGCTTGGCTTATGATCCAAAGACTATTGAAGACAAGAAAAGGAGCCTCACTGTCTTTGAGTCAGGCCCTTCTTTGAGAGTGTTACCCTTCACACTCATACAACAACAGAATCCTTCAGGATTATTGGACTTGATAACCCAGAAATGCAGGTTTATTGTAGAGCTCTTAATGCAAATGTGAAGAAATTGATCCAAGCCAGATGTAAGCATTCAGGTAATATTGCATTGTCAGTGGAAAATGTGTGCAAAGGTCGCTTTTAAGTACAGCATGTGGCCTCTGCTGGACTCAAGATAGATGAATTCTAGAAAAACTATTTGTTGTGGTGGCCACCTCAGTAAAAACATCTGCTGAGTGAAATACTTCAGCCAAAAAGTAAGCACAAGACATAAAGGAACATAACAATAAAACTAGCTGCATTAAGAGAAGTCAGGAGAATAAACCTGAAAGTATTTTACTGCTGTTGTAGATATTGGTAGTACGCCTCCCCTCTTGGTATTATCTCTGGTTCTGGTGATCTTCACCTCAGAAATGAACTGACTGAGTATATCAGTTCCAAAGTTTCTATAATAGTAGTATGTTTTACTACACCTATTGAAGGTTATGCCTGAGAGTCCAAAAGTTTCAGTTACCCACTGCTGATGAGGCTTTATTCTGGTCAACAGCAAGCCTCTAACAACAGAAATAAATGGAAATTGGAATTCTTCTTTGATTTTTATGGTGTCTGCCCCATTCACAGAGCCTTAAATCTCATTTTTACTCAGAATATTGTCTGAATGGCTGTTTGTTCTCCTGGGACTGACTAAGTGCATTTTTATTTTCTCCTCTTTTGTGCTACTTAAAAAAGTTTTATTTCCTGCAGTCTATCACCCAAATTCCAAGTTTCAGAAGCTGGAATATTTCAGGTTATTTCCCCTATTCTGAATTGTATGTTGGTATATCTCATTTATACAGAGGGTTGCAGGCTGCTGTATCTTGCAGCCTATGATGCTGACATGCTCAGTGTTAAATCCTGATTTCTCTCTTCCTTATGAAACACAATGGCCTTCACCAGACCTGCCCTCTCTGAGAGGTGCAGTGTGCTTCTCTGTGCAGTACACGGGCCCCATCTCCCCACCATACACACTATCCTTCTTTGCCTTCCAGGAGGTGCACAGCCAAACCAGACCTATCCAAAAATTCCTACAGGACTCTGTCAGTTGTTTTAAACATTAATCATCTAAGGCCTTATAATATGAATTCTCCGATTTTCATAAGATTTGCTTTGATTTCTTATATGGAAAACAATTTGTCTCTAAGGTGCTCCTTCCTAAGAGTTTTATTTCAGATAAGGAGTGGATTTTTTAAGCTAATTTCTCAGTTGTCACACTTACTTTGCTCTGTTTCATATTGATATTGAAAACATGCTACTTCTGGATGAAAATAAACTGAAGGATACACTGGGAGCACACCTGAAGTGCTACAACCACTAGCAGGTATTCTACTCACAGTACTCAACTAGGACCAGACCTAATTCAAAGGAAACCCTTTCCAAAATGTGTTCGGCCTTGATGTCAGATCTTGTATACCAGCTTTTTCACTCTGCAGATCCACTCTTATTATGCAGCATTGTTTGCTAATGTAGATCTAGCCAAAGAGGATATTAATGCAAAACTATCCCAGATCACATTAAGCTGTCTCAGACAAGTGGCATGTATTTGGAAATTGAAGGATGTAATAATGTAGTATGATAAATGCTCCATAGTTATGTGAATTCTGGCATTTAATTTTCCGGTAGTTTATTTCAAAACAATGTGGACAGTATCAACATAGCTGCAGTGATGTTTGTGAATATTAATAATAATTTGAAAACCTTCCCTCTTAAAACACAGTGAGCACTCTTATTTAGATTTTCTTGATTCATATATTTTTATAACCATTACAAATGTTCCTCCAAAAACATTAGTGTGAACTGATCTCCAGATGGCTTTGTCCTGCCAGAAGTGTGCACTGAGATGTCTCTGTGGCAGCCCAAGAGTCCATAGTCTTCATGGGAGCACAGGCACCCACCACCAGCTGATAGTCACTGGCAGAGTCAGGGTCTTAGCTCCTCAGACAGGAAGACAAATCTCAGTGACTCTGGGAAATAATTGTCACATCAACTGAAGTCCTTGGCTCAGCTCCCCTCTGCTTTCTGTCCCATCACACCTGGATTTTTCACAGAAAAAAGGCTATGTTCATCCACAGATCCTGGGACCTGTCTATCAGTGAAGTGTAAACTGTAGATTACACATCATTTGATCTACTGAACCACATTCAGGCATGGCAGGTGCTCCCTAAACTTGATGCTGGAAAGAATGGAAGTTCTTACGTGCTTCCTTTTGCACTAGCCTATTGAGAGAGTCTGTCAAACATAGAGAAGCCTCCATCCAGTTTGAAGGCTTTTGAGTCCATGATATTTAGGATGAAGTAAATAAAAGCCATCATAGAAAAGCTGGGAAGAAGCAAGAGAAAGCCTATAATATGGAAGTGATAGAGTTTGTACCAAGATGACCAGAAAAACACAGTAAAACCATGGATATGAGCACTGCACTTTAAACTACATGTGTTTATCTATCAGCAACTGTTCGACTGATATGTTCTTAAAAACTGGAAGCTGTATTTATAGGTCACTTGCTTTCTCCTAGCCCTGTGATCCTCAAGATACCAGGTATAAATGAGATTTGAACAGCAACCTCTCTGCTCCTATGTCTTACTGAGCAGAAGAAAAAGTATGGAAAGCCAGTTCCTCAGCTTTTTTATTCAGAACTTGAAATGCGTAGACAATTCAGGAACTGAGGAATTACTGGCTTATTCCTATTCAGAAACTGGTGAAGTAGGTAGAGCAAGTGTTTTCTTTGTATCAACTTCCTTCTGAGTTTCCACTGATGATAAAGTGGCAGCCCCCATGGCTAAAAACAAAAGCAGAATTGGCTGGGGAATTGAGCTGAACTGAGAACAAGAGAAAAGCTTCAATTCTCCTAGGAGGACCATGTTCCTGGCAGGCTGGCTGTTTCCCTTGAAAGACTCTGAACAGCTGGGAGCGTTGTTCAGTGTAAGATGGCCAAGGACAGCTCCTCAGTCTGGGATGACTTAAATTGTCCTCCCAGTGAGACACTTTGCAAACTAGAGAGGCTGAGTAGAGCGCAGTGAATTCTTCTGATGCTTCTCCTGCCTATTCATGCAACAAAACTGAAATCATCAGAGATATGTTAATTGCAGGAGCCTCAAAGCAAAACTAGATAATACTTCCCAAGGGAGGAGGGTTCACCGCATTTCCTGCTGTCACCAAACGATGAGAAACGTTTACTGGATGGGAGCTGAGATATGATACAATAAATTACACTTGCAATTTGCATATTCACACCAGCACGTGAAAATAAAAGGCAATGGACTACAGGTAAATTTAATCTGGGAGTGACATTCACTGGTCATTAAGGAAGATATTAAAATGGAATTTTTTTCTGCCTTTTGGATGTTCTCTTTTCCTTATCATTTCTTCTTCAGTATTGTAAACCTGCTTGGTATTTGTGAATAGTATTCCCTGGTAAGGGCACTTGGGAAACATGCTTCTCGTTAAAGAGCACTGGTATAGCAGTTCAGGTGTAGAGCCAATTCCACATGGTAGCTATGAAGAAAGTTGTGTTTGTGTGTTACAGCTAGTTTCATTATGGAAAGCAAGATGATAAATGGTGCAAGCCGTGAAGCCCAGCTGGCTGCTCAGAAAGGTGGGAAGGCAGGCAGGAAAGAAGGAAGGCAGGCAAGCAGAAAGGCAATAATGAAAGCAGAATGGCAGGCAGGCAGAATAGAAAGGAAGCAGGCAGGTGGAAAGGAAGATGGGAACTAAAGAAAAGAAAGGAAGAAGTAAAAATCTTACATTTCCTTTGCCATATCAAGGCAGTTTAAACACTATTATTATAACAAAAGTACAGCTCCCAGCTCCCAGTGTCAAAGACTCCTAATGGCCGTGAACTGACATGTCAGTTCAGTGAAGTGGTGTTCAGGAAATCAATTAAACCTACAGGTAGGTTATGTTAAGTTCTGAGTAATTTGAGGCATGAAATAATGTGAATAAGCACTCTTACTCGTAAGAAGTGGTTCTTGTGCAACTGAGCAAGGTTTTGATGTCTGTACCAGAGCTGCTTGCAACTGCGGGAGCTTAAGAGCATGAAGGACATTTCATCTAGTGCAGTCTGGCACCTTTTGTCGAAACAGAACTCAGACACTCATGTGTCGAGAAAAACATGTGCTTTAGTGTTAATGGAACCAAAGTGAAAGTCTGAACGTTTTGTAGGACGAGAGATGGGCTTCAAAAAAACCTAAGGAAGGGCAGTCAGTCCTTAAATGGGGTCTAGGAGAGGTGCAGCCAGGCTCCATGCCTTCCGGTCACACAGCTGAATTGCCTTCACCTGTGCTCCCAGGGCTGACCCCGTCCTTTCCCCAGGTCAGTGGTCCAGGCCATGGATCAACTGCTACCATACAGTGTAAATGGTCTCACATCCCTTCTCATGCTACTAAAGAAGGACCACTGCATCCACGCAGCCATGCCTTGCAGATAGCAACTGGAGAACTGTATGCAGAAGACTTCAGAATAAGACCTCCAGAGAGGCAATCAGACTATGATCAGACAGCATGAAAACATGCTGTATCCCTGCTAGATACTTCTGACCTGTGGTTGGCATCCAGATCCCCATTGCATTACAGTTGGATGTGTGCCCTCCTCTCAGAGGGAGGCTGTTGCAATTGTAGCAGGGAGGGCAAGGAGCACAATGTGCACAATGCCTCAGCCACCACAGGTCACACTCCTGCATTATTAGCAGAAGCCAAGGAAGAAGGCAGGTTTGTCATAACGTGACAGGGTGTGACATGGGACAGCTGAGATACGGGAACGTATTTGCTGTCCCCAGCAGCCTGTTGTTCTAGAGAGCTGCCTGCACTCCCTCTTGGGTAATCATACCCATGACAAGAAATGCAGAAAAAAAAGGCTTTGGAGATGAAGTTAAAATAATTCTGCGCTACGAGCCCTATTGCTTTTTTTTTTTTTTTTTCTGTGGAGGAGGCAAGATTAGGGATTGTATCTTTCTGCACTGAAGCAATTTATGAAGAATATTATTTATTAGACATAAATATGGTGTGGAACTAACGGAACTGTATTTTATACAGGTTGCTCTGAAAGTAATACCTCCTATTTATTTCCATGGAAAGTACAACAAATACAAAAAGCATAATAATATTATTTGATAGAAAAAATTCTCAGCGACAAAACACTATTTTTCAACACAGTCACCAACAACCACTAGTTGCGCTTTTTTTTTTTTTGCCAGAGATGAATAAGAGCTCTTCAATTCATGGTGTGACAGCTGTGCAGGGCTGTGAAAAACGTGGCTTGCCTTTGACTTTGCTGTCAACACTGCTGAAATGCACCGTCCACTGCCTCACTGTGCTCACATCCACTGTTTGGTCTCCATAAATGTTCAATGTGTCAATGAATGTCACTGAGCTCCATTTTTTCTACATAGAGGAATTCAGTGACATACCTCTGCTTTATGTGCACTTCTACATCAGACACCATTTGAACAGACTGCCCCTCTGCTGCTATCTGTTGCACAGCAAGAACACGTAACGGAGTACTGCTTGGAAGGATCAACCTCTACTGCCATACCACCAACATCCACCAACATAATAAAATAAGAGGCTTTACTTTCAGAGCAGCCCTCAAACACTGCTGTCTTTTGTATACATAAGTTTGCTGTTTCTACTGCCTATTTTTACTGGTCATCTTCTACTTCATTGCTATTATCCATATACCCTCGCCATTTTGGTGGTGAGTCCACAGCAACACTACTTCTGTACATGTGCTATATAGCTACTTTAAGAATGTGTAGGCAGTCTAGTGAATCTGAGCAATTTCAGAGCTATTGCACACATAAAGATCAATTCTGCACTGCTGGAGCAATGCAGCTCTCCTCAGCCCCCCACTGTGCTACTGTTTCTCGAGCTACATGCACACTGACAGGGAAATATGAACATATACACCATGAAAGCAAAACTGAAGGAGCTGCAGGACCAGTGCTGTCTGAACAAATTTAAGAGACCCCAAGTTTCAAATGAAATGGAGTGACACGGTCTTGTAAAAACTACCATCAGGGAGAAAGAGAAATATATTAGGATGCTTGTAGGTCATTGTTAATTTAAAAAGCATCTGATTATCATTAACATAAATTGTCACTGAAGGAAATGGGGCCTTCATTGCAAGAGACAAACTGGCTGAGTTAGCTTAAATTGTCTGAAGTACATGTACCATGTGATGGAACCAGTGAAGAAACTGAAGGCAAATGATAACTCTGCATGTAGATAACTAATTCAGAAAACAGTTAAGCTGCTGTTGAACCTCAGTGTTTTGTTCAATTGCAATAATGCCAGCACAGGCAACGGTTGAGTTAAAGCAGCAAATTTCTTATAGCTGAAGACAGCATTCCTATATTTGCAAAAGCTAAGAGAATTAAAAATAGCAATGCAAAAAGTCATAAACTCTTGATATTTATAGGTATATCTCAAAAAAAAGAAAGCCCTAGCACACAGATTAATTTGTATCTCTCCACTTGCCAGACAGGTCTCTGCCAAACCCTGTTATATTTTGATTTAATAATTCTTTCCTACAGATAATTCCACCTAGTTAGAATTTGACTTGGAGGTATTTGGTCTTCCTCTTGCTCCAGAAGTCACTCTGCTTTACTCTTGTATTGCCAGTGGCTATACCAAGAATAGTCCTGTGACTGACACAGCTTCCAAAGCACTTGGAAAATCTTAGTTTGTTTGAAACTCCACACTCTGAAGGAAAATTATCAAATGGAGCAAGAAAAGCTTTAAAGGCTACACAAATCTTTTCTTTAATTTCAATCATACACAATGTATGGTACAACTGGAGAAAATCTATCTCAATATGAATCTAAAGCACACATTCCCTCTTTCTGCATCTATATGAAGGTTAGCAGCTGGAGTTTGGGGGTCATTTTACTAAGTCACCTCATTAAGTAACAGTTGCATTATTGAGCTTGAGTCTTCATGTAGTCTCTTTGTTTCATCTAGCATGAGCACTGCTGCAGAACTGAGCAGCTAGTACACTAGTGATGTGTGCAAATCATTGTAGTCCTCCTCACTTTGTTGGAGCTAACGGGATTTATATGAATCATGCATTTGTCCCATCTCATGCAAATGTGGTTCTCAGGTTACCATATCCCCTTTCTAAATTCATGTTTTTAGATCTGTAAGTTCTATCACATCATTAAACATTAAATAAACATTTGCATGATGATAAATTAATAGCTGGTAGAGTTTAGTAAAGAGCAACCTCTTCTACCAATACTTTGAAATAGACGTTTTATTTCATTTAGAAGTTGATGGGCGTCTTTTAGTCTTTTGTCTTTTAATTTTATTTCTTAATTTTTTTCATTTTCAAAAAAATCACAAACATTGCCTTCAAATGTGCTGTGCTGTTTTGGACGGGAGACTATTTCAGCATTTCTGAAACCACCTGAAAGTTTCCAGACCTATCTCCCCTTTATTGTTGCTAAAAATGTCTGCTGAATTTGAAAGTAGTTTGATCTCTCTGAAAATTCATTTTTATGATTTTTCAGCTAAGCTCTGACTACGATACCACTAAGATGCTTCCTAAAGATGTTCTTTTTTCTCCTCTTTGGTTTACCTCTAGTAGCCACCCTCCCTTCACCAGAAGGTTTCTGGTGCTCTCTCTTTTCTTGTCAGCTCTTGCACCCAAACGTGCTATCAAAGCTGAAACTCTCTGTGCCGTTACAAATGTGGTTTGTTCACCTTAAAACTCTAAACTTGAAGCCTCTTGTATGAAGGAAATGTGTATGTGATTCTTCCTCTCTACTCTGTTCTCTTGAGACCCCACCTCGAGTGTTGCATCCAGCTCTGGAGCCCCCACAAGAAGGACATGGAGCTGTTGGAGAGGGTCCAGAGGAGGGTCACAAAGATGATCAGAGGTCTGGAGCACCTCCCCTACAAGGACAGGCTGAGAGAGCTGGGGCTTCAGCCCAGAGAAGTGAAGGCTCCAGAGGGAACTAATAGCAGCCTTCCAGTACTTGAAGCAGATCTATAGGAAAGCTGGGGAGGGATGATTAATAAATGCAAGTAGCAACAAGTGCAAACAGTTTTAAACTGAAAGAGAGTAGATTTAATTAGCAGGAAGAAATTCTTTACTGTGAGGGTGGTGAGACACTGGAACAGACTGCCCAGAGAGGTTGCAGCTGTCCTCTTCCTGGGAGCACTCAAGGATGGGGCTTTGAGCAACCTGGTCTGGTGGGACACATCCCTGCCTATAGCATAGGGCTGGAACTAGATGATCTTAAAGGTCCCTTCCAACCCAAATCATTCTTTGATTCTATGATTCATTCTATGATTTCCAGCAAGCAGACCCTAGATAGAGTTACAACATAAGGATATATCATCTCTGACAGGACACGCCCTGGTCTTGGGGAGGTCTAAGCAATCAAAAAAAATGCACTTGAGAGGCAGGTTTGCTGACTATTGGTTACTATTTTGAACCCACTGGATGTTAAGTTTGTGCCTCTCATATTAATATGATTGCTTGATAGGAAAAGAGGCAAGGGGCACTCCTTCAAAACAGATTTTGAGTAGTTAATGTCTGTGTAGATGGTCATCATGGCTTGTCTTTAGAGAGGCTTGCTCTTCAAACTGTTCTCATGCCCATCCAAAAGCTCAGACTCTTCCAAAAGGATCCTAAAATCACAAAGCAGTCTCTATCTCCAATTTAAAGGAGGGTATCTTTTACTTTTAATTCCCAAAGGCCTCAATACCTGAGTTAAAAAGGAAAGCCTATTTTGGTTTTGCTGCAGATATTCAATGATATTGTATTATGAATGTATAAAGAAGGCTCAATTGTGTATAAACTCTTTGGGGAAAAGGTTTGTTGACATGAACAGGATTTTTTGTTTGAGTAAGGTCCACAGGATTTGATCTGATAGGTGTCTTGAGGTTTTCTGTCACAGTTGTGCTGTGATGACAACTACAGTGACAGCAGTAGCGAATCAGACATTTTTAGCCTGTAAACCCAGCTCACACATGGGCATACTGGAAAGCCCACCTCCTACTCTGGACAGGTACATTTACATATGCAAAACAAAGCTTCAGTTGTCTTAAAAATGTAAATTAGCCTCCGATGTGTCTGCTTGTGAACACATGCCCCAGAATTAGCTAACGTGCCCTGAACACAGATTTTTACTATATTCACAGAAACTCATATCTTCAAAGGAAAATAAAGAAGAGATTTCTTGTTGACTTTGCTCTTATTCTATCTATTCTAGGAAAACCAAAGACATATTTCATTTATGAAAAGCTACTTCAACTAGCTTAGCAATCAAGTTAGAGGCACCTCAGTAGTAACATACCGCCTTTGTCATTTTTCATACACTTCTGTATTTTATGTACTGCACTGATATGGAGCTTTTCTTGAAGAGTTTTCTTTTGAATCACTAAATAGTTGAACAGACTGTCACTAGAAAACGCTTTGGAACTTTTATGAGCGTACTTTTATTGTAAATATTCATTTACAGAGGAGCTATTTCAGTACCAGAGCTTAAGAAACAGTGCCATGAAAATTCGTAGCTAGAATAGTCTATAATTTGTTGGGTTTATTTAGTAAAACTCTCAGTCACAGATGGCAAATTTTAGTCAGAATTAATAAACATATAAGCATGTTGATTTGCGGTATTATTTCATCTTGTTTCCCTCTTCTGTGTATTCATAAAATCTTTGAAAACCTTCAGCTTTATCACTGTCTCTTAGAAAAAGCATAATCATGGTATGAAATTAGTTTTCTCTCATTCCGTCTGTTGGGATCTCAGTGCACTTCTAGCTAATATGCAAATGACTGTTTTCCTGCATAACTTGTCCCCCTCCTTGAAGACAGGAATAGTGTGGCAGAAGATGATAAAAGTTTAGTGGCTAAATAAGTTGCCCCTGAGCTGCACACAGAGCACTGGTATCTCTTCAGGCTCCACTTATGCCAGCTAAAACTGTGCTCTTGCATGGCATGCTTCAGACCTTTACCTGAATTTTCCTTCAAGGTCACACATGAGTGTTTCTGGGGGTGTGAAAGTGATGAACCCCAAAGTGACTGTTAATGTGAACCTGGTCAACACTCTGAGTGACATTTAAGCCACAGAGAGAAGCCAGGTCTCCCTGTAGTTAATTCAAGTGATGTCTCAACCACTTCTGGAGGAGTCTAGAACAGTGCCCAAGAAATAAGCCATGGGAGGGGTCCTGTTGTCACCTCCTTTGATTTGGCTGGTGTCCTAGCCAAGATTTGGCTGGTGTCTGGTGTATCAACCACTCCTGGAACTAGAGCCAACTACAACTATCAATAAGGGATAGGGGAGGCTGTCCCTTTCCTTTTTGCTTTGATACTGTAAATAGGGGCTACTGGGAGGATGTCCCAGGCCTCTTCTTAATCTCCGATTAATGTTGATTCTTTCTCCCTCTTATGTATGGACTGAGTGTTGTTTCCCCTTAATCTAACGGGGGATTTGTCAATGTGGTAACCCCTACCTCCCTTCACAGGTGGGACACGAAAAGGTGCACTGGAATGAAAGAGCCCATCCGCCTTACTGTACAGAGGGGCAAGCACAAGGCCCCAGGCAATAACCCTAAGCCACTGGCTTTCTTTGCTAAGAGTTTCCTCTTTTCATTAGGCTAGAGAAGGTGACTGAATTTATTAGCCTAAACTGGGCTGGAACTGATGAGATTTACAGTGATATATAGAAGAAACGCCGAGTCGGAGGAAAAAGATGAAAAATTGAAATGATAAAGTTGTATTGGTAGCTTGTTGAGGTAATTGAAATGCCTTGTTATGTTGTGTTGTGATGGGTTCAAATAAAATACAGGTGCAATTTGTCTAGATCATGCCTGTAGCACACTACAAAATAGATTCTTTTCTTCTAGTGTTAAGGACAGGTTCAATTTTTGGCTGTCAGTGTGGATTGTGAAGGGGTGAGATGAGAATAAAACTTTTCCTTATTGATGTGCTTGACAGTCCGGCATTGTTTGTGCTATGCTACTTGCAGCAGGTTGGTGAGCATTATTCAAGGCACCAGGGGGATTTCTGCAGACAAGCATAGTGCTCCCAGTTTGTGCCCTGGTTACGTCCTATGCTCTGGTTCCTGCTTGGAGAAAGGTCTCCTGCTGTGGTGCAGTGTCATCCTCAGAGTCACCAGCTAGTCCCCAGGAGCACTGAGGAATGTCCATGCACCTCACTGAGGTGGATCCACACTGTGTCACTGTTCTGGGAAGGCAGCTCTGTTCAGAATGTCCCTGGATGCTTTGGCTTTGGCTGTCAGCAGAACCAGTCCTGAAGCAGCACATATGTAAAATGAGAAAGGAATAGAATGAATAAGATCCCTTTAAATTGCAAGGAAATAATTTAATAGAGGTTACTGTGTAGATTTCAAGAGGGAAAAGGTGCTATGTATCTCCAAAATGACGTGGATTCCTGAAGCTATAGCTCAAGCCAAGCACTATGAAAATCCTAAGTCTTACCTGAATCAGGACAAGAGTCTGAGCACCCTGGTCTGGCTAATCTTACATTTATTTCCTATTTAGTCCTTAAGTCCACTTAGAAAACATGGTCTCCAAACCATACCTTACAACAGCAGTGTTCTCAAGGAAGACACAAATACTAGACTGGTAGAGCACTGGCTTACTATTATTGTTATCTGTGGAGGTAAGATGCAGGAGTGACAGCATGTACCTATTGCAAGTCCAAAGCAATGTAACTGCTTTCTGGCATACTACTTCTACCACAGCTTAATACCCTGTGGCTGAATACTGTTTTCCATAAGCTTCAACACTTGTAGGCTGCAATTTGATTACTTCATGTGGTCAGGAGAAGATTTTGTTTAAGCGTATTCCCAGTACAGCAGTGAAAACATGTCAGAAGCTATTAATATTGCAGAGGAGTAACCAGGTTCCCAGATAGGTATTTTATAATTACATAAGTAGCAGCATTGTAACAGTCAGAGTGATCTAAGGCTATATAACAGAGGGTAAATTTGGGAGGAGAAGTAATGTTTGCAATGAAACAAGCTTGTACCTAGGGGAAAAAAAAAAAGCAGACTAGCTTTTGGTCTGGGAAGGGCTTGTGTGCCTGATCCATCCTTCCATTCTAATCAGTTGGTCTAATAGGAAATGTTACCAGTGTCTACAAACCTTGCCTTGCAAATGTATGTGATTTGAATCAATAAATAGATTTTCATTGCACAATTAATAAGCATATGATAATTTAATGCCAATGAGTTTGTCAGTAGTGACATGTAGGCTGCACACGAAATCTCTTTAAATACAAACCAAATTACATGTATTTTGGAAAAAAAAAATACTGTTTCAAAAAAAAATTACTGTGAATGAAACCTGTAATGTGCTTGTACAATGTAATTCAACTTTCTCTGTAGTATCTTTCTCTGTCTCCATAATGCCCTTCATTCTTTGCTTTGTGTTAAGGATATGTATTGACTTTGTAAAATCACTGTAGCAAGCTGTAAATGATGTATTCAAAGAAAAATCACTGCCCAGTTCCCATAGAGAGAACATGAACAGTGCTGGGCAATCAGAGTTATGCTGCATTTTGTATTGTGACATCCAGTGCAATCAGGAAAAGCAGCCCAAACACAGACATCACTGACTTCTGACAATAGAAGTCTGTTCCTTTTAATATTCATACTGAGAAATTTGAAGTGTTTTTCCTTCTTCGCCTTACTCCCTTCCCATTAGTGCCTGCCATCATCCATGGGGAGAAGACAATCCTTTATTACCTACATTTCCTTCCAATACTTGAAAGGTGCATATAAACAGGAGGGGGAACGGCTCTTTACGAGGGTGGACAGTGATAGGACAAAGGGGAATGGTTTTAAACCGAGACAAGGGAGGTTTAGGTTAGATATTAGGAGGAAGTTTTTCACACAGAGGGTGGTGAAGCACTGGAACAGGTTGCCCAAGGAGGTTGTGGATGCCCCATCCCTGGAGGCATTCAAGGCCAGGCTGGATGTGGCTCTGGGCAGCCTGGTCTGGTGGTTGGTGACCCTGCACATAGCAGGGGGGTTGAAACTAGATGAGCATTGTGGTCCTTTTCAACCCAGGCCATTCTATGATTCTATGATGATGATACACTTCTCTTGCTGCAAGAATGTAACTACCAATATGACAACTGCTTGTGTACCAGCCAGCATATTCCCTCTGATTTGTCCACAGTCTGTACACAACACCTGCTAGTAGATACACCACAGCACACTGTTTTGTCCTTGCACCTAACCAGTGCAGCTACAGATATTCACAAGTGTTTTTCATAAACGACTGGAAGAGCAGAAAAGCTGCTCATCAGAATAGCTTTTAAAAGTAAATATTATAGTAATAACACAGCTCTGTGTATTTTGGATTTAAAATTCCACATGCTGGATAATAAAGAGTAAGTGGTACTGTGAGGTAGAGGAAGGGGAGGATGAAGCCAAGGTATCATGGCAATTGCTTGGCAGCTTGCCTTGGAGACTTTCAGCTGCATGAGCCTCATGGTGTGCTCTGTCCTGTCTGGGGTGAAATTCTCAGGTGTGAGTAGGATTCTGAACTTTTGTGCTTCTGTCTCAAAATGAAACCAGGTCTCAAATGAAACCAGTAAAGTCTAGACAAGTTTTCAAGTTGGCTCCTGCTCTTGAGATTCCCTGGCACTCTGGAGTTTGAAAGCCTCACCATGAAGGGAAAGCCAGTGCAAATCAGTGGGAGATAGGGCAGTGTTTTCCCCAGTGGCTCCAGACAAATGGGGGAATCAAACTCTTCTCCTAAAGATGCAGATGGAGTAGAGTGTGGTGATGGTCTCCTTGTAAAAGGCAGAAATAAAAGTCTGCATTCAATTCAGTGTCTTCCCTAAGGACAGCCATTCAGAAAGAAGATGCTGAATTCTACTGCCTCCCTTCAAAGAGACAATAGACTAAGCAGGACTGAAATGATGAACTGAAAATTAGATTTAACAAGAGGTGTAAGAGGCAAGCAAAGGCTTAATTTTTAAGAGCAGAAGATAGCCCAAAACACAGCTGTGCTGCCAAATGGCCAGGTTTGGATATGTGTTTGACTCAGGTTGTCATTAATTAAGGTAAAAGATAAGGAAGCCTTGTGGGATTTGTACTACTATTTGTGAAGACAGCCCGCTGCATTAAGTGACTGACTAACGCCAATTAAGGGAAGAAGCAGAGCAAAGACTGAGTTCTGAGGGAGAAGGAGGCCTTTACAGCAATGTTTGACAGTGTTAAGCTCAGAAAGCCCCCTATAAGGGCTGAAAACTTAGGCCCTAGCACTGGGCTGTGTCTGGGGTCTAATCACCAATTACGTGGAGGAAAGGAAGAGTGGAGGTAATACAAAGGCCTCAGCAGTCAGTATTTTAGAGCTTGCATCCATACGTGCCTTCTTTGCTTCAGCCATGTCAGGGTCATGCTGGGCTCTCTGATGGATTTTGTGTGCACGTGAACTCTTTGAGAGGCTGAGGAGCTCGGGAGTTTTACCACTGCAGCACATGACATCTGGCACTTTCTTGGTGAGTAGAGTTGGTGTTCTCATCTGTGGACATGACAGCTTGAAAGCCGTTCCTATTACTGATATAGTGACATTTTACAAAGTCGGTATGCTTTTATGACTGTGCACATTGCTTTCACCATTCCTGCTGTTACGGATGTGTTGTCTCTGTACATCACTTTTTCAGTGGTGTGCAGTGTTGTTTTATTACTTGGTGCCTTCTTGCTTTTGGGGGATGGCCTCATTTGTCCACTTGTCATATAAAATCCTTCTTTTTTAATATTCACTTTTTGCCTTCCTCAAAACTTGTTGCATCTGAAAAGGCATGGTTCAATGCACAGCTAAAAAAAAAAATAATACAATTTCATTCAAGATTAACCTCAAAAACAAACCAATAGTTAAAGGACTATTTGAGAAAGTCAGCTACATCCTGTTGAGTCTTGCAAATATCTTGGTGCAAATATCTGGTGCTAATAGTGCTAAAGACTGAGTGGCATTAGTGATACCAGCTGTACTGTGGTATCGCAACACAGCTCACATCTGCAAAACTTTTGTCTGAAGAATCATGAACAGAGTGGGATAAAGTGAGGCAGGGTTGTAAGTTATGCAGCAACACAAAAGCTGTTGTATGACACGAAATGACAACACCAAAGCTGAAAATAGCTGTTTTTTCAGCTTTCTCCTCTATCGTTTCTTCAGCTCTGTCATTTAGGTAACTTGTAACTCATTCTTCATCTCAGTCCTGCAAGATAGGCAACTATATGAACCCGTAAGCAATATCCATATGTAATGCTGCTGCTCTCGAGTTTTCCTTGTAGGGGAACAGTGTAAATAGCTTGCAGCATACAAAATTCTCTTGTTCAAACAGTGATAGCAAAATGTTCCTTTCATCTCTCCGAAAGCCTCTAAATTTTAAAACTGCTCAGCATGCTGCATTCTTTAGTATTTTTTACTCTGTTTTGCATGGCTTTAGCATTATGCATATAATATGGTGGCAGGGAGAACATCCAGTATTGGAGACAAAAGATTTAGTTCTTTCATGTAAGGATATTTAACCACAGTTGTGCTTAATACAATAACCTATATTCAAGAACTGATTTGTTGCGATTCATTGAAGGTTGGTGAGAGCTAGAGTCAGGTTTATTTTGTTTAAAATTGAAATTGTATGTTTTGTTTTTGAGGAAGGAGGTGACGTAGATTCTTACCCAGCTGTTCTGTACACGATGTGTACATTCTGCGTGAGGATGTTTGAAAACTTGCTTGCTTTCCCTGTGAAAAGCCTGGTGGTTGATATCACACAGATGACGTTGAGACAGGTGAGGTGATGGGCGTATTTCTGCCATGTACGCTCAATTCTGATTTCATAGGCGCGTGAGAGCGCTCTGCAGTTTGCATGACTCAGCCCCCGTGCTAGGGGGGAGCATGAGACAACCACTGACAGTGTAAGTTCCTCCTCTGTTTTACTGTACATCTCACAACAGCTCCCAGAAAAGACAGTCACTGTCACTGAGATGTGTCCCTATGAATGAAGACAACGCACAGGGGAGAAATTAGAGTACCCAGCCACACCTGCTCTGGTAAAACACAGTGTTTGGATAATCCATTCTGCTGGATATGTGAAACCAAGGGGCTCATGTGTTAAATGGGTGTTGTTTTCTTCAGTGCTCACGCTGTATATTCAGAAATTCTCGTGGGTTTTCTCTGTCATATATACAAGGGCTGGATTACATACTATTTATTAACCCTAAATTATAACTTGAAACAATAGGCAGTATCTGTACTTATTTTTGTGGTGCTGTGACGTATACAGTAATCAAAGAGCCTTCACTGCAGCTTCCATTCCATTAAAGCTGTCATACGTATTTTATTCTTTTTTTTTTTTTTTCCTTACTGCTGCAGTCCAATCTGAGGGAAAAAGAGCAAACTTACAGACTATGCTCAAACCGAGGTGCAAACATCTCAGAGAAGTGGCATCTGTTTTGCCTTTAAAATCAGACATCAGAGCAGGCTGTCCGGAGAGGTGGTGGAGTCACCATCCCTGGGGGTGTTCAAGAAACATGTGGATGTGGCACTGAGGGACATGGGCAGTGAGGGTGATTTGGTGGTTGGACTGGATCATCTTAGCAGTCTCTTCCAACCTTACTGATGCTATGATTTTATGATATATGCAATATACTATATTGAAGCACAGAAATAGAGATATTTGTATATGCTGCAAGAAGATACATGTTGTGAATCAAATCCTAGCCTGGATGTACACATTCATTCAATATCAGCTGGATTCCAGCAACAGGTCATTGCTCCTGGGATCAGAGTCCCAGTGTGATGGTGTGCTGATAACTTTCTTAAAATGATATAACACACATCCCATCTTGCTGTCAGGGAGAAGTGGCACTGAGGGGCACATTTGGCCTTCTCATTACTAGAAATATCCTGAGCCTCTGGTGCTGACCAGTGGAACTGACAGGAGAGCCTGTTCTGCCCCCCTGGGCTCTTACACTGAATCCAGAGACGAACACATGACAAAGGAAGCCGGGATAACATCCTATGGCTTCCCAACAAATCAAAGCATTCATTTGTCACTGCTGTAATTCACCGTTTGGGGCACCATGCCAGGCTCCAAACTCCCAATAACTTCTCTTGAGAGATTTGTATGCCCTTTTTCTTTCATAATGCTGAAATGACCAAGTTGTGGTCAATATGAAAAATGTGGGGCCAGAAAACTAGCCAGCGTGACCTTAGTTCTGTAAATAACCATTAGTGCAAGTCTGGATGGAGGAAAAAAAAAACCAAAATCTCTATTGTATCATCTGAATCTTTATCTCCAGATCTGACTACCGAGGGACTGGCACTGTCCCAAAGAATCGATAACGAGATTTAGAGCCTCTCACTGCCCAGCTCAGGCTCAGCCACAGGCTGTCGGGACTCTGCTCTTCTCTGAGCTCAGTGGGGCTGCCCAAGAACTTCCAGCTTTACCTGGGCTCTGAAGTGTGCTTTGTGCTGGCAATGGCCAGAAATACAGCCCGGGTATCCAAGTGGGTGAGATTCCATCCCCACGTCACTGAGGTTGGCACAAGTTTGCTCCCTTCCCCTTCTGCCTGCAGGAAGGTGAGGGTGGCCGGGTGGTTATAAGGCAGGTTGATGGCAGAGGGGATGCTCCGTGCCCTGTCCTGCTGCCCTGCGCTGTGCCAGGCAGCGTATTCCAGCCAGCCTGGCAGCTTTTATGGATGCCAAGATAATCTTTAAAAGTGGACGTAAAACCCTTTTATTATTTGGTTGCTTTTCCATTTACACAAACCCTCCAGAAAACTGTACTGTTTACCCTCATAAAAGTAGCTCTGACATTAGTCTGGGGATGTTTATTAACTGAAACTGAGCCTTCTAAGGAAAATCAGCTTTCATCTCTCTCTCTTTTTGTTAAATAAAGCAAAGCTTCGCCCCCTCCCCCCCCCCCCACACACACACTCAATACTACTTTTGCTCTCCCTCAGCATCCCGTTCCCTCGCAGCCACCCCAGAGGTGCGGACACCCTCGCGGAGGGGGGTGCGCGGGGTCGCGGCGTCAGCAAGGGGGTTCCGCGGGGGGGTGGGCCGGGGGGCCGGCGGAGGAGGGCGCGGCGCCCGGCACCAATCGCCTCCCGCTCTCACCCGCCGCGATAGCCGCGGGCAGCGCCAGCCCCGCGCAAAGTCCGCGCACGCCCCGCGCAAGGCAGGCGGCGCTGCGCCCCGCGCAGCCGGAGGCGGGAGCGAGCGGCAGCGCTGCGCGGAGGCGCCCGGCGGGGCCCTGCGAGGAGCGGAGCGGAGCGGCGTGGGGCGGCGATGTGAGGGCGCAGCCGGCGAGCGGGGCAGCCCCAGCGCCGGGGAGGCAGCCCGGAGCTTCTGCGCGTAGCGAGGTAACGCGTCCGGTCCTCAGCGGGGCTGCTTTCTGCCGTCTTTCCTTCTGGCTCACCGTTTCCCCATCTTTATCTTGTCTGTTTCTTTTCCCCCTCCCCTTTTTTTTTTCTTCATTTTCCTTTTTTTTTTCCTCTTTTCAATTTTCTTCTTTTATTTTTTCCCCTCTTTTTCTTTTCTTTTTTTTTCCTTTCCTTTTTTCCTTTTCTTTTTCCCTCTCTCCCTTTTCTCTCTCTTTCCCATTTTTCTCTCTCTTTCCTCCTTTTCTGTCTCTCTTTCCCCCTTTTCTCTTTCTCTTTTTCCCTTTTTCTCTCTTTCCCCTTTTCCTCTCTCTCTTTCCCCCTTTCATAGCTCTCTCCTCCTTTCCTCTCGCTCTTTTCCCTTTTTCTTTCCTTGTTTTTCATTTCACCTGTTTATTTTATTCCCCCTCCTTCTTTCCAGCACCCCTCCCCTCCCAACGTCTCTCCCAGGGCTGGGGTTCGCGGCAATCCCACCGCGTCCCGCTCCGGAGCTGCCCCGGGACGCTCCGGGCTGCAGGTGCGGCGGGAGGGGAGGGGGAGCCCCGGGGAGGCGCGGCGAGGACACTCGGAGCCGGAGCGTGGGCACGGAGCGGCCGCCTCCAACTTTCCCGGGGCACGAACCGCGGGGGTTTCTGCGGAGAAGGTGCGGGCTGTGCGCGGCGAGCGGTTGGGAGCTGCCCCTGCCGGGGCTTCCGAGGAAGCAGCGAAGCCCCCCGGGGGGTTCCGGGCTCGGCGGGCGCTGCGGGAGAGGCAGCGGGCGCGGGGGGGAGCGGGGCGGGTGAGCGGGCGCTGATGGTAAAAGATACGGAAGGAAGAGCCCCAGTGGCTGGGACATAAATCAGGCAGAATATATGGGGAGTTGATGAGAATAGGTCTTTTCACCCTTAAAAAAAAAAAAAAAATAGGCACTCTGGAAGAGAAAAAGGAGGCTGATTATTGGCATCCAGCTCCGAATCCCAGGCAGCTGATGCTGAGGGGAGCCAAAGGGAGCAGTTCTTCTTGGTTTAAAAACAGCAAGACAGTCTCTGCCAAAGATTGCTGTAAACACTGAATAAAGATTTCATTGTGGCTCGGTGTGACTAGAATAATTAGGCGGTTAATTGTTCATTCTGATCTTAAAGTGCAGCAATCAGTAGTGCACAGTAGGAAAAATACAGGGGGAAGAGAGGAAAAACAGCAATAGGAAAATGATAGGAAAATGTATCACTTTTTCCTCTCCTGCAGGTTTTTTCTTTTGAGGCTGAAAGCACGTGGGTGCCGGTCTGTTTAGATAGAGAACACCTTCGTACAGTCAGGGTGTAATTGTGCTTTTGCAGCCACTGTGTCAACATCACTGTGGGCTGGACAAAATCAAATTATGAGACTCACAGAAATCCTATTTTATGGAAATGAAATCTGAAGATGCCAGGAGAATGAATGTCTGAGCCCGATTGATTGATAGCAATTAATGCATTTTACTTATGTGTACACTTTATTGCCAGCTCAGCAGGGATGCAAGCTAATGGTGCCAGCTTTTGTGCTGCTCCAAGACATTTTTCAAGCAGGCACACAAGGTTTTATTGGTAAAATGTTCTGAGTTTTTAACGCTGTGATTGTGCACCCCTTCAAATCGAGCTCCTTGCGGCGCTGACTCTTCCATGGTAGTGTAAGGAAATGCTCTCTTGTTGCACTGCGAGCTGTTCCCTGTGACGCAGTAGGAAAGCGCAACCTGCGTGTGCTTGTTCTGGGGGAGGCTGTAAGTTGTTGAGCAAGATGTGCTTACAAGCATTAGAATAGGACGCAGTGATAGGAACTGAAAGATGGCACCACAGGCAAGAAAGGTTCTCTTTCCCATGCAGAATGCTTTTCCATATGTGGTAGTTCATAGAGAAGCATGCTAATGGGTTAATTGTCAGAAAAGAAGGAAGAGTGCTGTGTTTAAAAGAAAACTTCCAAAGTTCAGAGGCATTTGAGCAAAGTGGAAGGGACTTTTTAAAAAAAGTCTGATTGCATGACTTTGTGGACTTTAGAGAAGTCATATGAAAGATTCAGTCTGCTCAGAGAAGTCCATGTAGCCTGCCCATCCATCCTAAGCAAATAAATAAAGGTGCTGGGGTTGGGCAAGAAAAGCTCAGTTAAGTATCATTTTCTGTCACTGCCTATGCTGGAAGCATCGTCAAACAGACACAGACCTTTCATTCAGCTCTGAGAAGTAGAACAATTTGTCATATTTTGTTGAAGATGAGTTTGTTGAAGATTTTGATCTGAACTTTGCTAGATTTTTGTGGGAAGAAAGGTGGAGAGAACACGAAGCGTGCTGTCTGTTCAAGGGTACAAAACGGACACAAAACACTGCAGTCTTTGCTCCAGTCACAGAGTTTAGGGCAGCCAGGACAGAAAGGTGACTCCAGAGTTCTGTCCAAAGCAGTGGTAAAGAAAATCAAGTGGATATGCAAGTGCCATGGTTGAAATGTGCTTCACAAGCATTTTTATTAAGCTGTTGAATGTGCTTTGTCCAACCACAATGACACTGGTATTCTGTCTATGAAGAGTATTCCTGATTTAATTGCAAGGTGTACTGAAAGAGTCTTCCAGGCATTTTGCTTGCTAGTACAGTCTAGAGAGGAATGTTGGTAGCTTTATTTGCACTCTGAGACACCTTAAAGTGTTCTGCTCTTGTTAAAGCAGTTCCAAAAGTATAGTGATCAAGTGATCACAAAGGAGACTGCTCAAGCTTCTGCTTGTAATGTTCTGACAAAGAATGTTTCTGAAGTCCACATAGTGATATTCTTACACAAAGATGATGTTAGATTTTAGAATAATCTGTAGTATAGAAACCTGATTTTGAGAGAAGTCTGAGGTGTTTTTTTCCTGCATTCCCAAAAACAACATTTACCAAATGGCTCCTCTTTTCTTTAATAAAATGTGATGAAAACATATTTTGGGCATCACAGTAAGTTGGGGAAGAGGTCTTTCTTGCATTGTTACAACATGTTTAACAAAATACACAGAGGATTTTACACTGATATTCGGGGAAAACACTTGCCATTGAATACTATCTTAAACCTAAAAGTTGTTTGAAACACACAGTACATCTTCATAATAAAATTGCATTGTCACAGACATAATTGTTATTCATAACAAGTAGTCTCACAAACAGATTCCATCCCTGTAAGTATTGAGTCTCAGTCAGGCCAATTATGACTAAATTACTGCATGTTCTCTGCTGTATCAACTAATTAAAGGGTAATTAATAAAATGATAATTTCATTCTATGGCAATGTCTACATCTGGTTGTCATAGCAGAGTTTGTTTGACATATGGTTAAATGGTCAGATACTATGTTGCATGAATGCAGCATTTGCATAGAACACCTGGCAAGCCAGAGGAATTTTAACTCTTAACACATTAATTTCAAGAATCTGTGTCAATGTACTATTAGATTTGCTTGCTCATTCTTCTCACCTGGTCTTCTTAAGCATTTAAGAAAATTTGGTTCTTCGAGGATATTTAAGTGAGTAACTCTCTTCAGTAGGGGAAGAGTGGGAAGTGAACTTGGGATATTAGATTGGAGAAGCAAGGTAATATAGCACTGGCTTGTCACTGTGGGAAACAAACTTCTGGTTGGAGACTCTCTATAGTCCCCAGTATTACTGGGTGCACCCCCTAAGGAAAATTGGGCTGATTTTGCACAGAGACAAAATGATCTCTTTTCATAGATTCAGTTGTATGTTGGAATAAGGCTGAGGTTGTGGTCACAATAGCATGGAAAAATCTGCATTGCAGGCTTCCCACACTGCACCTGTCATCTATAGATAAAACAAAACTTTTCTCCCATGGGACAGTAACCATGAAAGTCACATATCCTAAAAAAAACAAAACAAAACAAAAAACAACCAGTCTTTTATCAAGTCAGCAGATGATACAAACAAACAATTCTGGTTTAGGCACCTGATGCTCAAGATACTGTCTGCACATCTTCTGAAATATTAGTGGTTGAAATCTTCAAGGCAGTCTATGCATATTTTTTCATACCTTTTTTTTTTTTTTTTTTTTAGCTTTCTTTTATTTTCAGGGAAAATATGTACCTTAAGCCCCAGTATTGCTGTGAAATATTACAACCAGTGCCGTTTCAAAGTATGCAGAAGAGTTTTTCTGTCCTTTAAACTGTAAATAGTGGTACTTACTTAAACATGGGTTAAATTACTGTTTCTCATCTGTACGGGGTCAAGCTGGATCCCTCAGAGAACTAAGGATGAGACAAAAAATTGTAGACATAATGTTTTCCTTCTCTTTGGGAAAAAAAAAAAAATAATAAATATAAAAGGGGGGGAAATAACTAGTGCTTTTTCAGCAATTGAGCAAGGCGAAAAGGATGTAGTAAACTGCAGGAAGGCATGAAAGTCTGTCTTTTCCTATGCAAATGATCCTCAGTGAACAGTTCCCTCAGTGAATAGTCAGGGTGGCTCATCACCTCATGCATCAGGTGCAGAGTTTGGCCAGTGATGCTTATAAAGCGCTGTTTGTCTGTCTCTCTGAGAGTCAGAGTCCTGTTTCTTGAGAATTTCCAAGTGCACAGATCTATCTCATTTTCATTCTACTCATGGAACTCATTAACACCTGGAAAATCTTTTATAGCATTTAACTGCATCAGATGCACTGTCCGGCACATGTTTTCTTAATAGGGCTTTCACTGTGGTATTGTCAAAGAACCCTTATGTCACAGCTGGGAACATGAATCTGTCATGTCAGTACTGTACCCTGTTTGAGACAGGAATAGTGTATGAGTGTTTTATGGAGGAGCCGAACATGCCCATATACTGCATTAGTGTGAAAGAATGCGAAGCCTGTTCTCCTAAATAAAGATGCAGGCTGGTGGTAGTGGAGTACTTTGTACTATTTAAACACTGCTGCCTCTAAGGCATTGTGCTTAAGGAAAGGGAAGTTCGAGGCGTGCAAGACACTCATAGTCTTCTAGTGGTTAACGATATGTCATCATTTACATTTCATTGGGAAAAAAAAATTGCCAGAGGTTTCTAATTCTGCCGTAGCAACTTGTTTGGAACTGGAAGTTGATATGAAAGTCCTCACCCTGGGAATATTTGTTTTTAAAACAAGTTTGATTTAAATATATTTGGCAATATAAGAAGAAGGGGAAGAGAAGTAAATGTTTTCTAATTCTGTATGCTTTTTGTGCCCATTAAATCACTGTAAAACCCAATTTTAAATAGCCTACTTTGTAGCTCTTTAATCAGCATGCCTAGGGTAATTAAAAAAGGATAGAACTGTGAATACTGGCTGCAGTACATGTGTAAGACCTACTTTTTCAGAGGAATTTTTAACATAGTTACATACATTTCATCTAAAAATTAAATGCTTAAAACTACCAAGCCTGTCACAATGATATTCCCCGTTGAAAAGTATCTGCAGACTGGAGTGACCATCACTGTTGTGAAGGTGCTAACTCGGGTCGTCACCTAAAGAATTTGTGCATGAAAGGGGCATTTTATGCAGTCACAGGAGGTACTACCGTCTTTTAAAATGCTTGTCTTACTTTGAAAACTTGAGTATAGTTCATATGCTAGGAAACGCGCCGTTCCCTCAGCCCTGTCGCTGTCACACAGAGCAGAGCTCAGCGCTGCCCTCTGCTCCCTGTGAGGAGCTGCAGCTGCCATCAGGCCTCCCCTCAGCTCCTCTGCTCTGCACTGAGCAAAGCCAGGGACCTCAGCCTCTCCTCATGCACCTTGCCCTCCACACCGTTCACTATTTTCATAGCCCTCCTTTGGATACTTTCTAATAGTTTTATGCCCTCCTTATTGACCTTCTCAATAAATAGGTAACTGATGGAGCAAGCCCAGCACCAAACCGTGTAGGGTTTGCCCTGCTGAACCGTGCAGCAGCCAGCAACACAGCCCAGAGGTCCTGACAGTTTTCAAATTGACAGCACACTGGGGATGAATTATTCTACATGATTCCTTTAAGCCTACTACAGAAGCAAATCAAAGGTAAAAAAAAAAAAAAA
Source organism: Phasianus colchicus (assembly GCF_987193195.1). Lineage (NCBI taxonomy): Eukaryota > Metazoa > Chordata > Aves > Galliformes > Phasianidae > Phasianus > Phasianus colchicus. The sequence continues at coordinate 15,993,683 of NC_143438.1, read as the reverse complement.
AAAAAAAAAAAGAGTCTACATAATTAACCTTTCCGCCTAGGTATTGTGACACGTAGTTAAGAGCCCTTGCAATATGTAACTTAGTTACAGAAAAGCGAGTTAAGGACTGAGTGAAAAGCTTAACTATAAATTTCCTTGCTTGTATGAATTTAATTTAGGATTGCCATCATGATGTAGCATAAATTAAAATAGTGATAGCAGATCACTACTTGGCAAACCTCTTAAGAAGAATATGGGTACCTCATGAGGTTATTATAAATGGAATGTCTTCTGTGTGCTTAGCCCATTGCTGAAATGAGTCTGGTCTTTATTTTTAAGATACTCTTGAAAAGGAGAGAGGTGATTTAACAGGTGAAGTTCCACAGTGAGAATTAGAAGACCAGCTTCTGGAAAAATGGCATTTCCTAAACAGTTTAGAAGTGTTTCCCAGCTGAAAAAACTTTTGTCCTCCAGTCCAAAAGTTATCTGGAGGTCATTAACCATTCTAGTACATATTACTTATTGCTTGATTTGAAAGTCTTGCTTCACAGGGAAAATGTGTGTTTAAGTAACAAAGAAGTATAAGAGAAATCAGCAAACCTGCTCAAGACTGTATGAAACTACATACAGGGCAGAGGAATGCCTTCCAAGGAAGGAGATTTGGGGAAGGGTATGGATCAGTGGTTTGTGTCCGTTTGAGGTTTTTTTCATGGCTGCATTTGTCTATCACTACCATGTCTCTTGAGAGGATCCATTGCACTTATGTGTTTGGTTCGTGTTTCCTATATGGACTTGCTGTACTCCTGTGTCTCCTTCAGAAAGTAATATAGAGATGGGCAGGCTCCATGCAAGCAATTAGGGGTGCCAGATCTTCATGAGCATCTCTCTAAGGCAAGGGAGGATGAACACAAGCTGTTAAATTTATTCTAATAGGAAGCCTGCTCCCAAGCACCCTCTTTGAGGGCACCCCTTGAGCACCCAGGGGAGATCTTGTTAAGTGAATAGAAAGGATCCTTGATAGTGACAACAGGAAGAACTACCAGACCCTTGGGAAAGGCATCAATGAACTACTGACTCAAACCAGTGCCTGTGGCCCTCAGCCCTGCACACCTTACATTCTATTAGCCTTCCTTGGGAGGAAGAGCCAGAAGGAGCAGACAAACTGCCCTTGTAGAACATGCTGAATGCCAAGCAGTTATAGCAGAGGAGGCGCATAGGCACAGTGCTGTAAGAAAAAGCTGAAATCAGCCTTCAAGCAGATGACAAGAGAGGATCTGTCAAAGCAGCCTTTAAGAGTACAGAGAGCACATTGCGAGAAAATGATGATAATAGCAACAAAACCTTGCAGAAACTGAACAGAGGAAGAAGCTGCAGGAGAGCAAGAAAGGAGAAGATTTGAATAGTGAGGCAGAGAGAAAGAAATGGCAAATGTCTTAATAAAATAACAGACAGTAAGGGCCAGACTGGATCAGTGATAGATATGGAATTTGGCAGTGACTTGGAGAAGAACTAATATAGAAGGAAGACAAATAACTTGTAGGTTTGTGGACAAGCATGCAGAAAGCAGAGCAGTTTGTGATAATAAATATTGGCTGAACAGCACCTAGATCTCACAAGAAGCCTCTGGGGTGAGTACTTGATATTGGAGGGGTTTTATAAGAAAATCAGGTACTTTGTTTTGTGTGTGGATTTTCAGATAGTTCATCAGTAAGCCAAGAGAAAGGCATCTGTTGCCAAAGTGTTGTAGATATTAGGGCTGTATACATCAGAAATGGAACAACTGTGTAGAAGTCCTGTACTGACTCATGGCTAAGCTCTTCCTGGTGTTCTAGACTTTTGAAGGGTTAATTCTCATTAGGGCGTGTTCAGGGGCACTGCTGTGGGCATGGTGGAACTGCATGCTAGGACACGTGCAATGACTGAGGTACGCTATTCGTAATGGTACATCTCAACATGAAAGATGTTAGACTCAAATTGGAAAAGGAGCTGATGATCAAAAGACCCCAACAAAAACAAACCCGCTCAACCAGCAACTCAGTTGACAGTCTCTTTCTATCTATTTTCTTGCCCATCTGCCCAATATTGCTCTTTGAGTGCCATCTTGCATTCTGTCATGCTGCTCTGTGACAGTGTAAGGAGCTCCCATTAAAATTCATTTATGTCATGATAACTACTAAACACTTGCCTATTAGCAAGATAATGAATGAACCATGGTTCTCAGCGGCGATACCCTGCAAAACTATTAACTTCCTATTAACAAATCCATATCTCCATGACACTTGTTCGCTTCCCACATCTGGGTTCTCCCAAAGAATTCACTCTTCACTGGAAAGGAGCTCCATTGTATCACCTCTGCAATCTCTTACTGGGTTGTAGAGGTGTTTATGCAGAATAACCATGCATAACGTGTGGCAGATAGGTATTTATTTTTTAACGTGTATTCCCAGCCTTGAAAAATGCTTTTTGATTAAAGTGTGTTTCTAGTTTTATTCCTTTAGTTACGAGGTCCTTATTTTGCTGGAACTTCAATAGTTGCATCAAAAATAACTTACAGGTTGTGCTACTTGCTTTCTTTTTCATGTGTCAGTTTAATAAAGCATCAGTGAAATGGTTCTAGATAACCATGTGAAATATTTTTTATCCCATTGCTCTCTTTCTTTGCTGAGATATAACTGTTTCAGTGTTAATATCTGCACAGTGGGCAAAATATGATTTCCACAGGAGTACATGATGAATATTTTTGAAGCTACTATAGGGTCTGGACACTATAGTCCCATTATTTTTAATGATCACTGAGCATCAAAATTCCCGAAGTAGCTACATTTACCCACCAAATTGTCCTCAAAGAGTTGGTGGACCAAAACTGTTTTTATTCTAAGAAAAATTACCTTCTTCCTCTCTCCAAGAGCTTACCAAGTTATGTACTAAAGAAGCAATTATCAGATGTCATAACATATTTGACTTGCTAGTTGTAAATATCCAGACTATCAGCTATATGTGCATTTACAATTTTCTTAGGTCCATTGGTCTGTCTTTTTAGGCACCACAAAAAAGGGAACAAACCACTTAATTTCTGATATAAAATACTATCCCATGCAGGATAATTATTTTCTAGGAAGACCCCCTGCATTGGAGGGTTCGAGAAGAGTTAGAAGAAAGTCTATTTTCTCATATGTCAATGATTGGTGTCATTTCTGCCTGAAGAGATGGCTTTGGTTCTGTATGCTTACAGGCTATTCAGACACATGTCTGAAATCATTGCTTTGATGAACTTCTTTCTATGGTAATTTACTCATCAGGGTACCATTTTGCAATGTCAGACTGTTACTTGAAGAACATTTACATGACTTAGTGAAGTAGAATACAAATTAGAGTGATATTTTATACAGAGATTTTTCTTTACTGATTTGTTTTACTGCATATACAGAGACCACTTGAAAAGCTTCCTCCTGCTGCATAATTCCACTGCCAATCATAACTTCAGAAATAACCATACCGTTCTCCTTTAGCAGGTTGGTAGCAATCTCTGTAAGGATAAGAAATAGAGTAATGTAATGCTGCATAATCTACATGTTCAGCACTGAAAAAATCTCTCTGTCATCGATGAAAAAAGGCAGAAACTGTTTTTCTTGAAAGCTCAGTACTAGATGAAAGTATTTAGAACACAGAAATATCAGAAAACTGCAGAGGAGGATACATTTGAAAGTTCTAGCCATATTGACCAATAAACAATTTATGGAAAGAACACAAACAAACCGTTAGAATATTTTAAGACTGTAGCTTCTGACAAGTATACTTTATTTATGACTTTGTAGAGCAATCTTTTCCAGTAATGTTTATAGGATGTAAAAAAGAAAGAGAGGGGGAAGAGGGAGACCCAATGTTTTATGGTCTTGTACCCAGCCATGTGTGGGGTATTGTCAACATCCGTGAGATAATCTCTTCTGTTCTGCCAAACCTTAGATATTCCTGCCTCACAAACCACTGGAACTAAAAGAAGCACAAAAATAGTGTATTAAAGGAGTAAAGAAATGAAGAGGAAGGAATGGTTCTGCGCCATCTGAAACTTGTATGATACTGTATGGGAACTGCGGAGTCATGGCCTGAACCTCTGATTAATCACCTGAGGCGAGCAATGAGTCAGCCCTGGGAGCACAGGTGAAAGCAATTCACCTGTGCTGCAGGAAGGGGTGGAGCCTGGCTCCACCTCTCCTAGACCCATTTAAGAGCTGACTACCAGTAGGGAAGGATCTCTCTCTCTCTCTTGGGAAGATCCACTCCACTGGAGTTTCCTGAGTGAGCCCACGACACGGGTAAGCATCCTGTTTATTCTTTTTGTCTCACTGTGCCTAACTCTCTTGCATATTTCATTATTATAATATCTCAATATTATTAAATTATATAATATTCCTTTATATAATTTTCATTGATTATACAGATACCAATGCCTATAAATGAGAACCTCAAGCAAAGGCAACTGAGGTTGAAAAAGGAAACTGGGATGGAGTGGGAAAAGGGCCCAGCCTTAGGACAACTTCTGCCACTTCTAGACACTCTGTTAGCAAAAGTCAATTCACTTCTGATTGCGTCATTTATCTAGGTAAGGACAGAAATGAGCTTGTTCTCAAGAGATTCTGAGCCAACAGGGATTCAGGTTGCTTTTGGCTATACAGTGAATCTGGATGCTTGAGAAACTATGTGGTTTTAGTTTATGAGACCAGGCAGAAATAAAACTTTTATTAATAAAACTGTTATTAAGAGCTATCATTTGTGTTTGAAAGGTGCCTGCAGGTGCTAGATGTGATGCAGACCCCTGTGCTGTGCAAACATGTAGAACTGGGGAGTGATAGTTCTGTTCTGCCAAACCTTAGATTTCAAAATCATGATGTTTCAGAAAGAAACCAAAGCCCTTAGGAAATGTTCAGACAAAAGAGATGTCAGAGCATTTACATTTAGGAATGAATAGGTCAAGATTTTGAGCATGTTCTGACCAGCACAATTAAAACACAAGGCAGAGAAATGATAGAGCAGGCCCAGAAAACTGCATGGGCCACCAGGGAGCAAAGACAGGGGAAGCTAACACTGGATTCAGGCCCCCAGTTTCTACTCCCATGCTACATCCATCAGGTGCGTCCATCTTCCTTATGTGAACTGTTTCTGAGCCATGGGTCACAAGCCCTATGGGGAATGGCAGTGCTCTTTACTTTGGAGACCCACCAGTAATGATGCTCTGTGTGCAAGGCTCTAAGGAGGCCAGTGTAACCCCTGGAGGCCCTGGCACCACACTGTAGCTCCATTCTTCATGTCTCCACCCAAGGAGAGTGTGAGGACACCTTCCATCTCAACGCCACTTTCTAGAGCAGCACTGCTTCCAACTCACTGCTGGAGAAAACACCGGTGGGGAAGAACGATGTAGGAATGAACACATCAGGAAGAGCGCCACAATATCTTTAAGATTACTGGGAAGAGCATTCTGCTTTAACAGAAACTTCAGCAGTGTTGGTTCACTGGATGAGTGTGCTTCTAACAAATCTGTCGAGCATGATAAATGGTACTCTCTTAATATTCTAATTTTACTGGATCTGATGAGCAGCTTTCGGAGTTCAGAGGCAGAAAAGGACTACTTGAAAGATGGTTCTTACAAGAAGCTAATTGCATGCAGGGCTTTCAGAAATAGTAGGTCAGTTCCTGTTCAAAAGTTGGGTGTCTGCACTTATTAGTGGCAACAAAATTAATTCTTCTGGACTTGGGGAAAAAAAGGAGTACTTTGATTTTTACTAGTTAATGTATTGTTGTGTCTTACTTCAAATAACATTTTTAAGTTTTAAGCCATTCCACAAAGGAAGAGATCATTTCAAAGATGAAGGTTTGGTATAAAATAATTCCAGCAAAATTGATTGTATTATAGGCACTATGTTTATATGGCTTCTGTAAAATACTGCTTTTTTAATGTTAATATTTCAGCAGTAGAAATGAAATATTGCAGCTGAGTTCTCTTCTGGACACATACATAAAAATACCATTTACACCAGTACAGCAGTGAAAGCAGTGTGATTTAAGTGGGTTCAGATCTAGCCCCACAGGCCAAATTCTAGTTTTAATTACGCCCTATCCATCTTAAAAATCCAGGATTTACTATCTGAGGACAGACTGGTGGTCTAATAGCTCTGGCGTCTTGTCTGGAAAAATGACCCATGTCAGATATTTCAAAGAAAGATGTAAAAGATCTTTACAACACAGCACTATCTATGTTATTTGGCTTTAATACACTGGCTTCCATGGGATTGGTCTGAATTTGGTTCATAATAAGCAACTGATTTCTACTTGATTGATGACTTCAGTTGTGTTTTTTTTAATTAGCTTACTGTTATTGTTGTGTTACAGTGATGACCCCCTGCAGCTTGGAAGTTCCATCCATCAGAGCAGATTTTGCAAAGGTTCCTGAGGAGGTTTCTACCTTACTAGAGGGGTTATGGGAAAGTGTGAAGAAGCACCTGATGTGCTTCTTCGCGCCCAGGTTTAAAATAATTTTTGAAACCAACATTATTGTGAAAAGTACAGTACACAGGGTTGCTTGTAAACAGTACTTTAAAAATCTGCTGCTTTGAAGAAAGATTAATCTGAAAAGATTTTCAAAGGCATTCTTTAGCTAGACATCACACTGAGTCACTAGCTTGGTAATACTGTTCATACCAGGTATTCTGCCTTGATAGTCCCACTGAAAGGATTCAAAAAACAAGCTAAAATAAACAGCTTGGTTTGATCACAGAAGTGTCAAATCAAGTATTTTCCTTTTGGAAAAGGAAGTTCATTAAATTTGAAAAGATTCTTAGTGAAAGTTGACCTTTTGGCAAATTGTTGCACAAAGGAAAATCTGGCTGACATATATTTTGTATTTGGGATGGGCTTTTGCACTGGTGTTAAGCATCTTGAGGGTGAGATTGTCATGGCTGGAGGGGCTCTAAGCATGGCTGGGGGGAAGGATCCCTGGGTTAGGCAGAGACAAGTGGACCAAGAACATCATCTTCCCAGACACGGCCTTTTAAGATGGCATCAAGGAGTGATGCCACCACAACACTCCTGCCCCTGGCACTAAACATTTAATTTCAGAAACTTCACAATGACTCATTTCACAGCATAGAAATTACAATTTTTGCTTCTTAAAACTGACTTTTCAAATGTTTGTAGGGGGAGAAATTGCATTATTTTTGCATTTTATTGTGACTTGGAAAAAATACCAAATACTATAACTACTTGTGAGACAAAAACATTGTTTTTCAATCTGATATAAAAATTGTATGGCCATAGTAAATATCCTCAATCACTTGTAATAGAAAAAAAATGTGTACTGCTACATTTCTCTTCAAATGGTCCTTGGCTAACTTAGACTTTACTGTGTGAGTGAGGCTGCAGCCATCACTGTGTGCACACATACAACTGGAGAGATCCTCGTCATCTGAACCTATGGGTTCTTCTTATGGTGCACAAGACTGTCTCCAATATTAAATCCCTCCAATATTAGTATCTTATAAAAGAGAACTCTGGGAAATGTGTAAATTAAAAATATAATAGAAAAGAGATTGAGTAGCCCTCTATAGAGTCTTCTTTCTGATTACACTAAGATTTGAGGGCTTCAAAATTGTCCCTTCCCAAGAGATGTGCTTTTCCAGTGGGGTGAGAAGCAAGAAATTCCTAGAATTTCTTAGCTTCAGGAAAGCAGAAGTGACAATCTCCCATGCAAGAGGTCCTGTATTTTTTTTGTTCACTGAAGTCTCATGTAACTAATCCATTAGTGCTATTTTTTTGTTGTTGATAAGAATTAAATCCTTACACTGCACTTCTGCCATATACCCGTCTTCTTTTCATAGCCTTCTGTTTCCTTGTCTTACTTGATTATAGCCATAAAGTGGGCTTGCTATTATGCATATAGTTCATCCATAGTATTCAACTACAGAAGTAATGCTTCCTGTAGAGAGGAAAAGACACAGAGCAGCAAAGTGGCATTGGATTTACTGTCCCTTGTATACTTCTTTCCTGATCTTTACTGGAGACATGCAGTATGCTTTGAATGTTTCTTGAGGGTCCTTGCATCTCTGTCAACACATTTGTCCACTTATATGGTTCAAAACTTACACTGATTCTGTCTTTTCTTCTCTAGTCATTGTTTGGAGGTAACCTCTGGATGATACAACATTAATCAGGGAAAAAAATCTCGATAGAGCAGGCTTTACTATGTCTTGTGCCAGCATGTAACATACCAAAACAACAGGCATGCGATGTTGTGGGAGGTAGATGTGCTCAATGCTGAGCTTGAAATAATTTTGCACATGGAGATGTGATTCCGGTGCATTATGATCTCTAGCTTCCTGTGACGATTTGTGAAGTTCACACATTTCTAGCAGCCATGATGAGGCTATAGCTTTTGGAAAGCCACCCTGAGACCTTGGCACTAACAGCCTCAAAAAGTAATGACCGTTACAGACCTCACCTTCTCCTTCACAAGCAAAGTGCTGTGAGCCTAACTATTTGCCTAACACTTGGCAGCATGTAGATTTAAAACAACAAAAACAAAGCCCAGCCAAAACAAAACACCACACTGCATACCCAGTCCTTCCTTGCAAAAAGAGAGGGAGAGTGCACTCCACATGGCAGATGTTGGTTGTTTAATGATCTGCAGGATGACAATCAGATGCTACAGTGACGTATGACCCCACAGGGAAAAGAGCAAAACAACCTCCATGCCCCTCTTCTCAGCAGCGTGAGAAAAGGGGCCCATCTGCGAGTGGAAACGGGAAACCTGAAAACACAACTAGGAGCAAATGCTTTGGTCATCCTGCAGGGCACTCACATCCCTGTGTTCCCCATTGCATGGAAGAGTGATTAAAAGCCTCGTTTTAGAGGATTTAAGTGGTATAGTGCCCTGTGCTGGTTCTCTTACTGGGCATGGATTCCATCCCTTTATGTGTGCGTGTGTGAGCATCACCCAAAGCATCCCAGGCAGTGTAAACTGCAGAAGTTCAAAGCTCTAGGATTCCTCTTCATTGCTTTTCTAGGTGCTCCCTCTGATCTTGGCTTTTCATCCCTGGCTTTATTTTGAAAAATATCTCCCCTGTTTCTTCATGTGTTAGGTTGCAGGCAGATTCCCTTTCCTGGTAGCTAGTGTCCATCCGCATTGCTTTGCGCATAGTTTACATCTTCTCAGTCCATAATAAAACTGAGACTTGAAGGAAAAGCCTCTCTCTCCAGCTGTCATGTCTAGCTGTGGCAGCAAACTGGTGTTTCATTGTAAAAGATGTTAATTTCAATCTGAGCTGTGGCTGTGTTGAGAGAAGCATAAAAGGAATTCTTGATTATCTGTATCAGTATCGTTGTCCCTGGGGACAGGCTCTGAATCTTCAGATCACATATGGCAAGAGTGCTGTGATAAAATATGCATCAATAAAACTTTGCAATTTATGATAATAAAGGAGTGGAAAGTTTTATACACTGTGATAATTATTCCTGACTGGTATTTTTTCCTCCCTTTCATTCTTCTGTACTACTGTTTTTAAGCCTTTTTCTGCTTCTTGTAGTACTGACTGCACTGTTGAAACTGTGGGTTCACAAAGTGGGGAGCTCTACTACTTCCTGGGTCCCCGACCTCCATCAGTCTATTTACAGGGCAGGAGGAATTTGCCCTCTCCAAGAAGGATGCACAGTACTACTCTTCTCACTCTGTTGTGTATGCAGGCACATGGCGTCTAGCATGAATTTCCAAGTAGCTTCCAAAAAGGATCAAATTATATTCTTCTGATCTTCTTTGCATATCTCGTTACTGTAATCAATGAGAGATGCATACATTTGCATGAAGGTAGGCTTCATCCCATTTTGCATGTCACCTGCATTGTTTTAAATGTATTTCATTTAAATGATGTTTTTAATCTTTTGAAGTAGGAAAAATAATGATATGTTTACAGTCCTGGGAAGTAAACACTGGTCTATTAAATACCACCAATATATTATCCGTGACCTTATTTTTTTCCACAGCTGACTGTATTTGTGGTGACCGTGTGCTATGAGAGACCTTGTCTTCTGCTTTGGCACACTTGATAGCAATTAATCATATACCTTGCAATGTGTGGCCCCACGATGCAAACTGTTTGCGTGCCTGGATTCTGACTGACTTCAAAGGGACTTCCACATGTCGTGTTTACAGGCAACGCTCCTTTACTCAACACCCTCTCTGACATGTTTGCACAGCACCCAGCACAGTGGGACCTCTAGTTTGCTGGGACATCTAAGCTCTACTGTAACAGTCATTAGTACTGCCAGTCTTGTGCTTTCCCCTTTTATTTTACCTTTCTCAGTGTTTTTCTTCAGCAGGCCTAACAGCAACAGATCATTCGTTTTTAAGGCTTTTTTTTTTCTTTCTTCCACAATTAAGGAAACTACTTATGGGAAACAGTTTAGCCATCAAGAATGTGTTCCTTACTGACACTCACTTGACTAAATTGTGCGCTCTGGTGCGATGGTGACAAAGTACTTATCTTGAAGCACACGCTATTTCCTATCGACTTTAATAGCACTTAATCACCTGCCTGAGGTTCAGCACGTGTTGAAGGGTTGTGAACACTGGGTTCCAGAAATCCGTACTGATTCAGTCCTGCCCATTCAGCCTTTTTTCAAGTTTCTGCAGGTGCTTGAATTTCATCAAAGACAATGAGACGTAGATCATTTGCGTAAGTGCTTACGTGGACTTCCATGTCACTAAAATTTTGCTGAATCTAGACATACCTGATTAAAAGGTGCTCAAATGTTCAGCAGAGAGATCAGATTGCTTGTAATAGGAAGGCTATTTGCAGGTGCTTTCTTTCTTATGCAGGTGTAGTGCAAAAGACAAAATGTAATGCTATTTTAGTTCCACTTTAAGGAGTGATGAGAGATTAAGGTTACAAAAATAATCATTTCTAATTATATAAATGGAAGAAGGAGTGGACAATGAGGTTAGTAATGAAAAAAAAAAGGATCTTGTGGGGTTTTTTTCTGCTTCCATATTTGTGTGAATTAATAGGAACTTGCAGACTATTAGAAAGTTGATTGAATTTTGTTTCTTAACTTTGCTCTTTTTCATTAGGGTGATCCTAAAAACAGGTGGCTTTCAATTAGTTTTGTTGACAGTGCTGGCTAATGTTGTAATGATCCTTGGGAAAGGGAAAGAAAAGAGATTTATTGCAGAAGGGATAAGCTAGGCCAGGCAAAGAGACAGAGTACATAACCACTAATTAACTCATGTAGTCATTAAAAGAAAAAAAAAAGGAGAAAGGAAAAACAACGGGCAACCTGAGAGAGGGTTGTAAAGCATTTCTGCACTGCAGATCAGACCCCTGAGCTTTCGTTACACTGTGCATATCATATTAGATGGTATATATGAGCCAATTGCATATAAATCATATTCTCCCAATCTTGCAAGTCCTTGTCACAGAGCATATTTAATTTAACATTGTAATATTTATTTTCTAAAGTTGTAAGTAGGCCAAAACATATCCAGTAAAACGAGCGTTCTGCCACAGCACAGCGCCTGACCTACGCTCCAGCAGAAAATTAACCCTAATTCATCTTCACGGTGACCATACGCCAAATAACTATTTCAGATGCTCCATTCCTGCCCTTTGCTGACTTTGCTGAAGCAATTTTGCCTAACTCAGTTTGGATTTTTAATTACATCTATTCCATTCATTTGTTCCCACTTAAAACCATGGTGTTGTGCTTGGGTGACTTGTTAGCAAGCTTTGCTTGGTCTTAGTATCCTTTAGGGACAGACTCAAGCCAGAATGCGCATATGTTTGTTGAAACCATGTCAAATGGGAACGCTAACTCACATTTGAACCAGAAGGCTTTGTTTTCTGACACAAAGGGTCAAAGTCTGTCTGCTTATTGCCATTTGTCCCTTCCCTCCCCTGCCCTCAATCTCATCAGGATTATTTTAAATTCACATTAGGGATGAGCATTTGTGCGCATAGGTACAACTCACTGGAAACAACTCACCCTATATTCTTCATAGCGCCTCTCCAAATGATGTGTTTGGGGCATCCCTCACAACCATTAGCACTTCTCTAAGGCTGGTAAGGATTTCAGCCAGTCTGCAGAGAAAGTCTGTTTTCAGATACCAGGTAGAGAGACTGTGAGAGAGATTTTTGTCCGATTTTGTATTCTTGATAAGAATTAATAGGAATTTATTAAGACTGTGTTCTTATTACATCTGTTATTTGAATTATTAATGCTATATTTTTCATTATAGCACAATATAGCTGGTTCTTCTGCTCTTCCCAAGATTAACAGAGATTGTTTCTGAATTCCGTAATGCTTTCTACAGTTGTAGAACTGGGCATATTTGGAGAGCAATACGGATGTGAAGTGGGAAGGCTGCAGGAAGGACACTGAGATAAGGCAATCTGAGTCTTCTCACTGATCTCCTGCCAAGCATAGATCAAAATGTTTCATGACAAAGACTATCAAATTTCATTTATCTCTTGAATGCAAATTAGCCCTAAGATGTTACAGTATGGGAAGAAAAGGTGAAATGTATTTAATTTTTTTTTTCCCCCAAAAACTGTATTTATCAAACTCAGGTGACTTCTGGTTTTGACATCACACAGATAAAACTCAGCTGTCATTTCTTAGCTTTAGTACAATTCTGCTTATGAACAAAACTTGGCCCGTAAGGGAACATATGGGAGAAGCAGAAGGTTAACATTGGAGGGAAGGCACCTCTACAGGTGGCATTTATTTAACTCTGCTGTGCATGTGCGTTGCATCCAGGCAGGGGACAAGAGCAGGGTCCCCCCTCACAGAGCCACCTGGGGGCTGCTCCCAGAAGCAGTGAGGACAGGGCAGGGTCAATGGCTGTGCCTCCGATCCCTGTGGAGCCTGGGCACGCTGTCCCACAGGCAGCAGGTGGAGGTTGGCTGTTTGCTGCCTGTTCTCACCCCAGCACCATCCCGGTACCTGGCTCTGGCATCTGGCAGTGGAGAGGGAGCCATGCTGTGGCCTGCTTGGCTTAGCGTCATGGCCTGATCAGCTTTGCCTCATCACCGGCTGCCAACTCCCTCTCTTCACCCAGAGTGCTACTAAAGGGGTGGTGAGACCTGGCTCACCACGGGGCTTTGGCACCTGTGCTGCAGTATTTGGGGCACGAGCTGGATGTCTGTGCAAGGCACATCCCTGTAGCCATCTCATCCGTATATCTCTCAAGCATCTGAAACTGTGCCAGCCTTGCCTTGAGCATCCTAGCCTAAGGAAGGCAACTAAAATTGAACAGAGAATGTATACACAGAGGGTCACATATCAGGGACGCCGAGCAAACTAATGGTGCAAGTGTGCGTGGGGCTGTGAGCTGCTGCATGGAAATTAGGAAATTAGGAGAGGGCAAGGATCAAGCCAGGGCAAAGAACTGGAGCCACACTGCTCCCCGCAGCACGGTCCTGCCCAGTGCCTCTGGCCGGGGTGCAGGAATGTAGGTAACTGCATAAGTATATGTGAAATTATAGGAGCCACCACGATCAAAATGTGCTGACTTTGGAGAAGATTTGAAGCTTTTGTGCAGCTTTACTAAATACAATCTGCAGAAACAGTGCAATGTTTTAAAATAATTGATGCTCACACAATCACAAGCTATGATTTATCTTTAAGCATTCTCGTTCAATCAGGCTGTTTTGTGACTGAATGAAATATCCCCACATTGTTGCTACAAGTGTTTCCGTTAGCCTGAGTGAGGAATTTACAAAATTTCTTATTTTTTGCTGGTTTGTTTGTTTTATTTTATTTTTATCTCGACTATCCATCTTTCTGGCAGCGGGTTATTCTAAAGTACATAGTGCGGGATTACTAATGCCTGCCCTAATGCTTTAATGCTTTATTTCAGCACACAGTCTGTATTCATTCTTAGCTATGCATGCATCTTCTAGTCACATTAGATAATCTATTTTTTTTTTTTCCTTTTTTCTTCACACTGAAGATAAAGGAAAAAGAAAACTGTGAGCATTCTGTGTATTTCACTGCGGTTCTTAATGACTGTACTTGTATTACTTCACTAAGAAAAAAAAGAAAAAAGTGGTAGTACTAATTGTAAAAAGCTGTCTGGCTGCAGCATACAGGATGAAAAGTGTTATGCATTACGGCATTCGATTCTATTACACTGCTTGGTTGCAAAATTATATACTAAGTACATTAGTTTAGAATTAGAGCAGAATGTAAGTACCTAAATATTGAACGAGTTCTCACCCTATTTACTTCTTGTGACAAAGAAGTGGAGTTTTTTTACAAACATCCATTAGATGTACTCTGCTATAAAACTTCTGAGTTCTTAAGATGGAGGTAATTTTATGAGGTGTCATGTCATCAAGCACTGCAGGCAGTCTGCACACAAGGCATTACTGAGGACACGTAGTCCAGCCTCCTCCTAATGGAAGATGCTTATTGCAACTTTAATTGTGTAAGCAACATTTCTAAGAAAGGATAGTAACTGCTGTAGGACCAGATGTTACAGCTGGACACACATTTGACCCAACTTTTATTCATCTGTACCAGCCTATCTAATGAAGGATATTAATTCCGCTCACAAGACTTGTTGCATGACTCCTGTACTACTCTCTCTTACTATACACTGCACTCTTCTGACAAGTTCCTGCAATAACACTGAAATCCCTCTGTGGGGACCTGGTATACATGTCAGAGTTGGGACAGGAAGATAAGACAGGCCTGCAGAAGATAACAATAAGGAGTTTTTTAAGTGATGTCGTCCATTTTCTCTTCCGCGATCAGTTGCAGGCTTTGAATGAAGAGTGTTCAAAATAAAGTTTTTCTAGGATATCAATTCCACCTTGTGCTACTAATAATGGCCTATCACGGATTGTTGATTTCACTTAAGAAAAGAAAGATCTCTGAAGATGTGTTCAGCTTTGCCTCAAGTGTTCAGGGGTATTTATTCCCAACTTATCGAGTGCATCATATAAAGATGCTAGTAAAACCAATTATGTCATGGAAGTGACTGGTAGACTGCAAGGCAAAATGTGTTTTTTTAACTGGTTAAATGAGATAGCTAGATACCCTGACCTGCACATTGTATCAGCACAGGAAACCTATTGCAGTTCAGACTAATGGGTGATACTTGCCTCAGAAAGGTAGCAGCTGGAACCATGGGATCATTTGTGCTGCTGCTTCTCAGTGTCCTTAGCAAGAGAATGTCTTGAAAACATTGTGAGGAAGGACCATTACAGTGGAAGTGCAGAGAAGTCTCTTTTAACAGCAGACTTCACTCACTGCCGCTGCCAGTCTTTGAACATGAAATATTTGCTAATAAAGGTAGGACTCTGAAAATTATCAAACGTATCTTAAGCATCAGGACTGAATTCAGCTCCACTGAGTTTGATAGGAATTCCAGCAATGAATTCCTTTGAAATATTATGCCCACTAATATAGGAAAGAATAGACAATATCAGTGAATACTAGTTTCCAGGTGGGAAATTAGCTACCCTACATCCTATGCTACTATTATTTATTATTAAGGGCTAACTCTCAAGGGGTGCTGGTACAGAAACATATAGGAAGACAAATCCTGTAGCAGAGAGCTTTAAAGTGCCGAATGACAGGTCCCTGCGGAAAGCTTTTTCAAAGAATTAAGAATTTTATTTTTTTTTCCTACATGTTTGACCTGTCCAGAAAATAGTCCCAGATCCTCTTGTCAGGTACCATATGCCACAGAAGCAGGTGTGGTGCATTCTTCTTCCCAAAAGCTCTGTATCCCAAATGTAGAGTAGTCCAATTTTTTACAGTAGAAGGATAAGACTTATTTAAAATGCTATTAAATTATTGTTGTTTTTTTTTTTGTTTTGTTTTTAATGAAGACATAAGAACTGTTTGTAAGAAGTGCAAGGGATACATTTAAATAACGCTGCTTTTGAATTGCTGCAGGGGTCACAGTCTTGTTCGTGTATCATCACTCAGTTTTCCATTGCAGTGCTATATTACTGTTGTCATTAAATTCAGCTAGCATGTAGACTGGTGTGGTGCTGGAGAAAAAAAAATAGAAAAGCTGTGGTGATGTTCCTATGAGCTGAGAGCCTGTGTGGATTCTATATTCAGAAAAAGCATATAGGAAAGAGAAGGGTTAGGACAGCAACATCTCATGGTAATGATATTGTAATACTGGTAATGTACTCCATAGTAACATAATGGTTTTGGTTTTTTTCCTTGAAGACAGGCACCTGAGGATAAATAGAATATGTTTAGATGCCTGTTAGGCTCAGTGTTATTAGATGCCAATGAGCAACTGGAAGTGAGCCCACAGGAGTTATTTGACTGTAAACTAGAGTCTATCCTAGAAAGGCATTTCTTGTGTGAGCCATGGAGACGGCTGCGGGAGATCAGATTATGTGTGGTCCCAGGCTAGCAGGGAAAAACGAGCAGTGCACATGCAGAAAATGGGAAGTTAATAGGAAGACAGAACATTTTAAGGCATAGGAAGATTCTTGATCCCAGTGTGCCTTGAGTGTTGGTACTTTTGCTTAGTGAAATATGTTAACTGAGACCAGGATATTTGACTTGGGGGCTGAACTGAACTGAACACACGTTACAGATAGGTTTTCAAGAAAAATGGAAGATGTGACTGCTTGTCCTGATCGCTAAAAGCAGCCTTTTAAATTCTGCTTCTTGCTGAAGAATTAATGGGCGTGCACATATCTTGCTGGAATACTTTGAACTATATTGAAAGACAGATGTTTTATTAATCTAATTTTCGTTAGATGACTTTGAACAAAGTTGTAAAGGAAATACTGAAATATTTTTAATGAGATTATAATAATTTACCTAAGTAACATTAGTAAAGCAATAGATAATGGTGACAAATTACCATGGAATCTTTTAGGCAATAGAGATGAGGCTCACAAGAATACTGAATGAAGTCTCTAGGGACCACACAGGTATAATAAATTCCTAACTCTGAGATGCTGAGGTCTATCCCATGGTGAGATGTGAGAGCTCATCTGGGACTTCTGTCATATAATTTCCCAGTAAGAAGTAAGCAGAGAAATAGTGAGTGCCATGAAATTTAAGAACCAGATGCTGCAGGAGCAGAGCAGCTAAAAAAGCCTAGTGTCCTAGGACTTTTCTATACTCACAGATGCCTGTCCTTCTGCAGTAGCCCTATTACCTCTATTTTGGCTCCTATAGGCAGGGTCAGCCTCACAGCATCTCCTGTTTGCCTCCATGTGCCCCATGAGCATCCAGACAAAACCAGACCCTTTCAAGGCCCCCAGAGACGTGTTCCATGGCAAGGCCCAAGCCACACGTGTGCTAAACTGCCAGCCAAGACTCAAAGCACAACTAATTGGGGAGAACTACTTACAGATTTTCACTCCATGGGACATTCATTTGAGTTTCTCTTCTCTTAGTTGTAATTTTACATTATATGTGCAGGGCCCTCATGATTTCCAGTTCTGTCAGTTCTGAAATAAGCCAGCTGAAACTGCCTGAAATAACAGAAACTGAAATAAGCCCATGGGTTTTAAACTAATTATGTGCACCCTGGAAGGACAGACATAAATACAGAGCCATGTCTTAAAGAACACACTGTGAGTGCATAAGCTCCCATGGCCTCAGCTTTGAAAAGCCCATAGAGACCCATCAGTCAGTGCTAGGATTGTGCTTGATAACAGAGATGATCCTGTATTACATAGTGTTGTATAGACAATCCAATCCTAGATCTCATATGGGAAAACCTTTTGACGGGACAGGTATTTTCTGTGTTTTTCTGGCAGCAAGATGCTTTCCCAGATGCTCAGCACCCCAGGCTGCATATCCAGGAGCTGACTGCTGTTTGCTTGCAGATAAGTCGACCGTGGGCTGTAAATCTGATGTACTGGGCTGCATCTGCAGAGAGACTGTACCCACCATGGGCAGCATGCCTGCCCAGACCCTGCCACACAGGCACAGAGGAGTCGTTCTCCTCACGTAACATATATTTATCCAGAATAGTGGAGGCCCCCATTCAGCACTGTCCTTCAGCAGTCATATGACGGCTCTGTCATGGACAGAGGGATGCTTAAAATTGTATCATTTCTTTATGAGGCCATGCTTGAAATGGTGCAAATGCTGAAAGGGATAATATTTCCAGAAGGATGAGAGAACAGAGATCATCAGCAAGGCAAGAAAGCCCTTGCCTAAACCGAAGATGAATATTCCCCTTTTCTATCATAAAATAGAGTGAATTCAGGACTGGACAGTTTAAAAAATGAATGCAACGTGAGTCTCTCATATGCAGTAAAACTGAGACAGAAGCCTGACCCTGTTTTTCACTAGCACCCCATCCTCCGGCACTGTCTCTGTTCAGTTAAGGACATGCTTAATAAAAGATGCACGTTTCTGCCGTGGTGAATTTAATGGTGCTGAAGTCCATCCCACTGCAAGACGGCAGTTAAGTACCTGCTTAACTTTTAGCAAGTCCCCAAGTACCTGCTGTAATCCGCTCCTGATCATCATCTCAAGTACAAAGACATCTGCCTCAAATGAAAGTGCATTCAACTGTGTGTTTCATTACAGATATTTAGGAGATCTAACTGTTATGCAGTTAACGGGATAATGCACTACTTAATCATTTATTAATAATTATTGGATAACAGTACAACTAATGCTTACCTGTAGTTACAATCTCTGCAATCTCTGTTGATTAGAATTGCACTATACGTTGATGATGCTGGAAAAGCTTTTCTTATGTAAGAATGTGCATTGCCAAAACTTGAACAATAAGGTAGTCTGTTTTCCTTTTTCCAAAACTGGCAAAATAGTACAGGGGAAGCAAAGCCTCTCCAACAAGCTCATTCAATTATGAAATACTGCGGAGGAGGTGTGGGAGGAGGACAAGAAGAAATTCTTTCTAATGCTCACTGTAATTAATTTTTCAGCCTCGAGATGAAGCCCAAAGTCCCTGTCTTGGATTTGATGTTTGTTTAAATAGCAATTGCTTTTGTGTCCTAGAAATGATGCAACGTTATGTTGCCACATAATGCCCACAATCCAAAAATGACAGAAACTTTTTCAGACTGCTCACCTTAGCTTGTCCCTTTCAGTGACCATCACTTTCCTTCCTTTCGGGAACTTGCCTTGCCTCTCAGATAAACAGCCAAGTTCTCTCCAGAAAACATAGGGCTGAGTCATTAACTTCTTGGCATCAGTGACTGAATGCTCACTTGCTAGCCTCACAATAAGCTGGTATACAAAGCTTTTCCACTTAGGCATTAAAGTCAAAGAACAGGGTATTCAGCTGATCTAATTACCTGTCTAAAAAGGCCTAACTGAGTAGAAAAAGAAGAGCACGGGTTAGATTTGGATCTGTGTTACACTGCTGAAAACTTCAGGGCAATCAGTAATGCTGCTTTATATTTAAATCTGGTTCTGTGTCCGCTTAGCGCATTAGTCTGAATCTCAGAATCTGTAATCAACAACCTGCAATTAACTCACTGTGTTTGTGCCCTTCTGATTAATCATAACACTCCATATTATTATTAATGCAAACAGTTACCATAAAATATTTCTTCATTAGTTCTGGCTGGTCGGCTTTTTGATTCTTCCCTTTCCTACTGGAAAAAAATAATTAGCAAGGAATAATACAATTAAGAATGATTTAAATCAATTCTATTAACTTGCTTTAATCAGTCGTGTGTTCCTCAGTCTCCTTTAAGTCTCCTCAAAGGAGCTGCTTCTGCACCAGTGCTTTCTCAAGGACTGCTGCCTGCTCTGCCTGTCCCCCCACCTGGTGAGTGCACAACATGGAGATCAGTGGGGGCAGAGCCATGTAAGGCCCTGACCTTTAATTGGAACGAGGGACTTGGCCGGACGGTGTTTGGGTTTGAATTATAGCCAGTCCTATTAGGCAGCCCCAACCTGAGCTACATCCTCCCCTTGTAATGCTTCCATCTGGCATCATCAGGCAGTGCGGCTTTGCAAAATGCCACGGTGTTACAAACCCAGCATGCAAACGGGCAGGAGCAGCCCCTTGGAAAGACTGAGGTTTATCCTTCTTTTTCCCCTCTGTAATGGAAGGACAATCAGGACAGAGAGCTGGATTTTGCTGGAGATGGGTGCAGAGCTGGTACTGAAATGGATACTGAGCCCTTTTCTAATACAGCATTGTAAATTCATACTATGATGGCAGCATAAAATCATTGTATTGCAGCGTCTACATTTGCAGAGTGCAGACTTTGTCCATCAAACTTCTACTTCATTAGTTTGGACTGAAGTGCTCCCTTCCTTTTCCAGTTTACCCTTTCTTTTGTTCCTTTCTCCTTTCTTCCCTTCACTTTCTCTCATATTTTCATTTTCTCCCCGCATAAGATGAACCTAGTGTATGGTACATCTATATGGTCAACAACTTTATTCAATTGCTGCTCTTGAGGGCTCCTAGGATTTAAGTTAAGACAGAGCCTTTTGTGATTATTTGAATACCAATAGAAATAGCATTTGATTTCCAGGAATTAAAGCTCCATTACTGTTCAGGCAGCCTCCTGTCTTTTGTCTCCACAGTTTCTAAGTAGGACAGAATCCTAACTCCATTAATGTCTGGAAAAAGAGTTGTCTTTTGAGCCTATGCAATACCTTGAAAGCTTAGGGGCAAGTTTTGCTCTCATTAAACTGAGCTAAAGCAAGATTACTTTGTTTTCACGGTTGTTTTATTTCCCTGTACTTTAGTTCCTTCACTCTTGCTGGTTAAGTCAGACGTCCCTTGCTGGGAAAATGTGAGGTTAACAGGACATTTCCCAGAAACAACATAGCAATTTGATAGAATGCAGCAGAAAGAGATTTAAGAATGAATTGTGTGACTGAAATGAAATGAGTTAAAGGCTTTATTCCTGAGAAAAAATGCCAAAAATTATAATCTTTCCCCATCACAATGGTAGGCATGGACATTATTAATGCCAGTGACATGAGGATAAGAAGTTTGTAACTGGAGGCTTGCTGCAGCCAAGCTAAAAATACTGTTACTTAAGCAATTGCCTGTGGAGGAGAGGCAAAAGTAAGCAGTAACATTTTCATCCAAGGCAAAGTAGCCCTGCTGGAACGTGAACATAAGAGTACATCCCCTGCCTCGGTGCTATTGTGTTCTGGAGCAGAGACAGAGCAGAGTGAATCCATGGTTAGGAACAACATGGGAAATGGCTTCTGGGGGCAGTGTTACAACTGGCATTAACGTTTCAGCTTTTCTTTCAGAACACCTTTGCTGTTTAATTTCAGAAAGAGTTCTTAACACCAAATTATGTTGCTGGGCCTCATGGCAGACTTTGCTGCAGAGGGGCAGCTAAAGCAGACAGTGATGAGTCTGTCTTCATAATCACTTGGCTGTCTTTCACTGCACCCTCTTCTTTAGTTTTTCCTGCCTTAATTTCTTCTTCTGTAGCTTTAAGCTTATTCATTTCTGCCTTGAGGCCTGGCATTTCCATCTCCTTGTCTTTGACTCTGACATTTTCTTTTCTCTTTGCTTCAGGCCCGATTCATTTTTTCCTTTATCACTTCCTTCAGCACTGCACTGCTGAAGGCAGGTTTTCCCGATGCTCAGGGGTGACACAGTTTGTGTTGGTGATTCACAGTTGTTCCTGCTGTCTGCTGCCTGTGCCCACATCCACCATCACTGATGCTCTCCATTCCTCCTCTCCTCAGGCTGCACTCAGTGTCCCCATTCCCTTTTGCTGCCCTGCAGCGGCTGTCCCAGCTACCTGCTGGCATTGTTCCTTGGTGGTGCCTACTGCTGCCATCTGCAGGGGAGGAGGCTGACAGCCCTCCAGGAAGCCCTGACACCACATGTGGCTCCCTGAAAGCCGACTCGCCATCTCATCCGTGCTCATCCATCAGCAAAGGCAAAGTTTCCTTGGTTGGGGCAGGTGAGGGTTTGGGATATCCATTCACACCAAGGCCTGCTCCCTTAATACACCTTATTTTGGTCTTTTCTGTAGCAATGTTAATGGTTTGTTTTTCTTCTCACCACTCCTTTGGAGACAGTCCTCTCTCCCATTTTGTCTCTGTGGGCTCTGCTCCTCCTCACAGTGCAGCAGCTTTTTCATTTTGGCTTTCTGCCCACTTTCTCCACAGACAACACCCGTAAAAGGAGATTATTATTATTATTATTATTTTTGACCTGTTTGTTTATTTCTTTCTCCCTCTTCTCTTTTGCAACCTTTCTCTTAGCACATTGTCTCCTCTTTTGTCACCTTTTATATGTGCTACAGCCTGCAGCTTAGGGTGAGGTGCAGCTCCTCTGCTCTGATCATAGGTAGTATTGAGTCTACCTCAGCCCTGCCACAGACAGAACATAGGATCTTGGGGAAACAGCGCAGCTTCGCTAGTAGTAAGGGCTTTGTTAATAAATAACCCAAACGACAGACAGAAGACAAGATTTCAGAGCAAGAGTTTTGAGTGCTTTCTCCTTAGAGTGTCTTTGCAGTACTTCAAGCAACTGCCCCAGATGGAGGGCAGATGGGAGACCTCTCCGTGCCTCTCTGTACTGGTATGCACTGAGTACAGCTCCTCTTCTTCCCTTCCACTTTCACTGATCTCTCCCCTGAACCTCCAAGCATCTCCACAAGTATGTCTTTACCCGTCCCTGGAAATGTGCTACAACGACCTTTGGTTTTCTTGTTGCATCCTTCCTTAAATTCTCTTGTCAGCTGAGTTAACTTCATGATGCATAATAGTCAGGGGAAAAGGCTGCCTTCTACTTTTGTTTATTCCTTTCCCATCTCTTTCCACCTTTAAGGAGTGCTTTTTATTTGAGTTACTTGTATCAGCAATGTACTTCCTCCAACAAAATCACTCTGCTCATTTCAAACGTGCGTTGATGATGTTTTATTCTTGTCATGTCAGATACAGTAATCCAGTTTGCATTTACGATTAGATTAGGAAAGACATGAAATACCTGAATTTGCAAAATTAGTGTAGATACTTACCAGTTGGCAGCTCATTCCCTTACTTCCTACCCACCTCTCTGCTAGAAGCCCTTAATCCACTACTCAGATGCATCAGCTGATGCCATGCTGTGAATCAAGAAAATGTCTTTCTGCATTGTTAATTTCGGTGGCATGATCACACCTCATGTTGTCTTCATAGACGTGTGCCATGGCATAACCTGATGAGATGTAACCTGTGCTCTAATCGGCAGCAGGGAGTCAGCAGGCTGACAGAGCTCCTAGCAGCCTGTCTGCAGAGAGCCCTGGGAAAGGGGGAAAAGGGAGAAAAGAGCAGGCTGGCTCACCGGGTTCTGAGCAGGGTATGTTAGTTGTGTGCTTCAGGCAATCGGTGGGTTTCAGGCTCAGAGGGTTTAAAATCACTCCATTCCTGTTTTACAACATCTTGTGACAGAATGTGTAAACAGGCTTCCCAGAGAGGTTGTGTTTGCCCTGACCCTGGATGTGTTCAAGGCAAGGTTGGATGGGACCCTGGGCAACCTGATCTTGTACTTGATCTAGTGATTGGCAACACTGCCTGCAGCAGAGGGGATGGAACTTGAAGATCCTTGAGATCTCTTCCAACCCAAGCCATTCCATGACTCTTTGGTTCTATGATAGTGTATTACAGGAATTGAGAAATGCTTTCTCATGCCTTCTTCTCTTTTTGGATTAAAAAAAAATAAATTGATTTGAAAATGATCTTCCAGTACTTAAAGGGAGCTTATGAGCAGGAGGGAAATACATGGATAGATAGTGATTGGACAAGGGGGAATAGTTTTAAACTAAAAGACAGGTGATATAGATTAGATGTCAGAGGGAAATTTGTCACTCAGAGGGCAGTGAGGCAGTGGCACAGCTGTCCAGAGAAGCTGTGGGTGCCCCATCTCTGGAGGCACACAGTGCCAGGTTGGATGGGGCCCCAGACAGCCTGAGCTGGTGCAGGGCAGCACTGTCCATGGCAGGGGGTTGGAAGTAAATGGTCTTTGAGGTCCCTTCCAACCCAAAGCATTATATGATTCTGTGATTCTGTGACTTACATAATCAGGGTTCCCTTAGCCTTGTTCCCTATGAGCCATCCTTCCATCCCTCCACTGAAACCTTGAAGGTTCTTCCACAGGCTGGCTATTTTCACTATTAAAATGCAGATATATTTCTGCTTTCCAGCGTTTTTGTATGATCATTAACAATAGAAATGAGCACACCACAAAGTTCCACCATATGCCAGGAGATCGTTCCTGCAGCTTTGTTTCTCACCCCCATTTCCCCACACATGATCCCACAGCCCCAAAAATTCTTGCGGCTCATGTTCTGATCTCTTCCAGCATGCTTCTCCCTGGCTAGACAAGAGTCCAAAGGCAAAAGTGAGAGATAAAGCCATGCCTCGCACCCTTGGCTCTGTTTGCAATCGGCGCAGAATGAGTGGATGGGGCACTCAGCATTAGCCAACCATTAATGGAGGGTTTCTGCAGTATTTGTTCATCAGCAGCAGCCAGGGACTGTGCATCTCAGGCAGCGAGTCCCTTGGGATGGCAAGTGTTTCTCCTGTGTTTAATCCACCGGGATGCCAGTCTGAGCTGCGTGATGTATTATGGCAATACTGTCCCAGAGCTGCAAACCTGTATACCATTCTGCCAACAAAGTGCTTTTCCAAATATGCAGAAAGCTGCCAACTAGTTGTTTGTGCAGCTTAGTAAATTCTAGGTAATTTTCTTCTTAGAAGTGGAAAGAAAATAGGGAAAAATAGTAAAGCAAACTAATCTGCAATTCCCCAGGCATTATGTAGGACTGTTCCTTAGGAGGAGCAGAGAGAGCTGCTCCTCACTGCCTGCAAAGCCCCTAGCATGCATTGGTGCCACTGGTGAGGGAAAGCAGCATTCCCAGGGGACAGCTTCTTTCAGCTGAGGATTCAGGATCAGGGCGCTTGGCCAACATGCCCTGGGGTGAAGGCACAGTTGCCTTGAGCTCTTTGGTAGTGAGAACTGCCAAAGGGAGCCAGTGTGAGTGGGTGGGAGAGGGCTGCAACAGACACACTGCTCCCCACAAGCCCCTGCTGCTCCTGAAGATGCACAGCAAGGGAGGCATGGACATTCTCTCCAGCCTAGGGGACACTGCTTGTCTCCATGTTTCCTGAGGGTCTCAAGGACGCCCTGTGCAGCATGCAGCCTCAAGTTGTCACTGGGTGCAGAGGGTGAGGGATTGATGAGGGCTTAGCGGAACCAGAAATAAAGGCCTCTCTCCGTTTTCATACAGCTGTGTTGATACACAAAAGCTTGGCAACAGTTTTTTTAAAGGGACTCTGTTACCTATTAAACTGCAGAAGACTGAATCCTTTGGTATTCATGAAGAAGAATTCATGAATTCTGTAGCAGTTAACTTTAAAAATGCAGCAATATGCTGAATGCTGATTACTGAGCTGTGTAAAAAAAGGGGGCAAAACCAGAGCAATACTTCATTCTTTTATTTTCATTCCAAGTGAGTTTCATTACTTTAGCAGGCACAGAGCTAACAGCCTCAGCCCTACACCTGCTTTTACGGATTCCATCCCATGTCCCACTTTGTCTTCACTCACTGCAGTTTTCTCATACCACTGCAGCAGAGAATGCAGGATTTTAAGAGCCAAGCTGAGAAAAAAGCAAGGTGGGAATGGGAGAGCCCGGCACAAAGGTACGGGTTAAAGCACGTGGCTGTGATGCTCCTGAGGTGCGCTGGGTTATTCACACGCCTGCTCAGCCACTTGAAGTCGAGGGTGGTAAAAACAAGATGTTCAGAACCAATCTAGATGATTTCTCAGGGAGTGCTGTGTAAATGTGATAACCACCACCAGTGAGAATAAAGCAAACGGCAGGAAAATGGAAAAAAAAAAAAAGAAAAGAAAAGCAGGCAGCCTGGTCTTTGGTGGATTCACTGTGAGCCTGCCGTGTCAGGAGCCATCGTACTTATCGGCTGAAACCCGGCTGCCAGCCTTATCCCTGCTCTCCATCAGCCCTGAGACTGCGCTGAGCAAACTTCTTCTGAAGGATTGTCGGTTTGTAGCCAGCGCAGGCAACGCGTCTCTGTCAGGAACAGTAATGCGTGTCGACAAGTGCACATTAATTTTAGATTATTCATCCTGACAAGGCTGTTGATTTGGAGGTTTGCTGCAACTGTTGGTTTAAACAGGCACAGAAGAAAGCTGGAGGCATGAGCGAAACCCAAAAGAGGACTTCTGGGAGGGGAGCTAATATCCTGATGGAAAGTCTTCCTAAATTTGTCTAGAGCTCAGCTTTGAGCTTGGAAAGCTGAAGTGAAATAGAGATGTATTTCAAGGTCTAGCAGCAGAGGAGAGGTAACCATGGCAATTTAACCTATTCAGGCTGTGATAGGAAGAAGCAGCATAGAGTTCCTTCGGTCTTTTTCTGTAGGAAATGTTTTGTGTGTGATAAAGGAAAGGTCATCAGCAAATGAATAAAGGAAATTAATAAAGTGCATGAGGTGGGGGTCCTGTGCTCCAGCACAGCTGGGGAGCTGTCCCACATAGTCCCTACAGCCAGGACTGGCAAAAATGCTCTGTTAGATCTCACCCGATAAAGTTAAGGACAGAAATCCCTCCTGCATGAAGGAACCTCTCTGCACAGAGAGGTTGTGGATGCTCTGTCCCTGGAGGCATTCAAGACCAGGTTGGATGGGACCACGGGCAGCCTGGTCTAGTATTAAATGTGGAGGTTGATGGCCCTGCATGCAGCGAGGGGGTTGAATCTTCATGATCCTTGACATTTCTTCCAACCCAGGTCATTCTATGATTCTGTGATTCTGAGTGAATAAAGGATTTTATAAAGCTTACATTGCCAAGCTGAGCTCTGTGAAGGACTTCTCTCACAGAAGCATATGGAGAGAGGCAACTTGCTGATAAGCTCCAATCAGTGAGTCCAAAGGACTTACAGCATGCCGCAGAACAAAGTAGCCTGCCATTCTCACAGGTGAGAGGAGAATCTATACAAGGAAAGAAAAGGAGTGGAATAAACTGTGCATTCAGGTTCCATTGTTATTTTTGAGAAGATGAAAGCAAATATCAAAAATACAGGTGGGTGTGATAGCATCGGTTTGCCTTGCTCTTACAGCGATGAGGAAATTCACAGCTGTGAGGCAGGAGGATGAGCAGAGCCTTAGTTCTGTACCTGCTGTCATCAAGCATCCCTACTTGCTTTTCTCTGAAGATTACATTTTTAACGCACGTTGCACAAGAACAGGCAACTCTTCCTTAACATTATCTTTTGATAACCACAGCTGATGGCCTTCAAATTCACATAACCAACTAATAGTTCTCGTCATGCATAAACCTTTCTATTATTAAAATAAACTTCCAGTAAAAAATGCACACTTAGAGATTTCCACACAGAGAGGACAAAGAACTGAAACTGCCATCCTCTCTGAAACTTCCCCAGCAAGGAGACACAGTTCCAGACATCTAAGTATTTAATGTCCTCCTAAGGAAATGTTTTAGCTCATGGACTGTTAATGCTTATGATAATGTGTTTTCTTTTTTTTTTTTTTTATGAGTACAGATCTGATCATTCCTGTTCATTCAAGTCTTCACCTCTAGCTTTCATTCGTTCTGACAAAAGTGCTACTTTCTTGTACTGGGTTGGCAGGAAGAGATGTGGAGGTGGTGTGCTGGCTTTGCTATGGAGGTTAGTGAATGTCAGTGCTGTGCAGTCTAGCAGAAATGACAACCGGTTCTCAAGAGACTGATCCTTCTGTGATTTTGGTTGTGACTACCAAAACTCTCAGCTGCAGCCAATAATAGCAGGGTGTTTTCCCAGAGGCTGTGTTGCTTCCTGCTGAGCATACCCCTCACCTGGAGTACTGGTGCTGCTTGAGCTCTGCAACAGGAAGAATGCCAGGCACCTAGGTGGAGGAAGGGACAACTTCACGGGTTGATAGTGATAGCCATCTCCCCTTGGCTATGAAATTAATATTGGAGGCAGAATGTAAGCTGGTTGATGAGTTCTGCCCTGGTGAAGGACACAAAGGAAGTGCTAGAGCTCAGGTGTGTAAGGGCTTCTCACAGCTCCACACAGCTGAGCACCATCTCCAGCTGGGTGGGCTCTCAGAGCAGCACATGGAGCAATGTCTCTGCGTCTTTCTCGACAGAGCATGAGCGGTCTCAGTGAATAATTGGCTAAACAGCATGAAATCTGACAATCCTCAGTCATCTGAATTCAGGTGAAAAATGTGGGCTGAGCTTTTGAACCTGCTGCTGCTCCCAAGCAGTAATGTACTTTCCCTTGTGCCAGGCTACAGAAATTGCTCATGGCAGTCTGTGATGGAGCACATTTCCCCCAGTTGCTTATTCTCCTTTGCACGCAGAAGTTGTACCTGACTACTCCTCCCCTCTCTTTGCCCAGCATGCGTATGTAGGCACTGCACAGAAGCAGCAAGGCTGAGACCTTGCCACAAGCTGCAGTTCATTTTCCATTTGGAAGGTGGATCCCCCTCAGACTGCAGCAGTAATGGCTTTGGCTAGACCAAGAAAAACATATTTTAAGCCCCAGCCAACTACAGCTAGGTTGTTGTGAACAATTACAGTGTAAGAATGTAGTAAAAATGCAGGGAGAGATGGAGCAAAGTGACTGAAGATGATATGTCTGAGGTGGAAGGATGCGGCTTGTGAGCCCTTCCTTTGCTCCCAAGGAAAGCTAAAGGGAGAAAAAGAGACTGGAGCCACGGAGAGAAGGAGGTCTTGTAGGAAGGCCCTTGAAATCAGATAAGGATAAAACTCCAAGTGAAATCTGAATTAAAAAACTCTCCACCCATCACCATTCTGTGTCCCAGATGCTTTTAACACACTGGTTCTAGCAGGATTTTTCGTTTTCCTTTAGCCATAGCTGTTTCACTAAGATTAAAAAACTCCGGGATTTTCTAATATTTGAGTGTGTTGTAATTTTAGTGGTCATCCTTAATCTTTTTTCCCTAGCACAGCTCTTTCTCTCATCAGCTTAATATTTAAACTGGATTCATTTTTAATGCTTTAATATGCAAACACATTTATGTCAAAATTGATTCAATATTTAAACTTGTTCAGTTTCAAACACATTTTATGCTTCAGCTGCTCCAACTTGTAGATTATTTCAAACGTGGAATTGATTCCAAAATTAAGCAGGTTTAAATGTTCAGTCAATTTATTTTAAAGTATGCGTGTGTTTTAGAGACCTGTATTGAGAAATGATAATTTTCTTTCCTGGTGCTTTGCAGTTCAGAGTGCGTCAGCAGTTTGAAGGCACATATGGCTGGGTACGATTTGCCCAAAGTCTAAGCAAGTCTTGTACAGGATGTACAAAATGGCAGGTGCCCACCCTGTGCACAGAGACAGTGGGCAGACCTAGGGAGAGAGACTAGTTAACCTCAGAAACATGTTTTTGCACTGTCTTCAAAAATGTTTGGTGACAACTAGGATGGAAAACTCGACCTTTTGGCTCTGGAAGTCCCGTTTGAAATCCCTTATTTCTCTGTTTCAAAGCACAGATTTAAAGCCCATTTTCCCACTTCTTCAAGTCCACATAGAATGTTCCGAAGTGTATTATTAGAGCTTTAATTTTTATTGATTTGCCTTTTTTCCAAAAAGCTTAACCAGCACTGAAATCTCTCTTCAGTCAAAGCAAAGAGAATGGGGGGAGGAAGAGTAATGCGGGATGTTTTGATTGATTTTTGTCCATTTCAGTGGTGAGGACTGCAAAACTAAATGCTTGAAGTTTGTTTTGGTTTGTCTGTTGAAAAAACACCCTCAGTAAAACTTGATGTTTTGTAGCTGGCTTTTTCATATAAAACTAGAAGAAAATCTCCAGCTTTTCAGCTGGCATGACTTTCTCTGCAATCTTATGAGAGAGAAAAAAAACACAGAGTGGTTGCAAAGACCTTTGCAATTTGATGCACAAGTGATGCATTCTTCATGGTAGATGGAGAAAGCCATTTTCTTTGCTGACTGGTTTGTATAAATGACCAGAAGTGCTCCGCTTCTATTGTTACTGATCTGGTACTTATTAATGAGTATTAAAAGAAAAAAACCTAAAAAATAGTTAGAATGTGGCTAGATGACTGCTTGCAGCGTTGTTAATGTTTGTTAGGTAGACTTTTCCTTGCAGCAGTTATTTCCTGTCCTTCAGAGAGTGCTAATTTTGCACATGCTGTTAAATCACTCAAATTGAAAACAAAAAAAAAGCTCAGGTAAACTACTTCTCATATTGGTTCTAGAAAGAAGAAATTAGTTAGAGTTTTGGCTGTTTTTCAAGACTCCTGTAATTTAAGAATAGTTCTTTTCTTCAAAATGAAATGTTGTGTAGCAGCAGTTAGTGATGTAGATGAGCTCTTTTTTTTTTTTCCCCATCCTCTTCAAATTTAAATCTCTGAGTTTTGAACATCTGAGTGCTGGCCAGTGCACACATATTAGATGGTTTTCATTTCAGAACTGAGCACATGAATGTATTATCACTATAATGGGATCATACTAGGAGCTGATAGGTTATATATACTTGCCATCATCATCTGTAAAAAATAATATGTAGGTTTCATATTTGCATAACTTTCTACATTTGCATAAACTCAGCTTTTCTGTGTCAGACGCATTTTGCCTAAAGTTATATTTTAACAAAACTGTAGGTAACAGAAGACAATTGCATGGATTTCTTAAGAGCTTAGGGGGTTTCACAAGACAATGTGTACACACAAACTCCCTGAATGAATAAGTTACTATGTCTTATTTATTTACAGCATTTTGTTTTTCCTGCAAGGGACAGCTGCACCAACCCAAAGAAAATATTCAGGTGTTCAGTAGTAGAATCTGGGAGAAGATTAGGGGCAGCTGCTAAAAGGAGCCCGAGGCTCCTTCTATCCTACCTAATTAATCGTGCCTGGGGCTGCTCTCCAACACTGAAACCAATGGATACGAAAGAGCTTGTGAGACCAGGGACCATTCTTACAATCCTGAAAGATGGATGATCATTAAGTCCCATCATGACTTAATTTACTGAGGTAAAGATAGCCTAACAGCTTACATTCTCAGAGCACACCCCTGTAACTCCAACAGCAGCATGTGGTACCAAGAGGATTTACTTTCTTGTTTCCAGAAGCAATATAAAGGCTCTTGGATTAGCAGCTGCTGTTCCCTGTAGCTCCCTTCTCCATGGATGCTGCATTGTAGTTCCTGTTTACAAATGGACTGCATCCAAATTCCCTGCTATATATATATGTACGTGTATATATGTATGTATATCCTGCATCCAGCCTTTCTGGCTGTTACACCCAGGAACAGCTCAGCTCATCCAGGATGTAGGCATGGTCTTACTTTTGATTTTCAGCAGCTCTTGCTGGAGAGCAATGGGGAGTCAGCTTCACAGTGTCAAGGTAGACCTCTCAGATGTACTCAGAACAAGGAGGAGGACAGGAGTGCGTTCATTCAGGAATGAGTGAGTGGAATGGATTTGTAAAGATGGAACTCTGTTTCTAGCAGGAAAGGCAGCCATTGGAAGCTCTGTCTGAGACTTGGTGAGGAGCAGTAGTCTTAGTTTCATGCCCAAATTCTCTTTTGCTGGATAAGAAGGATGACAATACTCAATCCTCCAGTATGAAAATGTAACTAAGATGTATCCTGAATGCAGATGGGAACACTACCTGGATGCGAGCACTTTGAGAAATTAGGAAACTTTAAAATTTGCTGACAAATCACTGTCTGGTGTAAAATTCCCATGACGGGAGAAACAACTGAATTCTGTGTGGTTTTCAGTGGGTCCAGAAATGCAGTGTTAACGTGACCTTGTCACTGCAGAACATTAGACAATTAAATACACTCATGTTTTTGACAGAGAAATCTTAGTCTGTGTAATACCATGGTAAACAACTAGCTTAAAATTCTATCATCCTTTATTAAATATGCAGAGTAAGAAAAGAAAAAGATTAATGCATCTGACATACAAACAGCAAACTAACTTAGTTTTAGCAATATATCCCATTTCCTTAAACTTTTGCTGTAGAAAGACCATTCAGCAAGACTTTAGCTGATTTTACAGGTTATAGTAATTTTTCTCATTAAAGAAAAGATAAAATGTCAGGTGAGCTAGAGTGGAGCTGTTTTGTCATATCTTGGCTCACTGGAGACAAGGAAAAAAGGATAAGCAAGCATCAAAGAATGTGCAAAGGGCATCAAGAAAAGTGAAAAATGGTTTTTGTTTCTGAGATGGGCTTTTACTTGTGACAGTGCCTCTAGAGTGCTGTGCACAGCATATAATCTTCTTGGCTGGTTCAAGAGCTGGTGCCTTTGGAATGGTGTTCGGCGAATTATTTGGTAACTCCTTTTATAACAGTATATGCTGTGTAGCAACAAAAACTTTCTTAGCCAAGCAAACTAAAAGTCACACAGAGAGACAGAGACGTGCTGAAGTGCACACAAATGCGCGTAAGAGTGTCCAGATCACACAAAAGATAAAAGAGTAAGGAAAAAGAAGAGGGTTGGAAATGGAAAGAAGCACAAAAAGAAGATAGAGGACCATAAATTTGTTCATAATTCAGTAGAGCTTTGCTAGACATAGTTATGAGGCAAAGAGCTGCTGATGTCCTCTAGATCTCTCCGACCTCCTTGATTCAATCTCATCGTTTTCCAGGAACAGGGGAAGTAAGGTCCAACAGTGTTAGGAGTCATATCAGAGGTTTCCCCATCACAAATACTAACTGCTTATTTGTATTTGTGGCCTTAGTGTCTAATTATACTAATTTCCAATTACCTTTCCAAATATATCCCTCCTAAAAGGGAGGGAATAGCAGGTCCTCACTTTATTTTATTAGCACATTGTTTTATACCATTGATTTCTGGTCTTATTTCTCATGCCTGTTGCTCAGACTTCAGCAGAATTCCCATTCTTATCAGTTGGATACCTCATTGTTCTTCATGACTTTTGCTGACTATGTGCTGTTAATTTTGTGCAACACAATGAATTGCATATATGCTGCTTCAGGAAAAGTAGTTTCTTACTTACATCTGCTCAGTTACGATTAAAAAAAAAAAAAAAAAACCCACGAAATGAAGAAACACAGCCCTACCAGATCTAAAAACTACAAGTTGTAGTTGAACATGGGCAGTAACAGTGAGAACAGTGAGTCTGTGGAGATTTGGAAGGAGCAGCCAGTGATACAGGACTATTCAAAACTGTAGTTTGACCCTTGTATTATCAAGTACACATAACATATACTTGAGAAATACTCAATGTCTGGGAATCCACGTACTCTCCTTATGGGCTCTCTGTATATTGATGTGTGATCCAAAAGGCTGATGAGCTACAATGCTGTCTCCATATTTCTCAAAGAAATCTACAGTGACCCAGAAGATATCAAAGAATTAGACTGAGATGAGCAAGGGAAATGTTAAAAGCTGTCTGTTGTAATATATATTTATGAAATGCACAATGCATTAGGTGATACGGACTGCTGTTTCATTAACTATACATTTTGAAAAGAGATTTTTCTTTGCCTTTTAAATGGTTTTTGTAAGAATAAAGAATATCATTACATCAAAGGAAATATTCATATAACCCAAAAGATCTGACATAAGCCCTCAAATGCCAAGCAACCCATAGACAATATTAGAATTCTGTGTGTACCTCTAGCCATTAATGCAAATCAGTAAAAGGTTCCAAAAAAATGTCAGCTTTTATGCTGTAATTCTGTGACAAAAGGACCTGAAGGCAGACAAAGTGAGTATGCCCAACTGATCACTTTTCACAACGGTAACACTGTCATTGAAATATTTTTAAAATGCCATAATTTATTACCACAAAAGAAGGGTTTGATACCTCTCAGAGACACATCCATGCTCTGAGAAAGCTTGAGATCCACTTTCCCCTTGAAGATGGCCTTGGGACATTCTGTGTTGCAGGGATGCTCCTCACCTCCTTGACCTTATCAAACCTTCCTGCCAGTATTTCTTCTGCTAGTGAGGGCAGCTTTGCACTTCTTACATTGCTAGTCAACTCTGGCAAGGATATGGAGGTGGTGCTGGATTTGGGATTCAGTGGTGTCCTCTCAACCTCTGCCTGGCTGGGCTAGGAGTCAGAATTTTCAATAGAAATTTGCTTTGGAGCATTACTGAAGCAAATGTGTATATTATCACCGTGGACCATATACTGCTTGAAAAAATCTACATAGCTCTTGAAAAGACAGCAAGAACAAGAAATACGAGGTTCCTATTCATATATACTGGACGAATAGAAGAGAGCTTACAGTACTTTGGATGCTTTTCATTAATTCTTTATGTTTATGTAGATTACCTTTTAATTCTGTGAAGAAGAAGAAGAATCTTGAATTCAATTTCTTGTTTTTCTTTTGAAAGGGAAAATCACACACCATCTGTAATAGAAATTCTAATTAACCAATAATAAGCTATCAGTATTTTTTCTAACAATCAGATTTTATGGGCTTGAAAGTTAAGTAATGAAGAAGAATCAATACAGAGAAAGAAATCAATATGCCTTTCATGCACTGTTTCCTAAGTTCAGAACAAACCCTCAGAAATGTCTGCAATTCCTCCATTATTGCCATGTATTTTAAAAGCTGTGGAAAATCGGATGTACAAAAAATGCTCTAAAAACAAATGTAATCATAAATTCTCCTCTCTCCCCTACCTCCCATCCCCCAAACGTGCATTTATTTCCATTGCCTCAATCAAAAGAAAGAGGTTTGTACGTGCTGTTTAGTTCAGCAGAGATGATTCAGGGACTGGTGATGAAAATTGCTAGAGACACAAAAAGACTTCCATATGAAGAGACAGTGAAAATCCTGAAGCTGTTTAGTCTGGAGATTAAACAAATAATATGGAGCATGATAGATGTATACTAAGTAATGAATATTATAGAGAAAGCAACTTAGGAACTCACAATTACCTTTTCTTTATAACACACAACAAACTGCTTAGAAGGGTTCTCTTTTTTTACTCAAGAGCACCGTTAAATATGAAATTCATTGTCACTAGCTATCACTGATGCTAAGAGTCTAGTAAAAAAAGACAAAATTAAGAGTTTGGAAATATATATGTATCAACATACATCCATAGCTATTGATATCTATTGAAATATCAGAATAGCAGAAGTATCTATTGATTACCTGGATCATCTTAAAAACGTATTGGATCATAAAGCTATTTTCTTCAAATGGGAAGCCACACACTAATGTGGTTTGGTCATGCATTTGTACAGGATCTTTGCACACCCTCTGAAATCTCTGTGACCAGCCACTGGTGAAGGCAGAAGCCAGGGTGAGGGGTGTCAGTACTCTGCACTGACTTAGCAGCAGTTGTACATCTGTAGAACATAAAGAAAGTAGGGCTGCAAGGTCAAGAGGCCACCCCTTCCTGAACACAGGATCAATTATTCTTCCAATTTAAGCCTGTTTTTTAAGATGTCCTCAAGTGGAGATACAAGAACCTCCCCATGTGGCCTGCCACCATGCTTGATGAGGCCCATCTGCACAAAGTGGTCCTCATCCACAATCCACCCCTCCCTGACCTGACTGTGTAGGCTTCACCTTGGGCACAGAGGAGCAAATCATGCCTTTCTTTTTCATGACACTATCTTACGTTCTTGATGACTATTATAATACTGTTTCCTTAGTTCCTTCTTTTTCTGGCTAATTAGCTGCCGTTTCTTAAAGCTCTACACTGAGGCCACATTTTCCAGACCTCTAATCTGTTCCAGTGCCTGCCTCTGCCATGCCTCCACTTGAGCCACACACACATTGAATATGGACAAATATGGACGCGGCCCCACATGAAGCTTCCTCAGTGCCCAGTGTAATGAGAAAGGCTGTTCCAGATGTCTTGCTGTTTCCCTGTTCTTACATCCCAGTATGGCACTTCCTTTTTTAGTACCAGCAGGACATTTTTGAGTCTTGTTCAGTTTGTGGTCTGTTATCACCACTTGAACTGCACATTATGATTTCCCCCCAGGAGAAGTATAGCCGACTAACCCAAAGAAGACATACACCTTATCTTGTTCCTCCCATGTTGCATCCACTATAAAACAAGAAATGGGTTACTCATTTTGAATGTCTGAGTTTTGTAATATATCACATAAACAGAATAATATAAAGAGGGTAATGGATCGCTTAAAGAGCTCTTGTACACTCATTTGCTATGTGTAATTTAGCTTTCCTTATTTATTGCAATAACAAGTCATTTATTCCGGAGACTAGGAGTAATCTTAGTCATACAGAATTTCATGACAACATTTTTCAGTTTTGAAAAATTTGGTTGTGTGTGAATTTACCAAACAGAAACCAGATTGACTTCACTTTTGCAGTTTCCACAGAAGTCAGCAATAGTCTTAAGGACATGTGTGAGCTGACTAGTTTACTTCACTCAGCTGTTGATGATTATTTATCTCCTAGGCAGGATACAGAAAAGTATTGAATCATTAAATGACTGTTTTTACCACAGTATGAGATAAAGTTTTGTCATTAATATAACAATGATGTTTAGAACATACATGGAAATTCTCAGATATTCTAATGTCATGCTGGGTGCTCAAAATGTAATAGAGGGACTATCAAGAGAACAGTTTTCCAATAATCATTCTTGAAGTCAAGTTTTCATAAGTTACAACATTTGTTTTCTAATTTCCAAATTTGAATCTTCTTTCTAATGTTTTTCAAACATAGACTAATGCATCTTTGCTTTCTTAATAACCCAAACA
This sequence comes from Phasianus colchicus, assembly GCF_987193195.1. Classification (NCBI taxonomy): domain Eukaryota; kingdom Metazoa; phylum Chordata; class Aves; order Galliformes; family Phasianidae; genus Phasianus; species Phasianus colchicus. Next base: position 15,957,031 of record NC_143438.1, on the reverse strand, counting down.
CATAATTCGCAAAGACCATGAGTTTTTCCTAGGTAGATATACTGGAAAAAAATCTGGTATAGCTACCCCTATAGTTGTACTGTTGTATTGACTGTTTGCATAAGCATCACTTGTTTTCCCATCTTAACAGAAGCTTTTATACTGACATGCTGGCAAAAGGACATATAGTTTATGAGATTTAAAGTTTTCCAACCTCAGTGAAGAGGCAAGCTGAAAGATGCCCGTATAGTCATTGACTTTTGGTTTAAACCAATTTGGCAATTAGCTCTATAGAAATCTTCAAAGCTCCCAGCCACAAGTCTCATCCTGCGTCTCTGCTTTTTGATCAACTCCACTCATGTTCCAGCTCCAGCTTGGGAGAAAAGCAGAAGCTCTTGACTTCCACTTTCCTCCATGACCACGGTCATAGCAGCTGGAATCAGGAATCTGATCCATGGCCAAGAGAAAGACAGAAAGCCAACCTTTCTGGGGTTCTATTATCTTACTCTTCACATAAAACTGGAGATCCAGTGAAAGCTGATCCACTGAGTCATGCATTCACTCCTCTGCTCGTGCATAGCACAGACGTGTGCCCTTCCTCAGCATAGGCAGATGGCTACATTTCAGTATAGGTTTTAAATTTGGTGAAATTTTAAATTGGGTCACAAAAATGGCGCAGAGAAGGTGCAGCTAAGCAGATACGCTCTTCTCTTTTCTGCTTTATTCTCAATTCCTGCTGATCTTGTAGCATTGATCTGCTACTTTTAATAAAAAACAGTTGTTTACCTCGCTCGTCTGGAAACTCGTAATGCCCTAATAAAGCAATCACAAAAGTGCTGTTTTCTTTGTTTTCCATGAAAGCATTTCTCTCTCTGTACTCCCCCTCATGTACAGGCAGGCAAAGGCTGTTAACATACTGCAGCTATCTGATCGCAATCAGGACCTTGCAACCTGATTTTGCTTAGTGGATCTTTAGGCACAGGGATGTTTTAGTGTTTATGGAAAGTGATTCTGGCCTGTTGTTTTGAACATAAAGGTTCTTTCTAATTCTGCAGTACCTTCTTTCTTGAGAAAAACAAAACAATACTCTTCTGTTCTTAAATCAATATAACTTGTAAAATAGAAATTCCTCCACAAACCAGGCTGAATAAATTATGTCGTTAGGCATCAGACCTACACTTAGAGAAAATGTGATTCTGTGGGCTATACAGGCCCACAGAGTCAAACATCCCAGCTGTTAGAATCAGATACTTCTCTAATCTGAAAAAGCTACTCTGGGTAAATAGCATGGTGGTGTGTGGTCTCTGTCTATTCTGCCTGCACAGTACCTAGTTGCTGACAAGTACTGGATGTATTTGTCATCACAGTCTCCTTGATAGTTTGGGCAGTGCCCTCACCCGTGCTTCCCCCTGGAGCCAGAAGTAAGTGAAGCCACGAAGTCTGTCTGGTGTTTGGCAGTCACTCTGGTAGCCCATGGAAATTAAATTTCCCAACTCTGACACCAGAGCAAAACTCAAAACATTCATTCTGACTTCATGAAATGGAAGTTAGAATGTTAGCTTTGAGCAACTTGAAGAGAAGGCGTGTTATTTTCAAAAGGTCTCCATGACCATGTTTTCTTCTTTCCTTCAGGCTGTACGTGTCTTAATGCATGGGAAAGGAGAGGAATGGAAGTCAGCTGCTCAAAAAAGACTTCTCTTGATTATTCTCAGAAACTATCAAGGGAAGGAGCAGGCAACACATCTTAATCTGCACTTCCCTTAAAGTCCTTCCTTGCCTTGCATTACACAGTTGGCCTCGGCTCTGTTGAATGAGAAAAGGGGTCAGGAATGTTTGAAGAAGAGATCCCAAGTTACTATTCCAAGAAACTGATGGTCCTCTGTCAGGGGTTCCTCTTACACTGAAAAACATCTAGTAAGGTGTTCGGTAGCCCAAGGAGGAGGGGGAGGGAGAATATTTATCTTCTATTTGCATGTAACTTTATTCTGAAAAATTACCACTTAAAAAGAACACCTTCTTGCTCGGGAGGTCTAACAAAACTCTCAACTTTCTTTTGCTGCTTTTTCTTCGCTGTGCCCTGAAGACTCAATACAGATAGGCAGACAGACTCTGAAGTTTCTATAATCCTCAGAAATGTTTTCAGACAGCTAATTAGTCGCAACCTGCCTTATAGCAATATGGGCCAATAAAACTGCATACGGCTCAGCTGTGGCACAGTTTGGCCAGTTAGACATTCCTGCTTGGTAGTTGTGAAAAAGACATTGCCCAGAAAGATCTATGTACAGTTTGCAAGGTCTGCAGTCAGGAAACAAGTAGACACTTTCCTCTCAAGATGAACGTATTTCATGCAGAAAATCAATGTGAAATAAAAGACATCCATAGTGTGATTTTTGTTGTAGAACATCTTAGAATAACGGTGCATTTTAACTCCCAATTATGCTGTGAGACATAAAAGTCTTGGAGGTCTTCATATGTGGATGCTTTTCTTTTTCTGAATTTAATCATAGAATTATATCTACTATCATATACATAGGCTTAATGTTTAATTCATTAGGTCCCCAAGGAAATCTTCAGGTTCTACACAAAGCCATGAAAATCTGCCTTTCTCATGCAGAGACCCTATTGTCAGGCCCACCTCAACACCTCTCCACAGCTAACATTTCTTGATTAGAGGAAAACAATATTCGGCCTCAGCTGTGATATGACAGTTGAGCTATTTAAAGCTCCCCACTTTAGCAATTCAGAGTGATATTAAAACGTGCAATCCCTGGTAATTGAGATTGGAGTTAAGGACAGATCAATGAAGCAAAGGCAATTTGGAAATGGCAGTAATAATTATGAGTCCCTTTGCTTCCACAAAACATGAACTATTGAACATCCAGCAGTGGCACAGGTATTCCAGGATGAAGAAGGAGGAAAAAGAGAGCATTGGGGCAAAAACAAATAAAATTTAAATGGGAGAAAGCTGCCACTTCAGCCTAAATCTGAAGAAAAAGAAGAAATAACATTTGTATCCTTGTTCTAAAGGCTGGATGAGAGACAGAATTGTCTTCAGCGTCTCTCTGTTTTACCTTCAGTTGGGAGCTCAGGACACATGGGCTAGATTTGGCTGTGTCTGGGTATTTCTGACTGCTGCAGGCACTGAGCTGGGCCCTAGGCTCATGGAACTCTGCAGCTGCCTGGAGTTACCCAGTTTATGGGAGCTCCCCAGGCTCCTGGAGGGTTCCATCTGACTTCCACATACAGATGATGACATACACAGCGCTCACCAGGATGCTGGAGAAAAGTAGGCTGCTAAAAACAGAGGCAGGCAGTGAGGGGAAAGAGGAATTGGGCAAAATAGACCATGAGAAGAGGACAAAGACAAAGGGGTTGGTCATGGGTGGCAATCCCAGACCTTTTTCACATTTTGCTAGTGCATCCTTGCATCCATAGTCTACTGAAACTCATTTGCAGCTCTGTGCCTTTTCAGATACATCATAGCGGAACCACTTCAAAGCTGAACCACTGAGTAAGACTCCAGTAAATATGAATGAGGAGAGTGTTCCTCATTACAACGTTCTTAAAAAACACCTACAATGACCTCAGTCTTGTGACCAACATTCCTTCCTCAGCTGCCTCCTTTAAGTTCTTTTCTCACCCACTTCTGTTCCTCTTTCTGCTTCTTTTATGTGATATTTTTGGTTGAGAGGCCATGAAAAGGAAAGGCAATAAATACAGTGTGTTCAACCACTGCCAAAAGCTGGAGTCACTTCACAGAGACAGAGGAAGTTAGGGCTTGCTATGTAATCCTGAACATGTGAAAACTGAAGCAGGTCATTGTGGGGCACAGATCACAAGATGCATTGCTACAGCCCCTTTGGTTTTTCAGTCTCGTCAGTAAAATGAAATCTTTATTTCATTTTGTTTTTAGAAAAATAAAAAATAAAAAGGATATCGTGCTTAAAGTATCTAGTGTGCTAGATTGGAAGCAAATTGATTTCATTGCTCAGGACCAATTTATGATAGTCTTAAATAAGCTTTCTTTAACAGGTGCAAATTGCATGCCTCAGTTTACTTGCTGAGGAATACAATTACGCCAGCACAAAGCTGGTTGTGACTCACATATAATGAAATGAAAACAGTATCATCACCATTAAGCAGCAAATAAAGCTATTGATTCCTTGCACGCTGTCAGGTTCAATTCAATTGCGTTTTTTTTTTCTTTTTGTCCTTAATTGTGCGGTTCATGCTGAATCCTCATTTTAATGCATGGAATGGAATGATGCCACTACCTTCATACCTTAGCATCTAAAATGCAAGCCTGCTGAGCCCCAGCATATCTTTGTTGGACTTAATTAAAGTCAGCCATATTCACAGCACTTGATAAAGACAGATATTTTAGTCCCGAGACTGTTAGGACTGGCAAGACAGCAGATCCACTCCATGCACAATGTCAGGCTGTGCTGTACTCTTCCTGGCTGTGCACATCCCTGGATGAATGCATCACAAGTGACTTCCATTTAGCTTGCACAGATAAACCAGGCCATGAGCAAATGGTGCATTGAGCCAAAGCAAATGATAGGAGGGGAGGAAAGTGCTGCAGCAATCAAAATGTGAAAGAAAAGCCCTGAATGACTTTGCTCATGGGAGTAATGGTCAGCAGGGTGCAAGGGGAGAAGCAGAGGTGGAGTACTAGGAGAGGAAGAAGGCAGAAGGACATCTCATAGAATCATAGAACATCCTGAGTTGGAAGGGACCCACAAGGATCATTGGGTCCAACTCCTGGCTCCACAAAGCACCACCTAACATCCAAACCCAGTGAGAGCACTGTCCAAACACTCCTTGAACTCTTGCACTTGGAGCCATGCCCACTGCCCTGGGCAGCCTGTTCCATGCCCGCTGCCATCTGACGAAAAACTTTTCCCTGTGGACTGGGCTGCCAGATGTATGCAAGGGTAGGGACTTGCTGTACCTCTTCTGATGAACAGAGCATGCTGAATAGTGGGAAGAGGAGGAGGTTTTGTTGATTTTTTTAAAACAACAACCATACAAATCAGCTGAATAGCATATTCACTGGATATTGTTCAAGCAGCACTTTTCCCTGCTTGTGGCCAGTTTGCAATAGAAGTATTCATGCTGAGGGCAGCCTTATTCTGCGAGCTATTCATGAAGTGCTTTCTTAATATGCATCAGTGGCAAATTTGGTCCTGGCTGAGTAGTTGTGTTGGGAATGGTCTAGACTGATGCTATTTTTCCACTTCTGACTTTCTGATGAATATGATCTGTGACGTATAGACCAGTTCTACTCTCTTGACTCAGACCTTCCAAAGTGATCTCCCTCAGCTCCAGCTCCTTCAGCACAGTCCTCCTGTACCACTTGCTGTGAGCCGGGGAGTCAGTGCACTGTAGGCAGCGAGTGCTGATTACCCAAGAGGTGACACGTCTGGGTGATGTTTTGCTTCTGCCCAGATTCACAGGGATTTCTAACACAATTAGGTGAGTATCAGACAGAGTCCCCTTCACAAGAAGCAGTGAAACATTTTCTCTGCCCTTCCAGACGAGCATTACAGAAAAGGAGGAGATTAGAATAAATCCCCTGGCAGAAATTCAAACAAACTATACCTGCCAGCATCTTAATTAGGGTCTGAAGATATTGTATCAAGTGAATTCGTGAAGATATTGACTGAAAAATCAACAAGAAAGAGCCTCACAGGGCTCATTTCCTTTCAGAGTCCTAGGGTCAGTGTTTCTCATGTTCTCTGTGGCAGCTTCTTCCATCAGTGGCAGTGGAAAAATCTCACTGTCACTTCTACCCTACCTGTTTGCATGACACAAGATTTACCCAACTTAAATACTAGGAAAGTTGATGTTGAAATACTGTTCTCACTTGAGGTGTTTTTTCTTGTTGTTGTTGTTTTTTGTTTTTTTTTTTAAGAATATTTCAACTCTAAAGAAAACTAGGATTGTTTGATTGCTACTTGAATTTTGTATTTGAGGTGTCTTTCATCACTTTATAGAAGCTCCTTGAGTCTGTGGCACTATCCCCACCTGCAATGGCACTTAGAGAATTTGTCTGATATAAATACCATGAGTCATAGAATCATCAAATCATTAAGACTAGAAATGACCTCTAAGATGATCTAGTCATGGTTTGAACCAATGATTGAGGATCTGGTAGGAAGGCAGGGCCAACCCAGGGCAGCTCAGGTGCATGCAATGTAGCTAGTGACCAGAAGGGGTGGAGCCAGGATGCCCCCCTTCCCAGACTTCATTGAAGGGTTGGCAGTGGAGGTGAGGGTATGTTGCTGGAAAATCCTGCCTATGTGAGGCCTTCCAAAGGTAAGCAGCTCTTTTTCTTTATTTTTGCAACCACAGCTGCTGTGTTTGGGCTTGTCCTTATTTGCTGTAGCTAAAGACTTTGTTACCCTGCTGTTACTGCTACTTTCCATCACATTATAGTGTTTTTCCCCTAGTTTGCTACAACTTTCTTTCAGGAACTGTGGAGAAAAATTAAGGTTGATGGAGACTATGTCAGACTTCTGACAGTGCCACCTGTGAATTTCACAAAACTGTGTCTTAGCTTCATAATGATCTCAAGTAACTTTTCCTTGAAAAGATTAATATTGATATTTGTTATCAGTTGTCATCACCACTGTTCTAAGTTTCACCGACAGGCTAAAAGAAACATATGGCATTAAATGCTTCTAATTTCCATTTCATATCCTGTCTAGGTCTGTGTGGGCATTGTGGAGCCTGCTTCCATTCTCTAAACATATATCTTATTCTGTCTCTCATGCTGAAAATGCAGAACAAAAAAAGAATTGCTGATTTAGGGTCTCACTTTTGAATGAGAAGGGTTTAGATCTACGTGGGCTTAACTTTCCTGGAGCATTATAATAATGCAGAAGAGTTTTGATGAGATTAATACAAGTGGGTCCATCACCTTTGTGATTTCCTGCAAAAGCACACAGATGTAATTAAGCTTATATTCGTCTCCTGTATAGGCAGGATATTTCTTACTCTGTAGATATTGCCTTGAACGTCTGTAGCGGGAGGGAGGAAGGAAACAGCTAAAAACAAACAAAATAAAACCTACTGTTTTAATCTGCATTGTGGCCTTCAGGTCCCTGCTTTGTCTGTTACACAAGTTCCTGTTCTCCAATTTTCACCTCTTCTTTCATCCCCCATCTTGATTTCTATTGCAGTATGGTATACATTGAATTAAACAGAAACGATGACTTGCAAACTTTCAGATGCAGATGATAAAGCCAGCACCACCAAATGAGAATTTCCCTTGGTAGGGTTGTTTGCAGCTTGTTTACTGCTGCTTGCAGCTGTTTCAGATGGTCTTCTCCCACCATCTGCTTGGGAATGACTGTGGGGGGGGTGAGAGTGTCTGGTGTGAGGTAGAGCTCCCCACATTCCCTACTGTGTTGGAGGGATCCCACCCACTACTGCCACAGAGGTTCCTCAGCAGAGCCTCTAAGTGATAACATTAGAAGCACCCTGTTATTTTGTTTTTTTCCTTTCCATCAGATTCTCCAACTCAATGAATCATTAATGTGGTTTAGAATGGAAATGAAAATGCCACAAAAGAGCATCTCATTGCAGGATGTCTGTAAAGATATACAAAAGGATCTTTTCATAGATAATTATTCAAACCATTTCATATAACTGTCACCATTAAAAGGTCACTAACTTTTACCACATGGGGCTTCCTGAAGATGCATCGTTGCTGCCATCTTCTAAAAGCAAGCAAATATTCTGCTGTCATGCATGGTCATCATGGAATCATAGCATGGCTTGGGCTGGAAGGAACCTCAAAGATTATCTAGTTCCAACCCCCTACTAGATCAAGCACTAGATCACAGATGATACTGCTTGGCTTTATCTTATACCTTAGCAGAGAGGATCAAGGTGACCATCATGATAGGCAATGTATAACCTAATAACAAATAGTGGTTCTTTCCCTGCAGAACTTGCACTCACACAATGATAGACAAGACTGTATCTCAGCGTGTCATCTTCTCCTGGTAATAATTGCAGTTACAACCTACAGTGTTCCTGCTATATTTCATTTCAGATTTTAATTGCACGCTATCATTCTCATTCCAAATTAAGATCTTAGGGCATATTTTAAACTGTAAATACGCATTAAAAAGATGATATTTATTACACAACTGCTCAAGCAAACATGTATGTAGCACATTAAAAAAGCAGATGTACTTGTAGAGAAGTTAATATACAAAGTTGCTGTGGAAAAAGAAGTCCTTTGGGTATATCACATTTAATCCTCTTCCTTATCTGCTATAACATCTTCTCTGTCAAACAGAGTTGAAATTGACTAAATGGATTCCAATTGTATTAGATGAGGACTGACAGGCAGTAAGAAACGACTGTACACCCTTTTCTTTGGGAAATCCAGCTAAAATTCTTTATTCTTAAGATTTACGATACAAGTGATATTACTTCCAGCAACGTGGTTTGATCTGCAGCTGTATTTTTAAGTTGCAAAGCTACCAAAAATAAAAAAAACAAAAAAGTGAGGCTGCACAGATGTTTTTTGAGGCTGCTCTCTTGCTGGCAAAAGGAGCCCTGGGCATCCCTGAGCCCTGTGAACATCTGCAAAGCCTCAGGAGGTTACATATGGGCATAATGGGTGCCAGCAAATATTGCGTGCCATCCTTAGAGTCAAATGTCAATATCCCCATTGCACTGTAAGCCAAGTGAACCCTGACATGCTAAAGAAAGGAACATTTATTTGCACTGAAAGGGTGCTAAGTGTTTAAAAGTCCGTTGGAGGGTGCAAGAACATGGTCTCATAGTGTTAGGACAAGGGAGAATGAATTTAAACTAAAAGAAAGGAAATTAAGGTTAGATGTTAGGGAGAAGTCTTTCACTCAGAGGACAGTGAGGCTCTGACACAGCTGCCCAGAGAAGGTGTGGTGCCCCATCCCTGGAAGCGCTCAAGGCCAGGTTAGATGGAGCCCTAGGCGGTTGAAATGGTGGTGGTAGCCCTACCCATGGCACAGGGTTGGGACTGGTGGGCTTTGAGGTCCCTTCTAACCTGAGCCCTTCTGTGATTCTACTCTATTATTAAAAAAAAAAAAAAAAAAATCTTTCTTTCTTTCTTTCTTGGAGTGAAAATTGAAGGGAGGTTTGGAGACACCCAAAGACAAGATGCAACATGCTGCCTAAGTGAGGTGATAATGAGACAGAATTGCTCCCGGAGAGCAGAGATTAGAACCTCCTTAGTCAAAGACAAGCTGTTCAGACCAGTAATATTTTGTCTATGCAGAACAGGTTATGCCTAGTGCTTCCAGCATAACATGAGAAACTTAGTATTGTTTGACCTTTTATTTTTTTTTTTTCTCATTCTGTTTATCCCAATCGCCACATAATATCCAACAGTAAAGAAAAGAAGAAAAAAAAGCTTTATTTCGTTTCTTATGGAAGCCTGGAAGAAAGTGTTTATTTCAACGGAAAATTAGTCCCAAATGATATCTGTTACATGATAGGAAACTGATGTTTTCCAGTCATATTAAGTGGAGACTGCATACCCTACTAGGTGTGTGATAACTTTTTTTGCAGCCACATTGTCTGCTTTGTCTGAAAGCTGTCAGAGCTGAGAAGCCTTAAACAAGCACATAAATATTATTCCAAATATCTAATTTCAAACAGCTTTTGGCATGTTATTCTAGTGCTTGTGCTCAAGCTTTGGTAGTACTGAAGATGTTTTTGTGGTCTTCTGGCTTATGTTTCAACAGATATTGTTGGAATTCATGCAGTGTTCATTATTAGTGATTATTCCTCACTGGGAACACTTGTTGAATGAGCCTTTCTCCTGCACCAGTAATAGGTGGTTGATTGGTGCTGATTTAATGATGCATAGCATCTTATCTCCTGCTGAGACCGGAGCTCACAAGAACTGCCAGGGATGTGCCTGTTGAGAAGCTGACATGGGCTGCATATTTCATGTGTTGCTGAGGCGTGCAGCCAGGCTGTGTAGTGATCAAACCCCAGAAGATGTACATATCTCCAGTTTTCCTGTGTAACAAAAATCTTGTCATCTGTTGACATAAAAGACTGAGATAACTGCTCTGCGACCTGATATAGTTCTTCAGTCTGGACAGATGAGACAAATCTAAATAATTGAGCATGAGCTCCTCTGATTTTCATCATGTTAATGCAGTGCCACATCCAAAACACAAAACAGCTTTGAACTTACTATGCTTATCTGCTGCTTGCAGTATTCATTGTGATTTCAAGTCCAGAGAAAAAGGAGATGCCAGCAAAGTTGGATTTATACAGGGTCACCTAGGTAGTGTCTCCCAGCTCACCTGCAGCAGCTTTCTGCTCTGCCTTTCAAACCATGCATATTTTGGAAACTGCTGTTTCCTGCTTGCTAGAAACTAGTACTTGGCAGCTCTCAGTTGGATGAGAGTTCACAGAATGGGGTTCACACCCTGGATGCACACTCTGACTGGGATGGGGAGCTGTGTTTGCCAATTCACACTCCAGGGCAGAACTTGTCCCATGTGTCCCAACACTGACTCCTCCTTCCTCCCAGCAGCAGCCAGTCACCATTCCCCTCTAAGTTCTCCTTTATGGACAGTGGTTAAAATATAATAAAATATAACGTTTTACCTGATGTTAAGCTAACTAAAAATGTGCATGTACATCTATGTATGCAAGCATACGCATTCACAGACACGTTTTATCTGGTGATAGGATCACATCCATCACCATAGCTCACCTCAGTGCTCACAGCCTGTAGCCCATGGTCTCACTTATCCTTGTTCTTTCTTGGTCTTGCAAGGAAAGAAAATTGCAGCATGGGCATAGTTTTACTGAGTGGAAAGCTCCTTGCTGCCTCCTGTTCAAAACTGGAGACAGACATTGTTTACTCTGTTTTGGTTACCCCTGCAAAAGATTCTGTTTTACAGCTTAATTTTATTTCCTTTTAATAGCATTTATTGGCAGAATTTAGAAAAAGTGAAACAACAGGAGACCACTCACCATCCCATTCATAACAATATAATACCAAGGCTTCTTTATTGCTATTCCTATTTAGAGTGACTGCAGTTTGCATTGAATTTACCTAGATTCACAACTTCATTTCCAGCTAACTATCTGATTTTGAGTGCTTTTTTTCCTTTAAAGCTTTATTTGTTAATGCATTTTTCTATAATTATACCATGATCACTCCTAAGTGCACAGTTTACATTGAACAGAACCATTAAGCATTACTGCTGAGAGTTGGTTGTTTCACATGGTTGTGAAGAGATCTTTGTGTTTAGACCCAAAACAGCTTTACAGGGCAAAAATATATTTAGCTACAGGAATCTCCAATTGCTATTTTTGTTGACGTCAGTAGTTAATAGGCTGGACAGCCTACAGGGTAATTTTGCAGACAGTGTTAAGCAGTTCTGTGCTCAGCAGAGATTTCAGCATCCTTGCTGTGCATATACAGCATATGTGTGCTGTAGTGGTGGCTTTGAATCATGCTCAATCTGATGCAAGGGCTCCATGATGCTCTAGAAGCTATCAACAGTGTCTTTTTTTCTTCTCTAAATTCATCCCTAGATGAGGAAGGGATTTTATAATCACAGAACCTTGATTTCTACCTCTTTGGCAAAGGTCTTGGCCAAGTTTGAATTAAAAAAAAAAAAAAAAAAAAAACTACAGCTCTCTGACAACATGTTTACAGCTCAGGTGGGTGCATTATCATTTGAGGAAAACATTAGTATGTGTAACATTAGTGATGAATAATTAACAAACAGTTATAACACTTTTCATCATTATGTTGATTTTATATGGGCTACAATCATTGAATTTTCTCCAGATCACATCTGGAATAAGATAGAGCTGCAGTTGAAGGGTGTTTGCTCTCAAATGGTCCAGGGACTGAAGATGACTGCTACACACAGAGGAAACAACAGAGAATTTAGCTAGGTGGAAAATACTAGCAGGAAGTAAGCTTCTAGTGATGGAGCTTAGCAGTGTGTCTTACACATGTAATCAACTGGATAAGAATTTGGAAAGGACACAGAAGATTTCACTGCTTCCCTTTTGAAAGGACTACTGCATCTTTTAAAGCCTCACCTCAGCAACAGCTCCTTTCAGTGTCCTCCTCAGAAAAAAGAACATACCATCTCTAGAATTAGCAAGAAATATCTGTGAGAGGTGGATGTTCCTTAGAGGTTTCCTACTCATGACATTTTCCAGCCCTTTCCTAGCTTTAAAAAAGCCAGGAGTCATAATACTGAGTGACATGAGCACTTCAAAAGCTGCTACAGGATGTGTGTAGGAATGGTCCTGTTTCTATTTGGGTATTTAGGTTTGCAGAATCAGGAAAAAAAAAAATTGTTATGAATGTATATGAAGAAGAAACGTGGCTGCAGGGGCCTTCAGAGAACTCTGTGCTCTGAGCATGAGGTCAGCAGACACGAGACTGCCAGCATGCCACTTCTGCCCTAGCACTGTGAGCAGCAAGACAGGAGATCCTCAACAGGCAGGAAAGGGTGTTAGATTGTCCGATCAAAAGAAAGCCGAGCCTCTTTGGTCCTCTGTTCAAAAATAAGTGATTTAGGACTGCAGAGGTAAAAGCTATTTTGGATCCATTTGTAATCGAGGCCAATCGAAAGGACTGATGTATTCAGCAGTTGCAGAGCAGTTGGCAGAGTAGTGACATGATGGTCATTGGGCCCCACCTAGGCTGCGAGGGTCAGGCTGCAGCCGATGAGCATCCAGCACTCTGTAATGGAGTCCTTGCTACATTAGAAGCCTTTCACAGCCACAGGAAGGTGTAAAGGACTAACAGACTTCAGTTCTGCAAGGTAAACGTGGCTGGCTCTAGAGAGCTTTGTTCACTCGCAGCCTCGTAGCCAGCTGACAAGAGATCTCGTGTTTTTAAGTCATTGGTTTTGCTCTCATTTGGAACAGCAGGCCAGGCAGATTGAGTGCCATGATTGAGCAGAGTCAGAGTTCCTGAGGCTTTGGCAAGAGGTCTGTCCTGGGCAGGTGAATGGATGTCCATTCCTCAGAGAACACTGCCCATTCTTCACTGTATATTGACTTCAGAGGTCAACCCCAACTTTACCCTGGCATGCAATTACGTTCAGATCTTTATTTTTCTGCAAAAAAAAAAAAAAATTACTTGCCATGAATGCATTTCCCTATTTATAAAGAGGAAGGTCACGTTCACCCTATACTTAGATTTCTCCAGCGTGGCACTAATTAAAGCCAATGACAATCTAGCCCATTTTATAGACATTAAAACCCCTTCACTGACTCCTCCTAAGTAAGGAAGATTTTCTGAATATAAATAATGTCTGAAATTGATCCTAAAGCCTCAGTTCTTATTTTCTTTGCAGGAATGTATGTCTTATTGACTTTGCTGTGTTTTCAAGAGGGAAGCAGAAGCTAATTTACATAAATTCTAAAAATACGCCTTTCCAATGTAAGCATTTGCCCACTGGATGGTGACTGGCCATTATCTGCCTTGCTTGAAAACAATAGCTAGAAACAAGAATGTATGGGGCTAAAACAGTGCAGTCTCTGAGGTGCATGCTTCTGAAATAGTTGAATTCATGGGCTTATAACTATTAAAAAATCAATTTGGAATGGATTTGCTGTTCCAGTTTTGCTGACTGTTCATAGTTTTTAGAAATGAAAATCAGGCTGTAAAACTTCCACTTTTTTTTTCTTTCTTTCTTTCTTTTTCTTTTTTTTTTATGGAGAATCTAATGGAAAATGAAGCTCTTAAGTATTTTCCATAGCTTCCTCCAGAGATCTTTAAAAATGATCTAAAATTACAATGTCTTTTAAAGTAATTAGTTCAGTTATGGGCTGTTTAAGAAACAAAATTGCTTATCTGAGATAAGTAGGAGAAGTTATTAAGGTCAAAAAGCCATTCTGCAGATTGACATTACAAACTGAAAATGTGACTTTGCATTTTACTTTTTTTCAATCCCTCTGATTTTTCATGATTTCCCTTTTGTTATTATGTTTTTGCTTTCGGTATGTGATGCTAGAGTGGACTCATCTTTATAAAAGACATTAGCAAAATTTTAGTGCTTTCTTGTTCTAGGCTAACTCTTGTCTTGAGTTCTATGCCAAATATCATAGAATTATTGAATCATTTCAGTTGGAGAAGACCTTTAAGATCACCAGATTAAACCATCAACCTTACACTACCAGGTCCACCACTAAACCATGTCCCTGAGCGCCATGTCCACACATCTTTTATGTACTTCTGGGGATGGCTACTCCAACGCTTCCCTGGCCATGATACTGAAGAGAATCTATAAAGAGTATAAATTGATTTGGCCACACATCAGCATTGTAACTCGTGCCATGCTGCAATTAGCTGCAATTGTAAATGGTCTTCAAAGTCCATAAAATCTCTATATCTCTACAGACCCTTCACTTCTTTGTTCCCCCCAAAGAAATAATCCAAATGAAAATTTTATGTCATAATAATCTCAGTAAATGTGATATGGCTCTTGAGTTGGTCTTCATCTTCTGGGTATTTAGCCATTTTATTCAACTATAGGTATAAGTATGTAACTGTGTCGCAGTTTGAAGTGTTAATCATGCGGCACCCCTTCATCCTCTTGGGAGAAAGGGGGAAGGAAGAGGAAGAAACTCAATTGAGATAGGAGAAACTAATTTATTAAAAAGAATGTGAGATAATACAGAATAATTAAGAATAATAAATCAAATGAACCAAAAAGAAATCAGAGGAGAGAGAGTCAGTCTCAGTCTTTATCGGCAGGCCCTCCACAGCTTGCCTCCTGTGGAAGGCGAGAGAGCTTACACTTACCTGCAATTGGGAGATCACATCTGAGTCTGCTAGAAGTACAGTAAATGAGAAATGCACCCAGCACTGTGCTTAAGCATCAGACAGCCTGCTACATGATGCCATGATATGGGATACTGATAAAACAAAGACAGTGTGGTTTCAAATTCTGTGCTACTCCCTGTTTTGCAAAAACGACTAGTGATTTTTGGCATCTTCCTGAGTGAAATGACATACTGATACCACATTATTCCTGCTTTGCAAATGAGGAACTGAGTCATAGAGGGCCATTGTTTCTGCATGCCCTATTACAAGCTGCTTCTGATTTTTTTTTTTTGTATTCTTTATTCAGAATCTGTGTTTCATGAGTAGCAAATGGTCAGTGCTTTGGCAGATCATATAAGACAGTAGTGAATCTTAAACCCAGAAAGTGTTGTACAGTTAGGAGCTGCCTGAGAAAAGACTGGGTTAAAGGAGGCTGTAGTTCCACCTGCTCATCTAACCACAGCTTCCAAACCTGCTATGGGTGATGTAGAGGTGTCTCTCTCTTTGCTCTCAGAAGAGAACCTTCCTTTTGCTCATCAAATTGTCCTATCACATCTCTTTCCACATTCATCCTTCAGTCACTTTTCCTGCACCACACCAACCTTCAATTTATTCCCTATTTCCTTATTGCCTTTAGGTCCTATAGGTCCTACAGTTTGCCCCTTCTGTTTCAGCTTAACTTCCATCCTGACACAGCCAGTGATCTGAAGGTCAGTGGTTGAGGACACACAGGGAGCTTCTCTGTGTGAATGGTTGCTGAACAGTACAGAGAGAAAAATAGAAGGAAACCTAACATTGAGTACTGCTGGATTATTATTTTTTTTTTTTCACATTAATTTCTCATTGACTATGAGAATTGGACAGCCTGACTGAAGGAGTGTGGTTGTTGAGAAGTTAGCTTACAGAGAATGATGGTTTTTCAGAGCTTGACAGACAACAGTATGCTGAAAAGTGACATACTCTCATGTGATAGCAGTAATCATGTCGGTCAAGGGAAGATCCTAATACTTCTCACTGGCATTCATCAGCCCCAAAAATTAAAGGTCCCTTTCAAATCTGATGGTTCACATCTCTCTCTGTCAGACACTGACAAAGAATTCATTTCCACTGCATGGCTTTGAGTGTATCTTTGCCTGGAGAAAGCACTTTGAACTCCCTTTATCTCATCTGCAAAAGAAGATGACAGCTCATTGCTATAGAAAATATGTGTCTGATAACTATATTATCTCTTAAAACACTCTTTTCAGCCCCAGACAACCAAATGCTCACCACAGAGGCAAAGCAGAACTCTCCTCATTGCTTTGCTTCTCTGTAAGAGTTAATTCTGCACTTCATGACACTTGCCCATAGACTAAGGCATACGGTGGGCGTGCTGGAAGAGATTGTGTAGGGAGTATGAGGGGGAATATCAGAGAACTACTTATGCGCTTCTCGTCTTTTTTATTTCCAAGGTATTCTATGTCTGTCCTTTTTATACACAACATTCCATTCTGCTTTTCTGGGCAGCCCAATCCGCATAGGTATGACCAGAAATACTCCTTTCTTAATTCTGCCTGTCACAATGGGGATTATATGGATTGCTCATAATCTCCAACTCATTTTTTATTTGTCAGATCAGAAGGATTGGCTGGGTCCATGGAGCACATCACCACCCCACTCCTCAGAGCAGTGTCCTGCCACTGCTCAATGCAACATGACTTCACATAAGCTGTATCCAATCTATTTCTGCGCCGCATTGTCACCTGTTAAAATTGGTCTTGTTCCTCAGTTCCCTCATTTTCAAGCTGAAAGGAGAGAGGAATAGATAAGCCCCAGTTTAATTTGTTCTGGCAATTATTGGAAATCTCCCACAGAGAGAGAAGCCTTGCCTATCGGTGCAGAATGACTTACAGCCATACGGGCCCAGACAAAAGGAGACCCTGCTTTTCTGCAAGTCTATTCACACATGTTAGACATATTGGCTGAGGTACTGGCCTATTCGAATCTTAATGGAGAAAAAAGAGAGAAGAACATTAAAAAAAAAAAAAATTTAAAAAAAAAAGAATAAAAGAAAAAGGAGAAAAACTATAAAGTGAGAACTGGCATTGAAGGCTTGAAAACAAAATGTGAACTGGGGAAGAAAAGGGGAGAAAACTGATTTGACTATCTAGTCCAGTAGATAACTACACTGCTGCTGTTTGTGTTTCAGAAGTATCAGAATAATGTCATTAGTACAGATGAAGGTTACAGTAAGATTGATTTTGAAACATGAATTGGAGATGTGTGTTTTGGAGCTGGGATACAAACTAAGCTTCTTTTTTTCCCTCTCTTTCTCTCCCTCTCTTTCCTCTATTTTTGCAAATCAGGATTCAGCATTAATTCAACTCAAATGAAAGTGTAAGGATAAAAAAAACCTTTGAGAAGCATTTTAAAATACAATTTCCTGCAAAATGAATGTGTAAGTTTATTTAAAAAAAAAAAAAAAGCAACGTACTAGTCAAAAGGCGAAAGAAATATATTAGATGATTATGGAGGAAAAAAGAGGTTATTTAAGAAATAGCTGAAATGGCAGTTCTTTTAAAATTGTGATGTGGGTGCTGTTAAAATGCATTGACAATGGCAGCTTTTTCCTTACACTCTGCCCCTGTGAAGAGGAAAGAAGTGTTTGTGGAGCAAATCACTTTAAATTCCAGGTAGATTTTTTTTTTTTCCCTGCCTCTGGATTACTTTTGTCAATTTATCTCTTTAACAATACTTAATGGTAATTCTTACAGCCAGCTGGCTTGTCTACACTGAAAACAGCTGACAGAATTAAATGTCATAGTTTGGTCATTGACATCCCAGGAATTTCTTATTGTTACAGAAGAAGAGCTATAATGTGAACTTAGGAAATAACAGACAGTCCTCCCCCCCCCCCCCCCCTTGTTTTTAAAGGAATTATTGGGACTGATCCAAAGCTCATTGCATTGATTGAAAATGCTTTTGCTGGCATTGCTGGATTTGGAGCTGATGCGTTGTTTATAGGGATTATAACCCCTGTCGTTGTTGTTGTCTGCAAGAGAAATTTAAGAACATACATCACTAATGAAAATCTGCCTTCTTTTTTTTAATGGTGACTTCTTTGAGAAATGATTAAAGAATTTCTGATTGATCAATACTTCAGTTACACAAGTTAAAAGTAAAGTTTTAGAACAAAAATATGCTGCTGGATAGTTAGAAGATGCATGTGTCTTTCTAGGGAAATTAGTTCTTACTGCAATTAGTGGCCATTGTGTCTGAGCATTAATAGCCTGGGGCGAACATAATAAACCAGTTCCTAACTGTTGGTAATGACAGATTTCTCAGGGATTATTACTTAATTAACAATAATTTGAAAGGATGGTTCAGCTGAGATGAAGCATTCATTTATATGGCATATCTAAACAATATAGATCAAAAGAGCACGTAGTCTGTCAACATTTCTCTTGGTTTTTTGGTTTCATTTTTGTATGTCTGCCTGCCTGCCTACATAAAATATTATTTTTGCATCTGAGCAGCTTTCTTTGTGGGTCCATATAGCAGTAATTGGTTCCCCATTGGATATATATGCATTGTTTCATCGTCATACTGTGTCTTCTGGGTCTAGGCAGATGATGATTTTAATTGGAAATGCTAACTTGATCAGGAAAATACCTCCCACACCCACGCTTTCCATCCTCCCCACACCAGAATGGGTCAACTGTTTCCCCAACACATGCATTATTCATTCCCAGCCACCTCAACATGAAATGTTTGCTATTGTTCCCACCATCCACCCACGTAGCTTATGTTCTCTCGGCATCTTTTTGAATGAATGGCTTCTATATACCTCACCTCGTGGATTACTGGCCTCATTCACATACTACTGCCTCAGTTGAGAAAGGGGCTAGTTCTTTGGACAAAGAATATTCTGATTGGTTTGGGGTGATGTCTGTTTTTTCCTTGAAAATTATCACATGCTACAGTACAAATGAAACTTTTTCTTTAGAGCCAATTGTGTTAAAGAGAACAAAGCTGCCGAAGTGCCTGTTGTGCTGCCCAGGAGTGTATGAGGGAAAGGCAGTGATAAGCTGAGCTGCTGTAGCAAATGACAGGAGTGCAGAGAAGTGCAAACGTAGAGAAAGGTATGTTGTAACACTACTGTTTCTTTTTCTCTTTGCTATAACCTATGTTTTCCCTATAGCTTCTTGTTGAGTATGGTGGATTGCTTGAAAACAGGGAAGTTCCAAGAAGCGTTGTATTTTTGTGTTGGTAAGAAACAAATGCATCTGCTGTGTCCTCCAGGATCTAGACAAGTTGTCTAAACCAGTTCTTGAGAAATATTAAGTAGCTGTCTGTTGCAGTCATTGGTATCCATATAAAGAGCTCAGGAATACTTCCGTTATTTGCTCATCAAAAGCCTGTTCAGTGAGGCTCTAATTTTAAACCCAAGCATTACTTAAGAGTGACGGTGACAGTGACATGGGCGCATTATTCTTAAACAAGTTGTAAAAAGCCTTCTAATTGAAAAGTTGATTTGTTAAATAGGCATTAGACCCATATGTTTCTATTTGTACTTACAGAAAATTCCTGTTCAAAGAGCTAACCCGCCTGTCTTGACTGTCTAGTTGGAAGCTTGTGTTTGGAAGTAGATTAGAATTGCACTTGTAGAGAGCTCTGACTTGTGCAGTGGATCAAGATTGATTACAGTGATATCAAATTTCACTTTTATTTCAGTAGAATTTAAAGATTTCCTTAGTTCCCATAACATCAAAGGTGTCCTTCTAAATAAATATCTTGTAGTGCTCTATCTTAGGGCATATTTCATTATGTGCGATATAATCAGATTGATATGGTATTGCGTCAGAAACAGCACATGCTGTTTTGAAATGTGCCTTGTGGGAAAACAAAATAGGGAATAAATAACAATATATGTGTTTGAAAAGAATAGTTACAGTGAATGAAGCTCAGTTATGCTAATTAATAGCATTGGACAGGCACTACAGCTACTCCTGAAATACTGAATGAATGTTAAACCAGAAATCAAAAGTTTTATCGTCCTTGACATATTTCTTTCCAAATCACTGTTCACATTTCTTGTAGTTTATTCAATTTTCCTTTGTAGCAAAATGGTTAGGGACTACGGCTACAGACTGCACTGACCAAAATTAGTGGAGTTTGGGGACTGTCATCAGAGAAAGTCTCCTGTGTCTTTTGCAGCAACAGGTGAAAACCTTCACAAGCAGATCAGCAGGATAGCTTCACACAAGGAAATTTGCACTTTCCTCTTCCCTCATGTGGTACAGGACAAGAAGCAGTAATTGTTCTACTTAGTCAAGGCCACCTCTCCAGCTGCATAGCCAGCTCCCTGCCCCACGTGTTGTGGTGATGCTGTCACAGGGGGACTCTGAGACCTCCACAGGCCCTCTGCCCAGGGCAGTAGCAAGAGAGTTCCTCATCAAAATGGCTGTGGAAAGGGTTCTTCTGGGAGCTTCTGCCCGCTGGGGCAGGTGGAAGGTGCAGGGAGCATAGAGGGTGCCATAGACAAAGCAAGGAACAAGCAGAAAACCCTGTTCCAGCTTTGAACAGTTTTGCTTGAAACTGTCTCTGTGCAGAAACAGGACAGCTCAGACTGCCATGTCTCCACGTCACTCCAGTGGCCTGCAATGCTTTCCCTATTCGTGTTTTGCAAGATAGCTCTCTCCTATTTAAATGTTCCTAAAGACGTAACTTTTCACTGTGGCTTCCTAAGCCAGTCACATTCATTGGTTTATTACTCCGCCTTCAGTATTTATCAAGAAATTAGCAGCAACAGATCTTAATCAAATCTGATAATTTCTTCACTGTGACTCAAACCCTGGGCTTAAAGGTGACTTGGAACTGTGCAAGTAGCTCTGGATGTGAATTGCATATGAGTTGGGTTTGCCCTTCCTAGGATCACAAATCTATGCGTATTCATAAGCGTGTCATATCTTCGAGGGAAAATGGACACCATGCATTCCATATGTGTCATATTATATTGCGTTATATTACTTTATAGTATATTTTATTATATTATATTATACTCTTCTATTGTAGGTGAATGAAATATTGATTAAGAAATCCAATCCCCTCCTGTTATGCAAGTGGAGATCATTCTGACGTTAAAAAGCAGAAAATTTCATTTAAGCTCTATTTTGCTTATTATCGTGTGATTGGCAGGAAAAGTATTTCTTGGAGGGAAGATGTTTTAGTGGCTGGAGAAGATGTGATAGATTTTTGACAGGTAATGCTGTGAATTTATATTGCACTTCCATTCCAAATTATGTCTCAGTAATATAAATAGCACCTGAATAAAATTTTCATTTATTTAGGCCTATTTTGTGCCCACAGTTATTCATTGTTGCTAATGAGACAATTAATAGGCTAATGGGC
Source organism: Phasianus colchicus (assembly GCF_987193195.1). Lineage (NCBI taxonomy): Eukaryota > Metazoa > Chordata > Aves > Galliformes > Phasianidae > Phasianus > Phasianus colchicus. The sequence goes on along the minus strand of NC_143438.1, from coordinate 15,935,832 downwards.
ACAAATGATATAATATAAACATTTAACTCTGCCATCTTAATGTCAAAGCTGCCTACAAAGAATACAGTTAGGAACTGTACTTCTTTTCTGTGCCTGTGCAGAACCTGAGGTCATATCTTCATGTTTCCATTCACCTGTGTATGCTGAAGGGTGCAAATGAGTAAAGCAAGTGAGATTTGTCCTATGCAAAGTCTGTACAAATCTAGAGGCTAGGCCAGAGTCTTGTAGGGAAAATTCAGTCTTATGCAAGGAAAAGCACTTTTCTTGCTTTTGAAATATGCACATCCAAGGTTGAATGCAATAATGGAGAGTGTTGCGAAGTAAGATTGCGTAGGCCAGAAGTGAATCAATGCCAGCTGTAAGTGAATTTAGACAAACAGAATAGTGAGCTTATAGGAGGTGAGAAGGAACATATACTATTACAGTAAGTTCTGATCATTTTTAAAAGGCAGAGATAGCTGTGGTCTTCTGTGCCTGAACTAATGCAAAATGTGCATTATTTACTGTGTCCCATAATGTTGAACAAGTTACGATGGAGTCGCTTTGTTTTACTGGAAATGTGTTGTACTTACTAGGAAGGATCAGTTAATTATTTTCACTTGGATACTTTGACTGTGGAACTGTATTCTGAGACAGGAATCAATAAGAAACTGCGTGGGTAGTTTTTCTTATATAGGAATTTGAAAGGCAATGGGGAAGAATGGTCTTTTACAAGCTGTGGGAAGGTCTGCCCAGCTACCATTTTTATATTAACTTGAGTTTTCATAAAGCTTCAGTTAACATATACAGAAACAGAAGCCCTTTCTGAATCAATACAACATCATTTGATGATCATTTTATGAAATAAAATTCCAGCCTTTGTGCAGTTATAGGGATTACAGAATACTCTATAACACAAAAATACAGAGAATGAGGGTGCAACCTCAGAGATAATCTTAAAAAATTACATTTAGGCGTACAAGACTATGGGTCTGATCTGCCTGTCATGCTCCCACTGCTGTTACAGAAGTGGGAGCAGAGTGCCATTGGGGTGAATGCACTGTTCTCAGACAGCCCCACATACAGCAATCACAGATAAGCACCTTCTGGTCATCTCCCCTCCTGGAAAGACCAATTTCTCATGATGATTGAGGTTTTTTTCTTCATGTATTTTCTAATGGTCACAAGAAACACTATGCATCCTAAGGTTCATTTGTTCTGTTCTCGTATGCTTAAAAGTACCACTCATGCTTCTACCACTTAATAAACTGGTTTATTTGAGCACTTGTACAGTAGAGGCAATTCACAGCATACATGGATTCAGTGTAACAGGAGGAAGCAAAAGGGTGAAAAGACCCAAAGGAGAAGACTAAGACAAAATGAGTACTCAAGCCTTTTTTTTTTTTTTTTTTTTTTTTTTTTTACATTGTAAGATGTGATTTTATATGTTTTGGCTCATAGAAATATAGGACTTTCCTAACTTCCTTCTGTCTTTTGCTTCTGATACAAGATCAGAAGTCACCAGAACAACTTCCATTAGCCTACTCGCTAACCTTACCTTAAAAGCTACAAAAGTGCAGATTTCACTGTTTCTGTCAGTCGTCCCTCTCAATACTTCACCCACCTGATACTAAAACTTTGATTTGCTTGTAACCTGAATTCCTCTTGCTTCAAAGTAGATTTACCTCCAGCTGCCCCTGGAAACTAAGAAAATAAGTAGATCACCACTCTTCTTATTATACTTGTTAATAAAATCTGGTCTTTTTCTTGACTCAGCATATACAAATTTTAAACCTTTTCATAAATCCTGTTTTTCCCAACTGTTGTTCAAATTTCTTGCTATCTTCTTGAGATTAGTTTGGGAATCTGGCTGCATCTTCTTTAAGCTGTGATGCACTGCTTTTCTGTCACACAGACAGCACACACAAGACACACGGTACACTATTGGTACAGTGCAGAGTAGCATTTTCCTCCTTCACCATAACCCATGCATTGAGGCTCTGGCTCCTATTCAGTTTGTAGTCAGCTCTTTTCTTACAATGATGATTCCTAGGCTATTATTCAATTCCATATTCCTGGGCATTTGATTTAGCCATTCTGAGGCTTGTGTTTTCAATTTGCCCTTATTGAATTTTCTCGTATTGATTTCTTTCACTTTCTTCAGTTTATCAGGATCATTTTTAATTCTAACCCCATCTTCCCAAGTGCTTGCAGCCTCTCCCAGCCTGATGTCATCCTCATATTTTACAACTGTACTGCATCATCCAAGGTGTTAGTATAAATACTTAGTATAAATGAATAGTCCTGGACATGAAACAGAGTCCGGCATGGTCATTTGGTGTTGTCTCCCATTAGCTGAGACACTGAGCTATGGTTATCTACTCTTTGAGTTATTTTCCAGTCTGTCTTACTCTTATTTCACATGGGCCATATTGCCCCATCTTGCTTTTGACAGTGAACTGTAGAGCTTTGCAAAATATCATACAGATGTCAAAAAGTGTTGTGTTTGTCTCATCTTGCATCTGCTAGGCTAGATATTTTACCAAAGCAAGGGAGATCAGGTTGGCTTGTTGTCAATGTGTTCTTCACAAATCCATATTCACGTGTTCACATTCCTTACCACCTTGCTATCCTCTAGATCCTAAAAAGCTGATTGGTTGTTCCAGTAAATTTCCGAATACTGAAGTTAAGCTAATTCACTGTTAACTCCCCAACAACCCCATTCCTCTCACCTCACTTTAAATGTAGATATATTTCTTTTTCTTTCAGTCCTCTAGAACTCACTCATCTTCTATAAGATTATGAAGATAATCACTAATGTTTTGACTATTCCTCTAGCTAGTTTCTGAAGTACCTGGGGGTAAATTCTGTGTAGACTGATTGATTTGGGAAGAGATTTCAAAAATGTAGGTTATGCAGCCTGAGAGGAAGCAAACATAATATCTAGATATCCCATCAATTTTTCACTGGGCACTAGATCAGGCTTTGGCCAAGATTGAGCTATGTTGATGGAGTAAAAATATATTTTTCTTCGTGCTTCTCCTAAACTTTAAAAGATACGATGGAGTAATGGCTGGAAAACTTGGAAGAAATTGAAGGTGATATTTACACTGCTAGATATTTGGAGAAATAATTCTTCAGTCAAAAGGAAGAAAATAAAACTCACACTTCAGTGCCTAAACCATTCACAAGGGTCAGAAAGGAATTCTCACCTTTTACAGCACTTCACAACAGTACAGCCTTCTTTTTCATAGTTATTAACTAAAGATGATGTATCAAGCAGACTATCATACTATTGACCTCTAAAAGCACTGGTGCTTATTCTCATTTCTCTTTATTTTCCACTTTTCTTCCTTCCCCTGTCTGAAATTTCAAATACAAAATATTGAATTAATTAGATTTCACCCACAAAGAGGAAGAAATAGTGATATCAAGGATGGATGTTTCATCTTTATCTGGAAGCAAAGTTTTCTTGAGCATCTGTCTTTCAGGCAAGTTGTATAAGTTTGCATGCACTTGTCTTTCAAGTTTCAAACATTTCCCAGCAATCCATAAATCAGTATGTAAGAAAAATTCCACTTTCCCTCCTTTTCTCACACTTTCTGCAGTTAGTATTTCACTTGTTCCAGACTAGAAGCTTACTCCATTTTCACTTGGGAAGAACTATCCCTTCAGCTTCTTGCTGTAATCCTCTTTACTTCTATTAATTACAGCTATTCTGATGCCAAGTCTCTTTTGTCAGAATTTCCTTTGCTTCTGAGCTATCACATCCAAAGAATACTGCGGGGAACTTTCACTACGTGGAACTAGCAGTTATTGGCAATGTCCAAAGGCAAGAATCTCAACATTCAGAGCAGAGGTCTGGTTTGGAAGGGATATCCTCATGTCTTGAAAAAATACAGTGCAGTATTGAATAAAAAATGTAGATCCACAAATAAGTTAGAATGGAAATAAATAAAACTACCTACTGTTGCAGTGCACACATGAGCTAGAAACAAAGCTGCAATCTCATTTGAGAAGTTCTGCAATATATCTTATTTGCTTTTCTTTCATACATTTTCTGCATTTTCTTGCTCTTTTTTGATTACATTTTAACAACTCTTTGCCTGAATTCCTGAGAATTAAGAAAGAATCATTAAATTACTTGAGTGAGCACATTAAGCAACTGCCCACGTGGGAGAAATGGGCCTTGATATCTCATGCAGTTGTTGGCAGAAGAGTTTTTCTGTGTTTATGTGCTGTGGCCAGGATCAATAATTCTTCATATCCTGGCTGATGTCTCTGTATTTAAAAAGAAGGTATTATGCTTAGATATCAAAGGGGACCAAAGTGACCTGCTGGTGACCACCAGTGAAGAATAACAAATGGAAATCATAGCCTACTTTCAGGTCCGTACTCAGAGTTTGCACTGGTGTGCACCATTAGACCACAGGCAGTGGGATGGTCCTTGGAATTTCTATGGATAAAACTAACCTGTGTGGCTATTAACAAACATGTCAAGAGCAAGACAACAACAAAACCTGGTTTATTATGGCTGTGTCTTTTCCCTCTAACTCCTCCTTGCTGTACACTATAATCTGGGCTTCTTCTTGGCATACCAGTTAAACACCCATTAGTACTGTGGGAGAGCAAAATGATCACTTGACCAGAGTGATTAACTTCTCATCCTTTCCTCGGTGAGGTCATTAATTGGAGTCTCTTCCCTATTGTACTTGCTAATTCCTATGGAGTAGACAGAAATATAGCAGTCCTTGGGACCTCTGCATTTTACAATATTGATGGAGTGACAGATTATATCATTGTGTAAACAAATTTATTTGGAAATCTAAACTCAAGCCAGATGTGAAAGATCCTGAGAAGGACAACAACTCGATTGATAGAGTTGTACAGATGATAGAAGGATAAGTGTTATGGGCAAGAATAGCTTAGCTCTTACAAAATTTGCTATTACTGTTTGGTGTTGAATTTTAAGACAGTTGGATCACTGGGTTTTAGAGGCTCCTCTGAAAGACTCACCTGTAACAAACTGCCAAGCCAAGAGTTTACCATCATGACAAAGCCTAGGAAATCTTATATTCTATTAAATACTAGATCTTAACCATTAAGAAACCCAGACAGAGGAACTAATCCATCTAGAATACTCAGCTTCTGACAGGGTTGCGGGCTGAGAAACCTGGGAACATCTCCCAGCAGTGGATTATGACAAGACAGAAAGTAGATAATGGAATCATCATCTTAAGAGGTACTCTTTGTGCATGTCACATTTTCACAGGTCAGTTAGTTAATACCTCTCGTACACTCCCTGTGGAGACTGCAACAATTGACTTTGAATACCAAAATCTAGAAGTTGGCATGCAAAGCGTATGAGGTTGTTTTTCAGATTTTATGAACATTATTCTTACCATATTTAAACAGATGTGGGAAGGCAGATCTTTATAGCCTGAAAGTGTCCTGTGAAGGCCAAGAACACATATTCTATATTTCTAGAAACACTTTGAAGCTGTGATAAGAAAAAGGTAGCACTAACAGTTCAGATAGAAAAAGGCTGTAAGTCTTCTGTTTCTTTTGCTGGTTTCATTTCATAGACAGCAGCTAAAAGTTGGCATGGAAATGTTCATCCTCTTGCTTTGTAGCATGTCTTCATGTTCAGACAGGGAAATCTGTGAAGTCAAGACAAGGTACAGATGCCAGTGTTGAACAGCTGAAACAATGTCATACTCAAGAAATATGAATTAGAGGAAAAATGTTTGCCTCTTACAGCACATGCAGCTATTCTGAAGCTTCTTTCTAAATAATGCAGAGACAACTTCAACTTAAAAAAAAAAAAAAAAAGTGCTGGAGTATATACGCTTATTTTGATAAATGGCTAAATATTGTTTTCTGGCTGGAAATAAAAATACCCCATTCAATTCTTTGCCCTCAGCAGCTACTCTTGGATGTGAGATGTTTTAGTCTAGTTTTAATGTGTCAAAAAAATGCTGCATGAAATACCAAACTAACAAGGAACACGGTCGTAATGAAACTAGGAAGTTGTCTTCACCAATGACAGCACACTGGCTCTGACCTATCATTACTTTCAATCATCATGCATGAGTAAAAATATATACCTGAAAGACCTCTATCGGCTTTAGACAGACAGCTGCTTCTCTTATCTGTCTCCAGATAGGAGATAAAGCTTTTTTCTATCTTCAGCACTTAGCGGGTATCAGTGAGCCTTATCGTCTATCCAGCAGCTCCGGGATAAGAAAGAGTCCAGTTTTCATTGCTACTTGGAAATCTGTCATATTCTGAGGACTTGCATACCCAAAGTGCGATGTTTAGTAGCCTAAGGAAATGATTTGCAACCACAGCCACCATGCAAGACAGGCAGGGACACTTCAGGTTCAAAATGCATTCTAGGTGTGCAGCAGGAATGGGTTTTATCCCATTGCAGGGGAATGAGAGATCAGGTTAGAATCCACTCAGGACCTCGAAAAGGAGAGACAGGGGTAGAAGGAAGTAAATGAAAATAAAATAAAGAAAGAAGGAACAGACTTCTGATATTTGTTGTCCAAGAACATTGTAACAGTTGTGAGTATGTGTGGCCGTAAGAACTCCACTGGCTAGAGCACCAAGTCATACCCCTAAGCGATGTCCCTGCTGACCTCACAGCTTGTAGATTGGGTGGGCACTGCAGTATTCAGAAGGGAGGGCAGACTCACCCAGCCTTACCATCTCTTCTTCTCTACCCTAGCGCTCTAACAGGCACCATCTCTTTACATTACACCTGACCTATACTTCTCCTTCTTCCTTTTTGAAAACGTAGGAAATGCCACCATTCTCACCCAGTCCTCTCATTATTTGACAAAAAAACAATAGATTTTTCTTTTATTGCTTGGAAGCTTTGAGACAGGTCTGAGCAATGGCTTCTGGTACAGCTGCTTAGCAAGCAAGAAAGGTCACGCTTCGACAGAAGTTCCTATATTTAAAAATGTTACCTGCTTGAGAGGGCATGAACATCAAGTAACAATTTCTTGTTGCTTGCATACGTTTTTTCTTGACAGGGTGTCAAAAGTAGTCAGAAGACTGTGTGAACGAAAGTGAATATTGTATTCATAATGGAAGCTTAGTTAGTATGATTTCATACGTTTTATACATTTTTGCATATTCTTTATTGAACAGGGGTTGTTTTATCTGGCATTTATTTGGATTTTCCAATGTATTTGCATTGCCTCATTTGTTCCTGTTGAGGCTGACTTCAGTAGAGACAATTAGACCAGCTTTTGAAATCCTATCTTCCTTCTCTCTTGCTCTTTTACTATAGTATTTACAGTATCTCCCACCGAGTAAAAGCTGTGTATCAGATCTTCACCTGATGTAAGTTATCAGCATCATTTTATTTAGAAACGTTTACTTTGTGATTGTGTGCATGTTTCATTCTTTTTGATCTTTTCATGAGCCTGTAACGATAGGGCTGGGATTTATACGATGGGATTCCCTGTCATTCTGTGGGATTTTTTGCTCTGCCTGCACTCTGTAGCTTTGAAGCACTTCAGATCTTGAGTAAAATGAGTTCACTGATGTGTCCCAGGAGAGACCATTGACTGGTCTGTGGATGTAATTTTATGACAATGGATTGTATTGTGAGTTAATGTTTATGCACCATATGGTACGTTGTCAAGTTTCATTGTATTTATGAAAATCTCAATAAAATGAAGTAAAAACAAAAATACATATTCAGGCCCAGTCTATATTCAGTAACAAACTCCTTCTTTTTAAATTGAACTTGTCTAGTGAATATAAGAATATAAGAAGGGCTAATAATAACAGTAAGACTGGCCTGGGACAGGGATAAAACATACGTAGTTCTGGAAGCAGTACAGATTCATTTAGGACTGTAGTCAGCCTGCTGAGAGGTACCTAACTTAGGTACTGAAAGCATTAGGAACTCTGAAAAGAGACAGGATTATGCAAATTGCCATAGAGATTTTATAACCTAGCTCAGTGCAGGAGAGTAGTCTTGGAGACTGGTGTTAGGCACCTTTTACAGGATGTCTGCCTAGCAAAGAACACAGCTTACACTTTCTTACTGACTGATGCTCATGTTGGGTTATTGCAAAGGCATCTGACAACAAAGCTGTGAGCAAGTAAGGGTACAGGAAATGTAAGAAGTAATCTGTGAAAACATAAAATAATAAGATATTTGGGGAGAAAACTGAACAGCACTTACACCCCCGTTTTGGGTTCAGAATGTCACAAGAAATTCAAGGAATAAAATAGTTCACTTGAAGAATTCTTTTCACTGAACTTCAGTTTTTCCTACTGGGTTCGTTAGAGTTGTTTGGTTTCTTTTGGCAAAATAGTGGGGGACAACTCTTTAAAAATGTGTCATTAAGCACAGAAATAATTTTCCATTAACATATTATTATTGCAGTACATGTACTGCCAAATAGCATTTAAATATGTATATTAAAAATATCACACTATTTGTATATTTATGTATGGATAAATGGAGGAAGGAGTTTAAAAGCGATTGCCTCTTTCTTCCCTTTTTTCACTTTAGTATGTCTCCTGTAAATGAATTGCCTCTGCTCTGGGGATGTGCCTGCATGGGAGCCTCTGCAGTGTTCTATACGAGTGCTAGGTCCATACAGCAAAATCCATTAAAAGACCAGGGATAAAGGATGTAAGCATGTAATTAATTTTATGAATGCAAATAGTCCACTGACTTTCTGGGAGACTACTTGCTCAAAATGGCAAATTCACTAAGCGTGCGTGTAAACCTTTTCAAGTTTCAGCTTTTTAACTATAAAACCCTTGGCATTTATGTAAATATGTATTGAGCACAATACATTTCAATCCCAGTGGAACTCTCTGCATGCTCACATGGTCATCCTAACTATTAATATCTTTATCCTTTCTTTGGAAGTGCTGTTCTCTTCAGAATTAACATGATAAATGTGTCATTTGCAAGAAATGCTAGAAGTTGGTTCTGGTGCATATTTATTTTTCCTTTTCATCTTTGACCAGAATTAGGTATTTAATTAAGAACAGTTTAATTATAGTACATATATGGAGGGGTGGTGGAGCCTTTAAAAATGGAATATGAACAGTATCTCACACTTGGAATGTGCCTGTTTTACTAGCATAGTATGTGCTAAAAAAGAGATTTGTACTTGAAAAAGTGGAAAGTGCCTAGTGACTCTTTTGTGTAGAACAATTAGATGGTTCCTTTGTGTTATATATAGGCCACCAGTTGCATGGAGTTCAATTAGATCTTCATGGGTCTTTATGAAGCCAAAAGCCATATTTGTAACTGTTGAGTGGCAAGGAAAAGGATTTTCAGCAATGTCTTCAAGGCAAGTGCAGAAGAAGAAAGTATCCTAAACAACTGAGCTGGTAATCAAATATTCATCACAAAAGAAGGGGCAAGGAAGGAGTTCACTTTGGGTCAGGGATCTAAACTGCACAGATGCAGCTAAGCTTATTACAATAGGGTACTCAACTGTGAGTAACAAACTGGGTTCTGAAACACGTTTAAATTTTTCTTGAAAAATAAAATACACTGCACATTGTGGTCATGCAATCTTCTTAGGCTTAATAGTTTTTTGTGTGTATGAGTAAGGAAAATAAGATTTCCCTCCTTTTACTGCTTTGAAATCCTTTGCCCACCCCCATGCTGAGCCATGAAACACGAGTTTCTAAAATGCATTTTATATAACGGGGAGAAATTCATCAATTCTATGTTTGCAGAACCTGTTTTGGAGAGCTCCAAGGAAGAAATTCCATTAAGAGACCATTAACGGTCTTTATCAGTTATGCCAACAATCGCCTTCCTGTATGACCGATTCCCTTGATCCTCCTGCAAAGAACTACCCTGCCTGAGGCAGAACAGACTGCCTCAATGCCTGTGTCATCCATCTGTGGCAAAAAAGCTCTAGAGTCCACATAAAGCTAGAGACCCTACCAAGTCAGCACAATCAGAGCATATTGCTATCGCCCTGGTCAACTCTCATAGCTACAGTCCAGGTGACTCCAAACTCATCCATCACATTCAGCTGGTGAGGCAGCCATTTGCACGAGTCCTCTGAAAGACCCAGTCATTCATGGCTTTAACTGTGCGATTCAAGCCCTATATGTACTTAGTGCTTTTATCTGAGAAATACCTTGCTTGAAAAATAGTATCCCTTGCAGAGCCAAGGACCAACAGTAGGTGAAGCTGAGTAGAAGAAGCACCAAAGAGATCAACAGCACCAAAAACCAGAAGTTTACAAAGGTCTTTTTCATTCTTTCAGCATGAGCTAAAGACCTGAGATAGAAAAAAAAAAAATAGTGTAATACTCCTTCAGCTTCAGAGGTAGAGGAATTCTTTGTGATTAAACTATGTTATTCATTGTAGTATTAAGCCTGCTTGCTAACAGTTTTGGAAAGGAATGAGAAACCAAAAAGGAAAGAAAAAAAACAACTAAGCCACCTCAGTACTCATAGTTTCTTCCTTGTCTACAAAAATATATGACCATGTCTTTGTGGGCTGGCATTAAATAGAGAAACTACTGTTACACAGAGACGGAGCATCCTTCTACAAGACTTCATAGTACTTATTGGTGTGTTTCCTGATAATGCCCTACAGTAAAGTAGGATTACATTGGGGACAGTAAATACTCTTTATAATTTTGCTGCTGAGGATCACAGTGTTGCACACTCTCTAAGAAAGATTTCTTGTGAAACTGCATGACAATGCAGAGTGACCTTCAAATGACAAAGGCTGTTTTCATAGACAACCTGTAATAATGCATATCCAGAGGAAAAGCATCCTGATGACCACAATTCTTCTGCCATTACTTCACTACAGGTACACTGTTAATTCTGTAAGTTTATATATTCATATCTCAGTACTACCTTGATTGAGGGCTATTGGCCTTCATTGGCTGAATTTAATTGCAGGGGACAACTGGTAATGTTAGTTCTCAATTCATGTTCGGGGCATTCACCTACAACATAATTCTCATTGCCACAGGAAATGGTGCATCATGTTGTGTCACTACTTTTGTCATACAGAAAAAAATGTAACTGACTTGTATAGGAGATGGAATTCTAAAAGTAAAACTCTAGATGGGACTTCAGCCAGTGTCTCTCTCTGTTTTCCCATCCAGTGGCACAGTAAAGACAGTGATGAGTTCTCTCAACACATAGAGAGAGGTGGTGGGAAGCCTCTCCCCATCTTTATTCATCAGTATAAACAATGGTTTTCAATAATGTCCCCTTAATTCGGTTGAGAAAACATGCTCTGGTAAACATACAAAGAGCACGGTGCATGTACCTCTTATGTGATAAGGCCTTCAGCTTCCTTTCTCCATTGTAAACATGTTTTGGCCATCAGGAGCTAAGGATTTGCAGGACAGAGAGAGGCAAGCACTCCATGCACTGCTGTTGGACTCCTTAGACTGCGAGCATCCAGTAAGCAGAACCTTGCCCCTGCCTCTCACACAGGTGCCGGCTTCTTCTTGGAATGACAGATACACAGAGTTTACTCTGGTCCTTCTAGGCTTGTACTACTTAGATAAATCCCTATTCTTTGCCTTTTCAAACAGTGAACCCAACATAATTATGTAGCTAATATCTAAACATCTAGCAGTTTTGTAAATTGTTGTGCTTAGAAGAGATCTACCATGTTCTGTGTTTATAATTTGTCTTCTCTTTGTTGCATCTAACCCTAGGTTTAGAACCTTTCAAGGTAAGGATTCGTTAGATGTTTGTTATGCTTCACAACTTTATTGGCTAGCAGCACTGTATAGTCATATTCCTTCAGGGCTTTATATTTGGAAACATCATTTTGTGTAGAAATCAATCTAAGACAGTTATTTTGAGTTTACTTTTCTTGAGGATATGTATTTCAGAATTAATTTGTCTCTTTCAGATTTCAGTGATCTTTTGAATTAAATTCTAATTTGCTAATTCAGCAGATAGTAGAGATTTCTAAGGGTCCCAGAACTCCAGTTATACCAGCTTGGATGCTAGAATTTTTTCTAATGCTCTCTTCTCTGTTGAAAGCATTGTATTGTCTCAGTCATCACTTCAAAATACGACAGTGAAAATGTTTATAATACTTTTTCTGATATTGAAATCTTTCAAGAATTTCAATTAGGAATATTTGACAGCTGTCTCCTGCTATTTTTTATTTCCAGGGGATAGAACGATTAATTAAGGCAAAAGACTTAACTACGGAACAGCAGTAAAATGAAGTGTATGTTACTTTCTTAAGCCTCAGAGCCCAGTATGCCTTTCCTAATGAATCCATTTGTCTTAAGAGAATTGAGAACAGAGTTCTGAAAAAGAGCAGCAACAACACTAGGCCCATAGAGGATGTATGGAGTGTTTTGGAAGAGTAATTTCAGTGCAGTATCACATCATTAAACCCAGCAGAATGGTGAGGGAAAGAGTTGCTACAATCCATAGGCTGGACTGAGGTCACTGACTAATCTGACTTTATGACTACAAAAGATCCTAGACTGATGAGAAAGTGTCCTCTGATAGAGGTCAGCATTCCTCAGCCAAAACGGGTCTTTCAGGCTGGTGGAGGAAAAATGTGTTAGGACATATCACACAATAGCATGTGACCGTCAGCACTCTGAAACCTTTTGTGGGTTATAAAATGATTAACTGACCATTCAAATTCTAGAAATGTTGCGTTTGTAGCAGCTCCTCAGAGAGGAGGCAGCAGAGTGTGAAACCTGAATTCAAGCAGCAGGGAAGGTTTAAAGTATAATTAAAACCAGAAATAACTTGCAGCTGCTAGAAATGAAATTCAAGGTTGGTAATGCAGTAATATATGTATTTAAGTAGACATGTTTGCGTGCACGTGTGTGTAATGACAATGGCACAGTTTTCAAACAACAACAACAACAAAAAACCTGTTGCCAAGAAGTGTTCGCCAGATATGATAAATTTCCAGAGTGAGCAATATTAAATATTCTCTAAGGACTTCTGGTCATAAATATTTCTAAAGAGTATGCACTTAGCTCATGCCAGTCAACACTACAAAGAAACACTACAACTAAGTTAGCAAAGCAGAGAACTCTTACTTACTGACTAAGTCCTGGTGATTCTTTTATCTGAGGTTCCAGTTCTGCAACTTATATGGTAATAGTCTTTATAGTTTTAGAATGTGTGCATCCTGTTATTATATTTTTATATTGAAGATTAAATATTTTATAGTGTATTTGCCTATTGAGGAAATTCTTTTACCTTGGGGAAAATAAGATCTTACTATGAATTTCCTTTAACTTTATAGGAGGCTGTAATCCTCAGAACCAGGATCTCCCTTGGACATTTCAAAGGACTACACACAAGACCTGCTTTCTTCTCAAGGGACCTAAGATACTGTGCTTTGACTTTTAAGTCGGCCCTAGTACACGGATGTGGACTTCAGGTAGAATGAGCAATGCAAAGAACTTGTTTGGACTTGGGGTCTCCTTGTATTTTTGGGGACTGATGGACCTAACTACAACTGTGCTGTCAGGAAGTGCCAGGCCCCTCACTGAAGGGCCAGAAGACAACCTGTCAGACAAGTTGCATCAGCGAATGAAGAGGAGCTGGGTGTGGAACCAGTTCTTCGTTCTGGAGGAGTACACAGGAACGGATCCTCTCTACGTTGGGAAGGTAAGAGCTGCCCCAGGAGGATGTCTGGTAGTGTATATGCATCTGTGCACATGCAGACCGTGGCAAAACATGGGAAGTTTCTCTAAATGCATTTTTATTCCCTGCTTTCTGGCAGCGAATCTATTCACATTAATTTCACTTCAGCTCCCAAGAGCTTTTCAGCAGTGTCACCTTTAGCCATGAAGAATTTCCTTTTCAAGGTGCTGTCAATATATTTGCCTATTTCAAAGAGATCTGCTGTAACCATCATCAGCTGTAATTGAGGTAGCATTAGAAAGTCTGCAGTGATCTTTCCAGGGACTCCTTCAATGTCAAGACAAAGCAAGGTTGTATTGACTTGGGAGGATTAGGAAGGAAAGGAAGTGTTTGTGATCATGCTTCTGTCTGTGATCAAGTCAGCTGGAAGATGAAATTCACAATCAAATGAAATAGACAGTAGCTCTTGAAAACTGACATTTCAGTTTTTGTTTCCTGCAAATCTCTGAGGTCAGAGTATTTTCTTTCTTACCACAGCTTGACCCCAGGTTAATTATGTGGACTAGAGAGAAGTAGAAGGATAGAGGGACAGCTTATTAAATACAACAGTACTATTTTCAGATCCCTTACACACTGAGAATATATACATCAGTACAAACACCTGTAAAATTGACTGCTATGCTCACCCTGTCTACCTGGCAGCATTTTGAATTCACTTTACCTCCTCAAAGAACATGCTGATGGAAGTCAGACCCATGTCTGCTATCACAATCTACCTCACTATATCCATCCTCCTTAGTCTGCTTTCCCAACATTTGTAAAGACTCTGAACTATTTAAAGTATCGACCTGCTAATCAAAGTATTGACCAGCTATTCAAAGGCCTATGGGCAGCACTAGGTTTGCATTTCATTAAAACCGAGGTGACAAATCTGGGAAAAGCGGGGACGGTTAGGGTAGTGAAGTGTTTCAACAATGCAGATAAGATTTTACATGTCTAGATGATGAGCACGGCCTAAATATAGGTAGATATGACAAATTAAGCGAAGAAGTGATGCCAAAAAGCAATTCCTTCAGATTTCATTGCTTTCCTTCCAAGCTATCCGTCTGTAGAGAAAAAATGAATCACAAATCCAAAGGCACATTTTGGACTTGCATTTATCGTTTTACAAATCCACAGAGTTAAACTGTGCCTTCAGTCATATCAGTATAAATCAAAATGAATGCACTGGCTTCAAAGGACCTCCTTCCAATTTATCCTTGTGTGACTGACAGCAAGATGTGCTCTCCTTCCTTCCTCCCTAGCAGTGTTATTACTAGTGATTGCCATCAAATGAGACAACACTTGTCTTCATTCATCTCTGCGCCTAACTTTTCAGCTCTTGAGGTCTCTATTGATTAATATTTCCATGCAACTTATAACTTTGGAACAATGACCAAACACATTATTTTGCATACTCAGTTTCATCTGAAACGAATCCAGACTTGCACTGTAAGCTGAATTGTAGCTACAAGCAGTACTGGAAGTACTGAACTCCTCTTTGCTTTAGACTTGTGGTTAGGAGCACAAAAACATGGCACATCCAGCAGTGCTCTTGAGCTTGTTCCCACTCAGTTCTACTGAATGGGGATAGCAGCAGTGGCACTTCATGGTCTGTGTCCACTACATAAAGGGCCAAGCTGCCATGAGCGAGCTCTTTTCTACACCATGGTTGGGTCACAATAGGGGCAAGCTAGGGCTAATTAGCTCTGAGGGTTAACAGCACTGACAACCTGCTGGCTAGCTTGTTCCAACAACCTCCTGAGTCTGTTTCATATACACCAGCCATCATGGAATTGTCCTGCCAAAACGGCCTTTGGGATACAAAATCTTATCCTCTCACATCCCTAAACCAAGCTCAGAGCAGTGTGGTGCACGCTTGCAGCAGCTGCTAGGAGGGAAGGGCCTCTCGTCAAACAGCTGAAGGCGCAGACCCTTGGAAGGAGCTACAGCCTACCATGCCTGTGTTCATGCTGCTTGAACCTGAGGGATCCTTAGGAAAGGGGTCAGCAGGGAAGAGGCTGTGGACTGAATTAATTGTTCTGGCAGGACAGAAATTTTTTATCCCAAATCACCCCAGGCAGGCTCAGAAATATCTCGTGCAGAGCTAGGCAGAAACGGAGAAGGACTGTGAGCCCATGGCCTCGGTGCCAGCACCAGCCCTTGAAACTGCCCTGGGTGCCTGCTGGACAAACAGAGCCTCCTCTGACCCCTACCACCCACAGCACCCTGCAACATCCTGCTTGCCAGGCCTTGCTTTCATCTGCCTGCTTTGCACAGAGCCTGTGGCAGATGGAAACAGCGTACAGTGTTGGTCCAGATATATTCTATACTCTAAAGGCATCTCATAAGGGAGGAGCTCCTCTGGTGCTCTTATACAGCTGTTTCTGGCTAGCTATGTGCTGCTGAAGCAACCTCAAAATAGCTTGCGTCAAGCCGTGGGTCCAGGCTTGCCTCATATGATTTTCAAGGCTGCTATAAAAAATGTACTTTTTTATGTACCTGTAAGTCATGGAGCAAAATATCTATTGGGCAGGGAAATGAAAGGGAACTTCCTGAGGTGAAGTCAGTACAATTTTTGCTTTTCTCCAGTGCTCATTATTCTTATATAAAGTGTTTCAGCTTCAGAAGTTTCCATGTCACAGATAAATATGAGGCTTGAGCTTTCTTATAGGTAACTACTGTAAGATAGTAGGACAAACTAGGGAAACTACAGTCACTGCATGTGCTGCAGCAGGTATTTTCTGCATTTGTCTGGCAAACTAAACTGCTTTGGTACTTGAACTGGAGACAGACTTCACTGCTTTGCAGTGTTGCAGCCTCCCTAAAGCCCTATTTCAGAGGAAAGAGGCATTTGAATCACAGCAACTGAATGAGCGAATAAAATGCCTTCTTTCTACAGACTATCACTACGTATTAACAAAGTGCTCTCATGCATCCTCACAAATTCCCCTGCAGGTGTTACCTCCCTGGAAGCAGAGATGGGAGAGCACATCACGGACAGAATCACAGCCCATTCAGTGGGTCTGCGTGAGTCCTTCCCTTAGCTGGCCCTAGAAGCACCACTCTCTTGCATGTGCTCTTTGCCAGAAAATGTGCTGTTTAGGTGCAGGTGCAGCCTCCTTAATCTTTGTACTATCCTTATCAAAAGCAGCTCAGGTTGGCACAGGTAGCAATTTCTTTTATACAGAAGAGAAAGTACATTTGAATTGTTCCTACTTCTGAGCCAGCCACATGCCAGCACAATTTATTGCACCACTCATTAAATAGAGCCAGCTTAAAGCTGGATCACCTTTCCAGTACAGTCACTTCTACATACATTCCACCATCAAGTTTGTCACTGCAATGGTGTGAGCTTCAGTTTCTGTGGGCACCTCATTCTTTCAGATTTATTACAGTCTGCATTTATTAAGTCTTTTTCTTTTTTTTTTTTTTTTGCTATGTCTTCAGGTTATATGAGAAGTTACAAATCTGCTGCTAACATTTCTTATTGCCTAGTCTTAACTGAGACCTTGGTTGAGGCTTTTAACAAATCAGTTAGACAGAGATCCTCTTGTACTCCTAAATTCTTATTAGTGTGCCATGGTTGTTCCTTGTTTTTCTCCCTGTGTGAATACATTTATTCCAAACAGGGCTTTGAACAGAAGGGGTAACTTAATTCATCAGTTTTATTCAATATTTTATTCCAAGTCTTTACAACTTCTCAGAACATCTGCTATTTTAAAACATGCTCTTTTTCCTTTTTTTTTTCTTTATCATTTGTTTTTTCTTTTGCCTTTGCCCTCACTGTGACTTTTTCTTTCCTTTGTCTTTTTTTTTTTTTTTCCCCTATTTAATAATGACTTCTTGATGTTCCAAAACATGTTTTCTTCCATCAGGCCCAACTCTAATTCCCCAGTCAGGTCTAACATCTGTGACTATCTGAGCACTGGCACATACTCACCAATGTGCTTATGCACTAAAACAAATGCCTAAGATGTAGCTTAGTGGTCCTGAATCAATTTGAAAACCTACCTAGGTCGCTCTGAAAGTAATGCCTCCTATTTATTTCCATGCAAACCACAATGGATGCAGAGAGCAAAATAACACTGATAGAGCGAATTCTTAGCTACAAAATATTATTTTTCAGTATAGTCAACCAAGAGCATTTTCACCAGCAATGAACAAACCTGCATGACACGCTTGTAAAAATCTGCACCAGTGTAAGTGACCCACTGTTTAACAGCTGCTATGAGGGCATTGTTGCTGAAACACACCACCCACTGCCTCAGTGTGCTCACATCCACTGTTTGGTCTCCATAAACATTCAGCAAACATCAGTGAATGTCTCTGGGTGCCATTTTTTCCATATGCAGGAATTCAGTGACATACTTTTGCTTCATACGCACTTGCATGTCAGGTGCCATTTGGTCAGACTGCCCCTCTGATGCCATCCATCACACTACAAAAGCATGTAATGGAATATTGGTGGGAAAGTTCAGCCTCTACTGCCATACCACCATCATCTGCCTCTGACTTCATGGGCCAACGTCATAAAATAGGAGGCATTACTTTCAGAGCAACCCTTGTATAACAGAATCCTCCTTCTGGAATTTGTTTTTTAAATGAATCACAAAACGCTGTTTCCTGAAGATGTACCGGTTTGCAATTCTGGCACCTGCATGAGAAATAATACATATGGCAGTCATTTAAATGTAACTGTTTTGCCAATTTTTTCTGGGCTTGTTCTTCCTCCATTTAGCTGATACATCACCTGAGAGCTGCCAGCATTCCTCTGAAGGCCCGATACAGATTTCTCAGATACAGTGGCCACTGCAGAGACCGTGAGCAAACGATGAAATGAAGTATCAATTACCTGACAAGACAGTTGTCACAATCACTTTAGAGCTTAGATGGGTTCCTGCCTTTAAAAATCATTGTCAGGGCAATTGTTAATGGTCAGTGTGCCACCTAAGTACTCTGATAACTGGGTGTTGGTTGGCTGGTTTGCATTGTTTTATCTATTCTTTATTCATTTCCAAATATGATAATCACACTTCAAAACAGCATTCATACCTCAGCTGTTCCTTTAAGTCCCTTTTAATTGTTGCACCTCCTAATACCATCCTGTTGGTTAGGACTGAAACAGTTCCATATGCTCTGGGCACTGGTCAAGACTTTATGCTCTGTTCCTCAAAACCATGGAATTATGAGCATACTGTTAAGCACCCAGACAGCGTGAGTGAAATTAAGTGTTCTGTTTGTCTTTTGATAGTCATTCCAGTATTTCAGAGGAACCAGGTGTTTAACAGAATGGTAGTCCCTGGGATGATTTGTTTCTGTTTCAGATGATAATTTGCACAGCATTACTTTTCCTCTGTTCTGTTGCATTCCCAGCTATCTGTGGCTGTTCAGAACTAATTAGCAGTCATGCAATAAATCCATTTGCTAATTCTCTAGAATCTCTGGGATGCCTCTCATCTATATATCCTACCACAGACACTATGAAACGTTCCTCATTGATTATCTTACCTACGGTTTGACAATAATTCTTTCCTGAAGATGTAATGGTCCAGCTGAATTTTTCTTGCTTTTCACGGGAAAATTTCAGGGGACTTTTTCAGAAGATGTCTGAATGATGGCAGTCACTGAGTGGCTCTCCCATCCTCCTTTCTCCTTGATTGCAAAAAGATTTACTTCATCTGCCTGATATTATGCTACCCCCGCAATATCTTTCTTCTCCATGAGCAAGTATTGTCTATATTTTTGTCGACCTCTCTTTCTCCCAGACCTGGAGGTGAGTCCTTTTCAATGGCTACTGCAGCCAGGCAAAGGATAATTCTTGTGCTGAATGAGATTGGAAAGAGGCACAGGGCCTGTTCCTTCACTGTAAAGTTCAGTAAGACCAAAATGCTCATGTGCTCAGTGTCTTTTGGAAGCCACTTGCCCTGCTCATACTCTAACCAAGTCCTGTTCCTCTCCACAGCTCCACTCCGACATGGACAGAGGAGATGGCTCCATCAAATACATCCTCTCAGGAGAGGGAGCTGGCATCGTGTTTACGATTGATGATACCACAGGAGACATTCATGCCATTCAGAGACTGGACAGAGAAGAAAGGTCACAGTATACCCTGCGAGCACAGGCTCTGGACAGACGAACAGGCCGGCCGATGGAACCGGAGTCTGAGTTCATCATCAAAATCCAAGACATCAATGACAATGAGCCCAAATTCCTGGACGGACCTTATGTGGCCTCTGTTCCAGAAATGTCACCTGTGGGTAAGACAGATTTTATGGTTAGAGACAGTCTCCAAAACATCAGCTCCTTGACTCTTTGGACTCTGTCTTTGCTCCTCAAAAAAGCTGTAGGGCAGGAGATCTTCCTCAGGGTTGCCTGGGTGCTGCAGAAGGAGGAACGTAGGCTTTGCACCACTATCAGATGGGAACCTCTGAAAAAAAAAATGTGAAAGGGAAGTGGAGAGCTGAAGAAAGATGTCATTTGAACATGCTATCTGCAGACAACTAGCAGTAATGTAGTGCTGCTTCTCCCCTGCCCTCAGATGGTAGTTATAGTAATGACCATTAGATATCCATTACCAGCCAGGAAATTATGGCTACAGAAACCAATGCAAGTTCATACTGAGAGCTGAAATGCTGTCCAGGAGCCCTTGAAATTGTATAGACACAATGACAATTTTTAGCAACTTTCCACCTTCTAATCCTGTATGCCTGCACTGAACAGATGAACTGCACTGTTCAGTTGATCCCAAAGATCCAGTACTATTTGCTCTGCACTTCTAGAAAGTGAGATCATGCCAAAGACAGTCATTATTGCAGTGTAGCCAGAGGGCAAATAGCATCCTTCCTATCTACACATCAAGATAAACCATTATCCCATTATCATGTGACAGTTCTAATAGTCACATTAAATACTCTTTTTTACTGGATTTTTTTCTTTCTTTTGGAGACGTGTGTTGCTTTTTGGCTCAGTGGCATCATTTCTGAAATAATACCAAATAAATCACATCCTGAAGTTACAGATATGTTCAACTCCTCATTCTTCAATATAATGTTGGCATAAGGCTGGAAACAAGTACCAATTCAAAAATTCCTTTCAGAAATAAGGTTACTTAATGTTAGCAGGTAGCTTGAATTCATGTTTATTTTCCAGTGTGTATCTAGTAACACTGGATTTGTTTCTAACACAAAACATTATGTAGAAGGCTAAATGCATTCATAAAGGCATTGTCTGACATTTTAAGGAGTCAAAACTCTCATATATTTCAAACAGTTATGTCTCACCTTCTCCTTCTTTTTGATAAATTACATCACCTACATGCCATTATTAGCTTCAGAGGATGCAGACCTTGAAAACTGACTGAAGGAAATGTATATGCATCTGTGCAGAGCCCAAAAGGCACTTTAGCAGGGTGTAATCTGTAGTCCGTACAACGTAAATTGCAGTGCTACATAGAGATTAGCTGAGAGATGCATCCCTTCATGCTCAGAATTTGTGAACAATTTCCATTTCTTTGTCAACACATAGCACCCATGGACCTTCTGCAGCAATCCATGATTTACTCTGTAGATGTTATTTGAACTGATTTCAGATAACATTTTAAAGCAAGAAAGGGGGGAAAGAAACAAGTAGCATGTTACTAATAACTCCCTGAAAACCACCACAAAATACTGTTAGATTAGCAGTTCTGAACCCGTGGTCCATAGAGTTCTTACTCTTTTATATCTTCTTAAAGATGCTTGATGAATTTATGCCTATTAATTCCTTTAGTGCTATTGAAATACAAATATGAGCAATAAATACAAGCACTACCAGAATCAAATGGAGAAATTTGGTGTGGGAAAACTTGTCAGACATTTTGATTAGATTTGAACTGTGTACTTTTCATAGCAGCTCTTTATCCCACATGGTCTTCCTAATTTTTTTTTTTTTTTTTTTTGTCAGGCACCTCTGTTATTCAGGTGACTGCAACAGATGCTGATGACCCAACCTATGGGAACAGCGCAAGAGTTGTGTACAGCATTCTCCAAGGACAGCCATATTTCTCTGTGGACTCTCGGACAGGTATGTTATTTCATTTGGGAATGAGCCAGTGTGAAAAATAAAAGAAAAAAATTGAAGAAGAAAGAAAAGGTACGTCACAACTGTGGACACAGAAACACATTTCCATGGCTTGGAAACTGGACAGTGCAGCACTGTGAGGTTGTTAAAGCAAGAATGTGGTAATGAACTCCAGAAGAAGGACACTGCAGCAATATGTTCGTCTGAGTGGCCACATTCTGCTGTTAAGGAATTGGGCTTGTTTGGTGTTGTAAATATTTTTCTTAGCTTCTATCACTGCATTGATGTCTTCAGCAGGTTTAGTTGGTAACCAGAACTGGAAAGTGCAAGTTGAAGCATGTAGTTATGTGGGGTAGTTTTACCTAAGGGTGTTCTTGTTAATAACCTTAAATTTATCTCCAAGACAATCTCTCTGTCTTGCTTGTTTTCTCTCTCTTTTTCTGTATATATCTAAGGATTATATCCAAAAGAGGAATCTGACAGGTTTTGACAGTTTCTAAAGGGCATCTGTAGTGCTAAGGTCAGAAACTCATAAGACTATAGTCTCTGCTGAGCCCTAGGGGACAAAGCAGAAAAAAAATCACTATGTAATCCACTTCTGAAAGTTAGCAAGTTCTGGTTAGTAGGTGTATTATCCAAAGACAATATGCAAACCAGCTCTACGCTATCTAATTAAAGCAGTAATATTCATTTTGTAATCAGGTTATCAAACATAGAAAAATAAGGGCATAATCATCATTTTCATTAAGTACTGAATGTTTTCTAGGAAAGCAAAGACGTAACATTCTGCCTCAGATCCAGTACTGATTTAACAACTAGAGTGCAACTTAGGCTGCAGAAAAGTCCTTTTAGTCCAAAACCGTGTACTTGATTGCTTTTAGCCCAGAAAAGATCCTCTTTCTCCATTTAGAAATTTCCCAGTCACTTAGATCTGCATCACTGGACATGAGATCCAAAGCAACTTCAACCCATTTAGGGTGCACACACTTGTTGTCCAGACACTTGTCATCCAGAAACTGTTTTTTCCCCATCACAGGTACAGGACTCTAACCAATTTCCCCAGTGCAAACCTGCCGGCAGGATTTGATAACCAACAAAATGTGATTGCCTGTCTCATGTTCTTCAAAAGCAGAGCTAGAGCATAAGCAATCATCCGTTCCTTTGTAGTGATGCCTGATGATTAAAGCACCTAGGAATGTGCTCGCCATTTCAATGCACTCCTCTGCCAGCAGCCCTTGGGTCCCTATCGCTCACCTCCTAACACGGCCTCGCTTAAGAACACTGCTCCTGTCCCTGTTCTGTCATTCACCTCATGTATTTTGCATTAACCTAGATGTAAAGCAATTCAAAGAAAGGCTAAGAGCCTCTGTCCTTTTCCAGAGTACTTTTACAGCCTGTTCATGATCAAATTCCCCCAAAAGGTTAAAGATGTGGATTTAAATCCCGTCAGGTAGTAGGTAAAGGTCCCTGATTCTCCCACATCCTGTGAAACTATTTGGCTGTTATGGAACGGAAGGGACATCACCTTTACTCTTTACTATTTTTTAAAAGCCATGTCCAATTTGCTAAAAGCAATAGTGCCAACACCTGATTTTGGAGAATCTGAGGATCTGAGTCCTTCCCATAGCCATAGAGAAGGTTTAAGGTTCATCACCATCCTCAGCATTCTTTGGCCAACCAATTGCGTGCAGCAGCAGGAGGAGGTAGGTGCAAGGCCACTCCTCCAAACATTGCACAGTGAGGCTGTGTATCCAGGTGTAGGGGCCCTGTAGAAACCTGTGTTTTCCTTTTTTGTAAAAACCACGCCAATTATGTGCTGGGCTTTCCCAGAAAAGCCAAACCTTTTGGAGGAAGGGGGACTTGGGAACTGGGAGCAGACGGTATGTGGGAATCTGAATGACTGTCAGGGTTGGCGTGCTGGACCACAGGCCACAAGTGCAGGTGCTGATTCCTTCTTCAGATATAACTCACTCTCTCTCAATGACAAGACAGGAGGACGAATTCTCAACAAAATTTTGCTTATAGAGAAAATACATTCCAAAATGCTATGCATTTTCATCTTGTTTCTATTACTGAGGAGTTGAGGAGTTGCACAACTTTGCAGGATGAGACTCTTAAGGACTCCAGGCAGCAAAATTGAAATAGTGCACTGTGAATTGCCCGGTTCTGGTCGCTATTTCTTTCCTTTTACATCCAGTGATAATTGCCAATGCAATATCTTTTTACTGCTTTTTTATTAAACCCATACGTTGCTCGCCTGCTTAAAATAAAGACTAAAGGAGATCACTCCAGCTGGCAGTGCCCTGATGCATGCACCCTGCACGCTGCTCCATGCAGACAGGGTGGGTGCCTGGGGCTGAGGGGGCCGTGTGGAGGGACACCCTGAATGTGTTCCAGAGTGCAGCCATGGCTTTGGGTGCCGCAGTGCCCGGCAGCACGTCCTGCCCCAGCCGGCTGCTGGCAGCCTCCATAAGAGAAGTGCTGCTGCCACCTCACGTCCTCTCGCAGTAGTGTCACCCGAGGAAGGGGACGGCCAACCTCCACCCCCCCCCCCCCAACCCCCGCCTTCCCATAGAATTAAGGACATTTCAGTAGGAAAAGACCTTCAAGGTGAAACTCTAGTTGCCCCCGGCATAGGTGTCTGTTGGACTTCAGTCAGCTTGTCCCAAGGACTGCGTGCAGGAGGACACTCTGGAAACCTCTGTATCTTTTCTCTGATCCCATTACTTCTACCTTTTATGCAGAGTTTTTTTAGCCTGAGCACAGCCATAATTCAGCGTAGCGCGCTGTGTTCCCACAGTCTTTCTCCAGCTGCCGTGGAAGGCAGCCCTTTAATTTTGAATGGACAGCCTGCCCCACATCTGATGCGTTTTAACCGGGCTCCTTTAAAATTCATGCCTTCTGTTGACCTAGATTTAATTTGGGTGAGTTTTACTGTGCCAACAAAGGTGAGAATGAGTGCAGAGTCTTGTCTGATGCTTTGTGTAGGGAGCACACTGCAGAAGCAGGACCACCCTGCCTCGTTTGTGCACTAACTGCTGTCTCCTTTGTTCCCCAAACCACTTCCCCTTTCAATCTCACAGGCTTAATTAGGACAGCTCTGATGAACATGGACAGAGAAGCAAAAGAGTATTACGAAGTGATTGTCCAGGCCAAGGATATGGGCGGACAGCTGGGAGGATTAGCTGGAACAACCACAGTCAACATCACGCTCTCTGATGTCAATGACAACCCACCCAGATTTCCACAGAGTGAGTATCCACCCTGTCAAGATGGCAAAAAGGGCAGCGCTGCATGACTGCTGTCTGGTCCCATTTCAGCTCTTTGTAAACTGGTGTGGCAATAGCAAGAGATGAGCGTGATTTTGGATCAAAGGAGGAACTTTCCTTCAGAAAATACCAAAACGAAGCCTCCAATGGTTTCTGTCTGCCAAAATCATCAAAAGCAACCTGTTTTTCACAGGGTAGAAAATTAATTTACAGGACAACATTTAAAAAAAGAGAGAATGAGAGCTTTTGTATTCCAAGGCTGCTCATGGCCGTTGCCTTTGGCTGCTAATAGCAGCCCTGGTTCTCTCCTTGTCCTATCTCCAAAAGGCTGTCTGTCAGATCAGGGCCATGTGGCAGTGCTGGAATTTGGAAGATAATGCATTCAACACTGCAGCCAGGCCACTGCAGGGAGCGTCTGGTCACTGAGCTGTGGGCGTCACACAGGCTGTCCCACAGGCTGTTCTCTGGTAAAGGTTCCCCTAAACCTCAGCAGTATACAGCTAAACGATAAGAAATGCAACAGCAACAGTTAATGGAATGTGAAAACAGACACCTCCACTCTTAGCAGAAACATCGCTTCGTCTTTACAAAGTCTTAAAGCAACATTTGCAGTTTTTTGCTCTTTTGTGTGTGTGTGTTAATTATTTTAGGCCAAATTTACCTATTATATTGCATTTAAAAATCAGGAAAAAAAATCAGATTTGTTTGTAGTAAATGTCCCAAAGGACCGATGATAAATTTCTATTTTTTTAAAAAAGTCAATTTTCTGGTGGCATAGATCAGTTCTCAAGCTATTTTAGTCTTGCCGTTTTTCTTATCTGGATGAGGAACAAAAGCTCCTGCAGTTCTTTTTGTTGCTCTGCTTCTCCTCCATCTGTTTCTGCATGTGGCATTGATATATCAAAACACTCCACAAAGACCAGCAAGAAGCATCAACTCCTACTTTCCTTCTCCTTTGAGAACAACTTACTGAACACATCATCGCCAATCCTGTTTGGAAAATGGCATGAATTACAACTTTGATATCAAAGCCTAGGTTAAGGAAAATGAGAACAAATCAAACCCTACCCTTAGTGTTAATCTGCCTTGTAAAGCACAATAATTGGGCAGAGAAAGTGCAGCGAGGACATGAAGTTGGATGGCAGAACTGTATTTTAGAGAAAGCATTTATATTTTTAAAACGTGTAGTTTTAAAAGCATACTTTTAAAATTGAAGTTCTTTCTTTTGCTGCTAAGCAAATTAGTGATGTGCTAAATGTGCTCAAGGCCAGGTTTGTAGGGAGAGGCAGTACATTTGAATAGAGTAACAGTTAAATTTGGGAGAAAGAACAGGCAAGCTTCTGAGCTCTCAAAGCACTGCCGAGGGCTGAAAAAGTTTGTGCAGACTTGGGGAAGGATTCGTGGTGCTCAGCATTTGTGTGTTTATTCCAGTTGTATGTCTTTCCCACTAACTGTGTTTCGTATCCTGCTATAGATAATAGCTGCACCACCGCCTGTGCTAATTGCTCAATTTTTCCATCTGAAGTTCCTGTTTTTGCTTTTATTGCTATCTTGAACAGAACCCTTTGAGCAAACCTGTTGGTAAGACAAACACCTGCACCAAACATTCCCTGGCAACTCAGTCTGGCTGTGGTCTGTTAAAGGCGATCACACTGTGCTGTGTCCACTCTGGGGAGGGTCATAGAGATTCCTCAGACTAGGGGTATTATGGCCCATCTCGAGCCACCTTTTGAATTACTGTGCAGTTTCTGGTTCCTTTTCACAGCTTGTTGTTCTGTTTTTTCCCTGCTTCTTGTGGCAGAGCACTACCAGATGAGTGTGCTGGAGTCTGCTCCTGTCAGCTCCACCGTGGGCCGCGTGGTTGCTAAAGACCTGGACGAAGGCATTAATGCAGAGATGAAGTACAGCCTCGTGGATGGAGATGGACTGGATGTCTTTGATATTAATACCGATCCTAATTACCAAGTTGGCATCATAACTGTGAGAAAGGTAGTAAAGTTTCCTTTTTATAGTAATTTATAGCTAGTGGTCCTGGTTACACTTTATGTGTGCAGTATTCCCCTATGCGTGTAGTTACTTGGCTCCCGTTGCATGGCAGTAGCCCCTTTCCTGCTATAAAACAGCATTTTTTTAACATTCATTGCTAAAATATGAAAGCAGA
Organism: Phasianus colchicus; assembly: GCF_987193195.1. Taxonomy (NCBI): domain Eukaryota; kingdom Metazoa; phylum Chordata; class Aves; order Galliformes; family Phasianidae; genus Phasianus; species Phasianus colchicus. The sequence goes on along the minus strand of NC_143438.1, from coordinate 15,908,709 downwards.
TCACATTCCTAGGAGCAGCCTTTAAAAAGCAGGGACAGCGCTAGCATAAACATGTCTTTTCCCACCAAAGGAATATTCAGATTCACTATTTATCTATTTAAATATTCTCTGTAGCTTAATTATCCTACAATGCAAGAAATTAGATCAATATTTGCATTTGAACTATACACATTTTTCACTCCGGTGTCCCACAAACAATAATAAAGCATGCCTTAGAATTATTTATAAACCAATAAAACCAAGGCAGTGGTTTTTTTTTAATTGCTGCTTGAAGATCCATAAATGCTAATTAGGCTGGAAGAAGCTGTCTCTAAAATGGCAGCTGTGAAGCTGCTAGTGCTCGGTACCGCAGGCTATAGAGAACGGAGTAGACCTTTCTGCTTAGACTCCCTGCTATAGGATATTTATTCTACAGTCTTACATAAGTGCAAGAAGTACTTCTAGGTTACGAAATTGTAACCATATTTCTGAGTAAGTGTATGTCTGGTGTACTAATAAGGGAATATATACTCCCTTTAAATGGCCTGGGACAAAAATGTATGCTAAAATGGAAGTACACCTGGGATTGATTTGACCCTGCAAGTCTCTGTGCCCTACAGCAAAGCATTTAAGCATGTATTTATGGTCACTTCTCTCCAACTCTTGTTCATGTGCACTAAGCCCTAAAGTTAAGTGTGTGTTTAAATGTTTTGCTAGAACAAAACAAATGTTGAATAAAAACCCTACTGGAATTTTTCACTTATGTATTGATGACATAAAGTAGTTTATGTGGAGTACATATGTCAATTAGTGTGAGTGACATCGGTTATCCTAAATACAGCTTTACTAGGTGTTAATTTGTACCAGAAGCAGTTATAAAAAGTTTATGACATCAGTCATACTGGATATGTACTGACATCACACTGCTCAATCCATCCACTGTATATAAATGTCTTTAGAATGTGATCTATACCTGCCACTGCTTGAAATCTTGCAATCATCGATAGCCAAACATTGGAAAGTTTCCTTTGGAGCTATGCAACCAAAACCAAAAATTGTCATGCAGTTGGTATTGTTAGAAAATAATATCACAGTAAGGGGAAAAAGGGAAAGAGAATTTCTAAAACCAGAATGAATTCTTTGAAAAAAAGGCCTCTCTTCTCTCAGCTGTGTCCTCGGCAGGAGGCAGCCTGCGTGCCCTCCTTACACAGCCATGCATCCAAAGCAGAAGGTACATGGAAGGCTCAGAAGTCTAAGCCATGGCAGTCAAGGAGGCCAAAGCAAACTGAGGTGGTCTGAGCCCAGAAGTGTGGTGGCCTACCACATGTGTTTAATTTTTCTTTTTTTTTTTTCCTAACTTGAGAACCCTAGGCAAATATTTCCTAACATAGTTGGGTTTTATAGCTTTTAAGTGTTTCTGTGATTTAAGTGCTCTTTTTATAACAGCTTTTTGGTTTATGTGCAGTGTTTCTCACACAATCTTCTTCATGTGAGAATCCAGGAGATAGAATGGCCTCCTTCCTGATATACATTCAAGCAGCTTTGCATTGTACACTCCTTGCCAGATGGACAATAACTATTGCTTGATTGTGTGAATATATTTATTGTTATTCTACGATGCATAAATACGCAATTGGTAGACCATAATGACTCTGTACTAATGGGTAATATATTTGTACATCTAGTAAATCCTTGCTAACAAGTGCTATGTCTGCTGTAGCCACTGATTCACCAAGAGAACTAAGTGCAGCAGGAGTAAGTTTTGGATCATCTGCTTGTACCTCCATTTTCTTGCCCAGCTCCTTGCCCTGTCTAGTCATGTGTCTTCAAAGTGAAAGAGCTGAAAGGAAAAAGCAAAGGTTTTGGATGAGAACAGGAATAGTCTTACTGGAGTCTGAATGAACTGGTAGTTCCACATACAGCACTCCAATTTGTACAAATGCAGCCACACATTTTGAAAGCCATCCACGTAACAAAAATGAGTATGATATCCCACTGGGCAACCCTGAGAATGGGGACATTTCTTCCCTGGTACAAAGTCCATCCTGCTTAGGGTCTGTGTTAAGGAGATCCACTTGTGCTGGCTTTCAGCATTAATACTCCCTGAGATACAGAAATAAAGGGCTGTGATCATTTAATCCCTGTATGATTGCTTGTAACTTCTGCTTGGAAAAATATGGCTGTGTCCTCTGTAAATTGCACTTAATCTGGTGAAAAAGTTCCATGCAGTCATTCTTGTCATGTTTTCTCTTATTGGGATTGGTAAATTGCACATTAAATATGAAATTGTCCATTTAAATCCAAGCAGGTTTTAGAGAAGCTCCATTTAATTCAGGGATCTGTGAAAAGGAGCATAGAGGGAAATTAAAGATTTATTTATAGAAAATTTCAGTGTCAGAATCTATTATTTCCATACCCAGGATCCCCAAGTAAATAACTTTATCTAGAAAGGAAATCAAGTTCACGCAAGTACTAACAGATAAAGCTCATCTCTTCTTATGCATGATCTGGGACCTCCTCATCATGACTGCCACCAGTGCCCATTTCTGAGGAACCAGCTCCTCACATCTTTGCCTCTTTTCAGATGCTCCCAAATTACCTGTTTCTGCCTGTTTTTCTTTTTCATTTCTGTTTTTTTCCCAGAGTAGAATGAAAATGTGAATCACAATATCAGGGTGTTGCAGCCACTCTTGTTTTCATTATAGCAAGAAGAATGAAAGAATGCACATTTTAAAGTGACTGCAGTATGAATACATATTGCAAACTGACTTTTTTCAGTTCAACTGTCAAAAATAATTAAAAACAAGATGCAGGCATTGCCACTGCCAGTACAGCTGTCACTCAGTGCTCTGTTTCCACCTGCAAATATTAATCTTTATTACCCTTGTGAATAAAACTCATTGAAGAGATTTATTATTTACGATAAGAATTAGCTTATATGAGAGGGCATCTTTTTCTTCTGAAGATTAAAATATGGACTAAATCATGTGCTGCAGCTGGCCTAATCATAGATCCGATTTTTCTCCTTAGCCTTTAAGCTTTGAGAGCAAGAAAAGCTACACCTTGAAAGTAGAAGGTGCCAACCCCCACCTGGAGATGCGCTTCCTGAACCTGGGTCCTTTCCGAGACACCACCACTGTTCACATCAGCGTAGAGGATGTGGATGAGCCTCCGGTTTTCGAGCCCAGTTTTTACTTTGTGGAGGTGCCTGAGGATGTGGAGATTGGGGCCACCATACAGATCATTTCTGCCAAGGACCCGGATGTGACCAACAATTCAATCAGGTCTGTCTTTTCTTCTTGTGTCCCCCAGGATTGTTACCTGATGCCTCTGGTTGATGGACTGATTGGTGATGGGGCTGATGCAGGGCAGGTGGGAAGGACTCTTTCTTTCCAGCCTGTGATAGTCATCGGTGAGTTTAATCAAACAAGATCTCATACTACAGAGGCCTGGTTACAACCGGCAAAGCAAAGCAGGAGCTCACCCTTGCTTTTTCTGTGGCACACATAGCTAGCATTGCCATGAACTGGTCAAGGCAAGACCTGACAGAGTAAATTAAAAACAATCTCCAGACCTTTGTGCTTTTGCTGGCACAGTCTGACAACAAAACTGACAGCATTGCTGAGAATCTGCTGTAGGACTGAGGGGAAAGTAATGAGCTCACTTTTCTCTTCCCGTTCTGTTTCAAAACCATTGCTATTTGCAACCTGTCTTTGTCAACAGCTCAAATGCACAGCTACATTTGGAGTAGTCTGAATGCATACTAATGAGCACGCATGAGCCACTGAATTATATAGTGTCTGGTCAAAGCTGCAGAGCTAAATGTACCTATAAGGAGTTATGGAAGGTAAAAGGTGTATTTACAGCCATGGGAGCTGCAGAGCTACAACTCAGAAAGGAGCCATAAGGGCAGCTTTGTATGATAGCAGTACTGTTTTCCATGGTGGCTGCTGAGCCAGCCCAATTTATCAGAGAAGACTGATTTTCTCTGAGGCCAGCCCACTTACTGGTTTTCACTGCCTGCAGAAGCTCCAGGTGCTTGCAAGTTACTAATCCCAGCAGGTCAGCTGCTCCTCTCACCTGAGAAGTGCTTTGGGTGCTGACCCTGAACCTGTGTCAGTTTGGATTCCGAATAGTCTGCACTCAGCTGTACTCAGTACTGGGAAATACTGGTAAGAGTCATAATACTGAGTATTGAGAGTCTTTGAAGAAAGGGAAGTCTATATGAGCAACTCTATGGGCTTCAGCTGAGAGATGCAAGCAGACACAAAGCCTGTTTTTCTTGATGTGTTACTGCTGTAATTAAGTTTTTCATCTCTTCTACTTAATATACCTACTTTTTTCTACCTACATTATAAAGCTATCCTACTTCTCATGACATTGTTTCAAATTACTGAGTAAAACTAAACTGTTATACTGTCTGCAGCACAGCTTCATTACCCTAAACTTTTTTTTCTGCCTGCATCTATTTTGCTGATAGCCGTCTAGCATTATCCGGACACTGCAGCACAAACAGCTTTGTGCTAATCTGCTTTAAATAGTATAAAAATAATTCTGTGGAGTATTGGCAGTGTTCGTTGTTATTTTTAATGAGTTTTCTCTTAGTTTTCTTGAGAGCTTTCCAGTGACTACCTGTGATGGAAAAGCACTCTAGAAAGCATAGAAGGCATGGCCAAGGATATTTAAAAACAAGTTCCACATTTTAGAGATTCCTCTGTAACTTTTTTCTGTCCCACCTTTCTTCTTTCTTTACTTCCTATCTTCCTCCCTTCCCACCACTTTCCTTTCTTTCTTCCTCCACACCTTGTACATACAAATGTGAAAGACTGAGATAGAGAAAAAAATAAGAATAAATACTATTTGAATACCACTTGTAATGCTAACTAAAATGCAAATGTCAAGTATTGCTTCTCCTACTGCTTGCCTCTAATGTGGTTTCTTCCATCCACACCAACTCTGTGCTGTATCAGTCTGGCTATGTTTTGGGCTTGCTCCAATTTCACTTTGCACAGGGTAAAACAAACTAAGAGAATCCCAGATACCTGTCTCGTTACATAAGACAGAATATATCTGAAATTAGAATTGAGACCTGACATGTCCTTTGGCCTTTTTCTCAATTACAGGAGTCGGGTCATATCTCAGCAGGGCTCTGGACCCCCATACTGTGAACTTCCAATTGCTATAAGTACACCATCGTTGTCTGAGAAGTACACTGATTGTTGTCAGGGGATTTAGGAAGACTACCTCCAGAGTACAATAGAAATGAGTGTGTAGGAGCAGGCCTTATTAACAGGACAACATACATTCAGAATCCAGGCTAGGACTCCACCTGTGTTTCTTGACACCAGTGATTAATACTGCACCACTGATCTCAAGGCCGTATTCAATTTCATATACTCATTGGCCTTAAACTGTCAGAGGGAAATTCTTTTTATAGACTCATGCAAAAATAATTATTATAGCAAAATATAGCAGCCCTCGTACATATTTCCCAAATAAATCAAATTCCTCAGAAATTTCTTTATTTAAGAAAAGGTAGAAAGAATTGGGAGTGAAAGGGAAGGAAGCCTGCCTTTCCACCCTATTTCATTTTTCTGAAACAGCATAACCTAACAGTACTTTATATCCCAGCTTAATGCATCACTATATAAAGATTGGGCTGGCATTCTCGTTCCAGTGAATGCACTTATGCTGAAAGGAGAAAATTCAGACAGCAAGCCCTGCTCAGCATCTGTTATGACTAATGCTTTCAATTCCCATCAACTTTGAAGAAAGAACCAAGAGAGAAGAAGTCCGGGCTCTGTTCAAGTCTGTGGCATTTGCATAAGCACACGGGCAGCTTTTGCCAGAGGATCTCTTGCCATGTTAACATAATTAGCTAGGAAGGCAACTGGTACAAACTGTTGGTAAGAGTATTTGAAGCACATAATTGAGTATGTTACACACCCTGCAAACGTGCCTTTGCCACCAGTCTTGTCATCTGCTGAAGGAAAACTCGATGACTGATGGGAAAATCCTGACATCCCCCCTTGCAAAGACATGGCTCTGTCAGTAGGGCAGTTCAGGGTTCAAATGCAGTTAATTCCACTGGAAGGAAGCGAGAATGTAAAAGCGAGATCAAGGGAGTGGTTCCTCCTCCTCAGCCCAAGTGCCTAGTGAAGGAGTTGGTATGAAGTCATTTTCAAACAGTCTGAATTGTGCCCAAGGGAAAGGTATAATTATTTTGCTTAGAAAAAGAGCTTGCACTCCTCACTGACAGATTTTCTCTGTAAAGCAGATGTTCCTATACTGAGCTGTGTCTTGCTTTGAGGCTGCTTCCTCTAAATCTTCCTGTCCTCCATCTCCATCCCAGCAGTACTCGTTGTTACGTGCCATTAGCCATGCAAACTACTCATTTTTCATGTGTCTTGCTCTGTACCTATACTGGAGCACACAGCTGAGTTGTGGATTTGCTATATAGGATTCCCAGTATATAAGGCCTCAAGGTCCCTTATAGCCCCATTTTAGATATTGAAAGGCTGCTGTCAGGTCTCACAGGAGTTACAAAATGCTTTCAATATGTACTCTTGCAGGTACTCGATTGACAGGAGCAGTGATCCGGGGAGGTTCTTCTATGTTGACATCACTTCAGGAGCACTGATGACTGCAAGACCTCTGGACCGGGAGGACGTTTCCTGGCACAACATCACAGTGCTGGCCATGGAGCTGAGTAAGGAGAATGCAGACTGTGCACAGATTATAGAGATGTAATAGACAAAGCAGGCTGAAAGACCAGGATTCAGCAATTTATAGGACCTTATGTATTGAAGGGGAAGTGACATTGAGTTACTTCTCAGATACCAGCAAGCCAGTGCTATATTTTATTAATTTCTTATGCTTCTTTTCACAAGGTGCTGGGAAAACGGGAGGCTGGCAATTAAATGCAGAGTGCATTTTTTTTCTTTTCATTAGTATTCTAGGGATTTATTTAAAACTCTTCCTGAAATATGTCTCTGTGAGAGCTCTGTTTCTCCAGAAGGACTGGGCAGGTGCAAAGGCTGTGCAGCTGCCAGAGCTGCCAGTCCTACCTGCGAGGACCGCATGGTGCAGGGATGGCAGGCAGCAATGATTCTTTACTACTGATTTGCTGCTGGAAATCTGCTCTGGGCCAGTAGCGAGTGAGTGGCACCACCATCTGCTCTCTGCATGGATGATTTGTGGAGAGTGCTGTGGGATCTTCTTGTATGAAAACCCCACAGCAAGTGGAACTTAATAGACTCTCAGGTTTTACAGCGAACTAAAACTCAGCTCAGGATTCACTCCCACCAGATATTTACAAGGCTGTGTGGAACAAGGAGATGCTGGTCATTTCATAGCAACACAATGAAAAATGGTACTCAGTTTGGAATACTCACAAATGTGAGCTTCATAAAGGAGCTTACGATATATGAGCAAATAAGATTCACCCAGTCTTCACTTGAAATCTCTTTGTTCCACACAGCTTTTGGTCAGGATTTCAGTTCATTGGCAGAGGAGCAGCAGTCTTCCAGAAGCTTGCTGCCAAAAGCTGAGCCATTCCTCATCTCTGAAGAAGCTTCTGTTACATCCAGGCTGCACCAGGGATTTGAGGCAGTTTGAAAGGAAACAAATTGTGAGAAGCTGTCCCAAAACCAACCAATCAACTTAAAGTTAGCAGGGAGAATATTTCACAGGAGTCAGGGGGAAATCTGCCACACGTTTGCATGCTGGAACAGCCTACAAAGCTTTCCTGTTGCATTTTTAGTAGCGAGAGCGGCTGGTGACATGATGGGATCTCACCCCATCTGTCTCAATGCTAGCTTTATTTTCAGCCACTGATGGTCATCACAGTTCCATGTAGATGCACACTGCCTTGGAAGTCCTTAGAAGCTGCCCCTGTAGCCGCACCACAAAGCGAGAGCAGTCCGATGATGTCTTTCTTCCTTTGACTCACCCTCCCTGCCTCCTCTGCTGGTTTTGCACTGTATACATGTGCAGCACAATATTTTAACTTAGCTTCAGAAATGCCACAGCTGTGCACTCCTGAAGCTTCTTGTTTCAGAAGTCAGGTGAATGTTATTGAGTATAAATGCAGGCGCTCATGTGGCAGGTGTGTGAGCGAGATATGTATGGGTATGTGGAAAGCCGAAGGTTGAAATTATATATCAGAAAGAAACAGTATAGTATAAGAGTATTATCTCATTGACACAATGTAACACACGTTATGGATTTGGCCCATTGAACTTGCAAGAAAATTCCAGAGTGTAAGGAAATTATTGTTTATACGAACACATCATTTTATGCTATAAAATGAGATATATTTGGAGATCTATGCATGACAGTTTATGGCTCAGACAAGCTTAGTTTTAAAGAAATTTCTAGATTTTTGCTCCCTTTCTTATCTCCTAATCATGATTTTCTTTTTCTCTTTCCTCTTAGAGTTTCATTTTATCTTTTAATGAGGGGAAAAAGTTGTTCTGGGGCAGAAAAAGACAGTAAAATAAAATGTACTCTGTGGCTACCGAGTTTGGAAACTGTGAAGAGATGTGAAATGATGTCTGAATATACTGGGCAAAAGAGCTAATGAACCAGTGGACAGAAATATCACAAATGATGTCATCCAGAATGTGAAATTTTCATTGCAATTTTAAGCCTCAGTGAAATCTTTTCTGTACCATTTCATGTGTTATTGCATTTTAACCCCCTGTACAAAGTAGCAAAAAAAAACTTGACACAATATTTTTGTGTTCAAGGAATATAAATTCTGAGCAGAAAGATACCTGAAATGCAGAAGTACTGTTTCCAACAAGCTCCAAATAAAAAGCCTGTCCTTAAAAACAGCCTCAGCATAACTCACGCTACTGGTATGGAGGCTCAACAAGCAGCATTTCCCAGCCAAAGCTGTGACTGCAGGGCACTGTCTAAAACTTTACTATAGAAATATTCCTCTTTGACTGAACCGAGTTGAAGCCTTTTGTATCCAAAAGAATTTGAAAATGATGTGACCAGATGGAAAGCCAGGATAGATAGAGTAGCATTTGCAGCTTCGTTCTGTGTCATACAATAAGCAAGTGACTGCAGTCTCTGATGGAAAAAAAGTAATTTAATGGGAATCAGTAGTAAAAAGGCTACTGTAGCTCATCAGCAGAGTGGGGAGCTAGCCCTTTCCTTTGCCATGTTTTGCCTTTCCTCACATTGTCCCCCCTCCTTCCAGACAACCCCTCCCAGGTTGGCAGTGTCTCTGTCATGGTGAAAGTCCTGGATGTGAACGACAACGCGCCAGAGTTTGCAAGGTTCTACGAAGCTTTTGTTTGTGAAAATGCCAAAGCAGGACAGGTGAGAAATGCTGGGGATGGCGGGGACTGTCAGGGGGCAAGGGTGTGAGAAAGCCCATCAAACAGGATGGGAATAAAAAACAGGGCTAGCCCAACCAAACATTGCACCTCTCGTGAGCGGTTGCCTGTGCTGCTTTCTAAGGGCAAGCACATCACAATGATGTGTGCATCATGTAGAGCACCCTTTTCTCTCCAATAGTAGTTTCCAAACTCACTGCACAGTACATTTCACTGCTGAAATAAAGCCTGCCCTTGGGCAGGTGCCAGCAGGCAAGCAGCCAGTGTGTCCTGTAGCAGCAATAAAGAGAGGACAAGCGTTATAAGAAATGCCACGGAGTCAGCTCAGCCTGTGTATGACCAGCAAGGCTTACTTGTAAAAGACCCTATTTATAAGAGCCTTAATCACCTCGACTTATGGGAGCTGGACACAATACGCTACATCAGCTTCAAAGGGTGGCAAACTGAGTCCATTCTGCTGTGAACTGGAGATTACAGAGTATCGTAGTTAAAACAGGACTCCCAGTTCTGCACACTGTGAACCCACATCTCCAAGCAAGCAATAATACCTCTTTGCATCAACCCCTTCCAAAGCCCCTTGAACATGGTCTGCCTGTATCACTTGTGGACAGGAGCTCACCCTCGCTGATAGCACTGCAATTTCTACTGCTGATTGCTGGTGGGATGCAACCTGCTGTTTCACTGCCACAGTGGGGGCCTGTGTCTCCAAATGCATGGCTAATAAGCATAGTATAAGCACACAGATGCACAACTGATTATTTATGAAGAAAAAATTACGGTAGCAATATCACTGTTCATTCAGTTGGGCTCCTCCCAGCTTGCTGTGAAACAGAATGAAATAGTTATTCACTGCTGGGGCAACCTGCTCACTAAAAATCATATACAGGATAATTTCATCCTACTAACTTAATAAAGAACATAAGGAATAAAAATCATTGCCCAGACATTTTGCTGGTTTTGAAAGGAGTGTCAGGTTTTGGATATTAGGGAAACTTCTTTTCTGGAAGAGGAATAAGACACTGGCACAGGCTGCCCAGGGAGATGGTGGAGTCTTTGCCCTGGAGGTGCTCAAGAAACATGTAGATGCATCAGTGAGGAACACAGCACGGTGGGGATGGGTTAGCAGTTGGATTAGATGACCTTAGTGGTCTTTTCCAACCTTAATAGTTCTATGATTCTAAACCTCTGTAAGTGAGTTGACAAACCTCTTGGATTTATTATTGTCTTAGTTTCTTTCCTTTGTTTTATTTGTTGCTCATACAAAGCATCTGTGTGGTTGCATTTTCTCTTTGTTTTCCACTGGTTTTTCGGAAGAGCTTAATGATAAAAGGAACCAACCTCAAGTCTTTTTCTACCTGCAAAACGAAGCTGAAAATATGTTTGGGCTTTCTTACAAGCTCTCTAAAGCATGGTGTATTTTCTGAACACCCTGGGTTCTCAAAAGAAAAGGTATGACAAAAGATAGACACATGGGGGAAAAGTTTTATCTGAACCAAATTATCTCCTCCTTCGTTTAAAAGTGATTTGCAGAGTGATAGCAAAATAAAATGAAACCTGCAAGGCAGTTTTATCCCAGGTTGCTTATATTTACATACATAAATATAAATAATGTTTATTGTTTATTTGTTTACATGAGGCATATATAGCTTCTCACCTGCTTCTGCTTGTTCTTGTATTGTGCAGCTGATCCAGACAGTGAGCGCCATTGACCGGGATGACCCACAGGAGGGTCAGCACTTCTACTACAGCCTGGCTCCAGAGGCAGCCAACAACCCCAACTTTACTCTGAGGGACAATCAAGGTAATCAGAGCAGACGTGGACAGTTAGCTACTCTAATTTCTAATGTCCAAGTTGGGCTCGAGAGTCTGCAACTTACAGTGTGTGATAAGACTGCCGTTTCAAATAATACCAAGTGACACCTGCTCCTTAAAGGCAATGATAAAATGACATCTTTCTTAATACATTTGAAGGTTATATGATATTTTCTTCTCTATAAGTAGTCTCTAGCAATAGGCCCCCTTTTCTTCTTTGAGGAAATGTGTCAGTGTTTTGTGCAAATTCAGGTCTTGTGGTCAGGCTGCAGGCATCTTGGATTACTAGGGTGGAAATCGTATTCATTGAAAAGGAGATGCTTAAAGGTAGGCTAGAAACTGGAATGAGGATACAAATCTGAAGGGAATTATGTTGCTCTTTTTTGTACTCTTCTTATTTTCTTCCAGGCACTGAAATGGAAGTTTCTCATATTGTTTCCATCTTTTTCCTCAAGCACTTTTTTTCTTCCTCTATGCATATTCTCATTTACTGCCTAGGAAAGGCAGGGAGGTGGGGAGAGATGCCAGGCCTTAGGGAGTAATTTGAAATACAGCTAAATGTCTATGTAAAATGTTTCAGCAGAAACTGAAATACCAGTGGGGAGACTCGTGGCAAAGGGCTGGCATTTGTGTATCCTCACCAGTGAAATTCACTTCTTTTAGGGAAGTTTTGGTGGTTTTGGAGCCTGAAGGAAAACTCTGTTGTGAGCATGCATTCACATGTCTCTAACTGATAGCGGATCTTTGTGGGCAAACGAGGGTGCAGAAGTGAAGTCCACAGCTGCCTTCCGCAAAAAAAAAAGAGAGATGACCTTGAATAACCCAGTGCAGAGCACCAAAAGTTGATGTGGTGTCAGTAGGAGAGTGCAAAGAACCACAAACCAGCAAGGAATGCTATTAGAAATGGGGATAGAGGCACCTGCAGCATCTGTGACCTTTTCTCCAGGCATAGTGCTGATCCTACTCCCACATGAGCACACATGCCTACTTGTCACACTTGTTTCCATAAGCCCCCATCTGTGCCTCTTGCAAGCATATGAAAGAGTAACCTAATGGCTAATAAACAATCTTCTTCCATCGCTAACCAAGTATATCTTAAAAGATGCTTCTTGCAGAGGCTGGAGCTCTCCTTCACAGCATGCTAGTGCTTTTACATCCCAGAACCATTTTATCCTTCAGAGTCCCTGAAGTCTCACCACACCACTTCTTGCATTTTTATCTCTCATTCTCTCTTTTCCTTTTTTTTTTTTTTTTACTTTTGAACATATATTGCCAAAATACATTAGAAGATAAAACACGACCATTGCTAAAACATTTGGCAGTCTAGGCTCATTCTATCCTGAAGGCATTGTTCTAAAAAAGGAAACACATAATTCCCACCATCAGATGCATTTTTTCTGTCTAAGGCCATACATGCTGTAATTAATAGTGACAGCAGTGACTGAATGGCTGTGCCTTCTGCTTTTTGTAAAATACCAGTTTTCCAGAGCTACATATCATGAGAAGCACAGGGTACTGTTGGTTACAAATCTGAAATAAAAACGTGAAGTATCATACCACTGACTATTTGAAATATACACATTAAGGGTTAATTTACTGCCTTGGCAATTTGGAGTGCAGTAGTTGTTTCAGTACCAATAATTTATATTTATATTTTCATCCAGGGACCACTAAGTACTTCATAAATTATAAGATTTAGTCACCGAAGGCAAAGATATACTGCATGTCACAGAATGGCAAGACAAGGAATGGAACCTGCCTTGCTCGTTGCAGCCTGTGCATCTAACCATGAGACAGCAATGCTTTCCTGGCTGTGGGAAGACACTGTTCAGATCAGCAGTTGTGCTAATTAGTTGGTTGTGCCATTCAGCAGTAAGAAAAACTGCAAGACGTCAAGCCATCTTCGCAGCAATGAAAACTCGAGTAACAAATAGATCACAGTTCACATTCTGATGAGCTGCTTTACATATTTCTTTGACCCTTCTTATTACAGTCTCTGAGAACTACTTTAGGCTATTCATTCTCCCCCTAGCTTTGGCAGATAGAGAAATCCTATTGTCTCCACTTTGTAGACAGGGATCTGGGGTGAGGAGAAATTAATCTACTTACATGCCTGGTTCCCTTTGAGTCTGGTGAAATCAGAGGGCAATACACATGCAAGTATCAGCAAAGATTAGGGCCTGAATTACTTCTCAAGGACATGTATGAAATATGTGATGAAGCAGGGAACTGAGCTGAGTTCTCCCTTCTCTTTGGTTACTGTTAGAGGGCATCAGTGAGCTGTCTTTGTCCCACTTCTAAATCTGGGTAAGATAGTGCTGGGAAAGAGTTGGTAAAAGAGGCTTGCTGTAAGAATGGGATGAGCAATAAAATAAGCTTACTAAATATCCAGACTAAACTTTGAGCTGGTCTCTTCTTGGCTTTTATCTGCTGCCCTCCATTTGAGGGTAATAGGAATTAATGAAGAGAGTAGTCACTTGGATGGGTGCAGGCATTGGTGTCATACCACCATCAGGACCATCAGTGGAAGTCCCTGGAAGTCCTCTCTCTTGCATTTCAATTAAAATGTCAGGGAGGAGAGGCTCTAAGGCTTGCTCTCCCAAGCAAACCAGTCAGAATGGCCAGAAGGATAGTTCTCACGTTGACACCAATCTCAGGGGTGCAGGGATACATATTGTGCTCTACAATGCCTCTGCTCAGTGTGGTAGCTAACTGATATCATCCAGTCCTCTGCGAGACAGCAATGCTGTACTGGAAGCTGGATGCAAAAGTATTGTGCATTCTTATTGTGCTTTTTAAATTAATTTACTTTTAATATAATAAGGCTATCATGTTCACTCAGGCCTTGTTGTGTCGATGGCTAGGACTTACTTAGCAGATATCAAATTTAGAAGAAAATAGTACATTCCAGTTTCTGCCATGCTGCTTCACATTCTATCACGTCCTTTGCAGTGCAGCAGCACATCAAATAGCACTGGCTTCTGATGAATCACACAACAAGCTCTGGCACCAGCATATTGCCATTGTGGTGTAACAGGTACAGTGATTCCTTAGGGATGACTTATGTAGATGCTAGTACAGAGCAAAACAGAGCAAAAGGGCTGAAACATAATGCTGACAGACACCCAGAGAACCATATGGCCAAGAATATTTAGGATCTATGTGATAGGATCAGCACATCACAGTAAAGTTATATGTATATATATACATATACCCTTCAATATTTGATTACAGAAACTTGTTTTTTAGCCTGAAAAAAAGAATATATATATATATATATGGTTAAAAACTCTTGAGGTCTCTCCTAAGTGATTTTGCACAACTTGAATCACTGCCCGTGATTTCTTCTACAGGCAAAGTATGGCCAGCTCCAGAATAATGAAGCCTTTTTCCTTCACAAAGAGCAGTTTCACATAAAATGAAGGTTTGCTGTCACCTAAGTGAAATTTATGACTTCTGTTACAGGCCAGTTTAAACAGCATGAGTCTTTCACCCAGGAAAGAGAAAGGCAACCAAACCACTGCACTGCTAAGATGCCTGAAGTGCAATATAAATCCAGACATTTTGTCATTTTCTGCCCTTTGGGTTGCTTTTTCTCATGCCACAACAGGCCAAATAATGAAAAGATATGGTATTGATAGCTGGGCAGCATGTACTGGAGGGCACGTAGCCTGAAAAAGGAATGAAAGCACTTGTATGTGTCCCAGGAGAGGGAGGAGTGTGGGGCTCACAGTGGGGAGCCCTTGTTCAGGAGTTGTAGGGCACTGATCTCTGCTGGGTCTTAGGACATGATGCTGAAAATGTGTCTGCATCTGTCACACCTGCTGCACTCATTCAGAGCAGCACAGCCTATTGAAGGATGGTAAAATCAGCAAAAGCTCAAACATCATCCATTTTAAGCAACCTTGGGGATTTCATCCTGCATCTGGTGCTATTTGGTGGTTCTTCTCAAAGCCCCAGCTCTTGGGATCCCATGATTTAAGGAGATGCTACAGTTTTGTAGCAGGCACAGGTGCACTTCAGTGTTTTACACTTTCAGAGCAAAAGCTTGAAATGTCATGGATATATAAGGCGTGAAAGATCCTGAGATTGCTTTTAAAAACAAACTATGGAGCCTGACTCTCAGTACTTGCATACACCAGTATTGCCTGATGTTGAGAGCTTCGCAGCACAAAATATGGAACTTGCAGCATAGTTTAAGTCTGGCAGGGAAGCATAAAGAGTCCATCTTGAATTTGCATACATTCCAAAGCTGGCTGTATATAAAGCTCATAATCTCACTCCTAAAGGCCATCAAATACTTTCTGATATTGCTGATTAACCTGCAAGTCAATCAGTCTCTGCACTGAAGAAAATCACCAAAGATTTTAATTTTAGCAGTGAGTTGACATGGAAATAATTATAGAATCGTAGGGGTGGAAATTAAACAATCAGTTGTTGGTATCATGTTTTTTTTCAGAGTTTACTTGTGATTGCATTACTGGCTGGTTCCAGGCAGCCAGCTCCATTGTGCCAACCCAGCAAGGACCAGCTGATTGACATCCTGCATTTCCAAGCACAGCACATGTATGCTGGAAGCAACCTAAAGATGCAGATAGCCAGACCACAGCCTCTTTTGAACCCAGGGAACAGGCAACAAAACTAAGTAGTAAAAGAAACTGCATGAAGCTCAAATCCCCAAAATCTCACAGCAACACTGTGCATGGTCAGGGTTTGTAGGTCTGCCAAAAGAGAAAAAAGATCCTTTGTTCTCTACCTATCTTTGCTGGCCCAGGATTTGCAAACATGTTTGTAAGATGTGCCAACTTTCCTGCAGGTTCTTTTAGATGCCCCAGTGGGCCAAATCATATTGGAGACATTCAATTCAGCCTTGCTCTTTCCCAAAGTCTCTAAGGCCACAAAGCTTAAAAGCCAGTAAGGCAAAATACACTGACCTCCAAAGAATTTGCCATGGTATTTCTGAGATAATACTTGAGGAGAACAAAGCCCTGAATCCACTCTCCTTCTTACGAGGAAACTCAGTGCACAGTTTTAGGAATTTGAGGGAGAAGGTAGACAGGAATTCTGAAGCCATTGGAAATCCTGACATTAAGTATATATACATAGCCCTGTTCTTTTATGTATATATACACATACACACACACACATATATGGAGGAAAAGTGCCAGATGAAGGAATTTCCCTCAACGTGAAAATTAAAGACAATCTCCTCTTAGGTCACTCTCTTACACCTTTGTTTCTGCAGCATCATTTCAACCCTTTTTGTTTCAAGTTCTAATAAAAATCAGGTGGCAGAAGGTCAAATTAAAGCAGAACAATTTTGACAATTATGACAAAGTACTCTGACTTTTTCTAATGGCAAAAGTGCTGATGAAATTGCACATATTTTTCACTGAAAAAAATGTTTAGTTGCAAAATTTTCAACTCACTGCTCTTTAGGATAACCAGCTGTCATTTTTGTTATCTTTTGTTCCTTTGTTCCCTGTCTTCTTGTTGCCTCAAGCAGATGGCCGTGCCATGTATCAAAAACCATAAAGACAACCTGAACATGTCTGCAAGGGCTATACACCAGCATCTACAAAATGGTGGCAGCTCTTAAGAGCCATGTCTAGAAAAGGTGCTGAGCAAGAACAAACAGGGATAACAAATTTCCTTCAACTATTCATTTCCATCCTGCTTTCTGTGAGCTCTTCTAGCTAAAACTGAAGGCTGGGAGTTTGCTCTGGGCACTTTAAGTCAGAAAGGGTAAAAGCAACTCGTAAGGTGTGCATGCCTTGCAGTTTTTGAGCTGTGGCCTCAGAAGATATTGAAATATGAGAGGCAGAGGCAAAACGCTGATTAGTGACAAACTGTTTCTTAAAAAAGGATAAGGAAAAAAAAAAGAGGGAAGACAAATGGATGTGGGTCTAGGGCTGATTTTTTTTAAACCTCTTTTTCTGATGAATATATTTGTTCTTCTTTTCTCTCCATTTGTTTTCCACCCATAGACAACACGGCGTGGATTTTGACAAGGCGCTCTGGCTTCAGACAGCACGAGCAGAACATCTTTTACCTCCCCATCCTGATCAGCGACAACGGCCGCCCTGTGCTGAGCAGCACAGGCACGCTGACAGTGCACGTGTGCAGCTGTGACGAAGGCGGCATGGTGATGTCCTGCAATGCTGAGGCTTACGTCCTCCCCGTCAGCCTGAGCAGAGGAGCTCTCATTGCAATCCTCGCCTGCATATTTGTCCTGCTAGGTAAAGCTTTGTCTGCTTCTTGGGAGGATGAGCTCTTCTATCCTGGCCAGGGGGTTGCTGATGTACTAAAGATGAAGGATACACATGCACACGCACACACATGCATGTATATACATGTTACATGTTGACACAAACATGTATATAAAGGGCCAAAACATGGAACAGATGTAGTCGGCCCCATATTGCTTCAGACAGGGGTATAGAGATGGGGGAAAAAATACAGCCTGCAAATATTCTGGCAGATCCCCATTGTGCCAGGATGTCTCATATGGCCCTGCTATATGAGAAGAAGTATGTCAAGAGGAAGTAGAAAACTGAGAATCTTCCATGTGTTCTCTTTCCACAAACATATTTCATCTTTTTTGTTTGGTTGTTTGAGTTTTTTTGCCCAGACCTTCTATTTCCTCTGTTAGCCTTTAGTATTAAAAGAACTTCTGTTCCCTTGTTCAATCTCTTGAGTTGTGAGATATTACAACTCAAAACACATTTTCCCTGAAATTTCAGAGGGTCAGTCTGAGGAGCAGTAGAGTAGTAAAAACAAAAAAAAAAAATTTAAGTTCTATCTCTATAAAGAAGTCTAGTTGCCTCAACCCAAACTTTCAGCATTCAAAACCCTTGCTGAGTTCTAGCTGAAGATAGTCAAGAAGTGACAGTACATTTTCTGCAGTGAAGACCACTTGGTGCCTGTATATGCTAAGAATCATCTGCATCTCAGTATTGCTGAGCAACTGCAGTAATTCTACTCAGCCCAAAGCAGCATTTTTCAGATAAACAGAAATGTTTTGGAGCAGATGAAGGAGCTACCTCAGCCATTTTCCATGCAGGGAGACATACCACTATGGTAAGATCACGATGGAAGATGCACCATTCCCCCACTTATGTCACATGCAGCACGCAGACCAAGAAGCTTTCCTAAAGCAGGCTGCAAATCCACCTACAAAACAGAAAGAAAAGAAAAAAACCCATCTTTGTGAAGCCGTGTGCTGCTGCAGATAAGTAGTTACCGATACTTGATCTGGCTACCTTTAAAGTATCTCAGGTACCACACTGCAAACATTACTGGCTGGATTTGTCCCAAGCGTTGTCCCTAGTCTTGTGACCAAGAGTTAAGACCTAAGGTAAGCTAAGAGACAGGTTAGCAGGACCTCGAGACACCGATCTCAGGCAGATATCTGCATCCCTCCACCTGCAAACATCACAGCTCTTTATATCCGAGGGGCTGCCTCGGGCATAAAGACTTTGCAAGATCTGCCCTGTTACTGATGGCCCCATGTTTCGGTTGCCTCCCACAGTGCTGGTGCTCCTCATCCTCTCCATGCGGCGCCAGCGGAAGCAGCCATACATCATAGACGAGGAGGAGAACATCCATGAGAACATCGTCAGGTACGATGATGAAGGCGGCGGGGAGGAGGACACTGAGGCCTTTGATATCGCCGCCATGTGGAACCCGCGGGAGGCCCAGCTTGTGGTGAAAAACAGGCAGGACATGCTCCCTGAAATAGAGAGTCTCTCCAGATACGTGCCTCAGGCGTGCATCATGGACAACAATGTCCACAATTATGTGCTCGCCAAGCTGTATGAGGCTGACATGGACCTCTGGGCTCCTCCCTTCGACTCCCTCCAGACATATATGTTTGAAGGGAACGGCTCGGTGGCAGAGTCACTCAGCTCCCTACAGTCGGTGACGACAGACTCAGACCAGAGCTACGACTACCTGACGGACTGGGGGCCGCGCTTCAAAAAGCTGGCTGAGATGTATGGTGCCACGGACAGCAGCGGGGCCCTGTGGTAATGGACAAGGAATTGCAGAGGGGTTTCCGTGTGAAATGGCGTCCGATTAGATCCATTCTCATCAGATGCTTCCATGGACATGGGTGAGGCCTCCTAAAATAGCAATACCGTGCTCAAATGAGAATGGGAAGAAGAGTGTGAATGAAGGTCTCTCTGGATCAGCTTTACTTGGTTAAATTAAGTCATATTTTGAAGCAATGAGAAGCAGAAGGAAGAAAGTTTTTCCTGTTTTTCTACAGAAAAATTGGAAAGCTCCACCCCTGGAATATAATGACATTATTCTCTCCCTCCCTCTTTCTCTCTCTTACACATGGCAGCTTACTGAGCTCTGTATGTCTGGGTTCAAAGACCTGTAAACACCAATTGTAATCTCCAACTCACAGAAGACTGGTTCCTCATTGGTTATTTTTCCCCATTGTAGGAGAAAAAAATAAATAAAAAAAGACATGCTTGCTAACAAGAGAAAAAAAACACAAAGCAGAAAATTGAAACTGGAATCTCATAGGGCTCTTTGTAAACTAAACCTCCTTTCCTTGTTGCTAACAGAGTCCTTTCCTAAATCTTTAGAAGCAAGGCTGAGATTTTTTTTTCACCTGGCTTAGAGAGCCGGGGAAAAGGCTTTGACTTTCTGCTCTAGTTTAATGGCTGATCTATGAGTCATTGACATTAATACTAATCCATCTCCTATTGAGTTTGTGTAAATTTATTCTCCTCCCAGCTCTTTAAAACCACGACACTGCTAAACTGCTCAGAACAAAAACAGAAGATCTGCCTCTTTTGCACTGTAGATGTCTCTTCCATGTGCCAAATGTGAAGATTAGATTCTACCAATGAAAGCCAAATAAATTTAAAAAAAGAAAAAGCTATATTTGGTAACTACATGGGTTAGATGGGCTTTCCTAATCTGTGTGAGGTCAATCCAAGGGATGTTTACATACTGTAGATAACCTACTTGAACAAATGCAGTATTATAGACCAATAAATGGATGTAAGAAAATTACATGTATAAGTTTTGTATATTTGTTAATTTTGGTAATAAATATGATGTACTGCATACAGTACAGTACCTTAGCACCTCTTTTAATAAAAGTTAAACAGAAGGGAAAGTCTGATGGCAATTTATTGACTACCTTGCAAACAGCAGTTAGTGCTTATCTGTGGCTTTATTGTCACCTGCCTTGGGCACCAAAAAGAAATGGTTTGCATCGAGGATACAAGCCTTCAGTTTTTAGGTTTGAGCAGACTGCCTCCTGCTTTTATTGGCATTGGCTTGGACAGTGCCCTTAGCAGTGAATCAGCCCGTGCCCAGCCCATCAGAGCAATTAACACTTCTGAACCAAGGAAGTCTATTTTCTTTTTTAACATTACAGCTGGGTCAATAAGAATCCAGAAACCAGTTACACAGCCCTAAAAGAAACTCATGCCTTCAGAAACCTGACAAGACAGTCCACAACACACGATAGTCATTCATGATCCATTTTACTGTGCAGATGAAGTTTTGAGCCTGGATCTTATCTTCTGAAGCAGAACAGTCTGCAGTAGCATTTACTGGTTTCTTTCTTGATAAGAACCCTCTTCATCTCAACTGGAACTAAGGCTTTACACCTCTGGAGAAAGTGTTCTATAATAATAAATGTGATAATGATTCTTTTGCTTGTGCAGTAGCACTTACCCCGCCATACTGGGTTCATTTGATAACACTACACAAAGAACTGTAACCACTATGATCAATGAAGTGATGCATAACAGAATCACAGAATTGAAGGGGCTGGAAGGGACCTCCAGAGATCAGAGTCCAACCCCTCCGCAAAGCAAGCTCACTACAGCAGGCTGCACAGCTAGGCATCCAGGCAGGTTGTGAACATCTCCAGAGGAGGAGGCTCCACAACCTCTCTGGCAGCCTGTTCCAGTGCTCCATCACCACAAAGTTTTCATGCACATTTGTGTGGAATTTCCTATGCTCCAGTTTGTGGCCATTTCCCCTTGTTCTATCACCACACACCACTGGTTCCTGCACCTTAGGTATTTACAGACATTGATCAGATCCCCTCTCAGTCGTCTTTTCTCAAGCCTGAACAGACCCAGGTCTCTCAGCCTTTCCTCATAGGGGAGATGCTCCAGGCCCTTTATCATCTTTGTGGCCCTCCACTGGACTCGTTGTAGGAAATTCCTGTCTTTTTTCTACTGGGGAGCCCAGAACTGGACACAATACTCCAGGTGAGGCCTTACCAGGGCAGAGTAGAGGGGAAAGATCACCTCCCTTGACTTGCTGGCCATGCTCTTTTTAATGCACCCCAGGATGCCATTGGCTTTCTTGGCCACCAGGATACACTGCTGGCTCATGGCCAACCTGACATCAACCAGGACACTCAGGTCCCTCTCTGCAGTGCTCCTCTCCAGCAGGTCATCCCCCATCCTGTACTGGTGAATGCAGTTATTCCTCACTGGGTGAAAGACTCTCCACTGGTACATCGCTCTTCCCCAGCTGGAGTTCAATACATTCTAGCTGCTCTCTCATGCAAAGAGCAACTCCACAACTGTGCCATGACAGCCCATCTTTCCTAAACAGCATTAAGCAATCCATGACAGCATTTCAGCCATGAGAGCTGTCCCACCACATCCCTGTGATTGCAATGAGATCGTGGCCTTGCAACCACACACAGGTGTCTAACTCCTCCTGTTTATTTCCCATGTTGTGCACATTAATTTACAGGCACATTAGGGAAGCAGCAGGTGCAGGTATACCTAAAGAGATGCAAGAAAGTTTCAGGCAGGGAATTTTCAATGGTACCTCCTCTGAGGAGTCCTCACAAGATCCTATAGGACAATCCAGAGATTTTTCCCTGCAATCTCCTAAAATGACAACATACCCAAGCCGTTCCCTGTCCCATTGACCTCCACCCTCTTCCTCCTCTAAGTCAAGTAGAAGTTTCTAAACTACTCACTCAATCCTAGTGAGCATCATATAATCATTCATTTATTTTATTAGGCCAGCAATGTGCCCTCAGAGCTCAGAAAGCCAACCATATCCTGAGGTGCATGAAAAGATGCATGACCAGCATGTCAAGGGAGCTGATCCTGCCATTCTACTCTGTGCTACAGAGGCCTACAGAGAAGGAAAGGCTTGAAAGCTTAAGGCAGGATGCAAAAATCACAGTGTTAGTCTAGCGCACAGCTGTGGGAAAGACTCAGATATAACACCGATCATCATTCTGTTATTAATACATCCCTGTCTGCAAAATGGAGATCATGGCCTGTTCTACATTAGCTATTCAGCCTGCAAAGTCAGGGAAGCAGCTCTCATTCTGTGTGTGGACAAGGGCTACTACAATACATCAGAATCATAAAAGGAAAAACTGTTCTATTTACCTATGTTTGCAGTTACATTCTCCTTTTTTTCCCCATTCTCCCAAGCTCAGCCTGCAACTCATTGTCCAGTCTCCGCAGGTAAACTTTGTTCTAGCATCTAAAAGCAAAACACAGCTGTGGTGTAATACCTGATCAGATTGATGCCATTAAACAAACAGAATGCCAGCCTCTTACTTTTGTTTATAGCATCATTACTAGGAACAATTCATCTCTCTTGCTGCCTTTGTGCTTCAGAGCCTGTATTTGGTTTTTAAATCTGACCTAGTTTTGGCTGTTAATTTTCATGGAGAGAGTCTGTAGATGCTACCAATGCTAATCAATACATTGCAAATACTGGAGCATCTCTCTTTGCTGAAGATAAGGGACAGGAAGCTGCAGTATGATTGCACTGTTGCACATGGGGGCCCTGCCTCCCTCATTTCTTTTGACTTCCTTAGTGCTCCGCAGCATTAATTATAGAATCATAGAATGGCTTGGGTAGGAAGGGAACGTAAAGGCCACCAGTTCCAATCTCCTGTTGTTGGCAGGGCTGCCAGCCACCAGCTCAGTCTGCTAGGGCCCCATCCAACCAGGTCTTGAGTGCTTTCAGGGACAGGGCATAAATGAAATCCACTCCAATCCTACTCCAACAGCATCACTCTGAGACTGGAAAAAGCTCCACTTTCCCTGCAGCAAGAAATCAGGGAGTGTTTGCAGAGCCTGGTGACATTTTCTAGTTGGTTGGATGGACTGAGTTTATAAACAAAGACTTTATGGCTGGAAGTGCCTGCCTTTAAGTCTCATTTGTTTTAACTATCCTCAGGATTTCCCTCACCACTGCTTCAAGTGATGCTGTTAAGAGGGTCTTGTCATGCAGGGGATACGCAAGGTCATGTTCACAGTAAATGAGTCTGCACTTAGAATAGACCTGTTAAAGGGTATGATTAAGTCCCAACATCTGTGCTGGAGTGGCGGGATTCATCTAGAAGCACCAACATAGGAGGGGGGCAGGGTCAAAAAGGCATCTGACCACAAACTGAAACCACATGGAGGCTGCTATTGCATGTAACCCCGCCACTGAATACTGGCATGTAGGACCCACGCAATGGGTCACGTGCAGGGAGGTGACAGTCAAGGCACAGGGGCACACAGCTGATGTGTGTGAGGGGCACAGAAATAGCTCATGTGGAAAAGGAGGGTGCAGCATCTCAGGGCTTTAGAAGAGGCAGAGCTGGGCCCCACATTCTAGGAGGAGCAGGAAACAGCAGGGAAACTGCTGCCTTGTCATGAGGGACACAATGGGTTGAAAACGCTATTTAAAAGGTCTGAGAATCACACAGAGGAGAGAAGATGGAGTTATTAATCTGTGAGGATGTTCAGTTTACCCATGCGAAGAGCACATTCAGGATATGTTGAAAGAATAACAACAGAAAAGGATTTGCCTCACTTCACATTCTTCTAGCTGAAGAGAAGAGGCAGAAAATGAAGGACTGTCCTACGATTGTCCAAGAAAATGTCTGAGGATGAAGAGCAAGCTGTGGCTGCAGCAGCTACTTGCTGCTGCAATTTGCAGTGTAAATGAGGATGTTGCAGGGTCACACAATAGAGGGACTCCGTGGCCCTCCATGGAATGCCCCCCAGTCCTTATATCTGTGCTTTCTAATTTCACAGAATCATAGAATCGTAATATTGGAAATGCAAGATCATCTAGTCCAACCGTCCTCCCACTGCCACTGCTACCACAAGCACTAAGCCATATCTCACAGCTCCTCATCCAGACGCCTCTTGAACACTGCCAGGGACGGTGACTCCACCACCTCCCTGGGCAGCCATTCCAGTGCCTGACAGCTCTCTGAGAGAAAATGTTCTTTCTTATATCTAACCTAAATCCCCTCTGGTACAACAGGTCCTATTTGTTGCCTGGGAGAAGAGGCCAAACCCCTCCTCATCACAGCCTCCCTTCACTTGCAGAGTGCAATGAGGTCTCCCCTGAGCCTCCTCTTCTCCAGACTAAACAACCCCAGCTCCCTCAGCCACTCCTCATAAGACTTGTACTCCAGATTGCTTCAATTTGAACATCTCCAGAAGATTTTTACCAGATATATTGTCAATAACGAAGCTAAAAGTTGCTCAATGACAAAAATAATTGTTTCACTGATATTTTTAATGTCACTAATACCAAGGTTCCAGATGACAGGTAGATGATACCTGTAGAAGGTAGATGATAGAAACAAACAAGTGGAGGACAGCTAATCCTGCAGCTCTTCTTGAGATCTGCCAATAGCTGGCTCAAAGCCATATTCACTCCGTAACTGTGGTGTTCAGAAGATGATGTCTCTCTTAGAAATAACTACCACAAAGGTAAGGAGCCAAACCTGGAGAGGAAAACAAGTGGCCACCACAAAACACATGGGATCATTTCTATTCAGTTGCCCATTGTGGTGAACATGTTCTTGTGAGGTTCTGTTATCAATGCGTAATTTCAAAAATACAGGGCATGAAGATGAAGATCAATCCCACTTTACTCTAAAGAATAGGTTCATACATGAATCATAACATATCTTAAGTGATTTATAGCTGATATAACCATTTTACAGATGAGTAATATATGTTGCAAGTCCATCAACAGAAGATTTAACGGATAGGCAATCAGTCAGCCCATGTGACAACTAATTAACCATACATTAAGACCTCTCCCTGTGCCCCACGAATCCTTACAGTGCTGGTCGCAAGCAGCCTCAGCACTACATCTTGCAGCGGTAACAAAAGCAAGTTGACCTTGCTGTTATGCTCTAGCTCTCCCATCTGCAGCCCAGTGCAAAATGGCACAAGCTAACATGGCAGCCAGCCTCATGTCTGGCAGGGCTCTGCTCCACCAGGGCAGGAGGCATGCAGTTCTTTTGGTCTCAGTATCTGCATGTACACCAGCAAACGTCCCTCACAGAACCCTCCATCTAGCATGCTGTGACTCTGGGATGCTGATACATCTCCTTTGCTCCTGAATTTTCTACCAAAGGCCAGAGAGGAGGAGCATGAGCTGGAAACAAGGAGGGAGGGAGAGAGAGAAAGGGAAAGAGAGAGAGAGAGAGAAAGGTGAAGCGGTGATACAAAGGAGTGAGCCAAAGGCACGCGGGTTTAGGAGTGGTTGAATTCTCTTCATGCAAGATGTCCTATTTTCCCAGTGAGCAGCCTGTAGAAAACACAAGAAACTGTACTGCATAAAGGTTGCCCTGATAAGCAAGCAAGCAGACAAATGCAGAAGATCGTGACACTGTACAGGAAGGTACAGGTCACAGCCAGGGGTTGTTTCCATTTAGTCCAGAGGTGGTGGATAAGCCAGAGCAGCCTCTTTAGTAGAAAGGAAGGCCCACGTTTTTTTTGAGACATCATTTCTTTGGTTTGTACACCATGGTCTGACAAGTTTTGTGGGTTTGGTGATCCTCAGGAGATCACCAAATATCAGAGAGACAGAGTCCATGGCTCCACCTCTGAAGCTCCAACAGCTGGTGGAATCCAGTGACATGGTGGTGGACAATGGGGAGCTGGAAGCAAACATAGCACTATACTCAGGGAACAGAGAGGAAAGGAGACCTGACAGTTGCTGTAGGACCTATACTGCTATCCCAGAGTAGATAGTAATGCATCAAGCCTGGTCAGCAGAATCCACTGCTCTGCTCTTGTTTTCTTGATTTCTCCTCAAAAAATGTAGTAACAAGGCCATATATCTGAAAGCAGACAAAATAGCAAAAACTAAACAAATACTTGCTTGCAGAATTCTTTGTGTCCAAGCTCAGACAGTTAGAAATACCACCAGGAGAAAAGCTGGAGAAAATCTCCTCCTCTGTTTTCTTTATGGATGTCATTGCAATCGAGCATATCACAACACTGTAAACTCAGCCAGGCAGCCACTTCCCTTGGGCCTCTGAAAAGCTCTGGAAAACACAGTAATCAATGTCCTGATGGGATCCCATGATGCCCTTGCTCCCACTGAAATCAGCACTCTGATTTCAAGGACAAAACTTTATTGCTTACATTTTGAAAGGTAGAGAACCTTTTGTGGACTATCCGTGCTACTGTCTACAGCAATTTCTTCCCTATAATTGCTTCAAAAATCTTTTAACTACCATGTCATTCAGAAAGATTTCACTTAGATAATAAACAGCACTCATGTTATGTTCCTCAAGGTAGTTTTCAGTGAAGGACAAATATCCCAACAATGTGTTATTAAAGCATGTCTGAGGAATAACAAAACAGACAACCCATCCAGAAAGTTGAAGGGGCAAATCTCACATAGTGATCCATTTTGTCCTTGAGTTTGTATTTCATTGATTTTTGATGCAAGTAGTGAAAAAATAATGTTAATTAGTATAACTAGAGAAAGGAGAGCATAGCTGAATATAAAAATAATTTTCCTAGTGATAAACAGCAAGGCTTATGAGGAAAATCTTTACAATTCAGCACCTTTCTAATTGTAATGGACAGGGATGACTTTGAATGCTTGGTGCTTTTTATTTTTGCTTCCACAACCAAAATTAAACTAGCCACACAGCAAACTCTCCAAAACCAGGGCAGTTGCATTCATTGATTTTGCAAAGCAAGAGCCAAGATTTTCTGCCCTGCTCTAACAAGCTCCTCTAATTCTTCTGTTTGAAAAGTCTCACACAAATTTCTGGTTGCCTTCAAGGTTTTATACGCACTTTTTTTTTTAACCCTCCATTCTTTCAATAGGGCTGCTGTTCTGAGCAGGTTCCTCAGCATTTAGGCAAACATATAACACCATTACTGCTTCGTCCTTGATTATGCTTTTTTTCCTCTTTTGCTCACAAGCACTAATTGAGTCATGATCTCTTTGCAAATGAGACTTAACCTGATGTTCCCCTGCTTACTCTGACATCACAAATTAAAAAAATAACAGCACTGCTAGTTAACTGAGTGCTGGCAATATAGCTTGGCTCTCAGCCCATGGTGGGTAAAAGTTCAAGTGAAAAGTAAGATGTGTAAATGCACACTAAGAGAACCAGAACTAGGCACCAATCAGACATACAAGAATAGCAAAGGCAAGTTTTAGACATCGTGCTGAATAAACTGAGCGCAGCTTCTGTATGCAGTCGGAGCAGTGCAAAGCCTTTGCAGTAGAATGAAGCAACAGGTTATACAGGGGTTGCTGCTCATCAGACAGGAGAGAGGCAAGCAGCTCAGTGTAGGGGAATCCTTTTAACTGGGGAATGAACACAAGCAAGGATGCAAGAGGTGGAAAAACATCGTCTGGCACTCTTACTAGTGAAACCAAACTCCCAGGTAGTGCAGCTAATGAACATTGCATTTCACCCAAAACTGGAGAAGAGGCATGTTGCAAGTTCAATCAGTGTTTTTCTCAGTCCCAATTTTTTTTTGCTATTCCCCTGCAACCACATCTCTTCTTTCTCCTTACTCTTATGCTATTCATGGGCCAATTAGAAAGCCCTCATGCAGCCAATTTAATACCCCTGAATCCCCATCAGTTATAATCATAGCGGTGGAGTCTAGTGGATGAAGAGGCTGCTCATATTTCAAAGCTTAATGAGTTCCATTTCTTTTAATATTATACTTCTATTAAAATTCATGGTCATTTTTCTCCATTAATTTCATTTATGAATTAACTCCTTCTAATTTTCTAAAGCACGACGTGACCAGAGACTTATGTAGGTCATGCCAAACGAGTGTCAGTAAAACCTTTATAATACAACATCTTGTATTCTGTACACCTTGATCATGGCCCTCCCACACTTTTTAATTGGGATTCACAAGGCAAGAGGAAGAAAAGGGACAACGATCATAGTTTATGTTCAGAGAATGGTGAAAAATTCAAGTGATCCACATTACAGAAAGAGCTCTCATGTGGAGGGAGCACTGTGCCTGAGATGCAAGAGAGCTCTGCTTCACTTAGTCACAGAGAATAATATATGGGCAGAAGGAATACAAAGCCTGGATGTTATAATGTCTTCTCTTTTCTTCTATTTCTGCTTGAAGACTGAGCAGCATGCTAGAAGGTAATCACATCCTCCAGGTAAATGGAATAAGAAGCTGAGAGTATTGAAAAGCATCTATCTAGGGCAGCTCACAGCACACAAACACCCAAAGCAAAACTGCCAGACGTTTACCAGGATTCTACCAGCACGGTGGATGCATCTGATACCAAAGTCACGTGGGGCAGCAGAGCACCTCTGAGAAGAGTTGTGCTCAAGCCTCAGCAGTTCTGCCCAGCAACAATCACAGCAGGGGCAGCTGTAGGCCCAGCAGCAGGCATGGTGTGGCAATGAACCACAGCCATCACACGGGGGCTGCTTCTCTGAAGCTTTTACTATGGGGATGCTCAGTAGAAGTGGGTAATTGCAACCTTAGCATGGCAACTTGTTAGTTAAGAGTCTCCAATCTGCCTTCCTGCTCTGGTAACGTGCCCTGATAAGAGCATCTACAAGACGATTTATTGGTGCAAACAGTCATTGCAAAACCTCTTTCTTCCTCCCAAATAGTCAATAAAGCATGACAAGTCTCAAAGGCGTACTTTGCACAAAATACTGCATCGCGTAATGCCCAGGGCCATATTTCCTTCACTCTCTCACTGATTCATCATCCCACTGCTCCAGTTTAACACGGTACAGAGGATTTCAAGAATTCAAAATTATTCTTGGAGATCGTTTTTGATGCGGCTCAAGAGTTAGTTGAAACAAACAAAGCAGTGTGAAGAACATTTTTTTCCTGCTCCATACTGTTCGCACCGCAGTATCATGGCATTTTCTATTGCTATGCACAGTCTGTTTTACACATATTAAAAAGATTCCCACGGAGCTGCTCACAATTTACAGGAAGAAATTCATCTTTCAGCCACACAACTGATAGCTGCAGAGACTAGCTGGCAGCAATCAGAGCTCATAATACATTGCTTCCTCAGCAAAAAACATAGTTCTGTATGTAAGCCTGCAAATTTTGGGTCACCAGCAAACTCTGAGCATATAGTTATTATCAGATTAACTCATCTAGCTGGAAATAGGAACCTTAAGAGACTCAAAGATATCATTATTTTGTTAAATCGCATTAAAATCTCAGAGATGCTTAAATCATTTGACTGTTTGAGCTCCAAAGAAGCACACTGTTCTGTAAACCAATCTAAAGAAACTTTTTTAACTGATGTTTAAGGTCGGATGGAAGCATCAAGTACAAAGTCTGCTCACATCTCCTTGGTGTAGCTGGAAAAACAAAGGAAAAGTAATCTCTAGCTCTGCTTTCAGTCTAAAGGAATTTAGAGTCCACAAAATCCTAATCACACTGCTTGCCACAGCACCAGAAGGCATTCAGATGCTGGAATGACATAGAACCCTATATAGAAAAGAATAGCAACGATCTGGCTGCTTTATGGGATACAAAAATGGCAAGATCCTTCTCTCTGACTAATTACTGGAAAAGTCTGGATTCTCCAAACATCAAACATTGCCCTCCAGTGCACAGAAAATTGCTTTAAGAAGTAATTATTATTCACTGAAAGGAACTGGAACAATTTTGGAAGAAAGGAAGCAGAAGAGTTCTGAAATAACTGAATTTATTATCTTGCTAGGCAAAGAAAATGGAAGAGAAGAGAGAATGAGAAAATATAAATACAGCACACGCATATTTCAGTGTTCAAATTCCAAAAACTATCAAGGGTTTACAGTAAAATCAACCACTGTTCTAAGTAGCCACTCATTTCAGTCATTCAGAGAGGACTTAGCTGCCTGAGCATAAGAATCAAGAGCCATTTTAGATGCTCTTAAGTTTGCAAAGCATCTATGTGAGGCCGACACATACAACATGAGACTTGGAAATCTACATGAGACTGGAGAAGCAGCTGGAGCATAAAATTCAGGAGCATCTGGAAGAGCACTAAGACCTCTCTTGGAAAACTGGGTCTCCATCCTCTTCTCTTAAACCTTTCTAATTCAATTTACTCCAAACATATTTGCATGTTGCTGTACGTATAATTTGCATCTTACACTCTCTGACTGCATCACTTCAACTTTTTAAAACAGTTCTGCCCTGATTTAGTCCTAAGGCAATTTAAAGTGCAGATGAAACAAACAGACCTGAGAAAATATTATTTGACTCTACTATGAAAGCGTGATTGACTTCGCACACTGCTTTTCCAAGAAGAAAAATTTAGGAGACATTCTCACAGGGGCAGAGAGCTTGACACCAATAATCAATATGATTTTTCCCTTTAAGTCATCAGTATGAATCCTATTCAGCTGAAGAGGATGGCATAGCTTAACCCTGAATGAATTACCACAGTCAGGACTGTGTGCTGGAATAGACTGTGGGAAATATACACTCTAGATTAAGATTTTCCTTGTGCAAATTGTCAAGAGCACTACCACCACCAGGAAAACCACGCATACAAGAGGTCATAAAATCATGGAATGGCCTGGGTTGAAAAGGACCATAACAATTGTTTAGTTTCCACCTCTCTGCTATGAGCAGGGTCACCAACCACCAGATTTCCAGGAAGGTCAGGGTGACCTTTCCCATAGCAACTGACAGGTATTAGCAGAGGTCAGAAAGCACAGGCTTTCTGGTGTAAGAACTCATCCTAACGATGTGCTCTGGGTGCTCCTGGAAGTCACCACATCTGCACATGTCTGACTTAAGGGTAGAACAGCTCTAAGACTATTTACTTTTCTTGCCCTTCCTCACCAAAACGTACTGAGCAGAAGAACAATAAAATGACTCAGTTATACTGTGTGTTCTCTAGTTCATGTTATACCCTCTGTGTATTCCACCATTCCAAGGTGCTCTCAATAATTAATAAGAAATAACATTGGAATGCTTAGCTGAGCTAAACTCTTTGCAAGTTACACATCAGCGCTGTTTATTTTCATTTAGTGTAACTGTTAAACCAGAAATCCTTTTGCTCAAAAGAGACAGGACACACATAAGAAAGGAAGTGCAACTTTCAGGATTCCTTGTCCTTAATTTGCCTAGGGCAACTCACAGCTTACGCTGCATGTTAAGGTCTATACCATCCAGTCCATGATGGTTAAGAACTGCTCTGCCTGCAGTCAAGGGAAGAAACAAAGCCACAAGTAAAAGATCAGCATTTTTTTAAACATATCTTAAATCATCATTTTTTACTTAATTTCCAAGGGAAATGGCTACAATGCATTAAATACAACGCACTTGGGTAGGGGATGTGGACCATACAGTAACCTGAAAAATCCATGTAGCTGAAGTGACCTTACTGGATCCAGTAATGCAGTCAGTCTCTTTCCCATCAGCTCTGACAGCTGCAATCAAAAGGAACAGAGGGTGCTGATACTCTAAAATAACTAGTTTATTAATCAGAAGGCCTAGCTGTACCCAGCAAGAAGTTCTAAGGGGTGACATCAGTAACTGAGAGAGAACTGATAGAGTTCTTTCTAATATTCTTTTCTCATTTTAATGCTTTGACCCCTCTCCCAGCCTCCTTTCCTTTCAGTCAAAACTGTTGCACTTATTACAGTGTTATCATTACAGAAATTGTATTCTTCCCATGAATATCATTGTGTCTTGACAGAACAAAAGAAGTGAACTACTCACTTTTCCAGTGAAAAGCTGAGGTTCTTTACTGACTGTTTCAGCAAATTTTTACAGATTATTTAAATTCTCCCATGAGGAAAACTGCCACCCATTTTTCAGCTGGTTCCTCCTACTGTTTCATCTACACTACAGTTTCCTCAGTGTTGTGAATTAGTTCTCAAACAAAAAATTAATTTGGTTGGTTGCTTCTTATAGTATGTGCAAACAGCACTGTTCTGAATAGCCATTTTTCTAATCAAAAATGAAGGGACAGATTCACAGGGGAGAATCCCTTGCACAGAAGCAATTACTAAAAGGCAAACATTACGGTTGCTTTTATTGACTTCAGTAACAGCCGGTAGTTTTCTGTCTCTTTGATAGTCAGGCAACTGACTGAAAAATGAGACAGAAGGAATGAACTTCAGGAATTCACTTAAGCTTTAACCAAGCAGATGCATCAAGAGAATATGGAAGTCTTTCTCCATTTCCAAAGCAATCTCTCCTTTGAAGTAGCAACTCATCGCTGCTCCATCATGTGAAAGCTTCTATTTACCTAATCCGGGTTCATCTTTTCCTTATGCAGAGGACATAATCAAAATTATTTGCATTACTGCTCGTAATGCTGCTGTGCGTGGCAAACTCTGGTCCTCTGGGGCAGCAGCACAGCATGGAAGCGAAGTTGACAGCAGGTTCCTACATTTCAGTTTAGCTCTAATGATGGCTAAGGTATTACTATCTACTGCAATTACAGATCTTCATAAACTAAATGTTCATGCAGCTGAGCATATTGAGTGCTAGCAATTTCCATTCTGGTGATTAAGAAGCCTTCAGAGTAGTAAAAGCTCACCAAAGAGGTATTCAAAAGAAAAAAAAAAAACAAAAAAAAACCAATCACTGCAGCTTGTTTGTTTCCTAACAGAACAGTACATCGTTTAACTCTATTTCACAGAAGGCTTTTCACAGTTAATACAGGGAACTGCAAATTGCCTTTACTTTCATACCTCCCAGGACTGCCTGGTGGCAGAAAGGTGTATGAGAACATGAAAGAAAGGAAGGAACGTATCTTCATGCAGAGACAGGATGCGGAGGTAGGAAAAAAGCACCCAAGGATGTGGGCAACAAGCCGCTGCTCCTAGAGCAGCCCTCCAGCAGTCATTCAGTGGAAACTTATCCCATTACTTCATGGCTCTTTCAGTTTACTTAGTTGGCACAAAGTGAATTCATTCCTACGTACAAGAGAAATTTGTCTGTCCTAATGAGACTGGAAAGTTAATTCTGATGAGCAAGACAAAACAGGCACACAGCAGAGCTGAGAGTCATTTAGTGTGGCCTATTATATCCCTCCGTACCACGAGGAAGTTTGGGCTCCAGTTGACAAAGCAGCAGCGCAATGACGCTCACCTCAGTGGGAGGTGGTGACACCAGAGCCAGTGCAAAGGCCAGTCCACAAATGACTCTTAGAGGTCTAACACCACACACAACTACTGGAGTAAAAATAATGCCGTGAGACTCTTCCCCCAGCTCTGAAAGAGAGCGAGGAAAATGTTGTTCTTTAAATCCCCTCTCTAAGCCAGCACGGCTCTATTCATCAGCCGCAGGGAGCCTCGTCTTTATTTAGGAAATGGTATTTATAATGCAGTGCTATACTCTATGTCAGTTCCCAGAGGACGGTCTGTGCAGTCTCTGTTGCTCTAGTGGAAGTGAACAGCTGCTTTCTAGATTTCCCAAAGCCCTGGTGCAAAATAAATCCTTCTCTCTTCACTTAATTTTAAAGAGCAACTACGGTTGGGCAGGGAATATATGTGGGAAAGGAGCAAAAGCAAGGAATGAATTATTTTATAACATTTCTCTCCTATATTATCTGTAATGTAATCATTTAAACTACAAAACTGGCAAAACTAAAAATACCATCAGAGGAGCAGCTGAGGAACTGCCACAAGGTACAAACATCATCTCCCTCTTCCCTTTCCCCATGGTAAATTTACCCTTCTCTACTCCACAAAGTCTTCACTAAAATGAAAGGAAAGAAAAAGGAATCTGAAACTGAACACATTTCATCCAAGAGAAAAAGGGAAAATGAGAGCAAACAATATATAGATTTCCATCAGCTCCTATAATCTAGCCTTCACAGGTCTAAAGTCAAGATTGAATCACTGTTTCCATTTCACTTATTTTTAGTGGGCTTATACAGTTCCGTTGACTTAATATACACTGGGTTGAAATTCAGTTTACAGAGTAGGAGAGCCAGTTGTTTAATCTGAAGAGGTCACACAACCAGTCTCAAGGGTTACTTTGCATTATTTTTATTTCTGGACACATCCAACTTTAAAATTCTCTCTTTTAAATGCTGAGACAAGCCTTTAAGTTCTTCCATGAAGAAATCTGAAGGGGGGAGCCCCTTGATTTTTTCATCCCCTTTCTATTTGTTCCATACATCATTAAGCTTTCCTCACTGTTCTCTTTTTAAGCATGTACCCACAGCAGAATGAGGTGTTGGTATCCATGACATACTGGGGAAGACAGCAAGAACTATTATGCTCCCTAGTGCTTATGCTTATGGAGAGGTATATTCATGTTTCCACCATCTGTTTACCTTTTCAGTTATCACCGAATGCTTCCGCTCACATATGCTTACAGTCACAAGGCTGCCCTTTACATTCAGGCAGTTTTATAAATGATGTACATCTGATAAAAAATTCACCTGGTGCTTGAACTTCACCTGGAGTTTAGCAGCACACTGCCGTATCTCCAAATGCAATTCTGGTTTAACATCACGGTGTCTCCTCTCTCATTTCCAAAATAGATAGAATAAAAGATAAATAAAAAGTAACATGTATACTCAATCTCATCCATGAGTCTGCATTTACCCACAGACTCGCATGCACAAACTGTAGATTATATGCATTCACATACACATCAATTTAATGTCCTCTCTTTAATCAATTATCCATGATAATCCATTGTATTCCCCCAGGTACTCAGTCAAAGCCACTTTAAACCTCTTCTTGAAGATCAAATGGCTCTTTAATCCATTTATTTACAGTTTACTGAGTTACAGAAAATTAATCAGGATCATAAGTTAGCTGCTGCAGCAAGCTTCTTCTGAAGGCTGCTATCATTGCAGACAGTAATTCTCAGAGACCCAACAGGATGGGGGGGAAGAAAGGAACAAATCTCCCAATGTCTGTTCCTCACATCAGCCGCCATCAATGACTGCCTCCCTCTGATCCTTGTTTGATCAAACTCCACTCCATCAAATCCATTTAAATGAATTAGCACTACTAAGGTAACCGAAGAGCTAATTAGTCTTAAACTTTGTAAGTAAGTTCTTCACACATTGTCTCCTGATGTTTAGCAGGCTAAGCAAGAGGTTTTCTTCTGAAGTTAGCTGGGCACAAAAACGTGTGTGTAAGGAAGTATTTGAACACAAATACAAGAGAGCCTCCATTTTTTGGACTTGGCAAAAGTTTCACTTTGTCCCACACAAATATTCTCCTCACATTTCTGTGTACTAGCCATCCTACTGATGAATACTTACTGGCCAACTTTCTGGATATGATTAGTATTGAACCACTATAATTAGCTGTTGATTAGGCAAAGCTCCACAAATTTAAGGCCCAACTAATTAATGCACATTCACGTTTGCCATGCATATTCACACTAATTCTTCTCTACAGCAGCAGAGAAACAAAACCAGCTAAACTGATGGACTGTGAGAACCTGAATGAATTTCATATTAATTCTGCAAAGCCCTACGATATTATTAGTTGTCATGTTTGCATACACAGACAAACACAAATACAGCAACCTCTAAGATTCTGCTGTGACTTTCAGAAACTGTAGGAGAAGAGAGAAGTAGCAAAGCATGGCTGTTACAACAGAAGTTCTGTTGCCAACTGGTGCTGCAGGAGGACTCAGAGTAAATGTAAAATTGTCAAGGTTTCAGTTTTCCTTCTTCTCTAAAGATGATATTACAATCACAACCTACACTTTCCAAATACACATCATGCAATAGACATGCTGAAACTTTGCTGATCCTATAAGTTCTCAGGAGAAGATAACATAAAACTTTTCTTCAGCAGAGAATATATATGTATGATGTCAGAAATGACCCAGAAATGACTCACATCACTTTTTTTGACATGGTGCCTTCAAATGATTTCACAAATGACCACTTCATTTTCAATTATTCCTATGGTTAAGTGATAATGTCACCAGACTAGAATGTTGTCATAGGGTAGCTGTCCCTTCTTGCCATATAACGTCTATTTACTTTATTTCTGTTACACAAAACAATCAAGGAGCTAGACTTTGTATAAAAGACAATGTGTATCTGACAGTACTGTTACTAAAGAGCTGCAGTCTGGCTGCTTCTGAGAACAGCCTGAGTGCTTCCATGGTACAGATAACTCCCAGCCAGGTTACCTGATAAAATATACTTTAATGTTTTTGTTTTTAAATTATACCCCTTCATAGATAAGCTGGATCCCAACAGTTCAGAACTCTGTGTCTTAAAATTTGTATTGATAAATAAATGCTATTTAAGCAACTAGACTGCTTGGTATTCATTTAGTAGAATTATTGAATAAAGGCACTTGGATGAAATCAATAGGAGGATGTCAGAAGGAGAAAATTAAAATAGATCCTCTTAATTTAATGTGACAATTTCTTCTGGCTCTCTGCCGTGAAAAAAACTGTACAAAGATACAAGTCGGTACAACAACATATCAATAAGCATCTATTTGTGAGTCTGGGCATTTAATTCTTCATTCACATATTCCAGTCTCCTGCTAAAGAGATGCTATCAAATTCTGCAGCATCTGCACAAGGCTGCTTAAGTCTGGTTTTCCTCACACTAATATAAAACAATGCAATAGAGTTAAATGCACACAAATAGCTGCACAGGGAAAAAGGAAATTGAGCCAAGTGAATCCAATATTCAATACCTTACCCTTTTTTCCTGCTTACAGTTCTACTTTATAACAACATTAGTCACCTCCCAAAACACTGCAGCTATCAGATAAGTCAGTTAAAGACACAACAGAGCCCTCATGAAGGATTCAGGCCACTGACATGTTTTCCTTGATTGCAGTCAGCCTCCGCACAAAAAGAACCTGTGAATCCTGTATCTGGTCTTAGCATGCCAGGCACTTGTCTGAAGCAGAACATCGACTGTTTCTCTCCCCATTCCCCATATTTCCAGATTTCATTTCTAAACGTCCCGGGCTAAATTCAACTCAAAGGCTGGCTGTACCAAAATACATCCTAGACTGAACACTAGGCAAGCATTGCTCAAAACTCAAACTACATAAGCATTTTTCAGCACAGCACCAAATTCTGTTATTTGTGGTTCATTCTTCTTTTTGCCTAAAAGGGGACAATTTCACATGCATTTCCTGAACAGAGGAAGGAAGAAAAATAACGTAGCACTTTCCAAGCACTGATGTGCCCACCAAAATATGATCCACTATGCTCTCGCAGTGTCTTGCACTGGTGCACAGCATAAAATCATCAGGGCCTATGAACACCTTCCTCCTCCCCAGCACCTGTGTAGAAACTGAAGCACATCATACAACACGTTTTCCAGCAACCAAAAGATGGCAGTGTTTCAGAGCATTAGAAGCGTCTGTGTACAAAAAGACGTTGTTAGCTAGCAATAGGCAGTATTATATGTTGTCTTCAAAGGTTAAGAATCAGCTGGTTTATGATACCCAGTGATAAGGAAATAAGCAAACTGGTAACCAATGAAAACATAGGAATCCTTGGCAAAACCTATTAACGTGTTCTGAATATTCTTCAAGGCTATCAAACCAGTGCTATAACCAAAGTTGCATATATGCTTAAAGGATGTGTGTGTGATGGTAAAGAATGAGCTTCCAAATTAAATACTACATTTTAAATTTTTTCTTCAACAAGTTCCAGTCTTTGGCAAGGAGCTGAGCTTCACATCACAAATGCTGTTTGAGCCCACTCTGTTGCACAGTAAACAAACAGAGCAAGGAAAAAATCATGCATGTCTGCAAAATTGATGCAATTTGCTTTTGATAATCTAGCAGCTGTATCTTTTTAGCTCAGCTCTGCTGCGGGGTAACTTGGAAATGAGGCACCATGGTAGGAGTGCACAGCCATTCTCTGACCTTTAAGTTGAAAGCATTTCCAACTTCAGAGGAAATATAACTTCAGTATAACTCCTACAACATTTGCAAATAGATCTCCACTCCTCAAATGGCTACAGAGAAGTTATCATTACACATATTTAAATTGTCCTGACACAGGCAGATTTCAGTGTTTGAAAACTTAGTGTTTCAGCATGCTGTTCTACCCTTTCATCTCCTATAGATGGATGCTCCAGACCATCACTGAGGTCTTGAGTAATGCAAACCTACACAGAGGGGCTACAGAAGTCTTGCAGAGGCTCTCACCTCCCTGTGCAACTGTAAGCATGTACTACTGGCACATTTTCTCAGTCTGTTCCCAATGCACAACTAAGCCCTTTTAGCAGTCCATACAACACCCACACTGGACTTGTATTAGCTGTTCATATTTCAGTTCTTCCTGTGCTTTCTGCACTTTTGAAGCTCTCACTGTTCCCTAAGATCCTCTTATTTCTGCAGATTTTGTCTTCTCTTCACTGACTTTCCCCACGCTCTGGTCACCAAGTGAGGGCAGTACGCAACACTTCTCAAATGCCCTGACTGCTGTGTCACCTGAAATGTTTGCAGTCTCTCTCATGTGTCCTACATTGTTTCCAAGCACAGTAGTCACTAACTGGAATCTTTCTTGGGTGTAACCTTCCCAATTCATCTTTTCTCTTTACATTTTAAATGATCAGGGGACAAACTGAATTCCTGTAGTAGAAATGTAGACCGTTTATAGAATCAATTAAGTTGGAAGGGACCTTTAAAGGCTATCTAGTCCAATGCCCCTGCAGTGAACAGGGACTCCTACAGTGAGATCATGTTGCTCAGAGCCAGCCTGACTTTGAATGTCTCCACAATTGGAGCATCCACCATATCTCTGGGCAACTTGTTCCAGTGTCTCACTACCCTCACTGTAAAAAAACTTCTTCCTTTTATCCAATCTAAATCTCCTGTCCTTTAATTTTAAACCATTTCCTCTTGCCCTATCACAGCAGACCCTACGGAAGAGTCTGTCTCCTTCCTTCTTAAAGTCCCCCTTCAGGTATTGAAAGGCCACGATCCAGTCTCCTTATAGCCCAGCTCCTCTATTACTGACATATGAAGACTGTAAGAATGGGGAATTAGCAAACTAGAGGAGAAAAGATTCCACAGCTAAACAAACCACATGTCAACCTGAAGAACAGTATCCAATCTGTATCTCTGTTGCTGAATTTCCTTTTGATGCCACTGGCTTTAATCTTCAGATCTATGTCAGCAGTCGGTAAAATACAGATAATATTACCTTTCTACTTGAAAGTACTTGAAAGATGCTATGAAGTTTTTAGTATTTGAAATCTATGAGGTTATTCCAGCACAAGCACCTTAGAAAAGCCCAAAAGAACAAGTCCACATTTATGGGAGAGCTTATGAGTCCACACCTAGGAAGAGTGAAAAGAAGCACAATATTTTAGAAGATGCTTTGAGAATGAGTACCAACTGTCCTGTGTGCTGGGTGAAATGGGACTCCTGTGGAAAAACCAATGACCAAATAGTAATATATATATATATGTGTGTTTGTGTGTATACATATATTCTGATATACAAATACATATATATAGCACTTCAACAACAACAAAAAAGTCTTCCAGCTTTTGATCACTCACAGAATTTTCTGTCACAGGCACCCTCACAAGATAGTGAGGGTGCTTTTCACTTCTGCCATTATTTATTAAAATATACTCTCATTTTCACCTTCATTATGACTTTTTCCCTTGTTTCTCACTTTCCACCTCTGTACAACCTCTCTGATGCTCTCTTCCATCCCCCCAAGACATAACATCGCACAGCAACACAAAGACACTGTCAGGATGGTATTTCTTTGAGAGACTGTTTTCTTCAGACTACTACTGCCCTCCTGAGAGGCATGTGATTCCCATTAGAGTCAGTGTAAGCTCTGCTGCAGAGTGACTGCAGTCTGTAGCTCACAAGCTCTCCACCAGACTGTGGGGGCTCTGATCATTAAACACTTCCATTTTGTATAGTTAGTTGGGAGTGCTAATTTATATGCTTGAATTTTAACCAGAATGGACCAGTTTCAGTATTTTTTTTATTCCTCTTCCATAGAGAAAAATAGAACTTTCTGATAAGTCCGAGCTAAAATATCTCTTACATCATGCAAGTAGCTGCAAGACCAGAGAGCGAGAAGACTCCAATGAGCCCTTTGTGACTGCTGGCCTGTGAGAAAGGAGGAAGATGTTTTTATTCAGCTGAGAAAGTGACATTTGATTGGAAAAAATACCTGCGACAGACTGTGGAATATCCATTAGAACATTTATTGTTTCAGCATTTTTAAAAAAGAACAAAAAAAATAGGATTCTTTTTCTCTTGAGATTTTCTTTAGAATAAGCTATTAAGAACTGCGATAAGTGCACTATTTACTAATGTGTCATAGCTATGTACATTCTTGGAATGACATTCTTATTCAAGTACACACATTCATTTTTCCTACTACAACCTTCAATGTCACTTAGACTCTCAGCTTAGCAAAATAAACAGTGTCCAGGAAGCTGAGCTGGGTCCTCTTAGGGTCACATTGGAACAGTATTATCCTAGCAGACAGCACTGTTGTGACAAAAATCACTGAGTTTTAATGACATTTTGCAACAGTAATCCTATAGTGGCAGGAAAAGTACCAGAAGATGCTAAGAGGAAAGGGAGCACTAGCTGTTAAGTAAACATTAAAGAAAGTGAACTCTCAGACAAAGAATTGAAGGTTGTTGACTTAATCCACTGAATGTCGGGAGAAATTGCTTCTGGAGAACAAAGAGCTGCATCCCAATAGGAGCTGATCCTTATGGACTTGCAGTTCTCCTGCACTTCATTAAGCCACATAGAGGAACCACCCAAACTCACATACACACAAGTCTTGTGTTTCAAATGACACAAAGTTCCCAAAGGGATTAAGTAGTTAGGGAGGATGCACACACATGCTTTGGGCTGATTCAAAACTGTCTTGAAGATGGAGAAAAGGGACTTTTTAAAATAAAAGTGCCCCTGAAGAGCATTTGAGGGGCCCCCAAATATAGAGAGAGCCACAAATTCAGTTTGAAGACGACAGTCCTTCTACAGAGTTTAAGCATTGAGTCTTAGCACAGTCTTGTCACCATCCACTAGGGAGGCTGACAGTCCATGGCAGAATTCACAGGCACGTCACAGAAAATCCTCTCTTTGATGACAGAAGATGAAAGGACTCACACAAGTTTCCAGCTGAATTATGCGT
The DNA here is from genome assembly GCF_987193195.1 of Phasianus colchicus. Taxonomy (NCBI): domain Eukaryota; kingdom Metazoa; phylum Chordata; class Aves; order Galliformes; family Phasianidae; genus Phasianus; species Phasianus colchicus. Next base: position 15,867,227 of record NC_143438.1, on the reverse strand, counting down.
GAAGTAGAAAATAGAGACAAGAAAGGGAAGGCAATGTGTCCCAAGATTAAGAGTTAAAGACCTGCAGTTCTTACAGGTTTTGCACTGTATCGTATTAAGAACGATTTCCAAGTCATTCTATAATCATTTGACTAAAGGCAGAGATCCTGGGGACAGAGGACATAGAGAAGGCAGAAATACCAAATGCTTTCTTTGCTTCATTCTTCACTGACAAGGTCAGCTTTCAGGAGTCCCTGACCCAGGAGACAAAGGAGCAAGTCAGGAGAAATTAGACTTCCCCTTGGTTGAGGAGAATAAGATTAGAGATCATTTAGATAAACTTGACATTCACAAGTCCTAGGTCCTAATAGGATGCACAAATGTGTGCTGAGAGAGCTGGTCAACAAGACTGCCAGGCCACTCTCAATTATCTTTGAAAGGTCATGGCAATAATGAAAGACATCTGAGAACTGGAAGAACCTTCCAACCCCTGTGACTCTGCAATCAGTGACTTTGACAAAGTGATAGTGCTTCCTCAGAAAGATTGCAGATGATACAAAACTGTGAGGATTGGATGATATCCCAGAGTGCTACCATTCAGAAGGATGTCAACAGGCTTGAGAGATGGACACAGGAAACTTCTGGAATTCAACAAAGGCAAGTGCAGGGTCCTGCACCTGGAGAGGAACAAATCCATGCATCACTATAGGCTGGGGACTGACCCAATAGAAATTAGCTCTGTGGAGAAAAACTTGGGTGTCCTGATAGGCAATACGTTGACCATGAGCCAGCAGTGTGCCCTTGTAGCCAAGAAGGCCAATAGTGTCCTTGGGAAGATCATTGCCAGCAGGTTGAATGAGTTGATCCTCCCACTACTCCACCCTCATGTAGAATGCTGTGTCCTGTTCTGGACTCTTCAAGAGACACATGGACACACTGGAGAAAGCACAGCAGAGGACTACTAAAATGATTAAGAGACTGGAGAATCTCTCACATGAAAAAAGGCTGGAGGAGCTGTGCCTGATCAGTCTGGAGAAGAGAAGGCTCAGGAGGCATCCAACTAATGCACATAAGTATATGAGGGAGGATGCCAAGAGAACAAGGCCAGGCTCTTCTCAGTGATGCCCAGCAATAAGATGAGAGGGAACATTCACAAACTGAAACACAAGAAGTTTTGACTTAACACAAGGAAAAATGTAATTACTGTGAGTATTGGAACAAGTTGTCCAGATAGGTTGTGGACTCTCTTTCTCTGGAGAAATTCAAGAGTTATCTGGACACAATTCATATTAGCATACTTCAGGGGACTCTTCTTGAATAGGGAATTGGATGAGGTGATCTCAGATGACCTCTCTTCCCACCTCAGTCATTGTCTGAATCCGTGACTCAGTTTTCCGTAAGTATTAAGTCTGAAATAGAAATCAAATCTGAATGTATTTTCTCCTCCTTAAAAGATGGAGCAATTGAGTACAGTGCTATAGTAACTGTTTAAAATACAAGTCTGTTTCAAATTTGTGAATTTTTTTGATCGTTTACAGCCCTAGACTACAAGAGTACACAAGCACATACACCTTTTTGTTCCAAACTCATAGGTGAACAGGCCCTTTCTACACTAGAAAGATTAGTCATAGTATCTGTATTCTCAGTATCTCGGAAGATCAATCTCTACTTACAAATACTTTTATCAATTATTCAGAAATAAATATAAAATAGTTGCTGCACATAAAATTCTGTGAGTGGCACAATAAAATATAGAGTGTCATGCTCTCCTGTCATAGCAATCTATGCCTTACATAATTGAAAGATTGGGGGGAAAAAATCTCATGGCCACTGTGAACAAACAATTTCATGCAGATTTTCATGCTGCAATAAAAAGAGTTGATGAGATGTTTCAACGCATAAAGAACAGAGACATAAAATCATAGAATCATTTTAGTGGGGAGGGGCCCTTAAAGAACATCTAGTCCAACTCCCCAGCAATGAACAGGGTCACCTACAGCTACATCAGGTTGCCCAGAGTCCATCCAGCCTGACCTTGAGTGTCTCCAGTGATGGGGCAACATTTTCCAGTGCTTCACCACCCTGATCGTAAAAAAACACACACACACACACACACACACACACACACAGAGCCCTTCTTCATAACCAGCTTAAATCTCCCCTCTTCCTGCTTGAAACAATTTCCCTCGTCCTGTCACAACAGACCCCACTAAAGAGTCAGATTCCTTCCATCTTACATCCCTCCTTTAGATACTGAAATCTGCTATCAGACTTGTCTTCTCCAGGCTGAGCAGCCCCAGCTCTCCTGTCTTCATAGCAAGGCATTCCATCCCTTGGATCTTTTTTTCCTCCCCCTCACAGTTATTTTTTCTCATGCAGTTAGGAAGAAGGGATGACTGTTATGACTATGCATGCTGGTTATTTTCCAAGATCAAAAGCAGCAGCCAGGGCCAAGGACAACCCTTTTGCAAAGGAGAGGTGCAGTAGCAATGACTTTCTATGGAGTCTCATCCCATCAAGATAACATGGTTAATACTTGATGGCCTCAGAGACCCACAAATGATACATGAAGGTCAGGAGTCCAAAGAAAGAAGAAAGCCCACAGGTTGCTGTGGCATTTTACACATCTATATTTCTTTCATTAACTGATTTATAGTTCTTTTGAATTCACACACCATAATGTCAGAGAAGATGCCTCCCAGACACCTGCATATTTTTGGGGTAGCAGGCAGACCTCCACTACATGAAAGACAGGAGCAGCAATGACAGTTTGGAAACTGTTGGTTGCATTCTTCTGCCACCAGCTGGTCTTCAGGGATAAAAACCACTGGGTGAAACCTGGATGAACCATTTCCCATCATCACCAGTATTTTTTGAAGCTCTCATTTGCTTTCTGTTAAAGAATTTTAAAATACTGTGATATCTGTCTATACTAATATACAAATTTCAGTCTGTCTTCATTTCACTTTTACTTGCCTTTATCCTATAATGTCAGTAGAAAAGGTGCATGACATGATGCTGTAAGCTATGTCACAACAAGCTGATATGTAATGTGATGAGACATTATAATCTCAAAATCTGTTTATTTTTGTTATCTCTTAAGATGGTTGACAAAGGAAAGCTTAGAGTAGATATCTAGGTGACAAGAAAGAAGAAAATAGTTGCATTCTTTTACCACAGAACACATCTCTCTACTTTGGCATTAAAACACCCAAAGCTAAGAAGGTGTGTAAAAATACAACTGAACTACAAGTGCGTGATGGCAGCTGCAAGCATTTATCTTCACTGTTTTGGGTGAATTCCTCAGAAAACAACAATTTTAAAGCCATGTTCTCTTTTTCAATCAAGCACCAGAAAAAGACAAGTACAGTGACACAAGAAAGACCTCTTAATACTGGTCACATAAGGAAACAAGTCATGCTGCAGAAGCTAACAGTCTCCTATCCTTATGACCTAAAAATCCTGAAATTGTCTCCAGATTCCAGATTTTCTCCACAGGATGCCTGGAGAGTGTCTCCTAATAGACACATCACTCTGTACTGTATCAAAGCATATGCTGGTCCCCTCTGAGGCAGATTTGAGGAGTAGCAAGAAGACAGCAGAATAAGAAAAGAGATGAAAGTCTATTCACTGGTGCATTCATGCTTCCACCTGAGATCAAGTTTACTAAGGCCTTTTTAGTAGAAAACACCTCTGAAACCTTCTGGCAAACAGTATTTTCCACACATTCCCCTACTGCTATTCTAAGCAGAGTTTCACAGAGCTCAAGGCAAGAGAGAATCACTGTGTTCTCTCCTAAATTGAAGCAGGTCCTGTACCAGAGCTAAATGTTTAAGCTAAAAGGATGGTTTCCATTCCACAGTGAGTTGCAAAAGAGCTACTTATGCTTGAGATTTCTATGTGATGATCCCATCAGCCTAAGCCTGTGGAGGAAAGAGAAGTCAAGTTCTCAGCCCACCTAACACAGAGAAATTATGTGGCTCAGGAAAAACTTGATGTGCATCAACTCATTCAGTCTTAGGAGGAAGGGAAAAAAGTAGGATAGAGCTGGTTGGCTGTAGTCACGGGAAGAAATTCCTCCTGAACAACGCAAGCAAATACCCAATACCCTGAAAAATGAAGTATCATTGAGTAACTCTAACATGGAGCTGCAAATGCTAAGTCTATGTTGAATACAATTCAGGTAATATTGTCATCAAATCAGGTAATATTAAAAACTTTTAAATATGGGAGATCTGACCTCTGCTAAAGCAGACAGGAGCGCTGAGTCCAGCCACTTAGCATTCTTTAAAATGTGGATTAGCTGGAATTTTTCCCCCCCTCAGAAATGACATTAACACCTATTTAAAAATAAAGCATTTAAAAAGAACAAAAAAACAACAAAACTCTAGATCACTCTGAACAGTCACAGGAAATAGTGACTTACCGTAACAGCTTTAGCAATAATTTCTGAAGTCACTGCTAAGCAATTGCCTTTTACTTATGGCAATTTATAAATTTCATCTTTAGATCTTCTTGTGCTTTTGTAAGCAAAGCTGAAAAGCTCTCCTACCCTGAAAAAAGCTATTTCCCATCAGTAAGTACCTATACCCAGTGATAAAATCACTTTGCAATTTCTTTTTTATAAATAGAGAGGCTACCACTGCTACCAATTACTGCTACACATTATTGCAAAGAGAACTGATTTTTGAACACACCAACTAAAACAAGGAAGCCAACAGGAAACTGGTTAAAATCCAGTCAAAACAAATATTTTCCAATCGTGAGCATCAACACATTTTACTTAAAGGTTGACTCGAACCATTTTGTTCGGTCTAATAACTGCCTGGTGCAGCGATGTGTGTGTTATTTCTGTCTTTTTCTGGAGTTTCTAGTTTGTTTTTAAGACTGTTACTAAAGATACACTGCTCTCAAAGAAGTTTCAAAGATTTCTTTTGAAATGTTAAGTCTGTTTCATTCTTTCTAGAATGCTGAAATGATATTTAAAAAAAAATAAAGTTTTCCACTTGCTCTACATTTTTCAGAGCAATGGGGATTTTGAAGAGTCACCATGGTGAATCTGTCAACTTTCCCAAGTTTCTTTTTTCTCCTTTAAATGTCACCTTTCTGAGAACGTTCTGGTGATAAGTATATTTGCTGTCCATGTAAATAATAGGGAATTTAACACATCCACAGTGTCTCACTGGAACATCATAAATAATCCTGGCACCAACCACTAAGAAAGTATGATTGCAAAATATCAATTAGCTGGCTCATAAAGACAGCACTGGCCATCCTGGCACCGAATGTGGGAAAAACAGTATGTGATCATGTAATCAAAGGCTGGATCACAAAGCCCAAGCACAAGGGGATTGAGTTAAGCCTCCACAGGCAAATACCTAAATTCTGTCATTTATAAAATCAATTGGCATTTCCTGAACACTTGAGTTTACAATCTGAATAGCATTAATTAATTCAGAGGTTGTGTGCAACTAATGAGGACTAATATGAGAGAATCATTATCGTAAAGGTTTCGTGATGGAAAGAGATAGGTGCTTAGGTAGCTAAGTTTTTCACATAATTTCACCTGAATAATAAATAAAGCAGGGCCTGAGTCTGTTATGAAGTTCACAGGGCTAAGAGTTAACAATATAGTGGATAGTAGTCTACACCATAACAAAATAGCACATACTTAGCTGACACATTGCTAAACACAAAAAGGAATACAGATTTCATTCTTTGATGATACCTTACATTCCCCATGAATAGCAGGACACAATGACTACTTCCTAAAGAAGAGCATAGCAAATTTTTCACTGCTATACCTTTCTATTTAGCACGCAGTGATTCTTTGTCATTATCCACCAGTATGGATCTATCAGACATGGAGATAACACTGGTCAGGAAATGCTTTCTTTTTGGTGCGAATACATTTATTTTCCAAAATTCTTTTCCCCTTTCAAATTTCTGTTTAGGAGGATCTGAATGTTGGTTTTGCACTGGACTTGGTCATTACTTCACCAAGACATTTTTGAAGCTAATAGCAGTTCCATCTGTTAACAATAGCAGGAAAGAATTGTAAGTGAAAAACAATGGCCTGCCACTCACTGCTGCAAATAAAAGAATACAGGCCCCAGTTAGAGCTTAGAGTAGTAATGGGAAATCAGCCTTAATAGACTTCTGCTTGGACCGTAAAGTAAAAACTGGTGTTGTTCAAGGGATTTTCTTTAAGAAGATTATCTTCGAACTCCTCATGTTAACATCCTCAGATAATCAAAAGCAGGGTAAATGAGATGACAGCAATCTTTGGAATGTCCTAAGAGGTATGTTAACAAGTCCTAAAAACATGAATAAAAAGCAACTTGGTATATTTCAAACATTAACGATCTGGAATTACCATAAAGAACCATGGCAACAACAGGCAATTAATTCACACTTATTCAGATTACCATAGAAACTGGACCAACATACCAGAAATTATCTATAATTTCTCACTCCAAACATTCTAGCGCAGTCTATAATTTCCATAGTAATTGCCTGCTCATAATAACCACAGAAATATTTTAAAAATCTGTACAAAACACTATGAAATCTTGACATAATGAAGGCCAAACATTATTTTTAAAACCCTCACAGCTTTTGCCTGTATTATAATAAACCACATAGGAGCAAAAAAAACTTTTCATCTGACAGAACGCTGTTAATTTCTGCTGTACCATGTCGGAAGATGAAAAGAACAATACTCTTACATCAAGACAAATCACAACTCTAAGACCCGCTAATGAAGAGCAGAGCTGCAGCACACAGCCTTTCTGATGCATTGTCTCCCTCTTTTTCAAGAGATCTCCCTTAGCTTGGAATTGAACAGCCATTTTGTTACAGAAGCTTATTACAGATTTTGGAAGAAATAAAAAAGAGGGGGTCAAAGAGATTGTCAGGACAAGTCATAAAACACTGGAAAAAAACGTTTGAAATTGGTATTTTTCACTCTACTATGTATCAATATAATTTACTTCTTACTCATTTAGCAACCCTGTCAGATATATGTATTTAAAAAAAACGGACCATGTTGTCTTAGACAATTAGTTATCAGGTAGCCTGAGTTATGAAATACTGAACGACAGTGCAAGTCACTTAGTATGGCAGTAGCATTAGAACATACATTAGATCTTGCACATCATTTTTCATTAACTCTTGAAAAGCACTATTTCATGTGTGAAATTGCTACAGAATGATAGAGCACCATACTTCACATTCACATATTTTTCAGGAAACTCAGCACTTTCAGAAAGGTACAAATTTCTCTGGGCTACAGGTGTACAACATAAAATATTCAAAGAGAAATCTAGTCTTGGTGACAGTCAAAATTAATCTAACTCTGCTTCTCAGCCTCTACAGCCACTTGAGCACATCACAACTCACAAGATAAGCTTCCCTCAAACAGCCTGAGCAAGTTGATCGTAACTTAAAATTCAAAGGCTTCACAACCACCACCTACACAAAGTATTGGCTGCGACTTCAGCTGTGCAACTCAAAGCCTTCTCCACCAGCTGTCAGGTCTATGCACACATCCTAGGCACACGCAGACCCTCATGGGCATTGCCAGGAGACCAGAACAGCACCTTACAGCATTCAGATTTCACGTAACAGGCACTGACATTGTGTCCACCTGGGCTTCTTCCTGACAAGGAAACTGAGATTTACAGCCACCTCCTCCAGCAATTCTAAGCATCTATTCTCTTTTGTGACTTGGACCCTACCAGAAAGAAGTAAGGTTTATGAAATATTTACAGACTCTAGATTAGAGATTGTGTGCTTATAAGGCAGCTGAAGAGCAGATGCTTGGTGTGGACAAACTGTCATATACTAATGAAATATCTGACTCTCTGGGCAAGTACCAAATAAGAAGTTGCTCCCAGGATTTGACATCCAAAAACGCGATTCAGTGTGTGTTTCTACTGAAGAAATTTATGTCATTTATTATGACTTAATATTTATTATGGCTTCATTTTGACACCTTGACATCTTTAAGCATCTAAGCAGAACTACTCGCGTGCTTTACATTGCATACACAAGATGAATAAGTATTTTGCTGAGTCAGTGCTATGTTCCCAATGAAGCTGATGTTTATTAAGACCATCACTTCTGATGAAAAGGCCTGCTGTCACCTCCAGAAGAGGGCAGTGCTGGCTTAAACTAGCCAGTCCAATGAAAGTTATGACTCGCAAAAGGCAATAGTTTTCTCTGAGGAATGTATCTCAGTCAGAATACTGCAAAGTTGCATACAAATATCACACCACACAGGAACAGCCAATAGAGCAGTCATGAATTAGATGCCAAGTTTTAAAACATCAACAGCAATCACTCTGCCTTGAGATTTGGACAGAAGCTGAGTCTGTATCTCACAACCTCTCTGTCTTCAGAAAACACTAGACAGGTTAGATAAGTTACTATTTCTAGGGAAAAAAAGAATGATTGAGGGGGTTGTTATCTCTCATTTCATCTTGTAGCGCTCTACCTCTTGCTTATATCAGAGAGAGAAATAAAGGGCTTCACAATCAGAGTAACCCAGATATTACTCCTCTAGATGTGCAGAGAAACATGGAGGAAGGAGGTCTTGGTTCAGATCTTCCTTTACATAGGTAGCTTGCATGTAAAACCAGAAAGGAAATTGATGTTACTTAGAAAATTGTAGCCCAGGGGCTAAAAAGTAGTATGTTGAACATTCACTTCCAAACAACAGAAAATATGTGCAGAAGTAGTGCAGTATTGACAGTTTACAGGCTGGTTTGGCCCAGTTCCATGACTAGTAGGGCAGAGGGATCCACATCTCCAGAAAGGGAAAACAGGGGACCCCAAATAATTAAAAATAGTGGTGATGATTTGAGGAGAAACAAACTTAAGCAGAAATAATCTTACAGCAAGTGTAAATAAGAAGACTTCAAGGCCAGCTCTCTTTCAGCTGATCTTCCAAGTGAATATCATGTACACCCAATATTTGTACACCCAAACAAAAGCAACAAGACAGTGAGAAAGCACATACTTGAAGGGCCCTGGGAAAGGAAGATGCTATACCTATGTAAAGCCTGTGATTATGAGTTCCACCCCAGACCCCAGATGGAGCAGACTGGCCTCCTCTGTTGCAAGTGTTTGCACAGGGTCTTCAGGGCAAGTCAAACTTAGAAAAATACCTTGTGCACAATTAACAAACATACAGTTAGAAGAGTGACATGATTAGGATAGTATTTTACAGGTTTATGATTAGAAAAAATTATCACGGTGGAAAGAGACAATCAAAAATGAAATGCTTACCTACATCCTAGGCTACAGTAGAAAACTCCAGAAAGAGATCCTTCCTCTGTAGCAGTCAGCCCTTAATTGGGGTCTAGGAGGGGGGGCTCCACCCCTTCTGATCGCACAGCTGAATTGCCTTCACCTGTGCTCCCAGGGCTGACTCAATCCTTACCTCAGGTGATCAATCAGTTGTTCAAGCTGTGACTCAGCAGTTCCCATATACCTTAAGAAAATGAAGCAATGCAAATCTCAGAGCTGAAATTCATGGGAAAGGGAGAGAAAGATAGGAGGCTACTGCCAAGGATTTAAAAAGAGCTTCATTCTGTATCGGCAAGAAATGGATGCCAGCAAAGTAGAGGCAATCAGAAGATAGCTTTGTCTCTGACAAGCTCCATTCCTGACAGGCTTTGACTCTGATCATTTGACATTTTAAAGAGCTTTTAGTTATATCGGGTACAGGAGGTTATGAAACTCAATTATAGGTGCTGGAGGAGGCCTGCATTCCAGATAAACACCTGGCAGAGATGCTTCTAAGCAATAGGCAGGGAATCCAAAAGGTCTGTGCACACTGTATTGCAAAGAACTGGGGTAGTTCTCAGAAACTGAAATCCCAGCAGGACTCAGGTCATGCTCATGTCTTCGGCCTGAGCATAAAAAAAAAAAAAAAAAAAAGCTTGCTGAAGGAGTTGTAAAAACACAGGAACTCAACACAAAGTGAGGTAAAGCTTAGGGAATGTGGACAACAGTTTCACACTGTGAGGGTGATAGAAATAAGAAAATGAGTCAAAAATGAAACTGGAAAATGAAGACCACACAGCTTCATGTCAGGGCACTGCAAATCAGCAGCTCCCTGCGGCCAAGCATAGGAACTCCCCTGGTGGGCCAGGCAGGTCGTGTGCCAGAGCCAAACTGGGACGTGGGTCCGTTGTGAAACCCACATGAGAGCTATGGTGGTCATACACAGCAAGGCCTGCTGGTGCCCTCAGGACCCTGAGAGCAAGTGAAAATATTCAGAATTAAGAGAGTCCTGCACTCCATAGAGCTACTGCCCTCGGGGTACAAAAAGCACAGCCTGCAACAAGGAGCTTAGGGAAAAATATCATAAACTGCAAGAGTTCTTAATCATATCTGAAGGGGTATTGGTGTGCGTACTGCAGACACGAGAGGTGCTGGTGCACTGCTGCTGCTGAGAGAAGTGCTCTCTACAAAGCAGCTGCAGTGTAATGGGAAATTAACAAAAGTGACAGAAGCTGCCTGCTTAGAGGCAGAAGGCGTACCTACTAGCTTCTAATTTTGGTGTCTGTGCAAGGAAATGGAGCATCAGAAAAACAGCTCGATCTGCAATGTTGAAAATTTGAAGGGAATTAAGTGGTTAAGAGAAAATGATAGCCTGCCATAAAGGCTGTGGTGGTAGGAGGAATAAGTATTCTCATCTAGCTCAATGGGAAAGTAGTTAGAAACAGTCTCATAGCAGTATTACTACACTTCCCACTTCCAGTTTTGGGAAATATACAAGGCTGGCAGCTGTGCCCTCATCCAGTATCAATATTCACTTTTTAAATGTATGTTTTCGTAGTGAAGATCAGTGCTGCCAGGTGCTGTGGACTTTCACAGGTTGCTTCTCTCTAGCTGAATTCAACAGGAGCAAAACCTGTTACCAGTTTGTAGCATCTACCACCAAATGATCAAGTCCTAAGCAGACAAAACTTGGATACGTTTTTCTACCAGCTGCACTGCTGGCTGACTCTGAAGTGGTTTTGAGTTTTGCCCCTTACAAATACAAACCAGTAGGTATTTAAAAGGCTTTTCTGTGTCCAGTAGCTTACAAAAAATCTTTACAGTGTTCAGTATTTCATTGCAGCTCCCCAAGGGTGGAGGTATTCCTCTCTTCCCTCAAGTTAACTGTGCTCAAAGGCCTGTGACTAGCACTTTGCAGGGTATTTCCTCTGAAGATAGCAGGGGAACTTGTACTCTGAGAGAGTACGGATCAGTCTCACGTACAGGAAAAATAAAACATTAAGGACAGGGAATGGGAAAGGGATATATAAATCTGGGGGGTTGCAGGGTATCTGAGAACGTAAATGATCTCTTTAACCCACAAGAAAGTGCTTCCATTAAAATAATCAAATTCCTAACTTTTTTCCTCTGTACCTTATCATATTCATTTCTTTACATAAAGCTTTGGCACTGCACTTATTAAGTTAATTAGTTTGTCTTCATAAAGAAAAAATGAAAACCCTGCAGATGCAATGCAGCTCGTGAGTTATTGCTCTGATTTAATTCAATCAATTTAAGACAGTTTTTTAAACAAAAGAAATAAATTCGGGATTATTTAATGCTAGCATTGTAGTACTAACATCATACTGTAATGCTGAACTTAATCTGGATCCTGAGTAATTCTGAGGGCAGGGCACTGCTGCTTAGTTACAGCCAAGAGCAGGCTTTTCTAAATTAGCTCTGGACAGCCTTGCCTGTGCTTCATCTGGACTTCCACCTTTCAGGAATTAGAGAAAAGAAGAAATATGTGCTGTGGAGTTACAAATGAAGCAGTCTAAATCCATTTATTCTGCTACTAAAGCCAGTAAGAATGCAATCAGTGATAATGCAGTAGTCATAAGCAAACAGGCTTTGTAGTTTCAAATAGGAGTCTGGCTGACAGAGGAAATATGTTGCTGGATAATTCACAAGGGCATGATTAATGTAAGACTTTCAGTAGATTTATCATGTGACAGACCCTGATGGGAAAAAGCAGTGGGTGGGAAAGGGGTATCTTGAATACAGCAAAGAAAAGAGGAAATGCAGCACAACGCTAGCCAGAATCAGTCTTTGATTTCATTTTTGCAACAGCTGGACATAAAAAACCCAGCCAGAGAATAAAGATTTGTGTAGGAGGCAGCCAGATATTAGGTGCTAGCCTGGGATGACCTGACTCACTCATGTAACGACAATTAAGTATTGTGTTAAGTGACTGCTTCTAATTAAATGCCACAGTGCCAGTGCTATTCTGATTTACAACCATTGTGTGAAGAGTGTCTTCCAAAGAATATGTCCATGACATTTTTAAATTAGAAGCTGAACCTCAGGGACAAGAGTTGGACTGCTTTAGTCACCAAGGATAATGCTTTAAAAGTATCTTCTTCTACTTAGGAGGGAAATCCCCATACCAATGAAGATAAACTGCTCACACATGACCAGGCAATTAGCGGTTCTTCCATGTCTATCTCCCTTGCACTGGAACCATCAGCACCCATTGCCACAATAGACACAGCAACTGAATTCCTAAAGAGGCACCTAAGGGATGCCTGAAGCTGTGGAAAAAGGTTTACGCTAATCTCCGCTGTGGGCTTTCATTCTCTTCTCACAACCCGCAACAGAAAGCATGCAACATGTAGTGAGTGCTGCAAATGTGTCAGAATAGCTTGCAAGTTAGGCATGGTCAGTACTTTTGCCTCCTAGATAAAAGTCAGATCCTGCAAAATGGGAAACCCTTCAGACAGTGCTTGTAGTAACTGCTGTAGAGCAGGAGCAAGAGATAGGGCACAGAGGAGGTAGGAGGCTCTGGGTTAAGTCTGTATAAACTGCTTTCACTGTGGTTAGAATTTGGGGTATCTCAGTCGCTTATAAAATGTAAAATCACAGAGGAATCATAGGGTAATCACAGAGGCCAAAATAAGCACTGCTGCAGGAAGTTCTTACAATTGTATGCAGGGAAGGTTTCCCAGGAGGTAACTCTGGGCTTGCCCTGTTCCTTACAGACTTTTCATGAGTCTATTGCTGGCAGCTTCCAGAGATGAGGGCACTGACCCACTTGGACTTTTCTTTGACTTTTATTCTGACGCAGCACAGCTGCTCCTAATGGTCCAACAGAAGGACAGCTGCCCCCCTGCCTTCATCACAGCAGCACCCTAGGAGGTGTGTGTGCTCCTGAGGAAAGAGACTGCATTTCACCAGGTGGCAATAGGCTTCATGACACTGGGACAGCAGCTGTGACATCACCATACCCTGCCAGATAGACCCTGTCCTTTTCAAGCATTCTTCTCTATGCCAGTGTTACTGCCCCTGCAGTATGCCACAGAGTAAAAAACAGGTTGAAAGTCAATATAAATGACAAAAGAAAATCATTTGGGTGTCAAGCCTTCCCTGTAGTTAGGTTCTCTGTAGTTGAAACTGTTGGAGTACAGCAGCTCATCTCACAACACTGCGAGACGATGACCAGTGCAAAGAAGCAGGATCACCGTTGTGCCCCTACAATCAGTTTCTTTCACCATAGTCTCATACTTAATAAAAATTTAAATGCTAAGACATCAGGAGACTTGATCTGACATTGAAGATGAGAGAGGACCTTGAATTTAATACAGAGCATAGCAAGCAACATGCTGAAGTAACAGTTATGCCCAATACATCAATGTCATACATGGTAACTGCCCCAAGGGTGGAAGGCACTAGAGCAGAAAAGAGATTACCAGGGCCTGAAATTCTGTTTCTTCAGGATATCTTTAATGCTATAGTCAGTATTCCTGGGCTGACAAGAACAATAAAGGGTGGTAGGTTACCTCGCTCTTGTCAATGGAAAAAAAAATCCAAGAAAAGCACAAGCTCCACACATTTATGTCTCTCACCAAGAGGCCGTCATGGGAAGACTGCTTAGGCAGCTGGACCAACAATAAGAAAACAATTGACCTTCAAATGTAACATCTAATTATCTTTTCATCCACCCTGAATAAGAGTGATCTATATTTTCTCAAGGAGCAGTGTTCATTATGTGGTTATTTTTAGTCATATTTTTTCTTGTAAATTCCAATCTTCCAGCTCCTTTTAAACAATTTCTAGTGGGTGAGAACAGCAACTACAAGCAAGTAAGCATTTTCAGAGTCTAGAAGAACTGCTTCACCTAGAGCTTTCAGTTAGGTCTTGTGCAGAATAGAAGATATGCATCAGAGAAATCTCCCATATCCAACCTTCATCTTCACATATTGAGTTAATCAGTGTCTATTCTAGTGGCAGAGACTGCTCATATATAAACAAGGAAGAAAATGAGCAGAGCCCTATTATATTATTTACGAGGTGTTAAAACATCACACAAAGATTTACACACAAACAAAGGAGAAAGTCTCTGCCCTTGAGATTCTGATCTGATTTCAGAGAGATGACACTGAGATGATACGTTCCACATGCATACAGCGTGGTGGTACATGTGTGGAGAGCCCACAGATTATTTCATTGAGTATCATACAAGGCTTAACTTGACACATAGAAAAAAATCAATTTATAATAGCTTTTTTCTCTGGAAAAAAAAAATGCTATTTGTGTTAGTCTGCTGTATTACCTATAATCATGGTTTCCCATCAGTACCAACACTGCTTCTGTCTTCAATTCTGATTTTTACATGACATTCATTGACCCTACCAATAAAAGATAGAATGATGTTTTGAATTCATGGGGATTAACCTGTGGTACTCACAGGGACAGCTTTCTGTACAGCCTTAAACTCTTCTTAAGCAGTGTCTGGATTAACATAATCAGGAACAGGATCTGAGGCTGGGGGATTTTGAGGTAAATATAGCACAGGTTAAGAAATGAAACATCAGTGAGGTATGGGAATGTTGATCAGATAGGGAATACCAGAAACCATCAGAAAAAGTGGAAGCCCTGCATTACAAGAGTGTAACCAGATTGCCTTTCTTAGCCTAGAAAAGAGGAAAGAGAGAATAACCAAGATTGGCAGGTAGGTGTCAAAGCCCCACGAAAGAGAATGTATCATGTGGTTGTACTCAGTAGTCTCAGGCAGAAAGGAGTCCCCTATGATTCTTTGTACTTTAAGTTTCATGGACTGGAATGCAATTTGAGCTCTGCATCATGACACGGAGTTGTAAACCAAAAACACGCCTTGCACAGCAATGATTACTTGTGTTCACACATGTGCACTCCAGTGAACAGGTGGTTAAATTCAGCTCTGCTCTCCTTTCCATTCATGCCCTGTTCAGCTAATGGAATATCTGAGCAGCGTTAGAATGATTCTGAGAAGGTTGGGCTATAAGTTTGTGGGACTCGGTTGACCCTTATGCCAAAGATTCTCTACTAGAATTTCTATTTCATGTCAGAAACAGTTGAGCAAAACTCTTTGCTGATGATAGGCTCTATGTTTTCTATGTTCTGCTAAATCACTCTCTTACATCATTAAATTAAAACTAATCAGAGACAGTGGAGCAGTGTACAGCTAAGCATCAACAATATATGAGCATCTTCAGGAGAGATGTACAACAACATGATCCCGTTATCTAGACCTCAGTGGTGTTGGAAACAGTAAGCTTTGAAAAAGTTGCTGTCATCTTCACACAGAGAAGAAAGCTAAAAGCCTAGATTTGTGTTGTTGATTTTGAATGCCCACAAGTTAAGCAGCTTCACAACTTGTCACTGCGTGCAGAGGGGAGCCAGAAAGATTCCTCAATAGATGAAAAGATATCAGTGTTTCTAAAGTTCAAAGAAAGAAGATCATTTTATCTAGAGCAAAGCAAGACTAAGCTTTTGAGTTCACTGGGACAAAATCCATCCCTTTTCATCAAAAGCTGAACAAATTGAAAAAGTGACTACTAGCTTTCATACTATGCAAAAATCAGGCTCTTCTGTGTAATAACTGAACCACTACAACAGAGACTGAATCCAGACTAGAGGTTGTGAGTCATAGAACTGTAACTCTTATTTTGTCAGCAACGAGGTCCAGGAAGGAAAAGGGAGATGACAACTCCTCAGTTTGCTAGAAGATTGTTAAAATCCACCAGAACCTTTGAGGACAACAAAGGGGGAACTGAAGATTCCTGGAGCCTGTGTGACCTCAGGGAAGCAGACACTGGCACAATTCAGGGATAGAAGGAGATGGAGTTTTATCATAGTCAGGGTGAGGTCCTGGGCTAGATTGTAGAGAAGGTCTGGGAATCATTCTTTGTTGGATCAGAAAGACTAATGCTGATGAAACGAAAGACTACTTGTATTACTGTCTACATCAAGTATTGCAGCAATGGTGATGGGTCCTTCATATCACCCACGTCTGGAGGAGAAAGGCAATGTGTAGGCAATAGCACCTTTCAGCAGGGCAGTGATGCTTAGCAGCTCTATATCTGTCAGCCTGGGTTTGTAGTGCTTGCTCCTCCACATGTGCTGCTCTGGCTTATGAAGGAAGCTGGGAAGTAACTCACCCAGGAAGCCAAGTAAGGTACTTCTTAGAAAGTATGAGAATTGGAGAAGATTACTTGTCAGCTCTTTATTTCGTGGTTTCATTTCAACATAAAGGGTTCAGATAAGCCACTCCTACCGTAACGTTACAACCATTAATGAAATGCTGTAAACTGAAGGTGGTGTCTGCTTAGCAATGATCTATCACTTTTGACAGGCTGTCAGGTAGCTTTTATCAAGACAGTTTTAAAATAATTACAAAACAATACACCCAACTGCAGATGGAGGCACTGCAGTAGGAGATTAGTTCCTTCTTTGGGGGCAAGTTGGACAGAAATAGATGTCCAGTGAAAAGAATGGCACTTGTCTAGATTTAAAGAGCACAAGCAGACTTTAGCTGGCTAAACAGAGATGCATACATATGCAAAAGGAGGTCTTAAGCAAAAAAAAAAAAAAAAGTCATATCCCTAAAGTACTCCGACATGACCTTGGGAGGAGTTATTTGGATGTAGGCTACATGCCAAAGAACATGGTCTCCTGACATGAAACAAGTTCTGATGAGTCAGGAAAGCTATAAGGTCACACGAAAGCAGTGATGAAAGCCTCCAGAGACAGCTCTGGTGGAGGCAGAGATCAGCAAAAGCCCTGTAGGGAACACAGCATGCTACTGTTTAACTGTGAGAAGCGGATAGCAGATCGTGGCTTTGAATATCTTTCCAAGCAAGCCCAAAGCACCCTCAGCACACCAAATAGATTGGTTTTTTTTATTTTTTTTTAACTGGTATTTCTGAGATGCTTCTGATTTTCTGTGATGGCAGAGCAACCTTTCTTTTCTAAGCAAATTACAGTAAATTTCACTTGCGTGAAAACAGAAGTGTCAACAGGAATCTGGCTGTGGTTTTAGCCTTCCCATGTTGCAGTGTGAATATATGCAAGAAAACAATAACTACAAATCCTTAAATGCTTGTAGGCAAACTGTTGTTCTTGGGAGAGGTGGAAGAACACAGCAGTTCAGTACTGGTAGTGTCATGGCATGTAAACACAGCTCTCACCGAGAGCATAACAATGGCTTTGTTTTGCTGCACACAGCTGAGCAAGAAGTCATCACCAAAATAAACCTGACTCAAACAAGCCAGAAATGTTTTTGTTTCTTGTCTTTCTTTAGTCATGTTCAGGGTATAATTGCACTGAAGTCCATCACGTATAATCTGCATAGGCTGGAAATTAATGTGATTATAAAGCAAGAGCTGTTTTGAACACAGATTATTATCTTTTTAGCCCTTTTTTTATATGTCATGTGATGAAAAGCCTGAAAAGAAGATGATGACAATTCTACATCTTTGTGGAAGTTAATGCAAGTTTTTATATGCGTGTTTGAATAAAAACTCTGCTTGAAAAGGAAGAGTGACTGAAACCTACTGTTCTAAAGGCCAAGGTATTTTGGAAGCGTGAAGTCAGGTGCACATTATAGGAAGGGAGCAACAGGATTCCCAGTCTCCAAAGAACTCCAGATCCTTGCAAATCCCCACTTCCCATCCCTTCTTGCTCCAGCTGCTACATCCTCACTGAAGAAATGACAGCATGACAGCTCACGGACACGGCTACGGAGGCTACGGAGATGATGAGGGGCCTGGAGCACCTCCCTTATGAAAAAAGGCTGAGAGATCTGGGACTGCTCAGCCTGGAGAAGAGAAGGCTGAGAGGAGGTATCATCACTGCTCCTAAGTATCGGATGTGCCAAAGTCAAGTCAGTGGGAGTAGACTTTTTTTGTGGCATGTAGCAATAGAACAAAGTGCAACAGGCACAAAGTGCAACACAGAAAGTTACATACTAACACAAGGAAGAACTTCCTTCCTGTGAGGTTGTCAGAGCACTGGAACAGGCTGCCCAGAGGCAGGTTGTGGAATTCCCTTCTCTGGAGATATTCAGAGCACATCTGGATATGTTCCTGTGCTACCTACTGCAGGAAACTTGCTTTAGTAGAGAGTTGGACTTGATCTTCAGAGGTCCCTTAGAACCCCTGAAATTCTGAAAATGCTATTTAAGGGGGGAAAGAAAAAAGAAAAAGAAAAAAAAAAAAGAAGAAGGAAGAAGAAGAAAGTGAAAAAGTGAGAGAAAAAGACTTATAGACATAGTACCAACTTGCACTTGCAGACAGACATATTGTACACGGCAACATTAAACAAAACAGGGAGAGGGGATGCTATAATTTATGGACAGCCATACTAAACAAAGGCTGTAATGTCTTTCCACCAGGTTACATAAGAGGCTAATTTGTAATGATTGGACCCACACCCACACACAAGCCCACCCGTGATTAATGAGCATATGGTTTTCCACTTTCTGAAGCACAAAGGCAAGCTGCAGCAGGGGTATAGGGACAGCACAGGTACCAAGCAACAAAAGCAGTGATTTATGCTCAGATATACATGAACAGCTGCTGGTTCTGCTGTGCATCCACCTCGAACACCACCAGCCACTGGATAATCCACCTTGCAAGTACCCCATCAGCACCTTCACCCTCTCCTACACTTCGTCCTGATGACAACTGGCTCAAGTAGCATTCCTAAATTCTTCTCCAGACTGTTGAAATTTCCTTCTTTTTATTTTTGAATGGAAGTTTAATTTTTATGTGATCAAGTACCAAGACCAGACTTTAAGAAAAAGCACTGCTAATCTAAATGCATGATCTAAGCCACCAGAGACAGCAAATCCATCACTACAAAAATCAAGAATTAGCTAACAACTAACTAATCTTCTGACAAGTGATTTCTTTATTGTTCTCATAAAAGTGACTTCTAAATTAATGAGAAATACTCTGGGTGTTTATCCTATTGAAATCTTTTTCCTGCCATCAAAAAATATATATGTATTAATCATCGTTTAATTAATTATTTAATCGTGGCCTTTTTGCAAAGAAAAATCTTCCTGCAAATGGCTTTCACTGCCGCAGACTTAAGCAAAATCAGCTCTCCTATCTCATTTGGTTTAGTAGGAGATTAAAAGCCAAAGTCCACTTTAATATTACATATTAAACAAATACACAAAGAAATGGCAGGTTGGGCAGATGTGGCCTTATTTGCCTCCTACTGTTATCAAATAGAACACTTGTGGGTCAGAACAGCTGGCCTGTGAGCTCCATGGGATCTCTCTTATTGAAAGGAAATACTGTTTTTAAGATTTAACACTTATGTCTTAGCAGAATTCTAAGCAAGTCTACAATAACACATAGTCAATTCACACAAATAGAAATGGCCAAAGGCAGAATAACTGATGAAATAACATGATTAGGAGAGAAGTGAGGTTTTTCAGTTTTGCTTTGATTCTTTCCATAGGTAAGTGTTGACCAATATAAATTGCAATCGCATCCCCACTACAGGTGAGCAGCTGAAATTTAACAACTCTTTTCATTGCTATGTTTCTTGGCTTAGGTGCACCTTGAGAAGACCTAGAAACTGCATTGAAGCCATGAAATTGATAAGTAGCAGCAATGCCAAGTCTTGACTACAAACAAAGAGGATATGACAGATTTTTGTTATTGCAGAGGTGCTTAGGTGACAAGCCTTATGGAACAAGTACATCTGAGGGACATTTCGGGCAGGCAAAACAGTTCTACCAACCAATAAACTTACAATAACTCACGTTAAAGCCTGTCAGCATCCAAAAATACAACACTGTCTGAAAAATAAATCTATCAGCCTCATTCTCATTTTCCTCCTCTTTAAATGTATGAGCGCTGCCTCTCTTCTGAAAGGCAGAAAAACAGTTCTTAGAAGAGCAGATCATTCAATAGGAAACAAGCTGCCTTCTCACCTATTGCAATCCTCAGTTGCTTTTGGTGTAGTTTTATTTCCCTGATAATAAATATAGAGCAGATCCTTTCTCTGCACCTCCACCCTGCCATTCACACCCAGATAAAGCATTGAGTCCCTGCAGAAGTACAGACCACCCAATAGAGGAGGCAAAATGGAAAAAACTCTATTAATGAGCAGCCACATACCTTAAGATCTACCCTCTTTTCTTACCTCTTCACATCTTTTCTTCATTTATGACTCCAGGATCACACTGCGTGATACAACCAGCCCTGCAGCACAGCAACTTTCTGACTAACCTGCACCTGATCATCAGGAACTCATAATACTGTTCAGAATTGTCCTGGGTCTTTCCACACTACTATTCCCCTCCTGTAGAGTATCACACAAGCACCAGGGCATGCTTCTCCTTACTTCTTTTTACCAGCAATACTGCAACACCAGGGTAGCTCCAATTATGCAGTCCTGAAGATCAAATCTGGATTTGAAGACCCTCCCTTTCCATATTGCAACAGCCTTTTCATGCTGTTCCTGAACCCCTCAGACAGAAAGCTATGAGGCATTTGTACTCTCTTCTGAGATCTCAAGATCTGGGGAGTCAGGGCCATATTTCCATTCAAGCTCAGGGGAAACACTGCCCATGCTGGTGAGTAGTGAACAGTAGATGCCTGTAGTGGGTGAACAGAGATGAAAGATTTAACACACACGCATTTCAGAAAAGCCAGGTGATATCATTTTTAAGAAGGCCAGGGACAAAGATGTATTTTGATCAGGCACCTCCAAGCACTGCCTCTGGCACTTCCCAAATTCAGTTAACACACCATTATTATGCACAGTTTTTTTTCACATGGAAACCCATATTCACCGCATCCCACAGGGACTAGAGTAGTGATCTCTACCAGACATCTTCAAAACATCAAGATAGACACATTCTGCTCCTCTCCTCCTAAGGCTTTCCACCTTTTCCCCTACCAGTGCCCTTTGTTTTCTCATCCTGAGCACCAGCTTCTGGGTGCAACATGGTATCTTTCACCTGAAGCAGAGCTCCAGAGGAGGGGTTAAGAGGAACCATGTTACTCAGGAAATTCTCTCCTCTGTTTCCTGAAATCTAATATGCAAAAAAAAAAAGATGGAATGTTGAGATGCTATTGAAAATAGAAAGCTTTTTATTTGAAACTATTTCTTCTAGACTGACTATGGAAAGAATGTTTTCTACAGCTAATAAAGTATACATACTTTATATATGCTTTGCAGTGCATATATAAACAAGAAGTAATTCAGAGAAAATTATATACAAGATATTTTATCATCTGCAAATTATCATTTTTAAGGTGGCTGTTAATTGTTGATCTTCAGAATATATATAAGACCATTTCAGTTCCTTAACATAATATTTCATTAGTGTGCTAAGATAATATCTATTGGGATGTTGTATTTGTTTTTTGAAAGATGTGTCCCCAGAAATGTGTATTTCTTTCATTGTTCCTGTAAGCCTATGTACCGCTTTTTTTCTCCTTAGTTTATGTAGAGACTTGTAATAATAAGTAATAATGTATTAATTCTAATCTCTTATTTTTTGGCTTATTTTAGAGCTATGCTAGCAGAAATATAAAATGCACAGACATATGTTAGTATGTAAATTGGCTTCATCTGCAGCCCTATGTACTTCATTTGTTGCTTCAACCATTATTTGTTATTTCATAAATATATATAGATTTATAATCCATGTGCTAACTAACTTGTGGATAACAGCTTTTTCATCCTTAGAAAAAAATAAGTAACATCCCCAGAGAGAGAAGGAAGGAAACATCATGGGAGGGCTAAAGGGTAGCAATTGCTTTCATGGGAAAATGAAGGGGCAGAGCCATCTCGGGAGATAGGAAGGGGAAGAAAAAATAGAAAAATGGGGCTGTCTGGCAAACCAAACTGTTGTTGATATTTTAAGTCAAAGGAAGAGAGGGAAAAACAAACAGCTGCTCCCTCACGATGCTAAGGATTCCCCTTGCTCAGAAGCAATGGCAGCAGCACACCCAGTGCCATAGTGGGCCATCAGCAGGTTGCCCAGACAGCATGCTGCTCAGAAAGCCAGCTTTCGTCTCCTCTGGAACAGGGTGTGATGCAAGTGGTTTTACTGAGCCATCCTGCCCCACACATGCAGTCAGCTTGTTCTCCAACCTTATTTCCCTATAAGTGTGTGAGAGAAACAGCTCAAGGTCTCATCTTCAGTGACTTACCAGCACTAATGTTGAGAAGCTCCAGTGGGCTGATACTATGATTCACTCTGACCTAGTTTTGATTAAGATGTTTGAACAGGAAGTTAAGGCCTAATATGATCAGCTCTGGACTCCCCAGTAAAACAGAGACATGGATATAACGGAGAGAGTCTGGCATAGGAACACAAAGTTTATGAACAGAGCATGAGAAAAGGCTGAGCAAGCTGGATAAATTCATCCTGGACAAGAGAAGGCTCAGGGAATGTCATCAATGCATATAAATACCTGAAGGGAGGCTGCAAAAAAAAAGGAGCCAGGTTCTTCTCAGTTGTGTCCAGAGAACGCAATGGGCACAAGCTGAAAGGCAGAAAGTGCTGTCTGAGCATGATGAAATGCTTTTCTCTCAGAGGGTGACCAACCACTGGCACAGGCTGCCCAGAGAGGATGTAGAATCTCCTTTAGAGATATTCAAAAGACATGGCCCCAGTCAAACACCTCTAAGTTTCCTGCTTGAGTAGGACTAGATGACCTCAAGAGGTCTCTTCCGATCTCAGCTATCTTGTGCCATTTGCTTGCCACACTATGATACTATGAATCCTGCTTTTAAGTTAAGGTGTCAGGCAGAGATGTGGGGATACCGAAGAGGCAGAACCTGGGATTGAACCGCAGGTACCAAACAGGAAAAGGTGGCCAGATAGTAACCTCCTTCTCAGCCATCTCCAGGGATTTATACTGTATGCTGTATGAAAAAGTACTTCCCTTTTACTTCCCATCTTCATTTCTTCATATCTGTACAAAAGCTGGGCACAGAGGACCCTCCATATGCCTACCTTTCTCCTGGAAGGAAGATCCAGAAGGCTCATAATATGCTTGGCCAGCCTGCAGCAAGAGTCAATGGGAGAAAAGGTAAAATTCACAGGTCAAAGTCCTCATAGCCAGTAGCCCCTGTTCACTTATGCCTTCTGAATGCTATGCTGATATTGAAATACGGGTACTTTACATGAACCACACTTAAGAAACATTACCAAATGATCTCTCTCCACTTGAGGATCAAACTCCTATAGATGAAACATCCAATCTTCCAGCCAGCACTTCAGCATTACTTTTAAAATGTACCTTTCAGTTCATAATAATAGATGGAATATGCTTTTAAAATTGAGGCACCTGAGTAAAAGAAATGCTCACGTCTCAAATACATTCAAGTAGCTGGGCCTTATAAGATAGAAGTAATACTGTAGGCAGCATGGAAAAAGCTCTGAATGTTTCTGTATTTTAGTATACTGCAAACATTAGTCAAGAAAACGCAGTGCTTCTCCTGAAAAATTTAGCATTAAGACCTGAAAAGATCTTTCTGTCTTTATACAGGGTTTTTTTAATTTAATTTTTATTTTTACCAAGCTCAATTATATATACATTTTGCTTGTCATTAACACAGTTCAAAATGTACTAAGTATGTTAACAAGAGGATGGAAGGAAGAGTTTTTCAGAGGAAAAAAACACAGGAGGTTGGAACAGACCCAGTGAAAGGTTAAAGGTTTGATGTGAGGAATTTGTATTGTTTATACACACATGCATTCTCTTTGCTAGGGTGGTGCACCTAAATGTGTTCTTGCTTCCTCTCACTGCTCAAGACCTAACAACAAAACACAATTAGAGCTAAAAACCATTTTCTGGCTTGTTTCTTATCTCTGACAAGTCTCTGAAGTTTTGGGGCTAAAATACATTTCACACGCTTTGCAATCAATCTAGACTGGCTGCAGAATTAGGTCCATTCAAATGTCATTTCATTACAGGAAACAAACAGTTCTGATACAGATGCCATGCTTAAGAAATAGCCATGTAGCCTGGGACTCTTAACAGGGAAAAATGTAGAGTTCAGGCATCAGTTCTTCTCAGAGCAGACTCTTCCTGTGGCAGAGAGCTTAGACATATTTTCTGCCTACACATAGATGTTCTTCATGGCTCCTGTGACCTGAGGGAGAGAGGAGTCACACACAACATCTGCAAAAGACAGCTCACATTGTATACCTCTTTTTGCATTTACATACCTCTTGCTACACTTCCAGATGGGAAGAGAGGATTGCTAGTGCATAGTCATCTTTATAAAGGGAACAACACCTGCTGCAATCTCCCAAGTCGCTGGCTCACACAGCTGACACCAGCATTTCATTAGCACC
Organism: Phasianus colchicus; assembly: GCF_987193195.1. Lineage (NCBI taxonomy): Eukaryota > Metazoa > Chordata > Aves > Galliformes > Phasianidae > Phasianus > Phasianus colchicus. Next base: position 15,842,602 of record NC_143438.1, on the reverse strand, counting down.
ATCAGAATTACAATGAGTGACAGCCAGAAAATCCTTGAGTGCTTCAGCAGGGTTGCAATGGAGCCCTGATTAATATTTAAGTACCTATGTTTGCAGAAGCAGCGTTTTATTTGCTTTGAAAATACTTCTCGTTGCAGTGTGGTCTGGCTTCCATAAGGGAAAATAGAGCTGTGTGACATTCATGAAGAATCCTGTGCTGTCTTTTATTGTTTGAGAGATTTTTCACAACCATATGAATGTACCTCAGCAACTCACGCTGTAATTGAACTAGCACTGCTGGATTAAGACAATTTTCCATTTTCAATGCCTGGTTGCTGAACCAATTTACTTCAGGACTTATCTCTCAATGGAATGCTATGGAAATAGAAAAATTTCAGCTTGGAGCTATTGGCTGTCAGTGCTGGAACAGCTGGAGATCGTGCTCCGTGATTTCCTTCTGTTTCAGTCTCATTGTCACAAACCACACCAACTTTGGAGAAGAAAAATTGCTCCTACAGTTTGGAATTATACCTTTGTCTGCAGCAAAGAAACAAAAATCTGAGGTGCGGGTAGGGAAAGGCACTGAAAGTAGTGTCATTTCTTTGGTTTGGGTAGGAGTTCCTGGAATTTGAACAAGCTGAAGTGAACCTTTCCCAAAATGGTAAATGGTCTGAATTCAAATGTGGAAAATTGTAGACATGAAGTATTTGGTCTGAAAGAAAAATTAATGAGCTGCTGAGGGCAAGCTGGAGCACAGCTAAGAACTAGCAGGACTCTTCCTCAATGGCACTTATACCATAAATTTTTCATGCTATTGACTGCTTTGCAAACCTTGGGAAACTTTCTTAGTGAGCTGAAGGAGTTACAGAAATTGACCTTAAAGAAGAAACAAAATGATAGATTTTCACCATTAGTGCCAAGATTGCTGTACTTGTAGACACTGTAAAGGCAGCAAAAATGCAGTGAAATCTAATGGAGAAATCCTGTTTCTGAGTCAGATCTATGTCAGGTGATATATGTGTAAATCTAAGAAAGAATCATCTTAGGAGTGCTGCAAGCTTGTGTATTTCTTTTGTAAATGGGAAGGACTGCATTCAATGACTGTAGCTGTACTGTAAAGAGCTAACACATTAAACTGCAATTACTTCTGATAAGTGATATTTTTAAAATAAATACCTGGAGATGTTATTCCTGATTCAGAGCCATATGGATCCTCCTTCAAAGTTAATGAAATTACATGAGCATGCCCTGAAGAAAGACTGGGAATAGACTTGATGTAAAACCAGACATGGAATCATAGAATGCTTTGAGTTAAAAATCATCTAGATCCAATCCTGTGCTGTCACCACCAGCTCAGACTGCCCAGGATCCCATCTAAACCTGGTCTTGAGCACCTCCAAAGATGGGGCACCACAGTTTCTCTGGGCAGCTATGCCACTGCCTCACTGCCCTCTGAGTGAAGAACGTCTATTCTGCATCTCACCTCTTTTAGTTTAAAATCATTCTCCCTTGTCCTATCACTATCATGCTGGATAAAAAGTCTGTCTTCCTCCTGAATATAAGATCCTTTTAAGTTTCTGAAAGCCACTTACATCATATGAATCTAGGACTGGAAGTCCACAAAGCAGCCCTGCAAAAGTTTGAAAAATGAACCTCTTTAATCAAGGGGTCTATTTTCTTATGATGGTTTATATCTGTTTTAATTTCTTGCCAATGGTATATCCGTATGCCACATGAGTTTTCAAAATACTCTCACAATTCATACCTTCCCAAACCTGAAGATGATTTCATGTATCTTAAAGTACCACACATTACTGCTAAAATGGTAGCTGAAACTATACAATTCAAACCATTATGAACATGCTATTATTTATCTTGAAACTATCACGGGAATGCAGCAAAGGATGCTTCTACTGAATCACAAATGGCAAAACATGAAGTTTTTATCATAAAAAGACTTAAGTGTCTACCAGTGAGTACAAATCAGTATGCTATGGATCAGCTCTTGATGGAAATATAAAGCAGTGAGTTTTGTGCTGAGAAACATTCCATGAATGAATCCAACTTAGTCATTTCATTTGATAAAGGAGATGTCAGCCTGTAATTCATAAGGCACTTCAGTTCCGTGAGCATTAAAACATGAGCCAGATTAAAAGATTGTATATATTAAGGTGCTGGTCCCTTAGTCATGCAAAATAAAATATTTTGCCTTTGTCAAGGAAAAGCTTTGCCTCGAAGCCTTCAAAATTGGATTCTAAGGCGGAAATATTGCTTTTTCCCCAGGCAGTAAAAACCTGGCAGTGAACAAATAACTTTCTGAAATATGAATATGACAGGATTTCTGAGCAAGGCGTAAGTCAAGCAGTTTTGGGTACACATCTACACACTGAATGGAGTCTGGAACAGCTACTCTCCACAGATTATGTATACACACGAATAATTCTCTAATTAGAAGACTGTACTTTGCCTAGGTGCCACTTCCAGCCTTTGTTTTGGAAGGTAACTCATAAGGTGCATTCACATGAATAACACTGTGGGACTGCTGCTTCCATAGATGCTTGACATGTGATCACTTGTAACTACAAATTTCTACTATGCAGAATGGATTTGCCTGAGGGGAGGTGGCTTACACACCAAAGTCACTACTCAACTGCCAAGCTGGCATGGGCTTAAACTTCTCCAGGAGTAGCTGTGGTGTGCCTTGCTGGCAGTCTAGTGAGGGGCCAAAAGAGGTAACTATCAAATCTGGTCAGAGCATGTGAGCACAAATGCATTTGCCTTTATCTATACAGCAGTTTGGAAGAAGCCACCTAAAGAAACGCAGGGGTACTGCTCCTTCTCAGCCCTTCCCAATTATATAAGCCTGTGCAAAATTACAGACTTAATTTATGAATTATATGTGAGTGTGTATACTAGTGAAAGTGTTTTTAATAGCTCTTTTAAAAAAAAAAAAAAAAAACCTAGCTAAGAGTGTTACCTATCTACAGGTCAGTGAGGGATCATTTACAAAATTTTACATTATGGATAGCATTTCTTGCTCTTCTAGAAGCAGCAACCTGCAGGGACTGATGCTTGGCTGGGAGGCACCTTCTGCACAATCAATTCAGAAAACAACTCAGTGGCAAGTACAATTCCACCTGTTATTTCTACTTGTCCCTTTAAGACAAATACCTAGCCAAAGCACACTTTAAACTCCAGATTGGAGGAGGTGAGAAGCAAATAACTAAGACAGAAATCCTCATTAAGCCAATAGGGTGATAAAAGACAGTCTGTTTACCCAGAGCTTTCTGAGCAACTCCTCCAAAGTATCCCAATCTCTGTGAGGGAGAACATGGAGCTTCCAAGTGAGTTTAAAATAACACTGAAAAATAAACCCATCAGGCAGCCATCTTCACCCAAGCTGTCCTGCAAGGCTGAAGACCAATTTCTATGAAGACCTATTTCTATAAGGACACCATTTCAGGTAATTGCATATACTAAAATTAGAACATAGGAGAAAGACATGAGGAAATCTGCTGTATGATTTGTTTCTGTGTCTCTTCATTCAGATGTTGGAGGCAGTTCAGAGCAGTCAAGATGACAATGAGGAGTGATTGTGACTTTGCGTAGGACAGAGGTGTTGAAACAAGATAATCTTTGAGGTCCTTTTCAACCCAGGCCATTCTATGATTCTCTGAATGAGATCACAGAGTACCAGCCTCAAGTGTTTCATTATCTTACCCGGGAAAGTAAAATCTGGGCTTGATGAAAAACAAGTTTCAGGTTTAGCTAGAATGCAGTTGACTTCCTTCCATCATCAATTTCAAAAATATCTGTGAAAAATAATCTCCTGCTCTCCAGGAGAGTGCTTCCACAAAGCCATACACAGGACAATTTCTACCCTAAAGGATTTTCCCTCCTACTCCTCAATGTAGTCTACTCTAGATAATTGCATTTATACTGAAATTGAGTGCTAGTGAGAAAAATACCATCTGCTATAAAAAGCCTCTGGCATCACTGTATTATTTTTAAAACTTTTTTTGTCCATGATTTACCTATGAAATACCAAGAGTCTATTGTGATCTGTTTTTCTCCACATCTTTTCCAAATACTACTTCTGTTTCACAGTATCTGGATATAAAGTGAGTCAATTCCCTATACACATAAGATTTTTTTTTCCCCTCTAAGAGAAATTGTGATGTAGAGATGTGCTTGTGTTGTACAGAATGTGACTCACGCCAGAATTGACAACACATGCAGTAATCAGAAGACAGTGGTGCCTCGAGGTCAGCGCCAAAGGCCAACAAGTTTAGAATTCAGGTGACAGCAAACACAGGAGCCATGAAAAAGCCCATACTAAGTTAAGCACTTTTTAACATGCTGCGCATGACTGCATTGTGTCATTATGTCATTATGTTCAAATCCTGTGATAGCATCCACATCTGAAACCAAAATCCTACATTTAAATTATAAGACAGCAACAGAAGTTGACTGCATGACAAAACAGAGCCCACAATCTCAGGACTAAACTATGAGCTTATGCAAGAGAGTTCTGAATGCTAAAGCATCTATCACTTTTATATCCTATAGTCATGACTCAGAGCGAAGATACCATATCTGAGTGAATACAAAAGGATACCGATTTCTGAATTCTTTGTGATTGAAAGGAGAAAGCCCAATAGATTGCAGCTCATGGAGCTTACGGTCACAAAAAAGCAGTAATTAATCAATCCAAGATTGGCCTCTGTATTTTAAAAGCAGTTAACACTCACCCAGTCTTCTACTGGAACCAGTATCCTGCCCTTGTTCAAGCATACCTTCCAAAAAGGTAAAACAAACATCAGGAAGACTGGAAAAAAATCTGTGTTTGTTTTTCATTTGTTTGTTTGTTGTTTTTATGCCATTACATGGAGCTCCTAGTTCAAAATCTGTGCTTTATTTGATGTTTCTTTTGGTGTAATTTTAGCTTCCAGCTGCATCTTGTTGTGCACTTGTCCAGACCTTTCTCTCTGATCAAGACACTTTTCATATCAAACTACTGACAGCTGAACACGGCCATCCCTCACATGGCTTGTTTCTCATGGTGCTGTTGCCATTGCTGAAATATACCACCTGCAGCCTGACTGTGCTCACATCCACTCTTTGCTGTCCATAAACATTCATTAAGTGTCAATGAGTGTCAGTGGGTGCCTTTTTTTCCACATGGAGGAATTCAGTGACATAAATCTGCTTCATACGTCAGACACTGTTTGGTCAGACTGCCCCTCTGATGCCGGCTGTCACAGAGCAACAAAACATAATGGAGTATTAGTGGGAAGGTTCAATCCCTACTGCCATAATACCAATGCCCACTTCTAACTTTCTGGGCCAACACAATCAAGTAGGAGGCATTAAATACAGAGCAGACATTACTTACAGGATGTACCTTTCAATGTCCAATTCGTATCACACTGTATGCAGACACCAGATAGGTATTTGAAGAACAGTTTTACCAGAAAAAGCAAATACATTTTTACAAACTTCCCACAGTATTGGTGATCCGCATGGACTTCAAGGCCTTGTTTGCAATACAAGTCCTGCAGTACTGATAAGCTTTCTAACAAAGCTCTCAGAGAGTACTAAGAGGTTTGTTTCAAAAGTACATCTTTCCCATTCAATGGATCTATTAACATGTCAGCGGTTTCTGGGCCAGTTCAGCCTGGTTCTGTGACTAATTGGGGCAGAGGACCCACACCCTGGGAGAGGGGGAAGGGGCATGGGAAAAGAAGGCAGGGAAATGGACCTGAAAACAAAACAGTGGCAACAAGCTGAGAGGGAAAACTAATTTACTAAGCATGATAGCAGAATTTCCCCTTTCCTGTTTCCAGGTCATTCTAGCACAGTGTGTAGTGTATTTTGCAAGAGCACCAAAATCTATAGAGGAGTACAGGGCATATAGCAATGTCAAAGAATGTCTGAGGATGCACACAGGACCTTTACCACCAGTTCCATTGCACCTGAGAAAAGCCCCGACGAGGCTCATGAAGGACTTGGGCTATGGTAAAGGCTATAAGTATAACCCCATGTACAAGGAACCTGTGGAGCAGGACTATCTGCCAGAAGAGCTGAAAGGAACAGATTTCTTCAAGGAACGAAAAACATGTCAGCCCTGCTTTGTATACTTCTTGGTTTTATGATGCATACATTTGTATTGGGATGAAGATTTCTCTGCTAATTGCAGCCCAATATTTCTGGAGCTGAAAGTACGAAGTCACTCAGTCCTTGAGATATTCTTGTTTTTTCTGCTGTCATTCCAAAGGAGTTTTGTAAACCACTGCAGTCAGGCAGTATGGAAATACAAAAGTAACCTTAGCAATGTAGTTCTGTCACCCACTGGTTCAAGGGAAGTGGAGGAAAAAAAGTGTTTTCCACTTTGACTCTTGTATCTTGTCTCTTCCTTATCTTGAGATAAGGAATATCATCATGCTGCTTTTTGAAATTGGAATCCAATTCAAATTTTTAGAATGTTTATTTTCAGAAAAATAAGAGACTGTGTTCTCCCCTCCCCTGGTAAAATACAGTAAACAAAATATAATTACAGTGTAATTCTTCCTTGTATGATATTTCAGAGAAATTTTCTCCCAAAACTAATAAGAACAACTAATAAACTTGCTGAAATCAGTGCCTTTACATTTTTTTGAACATTTACAACAGCAGTGTGGTTTTGAAAGTCTGAAGGTCCTTTGACTTTGTCATGTCTGCTTTCTACAGAAAATGTAAACTATTTCTGGGACTATGGTAGTCATTAAGATTGCTGACCTGGTTGTTTTTGAAGTTATATCACTTACAATGGTTGGTGTAACATTTTGGTAAATGCTTTTGGAAAGCAGATTCCTGGTAGCAAAGCATCCTCGGGTATTTTGAGTTGTGTTTTAGCACGAACTTTGGGATTGAAAAGCTGAGCCACACGAATTGAATGCCTGCTCTTAAAATAGAGAATTTGGCTTTCTCCTTCTACTGAAAACATACAAGGGAGTGTCACACCTGCATGGCAGACTGGCTTCTCACTGAGGCTGAGGACAAGCCCTGCTCCTCACAGCAAGCCCGCTGCCCTCCAAACTCAGCACCAAGCCAAGCAATGCCTGGGCAGTTGGGACAGGGACAGTTAGCACATCCCAGGGCTGAGGACGCGCAAGATGATCAAGGGCAGGTCTCCCCTGCACTGGGGAGCCTATCGCTGGGCCCAGCACTCCAGCTGTGGCCTCCTTCGAGCTGAGCAGAGGGGCAGGATCACCGCCCTTTGCACGCTGGCAGCACGCTGGCACCTCGTGCAGCCCAGCACAGCGCTCACCTTTGCAGGCAGCGCTCCTTGCTGGTTCAGCCGAGTGTCCGTCAGGACTCCCGGGTCCTGTCCAGCTGGGTGGCGCCGGCGGTGCTGTGGCCAGGAGCTGTTCCACCCCAGGTGCAGAAATTTGCCCTTCCCCCCACTAGTTTAAATGGTGGGATTATTGGAGCAACTTGTGCTCCATCTCCCAACCTATTGGGGCCCTCACATGTTTTGTTAGCACTGCCATGAGTGCCGATTCATGGTGGTTGGAATAAGGTTGCATTTCTACACCCTTCCCAAAGACCGAAATATGGAGGAAACATCATGGCTAGGGACAGCAACGCCAACAGCCTTGTCAATAACACAGAGACTTTTCTTCTTCGTTGTAACAGATGTTTATTTCATCTGCAAGCAGCAGGCCGAGAGGTCGATGTTGTCCTCCCAGCCCGCCGGAGCCGCGCTCTGACGGCAGTGCGGTGCCGGCCTAGCGCCGCCGCCGGGGCCGCCTCTTGCGGGGCGGGGGCGAGTCCTGGCGGCTGCTGCTGGCCTTCCTCTTCGGGGGGCGCCGGGGCCCCCCACGCGAGCGGTCCCTGCCCCGGGCGGAGGGGCCCGCTGCCGCCGCCTGCCCTGGCTCCTCCTGCGGCTCCTGCGCCGAGGGCGCGGTGGCGGTGCTGGGGTGCCCGGGTCCCCCAGTAGAGCCGCCGGGCGGCTCCTCGGTGCTGGGCCCTGCGGGGCTGGTGGAGCGACCTGGGCCCGAGGCGGGAGGCTCCTGATGGGAGGTGCTGGTGATGGGGCTGGCTGCAGGGCTGTCCTCCCGTCCTCCAGCAGCGTGGCTGACCTGGTGGTCCAGCTCGTGGTGGATCGTGGGGCCGTACAGGGCTGCGGCGGTGCTGATGAGCCTTCTGACGAAGGGCACCACGTCGCCATTGGTGATGAGCTGCAGCGCCTGCACCAAGGCCTCCTCGTCCAGCCCATGCTGACATAGAAAGTTGATGGTGGTGCACTGTCCCGCATAGACTTCCCACCAGTCATCGCTGGACACCTGCTGGATCTCCTCCTGCAGCCATTGGAGCAGGGGTTCGAGGTCCTCTGGGTGTTCCCTGAAGAATGCAGCCCAGACCTCGGCTGGGAAGCTGTGCTCAGGTGGGATGAGCACCGGCTCTGCAGGCCCCTGCTCGTCCTGCAGGCCTGGATCCGAGTGCGCTGCGGGCTGCGGGACAGCACACTCCAGGTAATCGTCATCCGACCTCACCGAGTATCGGATGGTTGTTATTTCGTGCCCGCATACGGCACAACTCGGCTTCCTGTTTGCCCACCAGATGGCACAGCCGTAGCACAGCTGGTGTTGGCAGGGGGTCACGTAGGTGACATCTTCCCGAATTTGCCCGCAGATGGGGCAGATCCATTCGGATGCTACGTCCATGGCCCCGGGCTGTGCGGTGGGCTGGGGAGAGCTGAGGTCGGGAAGCTGCTCCCCTCACTGGTGCTGCAGCAAGCAGAAGGTGTTACGAACTGCAAAAGAGAGAGAGAGGCCACGGTCACTGGCTGCCCCAGTCCCTCAGCGGCAAAGCCTCCCGGTCTCTGTTCCCCACTGGCTGCTGCAGGGGCCATGATGTCCTGCACCACTCACCTCTGCCGCTACAAGCGCACCCTGTGCGGCCCCAGCTGCCTGAGCAGGCAGGGCTGGGGGAAACGCTGGTGATGCTGTGGGATGGGCACCAAGAACTGGTGCCAGCAGCCCCACAGCTCAACGCAACCAACTCGCTCAGTGCTCCAAGTCTCGCAGCTGTGCTCAACTGGAGTCCAGGCACGAGTGCACACTGGTCTCTGCCAGAGCCCAAATCTATACAGAGAGGGCTAGCGAGGTCACAGTCATCTCCATTGCTGACATCACAACCTCTTGGTCGGTGACCTCACCGTCCACCGCTGCATGTATTGGGGCCCCAGCCTGGGCCTCCATCACCATCCATCATTACATTATTTTCCTTTGTAACTGTGATATTTTTGGGGAAATAAAGGTTTCACGTGTTTCTACTGCACATGTAACTTGTAACCAACTTGTCATTAGATGGTGCCATAAAATACCATGGCAAAGCTAGATAGTTCCAATATGCTGCAATGCCCTTTGGCTGCCCTGAGGACCAGCTCCCCACAGTCGCTGTCCATCTGCACTGCATGGATGATGGATTGCACGCCCTGTTTGCAGTGTGGACACTGGGGCCTGCTGCTATTGCACGGCTGGGTGCAGTGCAAACAAAACTGGTGGCAGCATGGCATGGTGCATACCATGTTGTCCCACTTCTCCAGGCCTATGGGGCTGTGGGTATCTTATGCCACCTCCATGCTTCCACCAGTTGCAGTGGGCATGGGAGAGCGGGAGATGACAATGTGCTCCCCAGCTGAGATGCTGTGACAGCAGGTGTCACACTGGAAGAGGACAAGAGGACTGGAGTGTGCCAGCCTGGGGAGGGTCTCTCAAGATTCCCCCCCCAGCTGCCAGCATGAGGCATTGCCTACCTGCGCTGCTGCACACGCCTCTCTGCAATGTCCCGGCTGCCTGCTGCCAGCAGGGTCAGGATACAACACAAGTGGTTCTGAGACGCGTCTGAGAGCTGCACCAGCAGCACCCAGAGCACGTTCCAGCTCCAAAGCTCGCCCTGTCCACACTCCAGTCCTCGCACACACGCTCGGTCGGAGGCCAGGCACGAACTGCTGGGCCGGGCTGCCGCACCTGCGTTAAAGCAGCGTGGGCCAAGCAGTCACAATGCATCGCATGGAGATGTCACAAACCACGGCTTGGCCGTGTTGCCAGTCCTCACCTTCACCGGGGGACATCACCACCCGTCCCACAGCGATGTCGCCATCCATTGCTTGGTCATCACCGTGCGTCGGCCTCACCTGCTGCACGTGTGCCAGCAGCACTCCAAAAGATTTTGCTCATATTTGTTGCTTTTTTTTCTGTCTCAGTAACAACATAAACTGCACTGGCTGTACGCTGATACTGCACACTTGTTCTGCTCACTGGTGTGGAAAATCACATTCTTCTTTTCATTCATGGCTTTTTACTTTTATCATTTCAGTGCTGCCCTTAGAGTGGTATCTCAAATTTAAGTCAGATGATAAACTAGATGGTACGTGGATGTATTTGAAGTTAGGCAATGCAGTAGGCATGCGGCTCTGTGAAATGAAGGATTCCTGGTTTCCTGTTGGCAAGCCAAAACGCCATGCATTTTAACTTGTGAGTGTCTATATTAGAAGTACTGAGTTTTTTTGAATTGGCTGGTTTGCAAATCAGTGTTTAACATGGGCTTCCTTTTGGTCTTACATTGAACAACTGGAAAATTGTTCCCTTTTTGGAACTTCCATCTGATTTCCTTGCTGAAAAGAGAGTTGCTGGGATAGAGTCCTTCTTCAGAGACAATGCTGTAAGGCAGAGAACCATGCGTATGGTAGTGTGTAGGCTGCTCCGAAAATAATGCCTCCTATTTATTTCCATGAAAACTGCTACAGATACAAAAAGCCTAAGAACATTATTCTCAGCTACAAAACACTATTTCACCATTCACTAAAAAGTACTTCAACCACATGTACTATCTAAATTTCACTACTCCTGTAGAAAAAAACCCTCCTGATTCCTTCACATAGTCCCTCTGTCCTTGCCTGCTTTGAGATTCAGTTTTCTAGTGGATTTTAGGAGAACTCCACTCCACTGAAGCCAGTTATTGCACATTTTAAATTAAACAGTTCTTAATATCTTCAGAAATCTATCTTAAATCACTATTCCAGAAAATTCTTGTCCATGTTAACCATGCACACCTTTTGTTTCTTCATAATCTGTCTGCCACACCATAGGAAACAACTGTGGTGACTGCATGAGCAGCTTTCCCCCATGCAGGTGAGCCCCTTGCTAGATGAGCAGGGAATAGAGAAGAGTGGCTCCCATAAACATACAGGTAACAACGTTGTGCTAATGAACTCCCCTGAGTGCTAAGAAGGATACGATCCCACTCCTGAGGACAGCTTTCCTCTCGAGCTCATATTTAAAATCCTTTTTTTCTGAACTTTTAAAAAAGCAATTTGTATGATATGAGCTAGGGTATTTTGAATTACTATAGTAACTACTTTACCTACTAAAGCATATGATACCCTCTACTATGATAAATATTGAAACCCATTATGTCTCAAAATGACGTTTTAACCCACATGGTATTGTTTTCCTGCTCTGTAAATGGGAACATTGACATCATCAGTAGCCAGTGGGCTTGACTGAGACCTTGATGAATGTAGAATATGACTGAAGCTAAAAGAAAACTGAGAAAATCTGCTAAAACAGATACATATCTGGCAATATCATCACATTAATCGAAGGATGAGGAATTGATATTTGGATGACCTAGGTTATTCCCACTTAGTGCAAGTCAAAAGCAGTCACCTATCTGGTTTTAGAATAAACAAATAACTCAGATGGTTTAAATAATTATGTGCAGATTTTGAGCTGAACTCTACCAGTGAGGAGTTAACTTCCTTGTTAACATCAATGGTCTGAATGACACACAGGCTGGAACCTCTGAAATCAGCAAAACTAATTGGCAGGATTCTCACAGTTTGTTTCCTGTGTCCAGATTGCCTGGAGATACCTGGGCAGGGATGTTGCTAGTGATACTCTGCTTCAGCACTTCCAATATTGCTGAAGCAAGCAAAACTGATACAATACATTTGAAAAGTTAGACTCACTTTGACCATCAGAATAGAGAAAATCATGCTTTTCAATTATCTGTGAGTGTAGCTGAACCAATGCCGCCTCCTTTTTCCATACCTGAAGACCACCTCTATTCTGTCCTCTTTTGGAAACTGTGATGAGTTTTGGAAACTGCCCTTTTCAAAACCTCCCCCATGAACCTAAAAACTGAAACTGGTGCCTCCCATGAAACAGGAGGGGAGCAAAGACATAACATCTGCAGGAAGAGAAGCAACTGATTGCCCTCAAACTGAAAGCTCCTTGCCATTTTCTACTGACTTTGCTAAGCAGGACAAAGCAATTCGGATATAGGAGCTCATTTATAATGTCATCTCTAGGACTGTCTCAAACAAACAGTGCAAAGCAAAAGCACTTTTCTGTTCAATGGATCATGCTGTGGGTTTTGAATATGGAATGCGAATGAGCTTGTTGTTGGGGAAGAACAACAGGCAGTAGTCTGAAGTGTCCACAAATGGAGAAGTAGGGATAAAAAATGAGGTTGGTTGTGAGGCCAATGAATGGAGGATAAATGGCCAGCAGGATAAAAACAAAGGAAAGTGAGAGATCAGTTGGCAAAGACGTGGCATTATTTTCAGCAAAAAGCCAAGATGAAAATCTGAAGAGCAATCTATTATCTCTGCTTCCCTGACAATCACAAACTAGGTGGGCTTAAACGATCAAGTTGCAGAAAGCCGCATCCCAGGCCAATACTGCTGCAGGGAGGGGGTGCGGCTCCCACCATTTTGGCCATCCAAGGTGAAACCCCAAAGGACAGGCATCTCAAGTGCTTGGAGGCTCAGCAGTTTCTGCAAATAACATCCATTTAATGGTCCCAGTCAGAGCACCAGAACAATGAGGCTTTGTTGCTACTGACAGACAGAAACAATCAGTCAGGGATAGAGGAACAAACATGAACAAAGCAAACCTCCCATTTGCACAAAGGAAGCTATTTTTAGATGCAGAATTCAACATCATTGGCATGCAGTCAGATTTCCGTAGAGGAGTGCATGAACCAAAGTTTGCACTCAAGTAGTTACTGTGACCTTGGAGGACTTTCCTCCTGAACTTCACTGAGAGCAAAAGTGGACCCCAAAGGCTAATTCTGTGGTCTGAATTCTTCAGGCTCACAGAGCAGCTGCATTGATTTGGCCTGCAAAGCACAGTGCTACTGGAGGTGAGAAATGATATCAGCATCCGGGCCCAGAGGATTTTGTGAATCTGCCCAACTCTGAAAGAACCAAAAATAGAAAGATTTTCTGAGCTCTGACCATACAAATGATCCTCGTAAAGCTGTCAGTGCAGAAGACTGACAGACAGTGCCTGAAAGGTCATAAAATCAATAAACAGAAAGTCAGCTCACAGAAAAGCTAATAGGAGAGTAACTGCCCTTTGGCTCAAAGCGGGGGAAAAAGGTACACATCCCTGATGGTTTTGAGGTGGCAGCTTCTTTGTTGCTTCTAAAGGCCAGAGAGGTGTCTTTGTTTTCCAACATACCACTCGGTTTTGCAATCAGCCCAATCTGCAGACACTGTAATAAAAATAGTTCTTAAATCCAGAGGGAAACATTACCTTTCCCTGATGAGCATGGAATGAGAAAGGTGTTACCTGATCCTCCAGCATTCTGCACGGGCTGTTAGCACAGCTCCTCTGTGCAAATTACACTGGGAGCAAACCCCAGGTGGAACCACAAAGACTGCAAGCAAAGCCCAAATAAGCTCTTTTTCACAGCAGCATTTTGAAGAAATCCAAGGGATCTGGACCATTTTACACACTGACCAAAATGCCATGGTTGGAATGATCCTGGAAATGACATGTTTTCTTCTCCTGTGTAAGATGACAACCATAAGAAGAGAAAAATGAACTGTGGCATTGCAAATGAGGAAAAAGAAGTGAAAGATGCACAGAAGGGAAAATGAAAGGAATGACACATAGCTTGTTATTATTCTGTGAGAAACCACAGCAAGTCAGCAACAGTTTAGGTTATATGCACAGACGGGTAATGCAAGGGGTGTTTGCTCCAGTGCCCTTTTTTGCAAGAGCCTCTTTGCCTTCAAGCCTGATTTCTTGTATCCAGTAAAACTCCAGTGCATCGTCTCCCACAGGCCACTCTGTGTATTTTCAGGATGCAGCTCCAAGTTATGCAAGTTACCTGAGCATACAAATTACTCCTCTGCAGTGTTCCCGCTGTCCTTGAAGGGGTATGGACTCGTAAGTGTGAAAATGTGGTGCTCTGGCAGCAGCTGTACTTCAGAGAAGCTTGAGAGGAAAAAAATATCCAAGAGTGCTGAAGCAAAAAAAGAAAGGTCATGTTAATCAACAGAACAACCTGCCATGGGCAAGAGACTCAGCTACATTCTGCTGCCAGGGAAAACTCCCAGAGATGCTCTGCTAGTTGGGTGTTGAGCTCAGCAGTGTCCACTTGTTCTTGCTTTCCTCAAATACTGAATCAAAGGAAGAGCAGCAGAGTAAACATCTTAAGAATGCAGTTGCAAAGAATGAAATTTTTATTTTGAATTCAAAAGTCAATCAGTAAAAAAAAATCAATGATCTCCACTGATCCAGTTCACTATACTTTTGGCTTTCACATACCTCTGAATGATTTCCTGATGACTGCTGAGCAAAGAAGCACAGTTGAGTATACACTGGGGAGCTCACAGTCAGCTTGTGGTATACTACAATCTGCAGCCAGTTGTTTTATGAATCAATCCTGCAAAGTTTCAAACACGCATATTACATCAGCACATAATATCTATTGGTTTGCATACGACATTCACATTAAATTATTCAAAAGATTAAAGAGAATGGTCTTTTAAAATTAGAGGAATGGTACCAGATAATTGGAATCATGTCATAGGAGAGTATTCCTGTTTGCATGCATGCATGAAAGAGTTGAAAGAGGGAGAGCAAAACTGCAAAACTGAAAAGCTTCATGTAGAGGTGAGTTCCACTGGAGAGTGAGAACTCCAACCTTATTATTGCTTTAGATAATGGATTCTTGCAAGGTTTTCCCTACAAGCTTTTTATATCCTCATGAAAACAAATCCCATGCTCATGAGGCAACTCAGGGAACGCCATGTGAAATTTTACAACATGCATAACACTAAACACATGCACATATATATGTATAAACACATGCACGTATATTTTATGCATGTATATATAGACAGTTATAAAACAGGCTTCAGCTTGTGCTAAATGTTCTCAAGCTACACACATGGTTTGGGAAAACGAGAAGGAACACTTGTTGTTTCATGTTGATTTTTTTTTAATTTCACACAATATATTCTGAGAGATAATTGCTCTTAACAAACTTCTCCATCATCCCTGCTGTCAGATTAAAACCATGCAGGCACACAAGAGGAACAATTCACTAAAACAGATACCTACATTAGCAAAGGAAAGAACAAAACCATGCTTTGTCTGAATTTTATACTGTCACTTTTGAACTAACTAACCATTCACGGTTTTGTGAAGTATTTAGAAGGTTGTTTTAATTACAGTAATATACAGTTTTGATTGATACATCAATATGCAATTAAATTTTGTAGTGCTTTTCATATGAACCATATTCTAAAATGCCTTTCTGCATTAAATCCTACATGACAATATCTTAAGTTTTAATTCACTTTAAATTCAGCCATGTATTCTCAAGTGATCACGGTCAGAGCCTTCATTTAAAAACGAGATATGAACACATTTTTAAAGAGGTATTTTAGGATGGCTGCTGCACAAGACCCAAAAGAGGTGTAATCTGGGGGGCTGGTAGTTGGGTTTTTTTTCTTCATTTTAGTCTTCCAGAAGTAGTCTGCTCTACAGCTAAAAATAAATAAACAAACAAATAAATAAATAAATAGAGCATTATGAAAACTTGGATTTATCAGGCATCATTGGAGCACCTAGTTTGACCCCATCTCATTTCTCAGTTTCATCCAAATATCCTGATGCTACAAGTATGCATCACTCCTCCAAAATACAAATTATAGAGCTGCAGAAGGCAAGGAGGAGGTATCATCTCCCTCTGACAACTCTCTAGCATCTCAGACTGTTTGGCAGATGTGTGTTGAAGACTTCAGTAGCTAAGCTTTTCTGCCCCCCAAAAAAAATCAAAAGAAAAAACACTCAAAGGGAACTTTCTTGTCCCCAGGTTTATTGATGAGCATGGCCAGAGCACATGAGCAGGGCATGTTCAGGCATCATGCTCAGTGCCAGCAGAGAGCTCAGAGCTTCTCCACTCAGTAATCTGCCTATAGGCACCTAAAAAATGCCCCATGTTTATCACTGAGGTGAAAGAACAGTGCTATTATTAGCTTCCCAACGATGTTTAAATGCCTACACACACTGCTCATAGAATCACAGAGGTTGAAATAGACCTCTAAAATTATCCAGTCAAACATCCACCTACCACCATTCCTAGTAAACCATACTTTGGCATAGGCAAAGAATTCAATATTTTGGGGTGCAGACTGTTAACTGGTAAAATACCTGCCCTATGTCTGCTTTGCTTCTTCCAGATTAGCTTCTTCCAGACACCTGGTACACCAAGCCCGGTGCTTCAGCCCTGCTTCCTTTTTCCCAGAGATGTTGCCAGGAAGATGCAGGGCCTGTGGAAGAGCTGTGGAAGGAGGTGTAAACAAGAGACTCTTTTGCACAGTACAGCAGGAAACCGGTGCAGAGCCACGAAAGGGACAGACCTGCAGAGAAGCCTGGGGCAAAGCTGGGCACTGGGAAGGGAGATCCTCCTTGGGCCCAACCCTGACGTGGGCCCTTGGGAAGGGCAAAACACAGAGAGCAGCCAATGGAGGGCCAGTAGGGGAGCTGTGAGACAGGACAGCACTTTGGGGGCCTTTGACCAGGGTAGGTTTCACCTATGGAGAGGATACCCAACCAAAGGTGCCATGATGGCAGCCCAGGAACAGGAGAAGATTTAATCCATCTGGGGTACCACCGTGCTGCCGCATGTCTCTGTTAAGACAACCTTGGGACTGTTCATCTGCTGTAACAACCCTGTGGCAAAACAAGTCTGTGTCATTTAATAGTACACAACTGTTCTGACTTCAACAAGGCCTCTTTCAATACATCCATGGGCAGCCTGGCTTTGTTTCAGCTCATGCTTTGTTTACTCTGGCTCTTCCTGGAAAGGGAACTACTATCAAAGCAATTGTAAATTTGTTTTCTTGCCGAGGTACATTAGTACTTTATACCCAGCTGAAGGTAATAATAGCTTAAGTAAAGCTTTAAGATTTAGAAGCAGAACTCCACCCAGGTGCTTTATTTTTACTGTTTTACACAGACCTTATCCATCCCTTGGTCTCTGCATAGGCAGCTCTTATCAACATTTGAGTGTACACAGAAAAAAAGAAAAAAAACAAATATAATCAGAGACGACAATCTCATGGCGTAAGTAGAGGAAAACACTTAATTTTAGATAGGCGCCTGGCCTAGTGTGTTAATCTGCTGTTCAGCAATTCTTAGTCATGCTGAGAGCATTTTATTTGCCATTAGTCCTGGTGTTTCAAACACCGCTGCTCAGGCAGTGTCTCACTCTCTGAGAATAAAGGTGGCAGAACTGGGCCTTCATGATTTATCCATGCTCCACATAGGGCCGCCACAAAAACCTGCTCGAGTTGCATTGTTCCCATTACACAGGCATGACTGGGGCTGCTCAAAAGTGATGCATTGGTGCAATTAATGTGCCCGTCTGCACCTGTGGCCAATTAATTAGGCTGGGGACACTGGAAAGATGAACAGTAGCTTGAGAGCTGTTTGCACGCCACAGATAATCCTAGCAATCTTCTAACCAGGGCAGGAAGGAACGAAAACACTGGCTTGTTCATTTAATTACTGGTGTTGATTGCACAGAACATGTCCTAAGTCACAACTTTGTTTTTATTTATTTATTCCTCAGCACAGGTAGGATGACAGCCTATCAGCTGCTCTGAAACCTGGAATTTAGAGACATCTTGTTTCTTGAGGTCTGGAACTTCTGATCCATCCTGGACACAACAGATCTAAAGATGGTGCTGAATCTTCAGGTGCCTCAGCAGCAAAGCTCTGAATACGGCTGATTGAAGGCCCAAATTAATTAATAGGAGCTAACAGCCTTGATGTTCTGTGGTAACAGATAGCATCAAAGTAAAAACCACTACATATTCAGTGTCAGCCATGCTAATCTATTTATTCTACTCATATGATTTCCAGACCTGCCAGGGAACACAACCAACACCCTTCTACTCATTTTTCTAGGATTAATTTAACCCATTACATTTTGTAATCAGGTCCTGCCCTGCAGCCTTCTGACTGTTGCTCCATAGATCTCAACCCCTGACAGCTGATAGAAGCGTACAGAAAAAAAATTAACTGATAAGCTCAGATCAGGATAATGCTGGCAATAATCTGAGCTGACTAAATGCAGTTCAGGGTGTTTATTCACGTAACACTGACAGCAAAGCATATCAGCTAGTTGGTGTTATGCCTTGCAGTTATGACTTTACAAGCTCATTTGCAGCCACTCAGCTGACCTGTTTGCTTCACTCCCCCTTCCCTGGCATCATAGAGAACCATGCACTTCATCTTCAGATGGAGACTGCACAATCTAACATACCAATGAAACATCTCAGCCTTACTGCTCCCACCACAAGGTCAACTTGCAAGCGTGCTCATTCAAAGGACTGGAGGAAACAGCCACAAAGGAAATAAACAGCAAGCTCTTCACTGGGTAATTTGTTACACTGTCATCATCAACACCAGCAAAAGAATAAAGTGAAACAATGAACAGAATCAAGGTTAGATAGGCTGGGCTCAGACATTAAATACACAAAGCAATATACTCATCTGGGTGAAGCTTAAAAATGCCATAGATAACAAACAGCAGGCACCAAATCAGTGCTTCAAGTAGCAGGAGAAACTTCTGAGAAGCAGTCATTAATTTGGCTATAGTGATGAATTCCTCAATGGTGAAAGCAACAACCCACTTCACAGCTTTACAGATTCATTGCTTATGAGGCCATGAGGAACTGCACAATAATTTAACCTGTCCTCCTGCATAAGACTTCAGCTATCAGCAATCTTTTATAATGCCTTCAGCTGGTGGTAAAGGGGTGGTTTAATGAGACATCTTTGACATATTTGAGTTCCTCCTTCCAGCTTCCCATGCAAGCACCGGGGTGTTCAAGAAACATTCAGATGTGGCACTAAGAGTTATGGTAATAGACATGGTAGTGATAGATTGAGGGTTGGACTAGATGATCTTAATGATCTTTTCCAACCTTAATGATTCTATGATTCTGTTGATCTCTCAACATTTATGTGTTTGCTGTCCCAGACTAACTCTGGCCATCCTCACAATATACAACAAACCAGCTTCTTAGCCACTGACTTTGCCCTTTCCTGCCACGTTAGTCCACAGGAGGCACAGCCCCAGCACTTTTCTCCCACCCCATGGCCCACAGAGACCTGAGCTGGAGACCTGCAGCATAGCAAACCTAGCCAAATGGCAGCAAAGCCTCCAAAAAGACCACACCAAAGGGCCCATCATTGGAGCAAGCCTGCACTGCACGCTATCCCTCAAAACATTTCCTACACACCCTGTATACAGTGCCTGTGACACAAACAGAATCAAAGAATCATTTAGGATAGAAAAGACAGCTAAGAACATCTAATTCAACCATCAACCCACCTAACTGTGCTCACTAACCATGTCCCTCAGTGCCACATATACTCTTAAAAATCTCCAGGCATGGTGAGTCCACCCCTACCTGTGCAGCCTGTTTCAGTGTATTGGCGGATGGTACAGGGAAAGAAAAAGCACTGCTGTTTGAGAAAGCTTCCATATAGCCTGAGAGCTAACAGCTGTAGTGGGTCCTGAGATTTCTTCACTGATTAGACCGGAATTTACAGATTTGGGGTATTTCATGCCACATTATCAGTCTCCCTCAGTATTGGCTTTACCACTTCAATTTCTCACTTGTGATGGCACCTCTTCACAGAGACTGCGAGCCCTCCTGCCTCTCAGTAGAATTTCCTCTCCCCTGTGTGGACGACACCTCCCTTATTCTCTCAGTACTCCAACCAAGTGGCATAACTAAGGTAAATTCAGGGCAACTGTCATCTGCCTGTATCTTGTTTTGATGCAGGCTGCTCTTATTTCAGGCTTGAAGAAGAAGAGCCTGGGGGCACAAAAAATCTTGTTTTCTCCCTCAGTTTATCGCTTTATCTAATAAAACATGCTATCTCACCTGACAAACCTGATTTATACTCTAAGCTCATCTCAGCTAAAACCATCATATTTACTAAGCAATCACAAATGACAGAGCACTATTTGGTTTTGCTTTGCTTTTGATATTAAAAAACGAGCAAATACACAATTTTCAGGCTTTTCCTTTGACAATGCTTCTGTACCTTTCTGCCAATTGATATTTGTCACCTCACAGTGAAACTGGATGACCCACACTTAATTGTGCAAAGTCACTAACTGGGAAGTGATGCCATGAAAATCATGGTATGGCATTGCTAATGAAGGAATTCAGTTTCTTGCAGCTGCAAAACTCCACTTGTCCCAGGCTATTTACAGACAACCAGTACCACCAAAATCTACAACTCAAGGATAAAATATATATTTAAAATGTTAGGAGAGGCTGCATGTCAAAAGAAAAGGAATTTCTAGAAGAGAAGCATAAATAAAGTGTAATTTCCTATGCACTGGTTTCTCACTGTTCACTGCAAGCTCCAATTTAATTTTTTCTTCTGCTTGAGTCATTCATTGGGGGGATCTCTCCCATACACACTTTTTAGTAAGATTCAAGTCCACACTGTACCTTTTTCATACCTTTGGCACATACACAATCACCGTCTCTTTTCCTTTTACTCTTCTACCCACACATTACCAGAACAGAAATTATCTTTCAGATGGCTATCTGTTAAATTTCATTTGAAAGGTCATTAGAAAGGGACACAGTGACTCAGTATAAGCATACATGACTCATTTCCATAGGAAACCAGGCTTAAAAATGGAAGATTTACAAGGAAAATGAGCTGCACTTTGGCTCAAAGCAATGCACTCGCTGAAAACATCAGAGTTTGCTGAATATAAAAAGATAGCTGTATGTATTTGTCTTCACCTTGGGTGTTGTAAATCCTCAGAGATCCTCAGAAGACATTGTGTTTATATTCATTATTATCTGTAGCCCACTAATTTCATGTTTATATTCCATGTGTCAGCTAAGGAGGTATGGGAACACCACTAGACACACGTGTGAGCCCAGGCATGTGTATGTACATGTCCACTCCGGTATCAAAAAGAACATTCACAGGAAGATATCAAACAGCTCCAGACCCACAGGACAGGACATAGATTTGCACCCATAGCAAGGGCACAGTCGCATCAAACTTGTAGAGATAGAGTTGCCCTAGGAAAGATGGGGGGTGTGACCATTCACAAGACTCTTTTCTACCTCTTTTTCACAAGTGCATAAAAGCAGCTTTCTCATGGACCACTTGAAAGTCACCTCCACACATCTGAAACTTGGCTGAGGATCTCAGCCTGCCTTTATTACTGCGCAACTCTATTAAAGCTCTCAGTGGAACCGATGAGTGAATGTCCCAGCCAATTTTACTTCTTGTATTAAAAAAGAAAAGCATACACCAGTCTATTGAAAATCATTTTAAAGAATTTTAATCATAGCAAATGTGTCTGAACAGTTCTCATAAAATCAGTGCTTCCACATATACAAAGGACAAGACTCCAGAGATTAACCTACAAAAATACAGGGGAAGAAAGGGCAATGGAATGGGTTGGACAGAGCAACATTTAAGATACGTTTTAGGACAGGCAAAGCAAGCAAAGAACACTTCCACAAACATTCAGAGCATTGACAGCACTTTGATTTTACCTTTATAAAACTAATATTTGGCAAGGTTTTGACAAGGCAGCCCAGCAGCTCATGTATTAGTAGGGGCTGAGAAGAGCTTTGCAAGAAAAGAAAGGGAAAGCCTTTTAATAATACTTATTCTTGCCTCTGAAATGTACCAATGACTTCAGTTCTCAGCCACCAAACACAGCCAGCCTGCTTACTTAGCTAGAACTAAGGGAAGGAGAGGGAGCCTACAGAGAGCAAACAAACATATAAAAGAGAGTAAAACAAGGAGCAGAGATGGTGGTGGAGTTGTAGAAGACCTGCGTAGTACCTGTGCACCCAAGGCTAGACTCAACCTCCTTGGCTTCTGGTGCAACCATTAATTAACCTGGAGGGCCAGAGTAGCAGGGAAGAGGACATTATCACAACCAGGCAGCGCGGGGCACATCTGCCTTCTTTTCCAAAAACCTCTGTTCAGTTCTTACTTTAAGTGATAGACTCAGTGCATGAACATGTACATGTCTTCTCCTCAGTGTTGAGGGAGAGAACTAGCTCACTTCAGAGCTGCACTTGAGGATGTTCTTGCAGTCATTATGACTGTTCCATACTTTTTCTTTGCCTTTTTAACACCTGTCAAAGTTTATTTGCCTTCACCCAAATAAAAAAATGTCTCTCCTACTTCCTCTCTCCCTTAGTAATGCAGAAACCTTTGCCAACAAGGCTAGCACAAGGACAGGCCCTGTGGGATGGGTTTGCTAGAATCACAGATTACAGAAAATTCCAGGTTGGAAGGGACCCACAGGGATCCTTGAGTCCAATTCCTTGCTCCAGACTGGACCACCTAAAATTCAAACCCTATGTCTGAGAGCACTGCCCGAATACTTCTTGAACTCTGGCACCTTGATACCATGACCACCACTTTTTTCAAGGCTCAACTACCTCTGTGCTTTTCCTAAAGCACAACCTGACCCTCCCCTGACACAGCTGCATGCTGCTCCCTCAGGCCCTACAGCAAACTTTCAACATCTTTGGTGTGATTAAGGCTGCTGCAACTGAAATCATCTGAACTGATATTAACTGAAAGGAGCTTGAAACATCCACTGGGAAGCTGACAGGCAACTCCCCCAGAGAACACGTGCATGTGTGGGGTCAACCCTACCTTTTCCACTGCCATCCTCTGCCACACCAGCCTGCTGGTTCCAGACCACAGGGATCATTGCCTGAATCTACAGCAGGGAAATGTTCCTGCATGCAACACTCCCTCTGTGTTTTCTAGCAGCTGTGGACCTCATCATCTGTTTACTCCCAGGACTTACAAATAATTTTCTTCCTAAACATCTTCTGCTGAGCAAGCTGTAGGCTCCAGAACAGGAAGCCTACTGGGATTCATTCAGAGCACAGCTGAAATGCAGGAGCACCTCCTCTTTCTTAAACAGATCTAGAACAGATGGCAGAAACGAGAGCTGAATTCAGAATAGTTATACTCTTTCTGTTTTTCCTAGTTCCTGTTTTTGTTTTTTTTTTTTTCCAAAGCAATTATAAGCAAAATGAGGCTGGGGGAAGGGGGTAGAAGGATGAGAAACACTTTTTAGAGCCTACCACAAGAGAATCTGAGCAGCACACCAGGTCTCAGCCTAGAATCCTGCAGCCCATTTTGGTAATCTCTTACCTGAAGCTGAATGAAAGGACAGGTTCTTCAGTTCACAGGATAGGAGGTGGCTGAGAGACCTCCACATTTGTGACAGTTCAGCCGAAGGGTCCTTACAGGAAGGTTTTGACATTTCTTTCAAACATTAGAACCCTATCTATTGCAAAACAACCGTGAGTTCCAAGCCCTAACCTGGGATGTGCTCAACTGCTCTCTTTCAGCAAGGAGAATGTGTCCCTACTCAGCTGTTATTCCAGCAGAGGTTTGTGGCAGGTGACAGCTGTGTTCCAGGCTGTTCAACACCTGTCCCAGGACACCTCTCTCCTTCGTGCCATGCAAGGAAATGAGCTATAGTCTGCACAGAAGTGATATAACCAAACTCTCATCTTCTTCTTGCAAAAATCAGGTCACTGACCCGATCAAGGATTTCTAAGTCTCTTCAGGAAAGGGATAATTTGCCCTCAAAATTGGTCAATATCTCCTTATGAAAGGCTGCTTGCTGTACATCTATAAAATGAGGACTGCCACTGCGTATAGGACGTACGACAAAGAACCTTGCAGGCTGAGTCCACTAATGGCTTTAAATGAGGTATGAGACCCAAGTTTGATCTCTGAGAACCGACAGCCAAAGCTAATTCCACATCCAGTGCTCTCAGTGCTCAAAACCCAAAATGTCCAGGCTTTGCACATTTCAGCAAGCATTTCAAATTTAATAGGCAGCACGTGACATTTCATTGAGATTTTGGTGCTACTGCAATTTTCATTTGTTAGGAGGTTTATGAGATATTACAAAACAGAAGCACAAACATACATTTGGAAACTCAGCAGACCTAATCCAAGCCATGAATATGGGTTTTCTTCTTCCTTTTCCCTCTCCCCCACCAAAGTGGAATCATAGAATTGATGTCACTGATGCACTAGAACTACAACAAAATGAGCTGATAATGAGGAACCTTATTTGTAACATACTGTAATGCAAATAGTTTCTTGTCTCTGATTTGCTTTGCCCCTTATTTTGCTGTTGCTTTTTTTCCCACCAAAAATAGTAGGCAGGGTTACAGTATTTTGAAAGGTATAATAATCCAAAACATTTATTTACAGAGCACTGATGATGATAGCAATACACTGAAGGGGTATGACAAATGTATTACATTACTCTGTACAAAGCCCTGGAGATGTTCCTATTTGTTTGGAGACTTGTTATCATTTTCATCACTGAAAATGCCATAGAAGTCTCAGGTACATTCAGATAGGTTTCTCCTTGCAAATCAGCAGGAAAACAGACCTGACAAAGCAATGGGCAGAAGAAAAAGAAACGGGAGACAGCAGTCTCGCAAGGAAGCAGTACAAAATGCTTTCTAGGCTCTTTGTTACAAAGGACAAAAGAAAGAATTCAAACCCAAAGATGTCAGGCATCAGCAATAACAAACACAGGCAGCATCTAGGGTATTAAAAAACGTCCTCATTTATCCACTACTCCTCAACAACATTTCTCCCTATCCCTGGGGTTCACTGGAGCTGCTTCATGCTTGTTGTGCTTGGATGGCTGCCGAGAGACATTCAGTGTTGTTGCAATGCTTTGTTTATCTGGTTTGCTGGTAACATTTTACAACTCTTATCACGCTGTTCAATCCAGCTACAACTGTCTAAACCTTGTCTTCTCTAAACCAGCTGAGGTCAGAAAGGGAAAGAAAGCACAGCACATGTAGCCACTGCAGTTAGCCAGTTTAGCAAACACAGACATTAAGCAGGGATTCCGTTGTATCAGCCTGTAGGTTTAGCAAATCCCTCAGCATTTCAAAACAGCAGGAGAAACGCTATTAGAATTCAATTTATTTTTCCAGAGTTCCTTAAATCATAGACTCCGCATTCTTAGGATGGCTTCTGCCACGGATTGGGACTGCGTGCTTTTACTTTTTTTTGTTATTATTTCCTTCTATGAGTTAAGAATTGTCAGCCAGGTACAATTGGCAATTAAAAAAAAAGAGTTACAAAAATACAGGTTTCTACATTCAAACATCTGAAAACAGCTGCCCTGGGGGACTACAGAGCCTCTGCTACCCAATATGCTTTCAAATAGCAATATCATCTTTCCCAAAGCACAGCTGATTAACTTCACGTTACTAAAAGAATTATGCAAATTAGCAAAGTTAAAAAAAAAATAATAGCACCCATAGGTAAAGTCCACCTGTCTTCAAGAAAGCATTCAGTGTATGGCCAGATCCGTTCACCTTTCATACATTTAATGCTTTGGCTCTTGCTAAGTATATTAACCTGAATCATGTCCCAATTTTTTTCAGTAAATTTCTTAAGCGAACATTTGAGAAACATCTGTGACCGTTATTCCGAATAATTTAAGCAAGAAATTATTCATTTGCATTTCAGTCAGCAAATTGGCCGTGCCTGGAGACTGAGCTTCTTTTCATTCTTGCAGTCAGCCACGTGCATGTGGCACACGATGGGCTGCTTTGAAAGGACCGTAAGATCATAGAATCATAGAATAACCTGGGTTGAAAAGGACAACAATGCTCATCTAGTTTCAACCCCCCTGCTATGTGCTGGATCACCAACCAGCAGACCAGGCTGCCCAGAGCCACATCCAGCCTGGCCTTGAATGCCTCCAGGGATGGGGCATCCACAGCCTCCTTGGGCAACCTGTTCCAGTGCTTCACCACCTTCTGTGTGAAGAACTTCCTCCTAATATCTAACCTAAACCCCTCAAAGCAAAAGCACATACTTTTTATAATGCTGAAGCACCTTGCAGGGGGATGGATTCTTTTTTTTTTTTTCTTTTTTTTCTTTTTTTTTTCTTTTTTTTCAGATCTTGAGGCACATTCTTACCCTCTTAAGCACACACAAACCCTAATGCTTCAGGTCTAGGCAGTGCACACAGGGGCCTATGGGGCAATGCTTCTAAAAACGACCAGCATAGTGACAGCACACACATCCTTCTGTCATTCTCAAGATGGGTGAACCAGTAACCTTGAGTAAGAAGGTTATATTTCTCAATTTATCTATTTACTCCATCTCAAGAACCAAAGCAGAAGGTCACACACCGTTCATCTGATCCTCCTGTCTTATGCCTCGTAAGTTGAGTACAGCAGCAGTACAAAATAGCCACTTCTTTTGTTTATACCTTCTCAGGCCTAAGAGGTTCAATAAATCCTATCCTTAGCTGTTTGGAATTTACAACTTTTGTTACCAACTTCATGATTTATCCTGGGAGATGGCCACCTGCTTTTCTTAAGATCAGGCAACACACATGCAAACAAAATAAGCTTTTGTTTTCTACAGTGCAACAGATCCACACACACTGAACATTCACTCATTTGCTTCTTTTTTTATCCCAGCTTCTTCCTGTTGAACTTCTGTTTAGCTTGTACCTGAGTCCTGAGCTTCAGCAACGTATTGGCACCCTGAAGTATTCCTGCCCACTCATCAAGCTTCTCAGTTACATGGAAAACTATACTACTAAATAGGCAGCTTCCCATCTCCACAGTATTGAATGAAAAAAAGCAACCTGCAGTTTCACAGCCAAGGTATTCTTAGCACATCATTTGACAGAAATGACATAACGGTTCACTACTAAACATCCTAATAGATGGTTTTGTACACGCAGATCTGAATTTGCAGGTGACCGCCTAATTGACCGCTCGTTTCCCTTCTCCTTCTGCGCCGTTTCTTCCTGCTCTTGAGCCTGTTGAAGCCAAGCCTCTCTGTTGCCTTCAAGCTTTCAGGAGCGCTTGACGAAGGTGTTACAAATGAACTTCAAATGAATTCATAACCCACACTGGAGTAAAAACCCAGGCTTCTAGCTGTTCTGTGACACCCTGGCTTGGAGGCACTGGTCCTGTGCAGCAGCACAAGATGTCTGTTTGCACAAGGCAGCTCAAAGGGAGCTGCACTCATCTCATGCAAAAACCAGGCAGCAATACCTGGGCTTTGTGCTATCATGCCATCTATCTCAGCACCATAAAGTACATGACCTTCCTGAGCTGTAAGTGCCTGGGGCCCTTTTTCTAATCCTCTTGGCCTCTATTACACAAGAGCATGTGCTGTGTGCTTACCCTCCACCCCTGAGCATGGCAACACTTCTCCATGCTCATACATGCAGGGTCCCAGTACATTCCCACAACTCTCCGTCTCATTGTCATGCTTAGGTTCCTCAGGATGGTACAAATGAGGAGGGGGAAAACAGGCTTCTGTAGATCTGAAGAGGACTGTGGGAAGGATAGGAAGTTTTCTTTTTTTTTTTTTTGGCTGTGGATCTAATCTAGTCTCTGTGTATTGCTTTAGATGTATAGGAACTTGTAAGCACAAAAATTATAGGATTTACTTACAGCTAAAATGAGAAATTTATTGAAGCATTAGGAAACACTTGAAAAAAAAAGAATGCATTTATTAAGCCTTAAATTTCACTAAACTTTGAAGGTAATATTTTTCATTAAAGATGCTCAAGGCAACTTCAGAAACGTCTGCAAAATCATTCGACTCGAGGACGAAGCAAGCAGCTTTGTTTGTTGACACAAGCATGCAAGAGGCAAAGTGACAAAGAGAAAGAACAGAACAGCCCCAGCTGTCAAGCCCACGGATAGCATACAGCATGGGAAAGGTCACTAAAACATGCTGTAAATCCACTGCAGCACTGCCAGGCCATCTCACCCTGCTGAAGCTCAGGCACAAAAACGTTGCCTCCAGGGCCAGCTGATACTTAACAGCCTCCTGGATGACACCAGAACTCATTTGCTCCCAAGCCATCTTTTCTTCCCTCCATCCCTACTTTGCCCTCATCCAAACACAGGAAAAGTCTGGAAAAAGACGAATCTCAAGCCACGCTTTTATGAGCAACCAGGAAAAGGAAATTGGGTATTAATTTTTTTCTTTCATTTTAGCCCCATTATAAATGTACCAAAATCAGTCCAAAGTCAGCCACCCTTGTTTCAGAAGACCTATGACAAAGGTGGCCCAGGGCTCATGGCTCACGGCATTACCATGACTGGGAGGGCAGAGCCAGGTCCCCATCACTGCAATGCATGTCAAGTCAAGGCCAGCAGCCCCTCACTTCCATGAGCACGAAGTGTACTTAATACTTTTAAATCATCTGATTAATCAGATAGAAAAATCTGTTGCATGGCTGGGTAGTCTTCAGCTCTAATTTCATATTCCATGGTAGTTAAATGTGAAAATCCTTTTATCATTTACTACAACCCACACTTAACACTTTGCCTTAAACACTAAGACTCGAATTTCAGCCAACCCCTCATAAAAAAAAAACAGCAACTCTGCCAAATTCCCATCCACGTTCTTTGATAGCAAAGTAACAAAGGTACCATAATTCATTCGATATCATTCTTTTCCTGCTAATGTTTTATTCAGACCGAGCTTCATTAATAAAGATGAAACTTTGGATTCATGATTGCTCCATGTTCACAAAACATTCAGGCTCCTTTACATTGTGGTTAAGCATGAAGAATTACTGAGCACAATTTCCTAAAAGAAATCCCACATACCAAAATTGCATATTTTGAATTTTTAAAATTCACTGAACCAAATTTCACAGAGTGAATCCCAAAGTCTGTTTGCCAGGAAAGCACAAGCCAAAAATGGAAGTCGGGGCCTTCTGGGATAACAAAGAAGTTGGACCCCAACGCGCACATTCTTCCCATTAAACAAGCCATTAGATACACATTCACAGAGTAATTTGTTCTAAAAAAAAATGCAGGTAATTTCCTGCATTGTAATTTCCCACAACCACTTTCAGTCTAATTTTTGGCTGCTCAGACAGCACTGGAGTCACAGTTAAGTCTCTTTTTTGTTTGGTGGAACTCAGCAGTGACTTTGACTTCTTACTGGACAGCAGGCAACAAAAATTAGCCCAGAACTCAATGATTTTCACACAAGTCCAAATGTCTCCACAGGAAAAAAAACATACAAAGACAAGGATGCTTTTTTAAAAAACAAAAAAGAACAAAACTGATCCAAACTCTGTTTATAGCAGTACTTTTCAATGCCAGGAATTGGACCGTGGAACGCAGGATGACTATTGACATACTTGAGAAGCATTTTTAACACTGCACATGACAACAAACTATTCAGTTCTCTTCTGTATAAGTCAGCAGAAACGCGGGGTGATCCGACACGACGTGGCAGCTGCAAATTTAAAATGAGAGTCACAGTCTAAAGCCAGAACAAAAACATCTCTTGAACTTCTGTTAAAAAGAAGGAATTAACGTATACACCGCACACGCAGACAAAAATCTTGAGGTTTTCCTTATTGCTCTTACACAAGGCCGTAAGCAGGTAAATGGCTGGATCAGAAATTAGGTCAAACATGCATTTCAGCAGGCATGAAAGTACAGGAAATTCATACTAACAAAACAATGCACTGCATTACGTAACACGGGATGGTATTCTGCTAATACAGCACGTCATTAACACCAGATAAACTCCACTTCTGCCTGTTGTATAACGTGTTATGCACTGTGGTATTTTAACCTAATTTCTGGTTGCTCCTTCACACCGCACTCTCCATGTGGGGATGAAGAGGGGCAGTTTTCAAGACAACTTCTCTGCAGTGCAGAGAAACCTTGGCCTCAAGAGCTCCAAGGGCAGCACAAGGTTCTCAGAGCACCTCCCAGCTATGCTATGTACTCCTGGTATAAGCATGAATTGCTACAGGGGATAAGGCAGCAGAGGGCTGTATTTAGTCACTTCCTCAAGAGTCTATGAAGGCAAGAGTTCTTGGTGAACTGGCTTTTCTTTACATAATAAGCAGTGTAGCGTGGATGTCACCAGAAACCTGGCTGCTGACTGGGAACAAGAGATTAACACGTTCACAGACGCATTCTGGAATTCCTGTCATTCTTTACTGCAACCAAACCAAATGTGCTGCTGAGAGATGTCGATGCATTACAATTCTCATAAGTTCAAGGCATACTGCACATCACCTTGCACAAAAAAAGACACTGAATTTGTTATCTGAGGACAATGTTGTTGTTTTTTTTCTCTGCTATGAATATATATGACAGTTCCTCTCCAAATATGACCACAGGTATACCGTAACAATTAAGCACCATATGTTTATGCTATCCTGCGATTAACAGAAATTAAGGAAGAAAATGGTGGTGTGGGAATGAGGAGGGAAAGAAATCCAGCACTAAGTCAGAGGTATGTTCTTGAAATTTCTAGTTGAGAATGTTTACTGTGAGCCAGAAACAAAATCAGAAAACCACCACCATCTACAAGGCCAACCTTGGCACTGTACAGTCAAAATTGTGTTCTCCGTTGTTATAATACAAACTTGAACAATCTCTAACTAATTACTAGGGAGAGCACTGGGCAGACAAGTCACTCTTCGGGGAGATTACACATAGGCAACTGCTCATACTTTGCACTTGCAAAAAGAACCAGTGCTAATCAATAGAATTTTCTGTCTTAGTAAAGGCCTGCTATGTGCCTCTCAATCCGATCCTTA
Source organism: Phasianus colchicus (assembly GCF_987193195.1). Classification (NCBI taxonomy): domain Eukaryota; kingdom Metazoa; phylum Chordata; class Aves; order Galliformes; family Phasianidae; genus Phasianus; species Phasianus colchicus. The sequence goes on along the minus strand of NC_143438.1, from coordinate 15,811,627 downwards.
AATCTTCCAGATTTCAGCATTCACACTTAGCAATTCACACAGAGCTCCATTTAAGCTACAAACAGTACTAACTAAATCTAGCGGAGCAAGGCGCTGCTGAAATGCAGGTTCAGGAATTTGGCTCATTCTGAGTAGAGAACTGCAAATAAGTGGGAGATTAGGACATTCATAGGTGGATAGGGATATTTCCTGTGCTTTTTCTTCATATCTGTCATAACAAAGACCAACATTCATATGAAATGTGGCAAAAGGTCTGCATTATGCTCACCTATGCATTTTAACACCAGGTTGTACATGCAGTACAACCAGCATAGCCACACTGAATTATGAGGGACAGCACAACCCAGGAGAGGGTTCGGCTGACCTGTGTTCTTCTTCCAGCTCTGTCACTGCCTCTTACACAAACTGCACAGAAGGGTCCATGGTCTGTTGGCATGGTGAGGCTTCCTTACAGCAACTTCTTTTTCACACCACCCATGGGTGTGCAGCTGTATCTCCTATGAGATAGGGAGGCAAAATAGGTGTATATTTTTCTAAAAAAAAGTAAGAAAACCCAACCTCTAGAAGAAGAAAAGGAAGAACAATTTGCTGCCATTGTCCTTGCAGGAAGGAGTCCTAGGACTTCTCATGACCCACTTCTTCACTAATGGCCATGAAGGCCAGGTCTGCAGGAAGCCCACTTGCCAGATCAGAGGTAAAACAGTATGACTGATGTTCACCATTCAGAGCCATTCTTCATGTGAAGTAGGTTAGGCAGAAATGTTTGGCTGCGTTGTTAAGTGCTCCTCCTAGGCTCACTTTGCTTCCCTGCTCAGAACCTCCTTCAAATAGAAGATTCTGGAAGTGTCACTTCCCCATAGCTGAAAACAGTGGGGAAAATCAGACATAGAGGCAAAAAACCACACACCACAGAACCAAATGACTGCTTGTAAAATGTTTCCTTTTAAAAACTATTGTACAACCTCCTAACTTAGTTTAATTAATGTGCAGCTTAAAACATAGAAAATGTCTTACCAACTAAATGATTTCTGTTTTACAAGTCTCCCCCTCCCCCCCAGTTAAAAAATAATATGTGTGGGTTGGTATCGAACACTTTTCACAGAGTCACAGGCCAGTTTTCCTTCAATTCTACGTGGAGCAGTTCTGATTTTCAGCTACCGCGGTTAGAGAAGAGCTCATACTGCATACTTTACAGTACAACCAGCGACACAGATGTCTTTAATCTCATAACACAATAAAAACTGCCATAAATTACAGTCCCTTTGATAAAATGATTATGGTGACGCATGCAGTCCTTCTCATTGCCATTACCATCTGGACATTACTGGACATAGGTTTCTCCACTGGTGCCGAGGGCTGTGGCCAGGCTGGTGCACCACCATCTGGGAACAAAGTGTCCTGCAGTCATCGGCCAAAGTTTCGGTGAATTGTCTCACTCGATACCACCACCACCACCAACCCAACCCCTGGGTGAGCAACCCTGGGGCAGCCCCACACCCCTCAGCCGCATGAGATCACCGTGAAGCGCTTGGAAATGCATGACATGTTGTGGAGGACGATGCCCAGGAGAAAGACCAAGACGCAGGCCACCAGGATCACAGTGCAAACCCCCGACCAGGTGGAGCTTTTCACCACGCCTCTGCGGTCAGGATCCTCCGCACCTGCCTCTGCAGGAAGGCCACCCTGCAGCGGCTGCTGCTCGGCCGGGATCGTCACCACCGCCAGGGACTTCTGCTGGCTGCCGGGCAGGAGGCGACAGCCGACGTCTCCCGGCAGCATAGCCCTCTCCTTGGAGAGCGGCAGGGGCAGCATGTAGCACCCATTGCTGGGGAGTTTGATGAAGACAGGGGTGTGCTCAGAGGTGTGGGGGATGGCGATGACGGCGATCACCTCAGGGTCATCGGGCAGCTGTGACACGGAGTAGCCTGGCGGCAGCTTGGTGATGCCGCGGCACCAGGGACACCGCAGGTCCTTCTGGCTGGTCCTCATCTGCTGCAGGCACACCGAGCAGCACGTGTGCTTGCAGTCCAGCAGCTTGGGCCGCCTACGCGGGCTGTAGTAGTTGAAGCAAATCTGGCATTCCAGCAGGGAGTCCTGGGACAGCGTCTCCATGGTGGCTGGCACGGCGCAGCGAGGCACCGCCAGCCTGGTGGGGGTCTGGCCACAGTGTCCCACGGCCACCTTCAACCGCTTCTTCTCAAGAAGGCTGGCAAAAGCACAGGGAAACCTCCAGCTCTTCAGCACCTGAGGCAAACAGAAACGTGAAACAGTTGGTTACTGACAGGAACGTGAGGAAACACAAGCCTGGCTACAGGTGAGTGAAAACTAGAGCTGAATTTGTAAGGTGGCAAGAGAAACAAATCTGCAACTCTGAACAAGCAGGTATTATTCTGTTTACCAAACCGGTTGTGATAGCCAACATTCACCCTCTTCTTTCAGTTATAAAATCACTATCAACCCTTCAGACTTCTACTCATATTTATGCCCATGAAAGAGCCACGAAGCAGGTCCTTCAGCATCCACCTCATATTTTCAGAACTTTCTTCCAGCCCTTTCTGCACTATAACAATTATTCTCATTTTGCCCTCTAAAAACCTGATGATTTTTAGCTATTTGGCCCAACCACTAAGTCTGCATGCAAGGTGGAAGGAAAAAAAAAACATTTAAACAGATGCATTTCCACAGGCTCCTGAAGTTCAAATGCATACATGAATGAGCAACCACCTAACTACATCGAAACACCCACACTTATGCGCAACAGAAAGGAAGGGCAAGTTCTTCAGTTAAATTAACTGTGGGCTAGGTTAGACGAACAGCTTGTGAAATAAACCTCATCCCTGACAAAGGCATCCCCCGAGGTGAAAGGCTCTGCTGAGAACCCAGGACTGCAGCACATCATGGAGAATGCACAGCACTGAAAGCAAGCTGCTGTTGACCCTGTTCTTAGCCAGTCATTAAAAAAGGATTCCTTGCACTTCCCCACTTATTCCTTACAGCTATGCAAAAAGAGGCAGCTGTGTTTACTTCCACAGCAAGTTGTTTAGCCTTGTTTGATTTCAGCCACTCCAACGCATGGTAAATACGAAGGAGAGATATTTTTACAACTTTTTGCTCCGCCTTCCTCACTCTATTTGAAGAAGTATCAGATCAAATTTGCATCCAGATAATGCAGGAAAACAAACCCAAAATATTTGCGTGGGGACCTTTGATCGTCTCTTATCACAACGTTATATGCAACAGAGTTAACACCACAGCTGTTGGATGATTTTTTTCCCTTCCACAGTATTATTTCTTGTTCTTTCCTCCAGGTCATAGCAACTGGGGGGCAACATGATAATCAATAGGTGACACCAGAACAGAAATAACGTCGTTCAAGAATACAAACCAGGCATAAACATGGGGTATGCAATGCAGGGTAGGCCTCTGGACTACAACGTCCCACATCCTGCCAATATTTGAACTGGGAAAACAAAATACACGTCATCTCTTCAGATGCTAATGACTTGTCACTGGTTGGCAGTGCTGGCCCTGCTGCTGATTTTGTAACAGCAGTAGATTTTGGCTCACAAAATGCTTCAACAAACATGCAGTGACAACCCTGACTCAGGAGGCAGCAGGGACTGAGGTTATGAAAACTGGAGCTTGTGAGAAAAGCCATGTTCCAGCCATGGGAATGAGCCTTTTGGGATACTCTGTCTAAGACCCTGGCCAGTGTGAAGCCTGCACAGGACTGGGACAAGATGCCCAAGCACCAGCTGTACATTGCACAAGGCATTAACAGATACCCCACATGCAGAAGGAACCACACACTGCCATGGAGGAGACTCTGCATTCACAGCTCATGTGCAGGCTACAACCAAGAGAAAGGAGCAGAAAATGAGGAAAGGACTGATCTTTTGCATCACTATCTCCACATCCCTAAGGCAAAGGCAGGCACAAGGAAGACTGGAAGAAAGAATCTTCAAAAGACTGGTATGCACCTGAAGAAGGAAAATGGAAGAGCCAGGTACCTCCCAGCTGAGAAAGAGTAAGAGGGAAAGGCCAGATTAGAAACAAATTACAGGAACTCAGGAAGGGATCGCCCAAGTCACCAGACCCAGTTTTCAGCCAACCACATGTGATCCAGCAATTTTATACAAATTCTTCACAGTCATGCATTCTCTCTGACAAATGAGCTCAAACATTAAAAGATGCAACTCCAAAGTCCTAGGGATAGCCCTAGGTATATGCAAAACTGTTAAAAAAAAAAACTGTATAATAATACTGCAACACTATTATGAGAGGTAGAATATTATTATGAGACCAGTGAAATTCTCTGACCTGACTTAATTGTCACCTGTAACCACTTCTCTCCTGTTACAGCGCTCAAGTAAAACTAGTTTCTATTGATCTTCAAGCAATTGAGATCATTCTCGTTTTTTTCTGACCACCTATCCTTGCTCAGGAGTTATTTATTCATATGCTATCGAGCCCTTCATCCCTGTTGCAGTGACATTCTTAAGGCAGAAGATCAGTGCTAGAAGAGAAAGAAGGAAGATATTCAGAACTGAAAAATGAAATTAAAGTCACCTCCAAGCAGAGAGTGTCCAAGAAAAATGAAAACATTCATTCCAGCAAAAAGACCTTGGCTGGTCTGAATGCTAAGTAATGGTGTGAGGCATTTATCCAAGAGATCCAAGTTACAAAGCACTGGTGGTACAAACAAAAAGAAACAGAGTGGAGTCAGATTGGAAGGTATGATGGGACCTAGGACCTGCATGATGTTTGGGCTCAACGATCCTTGCAGGTCTCTTCCAGCTTGGGATATTCTATGATTCTTCGATATATCTGCAGAACACACTGTGACCATGACAGCTCCATTTTGATCTGGTGTTAAATCAAAGAAACAGTCGCTTCCAACCGTATCTTAGAGTTACATATTTAATTACAAATACTGTTGTGAAGAGCAAGGCTGCATGGTGCATATGCCTATTTCAAATCACAACATTTCTTTCCCCCAACGCCTCAAGTAACAACCAGAGATATATTTTGACTGATCAGTGGTGACATCCTGTAAGCGGAGACTAGTATGATTCGTTCAGAACATGTCTAAGGACAAGTTAAATGGCAGTCACAGCCACAAAACCCATTGGTCTTTGCAGATGCTGATGAGGTTGCCTTTCCCACAGCTCACATATTTAGTTTGGTGAGTGAAATGCAACTTCACTCCCAACCACAATGAAGGACATAGAAGAAAGTCAAGCCATCACCTACAGTAAGAATTAAAGCACACGGTAACTATCTGCTTCGTTCCACCACGTGCGGTTAGAAAGGAAAAAGCCACACAAACTCTCTTGGTACTTCTCTACCACTTTATTTCAACATCTAAGCAAAGAGTTAATGCTGCAGTAACCTCCTGGATGGAAGGCTGAGCTGTCAGGTCTGTGATCAACAGCTCTGTGCTAGCTGGAGGTACTGAGCTATCACAAGTGGGCACCTTGCTCAGAGCTTACTCAGATGCACTCTTTCTGGTGCTTTGAGCCCAAAATCCAAGAGGCAGCCAGGCTTTGTGTTTGTCACACAGTGGCAGCCACAGGGGCTGCTGGTGCAGGAAAACTGTGGGGAAAAAAAATTCAGGAAAGATTCTGTGGGGCTTTAAGAGAGACAGCGTTATGTATGGATGGATATGGGCATGCATGTGCAAGGAAAGGCTGGGGAACATGACATTCACTGAGAAAGGCAAGTGCAACTGCAATTAGTAACTCTGCCTGGTGTAAATCTGACAGCAACCAGAGCTCTTCAGTGCTGAGATCTATCTAGTAATACAAACAAAAATTAACAGAGTATGAAAAATGCTCCAAAATTCAAGTATCAGACAGGTGCAGCAGCAGCAAGGAAGTGAGAGGAGACAGACCTGTAAAGCAGCATCAGGAAACTCCCCTGCCTACCCCTTCATCCTTACTGCAGCCAATTTCCAAAGGGCTGCTGATGGCCAGTGCAAGGAGAGATTAACACACAGTGATAGAGACTGCTCTCAGGAGAAGAGAGACAGGGAAGAACCTGAGAAAATGATGAACTGCAGGTGGCTCAGAGCATGACAGCTTGCCCACCCTGCAGATTGGGGCTGCCCTCTGAGGAGTCTTAAAGATTTGAGAAAATACCAGATGACTCGAGAGCAACACAGACACAAAGCTTTGGAGAATAAACCATGGCTCTCAGCTGTTTGTCATTCATGCCATCTGCTCTGCCAATACCTTGTCAGAGGCTGAGGCTGGGTCTCAAACTCTTTTTTTGGGTGATGCCAGGCATGCTGTAGCGCTTGCCTCCTGTTTCCCAAGATATCAAAGGGGGAAAGGGCATTTGTTGCAGTTCTCTGCTTCTGAACTCAACGCAGAGAGGTACTGCACAAGGCGTACAAAAGAAGGTTTCTTCAGCTAATGCAACACAGCTACAGGGAGAGGAAAGAGAAAGCAAAGAGGTTTGATTAAAATTAGGTTTGCTGCAAAGAATGTTTGCACAAACACCAACTATAAAGCGACCAGAAAAGGCAGTTATTTTTGGAAGCCGGTGCAAAGACGGACATTAAACATCCACTGGATGTGAGATGGACTAGTTCATGAACACAACAATGACAAATCACTGCCTGTTAACACAGTATAAGGACAGCCTCAATGACTAAGCAATGAAAAGCACAGTCTTGAAGGGATGCTGCCTCTACCAGAGAATGAAGAACTATCTTCACACATATTTCTAACTTATTAAGGCTCCAAATTACACCAGCATGAAAGCCACAAAAAGATACTTAATAATGCCCATGGAAATTTAATACAATTCAAAGAAGGTTAAATATTGCATCATGTTGTTAAAGACTGGCTCCAGGGCACGCTGGTGTAGTTAGCTGATCACTGAAAGCCTCGAAAACTTTGCACATACTTATGCATGTGTTTAGGCACGCCGTGCTTGCTGCATGGCAAGGTTACTAACAGACATCTAGCAAGGCAGCGCGCTGATGAAACTTCACCTTTCTCAAGGAAGGTTCATTACACAAACTCCCCAAACTCATTAAGAATTCTGTGACAGTATTACTGTCTATGATTTATGACGAAGGGTTCAGGTGCACTTAGGCTGGAAAGGAGAGGGAGGGGCAGCACAGAGGGGAACTAATTGTAAAAACCCTCTGCCCACAGACATGGAAAGAAATGCCTGCTACAGTCACTTAGAACTGACTGTGAAAAAAAAAAAGTGAATAGAAAGAACATAATTAATATCTGGTTGCATTTCTGCTACAAAACTCAATATCTATGGATGTTTTCAGCAGATTTGTGTTTATACAAAATGTGTTAGGACTGTTGCAAGTACCTAGGACATACTACCTGATTCTCTTTGAATATCCTTCACTAAACGATTCCATTTATTTTTAGGCTGTTCTGTAGCACTAATTACCATAGAAACTGAAACAGCACAAAGATTAATTAATTTATTCAGCACAACACCCTTGTTAAGAGAGAAGTATTATCATTATTATACCCTTTCATCATCTAAGAAAAGAAGCACAGAGAGATGAAGTAGTTGGTCCAAGGTCATGCAAACACCCCCCAGGTTGCCTCAAAGCTCCTGGATAATTTCATCCCAGCTCCACTTCTCACCTCATGAGCCAGCTAGCAGGGGTGGAAGACTCTAGACAGATTCTTTTTTTGCAACGGAGAAACAAGGCTCAGAAAATCACCTGATTCCCCTAATTGCTCCTATGTGGCAGCATCTCCATGTCCTGTCCAAGATTTTCTGTTCATTGAACATACCAACTATTCCACAGACCATGAAAAATATGAAAGCCTGTAATGCAAAAGTTAAAGCATCTCCGCAGACATCATGCAAACTGCAACAGAGACAACACCTGCATTTTGAGGAACATAAAGTTAACAATAAAACAAACAAATTTAATCCAATTTTCTCTTGGGAATTACTTATTTGCCAGGCATCTTCTGCCTAAGATGGACAGCCTACACCCACTATCCTTTCCATTCTGTTATTCACAGTTGTACAGAAATACTGCAGAGCAAAAGCATTTTAATTTGACCAAATCCTTAGCCAGCGCATGCTGGCATTGATCCTTTAGCTTTACTCCAACCCTTGCCAAGATGACAACTAGGCATACGTACTCCCGGATGTGAAGAGCCACAGAAAATAATGCTGAATGAAACTGTGAAATATGAGCCCGCAACATCCTATGTACTTGTGCCAGGGGAACCTGCTCTGGATGATCTCAATAGCAAAGACTAAACAGGACAGCAGCTGGCCTCCCTCTCTGGCACTGAGCACTCAGAAGTGGATCACAGAGCCTGGCTGCTAGGTGTCAACGCATTGCATTCACTTCAGGAATTGCCACCAGCCAGCCCTTTCAACAGAAAGCAAAGACATAAAAGCCACCACACTACTGTAACCAGTTGCAGAAGTTTGCATTTTCGGAGCAAAACCACAACAGCTGAAAATATCAGCCTTTAGTGTTTTCATATAAACAGAGAGAGACTCATTTGCTGTACAGTGCTCCATCTCACCTTACAAGCTCTGCTGCTCCCTCCTTTTATCTGCAAACTTTGACATGCTCACATTCCCCAGCTCCAAAGACCTTATTTTGGTCAAATATGATCAGGATAAGCTGCACTTTGTTCCAATAGCAAACACTACTCATCACCCATAATATGCCTTGTCAGCAAATGATGAGTACAGTTTTTTACTGCTGAGTCAAAACACTACAGTCACGCTCACCAGAAAGTTTCATGCAGTGTTTTACCAGAGGAAAGGCTATTTGAAATCAAAATATTCCTGACTATTTCAGGCACATTTCTTCTGCCCACCCAGCCCTTCAGTAGCCCTCCTTCCTTGCAGTTGAACGTGGGGACCAGACCATGGAGCCTGGCCCGCACCTCACCAGCTCAGAGCTTCCAGGTTAGCAGCTTTTTAACAAGGTGACAAGCCAAGCTGCTCCAGAGCCATAGGTCCCTGAAACTCCCAGCCTGGAAGAGCACAAGAAATCCCTGTATGCACAGATGCCCAGCCAGAAAGGTCTCGTGAGGTACTCCTCCTCATTTCTGCTGTCTGGAAGTTCTCTTCCTGCATGAGGAGTACATTGACAGGATGAGACCTGACCCTGGTCATGAAATACCTCAAACCTGGAAATTCTCCTGCAGAGGATACTAAAGTGTTCCCTTTCAATTTGAAAATGAACAAAAACTCCAGGGCTCAAAGCATCTCAAGTGACAGTGCTCATTTTTGCATTTCATTCTCACTGTAACTCTGGCAGGGCCATTAGCACTTTATCAGTTTTCTTGGCTGCTCTTAATTATGCCTGACACACTGGTAAACCCTAGGGTGAGAGGAATTAAAAGCCAGGTTTCTCCACCACCAAGTGACAAATCCATTTGCCACTCAAGCTGACATCAAGAGGAATGGGGGCGGGGGCCCAGAAGAAAAGCAATCTTCTCCTCATTCCCTAACTAAAAGCCACAGGGTTAGTCATCGATGGCCAGGACACATGGAACAGATGGTTGGCAAGGACAGATTTAAAGTATCTTCCCTAATTTAAAGCGATGTCACAAATTAAGCCACAAAGGCCAAATTCCACAACCTCACAGCTATACGCAAGCAAAGAGCAAAGCTTCTCTGTGGACATTAAACTTGTTCTAAGTAACAGTTTTTATTCACAGTGCAGCAGCATCTTTCCAAAAAAGATTTTCATTTGTGGCTACGTGATGAGATTCTGTGGTATTCAAAATGTGGAGGGAGAGAGACCACAAAGCAACTGATCACTTAAAATGACAAATTTGTTCTCCCATTACAGCTTTATGCTTCATCTGCCATTGATAGAATTTGCCTGATACCTGAAGAGAAACTTAATTAAAACATTCTTCCATCCCTCCCTCCCCTGAGAATCTGCTATTAGCCTTACAAAATACCACCATCCAAAAAAAAAAAAAAAAAGTAATTTTAAATAAAACTCAAATGCTTCTCACTGATACAGGTCAGTGGGCGCCTGACTGGAAATCAGCTTGAGGTAGTGTATTAAGGCAGTCAACTATTACAGAAGTGAATGGTGCAGCTCTCCAAGTAATTTTTGATAAAATCAGGTCAAAATCTGCCCGCATATTGGCCCAAACAGAGGAAGACAGAAAAGAATCAATATTAGCATTTCATATGCTGTTTATATAATATGAAATCTAGAAACCCCATTTCACGCTTACCTCAAGCAACTCTGCTCTGTGTTTCTGTCTCATACACAGGACCCACAAAGTGTGACTTCCTGAGGAAGCGATGCTGAGACCCGCACTGCTCAGCAGCCCCAGCCATGGTGCTGCTCCCGAGGGCAGGGCTGGACTGTGTTTTGTGAGGGTGTGGGTAGGGGAGGTTTCTCCCTTTGCTTCGGCAAATAACAGAAAAAAAGCAAGACATCTAAGGGAATCAAAACAATACACCCTTTTACATTGAAAAGGATGGGATTAAGCAATTGGAAAACATCGCATTAGAAGCCTCGTAATAAAAAGGAAGTTCTCTTCTGTCCCACAGACCCCAAAGAAACAGAGAAGGGTTTGAGGGAGACAGCACTGAGAGGGGAGCTTTATGCCTTTTTACCTTTCTCCTGAAATGTATTGAGCAAGGGAGTAAAGTCCCCCCTTTACCAAGAGAAAAGGTGCAGCAGATGTCATAACACAGAAGAATGACTTCCAAGAGCTTATCTTCACAAGAGAGCAGCCGATAGCCAGCAAGCACGGCTTCTCAAGGTCAGCCACAAAACGCCATTTCCTAATGCAGACAAATTGTGATCTCCATGCATTCGCAGCCTCTGATAAGTGTTACAACTGTCCCAGGTCACAGCACTGGTCATTCTAGTTTGCAGACTACACCAGAAGGAACTGGAACCAATCCAAAGACTTCTCTTTTATTAGAAACTAATCATTCACCCCATAGCACTCCTGGCAGCTAATAATACTAATACCACATTCACTGTCTGAGTTTTGGGAACAGTCCAACACTCACTGCAAATACGGATCACAAGCAGAGGTAGGCCAAGCCCAAGCAGCCTACATATTCATGGTTTCCTATTTCTAGGTGATCTGTTTTCCTGGTATATATCAGGAATATGTATATATATATATATCAGGCATATATTTACTCTTGTAAAGTCCTCCCTAAAAGATCTGGCATACTAAAGAGAATGAATAACTTTTTCCAATAGTTTTCCAAGCTGCATGTTCTTCTTCCTATAACTACAAACACTCCACGAGGTCTGGAGCAGCCAAGTAATGAAGTGAATGATCTGACATTAGCCACTGAAGTTAATGGGATGACAAACGCTCTTGAGGTCAGTCGTACATTTACATATTTACCACGCTATCCATCAGTATAAGTAATACAGAGAACTGGCGTCAGCAGCCACAGGCAGACCACTAAATCTCTAAGTGGCAGAAGCCTTCACTCCTTCTTTACCACCCTGAAAATGGGCAACCCGGGAAAACACAACCCAATCTTCCCACAACAGCTGCAACTAACCTGACTGGTTGCATGTAAAGATTCAAAGCCCTGGCCCCACCAGGGAATATTTCTGAGTAGCAGGGAGGAAACACTGATGCCAGGAAAGGTTCCTGGCTCTCCCCTTCATGCCAATAGACATGGGCATGGCTGTGGGAGAAAGATTTTCATGGATGGTCTTCTAGGATGAAGCCTAGAATAAGGTGAGAGAATCTGTATGTAGTCTCGCTTTGCCTCATGTGAACCAGCACAGTTTGCAAGATGAGTCACCTTGCAGCTAAGCAGTAAGGTACCCTAGAAGCCAACCACCATAACTCAGGTAGCAACTGGGCCTGTCACACAACCCTCTGAGGTGGGCTGAGCTCCCCAGAGACTGAGCACAAAGCTGCAGAGCTGCCAGGCTCTCTGCTCTGACAGTTATGCCACAATGGAGACTGGCCATCAGCCACTCAAACGCTCAGGCATGGGAAAATAAACTCTTCTTGCTCGTGCTACTCAAAATCTGTTTGCTTTCCTTCACAGAGATGGTAGGTATTCAATCCCAAGAGCCATTCACCTTCTGTAGCTGCAAGGAGTTTATCAGACCTGCCAAGCTCTGTCAGGTTGTATTTCGTTCTTTACAGAGAGTTTTGAAGTTCAGGCTAGACATCACCCATCATACTTCTGCCAGTCAAAGTCTGGCTGCTTTAGAGACACTCTGGTGTGAAAAACACTCCACTTGGCAGCACTTATCTAACAGTATACAGCATTTACTGCATGAAGGAGTGCAGATGCTGAGGAAGGACGGTGTTATGCTACATTAGAGCAAAAAATCAAAATGAAGCAAACTGTTTTGCTGCTTAATTTAGGGCCTAATTCTGCAGAATTATCTTTGAGAACAAGCAGAACACAAGCTTTGAGAAGATAACGAGCACAATATTGCTAATGCTCAAGACTTCATCACAATCCTGATTGTACAGAGCAACGCCGAGTCCCTTAGGCTCATGATTATCAACAATCAGCTCGGTATTCAGCAAAAAGCTTGAAAACATCAACTTCAGAAGCCCCAGACTCTGATTAGCTAGAACACTCAGAACTTCAGTCTCTATCTTGCAAACCAGTCTCGTGATTCCCTGGGACTCAGAATCTGAGTTACAGCTAACTAAAGAAATGCAGTTTCAAATTGAACAAATTCATCGGTGGTTTCAGATCAAATTAAGCAAATACTTTCTCCCTGGGCAAAAACAGTAATTTTCATTAACATGTCAACTCATTTCAGCTTTCATTTCATTTGACTGTTTTCCTTCATAGGAAAAAAATTTTTACCTAGGTAAAGCAAAGGGCAAACAAAACTTTTTGCACTGACTCTGGAATAACTTTTTCTTGCTGTTGTCAGCCACTGAATGAGACAGAAGTACCATTTACTCACACCACCCTACTGCTGAATGCAAATATGTAAGTCAGACAATACACCATGTCTTCTTTTTCCTTCCCAGCCTAGGGAATGCGAATGAGATAAACACACCCAACTGTTAAGCAGTAGTTTCATAACTGCACATTTGCAAAGAATCCTTCATTCTGGCTCAAAAATAAAAACCACAACATGGGGCATTTTCATCATTCCCTGATGTGATCAAAGCCTGAAGACTTCTCTGTTTGATGGGATTACTGGTTTTAGAGGTGTTTCTTACAGAAGAGCTAGAGGATCTTGATTTGGAAAGGCAGGTAGTTCAGAGTCACGCTCATCCCAGGAGTCTCAAAAGCACATCCTAAAAAGTTATTAACAGCTAATGAACACATATCAGAGAAGCTTCACCACATACATCCAATACATATTACACGCAGCATCACACAGAACAGCACTTCTAGCCAAAAAGGTGCCACTTGGACTGGTGGAAGAAAGGAGGAAAGGCCAGAAGCCTGTTTTCTCACTCTGTAAAGTGCAGCATTGGAGATGTGGTGTAAGAAGACATGTATCTGTGCAGAATTAAAGTAAATTCCATTCAGTTAAGATCTTAATTCTATTTTGTTAAAGCAATACCTGCGTGCCGTACAGTGGTGTATGAAACACTGGAAATGTCAATGCCTACAGCCAAAGCAATGCCACAGGAACCATGCGACTTACATCAGTTGAGGTGTAAGACTGAAACTCAATGTGACAAAGCAGATGCGAGACATGTTTCTTCTCAATTATGGAATCAAGTCACATTTAGGATGAAAAATACTTCAGCTCTGAACCCAGGTTTGTATCGTGCCACAAACCACAACATCCCTTGCTTTCTAGCCAAAAGAATTTCAGATCTATTTAGTTCACTGACACCACTGTTACTTTTTACAGTTGAGTCAGCATTGTCCTAACTTTTGCTTAAGTAACTTCATTTGTCAAGTGCCTTCATTCTAATGATTACTCCTTTAAAAATCAAACATGTGCTCTTTTTTATGTCTCATATCTTGTCAAAAAACAGCATCTACTGGGAAAATCATTTTCTGAACTTTAAACCACTCCTTCATATAGTATTCTGGAATTTAAGCAGTGCAACTTGTGCTGGATTCTTTTGCACTGAGTTTGCAGAACACCTGACAGGGTGAGCTCCTTGCCAATATGCAGCATGACAACTTAAAAAAAACAATGTAGGCATCAATACAAATAGTTAATACTGTTATTACTACTAACACCCACGAGCTCTGACGTGAGCTCTCATCTCCTAGAGCAGCTGCTTCTAGAAAACAGAGCTAAGAGAGCAAGAGCCAGCAGGTGGCACTCCAGAATACTCAGCACGGAGCAGCAAGGCTTGCAGGACCAAGCAAGCCCGTTCAAATCAGCTGTGCCAGCGGCTTCTAGTTCGGTTTGGATTAAAAACCATCTCCCTTTCTCACTCCCAAAGAGCAGAAACAAATGCTTCCAGCCCCATCTTTGAACACCATGACTGTGCTGGATAAGAGGAATCATGTCTGAAAGCATAGGGCACAGCACATCCAAAGTGGTGGGCTCATGGCTTGCCCCATAAAGGGGAGAGCTCCCTTTGGGCAGGCTGAGACACTTACCCATGCTGTGCATGGAGAACTGGCAGCCTTCTTCTGTGTCCTACTGTTCTCCTGAACTCCTTCAAACAAGCTGAAATAATGCTGCCTTTTGCTGCTTTAAAACAGCAACAACAAACAACACACCCTAATGATTAAGAAACCATTCTCCCTCCTGTTTATTTTTAGCTTCCCCTACACATACAAAAACATCCACAGCCTTGCCTGCACAGCTATGAAGCATCTCCACAGATGGCTCCTGGAGGCACAGCGTCGATTCCCACCCTCCTCAGAGCCCTCTGCCTCACCCCATCGCTCACACTCCTCCTGCAGCAAATTCAGTCAAACTGACACTTCTTCCAATTAAATGCTGACTGGCAGGAAAGCCTCTGTCTAGTATCCCTCATCAGCCAGAAGAAATAAATCCAACTCAAAGAGCTGTGGCTCGCTCGGTCTTTGAGGATCTCATCTAACTGTAAGAGCAATTAGTTTGTTTTGCTCCTGGTTGAAAAGCTCCCAGTCAGTCTGTCTTAAAAACAAGGCCCTTTAAAACACCACAGAACTAGGGGAGGACAGGAGGACGTGGTACCTTTTAACCTGGGAAGATCGTGCTTTTCTTTTAGAAAGTGAAATTTTAAAGCCAGTTGTTTTGTCCAGCTCTAGGTATCAAGCGTAGCAGTTCATTTTTAGAGACCTAATGAAATGACTCAGTTGACAAATATACCATTTCTACACCATCCTCCCCTGAAAAAGTTTAGAGTCAAAACATTAAAGGTCATACAACTGGGTGGGAAAAAAGCCTGTGTTTTTATCGGAAGTCCTCATGAATTTCTAAAAACTATACAAATACTGAAGATATTCATCCCTCATGCAAAAAAAGCAGACATTTTTACCACTTATACTTTCTTTATAGGCAAATCTGTACCATGGGATCCTTCTATTTATGCAGAAGTAGGAGAAAAGTCTGTCAGAAAGTAATTACTTTTCCTCTCCTGTATTTGTCAGTGGATCTCTAGCACCCTCCCCCACAGTCTGACCCCAGACATACACAGACACAAAACTTGAAAACTTTAAGGTCATCTCTGTGGGTACGAGCAACGCATAAACCAAACAAAACCAGGCAAAACAATGTGTCCTCCTTGAAGAGCATCCCCAATCAATGCCACGTGATATTCACTGTGTTTCTGGAAATTCATACATACCTAGAATTAACTCATTTCCAGCAAGCAGTAACACATACCATTTTTCTTGCTGGTCACCAATATTATCCAGCTAAAGAAGCAGGATTCAGCTCAAGGTCCACGTATCACACACACACCACACAGTCTGCAAGTATCTTTTGCCACACTAGAATGGGCTGATGACAAAGGAAGAGGAATAGGGCAACTGTTCTTGCTTACTCTGCCTTCCTAGCAGCTATCCCAGTGTGGATTTGCTTCATAAAATATTAATCTGTAGAAAAGTCAGCCATGAAGCAGAGCTGTAACCCATACCAATTTTAAACACGGAGCAGCAATGAAGCGTGTAACTGTCTGGTGATTATCATGAGACATCAGAAGTACTTCCAAGTTAGCAAGCGTTGCAGTTGTTGCTGTAAGAACTTACTTGATCTCCGTTTCCATGGCTCTCCCCAAGCAGATGGATGTTCCACTTGACATTCCACCCACCTGATGTGGAAGCAGAACTCAGGGGTGCCCAGGCTTCTCTATGCTCTCTTTTCGGTACAACAAACTGCATTCTCTAATGAGCAACCTCTCTTGACAGAGGAGACTGCAATTAACGTGGACTCTTGGGAGCTTTCATGTTCCCAAGCAGCAGAACATAGGCAAATGGTGGCAAGCGGGTTCAGCAAGGCACACAGAATTCCCTGGTGCTGACTGCAGTCAATAGAGATAAAAACAGCCAATCTTTTTGAAAGCTCTGAATTTAAATTAAGAAGAAAATATCATATATTTAATGGAGCTGAGGGACTAAAGAGGGAAGAAATATCAGAACAAAAGCTTCTTGCTTTAAAGAATATCATTCTATCCACCTATATTCTTTTCACAAACAAGCTCAGATTTTGCAAGTAGACTTTCGGACTCCTTAGAATGAGAGCGGTGCAAGTGCAAAACACAGCTGCTTAGCTGGGAGTAGTGCAGCTGTAATGGAATTAAGCTGAAGACCTTTAAGAAAAAAAAAAACATTTTTTCATTCCTTTATGTCTGATTGCATAAGGCCTCTAAAGAATGCAGTAAAGGTCATCAAAATGCACGGTCCTTTCTTGATAGAAAAATGCCACTGTATATTTTTTAAAATCACACAAAAGAAGTGAGCGCTAAGTGCCAGAAACCAAGACCTTTAAAATTCCAACTCAGCATGATATTATGATTTATAATTGTGCATGTATAGGTTACAGCCACCTCTGTATTTCCCTTCATTTAAAAAAAGCAACAGTTTTATAATCTTATTAAAGGACAAAGTTGTAGATTCTTATCACTTCATTAAATTGCCAGTGCATGATCTTTAATTTTTTTGTTCCTGTTTCATAGCCACTCATTAACATAAAAAGATAAGAACTTATCCAATGGGCCAGAGTGAGTTTCAGCCAGTAGAAAAGAGTGCAGTGGAGGAAAGTAACCCAAGCATTGGGAAAGATGAGTCAGGCTCCTGAAAACACAGAGTGAGGTTTTGTTTGCTTTCTTAAAGGGAAGGAGTCATGTTTTCAAACTTTTCTCTATGATAATAATGGCTGTATTTTAAGAGATGTGAGGTTCTGAAAGAAACCCATGATTATCGACACATAGGCTTTGACGAAAAAGTAGCAACACATCTACCGGAGTTACAATGGGATTCTTCAAGGACTACAACAGTAATATTCCTGTAGTCGTGTGGTCATGCTTCCATTGCTGTTCACCACCCATGTTTGGGTCATGCAGGCTCCAAACAACTGGACATAAAGATGAAAGTAATGTCACAAAATGGTACCGTTCCTTT
Source organism: Phasianus colchicus (assembly GCF_987193195.1). Classification (NCBI taxonomy): domain Eukaryota; kingdom Metazoa; phylum Chordata; class Aves; order Galliformes; family Phasianidae; genus Phasianus; species Phasianus colchicus. The sequence continues at coordinate 15,794,149 of NC_143438.1, read as the reverse complement.
ACATAACTTCTTACCAGCGTAAGACTGTTAGCAGCCCCCTACAGCCCCCTACCCACTCTTTCTTGGGCCAAGGATGTGGCTGCATCAAAGAAGAGAAGATGCAGACTCTGAACCAAGACTCCGAAGTGGAAGATGGTGTGAGGATATTTCCCTAAAACTATTTCTGAAGATGGGCATTATTTCCTCTTAACATTTCCTTATATAAAATGTTTTTCACTGGATTATTTTGCCCATTTACAAGCATATTCAGGAACACCAGTATGATTTGGTTTTGTATTTTACATATATACATTTATTATTATTTTCATACAACTTAAATAATCACACAGATTCAGCAGGAAGATAAACAGTCTACTTAAAGCCTCATTTCTATGATTCTTTCAAGTCTGAGTCCAGTCCTGGCAGCCTTTCTTTGTGACAGTCATCCCCACACACGAAGCAACTGTACAGCACTGGGCTAAGCCTCTTTCACAGTAATTGTTCTCAAGAGGAGATCTGGGCTAGGCTTTTACCACACATCCTCCCAGTGGAGAACAGGTGATCCCACAAGCAGCTCCGCTTGCAGCAAACACGATGTATGTGACAGGCTCTGTTTGAGAAGAATGCTTCACCCTTCCCAACCTCTAGAGAAAGAAGAGGGAGGCTAAATCTCAAACAACTCAGCAAAAGCTTTCAGAAAAGGCAACCACTAGATTTTTATAACGACCTCAAAATTATCCTGATGCGTCCTAGACTTCTTGATCAACTGACACTCCCATTCAACTTCTACTACTTGTGTGGTTTTGGGGTTTTTTCAATGGTAGTAGCACAGAGAGAGTGGCAGGTTCCAAGACGTTTTAAGAGGTTTCTGAAAGACAGAAGATACTGAAACTGAGAGAATGAGGAGATCAAGTTGCTGTACACCTCAAGACTTTTAAAAGGGTCATTTTTTTGAAGGGGAGTTGCTGATTAGCCAACTGTAACGGCAGTAAGTGGCCTTGTAAAAATAACTGACTACTTACTAAAAGCAAATTTGGGAGCAATACTACTTGAGTAATTTCTTACCAAGTGGCTATTATGGACCAGCTTTTATCTTCTAGACATGTTTAAATTTCATACATTGCCTACTCTAATAGACTGAATATATACCAGTAGGCCACAATTACAGCAACCACAGTATTTCTGTTGATTTCTATTTTGGCAAGGTAATCTACCTTGTTAAAAGAAAAATCTGAAGTTTAATATGTAGTTTGAGCACATTCCCTTTGCCAATCTCATTCTGTTCAATATGTAGAAATGTTTCTGCTAGACTAGCAAAAGGAGTCTTCAGGCAAATCAAACCACCATCTCCTGCTCACTCTACTTAGACCTTAAAAGAAATTCCATTATTCTGCTGTCACGTTTGTTATTGTAAGTGCCTAAAAAAATGGTATTTTACTCTTGAAAATTAAGCCAAAGTTCTGATTTAAAATTAGTCAAAAGTGAGTTTTAAGGAAAACACGGATTTTCAAATGAATGCCTTATTGAAGGAAATGAATAACTATATTACCTGTACTAAAGAAAGAATTGCCTTTCTACTGAATAATGGAAATTCGGCAATTTGTTTTCAGATCTGTGAAACACTGTCCATACTAACACAGGGTCTTTACATATGGGATGACTTGGTGATTCCAATCACCAAAACAGATTGGATTTCCGAGCAAGATATTATCTCCAACAACCATCTCCAACAATGGGCAACTCAGTGTGAAAAGAAGAGATGCAAGTCAGCCACAAAGCCAAGCCCAGAGGGAAGGAATGGGAAAACAAAGCATGCCAATTAGTTCCCATGGGAAATGGTGCTAACATTCCTAAACCCAGAATGTTCCATCTGATTTTTTTCAGTTACGGGTGATCTGTCTTCCATCCATAAACTGAAACAATGAACTTTCTGACAAAACTTGGATGCTGTAAAGATTTCCGGAAGGCAATGTAGGGTGAATCTTCAAACTAGCTGTCAAACTAACTGAAGAGGCAAACAGTTTCACCCTATTGCTGCTCAGAAGGCTTTTTTTTTTTTTTTTTCTGTTAAAGGAACGTTCTTAAGGCTACACATTCTGACACAGCAACATATTCTGACTCCATCCTTTGTCATACAGTTCTTCCAATTTTTAATCTAAAAGAACACTACTACACAGGACTGAATCTTTAAATCCTCATTCATCAAAACTGCTAAAGGCTTTATTAGGTTGCACCAGCATGACAGAAAGACCTCGATCTGCAGCATTCTATAGCCCCAGTGCCTGAGCCTGAAGTGAAACAGAATTAGAGGGACCCGTGGCTTCTGCATCCTGCAAGCAACCAATCTCATCAAGGAACTAGAATATTAATGGCTCAGGGCTTAAGGAGATAGTAAGGCCAAAACACAGTATCTCCTTGAATGTGGGGAGAAGTGGTCCCCTTTCATCATCTCCAGATCCCAATGTAACTTACTGCAATGACAGAAAGGTTCAGAGAATTACGTACAAACAAACTAGCTTAATAAACCCCATTATTTCAAAATCGTTAAAAAATCTAGAGTATCAGCATTGCTGACTACCTGCTCTCTTCAATGGTTGCTTTTCTTCTTACTCAGATAAAAAGAAAGATGCCGAGCTTCAATGCAGGTGAAGAAGCAATCCATGTCTAGTATGGGTCTGCCACAAAACTGGCTCACCCACATAAGGGGCTGGTTCCTAAACCACAATCACCTCTCCAAGAGGTAGCCAGTACTTAGTCTTCCTCAAGGCAGAACATTAGGCAACAAACAAACAAACAAACAAAAAACAACAAAAAAAATTATGAATCAGCACCTTTACATATATCCTAAAATCAATGACCTCCTATCCAGTGGATGCCTCAGCAGGATGTGAGGAAGGTAACAAAAAAAGTAAATCTGCTGCCAGCAAGCTTAAGTTCTCTGCAAAGATTACACCACCATTAGTTAAAAAATAGAAATAGGGAGCACTACTTAAGAAAATGTTTAAAGATACTTAGCTGCAGTACTGGGTTTGCAAGCTGTAACTCAGGAAGCATTTCTAACAAGAGTGCGCTGGGCAGAAACTGGTCTTAATACAGCCATCAGTGCAAGTCTCAGCTTTACTTGCACCAGGAGAATTTAAGCTGGTCTAAATTTAGCACCAAATATTTGTTCTCTCCAAGTTAATCTTTGTGCAATACGGTGAGAACTTCCCCAAGCCAAGTGCCAGAGGAAGATTCAGTAAACCTAGACAAGAACCTGAGTTCTTCTCTACTCACTGCAGAAGGAAACTTTCATTCACTAAGCATCAAACTGACAAAATAATAATATTCTTATCCCTTCTCCCAGATGAATGTTTTAAGTACCAGCAATTTCAGCAGCTCAGCAGAGCTCTGCCAGTGCCTCCTGCTGAACCCATTCTACTTTGAAGTGCATAATTCAATATTCAGGTCAGAAAGGAAAAGTGAGTATGAGGGATGAGAGAGACCTGGGTTCCTGTCCCTGCTCCAATGAAAATTTAATTATTTTCTATTAAAAATTCATTTGGAGAAGAGCTAGAATCCAAGCAGTCTAACAGCTTTACCTAGAAAAAAATCCATGACCCAAGTGCCACCAGAGGTACAGCCCTACTGTCCTCTGGGTGAGCACCTCACCTCACACAGAGAGTAACCACTAGGCTCCTTCCCTGCTTGCATCTGAGAAGAAGGCATTGAACTCCAGAAGAGAATTAAAAAGAGCAATTTAGCATTTTTCCCTGCAATAGAAGGAGGACTGGAGACTTAAAAGAGCTACTTTTGACTCTTCCTTGTTGAAGCCAGCCTACATTGCTCTCCATCTGAGATGCTGGCTTTTCAAATCCCACTTCTGGAGCTCCTTTCTCCTGGCACTGCACCAGCAACATCATTATCTGCATTCCCTAGGCTAAGGATCTGGAAGCTTGATGCTGCTGTATTTATGGTCTTTTGTGTATCTAGTCTGTCAAGAATGTTCTCGAGTTACTTTGGTGTTAATTTTGGCGTGATTAGTGTTACAAGTGACAATCAACCCACCACAGCTTCATCTTGAGCATCAAGTACTGCAGGCCACTGTCTACTGTTCCAGATCAGCTGAAAGAAGTCAAGATAGCGCAAGGACTCAAATCCTTAAATAGTCAGAAGAGCTAGCAAGTATACAGAAGAAAACTGAGCTATTCAGAGGTATATCAAAAGCAGAAGGAAAAAAACTCAGCAATTGTCTGGAGCAGATGACATACATAAGCATCCAGCCAGCCAGGGGCAAGGCAACAGGAGGGAATGGAAGGAAAAGAGGAACCCCGGTACAGCTGCTGCAGTCTCTGGTGGTAAAGAGTCTGCCCTACGGATGGTCACCTTAAAATCAATGCTGTGTTATGGCTTGTAAAAGCTAAATGCGCGCAGCTGTGGCCATCTCGTCCACAAACCCCTGTCCGTCTGCACGTGAACATAACTAAAACTTTTTTCAAAACAAGTTGCTGGGTTTTTCTGTTCTTCTTCTGTTTTGTTTTGTTTTTAAATCACTTGTTCAGCTGCTGACACCAGTGTTGCCTTCAGCAAAAGCAGCACGCAAAGGACGACTTCCCAGACAGCTTTCCCTATGTGACACAAGAGTAAATAGGAGGGGCATTTCCATTACTTTCTAGAAGGAGATGAGCTCCTACTGAATACCTGATTCAGGCTCTAAGCAATTTTCACCAATCACTTGAAAGTTAAATAATTATCCTGTTTAAAGAAACCTAGCAATTATATTTCCACCCTCCCCCCCCCCAGCAACTACTGCTGTTGTGACAATATTCATCTTGTCCATGATGACTATTATCTGCTGTATAAATATTGATGATCTGAGTAATTGCTGTTCTGTACATATGCTTCTCACAGATATAAATTTCTCTGCCTGAAGTAGGCTGCTGACAAAGTGTTTTCCTCCTTTTGCATGGCAATGAAACATTACTGGAGGTGCCACTGAGAGTTGTTAGACCAGGGGGAAAAAAAAGAAAAAGAAAAAAAAAAGCAGTGAGTACCAACAGCCTTTGGAGCGGAGGCAACAAACATTCTGGAACACAGTTGTTACAAGGAATGGCTGAAGGAACTGGGATCATTCAGTCCAGAGAAGAGGAGGCTCAGAGAAGACTTTATCACTCTCTACAGTGACCTGAAAGGAGGTGATAGCAAGGTGGGGGTCAGCCTCTTCCCCAGGTAACAGCAACAGGATGAGAAGGATGGCTTTAAGTTGTAACAGGGGAGGTTCGGGTTGAACACGAAAAAAAAGTCTTCTCAGGAAGTGGTGAGGTATTGGAGCAGGCTGCCCAGGGAAGGTGGAGTCATCGGCTTTGGAGGTGTCCAAGAAACATGCAGATGTGGCACTGAAGGACATGGTTAGCATGCATGGTGGGGATTAGGTAATAGTTGGATTAGATGATCTTAGCAGTCTTTCCAATCTTAAGGATTCTACAATTCTGTGAAATAGTGTTTGCGCAGATTGCTAAAACTGAGTAGTCCCAGAGAGAGACAAATTAGCTGCAGTGGCATTCAGGCAGCTTAAGATAAGCTTACTTAGACTGTGCCAAAACCAGATGCTCCTTCAAAGGCCGTGAGTTGTGCTGGCCTCCAGATTGGCTGCTTACTGGGAACCAGTGCTGAGCAGGGCATGAATGCTTCTAAATGTGCTGCATACAACGCATTGTATCCAGCCAGAGGCTTTCTAATAATGGTGGTACTCATTCCCAATTAATAGAGAACAAGCTGTTTGTGCACTGGATGATGAATGCCACCTCTGAACCCATGCCTGCAGACAGCCATCACGTCAAACGAGTCTGAATTGCTCCTGAGGAATCAAACCCCTCTACTGGGATACCACAGACCTGCAACACATTCTTCTTGCTGCTTAAATGCATTTGCCAAGCAGATGTCGTGACCAGTCAGGGAGTCTGGCATCTTCTCACAGCCAGCCAAAACAGACACCCCACTGCATGTGCTGCATGATTTGCTCACCCTGCCTCACAGCCTGGCAGCACAAAGGTCTGGTTGGTTTAGATGGGGCTGCAGCCCAGCCCTACAGAGGCACAAAGTCTCATATCTGAGGACTTTAATTTTGCCCCTGGACTTCAAAGAGCCAGCAGCATAGGGGGATTTAGGTTTTCTTAGTGGGCACCGACCTCCTAGGATATAAAATTCAGAGTCGGAGCCTTTTTACTGAGATTGGGAGATCTTTTCAGGCGCAGCAAGGTTCACACCAAGTTTCCTTGTAGCACAACTCCGCCCATCCTTTGCACAGTATCTGGAAATTAACACTGGACAAAGATGTTAAAAAATAAAAGTTCTTTTCTGACTTACACCTGCTATAGAAATTTAAGACAGAGATTAGGGAGGGTGCAGCAGCCTGCAGAAAACAACCCAAGGAAAACACTGGGCTCCCTGCAGGAGCTGGAGACCAGGGCAGGAACAAGAGGAAACAGGGTGGATGGGGACAGGGAAAAGCAGGAAGCCAGGGCGAACTCAGATAACGTGTGAGCAGAGTTTGGAGTGCCTGGAGGTGGAGAGAGAGGAACTGAGTGTTTGTAATGAGCCAAAGAAATAGTCTGGAAGTCTTACTTTCTTTGCTGCCCTGTTCAAGCAATTACATAATAAGCCATTATACATAATCATAGCTGCCACTTATTTATATATACATATATTACATGCAGATGAACAGACTCAACTCAAATATTTACTAACACTGACACAACTTATCTTCTCCCTGTGACATCAAGTGTTAAGCCGTGCAATTGCTCAACACAATAATTCCCCTTCTCCCTTCTGCAGCTTCTTTGATCCCCTTTCCTCCATAATTTAAACAGTGCTATGGGGATTAATGCGTTACAGTCTTTAATGACAACTGCTGTACATCTTGAAGGGAAGTTGCTTCCAGCAGGAAATTAAAGGTTGAACTCCTACCAGTAACCCTGGGCATGCTTAACTAATGCTAAGCCACATAACATAACCTAATTAGTACAACAGGTCCTCTAAAAGAAATCCACATGACCTCACTGTCAGTTCTTATACTGAGTCATTTTGGAAACCAGTTGAAACAGAGCCCTGCATAATTCCCCACCATCAAAAGTGCACTGCACTGACTGAATAGACTGGATCCTAGCTACAAAAGCCAGGTAGCCTCCACCCTCTCCACTGTTTTCCCCCTTCTGTTTTTACAAAGCACAATTTGGTGGCCTCCAGCAAATATTCAGCCCTACCTAAGCACCTTCCTAAAGTTACATTTCCCAAGCCTGTTTTGCCTGAACACAGATCAGCATCACATAACCTGCTTGCACACAGAATGCTCTACTGCTAATGTAAATTATTTTGCATGCAAACACAAAAAGTAGTGTGGGCCAAGCAATTGTCCCACTCACAAGCCCAAGCACTTGGTACTCACAAGTTTTTACAGGTACATGTTTGAATGCAATGTGCCCACAACATTGAAAGTCCTGTTAGAACACCTTCAGAAACATGATTCAAATCTTAAGTGCCGAGTTTTCTGAGTCACTAAAAAGTGAAATCAAATTTCCACCAAATAATGCTCTATCTCCTAGGTAGTGATTAATCCCAAGTTTTGTTCTAAAATCTCCACAACTTAATTTTGCTATGACAATCACTGTCCAACATACCTTTTCCAGCCAATCTGGAAGGTGAAGAAATAAAACCCCAGAACACCACAGCCACATCACCAAATGTCCTTAGAGAGGATGCAGTCATAGTTGCAAAACTGCAGCTTTACCAACTCGCTGTGTTTTCATCAAGAGAGCTGCTAATTTCATCACATCTGCACCAAAATTGCTATGTCCACAAAAAGAAATGCTTTGCTGGGTTCTTATCCTGATAAAGTATCCCTCGTGGAGATGTGAAAATGCAATTTCACTGTAAAAATAAATGCAGCAGAGTTAATCATTTCTTGCACTTGCCACATGGCCATCTATTTTCATTGCTTCCAAGCATCCACTGCACTCTCAGAGCTTACAAAGCTAACAGTGTGTGGGCTGCAAGACTCAGCTTCTTTGGCTCTAGGAGGTGCAGGACACCTCTGGCCTCTCCCTCTGCTACAACCAAACTATTCTGCACCAGCTTTTCACAGGAAGGGAATTTGCAAGAAGAGATTTTGCCAGTATCTGGAGTTCTGTGCTTTATAAGCTAGAAAATACAGCCAAAAAAAATGATGGAAGATGTATGCACACTATCATGATCAAATTTATTTACATGATGCACTCCTGAAGCAAACTACCACATACTAAATACATCACATGATAATCCAAAGAAAACTAATAAGCTGTTTGAGATACCAAGCAATCTCCTGAAATTGCTACAACTCCTACAAAGCAGTTTCTTCCATCTCTTTGGTTGCAAAAGGTATCAGCAATCTTACAACAGAAACTGGCAAAAAGGGGAAATTTACAAAACAAGTCATATAACACAGTTCACAAGCAGTTGTTTACTTAAGTGTTTAGCAGTTTCCTTTTACAAGGCATTACAGAACTGCAATTTGTATTTCTTTCTGCTTATTATTTTCACAGCCCCCGAGTGGTGTGCGTTTTCTTTGTCAGCAAATGCCTAGAAGACTCCCAGTCTTCACTTCAAGAATATTCATTCAAGATCCAAAGAGCCTGAACACGTCTACACTGACATGAGTGAAAAAGCCACGCTTTCCTGGTGTGCTACAGCCAATTTACAGTACTCTTTTCAGATGAAGCTCATCTTCATTAACCTTAAAAACTTATTTTAATAAGGCCAGTAGGCTTCTGGCTGCTTGGGAGGCTCTGAACAGAGAGAGCTATTGATGGGACTCACTGTTTTGGATGACTCGTATCACCAGTCCCCTGCTCAGAGGAGGTCATAAAAGACTGTCAGGACATCAGATGTTGAGAAAAAGGATGCATTAAAGGAGTAAAACAAACAAAAACCCAACAAATGGTTACCTGTTCTTCCCGGCCTCTTATTTATTTTGCTTCTCGATAGCAAGAATAAAAAACAAAATGTTAATGATGTCATAGAAGCAGTTACTTAATGCACAACTTGCCAACAGTTTTGCTTTCAAAAAGTACAATCAAGGGGTTTTTTTCCTCTTGGAAAAGATGTACTTAATACAGAAGCTCAGCATTTCTGTCACGTTTTACACTACTGAAGCATTCAAAGGTGGTTTCAACCCCACCTAGATGCTTGCGTACATTTCTCTGCATCCACTCCACTGCATGAGCAAGCCATGCAGAAATAAAACAGGATCTGCTTGTTACTGTGCAGGATTGGATTTGTGCAAGGGGGAAGCCAGTGCATCTCAAGAGCATGGAGCATGTCACACCGATGACTTCAGCCCCTGTGAGAGAGGTGCTGGCTTCTGCTTAGAGCTGTGCATTGCAAATGAAACAGATGAGAGAAGCTCATGAATTGCGATACTGGGACAGAGAAGCAGCAGGCAAGCCATTCCCAGCAACACATGGCACAGGACTGAGCTAGGAGCTGCCCACATCTCTGGTACTAACTACTATAACATAAGTCAGTGAACTAACAGAAAAAAAACCACTGGGCACTGGCTGTGTGAGACTCTTGACTAGTTTTAAATCGACCATAAACATTCTGGAGTTAGAAAAGGGAATGGGCAGGAAAGTTGAGAACCAAGCCCACATTTACATACCACCAGAACACAAAGCAGAATAACCTGCAAAGCTACTAACACCATTTCCTCATAGAAGTAACTTTTTCTAAATCACTGCAAGAACAAATAGCGTTGAAGCACAGGACTTGGCCCTTTGATTTTTCCTGTAAAAATAAGAGTATTCCAATACAAAGGCAGCTACTCATCAGTTCTGAATGGATATTTAGAGGGTAAGAGAAGTAGGTCCCTCTGCACTTTGCCTGCCCTGCAGTACTTCACCCACCAGCAATGACACCAGTGCTCAGGAGCAGCCAAGCCTCTGGGAAGCCAAGTTACCCCAACGAAACAGCTGCCTTTGTTTCCTTTAGAGAGCACAACAACTAGAATTTTCCAGCTTCACTACCACCCCGGAAGACAATAAATGAAGTACTAATGAAGGTTCAAACAGCAGAACTCATGAATTACACACATATACAAAAATCCCTTCTGTTTGATCCCAGTCATCCACAGGTCTCTAACTATAAACACAGTCTACTGATCATCTCCTCTGTAATGCAAATAGCCATACTGGCCTCTCAGCGAGCATCTCCCAGGCTTACACAATGTGCCCTCAGCCCACACAGCCCCACGTGCAGGAGCTGCTCCATCACTCGGAACCAGCCCTGTGTGATAATGCAGCACACCTTATGCTCAGCTGCAGCTGGCAGCAATATCACCTTGTATTTGAGTCCAAGCCTTCCCCCAGCTGTCGTAACACCTCAAAAGCACATCCCAAGCTTGTCTGTCCCCAGCTAAGCAAGGACCTGCTGGATATGGAGAAGAATAGGCGTGAAGACCACACCTGAACAAGCAATGTGTAGCTGCAGTCACTGATGTTAGCAGACCAGCCACAGCAGAACAAAGAAAACAGGCTCCCAAGCATCTGCAAGCAGCACAGCTCCAGTTCATTTCTATACGACATTGCTAAGAATAAAGTCTTGAGGAATTTAAATATTCCAAACAGCAAGAGGAATGGCTCAGCACCGCGTCCTGCTGCCATGAGCCCTTCCCAGCACAGCTCCAGCAGCAGCAGCTCCCCGCTTAGCTGATTTGTTGGACATCGAATGCCACTATCAGCAAGTTTTTCCCATCTGAGCAGCAAGTGTTTGTATAACAGAAATCCTCCTATCAGCACTGCCAGCTGTGGCTGACGTACAGCCACCGCACGCAAACCCACCACAAAATCTTAACATCCACACAACTGCTTCGTGCCTGGGCTGACACAGCACTCAGAGTATCAGCTACGTTGCCTCCCACAGCAAGCAGGCTCCTCAGTATGCTGCTCTTCCTAATTACCTCAAAGCATTAACACGCCAACCTGCACCAGGATGGGAAACGCAGCCAGAGGAATTCATCTCTAAACCTCACCACATGGATTGCAGCTGCTGCCCTGGGAAGATAAGTGGGGGAAAGAGGGAACTTGCCACTGCTAAGCGGACCCAGGACCTCCTTCCAGGGGACAGAGGGAGGCAGAGGGCACGGAGCTTGAAAACCAGCATGCCAGGGCACTCGGGCAGAACACCTCCAGCCCAAATTAATCACTTTTAGAAAGAGTCCACCCAACACCTGAGCACACACCTCTTACATAACTTGACCTGCAGCCGATGGGAGGGCTGCTTAAGTGCCAGGACTTGCCAAGTTTGGGTCTTAAGAGTCCATGCTTCTGGACGGGACCTTCTAAAAAGGTGCCTCATTCTCTCAGCTTTTTATTTACGAGAAAGCAGGAGGGGGTAAGTGGAAAACATGCTGATGCTTCCTCCTCTTAATTAAATTACCTACATATGTACTTTCTCAAAATAAGTGCAATTAGGGCAAATTAGGTTTTAAGAAACTCAGCAGAGTTTTCAATCCCAGAGGAAAGAAGGGCTAGGGAAAACTCCTACCAAGCAAACAGTGTTTTTGTTAAAGACTACAGAAAATCAAAATTGGATGAAGAATGTTTTGGTCCAATTCTAGATGAAGCATACTCCAGCAAAACTGCTGTCCGTGAGAAAACCTCACACAGCACACAAACATCTGGGTTGTGTTTTTGAGCCAGCATTCACCAGAAGTTAGCTATCTTGTGCTTAAAATTCTGACCTGTGCTTCTCACAGGTTGAGACAGTGGTTCATCAGCTGGGACATCATTGCATCAGGGATGAGGCAAGGCAGTGCCTGTGCCAGTAGCTGGCATGGAGCATGGAGGAAATTAGGACCCATGGCACCCATCCCCAAAGCCAAGTGGCTCCAGCATCCTGCTCCTATCAGCAGAAGTGCAAGGTGCAAAATGCAAGTCCACCACCTGGATGCCTCATGCAGGCCTGAGCATTTCACCACCACAGGTGAAGTAGGAGCTGCTCAACATAGCCTCCTTTTTTCTTCTCCTTCTTCAGACCTGATTGACTGTCTAGACACAGCACACTGCCATGCAATGCAACTGAAGACTGAAAGCACCGGAATGAAGAAAATAGACTGGACCAGGCTTTTTTCTTTTCTTTTCCTTTTGTTTTAAACAATATATTGCAGTCTACATCAACAAACTCACAGAAAAAAAAAAGAAAAAAAAGAAAAAAAACACAACAAAACAACTTGATCTGCCGTGCACCTTAGAAGCTGGCTTCTGAAAAAATCCAGAATGCAGTTAAAACATGGATTCCTTTTAAGTTTCACTTCCCTCTGCAATTTTATAACCGTCTCATCCATCAATTCTGAAAGAATATTAATACTGGCATCAGCTGGCTCTCCACCTCTTCTGCTGAGCCAGCTCTCCCAAAGTCCTGTCCGTGCCTTTCAGCATCCAACCAACCACAGACACACTGAGGAAGAGGAGAGGGGGAGGCAGAGCTGGAATTGAAGGGATGCCAGCAAGGCACATCCAACACGGGGCCATGCCACAGGGCGTGCCCATGGAGCTGTGATGACTTGTGGTGCCCAAATTTGCCCTCAGAAGAAAAACACACACAAATTATTCAGAACAAGGCTGCAGCAGAGATCACCTGAAGCCAACGTGACCCTTACTCACACTCAACCAGATCACACATGCTCATGGCTGCCCTCCAGGCTGGAGGTGGCCAGGTCAGTGATGTGCAACCTTTTTCCAATACACAGAACTATTTCTTTTCCCCTCTGAAAGCTGTGTAGGTCTCTGTTTTGACACAAGCCATTTTTTCCCCATTACCTCTCCCAAACTCTTCAGACGACATCCTTGGCTCCAAAACCCTGCAGATCAGAGCCAAAAAGCAGTGCTATGCTCCTTTGAGTACCTTTTTATTTTTCAAATAGGTAAAGATCAGTTCCAAAATACTTGGACTTGTTCACACATAGTGATAGTGCCGGGAGAAATGGTTGATGCCAGTTTTTAATATCTATCTTATTAATTAATTAGTAGAGACGTACAATCTGTCAAGTCATCCAAAACTTTTAAAGACGCTCTGTCATTCTTCTATTATTCTAATTTGACATGTTTCTTATCTGTCATGATCATGATTAATATCATAAATTCCCAAGAACACAAGTCTGAGTTTAAAGTCTTTCTCATCCCATTTTGTATCACTGCAGGTCAGGCTGGCCATTCCAAGCCCAGCGTCAGTTGGCAGCTGTTACTTTCTTTGCTGGTATCCACTTTTCTTCATCTATTTTAATGAAACATAAAAGATCCAAGAGTGTAAAGAAAGCCAATTGTTACACTCATTTCAGCATCATCAGAATTTCTGCTTCTTCCTTTCTTACTGCAGTGTGAGGTTTATACCAACCTTCCTTTCCCTCCTCTCCTCTGAACAAAGCTCTAGGAAGACATTCACTGTAAATTGGTCAGAATAATTTAAATACAGGCCAAAAAGCATCTAATTGCTGGATCAGGCTACATGTTATCTCCAGGAAGTGACTGGGATGCACCAGTTTGCTCTTCCATTGAAGCCCAGTCTCTAGAACCTACATCCACATACCCCCCCCCAAAAAAAAAAAACTAAAAGAAATGTAAATGGCCAGTTTTCCTCACTCTTCTATGAAGCAAAATAATTTAAGCCTCATATTCAGACCTATAAAACAGCATATTCACCCAGGCTTAACAGTAGAATAAACTAGATGAGATCAAGTGAAGCTACATACAAAGAAACACTGAGAAACAGGCAGAGCACAGCATATTCTTTAAGTAGAAAGCTGCTTCACAAAGTTGGCCTAAAGCAGCCATTTACCCCACTGCCTGATCTCAGAGGATGTCCACAGCAACAGCTGTACACTAAAAGCAAGGAAGATTAATCCCCCAAAAATGCTTCACTTAAGGTTTTGGACTGGCCTTTATCTACAGTCTGAAAACACAAAAATTCTAGATCTAAATTTCAGTCAAGATGGCACACAACCCCTCTACAGTATCTAGATCCAGGACCTCTGAAAAATTATAGATGGCACTGGCAGCACCAGTGGAAGTGCATGGGCTACAGCTGTGGCACCAGCAAGCCAGAGAGGCGGAAGGCAGGAGTTGTAGATGGATAGGATCAAAAGGGATAGAAGGGGTGAAAACCCAGGCAGGAGGAACACAGGCAAGTCAGAGAGGAGTTGGGAAGCAGCAGCGCCTTGCCTTGTCCATCCTGAAACAGAACCCAGGCCAGCAAGCTTCCCCAGCACAGTATATGAGCTGCTGAGCACTTCACCCCATTCTAACAATTAGTACCATCCAAAGCCAACTGGTGCAAGCTACTAGCTCATGGATTAGAAATTAATGCTGCAGCCCAAAGGTCTAAGCCCTGTGGATGACCTGGGTCACTGCAGATTCATGTGACAGGTCAATTTTTTTTATTTATCTCTCCCATTTCCCTTTGTCCAGCTAGAAAATTACATAAAAGCTCAGATGCGTTAGATTCTCAATACAAGGTCTGTGAACTTTGAGCATGCCAAAATTAAGAGGTATCAGGAGAACTACCTCTACAACCTTCACCCAGCTCCCGTAACACGTCTTCACTGATGACTCTAATTCTAAACCAGCAAATCAGCTTCTGTAGGCAAAAAAGATAGGGACTGTGCAACAAAGTGACAGCGGTCCCTCAGACCCTGCCCCACTCAGTGGAAGCAAAGAAGGTAAGTGAACAAGGCAGGAAAAGAGAGACAACTTTACTTGCAAAGTTGGATGCACCACCTTGCAGGCAGGACTTGCCTTTCTCTCACATTAAGTCTTTGCAAAGTGCTCAGCAAGTCACTAAAATCAGTTTTTCCTTTCTCTCTGCAAATCCAGTGCATCTAAGGCTGCCCTGCAAGAGTGCCAAGAGTTCCAGCTCCAGTCAGCTGTCCCTGTGTTTCTAGCAGATGAACTGCTACATCATGGCAGGTACTCTGGGATGAATGAAAAACAAAAACATCCGTCAGCATCATTTTTAGGCAGCCAAAAATTGAAGAAGTTTCCATCATTTGAGCTCTGTGTGCTCTTTCCCTCCATTTCTGAAAATGAATGCAGTGCCAGCATCTGAGATGTTGCAAGAGTGAGAGCTTCCCCGCCTGCGAAGCCCCCGGGAAGGAACTAATAGCACTGCTCAGCTCGAGGTTTGGGTGGGGTGTAAAATAAATACGTGGAGATGCATGCAGAAAGTAAATGGGGAAGAGAAAATGAATTATGCAGTAATTACCTATCCACTAAAAGAGGGACTCTGAAAGGGAAAAAATGATGCAATTACAGAATTAAAGATTGTATCATAATGCAGATGCAAAGGGGAGCCGTGTAATGTTAGTTCTGGCACTTCCTTGCTTTTGTCCGCTGGATTTTGTAACCTCATTGTTCTCCTAATGTCATTATTTTGTAAGTAATTTGAATGCAACATAATTACGAGCTCGTATGTTTATATCTTTTCATCATTAATAACGTGTGGAACAACCAGCAGACTGCTCTCAGCGTGACTGATGCCTCCAGCAGATGGCTACGAATGATTCTTTTTTCTTTCCCAGCTATCAGAGGTAAAGAGCAGGGAGGAGAGAGGGACATTTCATATTTGAACTTCATGCACAAACATTTGGGGATTTTGGGGTTGCTTCAGATGAGGAAACCAAGACTGATACCAATCAGTTGCTCTGAAATGAATTGTAACAGATTGGATTTGAAAAGCAGAAGCACGGAACAGCTCATGTGTTTTGCCCAAGGTCAAGATGAAAACTCCCAAGGCCTGGATCCCAAATCACCCAGCCGACAGCTCCAAGCCTCCGAACCCCTCCCACACCAAAAGTTCTTTAAGCATAATTACCGCTGTTAACTGCAGGTCAGGGAAGAAGCCGATCACCTCTAGGCTGTGTTTGCTGGTGAATGCTGCCAAAGAGCAACTTCTGAGAGTGTGTCATAGAAAACACAGCTGCAAGCAAACATTATGGTTGTACGTGCTCATCCTGGACGATAAGCCTTACATTGTTGCTGGTTTGTTTTTATGTGTGGTTTTGTTGTGTGTGTGTGGTTTTTTTTTGTTTTTTGGTTTTTTTTAAGTAAATTACCCTGTGCACCTCGGACTTCAGGCTGCTTGCCAACACATTTCTCAGAGTCGGACGAGTCTGGCTCACCCTGCTTCATGAGGGAAAGCAGCTGCAATAGCAACAACCTGACTTGCTTTATTTGCAGATGATATTAGCTGACGAGAGGCAGTGTGTCTGATGGCACACTCACTATATAGGCTTTGTGCTTTTAAAAAAACTCTATTTGTCTTCGTATGCTCCCATACGTAAACACCCCCTCCTTCTTTCTTTCTAGTATTTTTACCTTGTCTAGCAGGTGCTGACAGCAACTGTCACAAGCTTTGCACGCTGCTTTTCCTAACAAAGCAAGCTTTGCTGCCGTCCTTCCTTGCCCTCAGAGCCTGGGTAACCTGGAGCTACCAGGTCCCCAGGTTCAGACAGAGCCCACAGCATCCCTCCCCAGCTCTTGGCATAAAACCTAACGCAGAAAGCATCACTAAACATGTGCAGCTAACTCAAAACATCCAATGCTGGTTAACACAAGCAGGCAGGGATGTGGCAGCAGCAATGCTACACCTAGGGCTCCTGTCCCAGCACTTTTCACACGGAAGCTCTAAGGCCAGCACCCTCAGAGGAAGGACTTGCACACATCTGCTGCGAGCCCCAGGCTTGCTGTTATCTCTCACAGGTGTTTGCTGTGTCACCTCACTAGCCACCGCTGTGTTGGGGGAAGGACAGAAGGACCTGCAGCCCTCCTGCACAGTCTGGTGCTCTGCGCCCTCTGTAACCCGCCATGGAGTTCCAGCTATACAGCTTCTCCTTCCATCTCACTCTGACAGCTGCTTCTAATCTTAGCGGCACAGCACACAGTCTGGAAGGCTGTTAGAGATCCAGCTTAGCCCACTAAGGTGATGCTTATGGTTCTGACATCAAAGATGGATGCTGGAAGTCTCTGAAGGGCCACTCTGACAGTGGGTACCTAACAGGACACACTGTCGGCAGGAGGAGGGTGCAAGGGAATTAAGCTTCATTCACTGAAGCTATTCTGGGAGAAACACATGGCACGGAGTGTTGTCTTCAGGACAGTCGAATCACCACTGAGCTCAACAGAGGTGACGCCTGCAAGCACCCAGATAATTGCAATGCTATTGCACACCCCTGCCAAAGTCCTCCCTGCTCATTCCACTCAGTTTCAAGGAGCCCTGGAGGTCACACAGCAGGCTCCTACCTGTGGCCACCAGCCTTCTGTCCCTCCCAGGTCTCAAGCAGCTCCTACTTTATGAACCAAAGGGCAGCCATGCTGAGAGGAAATGCAATTTGCAGGCCCTGCCTGCTTGAGGTACATGTCCTCTGCCCTCCCGCCCTCCTACTGCACTACTTCACACCAACCCCTGCCATGGGGACCATGCACACCCTACGGCATGGCCAGGCTTGCACGGGTCCTGTGTTTGACCACTACAAGGGCAGAACAGAAAGTGGCCAAATCTCATCTCTCCCCTTCCCAAGACAGCACTGCTTTGAGGATTTCCCATCTATCCAGCCTCTAGTCCTACCAAGAGGGACTTAAAGCAGCTGCTGGGGCTCCTCACTCATTGGGATCGCTGCCAGGGAGGTAGTCCCATCCCAGACCTCAGGTCCTCACCTGGGACAGTCATATCGGGCAGCAAGACACATCACGGTCCCCATGCTGGTGACCTACACCAAGCCACACCACGCCACACCAAGCCAGTGCCTGTAGGATGGGTAATACTGCTGTGGGTGGAAAAGCGGCTGCTTGGAGAGGGGGAAAAGGCCTCGCGAGCTCAGGAGACTCCGGAAAGCTGGGAGGACTGCCCTTGACACCTCTTGCAGCTCCCATGTCGCTCCAGAGGGCTGGCTTCTCTCTTCCCTTCCTTTGCAGGGCCCAGAAACAGCAAAGCTATTTGTGGAGAAAACAGCACCAGCACAGCAAGCAGGCAACTCTGGGCTGACCCAAAACAGCTGCGGAATTTCTTCAGAAGCTCTGCATGCTCTGAATGAGAGGCAAATCCACCCTCCAGCCCACTCACCAGACAGAGGCAAAGCCTAAGAACAGGACAGAATTTAAGGCATGCCAGAATCTCAGGCTTTGGGAATGCATTGTCCACATTCTCCACTAAAGCACAGAGCACTCATGCCCCATATCTACCATCTTTTATTCAGAGTGTACATCATTTACTCAGCTGAACAGCCACGCTCAAGCCAGAGAAATTACTTGCTCAAATAACTGCTGCTTGATGCAAGGAAAGGCTGTAGGGCTGCCTGACATGTAAATACAGATATACGGTATATAAAACGAATAAAAGGCCAGAGCCCTTGGCTAGACCCTAAAGTCAATGCTGCGTGCAGAAATACAAATCACTGGGTCTTTGGTAGAGTCACACCAACTGATCACCTATATCACATGAATCACTGTAGAGATGTATCCTCCAGGCACGATCTGCTGATTGGGGTCATGGTTCGAAAAATATTTCAGTGACTTAGAAAACTTAATTCTGCTTGAAATCCTCCACAGAACTCTAGAGAAGCAGCACTGCTCCTTCCTTATATGCATTCGTCCCAAGTGAGGTCAGGTCCTCCATTCCAAACCCAGCAATGACATGGCATCTGTTCCAAGCACTGTGCAAGTACAAAAGATGCACAGTTCACACCCTGGAAAGCTTATGGAAGGCAGCCCTCAGCTTAACATCCCTGCATACAAGCTTGCTTGAGCATATCACTCTTCAATTTCACCAGGACGATGAATATGATGAGTTAAAACTGTGCTGAAGCCCCCATAGGGCTGTGATTGATGGAACTCCCACTCCACTCCATCAAGGGGTCAATGCAAGAACCCTGAACAGAGCCAGAAAGAGGCACTGGAAAAACACACAGAGGGATTCTGGCAGAGCTAGAGACCCACCGAGTCGAATGGGGAGCGGTGCCCAGAAGCCTCTACCTGCCAGCTCCCTGCACGCTCTGCTATGCTGGAGCCTATCTGGATGAGTGGCTTCTTCCAAGCTACTTCATTTGCATGTATAATTTAAACACATCATATTAAGGCAGAAATAACATTGATTGTCCCGCTGGCATTTCTAATCTGGATGTTCAGCATCACCGGCCACTGCTTCCAAGAAGACTTTGCAACACGTATAAAACTTGGACCAGGTGTTGCCCTAACAACTTCTCTCCCCCCAAGTCAAGGAACAGCAAACACCTTTTCCATTTGTCTCCACATACCTGGCAAGCTGTGCAAAACCTCCAATAGACACATCAGACTTAAAGCAGAGATGTGAGCTTTTGGGCCACGTCACCAACAGAAGCATGTGCACACAAGGAATTATCTGTCCTGGTGATACATCAGTGTCCCCGACAGCAATGGCCCCGAGTCATCCTGACCCCATACGCCACAGTTAATGCTACATTTCACCCCTTGTGCAGTTAACCAGAAGCTCAAACCCAATCCCGTTACATAGCCAAGAACAGCGTTTCCAGCAGAAGGCTTTGTTTCTGAATCTGATTATCATCGTGCTGCGAGTTCTGTGCTAGCTCAGACGCAGCGGGCGTTTCAGAAGGGCTGTGACCTCTGTCTGGATGCAGGAGGCTACCAGCAACACCTTGGTGACACTGCAAGTCAGAAGGTTACATATATTTTCCGGCAGCCTCAGGCAGATCCAAAACCTGAGCCAATCTGTATTAAATAATCTCTGAAAGATAGTATTAAAAAAAAAAAAAAAAAAAAAAAAAAAAACATGGACCGTATCTGCGAGAAGAAGAGTTTCAATGAGGAAACGAGAACGGAGAAATTACAGTGTTTATAGCTGCATTAATAGGACCTTATCAGAAGCTCGTTTGCTTTGCTCTCCTTTTATTTTCCTAACACATACACCTATGTGACAGAAACACACGCCCTGGTGCCTCCCCGCCTGACGACCTGAGGCATACCCACGCTTCAGAAGCTTCCCAAGAAAGTCTCTCCAGCCCGAGCCGGCATGTCGGAACTGAGCCCGCCGATGGCTGCAGGGCTCGGGGAGCCGCTCGGGAGATCCGCGCCGCGACCGGAGCCGGGAGGCGGCATCTCCGTCCGCACCGAACTCCGCGCCGCTCTGCGGGGCCGGGCTGCGCGCGGACCCTGCGCTAAGCGACAGCTCCCGAGCGAGCGCCTATCCGCTCCGCTAACTGCCAGCATGGGAAGGAAAGGGGAAGGAAAAAAAAAAAAAAAAAAAGAAAGAAAGAAAGAAAAAAAAAAGGAAAGAAAGAAAGAAAAAAGCCATAGACTCCACGTAGATTACAGCGCGGATAACCAAAAAGTCCGCAGGTGACCCGCTTTACCCGCTAGCGAGGCGCAAGGACGAGCCCACCCCGCCGATGCGGCGGGCGCTGCCGGGCAGCTCTCTAAGTAACCTTCGCGCCCCGCCGCCCCCGCGCCCGGCCATTACCTGCACCGCCGCCTCCCTGCTCGCAGCCCGCGGCTCGCACCGGGAGGCCGCGCCGCTCCGTCCTGCCGCCGGCGAAGCCGGGCGCGGCGGCCGCTTACGAAACGCGCGGCTGGCTCCGGCCGGGGCGGAGGAGCGGCGGGCGGGAGGTGTGGCGGGGGCGACGCGCCCACCCCGCCCCGGCCGCCCCCCCCCCACCGCCGTCCGCCGCCTCACCCCCTGCGGCGGCACCGCGGCATCCGTCGCGCCTCGCGCTCCGCTCCCTGCCGCCCGCTGACCTTGCCGACGGCCGTCCCCGCCGCCGACCGCCCCGCGCCCGCCGCAGCCGGCGCCCTCGCCCCGGCAGCCAGCGCCGCCCCCCGTCCCCCGCCCCGCCGGCTGCGGGGCCGAGGCGGGGCTCGGGCGGCGGGGAGCGACGGAGCCGCCTCGGCATGCGTGCGGCCCCCGCCCGGGGGGCGGCCCGAGGGGGCGGCGTGCCCCCCGCGGCAGCTCGGCCCGAGGGGTGGCTGTCCGGCCCCGCCGGGGGGGATCGGGACGGCTCTGCGGTTTGACGTCCTGCCTCGGGGCACGGCGGCGGCACCTCAACGCGGGGCTCTGCGCCCTCCGGGGCTGCCGAAGCCCGTACGGGGCGGGCGATCCGACGCAAAACTTTGGCCTCGGAGACCTGCGGTCCCAGCTCCGGGCTTGAGCCTGCGCCACTGCTGCACCTTGCTATAGGTGTGCGCCCAGCGCTGTAGGGAACGAGGCCTCCATTTTGATGGCTACATCAAGGCCTATGTCTGCCAAAGAGCACAGGGCTGCTGCCTGCAAAGAGAACGACCCTATCTCCATCAGCAGTAGGAAGAAGTGTATGTGCCTTCAGGCATCGCACATGGAGCAGGAGAGCAGATGAGAGGAGCGACAAACCTCGTTCCATTTGTTACGGCATTGTTCTGGGGCAAGCAGGTGCCCAATGTGTGAGAGAAGAGTTGCAGGTCATCTTGGTGTGACAGCTCCATGAAGATGCTGGCTGTAGAGGAGGCAAACCTCCATCATGAGCAAAATAAGCAGGTTTCACAAAAGCTGAGCATCCTCCCCTTCCTTCTCCCTGCTCTCCCCTACGTGGAGCTAATGGCCAAACTGAGTTTCAAACTGAGCTACCACGTCTTAGCATCTATAGCACACACACAGTTATGGCTCCAGGTGCTGCCATAAATACTCAAAACTCAGTTACCACTCTCAGGATGAGCATTCAGAACAGATTTTCAGATCCTGCAGTCTTTCTTAGATCAAAATGTTCTCATCAAATAATTGAAAGAAAGCTGGAGAAGCCACGCAGGCCCAATTCCCCCATCAGGCCTGCCCCCAAAGTACCAGTCATTAGCATCTCTAACTTCTCATCACTGATTCATACCACAGCCATCGTCTCAGCACACACATTTGGCTTTCATTTCCCCATAAGAGGCTGGCAGGGTGGCTCAAGAGCTGTCAGTGCTCCCCCTGCTCTACGCCCCGCTGCTTGGGATACAGCACACAAGATGGCCACTGCGGGGGAAGGATCTCGTTGCAGGCCTGGGCACTCAGCTGCAGCCATGCTTCTGGCTTGGGGTAGGTTGTTGGTATGGTTAAGGAGCAAAGGTGAATTTGCATCACCAGTTTGTATGACATCCTGTTTCTGAACAGACATCTCAGGTTTTGGAGGTGTACGTGCCTTGGTGTGCCAAGTTACCTTCACTGCTCAGGTCAGCTCCCCTTTCCTCCCTAGAAAGCAGGTGGCAACCAAAGCAGCACTACAGCACCAGCTCTCCACGGACACAGGAGAGGAAAATGCCTCACAAAATGGAAACAAATGTCTCACAAATAGCAGATGATGTTTGCCAAAGAGTCCCTGGACCGTACAGACATAGAGAAGGACCATAGAATCAGAGGATGGTTTGGGTTGGAAGGGATCCTGCATCCCACCCAGCCCCCGCCCCAGCCCCCTGCCATAGGCAGAGGTATAGCCTACCTAGAATCAGCCTGTGGCCTCATCCAATCTGGCCTTGAGACCACAACTTCTCCAGGCAACCTGTTCCAGTGCCTCACCATGATAACCCACCAGGCAGTGCCAAAGAGCACAGTGACTTTGTTAATTATTTTACCATTGCTGCTGCTGTGCTTTTCTCGCTGCAGCAGAGCCCAGCTGAGAGCGGGACACCCTCATAGACCCGTCCCAGCCTAACATACAGCTGAGAGCTGAGTGCTTGCACACCGACATGCAGACACAGCTCTGGGTCCTGAGGGGCTGCTGTGCATGCCGAGATTCTAGCATCTGACTCCCTCTGCTGAATGGGATTAAAGTTATGTATGCACACAGTTCTCGCAGAAGCGCTGCCAAATAGATACAGCAGACAAAGAGAAGGAGAAAAGAAGCGTAATTATTCCCAGGAGGATTCTTGCGCTGCTGGTGTCATCCCCCAGGCTGCACCTATTATGAGAATAAGAATCTGTAGATCTCTAGAGAAGAAAGCTTAGAAAGTTCTCAGCAATAAGCTTAAAAGAAAGGTAATAAGAATACAGCTTCAGCTTGCTCCATACAGTCCATGATTATAAACCTCTGTTCACAAAGACTCAGATTTGTAGAAGGCAGCAAGTTCCTTGGCATCACCCTTTTCAGTGTGTCTCTCATAAAAACTGCATGCAGTGCATCATCCAGTGTGGGGGGCACCCAGAGGCAGAGTAGAAGTGGTCCTGTGCTGCATTCTGCTGCTGGCTATTATGCTCACCTATTTTGTGGTGTTGAGGAATCCTTTTTTCATCCAGAAGTTTCTGAC
The DNA here is from genome assembly GCF_987193195.1 of Phasianus colchicus. NCBI lineage: Eukaryota > Metazoa > Chordata > Aves > Galliformes > Phasianidae > Phasianus > Phasianus colchicus. The sequence goes on along the minus strand of NC_143438.1, from coordinate 15,770,873 downwards.
AATTTTTACATACATAGCAGGTGTAACAGTGAATTCTGGAGAATTGCTCCTGGACGTGCTCACTCAAGCACGGCTCATATTGGTGGGGTCCTGAGGAAATATTATTCATGGGAACAGCTGAAGAAGTCCCTAGAAGTGCTGAAGACCCACAGCAGAGGTAACTTACTCCTAGTTTCTGCATTACGATCACCTGAGGGACCTCTAATAGGCCATATATCTGTGGGAGCTCAGTGTCAAACTTTCCACTCCAGGCAGGAGCAAGTCACCAAATAATCATAAAGCTGAACTGGAGCAAGTCACCAAATAATCATAAAGCTGAACTGGAGCTTGCAAGTGTTTTAAAAATAATCAGCACACATGGGATTCATTCCTCTTAGTTTCGGAGCCCATGGTGTAGAATTAAGTCATGTTCCCAAGGTTTATTCTGTTACTAAGAGGCCTAGGATTTTTTTTTTTATCCTAGTTTCCTCAAGAAACAAAGTTTATATTATCATACTGCCCTACTTCCTTTCTTCCTCTTTTCCTTCAGCAGCTTTGGAATCTTTTGGCTAAACTGTCAGAGTAGGAGAAATCAGGGTCAGTAATGCCTTCTCTTTCTTCTTTTTTCAATCACCAACAGGACAGAGTGAAGAAACTTCTCTGAGCCCCCCCAAACAAGAGGCAGGGAGGATTTGGCTGCTCTCTGCTCTGTTTGGCAGCCAGCAAGCACACATGCACAAGGTATGTAACCAGCCTTCCTAGCACCCACTCCTCATCTAACATCTGTCAGTGGAAAAAATGAAGGCTGCTACGGTTTCAGACCTCTGAGGCCAATGGAAAAAGAATGTACTTGCCATAAAATCATTGCTGAATCTGGGTCTTCAAACCTCCCGCCTTGCATGAAAGCTTCACTAAAGGCCATTGCCTAAAATTGCATGGCAGAAATACAGCCCATGGAAACTGTCATCCACTGGTGAATGCAGTTCTGTCCCCCTGGTCACATGTAATTGTCACTTCTCATTTGATACCCTGTGATAAAACCATGAGGAATATTTTGGCTTAAAATCTCTTCCTTACAATGTTATTTTATTGCACTTTTGAATATTCAGCAGAGTGAGTATTTTTACAGATTGCTAACCTGAAATGAATGTGTAGAAAGGTTGTGTATTCACAGTAATTCAGTTTAATAAATTGCTTTGAGCCCCCTAGAATCACAGAATCATTAAGGTTGGAAAAGCCCACAAAAATCATCCTGTCCAACCCATCACCACCGTGCCCACTAACCATGGCCTTCAGTGCTGCATCTCCCACTCCCTCTCTCTCAAAAAATACAAATATCTCACCAATTAAGATGAGTCCTCTCCACTCTGCTAACGCCAAAGACTTCCTGCTGGAGATGGTTAATCTGCCTGTCACAGAAGCGTGAAAATGAAATTCTGTATTCACTTGCAACCCATTCAGCCCACTTTTTGTCCTCAGGTTACGTTCAGAAATTTGACCGATGATCTTCTCCTGTGCTGGTTTGAAAACACTCATCTGTTATCTGCAGCCTTAAAAAGGAAGATGCATAGACATCTTTTCAGCACAACACTTAGGGAAGTTGCTTCTTCAGCTGCCTCCTTGATCACAGGAGAGCTGTCCCAGGAGGTGATTCAGAACAGGAGACCAGCTTGGATGCTCTGAGTCACCTTCTGCCTGGGTTAATCTCCCTCCACAGACAACAGAGGGTAAAGGCTTCTTGAACTCATATGCTCAGAGATGGGCAGCGTAAATAGCCTTTCAGTGCACAGAGCAGTTGGGCATACTGATTCATCCTCTATCTCCATGAAAGTGATGACTCTCCCTAAGTTTTCTCAGAAATCCGCTGACCCCGTGTCCCACCTCCTGGGTGCCAACAACACCACAAGGCTCTGGATATCCTGCACAGACATGCCTGCAACAGGAAGACCACCAGCTTTCATCAGCAGAGGAAGGGACCTCTGGAGATCCTCCTCCCAGCCTACTACTCAAGGCAGGGTCAGCTATGCAGGGTGCTCTGGGCCGTCTCCTGCTGGATTTTGAGCTGGATTTATTGCTAGTGCAGAGTGCTGGATAAACAAACTAGTGGTGCCACCACAGCAGTTAATCTCTGCAGTCCTGGATATTGTCTTTGCTGCTGCAGCTCAATAGATGTCAAGAAATGAAAGAGAAAAGAAGAGTTTAGGAGCTCTGGCAATTTTCTGCTGAGCTGCACTTTTCTCTCTCCTTGCTCCATCACTAGGTAATGCTTAGACAAGTACACCAATACGAATCAAATCTTGATCCTTCATTTTGTACCATTCATCAATACAGAATCATGCCTGTATCCTCTCGATAATTAATAAGGCACTGTATATTAAAGAAAAGAGCAAATATCTGTGTGAAAAAATATTCTCACATCAGTGAATTTCAATTACCAAAAGTCCTGGTGTGTTTTTTTTTTTTTTTTTTTTTGAGCCTTTTCTGTTATCCAAAGCAATGTTGAATTTGTTTCCGGGCATTGTCTGTATTGAAAGTCCATTAGTCAGGCAGCCCCTCATTCATCCATGTTAATTCACTGTCCTCCTCTGAAGTAGCTGAGGTTTAACAGAATTACTGCCTTCATATACAACGCAGCACAAATAAATAACAGGGAGATATTTCATCATAATTTAATAAGTGCAACAACTACTTCATTCATTGTTTGTGACTTTCAAATCAGAGCATTGTGATGCTCCTCTGGCACCAGCTTGCAGCAAAATAGATAGTTCTCTTGCTGACAAAAAGCTCCATTAAAAAGAATGTTAAGGTAGCAAACACTAGCATTCAAAATCAGGAAATGGCTGATTGTGTAAGTCTCTCTTGACATAATCATACTCTTCAACAACATGAGTGCATGCTGCTTTCCACATGATGCTGGGCTCCCCACCAGCTCGGTGGGATCTCAGTAGCACAGTTCTCTCATTGTACTCCCCATTGCCAACCTCCCTAGTCACCCATCCATATGCCACCACTCCCAGCTGTCCTTGTTGCCCTTGTCCCTGTTCTCCAGCTCTGGGGTCTCTTTATGCCTCCTGGCGTGACCTCCTAGTTTTTTTTGACAAACTGTTGGCCACATGTCACGCCAGCACCAGTTTCCCACCCCAGCTCCCAGACCAGGTTTCTTGCAATCCATGTCTTCACCCCAAATCCTCAGCCCCAATCTTTCCCTCTGTACTGCTTAAGTCCACCTATTTATGTCGCCTGCAAAAATCAAGGACACTTCCTTCTTGCTGTTTTGGGTCAAGGAGATAAATGTTGTAGGGTTGAGGTCTCTGTGCCTGTGCCAGCATGAAGAAGAGTGTTGGCAGAAGCCTTCTACCAAGTCTTTGAAGCCAAAGCACCGTCTCTGCAGAGGAAACATCAAGCAGATGCCAAACTTGCAAGCCTCTACCAGGTCTGTGCAAACTGTGATTTTCCAAGGGCTCATATCTTGGCTGAATCTGAATATTTTTCACAGGAGGTACAAAAGAGACTGCTTGGAACTAGACTTTACACATATCTTGTCACTGGCTTCATTAAGTTCCTGGCTTCCTACATGTTCCATGAGAAAGATGTTTTGGGAAAAACGTTCCTAGAAGGAGTTGAATGGCCAGAAACATCTCTCTAGAAGCAAACTGAGGTAGTCATCTGGCTTGGAAAATGTTAGCCCAAAAGGTTATGGTTTAAATAAGATGAAGAATATGCAAAAAAAAAAAAAAAAAAAAAAAGTGTTGCAACTCAACTCAGACTATAATTAGAGCAAACTGAGTAAGAGAAAGGTTATTTTCTCTAGCCTAACTCAAGTCCCCTATGTATTACCCTAAGGGTAGTGTGAGTCCACAGTTCACATTACAGGTGTTGCGAAGATGAAACCACGCTGTAAATGCTCTAAGCATAGTTCATTATCACCAAACCACTCAGCCAGCATTGACTTTTACACCCCTTGATTGGTGTTATAAAGTCATGGTTACTTCATGTTGAACACTTGGCTCACATCCCACAATGAAAGTCCAGCGATGATCAAGGGAGACAGACCTTTATTTAGCAGAGAAAATAAAGTGGGATGTGGAAGTCTGCATGTTTATACAGTCTTATTTTTTCCTTTGCCTGCTGTCACATGCAGGAGTAGCTATCTTGAAGCACACATAGCTGAGCAGCATTACTCACATGGCTAAGAGTTAACAGGATTAGGACCAAGGGCTGAAATTTCGCTGTGGAAGCTGAAGCATACATGGGAAAACAAGCATGCTGGGATAGTGATGTACTCAGCGCTATCATGGCAGCAGTGAACACACTTCATCTTAACACTTCCTGAAAATGATATCATTTATAATTAACACTGCAGCTGTGGATTCATCGCCATTTAAAATGAATTGAGTAACAAAGCTCTTTAAGAAATCCCATGGATTTTCTGGGATAGACAATATGGCCAGTTAAGCATGTGAAAATGAAGTCAATATTTATTTGTTTATTATTGGGACTGCTGAAAAGAAGACTATCCTATATATGCATTAGCAGAGGAGATGGCACTGCTTGTACCCAGGAATGCATTAAACATTATTCTGTGCCTGTGAGAGATCAGGCTCCTGTGGCTGAGGCAATTCCTGCCCAGTAGTCTTTCATTCAGGGCCTCTCCCTGCAGTCCTTGCACCCCTGGAAGAAGTTAGAAGGATTTCACCATTGTAAAATTTGAAGACAACAGGACTATTTATGCAAACAAATGGCTCCAGAACCAGATCTGCCAAGGCAGGGCTGCTCAAATCTAGGTCAACATATACAGCTTGTTGCTTCTATATATGTCCTCAAGATCTTTCCACCTCCTGACCTGCTGAAAACATGAACCTGGGAACATTTAGGACCCCATCGCCTAGGAAGCCATCAGGGCTACAGCAGCACAGGCACCCCTGCTGGTATGGCTTCCACCTCTGGGACATCCAGAGTCACAGTAGAGCCATGTGTGACCTACAGCAGTGATGCAAGCACTCTCTAAATTACTGTCTCTTACTAGCCTCGTTTAGTTAATACATGACTTTCCAAACAACTTAAGTATGGTCAAAGAGGGAATAAAGTTCTTATCGAGCTCATAGGTGATCTTGTTAAAAGTCACTTGCCTAGAGCTCCTGTACTCCAGTCAAGTTTGCATATGCTTTCTGGCACAGTGCCACTTAAATCACAATTTAAGATTGCTGCCAGAAAATATGTACTGAGGTTCCTAGTTCAGACCTCTGGGCTGTGAGGCTCACATGATCCATGTGTCTGATGTCAATCCTGTGAGATGTCAACTTTTAAACATGCCTCTGATTTAAAGAGAGTTGTTCAAAACCCCCTCTTTACTCCTTTCTTTAAGGAGAGCAAACCTTCTTAGAAGTCTGGCTGAAGAATAGGAAGACATGGCTGAAGAGCAAGAAAAGAGACCCGGCCTCATTTCTGAAGTCAGATGGGACTTACTCCCTGTAATCACTAGGAAGCTTTTTAAAAAAATCACTGTGTTATTGTTTGGACTGATAAAAGTTATCAGCGAGAAAAGCTTTTCTTATAAATACCATTCTAGGCTTGGAAAATCCTCCCTGTGCTAAAGGCAGAAAAGGTTCAAAGGCTTTATCTGTCTTTCTAAGAAACCACCCACCAATTCAATTATCTGCCAAACAAGTTCTCTGAAGAGTCCAAAGGGTATGCTTGGACACAAGCCTCACAAGGGCAAACCTTTCAGGGCCGCACCAGTGCCCTTTAAAACCAGTAGAATTTCCATCGACTGCAACAGGATTTGCACCATCCCTTAAATGAGTTACTAAATATCTGTTAGAGGCCATCTGTCTGCAAAGAGATGACAAGGAAGGTTATGGAAAAGGAAATACGTCTCTCTTCTTTGCAAGGAAGGCTAGTCTGATTTGTGGTTATTTTATAACAATACACTTATTTCAGCATTAATAATAATAGACCAACCTGCAGGAGGAGTTCACAGGAGAGAGCCTGCCTGGGGGTTGTAATGAAACTGCCAAGTATCCACTAGGAAGGCAGTGGGGAAGCTGCTCAAGGCAGGGAGGCTTTGGAGAATGCTTCTTTAAGGCTGAAGTGCTGAAGAATGTTTTGCCCATTCATCATCCTCAAAGAAAAGTGCTTGGCCATGCTCCATGGAGGGAGGGGAGAACACAGCAATTGGACCCTCAGCAGACACCAGGGAAAAATAATTCAGAAGGAACATGAATAAATAAAATAGAATTTGCTAGTCTTAATATGGCTTTCTTCATGCTCTCTGTTTAACATTTGAATTCTCTTCCAACCATTTTCCTTTTTTCCACTAGGCTCTTCCTACAGCTTTCAGAATTTCTTAGCCCCTGTCTTGCATTCTCCATTCCCTGTAGCGTCTTCATGTTCTTCCCATATTCCCTTTTTTTTTCTTTTAGTTTTTCTCATGGGTTCTCTCCATCCTTCTCTTCAAGTCCTACAATCCTATCTGCATCTTTATTTGCATCTTTCCCCTCCACTGCTTATTTTTCTACTCATTTCTCTGTCTCTCTTTCAGACTTCTTTCCAAACCTTCTTGACATATCTCCACGATGCTTCACAGACCTCCAAGCCTCTATTATTGTGTCTTTTCCCAAGCAAATGTTTCCTTTCATTGTTATTTTCCCAGCTTTTAACAAAGAAAAACCCTTGACTCCAAGCCACTGGCTTTGCTCAAAGTACAGAGCTGCAACGACCCTTTTCCAGAAGCCTTCCAGCTGTTTACCAACATCCCAAGGGCAGCAACCCAGTTAAGGAGATGTGGATCCTCGCAGTGAAATGTCCTCTGTGGGAGAAGTGACAGCAACATACCAGCATAGATCATGTCTGCCCGAAGCTTATTGGAAATAAGGACATTGCTAATTAAGTTACAACTATAGCAGTCAACACACGCTAGGAAATTCTTTGCTAAAAGGCTCTGGACTGTGAGTTGAGCTGAAAGCTGCAGGCTCTGGCCTTTTGAATTATGCGACATAGGTGTCTAAAAAAAAAACAAACAACCAAACAAACAAACAGCAAATGTGATAAAAGAAAATGGAGAAAGCATGTTTAGGCAAAGTTTTCCAACACTAGGTTCACCTAAGCATGGCAGAACTCAACTGCATCTTAAAATCAAACATAATGATGAGAGACAAGCCAACTCCACTGAAACCTTCCCCTGCTTGGGATTTCACCTTTCCTATTCATCGTAACTGCCTACAGCAAGTTGAGCTGCTCTCTGTGTGAGATTCATTGGCCCAGGTAGCTTTGATTTGTTCAGCTGTGCCTTTATCGAAGTGAGATCAAGCAGCATCATTCTCAATCCTATTAATTTTTTTTTTTCTTTTCACCTCATACCCCATAATTCATTCCTTCCCTGCTGCTGTGAAGGATATTATTTGGCCTGAACTCTTGTAACCATCTTCCACATCCTCAGTGTGTTCTAAATACAGCACCCTTCCCCAGCCAGATCCAGCTCAGGCTGGCGTGCTCTACCTCTTATTTTATGAGGAAAACGTCTTTGATGTGTGATGGTGGCTCCAGGAGGCTGCCAGGCTGCAAGGGGGGAAATGCTCAGATGAATGAGGAGGATCGAACTGTAAATCTAAGGTGGGGACAGAGCTTGCCTCTGGTCCCCTGCTCCTGCTGCTCTCAGTGCAACCAGTCTTTACCTCACACTGGATTATTTTCGAGCTGTGAAAACAGCTGCAGTTGCAAGCTGCTGCTTGCCAGAGCCTAATATTTCTCCTACCTGTCCAGACATCCCATATAACAAGAAAATGCTGATGGCAGCATAACAAACCTCTCTCTGGGGCTGATGCTTTGTAGCCATGTCTGCAGCTGGAGTCCCATCACAGCCTCACCAGCAGGTTGGTTCCTGCTGACTACATTTTAAGGCATTTCCATGCACTCACAGTTAACTTCTATGTGGCTCTCACAAAGACTGTCTCACATTATCTCTCATGGGATTAATAGGATGGTATGGGTTTTTTTTTCTGTAATATCAGAAGAAAGCCTCAGTTTATGGCCTGGGCGTTGCAAGTCCTGCCTGCTATTTAAACCCAGATGTTTCTGCATGTTTATCAAGATGGATAAGCAGTGACAGTCACTCTGAGTGATGCACCCGCACACCAATTGCTCAGGATGTGGAAGTTACAAATCTCTGTTTATCAGCTGATGGCTTAACCACCCTTTTCCCGAGTGTGCCTCTTTCAGGAAACATCCAGCAGCACAGTCATGCTGGCCAGTGGCTAAATTGCATCCAAATCCTCACCTTCGATGTTGCAATAATGTAGAACTGCAGATTATTTTATTTTAAAATGACATCAGTTTGCTCCTATCACCACTGTCTTCCCCAGGCCCCCAAGCCACAAACCAGCATCCTGGACAGGTATCCCTGAGTCACTAAGGTAGGAGACACTCACCAGCTCTAAGCATGCCTTTCCTTGAGTGCTCATGGGCTGGCCTGAGGTGCTTCCACGAGCAGATAGCTGCCTTCAGCACCTGATAGCAATCATGGCCTTTGTCTGCCCATCCTCTCCCACCTCTGAGTCATTAGGATTCTCTTAAGGTTCTTTGTCTCCTTATTTGGGTGTCTTTTGACTGTAATCCCGCTCCTTGTCTTTCGGCTGTCAGCTCTGAACTGCTTAAGTTTTAGTCTGTTGTTCTGACTTGTCCTTTTTTTGCCCAGCCCGAGTCCCTGCCAGCTGCGTGCAGATGTGCTGCAGAGGTGATAACCTGCTCGACCTAGAGCTTCCTCCGGCCACAGACGAAAAGTGGGGAGCAACACAGCAAGTACAGCCCCCCCGCTGAGCTGCACTCCTCTCTGCCCCAGCCCTAGAACATCTACAAGCTCTGGGAGGAGGAGAAGGTGCCAGGGTTATATTTTGCAGATAAGCAAAGCGCAATGAAGCAATTGCTGCCTACACTGCCTATTTAAATGCCTACACTTCTGAGGGAACAGCATTGGCTTGGACTGGCAGAACTGCAAGCCAACACACATTCATCACTATAATTTTATACAGCTGTGTTATTTTCACAGTTTATGGTGACACCGTCTCATTTATGAAGTACACACAGCAGTTACACATATGGCTGTATTATTTCCAGCACTTCAAGTGCAATTAGTAATTTAATCGAGCTAACACTGTCAAAACTACAGCAGCAGTACACACTGTAGTGCAGCTGTCCAAAATTTAGACAGTGCCATGTATGTTTATGCAGTGTGCACATAGATGTTTGTGTTCCTGAATTTGGGCCACTGTCTCCAAAATTTTTACCAGAGGTTTTAGGTGAAATTCTACACCTCTGGCTCCTTTTTGGTAAAGATGCCTATGCAGTTATACCTTGGATATGACAGAAGGTAAGTTTTTGTGGCTCTAAATTGCATCGCCATCATTTGTCAAAGAAACACTGTTTCAGACCTACCCAAACACTTCTTGAGTCAGAACACAGACCAGAGCAATCAGGCCCCCTGTTCATAGACCAGGAGATGAAAGGGGCCTATTCATAGAGTCATTAAGGTTGGAAAAGACCGCTAAGATTATCTAATCCAACCATCAACCCATCACTACCATGCCCACTAACCATGGTCCTCAGTGCCACGCCTACATGTTTCCTGAGCACCTCCAGGGACAGAGACTCCACCAGCTCCCTGGGCAGCCATTCCAGTGTCTCACTACTCCTGAGAAGAAATGTTTCCTAACATTCAACTTGAACCTCTCCTGGCACAACTTAAAGTCACTACCTCTCATTCTGTCACTGTTACCCAGAAGAAGAGGCTGACCCCCATATAACCACATCGCCTCCCTTCAGGCAGTTGTAGAGAGCAATAAAGTCTCCCCTGAGCCTCCTCTTCTCCAGACTGAACAATCCCAGTTCCTCCAGCCGCTTCCCATAAGACTTGTGTTCCAGACTCTTCACAGCTTCATTGCTCAAAATTAAGGATCACTTTCCTAGGGAAAGACGAACACCACTAAGTGGGCAGGCTGGGCAAGAAGAGAAAAATGATACAATTTTCATGGGTAATTGTGCTTGCCAAAAAATGTGCCGGTTTGCACATCACTGATTTATTCCAAGTGTGGTAATCATTATCATCATAGTTTTACTCTGTCTGATGAGAGGTATTATCTGTTGCTGAGAAGAGTGATTCAAAACACTGTTGTCAACTTCCATGCTGACTTTCACCAGCATTTGCAGCAAACTTAGCAAAGGAGCAACTTGCAAAGGTACCAGAGCAAGCAGTTGCCTTTGGTTCCTTGGGAGCCCCTGCAGCACATCTGAAACTCAGACCTTTCACGCAGGTGTCAAACATCAGGAAACTGTGAAAATCGTGCCCCAGTTTTGCAATATGCAAACCAGAATAAAAGCTACCTCCTGACACATTCAAAATTTGTTTATAGTCTTCTAGGCTTTCTTCAGTCCCTAAGCAGAAGGTACAGCTGAGGCATGGAGTGTGGCAAGGCTTCCTCAGCTCCTGGGACCACTTCTGAGACCAGAAGACAGAGTGGTCCCCAGGCCCCCAGCCAAAATTAATAGATTTTTCTAGCAGTTCTGTCTTTCTCCATGCTCCATGAAAGAACGGACCTATCCTTACCACTGCCTCCTGTGCTTGGCTAAGTAGAAGTGCAGTAAAATACTAAGAGCAGGAATGAAGGCAGGCTCAAGGGGTCTCTGGGCACATTTCACATGCTGACAAAGTCTTGCATTGACACAAGAGAAAGTATAACTTTTTTACTCTTCTTTTTGGAAACTGCTGTTTGGCTTGCTTTCCCCTACAATCATGTTGACAAACACATGTTCACAGTGCTTGGGTGACAGCACTTCAGCTGGCCCATTCAAGCAGTTGATGTTCTGATATTGACAGGCCATGTCTCACCACTTGGGCAGTGGGCTGAGCAGAAGTTTGTATTTCAAATCTCCCAGGACAAACTGTTCTCTTTTTTTGCTGCTTCAGATGGAAATTTCCAGTGTGGTTCTAAAGCTTCCCTGTGATCCTGCTGCCAGGTGGTCTCTGTGTTGGGCTGGCATTTCAGTCTCTCAGAGTCTCTTGGCCTCTATTTAATTTTCTCTTTGCTTCCCTTCTCTGGTCATTACCTCATCAAGAGCAATCACCTCATGCCAATTTATTTTTTTCTTTGATTACTATATTTTGACTTGAGATAGAGTGGGAGCGCTTCCCCTCACAGACACTGCACATGAAAGTTCATGTCCCCAGTTTTTTTCCTTTGTGGTAAAAAGCATTAAATTCCTGAGCTACACTCAGGAATATATTACATGGTAATATGGAGTTCTAGGTTTTAACTGACCTGTTTCCTTCCTGTTCTGCTTACTGACTCATTTCCTTAAATATAATTTGAGCTTGTTACTGAGTTTAAGCCTCAGACAGTACATCAGTAGTGTCCATAACACCCACTGGTCAAACAAACAGATGGCAGGCAAAGGAGAAAGATTTTCGTTACTTTCACAAGAGAGAAATAAATATTATTTTCTGATGGGAGATAAGAAGGAACAGCAGTGGATAACCAGAGTGGGCCACGCGCTTCTTCCAGACAGAACCTTACCTGTTGTTCCTGTGTCCAAGAACAACTCACAAGAAATCCATGCAAACATTGAACCTGGATTCACGAAGTTTTTATCAATTATCTCTTTGGTAGCTGACTATAGTAAAGATCCTTCAATATCACTTATAAAAGAAATAGAGGAGCTGAGAGTGCTTTTTTTTTCTGGAGCTGGGGAAACTGGAGAGCAACTACTTTTCACTTCCACCCTAAGAAACATTTGAGGAGGCTTCTGGTATTCATCCTATGTAGATAACACTGGACACGTCACTTAAATTGAGTTTCTCACTTTCTTTCTTTCTTTATTTTTTTTTAGCAGTGAATTAAACTTTTGCATTTCCAGTTCTCCAGAGTACAGATTTCAAAGGCAAATCTGATCTTGCTTTTCCTCACTCAGGCAGCTATTTGCTCTGAGAGAAGCCTGTGAGTGTAAATAACAAAGATACTGCAAATATTCTTTACTCAAAACCTCCTGTAAGCCAGCAGTTCTCTGTCTGCCCCTCTACCTGGTCCACAATTAAAGACATTTTTTACTGAATGCTTGCCCCTGGCTCACTTTTAGCAAGTTTAGAGACTTAAATCTAATAAAAAAGCTACTGGAGGAGTGGTTGGCTGTGCAGAGTCAGCTGGGCGTGTTCAAAGCACCCCGGAACTTGAGCACAATCTTTTCTGTCTTGAAATGGACCTGTGTAGGTATGCAACAACTCGATCTACAGGAAGGTGCTGTGGCTGTCGTTTTATGCCCACACATGAGCACAGATCAAATATTAAACTGCAAGCACCCTTCTTTCTACTCACATTTAATTGCACCTGAACTGTCAAAAGGCAGTCTTTGATCATGGGCAATTTTCAAGCCCTTGCTTGCAATTAAGGAAGATGTTACAGGAATCATCAGACTGCTTTTGGAGTGGGAGTAAAGGAAGCTGAAGAATGCAGGCACTCTAGCAGCAAAAAACATTGGCGCTCCACCCTTCCAACAAATAAACTGCAGATAAATATTGCCATGAAATGATGCTGATTCAATAATGCACCCTGAAATGCTGTCAACTGCGTTTTTATCTGCAAGGTACTTTATGGACACTAACAATGAGCTCAAAGAAAGGGCTGTGAAGTACTTGAGGTGTTATTACACTGCCTCTTCAGAGAATGCAGAACCAAAAAGGCTGAATGTCTTGCCCAAGGCTAAAGGGTGTCAAGGTCAGAGTATTTATGTATCCTGGTCTCATAACGCCTTGTCCCAGTAACAGGATCTCAGATCATTCCCATAGATTCTTTACCAACAAATTCTGAATTTAAAAACAGAACAAAACAAAATTAAATTAAAAAAAAACAACAGCATTTCAGTGATTATTTGGTCCCATTGTCAATGCATATTTCCCTCTGGAATGCTCTGAACAAATGCTCTGGCTCCAAGTAACTGATGGGAGGAGTCATTAGAAAGCAGAACAAATAAAGCACAAATGCTACTATCGTGTCTTAAAAAGTCAGAATTTGCTGAAGAGATTGAGAAGATGCCCAGCAGCAGTGAAACTACTACTACCTGTTATTATTATTGCCAAGGGGTATTATCGTTATCTCAGAGCCTTGGTGAGATGACTGGGAAAACGTGCATAGCAGTTTTGTCTAGGCCAGACTTCACTATCAAAAAGCACGACTTAACGCCCTCACCAAGAAAGCCGTGTCCTCCTGCTTCCTTATTAGGGAAAAAAAAAATCATTCCTTACACTTTGTATTATTACAGTTTGTCCTGGCTAACTTACGCCTCGGGAAATGAAGAGACATTGCCCTGGCCTTCCTTGCCCAGATGCATGTATCTTTGGTGCCCGAGGTCCTGTCTTCAGCATGTCCCTCCTGGGCCAAGCAGCCAATGTTGTGCAAGTCATGCAGTAGCCAACAACAGCTCCATTAGCTTCTGAACCTCGATAAACTGATACCAATAGCTTTTTATGGCAAGTAAACCACATAACAGTAGCCATTTCATGCTTTGAAGTGATAAAAAACATCCCCCACTACTGATATCATGGCCTTCCTTCTAGAGGTGATTGTGGCATACCTTAAACCTGCATCAGTCAAAGACAAATGTGTCTTTCTGCTCCATCCTTCCTTGGTTATTTGGCAACCGAGGTAAAAAATCGCATGGCTGGGGCAGTGAGACAAGGTTTCCTGTGTCTGGTGGTCTTCCCCTTCGGGGAGCCTGGGGCAAAATGCTCTCAGGAGCCACTGTCTACTAGGAAAAGGCCTTGGCAATGTAGGATTTCCCATAGTGGATTCGGTTAAAGGCTCTTCTGTTGCCCTAAGGGATAAATGTTACCTAGAAGGCTGGTGCTTTATACATCAAAGAAAGCCAGGGGATTTTTCTTTTCTTTTTTTTTTTCTTTCTCTTTTTTTTTTCTCTTTTTATTGCTCTGAGTAATTTTTAAGCCAGATATTTTCATAAAAGAGTATCAATTCAAAATCCACTTCGGAGTTGCTGAGTGAAGAAGCTAAGATCCAAAGAGAGACTTAAGTAAAAGCGACAATGGGGAAAAAAAAAAAAAAAGAAAAAAAGAAAAAGAAACATGCAGACTATCTATTCCTCAGGGTGTTTGTTTTCCCTTTTGAGATCCTTTATAAGCTACTCTGATCTGCAGCTTCCAACTCGTACATGCTTGTTCCCAGGGAACTAAACACCCCGCCTGCAAGCTTTCCTTGACTTGAGCATAAGGCGTGCTTGTAAATCTAACCTGCCTTTAAATTTCTTCATGAGCATATTGCATCTCCTACAGTTCCCTAAATGAAATGCACAAATCTCTAAGCTAAATTGGCTCTTATGTCACTAAGGTTTTATCTGCTTGTTGTTAGGGGCGACTGTATGTCACAGATGGAAGGCCAGCGGGTTTGAGATGTATGATGTGAGGGATTCATTATTTTCTGAGTGTCTGATCTGACCTACGTTTAAATAAAAGGCCTGCTTCTCAAAGGGAGGATCCTCAGCACTTTTTGAAACTGCTCAAGCATTCCTTACCAGGTCTTCAGCTAAGCCCACCAACACAGAGCTACTATGGTCATGTGAAATCATGTGAAATCATAATACACGTCCAAGTAAAAGACTTATTTTTTTAAATATCAGACCATGATCACATGTACGCCCACAAAAAGTGTCCAGAATGACTGGGTTTGAGTGAATAGGGTGAAAGAGGCACTAGAGAGACAAATTTGGTTGAAAATGCAAGTACTATACAAACAACAAATGCATACACAAATATACATAAAAGCAAAAAATGCCCTTAATGCTGGTGGTTCTTTTCTCAAACCCAAGAAACAGTACAAAGGAAAATGTTGAAATTTGCCTTTTGTCCTAGGGCCTGAATGTAAAGCATGGTAGAAAGTGGGTAGAAAAGAAAATGAAGCCTCATTTCACTGAATAACCCCCAAATGAATTAAAAGCAAACACACCAAAAGGTCGGCAAACAGATAGATGTGAATTCAATTCTTCTGCGATTTCATTTGCAATAAGTCATGCCATTACTAAAAGCACTGGAAAACAGATTCTCAGGAAAAAAAAAATATTTTCAGCAAGTGGTGTCTGCTCAAAAATAACATGCATTGTGGTGTTTACATTGTGGCTCCACAGGGCTGCTTCCTGAGTGAAAGGCTTTGAGCTGCCTCCCAGCTTCAGCAGGACAGGATATAGCATATTATTCCCAGGCTACCCCAGGCTACAATCTCTGTTTCAGCTCAGGAGAAGATAAAAGTGTCAATCAACACTGCTTTAAACTAGTAGCTCCCAGGTCCCACTCTGGCAGTTGTTGGTCTTCAGGGTCCTCCTCCATCCCCTAAGTCAGCTGGTCACCCACCTCCTGATAGCAACCACAGAGCCAGTAACCCAGGAGCGAAATGTGAAGAGCAGAGCTTTGAGAGGCATATGGGTTTGTGTACAGCACGAGCGTTCACCAGCCCCAATGAAAAGGCATTCTGAGGTAGCATTATGTGCACATGCATCATATATACTAAATTATCACCGGCTTAAGTCCTAAATTTATATCTATTCAAGATAACTGATGTAATCAGAAGAAATGAACGGCAGAGGCATGCAGCAAAGTGCATCTGCAGCGATGCAATTTTTCACAATCCTTTTCTGCACAGCCTTTACATTTATCTCTGCCCAAAAAGCCTCCTAACATTCCTCAAACCTCAGCAGTTGTGAAGAACCAGATTTAGCCCAGTGAAGAAAACTGAAGGGAGAAAACTGGGATATGAAGCTCCCTGAGCTCAGGGGAGGCTGCAGCCTCTTGGACAAAGGGATTTCATCCAGAAATATATCTGGTATATACCCAAGTAGCAATTCTGTCAGTTCTCATCTTGCTTGGGGTCAAAGGAGAAATACTGTTTTCAGGTTGGGTATTAGGGCTGCCCAGGGAAGTGGGGAAGTTACTGTCCTTGGAGATTTTCAAGAAAAGGGTAGATGTGGCACTGAGGGACACGGTTAGTGGTGGGGGTGGGTTGACAGTTGGACTTGGTGATCTAGAGGTCTTTTCCAACCTGAATGATTGTATGAGTCTGTCATGAAACCAAAACCAGGTGGGTGGGAATTCTGTTCCACCCCATGATAAATAGCCCCTGGCTCAGATGCCCTACCTCTTCGCCTAGGATTTCTGAAATAGAAATTCTCAGTTTAGGACAATGCTGGGGCTGGTTTTCTAAAAGCAACAAACCAAAGAGCCAGCTCCTTCCCTATTCAGGTGTTGCAAGTTTTCTGTTACTTGGATGAATTATTCAGGTCACAGTTAGCGATGGGCATGCTTTTGGACACAATTCCCATCTTCAAAGCACAGTTGGGTAATGCAGCTTGTAGTCCCTGGGGGTCCCAGCTACTTCTTGAAGTCCGCCGTAGCCTGGAATCACCTTAAAAGAGACATTAGGCCTAATTCAGAAAGGCAAATTTAGTCCGATATTCTAAATGCAACTACTTTGTCGTAAGCTGCAGCTTTAATTAACTTGAAGTACATTATTATGAAAGACAGCAGTGACAAACTACTAAACAACCTCCCCCCTCCTGAGGATTCCACAACACAGAAACCAACTAAATGCCTTGCCAGTCACGGCACTCTATTGACACAGCAATTATAGCTAATCACAGCAATTACTAATAAGGCATTATCAAAGATAATGGAAAAGAGGCAGTTTACAACACCTGCTTAAGATGATCCAAGGTCATAGCAAGATGTGACCAAGCAGGATAGCCATGCCAGGTGCAAAGCCTTTCTCAAGACCTGGCTGTGGGTCTGTGTGGCAGAATTGGTGCCAGGGACCTCATGGCGGCTGCAGCTCCTCAGGGAGCAGAAGAGCAGCACTGAGCTCTGCTCTGTGTGACAGCAACAGGGCCCGAGGGAACAGCATGGAGCTGTGTGAGGGGAGGGACGGCTGGGGGTTAGGAAAAGGGTCTGCACTGGAGGGTGGTGGGCATGGAACGGGCTGCCCAGGGCAGTGGGCACTGCACTGAGCTTGCCAGCGTTCAAGAAGCAAACAGACAATGCGCATAGACATAGGGTATGATTTTGGGGTGGTCCTATGTGGAGCCAGGAGCTGGACCTGATGATCCCCATGGGTCCCTTCTAACATGGGAGATTCTACAGTTCAAGCACAGCGCTCAGCAGACCCCTCCATCTGGTCTTTGGTCCCTGCTTAGCAGGAGATGTGACAGCTCCCCCAGCCCCGATGGGCTTTTTGGCCATAAGCTAGATCTCTGACTGCCACACAAAACAGTGGGAATTGGGTGGATCCTCACCTCCAACATCAGGCATGTTTGCAAAGACGAAAGGTCAAATTGCGGGGCCTTCTACTGCCAGTCACCTTTTTAAATGGAGGTGAATGGAGAATGATGAGAAAGGAGAAAAGGTGTTTTTCTGTCTGACCCACTGCTTTCAGAAAGTTGCCTTCTACCTCAGTCTCCAATTTATTTCCCACATTCTACATTAAAATATATATGAAAAAAATGTTAGCTCATGTGAGGGTGACAAAGATCAGCAAGAGCAGTTTCCATCCCAAGGAACAGCTCGTACACACTCCCGTGACTTCTGTCAGAGCAGCTACATTAAGATGGATGTTTCCCTCTGTGCGGAGAAAACAAGTTTTTTTAACCTGCTGCATGGCACTTATTTAACCAACACACATCTAATGCACTCCTTCCATGGCTTTGGGGGTTATCCAGTGAGGAGTCCCTTTGAGGACATTCACACCAGTGCAAAGGGCAGGCAAAGAGCGTGCCACATGGCCCATGTTGTGGGGATGGGAGTTGCATAGGGTGCAGCAGAGGAGAGCAGCCTGAACAGCAGTAAAAATGACCTTCTTTGGTTTGTTATATTAAATGCACATAAAGGAGAAGAGTCTTAGCAACATGCAGGGAAGAAAGAAGTACAGCCTTGGCCCACAAGCAAAGCAGGGAGTAAAATTAATGCTTCCCTATCTGTCTTCTAACATTACTTACTGATCCTCAGAGCTGGACGCTGGCTCAATTCCCAGTGTATGTAGCCTTATTTTTTTCCTGCTGCACAGTCCCAACTATTTGTAGTCACAGGTTAAAGCAGATTTTATTGGTTTTACAGTCTCCTGTATATTGCTACAGAAGCAACAGGATTCAGCACAGTAGCATCAACGCGTTGCTGAGCACACAGCAAATTCCCAGGGCTTTTTATTGGATTTCTCTATCTGGTACCAGGCAAATCACCCACAGGGATGAAAATTGCTGCAAAGTCCAAAAGGAGCAAAAGTTTCACAGTAAATGGCTGGATCAGGTCCAGAAGGAAGACTGGAGTGTCGCCAGGCTGCCATTCCCCAAGCAAGGATGGCTGGCATTTGCAAGCCAGTTCCCAGCAGTGCCAGCTCAGGGCGACCAGCTGGCGGCCACTGCAGCACGCAACGGAGTAGGAAGAGTCATACAGAGCTGCTGAATAGGTGGCAGGAGGGCAGGAAGGAAGAGCACACTGCAGAGAAGCAGAAAGAGAATCTCCTTCCAGTCTATGCACACAGAAACCACCATTCAGTTACAGAAAGCAGCATATGCAAGCACTCAGCTGCATGGCCCATGCATGGGTGTAAATGGCCACAATGATAACTAGCTTAAGACAAAGGCTGGAAAGCCTTTTAAGACAAACACATTAGAAAATCTTTGAAACAAAACTCATCACTTGCATGCTGACCAACCATATTTTGAAGGATGCCTTGTGGAAAAGTGAGGGCAGTCACCCTATAATGTCCCAGCAAGGATGAGGAAGACCATGAAGATTGAGCACCATGCATACTGTGGGATACGCTCATACAGATTTGAGACTAGCCATCAGTGAATTACCCTGAGCTACTGAGACATCTTATCCATCCTGTGAAGGGACTGCTATGAAATCCAAGTTTAATCTGTTCTAGTAATACAGAAGTTAAGTGTGAATACCTGCAATAAAGCCGTTTGAGAGTGGAGCTCTGTAAATCATACTATCATAGAATCACAGAATGGCTCGGGTTGGAAGGGACCTTGCAGCCCACTCAGCTCCAACCCATGGGCAGGGCTGCCACCACCAGCTTAGGCTGCCTGGGGCCCCATCCAACCTGGCATTGAGTGCCTCCAGGGATAGAGCACCACAGCTTCTCTGGGCAGCTGTGCCAATGTCTCACTGCCCTCTCAGTAAAGAATTTCCTCCTTATGTTTCCCCACTTTTGCTTTAAAGCCACTCCTGCTCATCCTATCACTATCAGAACACGTAAAAATTCAGTCTCCCTCCTGCTTATAGGCTCCCTTTAAGTACTGGAAGGATATGAGACATAAACCACTTTGCCAAGTCCCATTTGACAGAGCATTTCCTGAACAGGATGAGGAACTAAAGTTAAATTCTTAGAGATCTATCAGCAATTCTGAAGAACATGAAAAATATCCAGGGCCTGGACAAAGAGAAAAGCAGTGCAGTGCTTTTCCTCCAGGTTTTTTCTACAAACATTTCTGACCACTACCAGCATGATGGGTGTAACTTAAAATATGCTGGCTGAGTAGACCAAACATATGGAAGAGCTATTTACTTTAGGCTAATGGCAAGTTTATGCCTTCAATCTGTGTAACATTGCTTTGGACTTAAATCTCAGCAAACAACTCTTTTTCTGGACAGCCCCTCAGATTGCTTTATCCACCTGTGAGGGAAGCAACCCCCCCTCCTCCCTTCTCCACACTGTGTCTGTCTGCAAAAATGAGGTTATTCAGATCTGTAAAATACTTTGCAGTCTCTAGAGGAAACACACAGTGTAACTCTGCGTCCGAGGGTCGTCAGCAAATAAGCATGGCTCTTCTGGCTGACTCGCTCAAAGAAATAAACTAATCCCTACCAGACCTCACACAGGAGGTCTTGTTATCGAGGTTTGGAGAACATGTCAATGATCTCCTATAAACACAGCTCCCACCACGGAGACAGTGGGACTAGCAGCCTGCTGGTGTGAGGAAAACAACAGCTAAACCTGACCCAGATGTTCATTAATTCAAGTCACATTCCCACCAGTGGTGCCGAAGTTCAAGTTTACCTCTTCCAAGTGCTGTTGGATTGAGTTAGCACAACACTATTAAGCTGACTTGTTTCCATAACATCTGCTAGAAGCAGATGCAGTGGGGTAATGGTAAACTTTGGTGATGTGAAAGCAAAGGAAATTCTAACTCAGAGACCTTAAAAGATGAGAAGAGATAAAAGAGAAACAAGACTTCCTTGAGGAAGGGATGATGTATGGATATTGCAGTGTCAGGCTACGTAAACACAGCTGCAAATTTCCACGCAGAGTCAAGCTGCTTTATGGGCTGTTTATTATACATCTAGATGGATATCTCTTTATATACTTATTGAAAACAAATATCCACATAAAACACCCTTCTGTAAGTGCTACACAGGCCTTCGCATAGCAAAGAAATTGCTACAAGTGGGACGAGGGAGATGCCTAATGCAGTATTACAAAGCATTCGGATTGGAGTGATGACTACAGGCCAGCCATCTCAATGAAATCAGTGGCACTTAGGTTTGCGTGAGTTACAGCTTAATGTTAACCCAGCACACCGTGATAGCAACATCGCAGCATCTGCTACAGTCCTGCAAGCACTGCCACTGTTGAGTCTTTCACACAGCAGCCCGAGGCCATCCATCATCTGCCAACATGCCAGTCAATGCGGGGAGAAAGACAATTACCCAAGCAGATAGCAGCAGTACCGTTTCATTAGACATGCAATAGAAATTGGCTATAAAGGAAATGCAGAGATAAAACCAAATAAAATCGGATGGCCTGGCAGGGGATCCATCTGGTTTATCAAAACATTTATGGGCTCGGTGTTTCAGTTTGTTTTCCTGCATGCAGCCGCAAGGGAAGCGTGGCCAGGGGGATAGGTAGCAACTGCTTTCCATGGCACCAGGTTTTGGACCTTTTTAAGCAAGCTCCTTACAGACAGCTCAAAACTTGCAAAAAGCACGTTAGCAGGCTGCTGGTTCTCATACCAGTCCCTCTCTCAAACACACGGCAATCTAAGTTCACCTCCCTCCCTCCAAAACTAACAAGTCTTGGTTTTGCTGTATTTCTTTTCAGCCAGACAAGCACCTGAATTTCCATCTGCATCATCTTCTGTGCCCAGACAAGGAAGAGGATGGGAACAAGAAGCCAAGGAACAGGAGCACATCTCCTTTCTGGTGGCTAACAAAACTCACAGAAGTTCACAAAGCTGCGACCTGAGCTTTTCAAACAAGCATGCTGTTCACTTTACACAATACCTTGTAACACTCCTATAAAGTCACTATCAGATGCGTGTGCCTTTTCTCTCCAACTTCCATTGGGTTTGCTGGAACAAAAAGCAGCAACCAGGCTCATCAAAAATGGCAGGTGGGGGACTGATGTGCTAACAAAGCTCCAGGTGAGAGAACACTGCCCAAGTCCAGAAGTGTCACCATGGGCCCCTTTGCTCAAGGGTCACATGTGTTAACTAACTGGGATGTTTTTAACTGATTTTTCACCATCTCCTTGGCCTCATGGAATAGAACAGTAAGATGTGGCAGACTGAAGGTGCAGTGATGGAAACCTCTAACATATATCTCGTATGAAATTATGATGGAGATAGCTTGTTCTAGCAAAATGCTCCCTCCCCTCTTCCCTCCTCCCCAAAACAAATGTTATCAAATAGGTTGGGAAGTATTTTGTTTATTTACATTTCCTCTGGACAGGAACAATCCAAAACCTCATCCAGAGAGAATACAAGGCAACAGACTACATCACGGACTTCTCAGCTGGGAGACGACAGCCATCCAGTGTCCTCATACACTGAGAGAAAAGTGGGGAAGGGGAACTGGATGCTCCCTCAGGAAGAGGTGGTGACAGTAGATGCAAATAGCTTCCTTCTGCTCCTGTCTCCCCTCCATGGTCCTGTATGGTCCATGTGCAGAGGTACAGGTGGCTCTGGGGAACACGGTGCTAGGTGCAAGCTGCTGTGGGAAGAGGAGAAGCAGCATTTCTCACAGCTGAATCCTTGCCAGCCTGAGCTGAAGTTCATGAACTCACTCAGCCTCTGGCCCAAGGCTGAGTTCAGCTGCATCTGTGGTCTGATGAAGCGCTCTGCATAGTCGTAATATCAATTTCTATTTCAGCTGAGTCCTTTTCTAAGGCAGGAGGTGATTCCTCTTCCTGACTGAAGAACAGGCTTTAAGCTGTGTTTGCTAATGTATTAGAAGGGATTTGGTCTGTTAATTTTCACAAATACCAAGTCCCTTCTGCTGGCATAATATTTATTTGTACAGAAAAAACTGTAATTCGTCTGGGGAACACAGAGATTCTCTTTTTCTCTCCATTGTCTCCAGATGAAGTGATCAAGATCTGATAGCAGACAGCTCTTTATTCAAGTAGACAATTACACAGTGAGATCTAATGATTGGAAACTTAGCTTGGAAACAAGATGCATTTTTTTCTATTATTCATCACAAGCCATTGAGAGCCATTAGCTGCTAGACCAAACTACCACTCAAAAACACAGGATCTTCATTTCTGGATGCATTTGGTTAAAATTACATATTCCTCTAAAAAGGATGCTGTAGCTCTAACAACTTACAGGTCTGAAGCAGAAATTAATCTGCAGAATGCTATGACCAAAATTACGGAGGCTGTGTCCATCAGGCTGGATGATCTAATAGTTCCTTCTGGCCTTAAACACTATGAATTATGGATGTAGGGTGCCTTCCCTGGAGAGCTTCACAATGCTTTGCCAACACCAGGATGTGATCTGCCCCTGTACTCTGAGCGAGCCACAGGAGCACCCCAACAACCCCACAGCTGTGTTATATGGGTTTAGTGGCCACCTCTAAAGAGATGAGATTCACCCATTAGGGAATTAAATATTTCAGAAGAACAGCTACCAGATTTACGTGGAAGAATTTCCCTTTTACAAACAGGGGCAGACTGGCATTATAGGCCTTATCATCTGAAGGCCTGAAACCCCTCAGGACTTCTTGCCTTCTGTGCAAAGGCACCACGTTGCTTTGAGATGGAAGGCTTGGTGACCTCGGCTAACAATATGGTGGTGAAACATCCTCTGATTTTTTTCCTCACAAAAAACTGACTGACCACCTGCCCCACGTCTCTGAAGTACAGGCAACCACAGGGAGCAGAGTTTTGGACCCTCCCAGCTTAGGTAGTGCCAGACCAGCAGTGCCACTGGGCAGCACACTGTGCATGGGAGAATACGGTCATGCAGATTCAACAATATTAAAGTATTGCCACAGTGGGGAATAAAAGACTGAGATGTGGGGTGCTCTGCAGGAAGGATTTGCTTCTGAAAGCCCAAAGCACTCCAGCAAGACTACAGTTGCACAGAATCAGAGAATCATAGGCTTGAGCTGGAAGGGACTTTTAAAGACCACGTAGTCCAACTCCCCTGTAATCAACAGGGAAACCTACAGCTATGTCAGACTGCTCAGAGCCCCATCCAGCCTGACCTCGAGTGTCTTCGGGGACGGGGCATCCATCACCTCTCTGGGCAACCTGTTCCAGTGCCTCACCACCCTTATTGTAAAAAAACTTCTTCCTCGTATCCAATCTAAATCTCCCCTTTTAGTTGGAAACCATTTTCCCTTGTTCTGTCTCAACAGACCCTACTAAAGAGACTGTCCCCTTCTTTCTTACAGACCCCCTTTTAGATACTGAAAGGCCACTATCAGGTCTTTCTGGAACCTTCTCCACGCACTGAACAGCCTCAGCTCTCTCATCCTGAAACAAAATTGTTTCCAGCAGAGAGGCAATAACTTCAGAGGCCTTTTCTGCCTGACCATGTGAGTTACTCAACTAAAGTCTGTATCACCAAGGGATGCATAGACAGTCACAGAGGAAGGCTTTGCGATTGCTGACCCACTGTGTAGTTTCCACACTATCGACACTCTTCCATTATCTGCTGTACTTCTCAGATAAAGGAAGGCTGATGGCTCCATTACAAGCATTAACAGTGAAACAACACATGCCAAAATTAAGGCTTAAAACAAGTATAGTTCTGGAAATTTCTAAGGAAACCTAATCACTGCAGCATCAAAACTGCTGAACCAAGGTTTGAGAACAAAGAGCAGAGAATGACCCTCCAGTGCATCATCCCAGGGCCCTGTTCTAACGGTGTGCAATGAGGCTGCTGCTCATGGCAAAGCAGATTGCATCAAGCCCCCTGAGGCATCCGTCCCTCCTCTGCAGACATTAGACAACACATGTTGTAGGTGGAAAGTAACTGCAGAACAAGCCTGAATGGTGCTCTGCCTTATCCAGACTTGCTGAAGACAATATTTCCACTAGATGCAGTATTTTTCCAATTAAACCTGTAGCAAGTGCTTTCCAATGTGCTACTGCATTGTTCTTCTCTCTGTGAGCAGTTCCATTGCTCTTAATATATAGTTTACTATTAAGTCTTACTTTGACTCGAGGTAGTGTTTTCAGCAGGCTCACACATCGTGTGAGCAAACCAACAACTTAACAGGTTTGTGATTTGCCGATGCTCGTTAAGTAGAACAGAGAGCACACTTTTTATAAAGCATTGCTGCAGAAAGCACAGCCCATGAAAAAAAAAAGTCAAGAAGTCTTTGCTCTGATCAAAGAATTTAGCCTTAGGTCTGCTACGAACCCTTCTGTAACTGAGTAAAAAAAGGGAGATGAAGGCCTTTGCCTCATCGCTGAGCCTTTTTATCTCCTTTTTGCTGAGGATTTCTGGCTTCTGGAAAGGACTGGGTCCCATTTCTTATCTGCAGCAGACTGTGGTAAGGCTGCATTACAGGAGTTACGGGGGTATGAGGCAGGTGGGAGCTATAAGAGCATAGCTGCATCAGCAGGGATAGGGTTTAATGTTTCAGAATCATTGTGCTGAGGTTCTTCAAGACTTTGGTAAATAGACTGAACAGAATACTAAAGTATATACTGAAACGCTTCTTTACATGAGAAAGAAAATCCTCTGAGCTCAACAAAATGTATGTGCTTTGTCTCAGTTCCCTTTGTGCAAGGAGGGGGTCATCACCAATCTATCAGTGATGTGCTGAATTATGGATTGTGAAAGGCACAGCTACCACAACAGTGGAACTCTATAAACATCACAAACAAAAGTACGTGGACAGACCCACATAGCTGAAGGTGTTTGAATTTTAGTGGGCATAACTATAGTACACTGAAATAATTAAATTCACTCCTGAAAAGTCTTGAAGCTAAAAGAGTAACGTCTCCCCATTGCAGCCTCTCCCATTTTACGATAATCACTGTCCATCAATGCATCCAGTTTTCAGAGGCAGAATTCTGCTGCCCCTTCTCTTCTTCTTGTGCATCGAAAGGCAGGCAAGAAAAACAACAGCTCAGTCTGTGAACAGTTAGGTCTGCAATACGACACTGGCTTTCTTCCACTCCATTCTCTGAGACAAACCAGCTGACCAGCTCCGGGATGCCCATCTCTGTAGAGCCTTTTCCCATAGCCAACAAGAAAGGGGAATTGCTTTAGTGGCTGTCTGAATCAGAACAGCACTTCTGGGATTTTTCACCCCCCTCTCTCTGTATAGAACAGTCAACATAATAGTGCAACATGACAAGATGTTGAGCCACATTGCCAAGACAACTTGCACACTTTGCATTTTTCCTATTAGAGATGCATCAGTGAGTATGGAACAGAACAGGGAGAGAGAAAATAGTCCTGAGCTGTCAAGCCCAGCCCCAAAAGCCTTTGTGTTTTCGTGTTAGCATTGAGATGGAGCATTACAATAAACTGATGATTTGTAGCACTCAAGTGTTGTAGTAAATCTGGCCCTTTAATAAAACTGTTTTCCCAAGAAACAACTAAAGGAAACAAAACCAACAAAAACACTACAAATGGCCAGACCTAAAGTTTACAAAGTGCAGTGCTAACCTTAACCCTAAAACCAAGGTTTTCTTTCAGATTCCTCCTTCTTCCATTTCTGAGTTATTCATCCAAACTGCAGTATCAAAAATTGTAGGTTCCGTTTCTTAACACTAGGAAGAAAGAGATGTTAAATGATGGAGGCTTTGAGTACATTTTCAGATGTTTATTTTTATTCTGAACTTAGAGCTGATTTTAGGCAAGTTTGCCCAAGCTTTTTTAGTTCAAAAATTATATTAGAACTCAAATATGTGAATAACTACTGAGCCAGAATTTCTGAAAACATTTGTAAGAACCATTATAATGAAACAACAGTGCCAGGTACCTATTTGAGTTGAATTTTATATGATCTTTGCTTGATGAGGATGAAAGGGCAACAATTTATTACCAATAGTCATCCAGCAAGTGGATCGAAGAAGAAAATTCTTTGATTAAGAGAGAGGACAAGAAAATTCTCTCTCTGAATATTTTGTAGGGTGAAAATTTGATATCACCATTACCAGGGAAAGGGTTTCTACAATTTATCTC
This sequence comes from Phasianus colchicus, assembly GCF_987193195.1. Lineage (NCBI taxonomy): Eukaryota > Metazoa > Chordata > Aves > Galliformes > Phasianidae > Phasianus > Phasianus colchicus. The sequence continues at coordinate 15,744,425 of NC_143438.1, read as the reverse complement.
TGCACCCCTCCAAATCCCATCTCTCCCTACAACCAATACAAATGACAGCAGCATGAATCAGATTCAAGATCTGATTGTTGCTCCTTCTTGTTGCACTTGAGCCCTTTCGATTTGCCATGAGTGAGACATGAGTTGCCCACTGCTGAATAACAGGATGAGCCTTTCTGGCTGCTCCAAAAAGAACAAATCCATTCCTTCACAAACTGAAGGCAGTTCATTTTAAACCTTTTTAATTGTAAATGAAGTGTGAGATTATGGGGAAGGAGTATTGTATGATGTCAGGTAAAAATTGGCTTGGTAATTATAAGTCAGAATAATGGAATTATTAGCATTTAACCATTACACAAACTACTGCTCTATTACTCATACTGACACAGTCAACTTAAAACCTCAGGGCCATTAGAAGAGTTTACTCAGGGTCTTGTTTTCAAGTAAGAAACAAAAATATGTTTGGATTAACTACCCCACCCTCACTGAAGCTTTTAAAACGTTGCTGATGTGCATCAGGGTTTTAATAACACATGACCTATACTGCAGATGTTTGCTTTTATATGTCTACAGAACTGAACCGAGTGTTGGGTGATCACCTATGCATGGCATCTTGGCAGAGATGACATTACTGGCTTTACTATTTTGTTGGATTTCTGATAGAATTTTTTTAATCCAGTATACTCTTTTTATAAAGGTTGCATCAGGAAAACATGCATTGCAGAACTTTGTTATCATCTACAAATAAAAGCTTGGCTGCAAATCACGAACATCATACCTACTTGAGAAGAGTAAACATATGTGTAGGGTTATGACAAATGAGTCGTTACATTCATCATGACAATTAATCTCAGTGATTTGCTTCCATTGTAAGGACACAGGAGAAAAAGGACAGGTCACAAGTTGTTTTCCAATGCAGCAGCCCATTTTAGCCTCAGCAAAACGGTCAGGCTGATATTTGCCAGGCACACTCGACAAGGAAAGGGGAGTATTTTTCCATTAACAAGAAAATTAATTGGAGGCTTGTTTTGAAATACAGCTGAGCAAAGAGTTACTCTCTGTTAAGATTCTGATTCCTGCACTGAACCATATTTTTCCACATAAACTTTCCTGCAAAAATAGCTTTCTCTCTGATAAGCGTTTAAATATAGAATGCAGAAAGGGGAACAACTTTTTCTGAAATAAATCACTTTTTAGCAAAACATTTTCTCTTTTGCCTTGCTTTTCAATTAAAAACGGTCTTCCAAAAAACATCTTTTTAAAGATCATAAAGTGAACTCTAGAAATGTTAGGATTTGGGGGAGCAGAAAAGGTCTTCATTAGATTTTCTTTTTTAAAAAGGAACAAAGAAGTTGATTTCTCAGAGAAAAAATCCCTTACACTTCCCTTCAGATTCACTACCATCTCTTTTCCAATTCAAAGTAGATTTTAAAGGAAAAAAAAAAATAGTTTCCATGCTCTTCACATTTCATTTCTTGAAAAAATGATGCTTTAAGGCACTGGAAAAGGCTGCCCAGAGAGGTTGTGAAGTGTTGTGAAGTCTCCTTCTCAGGAGATACTCAAACCCACCTGGACACTTTCCTGTGTGACCTGCTGTAAGGGAACCTATTGTAGCAGGGGGTTGAACTCAGTGACTCCAAGGGTCCTTTCCAACCCCCATGATTCTGTGAAGGTATCTATCTACTACCTCCAGTCAACTATCCACGGCCCACATGTGATCTCAGTCATTTCAACAGGATTTGAGAACTGTGACTCTGCTGATGTTAAGTAGTACTTTTTTTGTCACTTGGTTCCTCTGGCAGCAGGGCAGGGGATAAAGGTGAGGCACCCTAGGCAGCTCTGATCTCACTGAAGGGGTTAATTGCAGCAACAAAATTGGGAATATAACTCTCAGCACCCTCAGCAAGGGGCAGGGCATATCCATGGGACTGCAGAATCTACAGCACTCAGGCCCTGTGGGCACTTTTGGTCACGCCAAAGGAAGAGGAGAAGAACTTATGAGCACTCGCACACCCGTCTGCACACAAAGCTCAAGGGGCAATAATAGTCTTGGCAGATACAGCGAGCTCTTTCCTCCAGAGCCCATTAACCCATGCCCTCTCTTTCACGTCAGCAAAATGCCATTGCCACGGTGGGGAATTGCTGGGTCCTGACCATGGCAGAGCTGGAGCAGCCTTTCCTCAAGTCCACCAAGCAAGTGCTGGAGGTCCCCCGCTTCTGTGGCCTTGCATTTGCCAAAGGTACTGATGTAGAAAAATCCCTGCAAGAACAGTAACTGCAATAACTGGCACAACAACGGGCATGGGATTTGCTTTTTAGTGGCAATGGAAAACCCAGCATCTCCTCTGTAGCTGGCTGGGGTGGAGTCCTGCAAACCTAGTATAATAGGAGCCAAGTGTTGCACTGTGTTGGCAGCCACATGCCCTGGTCACCCTTTGTCCGTGTCCACACATTTAGGTCTTGTGCAAAGACTGCGGCAAACTATCAGCTATAAATCATATAAGGAGTTTGTACTGTTAGCATTTCTCGTATCACTTATGGAGTCACACTGTGCTGTTTTTATAAGCAAACAGATGCCCGAGTCCAGGAATGAGGTCATTACTTATACAACAGAAATGTAAATTCGGTAACCTGAACGGGTGGGAGGGTGAGGCAGAATTCCTTAAAGAGCCATAAAAGTTCCTGGAGATAATTCACAGGTACAAAGGAGCAACCAAACAAGAAGAAGAAATGTTTTTCTGTATGGCAGAGAGCAGGAACGTGGTGACCAGAGCAATTTCTCTAACAGCCACCTTTTAGAGTGGAGGGAGAGGTGGCAAAAAGCACTCCAGAATATGGCAGATGCAGCTAACATGCTGCCCTAAAGAGCTAGCAAAGCTGCAGGAATAGCTACAAAAAAACCCATGGTTAAGTACAGGCTTTTTTGCTTTCCTTTATCTTTTATAAACTTTATTCTAATATCACATATCCACACTCCTAAATAAACATTCTTTATCTCTCAGTCTCATCTATTAAAAGTGCTGACTCTTAAGTAACATGAAGCAACACAGGTTACTATTCCTACCAGGCTGGAACCTGCTGATTAGTGTGCTTTTGCAATAAGTGATAGCTGAAAAAAAGTACTCCCTGGGGTATTGTGAAAGTGGCAGCACAGAGCTCCACTTAGCCACTAGGGTAGAGAGGAGGAGTCCTCCAACAGCAGCTGGGCACAGAGCCCCTTCTGACACACGGCAAGAGAGCAGGAACGACCCTGTGCCCAACACTATGCATCCACTTAGCAGCTCTGAAGCCTTTGTACTTCATGATAAAAGTGATGTAACAAAACCCCCATACAGTAGGAGCCCAGGACAGGAGGAACAATATTGGAGCCACCACGAAGAGAGTAACAAAGAGAAAAGGAGAATCCCAGCAATCCTACCTCTTGGGCTCAGCACAATGTCTGAAGCAGCCCTTCATCCCCCAGCTGTCTCTCATTATCCTCCAAGCTCTGCACCCAAATGGGCCACCTGAAACCTATAACCTAGGGCTGCCCTGTTTGAACCACTCTCAAACCAAAAGGGGTACAACAGCTGCATTTTGGCCAGACCTGACTGAAAATCACACTTCTGCAGGCACTAGAACTAGGCTGTGTGCACATTGGAAGGCTACATGTGCAGAGTGTTGGGATCAGGGCTGTGGTCCCCATGCCCATGTATGAGCCGAGTTGTCCTCACAATTCAAGCACGCAAGCTGGCATAAATCTGCTCAGCTTCCACGACATCAGTGCCGCTCTGTCGTGTGAATCCTGTTCTTCACAGCTCAAAAGAGAAGTCTTCATGTTTACTGAGGTTAGGATGGGGAGCAGGATGTGACATCAGCAGCCTGAAATGTTTACATAAATGTAGGCAGCAGCATTCTGAATTCTTTGAGTTTGTTTCTCTAGAGGCTTTGCCAAAAAGAGAAAGAGAAAAAAGAGGCATGAGCTTGTGACTTTCTGCTACATCAGAAAGTTTGAAATATAAACAGCTGCTTTCACTGACTTTCATCGGCACGGCGGGGCCAGGCTGCCTAATCCTCGGGTAGCAGTGTTGATAAATAGTGCTCAGACAGACAGGTTGGATCAGATTTTCCCATGAGCTCACTCAGGAGGGTTAGCTTTCATGGGCAGTGCGCTGTTATTTCTTTCAACTGTCAGCGCATGAAAGCCAGCCCTGGTTTTCAAAGAGTCACTCCTGGGGAGGAGAAGGAGGAGGAGGAGCAGGAGTAGAGTACCTTTCATCACGAACACGACATGGGTGAAGCCATGACTTGACTGATGCCAGGGGAGAATACACCATCACTTGCTGTCATGTGGAGCTAGGCTGCTTTCAGCTGGCAGTGATGAGCCTGCTGCAGAGCTCTGAGCTCTCCCCACGGGCACAGGCACTTCAGGGACACCTCAGGGTTTTTGCTCAGGGTGAATGTAGCAGTATGGAGCCGATGCTCTGCACACCTCAGTGCAGGCCAGCAGCATGGCAGCCAAGGGAGTGGTTCTTCCCATGGCAATTACTTCTGTAGAAGCTCCGGAGGAGGAGGATAGAGAAAAAAGACATATATCTTTGCACGTGGGTTGCTCACCACACCGTACAAGCTGTGGATGTTAACACCGAATGGCAGCAATGCTTCCAGATGGACCCCTGGGCAGACCCTGTCCCTCAGGGTGCTCATCTCACAGCATGGTCACTTCCACAGCAGTGTGTGTGCCTTCAGAGAGAGGAAGGCACGTTCCTGAAGAAGGCATTACCTGCCACAGGATCAGTAATGGGAAGATGAAATATCAGTAGAGCTTAAATATAAGAGTATGAGTGATCAGAGGATGGCATGTGTCCAGCAGGAAAGTGTTAACTCAAATCTTACCTGTCAGGGGACATAGAAAATTTCTTCTAGTTCTTCTGCCTTTCATTTTTCCATAAAGTGTGGCTTTAGTTATGAGTAAATTATCGTTCCAGGAGTGTTTCAACAGAATGAGATGTAACAGCACAGACACAGCCACATGCCCTGGGGAAAAATTAGTGCATCAGAACCAAAGCTGGAGAAGTCCCACAAGAAGAGTTGATTAAAGAGCATTTTGAAGAATATTATGTAAGCCCCGATGCCTGCCATTACCTCAGCATTTGCCCCATGTACTGTCCTCATGCTGATCTTCATAACATCCTTCATAGCTGTGGGCTGCAAGCTGCCATTCCTGTCAGAAGGCATTTCATGACAAACTTGCTGTGGGCATTTGACGGATGTCTCTGTGCCCAGAGAAGTGGGAGGGAGGTGACATTACTGCAGTTGCAGGAGAAAAAAGTGCAGATAACAAAAACTACAACTGTGTAAACAGTGTTTCTGTTCCACTGAAAGCAAAAGAAAACTCCAAACCTAAAACTGGTTTTCATGGTAGCCCACTGAAGCAAGGATAGAGTGAGAAGCCCAAGGAGTCTGCCTGCCTTACCAGCAGGGCACTGAGGTGTCCTCCCTCCCCATGGAGCCCAGCAAAGGCCCACTGCCATCCAGTAATTGGGGCCATGGCCCTTTCCTCCTGGTTTGGCTGCTTGTTCTTTCTTAGGGCAATCCCACGTCACCTGTGGTGTAAGCCCAGCTGGGATCAGACAGTATACCTCCTGCACAGGTTGTTGTTGCCCAGAGAGGAATGAAATCCTCATTTTTTACTCCTGAGCCAGTTTGGAGAGAACTGTCCTGCCTTGTTGCTGAAGGTCCAGGCTTTTGTCTTTACCAGTGGAGAAGATCCTACTGACAGTGCCATTGGCAGCCATCCAAGCCAAAGAGCTATTAATCATGGCTTCCTTAAAGAAAAGAAGTAATTATAGCTGGGTGTTCAAAAACCTGAAACTTTTGCAGCCAAGCCCTAGCTGTGGGCTCATAGCAGCTGAGGAAACCTTTTGCAGAGGTCAAGGCTGAGGGACAGCAGCTCTCTTTCTTTGCCAAGAAGCTCCCTTTCTTTGCCAAGCTCCCTCAATCCTGAAAACATGTACAAAAGTCCAGGTCTTTGGGGCATCCTGCAGGCTTTGAGAGGGTCAGTAATGAGCTTCCTGTTGGCCAGTTTGGATCGCAGGGCTCAGAGGACTGGCTGCATCCCCAGAGGCAGTATTTGCCTGAGGAAAGGTGACCCATGGAGATGTTTTCTACTGGGGCACAAAACCTCTTTAATCTCAGCTGCCAAGGTCTGCGAGGTGGAAGGGAAGGGCAAGCAGAGGCCAGGATTGTTAGCCTGTGTCCTCAGGAGAAAAGACCTACTCCACTGCACTCTGCCACTCTCTCTCTTGAAGCCAACTTCAACTCAATTCAAAGGAGTCTCAGAGGTATAAGCCTCAGCAATAATTGAATTTCTACAGGACTAATGAGACCTGAGAGAAGAGGAAATCCAAGGGAAAAGATGGTGGGTTAGCAAGTGCCACTCATCCAGCTCTTCCCTGCCTGGGCTCCCAGGGGACTGGGGCAAAGGCACAGCCTTGCCCAGAAGCTCTGGCCGCACCAGGTCTTCTGCTCCTGATACAGCTGCTCTCTTTTTCTTGCTCTCACAAGACCAGAAGTAACATCCCAAGAGCATGCAGTGATCCAAAGCATTGTTAAGATATCCTTGGGAATTAAAGAAGTAAAAGATAAAATTTTCAGACTATATAGAATCATAGAATCACAGAATCACTAAGATTGGAAAAGACCTCTAAGATGATCTAGTCCAACCACCAACCCATCCTCACCATGCCCACTAACCACATCCCTCAGCGTTGCATCTCCACATTTCCTGGACACCTCCAGGGACAGTGACTCCACTATCTCCCTGGGCAGCCTGTGCCACTGCCTCACCACTCTTCTGAGATGAAATCTTTCCTAATATCCCACTTGAACTTGTGTCAAACGTGAAGCATATAGGATTATATTCATTATATTAATAAATTGATCTCATGATAATTATATATCTAGCATGATATTGTTGACGTTAGTCAAACAATACAGAATACTGTTGAGGAGGGAAACTGTTTCTAGAGTTATTGACAGTTTTCAGCTTGCAACTGAAACTTGAGGAGGCAATTCTGTGCTTAGGCAAAGACTTAAATGTTTTGGTAGATCATATGAGATACTGGAGTGAGCCCCTCCACTGTTGGCCAGGGGGTTTCCATGCCATAGCTACAGACTCTATATCAAATTCCATGGCTGCAGCTTGAAGATACACAATTTAGATAGAAAATAAGCTGCATATTTTCAGAGGTGACTTGTCAGCTGTTGCTGGTACTTTACACAAACTCAAAGTTTTCTATCGGAGATTTCTTCACTGACTTCCAGTTAGAGCTGTAGGCTTGATGCAGAAATATCTGGCAGATGACCACAGCAGTCCTTCAAGCCTTGAAAGTAATACATCAATCAAAAAATGTAAGGTAATCACTTTCAGTTATAATTAAATAGGTTTCTTATATCAGACAGACGCTTGCTCACCAGTTCTATCTCTTGATGACATTACAAGCAAAAAGTGGGGAAGACAACAAAACTTTCTTCACCTTTCTTCCATGTATCACAAGCAAAAAAAGGGGAAAAAAAAAGTCACAGGAAACAAACAGGTACAATCCATTCTTTCACAGACCATTTTACAGACTTCTTCAATAAAAACAAACCCCACAGGTGAGTAAAGACCTTCATTAGGGCCTCCAGAACAAGAAAGACATGGAGATGTCTCAATAGGTCCAGAGAAGGGCCATTAAGGTGCTCAGAGGGCTGGAGCACCTCTCCTTTGGAAACAGGCTGAGGGAGCTGGGCTTGATCAGTCAGAAGAGAAGGCTGCAGGGAGATCTCATTGCAGCCTTCCAGTACTTGAAGGGACTCACTTTTTACACAGTGATAGGACAAGTGGGAATGGCTTTAAACTAAAAGCGGCATTCAAATCCAGGCTGGATGGGCCCTGGGCAGTCTGGTCTGATTGGTGGTGGCAGCCCTGCACACAGCAGGGTGCTGGAACTGGCTGGGCTGGAGGGTCCCTTCCAATCCAAGCCACTCTGTGATTCTATATTGGAAGCTGCACAGTTCCTGTCACTTCTGACACGACTTACCAATTCGAGTTCGCTTTGCTTATGGTTCTTGTTCCCTATATGTAGCTGGTGTAATTGTTCTTAGTGAGCAGTGAGGCATTTTTCTTTGTGGAAAAAAGTCAATAAATATTTAATTCATAAAAATAAGAGAAGTGATGAACAAAAATATTCAACTAATAAAGATAAATGGCTTTTGTATTCATGAAGGCTTCTTATTAAACAGTCAGTGGAAAAAGTGTCCCCACTGGGCAAAGAGAACAAAATAAATGGTGGACCTGATACTGCAAGCACAGCACTTAAAAGAAAGAAAGGGGGAAATAAAACAACATTAATGCATCATTAAGGTTGAGCATTGAAATCTACAGAAGCCAGCACAAACATGAAGGAAGGTTCCTGCAGCAACGTTAATTGGGACTTATTGTGGACTGTGTTATTGATGATTGCATAGATTTAGTTGCATAAACAAATTGCCAAAGCTGTATCCAACTGGAATGCAAATGAGGGATGTGCAGTCGTGTGGCTGCTCCTACACAGTGTGATCCACCTGGTACAAACAAACAGGGCAGGTCACGGCTGATAGGTCACCTGCAGATACACACACATATACATGTGTAGGCATAAAGCAAAAAAAAAAGTCTACCAAATCTTCAAGATATATCTTCTAGTTACTTGTGTTTATTTATTTGCAGGCAAGTTAATAAAAACTGTAGCTAACAATGCATTCTTTTAGTGCATGCATAATTTCATTTGCTTCATCTGCTGTATCTGCAAATGCTGAAACATGACAAGAATGTAACTTTCCCAAAGTCATAAAGTACTTCTATTTAGTAATTTCTACAGCCAGATGAAAACTTTGTGTTATTTCACGTCCCATATTGCCAATAAAACTGCGGCTGAGCTAACACATCCCAACCCCTATGCCTGTTTTCCAAAGCACAATGTCCTGGGGACATATTCTCCAAATTGCCTGTGAAGGCTTTGGAACAACACAAAACCAGTCCACAAAAAGGCCCCATCCATCCTGGCAGGCATGTACTAAAGCTACGCTGGGAAGGCCAGCGTCTGCCTGAGCTCCAGCAAATACTGTTGTATCGTATCAGCAATCAAAACTCGGGTAATGTCATTTAGCTGATGCTGCAGGAGTTATTACTGGCATCGCTGCCTTTCCCAGAGACCCCAACTGCAATCAGATTCCTGCTGCACACAGGCAGAGATAGGAAATTGCCTCTCATGTCCAGATAGGCTGTTAGTGCTGCGGAGAAGGGGCAAGGGGTGCTCATCCTGCCAAATGACTCCCATTTCATAGCGAAGTTCTGACGTGTGCTGTACCCCCCAACAAAGCCTGTGGGTTTTGGTGCCATAAGGCTCTGTTCAAGATAAAATCAAGTACAACAAAGCGATGTCAGACGTGTCATCGAGTTGCCCCATGTTGCCTGCTGTGACAGTGACCACAGCTGCCCGTTTCCCCACTAGTGTTTCCTACCACTTCCCTTCTTCCTTCTGCCTCCCTGGGCCTCTTCTTTTCTCAGAAAAATAATGGCATTGCTCATGCAGTGCTGCATCCCATTGCTGCTTTTGCTTCAAGTTTCTCAGCAGCTGAGCGTAGGGTGAGGTAGATGGGGGGTGGTGGGGGCATTTTTCTTAGATGATTTAACTAATCTCATGCAAATACACTCAACAGTCTTGGTACACGGTGTGCTTTCACCTGTACAGCGGTCAAGCCAGCTGAATATTGCTTTTTTTCCCTGAAGATAATAGCATTTTTATGCATTGTTTCTTGAAGCTTTTTGTGCTCACACACTGAAAAACAGCTTCAGCTGAGGAATAACTGAAGTCAATATACTTAGTCTCTGTCCAGGTAATTTTGTGTCCTCTTCCCATATTAGCTGAAGAGGATGTGATGATGATAGGAGATCATTAACATATCTATTTTTTCCCCCATTCTTACTTCAGGAATATGAAATGAAAACTGCAGTTAAACATCTATCATTACATCGTTTCTGCCTACGTTATCTTGCATTTGAGTAGCAGGAAGGATTTTGCAGGCAAAAGAAAACACAGAAGAGCTGGTTTGAAAAAGAAAACAACATACCTTCCTCTCCTGCTGTGATTTATGTGATTTACTGATTTTTGAACTGAGAGTCCAGAGGAAAAAAAAAAAAAGTTTCCTTTAGTAACAGAAGCAAGCCCAGAACATTCCATAATGTTAATGGAAGAGCTGTGTGCTGCTCTTCCACATCCCTCACCCACTCCCAAGTTAATGCACTGGTGATAAAATCTACCCCAACGTAAGTTTCTCCACAAGGAATCAGAATTGATTATGAAAAGGAATGCTAGCGATTTTTCCTCCGTGCAGCTGATCAGGCATTGCCCCTGCCCATGCTCTGTCTGTAAGGGTTTATCAGTATAAAAAGAGTTTTTGAGTGAAGGTCAAGATCTCAAATCTGGGAAAACAAGAGAGCCAAAGGAAGATTTTGCTGGGGGTGGGTTGCATATGAGAAGACTTACCATTAAACCATAACTGTGACTTACAGCACTGTGCCTCTTGTAATAACACATCCCTGTTGCCAGTATACCAGCTAAAGATTCAGCTAACACCTCCTTATAGCTCCAGTATATCGAAGCTGGCTTCAAAAAAAGGAACCACGATAGGCTTACAAGTCTATTATCATTCAAAATTGAATTCTTTAACACAATTCTGAAACAACCAACCTGTAAGTTACTCTCTGGAGAGAGCATTTTGACTATTAATCTATCTACAATCAACCACCTGATCTACTGCTATTGGCTTCCATGGGCATGGGGAAATTCCTACTGATTTTGGTGGTTGTTGGCTTATATCCAAGGTCCATGTATCAGAGGAACATAAAGTCTGTTTTTGACGCATTAAATAACTGAGGAAAGCTCAAGGCCATCTCCCTTCTGACTACAAAAATATGGCTACTTTCATAAGGAGCTGTATGTTATGCTCTTTGATCATTGTTCAGTGTCATTTCAAGTTGTTTCCATTGGGAGGAGAAAATGCTGATGGATTCAGGTATTTTTATGCAACCCTGTTGATTTTGCACAAAAGAAAAAAGGAAATACAAAAGCCTTGAAGATAGCTGGAATCAAATCAGAGATAATTTCTTTGTTATTTTCTAGCCAGCACTCAAGCTTATAAAGAGATGTTTCAGCCATTCTCTCAGGGTCCCATTTACAGCTCTGTTTTCTGTCTGTCTCCAGCATGTTTTAGCTCCTTTCTTTTTCTGGCTGTCTCCTGGTTATTACTCTGGGAAATGCTCCCTCGTAGTAGTACCTTATTGCATTGATCTGAATTTGGGCCCTAGAATCATCCTTTTCCTTTTTTTCTTAATTATCCAGGGCTGACGTTTTGGGCACGGAATCCATTAATTTTCATTTTTATTTCAAAAAGGGAGGTTACTGGCTTCCTGACTGAAAGATACAACAATCACACTGATGTGTTTTAAGTTTTGTTCAACCAGCATCAACTTCAGACATATTGCAACACATGGAACCAGCAGAATTAGAATAAAAAATTGAAAATATTGGTCAAAAATCTCTCCAAAAAGCACAGGCCATGCAACGGCAGCATGGTATCAGAGTGACCCTGATTTGGACCTTCAGCTTTTAGTAGTAATACCTGTGGTTTGGAGCTGCCATCTCCACCTCCAGTTTGAGGAACTACCAGATATACTATAAGAAAGTGAGTTGTTGGAGGGGAGTTACTGCAAAATGAAAGCAACGTTGGAGGTTGGTGCTTCTGTCATTGCTAGGGCTTTTTCGGCCTCTTTCATTTTCCAGTTAAGCCATTTTGTGAAAGCAGTATATAGCCAAAGCAGAATGTGTCTTTCACCAAATAACTGTAAAATATTTAACAAGTTTCTGTTCCCCAAAATTAAAAACAAAACACAACAAAGCACTTGCTGAAATGGGCAACTAGTCCTTTGGGCAACTAGCCGGCTGGCAGCTGCAGCTCCATCAATAGGAATGAGGATACCCGAGTTGGGTGCTACACGTGGAAGCTTTTCCCTTCCATAAGTTCCTTTTGCCAAATTCTTGTCCTCCAGAGCCCCTAAGCACACATCTAATTGAATGCACAAGCAGCTTCCTAAGCTCAGGAAAGGGCCCGACCCTGCCCCACTGCAGTCAGCAGAGCCAGCTTGTTTGAAGTTAGGCACACGCCTAAGTGCTTAGCTGGATTTTTGCCGAAACTGTCAATCTTTTATAGTTAATCATTTATCACCCTGCTTATGTGCTGGTAGTCATGCTTCAGTGTGCAAATATGTAAATTGCTTTCATAAAGCTCCGTGCACCGAGCACAAATAGTGCTTCCTCAGCCCTTTGCAGGAGTTCTCCCGTCCTGTGACATCTCAGATAGATCAAATAGCACTTGGGGCTGGCAAGGAAGTTACTTCTCCCTTAATTAAACAGAATCATTACTGCGTTCCTGCTCTTATTAGTGAGGCGCATTCGTGGACTTGCAAAATGCACAAATAAATAATGGTATTTAGCTCTCACCTGACAAGCAACACACATTTTGCCTTCAGGAGCACGTATGTCAATCCATCTTATACACTCTGCCACCCTGAGCAAGGATGGGAACGAGCTGTCAAACCCGTGAAAAGCATATTTGCATTACTGTTGCACAGATTAAGTTCGATTACTACTTAGAGTGAGGGAGTTTGCAATGTATAACAAGGTAATTCTCCAACTGCCGGTGACCATTCTAATTGTTCTTTCTATTGCTGAAGTTAATTGCTGTGAACTACGGGGGAGGTCATCTCCACTTACCTTAGCTGGTTTGCTTTGCATGCAGAAAGCTCACAGCTGCCATGATTTTTCACAAAGAATTAATAGTTACAGCCACTCAGTCTGAATACATCGTGTTAGAGTGATAGGTAGCAGCAGGGCCTTGCTGAAACAGAGCCTTAAAACACCATTAGTGTGCACCTGCAGGCTGCAGAGCTGGTTACTCTGCACTCCTGCCCATGGGGCCTTGCATGCATCCACTAATGGAAAGCCTGCTTCTCCCCAGACGTCATGCACTTCTGCGAGGAGAAAGGACTGAGAAGAGAAAATGACAGAGTCCATTCCCCTGCTCAGTAGAGCAGTTTCTTGAGAATTTATTCCCTGCCAAGCAGAATAAATGCATTCAGATTTTTTCTCTAAGAGGAAGCTTGAGCACTTTTTGAGGTTAGTCATATGAAAATGAATTAAGGAAACCAGCTATTCTCCCAATCATTAATTAGGGGGAAAAAAAATAAACAGGTAAAACAATCCTGAACAACCAAACAAAAGGAGCAAACGAAGAAAACGGGCTCCAAGGCAACAGACCAGCTACCGCGATGACCCAACGGGACCCAACACATCCCCTGGCCATGGGCAGTGCATCTGCACCAGTGCCTGGCCCCAGCCAGTAGGAGGCCAAGCAGGACCTTTGAGGGAAATTGTTGCACACCCTGCTTAGTGCAGGGGTCAGCCAGGATTCACAGCAATACTGCCCAGGGACTGGAGTAAAGCCCCAGGAATAGGGAGCTTTCGATGATGTTTCAGAAAGTTTATGTTTGATTTAGGTCCTGGATAAAGACTTGGCTGTCATCCCAAGTACTAGGAGGCTTTCCTTCATTATTTCATCCTTTAAATATGACATGCATATTTCGTTTCTGCTTGCTGTGGTAAATACCAATCAATTGCTAAGCTACACTAAAGCAAGCAAATCTGTAGCATTTACAGGACTAATGTTAGTATAGCTTAGAATAGATGCAGAACAACACCACTGTATGACAAAGTGCATCATGGTTACACAGATACCTTCTTTCACAGCAGGTCAGATACAAGGAGCTCAAAGCTGATTTTGGAAAATATCCACTCACTTCTAGAGATCTAGAGAAACAAACATTCGATCAGTTAAATATAACTCTGGGGAGCAAAGTTTTATACAGTAAATTCCAGCATCCCTTAACTTTGTACAAAAATTGATACTAAAATAAAATAGCAGTATTTTCAAAGCCCGCCTCTGCTCACATTCCCACCAGGACAAGCACCAGTTTCAACCCCAGCTGAAATAACTGCAGTTCTTTTCTTACACTGTCTCACATGCCAAAAAGGCAGAATAATGATGTCCAGCACAAAAGGACACATCTACTGAGATACATAAAAGGTTACTCCACAGAAAGTCAATATGAGAAGTGCGCTCAACATTCCTTGTCCTTTAGCATTTGTGCAAGAGTGATAAACTAAGTTTAATTAGAGGAGCTGAGGCCTGGGTCAGATAGTTTTCCAGCCCTAAATGTCAGCAGTTTGATTCTGCAGCATGTTTCTGCATGACAGTCCTTTGGATCAGCCCTGGGTTGCTAGAGCTGTGCTGCAGACTGGCAAGGAAGAGATGTGCAGTGACACACGGCTTCCCCATGTCTCTCCTCCCATCTTGCTGCAAGGCAGAAATGGTGGAGGCAGCCATGACAGCACTTGCAGCATTTTAAATTTAAGTTACTCAGGCTTGACTCTGCAGCCCTCATCCTTTGCTTGGCCAATGGTTGAAGCATGAGCCGGCAGGACTTAGCAACCCAGCTCTTGATCATGGGATGGCCAAAGTCCAGAGGGACCTCACAGCAATGGAAGTGACAGGAGCCTTGCTGCAGATGGCACAAAACTCATGCTCTTTCACTGTGTGGTTCCTGTTGCAGGCACATCTGGTTGGGCACGTTGGCTTGTCATCTTCTCTCTCAGAGGAGTCACTGAATGTATCCAGTCATTAGCAGGCTCGTCAGCAGTAATGACTCGAGCAAACAGTAAACCTGTGCGCCAGCTTCACCATATGTAACATCAAAGGAAATAAAAAGAAAAGAAAGGCATTTGCTCTTACATCTTGTCTGCAGAATAAAATGCAAATGAAATAGTGTGTTTTCCTTGATTTCCATTTGATATTACCCACTGTCAAAGTTAGAAAGTTATGCAGCTTGCTTCCAAGCACAAGTCAATATATAAATGGAGAAAATATCAACAAGCTTGATTTCAAAGGTCACAGGAATGGGATGAGTGCCACGAGGCTTTCAGCCTTCACCTTCCCCGTTCCAGTCATCTCCAAATGCCAAAGTGCTCTCCTCTTTGCCAAAGGCATTTGAGTGAAGCAACTCTTGGCAGCCAGAGGGGGAGACACAGCAAAAGGGACTGCAGCATCCAGGTGGATAGAAAATTCTAAGAAACAGAGTATCATGCTCTTATGAATCAGATGGGAGGTGAGGGCTGAAATAACACCTGTATTGTGGCTTGGTCAAACCATACTCGGGAGTTCACAGAATCACAGAATGGCCAAAGTTGGAAGGCACCTCAAGGATCACAAATCGCTAACCCCCCTGCCACGTGCAGGGCCACCAACCTCCCCATTTAATACTAGACCAGGCTGCCCAGGGCCTTATCCAATCTGGCCCTGAACATCTCTAGAGACGCGGCATTCACAATCTCTCTGGGCAGCCTGTTCCAGCACCTCACCACTCTCTCTGTAAAGAACTTCTCCCTGACATCCAATCTAACTCTTCCCTCCCTCAACTTAAAACCATTTCCCTTTGTCCTGCTGTTTTCTGCCCTTTCAAAGAGTTGATTCCCCTCCTGTTTGTAGGCTCCCTTTAGGTACTGAAAGGCTGCAGTGAGGTCACCCTGCAGCCTTCCTTTCTTCAGGCTGAACAAGCCCAGCGCCCTCAGCCTGTCTTTGTAAGGGGAGGTGCTCCAGTCCCCTGATCATCTTTGTGGCCCTTCTCTGGACCCTCTCCAACAGCTCTCTGTCTTTCTTGTACTGGGTACTTGTTCAAGGGTGATACTAGAAAGCAAGAATTGGCTAAAAGCATGAAAGCTGATCAATGGATGAGTTCTTATTCAAGAAGTTGTAAGGCAGCTACAGCCTTCAGATAACAGCTGTGGTGTGCATTGTAATTGCCAAACCTTCTAAAGTCTGATTTAGTCTGTGGGGAGGTAGGGGAAGTCATTTGGTTTGAGTCATAAGAGGTCTCGATATAATCTAAGCTTCATCATCTCTGAAGAAACAGCTCACTCCCTGGACTTGTATCAAAAGGCTTTGTGCGGTCCTGATAACAATTCCTAGCAGTGAAGATTACAAGATCTTTATATCGTCTGCTCTTTCATTACAACACCTGATGGGCATTCCAGGTTTACAGTCAGTTCTTCAGGGATCCATGGCTCTGAAAGCAAGTATACACAAGCTTTGCAAGCATTGTTACACTACCAGTATAGTTTTTAAAAAATAACAATGGTGCAGCCCCAAAGTATTTGTCTTTCCCTGTCCGAAACTTCCACTGCTGGGAGCCTCACCTACTCCAGAAGTCAGAGAGTCTGCAGCAAGAAAAGGATGGAAGGCAGCAGGGCTCAGTGTAGCTCTACCTTTGTGCTCTTGGCTGAAAACATGGGGCCAGCTGATGCTTGCCCTACCCCACAGGACTCAACTGGCTCACAGTGTGTCTGCACCTGTGCCCAGAGCCCCACTCTTGAAGAAGGATTGAAGACCCATTAGCAGAGCAGAAGAAAGCCTAAACTTACCTAAGTACAAACTTCTGTTCCATACCTTGGCTGCTAGAGATGGGAGAGGACTTTTTATTGCAGATGATGTTTGTTTCTGGAAAGGAAAGGAACAGGCATCAGTAGGAGGCAAGAGCCTACTTTGCCACGCACCACATGGGGCTGCGTAAAATGGCTGAGTGGGAGAATTTTTTACACTTTCTTGTCCTGGAGTAAACCCAAATGTGCAGGCCAAGACTCTAGTAAAAGCTCCCCCTGGGGAGGAATAGGAATGGCACAGCCAGCCCTACTACTCCACCACAGATCCTCTCCAGCATTCCCATGGCCTCTGCTAGAAACTGAATGTGCAAAAGGCACAGAGATGCACAGGGCTGGCAGGGGAAGGGGAAAGGTGAGATAAGGTTGCTGCCATTACGGCCAACCAGAGCAAACAGCAAACAAGAATGGCCTCTTCCAGAGAAGCACCAGGGAAAAAACAGTATGTGTGACACAAATGCTCATTATCTCCATTGTGCTCTTACAGGAGTGGAAGGAGACTATGAAAGCCATAAGCAGAAAGCGTGACTGATGCAGTTGTACTTTACACAGCCATTTCCATTCGTCCACACACCAGCACATATTGATTATTCTTATTAGCAGCACCAGACACAGTGGGGTAAGCCAATGCGTTATTACCATACCCTGATATAATAAAAGATGACATGAGGCCTGAGTTTCCATACCCTCTCTCAGGGGGCTTGCAGCTCTAAGCAGCACATACCTCCAGCATCTGTGTTGGAGAGGTAGGGCATCCACTTAGCCTTGTCATAGATAGCAAGCATTTCTGACATGCCTGCAGAAGATCTGTCTTCAGGATGGCAGCCCTGCGGGTCCAGCATTCCTGCTTTTTGAGTCAATTCCTTCATGACAGAGCAATGCCAGCTGTTCAGTTGCTCCCATCAGTGAATTTGCTCTGCAGACAGTCACTTTACAAAGGAATTGCTCTAGCAAGGGAGACTAGGATGCTCAGTGGTACAGCTGCCTCTGGCTGCACACACTGAAATGAAAGAGCTGCAGACAGAGTCTCAAGAGTTCAGTTAGGTCACAAAAGCTGGTGCTGGTGGTACCCAACGTGCACCTTATAGTTTGGGGCTACACAATATGGGGCCAAGGTGGGAATAGCTCTCCACAGCAAAAGCTTTCTGGATCCAAGGAAAACAAGTGGCAGATTTCCACATCTTAATACGGTGTTTGCTCTGGCACAGCCATTAATATACTCATGGTTACTCTTTGCTTTTGCTGTATAGCAGTGGTGACTGGCAGTAGGCACATGCCCACCTTCGACACACAAGTCTGAATGTATGTTCTGTAACAAATCTGAAATATGTTCTGTGACTGAGATCAGCTGCGCTAGCAACACGCTCAGAAGTGCCACTGGACCACTACCTAGTGGAAAAATGGCTCCCTCTCCAGTGCTCAGGCACTCTCAAGAGGCATTCTGAAACCGTGTGGATGACTGCAGGCCCACGACAGGATATTCTCCAGCACTCAGCAAGCAGATGGAACTTTGTGACTGGCTTCTCCCAGCCAAACTTCCTGCAGGGATGACTAGTTTCCAAACACATTAAACAGCCGTGTGAGCACGGCCAAATGCCAGATGGCTGGAAAGAATATTGGAGTAGCCCCATGATGAACGTCTAGCCTTGGCTGCCAGCACCACGCACCATATGCATCACCTCTCAGACAGGAAGGCCTGGCTGCAACTTAGGAGGGTGACGTGGGGATACTACACAGCTGAATTTGTTGGTGACGCCATGACACAATGGAAAAAACTTTTTTTTTTTCCTCTTACTTTCTTTACTGTGCATTGGGATCTGCTTCATGGAGCCACTTTAGCGATAGTGTGGATGAAAAACACCGCTTCAACAACAGGACACATTGCTGTGCAGGCCTCCAGCTGAGCAAGAAGTACTGTTTCTGTTTAACTCTTGCAAAAGATGACTTCAAGGAATGCTGCAGCATCATCATGTAGGTGGGTGCTATAGTTTGAGCTACTTTATTAACTTTGGGTTAGTGGCAAAAAAGCTGATGTCTGCTGTTGGAAAGGCCATGAAGCTAGAAGACCACTCAAAGCCTCATGCAATGGCTTTACAATTACAAGCACCCATGATAGCAGAGGCTATAAGCCTCCTGGTTCTTTGTGCTCTCCCTTCTAATCAGCATTAAAAGCAGGAGATTTGTGTTTTCTCATGGTGCCACTATTACCCAGCCTTACACTTGCAACTGAGACCAGAACACAAGTGGAAAGGAAAACACGGAAACAAAGAAAAAAAAATCCTCAGTACAGCATAATGAGCATCTCTCTGTGCAAACCACTAGCTTCAGCTACAGTTTCACGACCTCTTTATACCGATCTAACTCTAGTCTGTCACTGAAATAAGCAGTCCTAACCTTTCTACCTGCCCTCCATCATGAGCTAGACTAGGGAATCTGTCCAAATACTATTCTACAGTTCCTTAATCAGGTTCATTTTCATTTGGATCGATTACCTCATCTGGCTTAGTGCTCAGCCTGCCCAAGTGTCAGCAACGGAGGCAGCAGGAGACCACAGTTTGCACTCAGGTTAACTAAAAGCTTTTGTCTCACAGCAAAAGCTTCACAGCATACCAGTCTTAACCTGTCTCACATACACAGCCTGCCTCAGATTTACACAGTTTGCAAGTTATACTCAGTTTCAGAGATAGTCAAATGCATATGCCACACTGGCAACATACAAAAATCTGCCCAGACTGATTTGATTCATGCTTTAGTCTGAGAGGTACTTCTGTGAGACATGCAATGAAGGTAGGACTTTGCAGACTCCCAACGAAAGTATGCACATGAGATAAACAGCTGGTGGAAAAGTTCTAACAACTGAAAAAAAAAAAAACCAAAATTCATTGCCTATTTCTTTTAAATAACACTTTGCAGTTGTTTTTATTTTCAAAAAAATAAGTGCACTTAGAGAATAAAGCCGAGGTTGTTTCAGCCCCACTGATGTCTAAATGATAATCTCCAAATACAAACTTCAGTCATAGGACAGTTTGACTCTGTCAGCAGTGCACTCTGATCCAGGATGGGATTTTGGCACTCAAGTCCATTAACTTATATTTACATTACAGAAGTGGAAGTTGGTTCAGAGGAAGCCAGAGGTGAACTTAAGGGCAGGAACATGTATTGCTTTATTACGTAGAATGGTGCTTAGTCCTTCTGGTAAGTTCAAGTCTCTTTGTAGTTAGCAGCTGGGCCAGTCCATTCATCAGCATCATAAATATGGTCAACGACATCACCAGCACATAGTGGCTAATGCTGCAAAGAGGAGACAGACAGAAAACAGAAAATGCAAATTTGCCAAGTAGAAAGAATTGACTTTAACAACCTCCTGATTTTTATTTTTATTTTTTTAAGCTAGGTCTAATTATTGTTCACTTCCTATACAACATTTCATACATGCCACTCCAAGACAACGACTATTACAGCAGTACTACCATGTGAAAAACAAGGCCTGTGGCAAAATAAAATGGTGAGAACAACAGAAAATATAACTGAATGTATACCAAGTGAATAAGAGGTACTGGGTATATTCATTACATCCAAGGGGGTAATTCAATGTATGCAACAAACCACTGTTTGCTATAGACTGATAAAGCAGAATTTTGGGAAAACTTGCCATCGGGAAGACATTGCTTATAGTAAAACAACTCAGATATTTAGGTCAGCCAAGTTGCAAATGTTCTAGAGAAAACACTTCTCTGGTGATGAGCAGCTTCGAGAAAACAAACACTATTTTTTCACTCAGCATTTCTAAAAATTGCAGATTTCACTGCTGCAGTAACGGAGTTTCAAACAGATTAAACAAATTAGTTCAAACACAATATGAACATGTGACTTCTGGGTGAGGAACTCCTCAAGTCACCAATGGTTAAGAGGATCACACACAGAGATTGCTCCTAACTTGCTCTAACTTTCACACTACTTCTTCAGGTATCTGATGTTTACCAGCATTACCGACACCTATTGGTTCAAACTGAGATTTGACTTTGTAACATTCAGCATTCTGTGTTCATTATCTGAATCAAGTTGGTTGTTAATGCAAGCCATTGAAAAATGAGGGTTCTTCCAGATCATGAAAGATCATTCAGTTTCAATCCCCCAGCCACAGGCAAGGTTGCTCCCCCCCCCCCCAACCAGCTCAGACTGCCCAGGACATCATCTAATCTGGTCTCGAACACCTCCAGGGATGGAGCATCCATAGCTTCTCTGGGGAACCTTCATCAGTGCCTCAGCTCCCTCTGAGTGAAGAATTTCTTCCCTGTATCTAATCTTCTTTTGAAGTTTAAAACTGTTCCTATTTGTCCCATCAGTATCAGATCATATAAAAAATCAGTTTCCCTCCTGTTTATAAGTTTCCTTAAAGTACTGGAAGGCCACAATAAGTTCTTCTCAGACCCTTCTTTAGGCTGAACAAGCCCAGCTCCCTCAACATTTCTTCATAGGAGAGGTGTTCCAGACCTTTGCTCATCTTTGTGGCAATCTGTTCCTCCAGATCTGTTCCAACAACTCCATGCCTTTCTTGTGCTGGGGGCCCCGGCCTGGATGCAGTAGACCCATTTGGACCTCACAAGGACAGAGCAGAGGGGGACAATCACCCCTCTTGACCTGCTGACCACCTCTTTTGATGCAGCCCAGATGCAGTTGGCTTTCTGGGCCTTCTCTGCAGGGCTGCTCTCAATGAGTCCTCCCAGTCTGTACTCACATCTTAGATTGCCCCAAACTAAGTGCAACACCTTCCACTTGGCATTGTTGAACTCCACTAAGTTCACAACAGCCCACTTCTCAAGACTATCCAGGTGCCTTTCAATAGCATTCCATCCTTCTGTTGTATCATTCAGCTTCGTGTCATCAGCAAGGTTGCTGAGGCTACACTCTATCTCACTGTCTATGTCACTGATAAAGATGCTGAAGAGCACCAGATCCAAGACAACACCTTGCAATTGGCCTCTATAGAGCCACTGACTATAACCTTCTGGCTGCCATCTCCCTCATGACGCCAGAATGCATGCCCAATCCTTGGCCCAAAAGACTTATATGTGTTCACTCTCATCAGGTGATCTCAAACTCTGCTTCCACTGAGAGGGATTTTCGCCCCCAACATCCACCTAGAGGTTCAGGAACATGAAAGATGAGAGATGTGGGAGAGCTGATTGAGGCAAAAAACTCGTTGAATAGCTCAGCCTTCTCCATACCTGCTCTTGCCAGTTCTCTCTTCCCACTTATCAGAGGAGGTACACTCTCCTTGGCCTTTCTCTTCTGACCCATTTACCTACAGAATCCCTTCTTGTTATTCTTTGCATCCCCTGTCAAGTTCAGTTCCATCTGTGCCTTGTCTTTCCTAAACCCTTCTATACACATCCAGACATCATCCCTGTATTCCTTCCAGGCCACACATCCCTGCTTCCACTGCCAATGCATTTCCTTCTCACACCTCACTTTGACCAACAGGTCCTTGTTCAGCCATGCCAGCTTCCTGTCTCCTCTGCTTCATTTCAAAATACATGGGAATGGAGAGCTCTTGTCTTCTACAAAAGGTGTCTTTAAGGAGTTGCCATCTCTGCTCATTTTCTTTATCCCTAAGGACAGCTGCCCAGGGGATCTCCCTTATTAATTCCTTAATCAAATGAAATTTCACTTTTTTGAAGTTCAGGGTTCCGACTCTGCTCTTTGCCAGGCCCATATTCCTCAAGATCACAAACTCAGCCAGGACATGAGCACTGCAGCCTGGACTACCTCCAGTCTTAACTCCTTTAATAAGTTCCTCTGCATTGGTAAGCACTAGGCCCATAACGTTTCACCTCTGGTCGGTTTGTCTAACATCTGGACCAGGAACCTCCTGGATTGCTTACAGCTTGCCATGTTGCTTTTTCAGCATACATCTGAAATCCCCCATCATTAGTTCTGTCAGTAAGTCCAGCCAGTTTGCTGCCCAGAGCACTCTTGCCCCACCTGGTCATGTCTGCCCCTTCCAGCATCAACATACTCAGCTTCTTGAAGGTGTGTCTGAGATCACAACACTTCAGCCTAGAGTTTCAATGAAACATTGCTGCAGTCATCTGCATCAGAGCATCCAGAGCCACTAGTGTAGATGTTTGTTTATTCCTGGGACTACTGAAGATACTAGACACTCTGACATGAGAGATATTGATGTCTCCACTATTCCAAAGCAGATGGTTCCTTAGGACGAGCAGGGTAACTTCAGACTTGATGAAGCCTGAGTTTATTTAGAAAAAAGGATTGCAAAGAGTACTTGCAGGTTTAATGATCTGGAATTTCTGCCTGAGGACTCATTCTGTTTGACAGTTTAGCCACAGAAGAGCAGTAAAGCTCGTAACTGATGCTATCAATCCTCACGACCCCAAGATTGTGACAATCTTGGCACTAGCGTAGTGTAATTTAGTCCTGTGAAGCAGAGAAGCACTGGCTCTTAACAAAGCTTGGCCACTAACCAGTGTGAGAGAATAAAAGTAATCCAAAAGTTCACTAATGAGCAGGAGCTCTTCTGCAGCCAGGATATAAGCAACCAAAGGAACTGATCTGAACAAAGGGTAGAAAATGCTGAAAGTAACTCGACTCATGCTATAAGATTCTTCTGTTTCTGTTGAGTCTGATTATAATCTTCTCACAAATACCTTGTCCCAAATGCATACATTTAAGTAATCAGTTCCAAAAATCCACCAGCACAAATATGCCCACAATTCAGCAAGCGCAATCCATCCCAACACCCTGCAGCTTGCATCTGTCAGCTCTCACCTGTACGCAGTGAAACTGACAATACTCCCTGCTGTGAATGAGTGAAGATTTAAACAGTCAGACAGTAGCTATCTTTCCTACGTCCCTTTCCTACAAACATCTCCATCTCTAGCTCTAGCTAAGCAGAGCAGCACAGCTACAGGAGCCCAACGTTCACTCTGTTCTGTGGGGAATGTACAAAATCACACAGCAAAAGCACGAAGTTGTGCACACGCTTTCAGCTGGTTGGTGCACTTTGGACTTCACAACTCACAATGTATTTGTGATTATCCATGTGTTGTGCGCACAACTCCCTCCAGAACAGCCCTCGGAAGTTCACCTGGGTGTGCTGCACTCTGTCCAAGTTTCAGTGCTCTATGGGAAAGGACATAATGCTGCCAACAAAGTCAAATCCTCACTGCAGTTGTTTTCACAGTGTAACGTGCCCTGGGGAACTGTACAAGCACTACAGGTACAGAAGCTTGCATAGTATTAAGGAAACAGCCACTCTGATGAACAGCTGTGTGGTTTAATGCATGATGCACTACCGTTAACACCTCAGCTTTTCTATTCACATGGCACCAAAATTTTAGTTTTTCACATAGGTAAAAAACAATACTTACATTTTAGCCTGAAAATCTGAAATCTGAAAATCTGAAGTCAAACGAGGGCCCTGCTTTTATTCCTACAGATACCCTGAGACAGCCATCAGAGGATAAGCTGTTGCTGAAGACTTGCTGCCATCAGCACAGTACTTGCACAGACATCTGATTTCCCCTCTGCCCTTTAAGAAGCTTTACCAGATGTGAGTGCTCATGAACTATATATAGGGACATAAGAGAGGTTTTCTCAAAGTAAAAAGACTCTGCAAACTCCACTTAGTTACCTGTCAGGGATGGGTCCTTCAGGCTTTTATGAAGAATAGAGTGCCACACACATTTTTCTCTTGCTATACTCCACAAGGTTGAATAGCTACACTCCTTTATCAAAATATCAGACATAAAGAATAAAGAAAAATGTATATATTATGGCACAGAGCACAATTAGAAGCAATTTCAGTCAACTTGTCATTTAACTGCAAACAGCCAGCATCTCTGGGGCTATCAGCACTTGTACCGCAGTGCCCGCAGGCAGCTCTGCTTGGTAAATTAGTTCTCAGACTGGGGTAATGTTGTAATTAAACAAACAAACAAAGCAAGACTCTTACAGGTACATACCACAACAGCAGTGTGGAAAACTTGATCCCTGGAACACAGAACACTCTTGCCTGGATCTGTAGTTACAGTGAAACAGGTAATTCTCAAAAAGAACTTCCTTCATCAGAACTCAAATCTCAGCTAACAAAACAGTGTGATTCTAGGCTCCTGTCAAGTTTGACCCATGTGGATAAAGGGAATATGTCAAGCACAGTGGAGCTGCAGCAGGGGCAATTGTTATGAAGAACAGGAGATGGGCAGGAAAAGGGAATGGTAAAAGAAACAATAGCTGGTGTAGGGGAACATGGATTAAGGTAAGGCAGCACCATTCAACAGAAAGGTGACTGCTCTACATATGGATCAAGGTGAGCAGGCAACGCTAGTGCTAACAAAATCTGGTATCCCAGAGGCATATTTTAGTCACAAGTAAGTAGAAAGAGACTATATGAGGTAATATCCTCTCTTGGCTTTGCTTGTGCCTGTGTATATTCGTAAGATTACCAATCCAAGAAAAGAAGAATCAAATATCACTAGAAAAGGAGCAAAAGTAACCTTGCATCAAACCATGCCGCTTCTCTCAAGTCACGCTAACTTCTGCCATGGCAGACCTGACTGAAAACTGGGAAGACAGAGTAAGTTACTCGGGACTGAATTAGAACAAGTAGAACAAAGTAACTCACACAGGGACTTGGATAAGCTCTTTCTAAAAGAGTTTGAGGACTTTATCTTTACATGATGTGCTGCTTTCATTAAATGCTTGGGTTGGAGGATACCTTAAAGCCCACCAGCCCCAGCCCGGTGCCATGGGCAGGGCTGCCACCACCAGCTCAGGCTGCCAAGAGCCCCATCCAACCTGGCCAAAGCTTCTCTGGGCAGCTGTGCCACTGCCTCATTTTAGGGATTGTTGGTAAACATTATTTTCCTCCTAGATCCAAGACCTTTGTTTAATGATCAGACCTAGAACACACCTATCACAAAACTGAAACTGTTTCTACTATGCAAAAACATAAACTACTTGATCTATCTTCTTATCTAGAAGCTTTATGTCCACTGACCTTTGAAACTGCAGAAGTGCAGTTCAGATTGTACTCATCTCTATATCTTCCAGCAACTGATATAAAAAGATTCGGAAAGTAGTACAGTGGATGAAACTATATAATACTGTCACATAAAGAAGTTTCAAGGGTTTATCTTTACCATCTGTTTAAAGAGCCATCTACGAACTGCATATACTATATAGCTATAGTATGTTTTAAAGGCTATATACCTCAATTTTTAGAGCTAGACAGATAAAACAATTTTTAAGCCATGGAGAAATCTATTTTAGTGTCAAAGAAGCTGAAAAGCTATCTATTCCATTTATCTGTTATTCAAAAATATAAGAATCTGTCTGAAACTTCCCATGATCATGTACTAAGTAGTAACAAATCAGAAGTATTGGGAAAACTGCATTCTTGTATCTATGAAATGTGAGTTCTTCTACAGCTTATGATACAATTTAGGGTTACCCCAAAACATACAGGGTAAGGTTAGCAGATCTCAGAAGCTTGCATAACCAACTGCTATGAATTCTACGTTCGCTGCAAGATTACACCCTGTTCTTACATCTACACAACAAAAAAATCTCTGAAAAATAAGTCCGTGCTGATTTTAGTACCACCATTAAGCAGAGGGGCTTGAACACTTTCTAAGAAGCCATAAATAGTTGTGGTAATTCATAATTTCCTGAGAAGAGGAAATCAATGGCAGGTTTATGATTTACTGAATGTGGTACTACATGACTGTATGTTAGGTGTACTGTTTTTCAGCATTTCATTAATGGTCTGGAAGAAAGGGAAAAGTAAAAATGTCTTGCCATTGACAGACAATACTTGAAAGGTATGTTATATTCAACTGGAAGAATAAAGATGTTGTTAAGGCATCTATGAGGCACTGAGATGCAACAGCCAGGAGTGAAATTAAAAGACAAAAATGTATCAGTTAAGCAAGCATAAACTACTTCCAAACAATAAGAGAGATCCCTCAGGAAACAAAACACCACCATAAGATAGCAATGAAACTCTTTTTTTTTTTCCCTGAGGTTTTTAAAATCAGATTTTACATATGAAAATAGTGAGCACCGCTATTGAAAAACCCAGGTATTACCTAATGAGCATTTCCCACTGAACTTGCATATTCTTACTGAGACTACATTCAAAAATTTTGAGGTGTGGTAATTAGAAAATTCAGAGAACTCTATCATCACAAAAAAGAATGAGTGGAAATATATATCGGAAACTTTCCAAATGCAAGATATACAGCATTTCAGAGGATTTCAAAGGAACTAATCTCTTGCTATTCACTAGGCAAATAAATTGCTGCTTTTCTACTCTGATCTCAATAATCTCGTAAAGTAGTAATCTAAAATGAACCTGAAAACTGTATCCCCATCCTATCAGTGCCACGAGAAAAAAAAAAAGGGAAAAGAAAAAGCTGTCAAGACCCGTCCTTAAGGGTGCTTCTATTCTTTGTTCCATGACATTCCACACAGGTTTTGCTGAGATAAAAATGGCTGGAGAAAAAACAACCACCATTTCCTTAACTGACTCAGTCTTCTCAGGAAAATTTTGGCAACATCTAAAATGTCAGCTGTGAGGGGATATTTTCAGACCTTGCTGTCAAAGCAACAACAGACAACACTGCAAGAGGAATGCCACAGAGCTGTCACAGGGACTGTAAGAAGAGGACAGGAAAGAGCCATGTTAGTATCTCTCTCCCACTGATTTTGGGAATTGCCCAAAACCCCACGAAGCTCATTTTTCAGGAATAAACAAAAAAGAATCTTCTACTGTTGCCCGCTGATTTTGCAAAGCTTGAGGATCACATGTTGACAAATCTGCTCAGGTTCAGGGGTCAGAACACTGCTCATGCTAGGGAAGACAGAAACTGCTTCAGTTCTGCCTAAAGCTTCACCTTTTTTCTAATGCAGCCAAGTCAGTTTTAACTTATGTTCCCACGCACACACACAATATACATAGAGAGACTACAGTATAATAACGTAGGTTGTGAAGTCAAGCACTCAAAAGTGAATTAATGACAAATTTAAGGCTGCCAGAGCATTGTGCATTACCACATTAAAATTTAATCACAAACACTTTTTCAAAAGAATTCTTCCAACGCTTTCTTCAGTGCTCAAACACACATTGAGAGGCAGAAATACATATGTATGTAATAGGCTCCCCTGAGCTCTCAGGAACAAAGTGTACCTCCAGCTGAAACAGATCCAACAATCTATCCCAGGTGTAAATCGCTATGCTATGAAGACTGTACATCAGAAACAAAGTTTTTGGTTACTTGTGACTTTTTTTGTTTTTGCTTGTCAACTCCCAATTGGAAAGCTTCTTGCTCAGTTAAGCAGAGCTCTTCTGAGGTCTTTAATATCCTTATTAAAGTACACAGGAATTCAGCCAAAGGATGAGGCCAACTGACTTACCGCAAACTGACAGCAAGAAGGAAGTGTGATGATGTTAAAGCACTGTTTCCGTTATTTGATCTAACTCAACCTCCTCCCATTAGGAACTCTCAAAACATATAAGCAGGAATTTCAATTTCCAAAAGGAAACAGGCAGAAGGTGTGGATGCAAGTTTGTATATGCATGCATGTGCCTGAAGAAGCACGGGGCTCAGCAATGCACAGGGTAAACACAGACCAAACAGAGTATTAACAATGAATCAATATTCAACTTCTCTTTAAATTACATTTTCAAGTTACCAGATTAGCTGGATTATTCTGTACATATTCCCTTCTAAATTTATTACAGAATATAATCTCCCACAACCCAGGGAAGCTAAGTCTGAGATCTATTTGTTATTTCTGTGCAACTCGCAAATAGAAATGCATACCTGATGATGTATGCTGTAGGACTTCACTGTTCAGAACGCATTCGCTTGCTGTAACTGTGATTTGTATGTTTAAATGCTACAGATTTATTCTCCCTGAGCTGATGGTAGGATTAATTGAAGCGTTGGTACCCACCAACATACTTGCAAAATGTTCATTAATTCATGGTAGATCTTATATGGAAGTTTAACCAGATTTAAGATAATTAACAACTTTGACAAATTACGACTTTAACAGTAATTAAAACTAATTACAGTGCAAATCAGTAATTAAGATATTTTTTGTGTAATTATTGTTCTTTAGGAATAAAACAAATACTGCTGACAGATTTTTTGCCATGCTAGATTAATTGCCTATTCCATGTTGCTCTGGCACCGATTTTAAGACACAAGTTTTAGCTGGGGCTGTATCTACATGTGTATGTGGGTGTACGTGTGGAACACTCACATGCG
This sequence comes from Phasianus colchicus, assembly GCF_987193195.1. Classification (NCBI taxonomy): domain Eukaryota; kingdom Metazoa; phylum Chordata; class Aves; order Galliformes; family Phasianidae; genus Phasianus; species Phasianus colchicus. The sequence continues at coordinate 15,715,531 of NC_143438.1, read as the reverse complement.
TGCGCATCTGTTTTAAGTACAGGGATCAGCATTTGATTAAGGGGAGTAATTGGAAAAAATTACAAAGAGTTCGAGTAGATAAACAACAATATTAACCTCTGAGCCTTCTCAAAATGCAACAGAGGCAAAAAATACTGTACCTTGTTCCTATGTCAAGCCAGCTTCCATAATCTTTAACCAAAAAGAAAAAGTGCTAGGAAATAAAAGAACTCTCATTAGTACATCAACAGTGCACAATTTGAAATAAACTCAAAACCAATGTTTTCAGGTTGTTTACTCCAAGTTTCTAATTCAAGTAGAACAAGGGCAGGACCTTTCCAGGAATGCTCATTTGGACCAAACAGAAAAATACTCTAAGAGCCAGAAACAGACTTAACATGGTATCAAATAAGAGCAGTTAAAGATGGACCGAATTCTCTGTTTGCAAGAAGCAGAGATTACAACCAGATAACCTTTTCAATAAGTCAGTCCCCCTTGTTGCTTAAAATAACAGGTTCCCAAATAACAACTAGTATCAAAAAAGGTGTATACTGTTTTCATAGAAATCTGCCATAAATGTTGGGTAACTCCAACAGTTTCTCATCTGCAAAATGGCAATAAAGTCAGGAAAAGACAGAACTGAACTATTAGTGAATTCTGGCTTATGGTCACATGAAACACTTGGAAGATTCAAGACTACAAACTAATGTTTTTCCACTTCTTCTTCTGGTTTATACACACACAGTTCCTGCATATCACACCTCTTTGGTCAGACTTTCTTTGTACACCAACTATATACATACTAATTGTTTTAAAATCATTAAGTCAAAATAAGAGAATATGTGAGGTACAAGATACTGGGGCTTGCTACACACCACTACTTCACATATCCGTACTCTTCTTTTTAGACTGAGTCTATTAGAGAAATACTGAGTGTGATGTACAAATATTTTAATCCTTTTTCTATAAAAGTTATCAAAAATCAGTTTAGTAAAAAGACTTGCTTGGAATGAAGCAAAACTACACCTTCTCAATTTCTTACTCTACAGTCAAATTAGTCATTTGTTTTTGTATTTGCTGCTTTTCCCATAAAGTAAGATCCACAGATCACACTATATTGCACACTGCAATTTACGATGATACAATATCTGCAATACTCACATCAAAGTGGCTAAACTCAACCAGCATATATGAAGAGAAAACATGAGCTCTACCTGCTACTCTTAAACAATTTCTACTAATTTGATGATACTGTTGTGGTTTAACCCAGCAGATAGCTAAGCACCACCCAGTCATTTGCTCACTTTACCACCCCACTTCTCCCCTTTCCAGTGTGACTGGGGAGGGAATTGAAGAAAACAAAGTGGATCTCATGAATTGAGATATTAAGGGGTGCTACTTGCTAAGTTGAAGACAGTTAAAGGAGAACTACAAAAATGTACTTTCAATTTGTGAAAACTATACTGGGTTATTATTGTTCAGATTTAGGTTGTTTCATCTAGCTTTGATTGTGGACACAAACTGACTGAAGATTTCATTGATTAAGAGTTTATTATGAAGGGCACAACATTTCTTTTCTCAGATGTTGCAGCTCTCCTGGATTCTGGCTGGCAACATCAACAATGAAAATGATGCGTAACACATATTTTCCTTTGTGTCACTTTTTATAGGAAAAGTGGGGGGCCATGAGGAGAAGGCTCACATTCCTGAAAAATTAAGCCTGGCACAAAGCTAAAATTGATTTAAGCATTGCCTAAGAATTTGAATGGAAAGCACATGAAAACTCAGATTAAGTTGTTATTTCATTTTTGTCTCTTGCTATTATAAGAGCGTTATTTCTTGAGAAGCTTTAATTACATGAAATTCAAAGAGTGGTGACTGCAGGAGTGTTATCTCTAAATTACGTTGGGATTTCAATTCATTGCCCTAGCTGCAAAAACTTAGAAGCCTGAAACAAATTCAGATCCCTACATGGAGTTAGTAGAGCCCCCTTGGCTCCATCTTATTCGAAGAGAATGTGCAACAACAACTTACCAAAGCCATAATGTCTGAAATCACAAGAACAATGAGGAAAAGGCTGCAAAGAAAAAAACAGAACCAGACTATTATCCAACATACACGCCCACAGATGTTGCAAAGCCTACTAAAATCCCCACAAAGAAATTAAAATAAGATACAATTTTTTGTGCTTGCCTTTCAACCACTCAGCTACTTTTGCACTTATTAGAGAACTATTAAAATACATGACTAGAATATTTGGTATTTGTAATCCCACCCTGCTTGAAACAGACATTTCACATTAGCAGTTTCAATTTTGCAACAGAGAAACCTAACACGAGTCATTTAGCAGAGAATAAGAGCATGTTGGAAGCAGCGCCTGTCCATTTCTGACACTGGGAGCTCATGCACTAGCTAAGCCAAATAAAGCTGATTTAGAAGCTTGAGGATGGATTCAAGAGGGAATAAAACTGTTTTGAATAAGGAGATAACTGAGCTGACTGGTCCTACTCTGACATCCTCCCTGCTGAACAAAGTGCATGCCTCCTTTTCAGAGCTCTGGGCTCCCGTAAGCTCTTCAAGCAAGGCACAGCATTTTGGCGGCACACTCCCAGACTCCTGGGAGCCTGTCAGGCAGCAGGTTACTTCTGGGAAGTAGACTGCAGCCAATAAAATGAACCAGAAGGGAGCACGTAGAGCTATTTTTTTCCCCATTAACCTAATGTTCTTTTCATTAAACTATGTAAATCCTAAATTGCATGAAAGCAATTACTATAACCGGTTAAAACTAGTTTCTAGTTAATGACACTGAAGCAATGTAGCAAGAAGCTGACCCATTAGCAGAGAAGTCTTTAAGTATAATACAGCTAATTTGTCAGTAGTATCACCATAAATCCATGTAGCCTTTTTAGGGAAGAAGTGTCCTGCTGCATTCAATGAGCTCGTAGAGGGGGACACCCATACCAATGTCTTCTGATAAGAAAGGGATTCTGCTATTGCTTAAATCAGCTCTGTTTCATCAGTGAACTAGCATGCTACAAACCTACTGCATCTCAGACTCACTGAAAGGCCTCTTTCCTCTTACCTATGGCTCAGATCGGATGTTGCAATCTTGCACTGTCTAGGAATCACTCAGCTAGAGGGCTGTTTTCACAGGCAAGTTATAGGAACATTCTGACAGAATATTCTCCATGAACGGGGAAAAAAAAAAAAAAAGAAAAAAAAAAGAGTAATTCTTTTCTCTAAAAACTAGGAGTTTGGGAGCAATTTGTTGAAATCACAAAAATCTACTTTATGCCATTCTGAACTGCAGGAAACCTTTCACAAAGGAAGGACAACACTAATTTCAGTGTATGTTTATAACACTACAAAAACAAGATTGCTTCCTGCGATGCCTTAATTTAGCTAGCAGGGGCAGCAAGAACAATAATGAGAGTGCAGTACAGGCTCTGGGATGCACTGAGAATCAGAGCACAACCCCTCCAGAGAACTTGGGCACATCTTTGTGGTTTCTGTCTCATTCTCAAGCTGATGCTGTGGCAGTATCTTTGCTATTGTTACCTGAGCAGTTAAACAAAAAAAGCAAAAAATCCCAACCTCAGGTACAGCCACAGTTTCAGAGTTGTAAACATATACTTGTGCCACACAGTTTAAAAAGTTTATTTCATTTCGCCTCTCACACACACATGGACATTTCATAGAAGCTTGCAATAGCTCTGGCATCACAAGCTTTCGTAAGTAGGGAAACACTGACCTTTATGATGCCTGATCCCTATACATGTAAATTGCTAGCTGATCTTCTGAACAACCCCAGTTCCTCAATGCATGCTCCTATATCACCCTTAGTGAGGAAGGTGGATACCCCTCTTTGGAGGTTTCAGGGACAGCTCACACAGACTGCTTGCACAGCTGAGGCAGGAAAGGTTTAGTGGGTGAGCCTTGTGCTGTTCCTCCAAAGTCTGTCCTGGTCTAAGGTTGCCATGTACGTCCTAGTACTGTGTTGCATTGTAATAAGGAGACAACAGGCAGGGAACGGATGGGATGAGAACAAACTGAAAGGCACACGGTATCACAGTCAACATGGACAACTTCCTCCAGCTTAGCTGAGAAATACACAGTACAAAGTCACTGCAGTATCCTTGCCACTGTCAAGTGAGACCTTCAGTCAACCTCACACAAGATCCCACTAAGACAAATTCAAAACCAAATGGCTGACCAGGACCACCTCCATGTCAGCACCATGATGAGCAGAGGTTGGGTACTCTTCTCACACTCCCTCTAAAAAGTCTTTAGAGATGGAGAAAGAACTGGCAGTCATCTAGTCCTACTGCAAGGAAGAAATTATTTACTCAGAAGGCAGTGAGGCAGTGGCACAGCTGCCCAGAGAAGCTGTGGTGCGCCATCCCTGGACACGCTGAAGGGCAGGCTGGATGGGGCTCTGGGCAGCCTGATCTAGTGGACAGCAGCCCTGTCCATGGCAGGGGGGTGGGACTAGGTAGGTATTAAGGGACCTTCCAACCTAAGCCATACTTTTTTTTTTTTTTCCAAATGCTACTCACGATGAGGTCAGTGCTACAAAGCTCTGAATTGGTTACATTATAAATAGGTTATTTTTAAAATACTGCACTATTGGCAGAGTTGCAATATGAAACAAAAGTCAAACTTTAGGTTCTGCTCATTTTTCTACATTATGAGGAAAAAAGTGCTCCTTCTGTGTATTGTGAAGAAAGAATATTAAATATCATTGCTTCAGACAGAGCAAACACTTCCATTTATAATCATTTATCACAATGAAAAGAACTCCTGAGCTTGCAAAATTACTGAACAGAAAATACGAACCACATTAACAAGTAGAAATAACATTATAACCTGCTTTTTCTTTTAAATTTGGATAGAGATTTGACAATTTTGAATTCTTGCAGAATAGATTTGTAACCCTTACTAATGCAGAAATACAGCACTTACTGTACCTCTTAGATGACAGCTGTGTTGTGACTTGAACAGCTTCAAAAGCACATGCTACCAGAAGAAATGGTATTACAACCTGTTTAAAACACAAACAACATTTTGGTTTATAACCATATTTACAAAACAAACCTGGCAGGTTGTGGAAATATTTTCCAGATTTTGAAATTATCACAGAATGTGTATGTTAGAAAAACAAAATATTGGCAAGAAAAGGTGGAAACGCATTCTGCAGAAAGTATGCTTAATAAACAAACAGAAAATCCCTCCCATGGTTGTAGCTGAACTGCAGTAAAATGAACAATGAGGCAATATGGAAAACTGTAATTAAAACACCCTGATGATCCTCACTTCATTTAGCCCTTTCTTAGCACTGATGATAAATACTGCAGCAAGGCCAGAAGAAAAAACTGTTGAAATACAAGATTTCACGTGACAGATGCAGAGCTCCAAGCAAAGTAGAATAGGTCAATCTCAGCCATCAAAAATTAAGAAAAATATATCAGAATACGGCATGCATTCAGCAAGAGAAAAGTTCACACTGCCCTCCAAACCCAAATAAAGCAAATGAAAACAGTTCAGTAACTTAAGAAGAAAATAAAGTAAAAAAAGTTAGAAACATGAATGCTGCCTTTTGCTGCTTCCTAAGTTGACTTGCATTCCTTAAGTTAGATGTGTGAAAGCATCATGATTCTTACAGGCTAAAAGCTGTTCCCTAGGATCCAAAAGATTTTCACTGACCAGTGTCCTAAGTATAACTGTAACGTAAGTCTACTTTCCCGAGGACAGAAAAAGCAGACAGGCAGAGGCAGGAACTACTGCATATTTTAAAGAAATCTATGAATTCCCTATTTCCCTTCCTGTTTTTCTCTTTAGCTCTGCCTTGGGCAGATCAAAAAAGAGCTCTCACACCTTGCCTGTTAGCAAGAAGTGCAATCCAGTCTCTAACAAATCATTAAGATATTAAAAACATGTTAAAAATAGTACTCATTGTAAGAATGACAGCCTAATCAGGAAAGCACTCAAAGCTCGTACTTAATGTAATGTAGATAGATGAAACTAATAAAAGAAGTATATATTCTCTCAATGTTTCCATAGATATTATACCACAGGGAAAACTTACCATTTTAAAAAACAATTTAGAGGTCTTCTCAACATTTGAAACTTCCATCTTAATATAATCAACCAATCTAATGCCATTAAATTATACTTTCCATACAGTTTAGTTTCTTTCTTTTGGGAATCAGAATTTAGCTCTAGAAACATTATAAAGGCTGAAAGCTTCACACATGGATGAGAAGGTTAATGAAGCTCAAAGAAAGATATATGTTTTTGTAACTACTACGTACGTGATACATCGTTTATTAAACAATTTTTTGAGAAAATCTGACTAAGGTAGAATTACCAACCTTCAGCAGAAGCAAGCCTCCCATTATAAAGGGACTGAACACAGTTAGGAAACAATAGACAGATGCAGGATCAAAACTAGAGAAACATGAAAAAGACATTACAACATGTCTTCAAAACGGTATTTTGCATTTAAAAACATAGCATTTAGTTAATCCTGGGTATAAGCATTTTTAAACAAGGCTTCCAGATTTCTTTTCTCTTGCTCAAATATTGAATTAGCAAGGACTGTTTACACTTCACTTTTCTTTCTCTACAACTTTTTCTGCTGGTGTCTTTTGGGAAGTCATGGTGCTGATGAGCCATTAAGTTCTTTCAACTCCTTTCTACATAATAAAAATTGAGATGACCTTGTAACCAGTGTCAGCTCTTAAGGAAGAGGCTACAGAGAGCAGAAACCATATCATTTGTTATCAATATTATACAAAACATTGCTTCAATTCTGCTGCCCTAATTTTGCTGACTAAATTTATATTTGGTACGTCAACTGGAGGATGTATTTTTGTAGCCTACTGTTTCTCAAATGAACGAATACTATTTACCTGTTAATGGAAGCTATGTTTCCTGTGCCAAAAAAGGCTGTCACTATGAAGAAAACCTACATGTATTTAAGGAAAACACACCACAGAAACAGTTGCAGTAAAACAAAGCACCTTCCCCTCAATCCAATCTACTTCCCAAATCCTGTCATGAAACTCCAAGAAGCAGACCCACTATTACAGTTTTAATTGCATGAAGACAATCAAAGCATTGTCTAGCTCCACCCAAGATTTCAGGTATGATTGTGTCAAATTTTACTGACAGAAACTGCATGTGTAACATTTTAGTGGCTGTCTTAAAGTCCCCGTCAGAAACTTGGCAGCTTGTTCTCTGGATTCCTAGCAAGATAGGAACATGCCTGGACACAAACAAACACATGTTTTTGCTGACATTTTGCATCACCAAACAGAATAGATGGCTTTATTGAGGAATCAAATGCGGAAGAGGCAGTTGGCCATGAAACATGACTAAAGGTTATTATCCCTCCCATAGTTTTGTCCTCCAAAGGTTATGCTGAGCCTCTTCATTGCAACATGCGACTCCCACTGTACTCAGGAGGGGTAGGACAACTCTTGCACAATCAGTATATCCAGAAGTTTTACCAACCTACCTCTTTCATCTAGAAATGATGATTGCTGCAGCCAATTAAAGATTTTTCTACCTTTTGAGCTCGCTGGGGTCCATTATGACTCACAGTTCTTTGGTCAAAGAATGGTTTTAACTGCTTTTTCTTTCTTTCTTTTTTTTTTTTTTTCTTCATTTCATCAGGCAGAGAGTTTGTGACAATGGCTCCTGCTGCTAGAACACCCTCTGGGTCCTTCCGCTCCTGTTACAGCTACTGCATCAGATCATTTAAGTCTCTGCATAAACAGCTTGCTACCAACTATTCAGCAGAATTGTTGTGATTCTGCACACAATATTTCTGAAAGATTAGGTCAGCATAACTACAGAAATTATACCTCCCAAGTGTATCACATCATTTCAAGTTTAGTAACACAGCAGTCTAACAGCACAGCGCAAATCTGTCAGTTGAGATTTATAAGAACAACAATTCTGTAATAAAACAGAAAAAATACCAGTGGCACATAGGTCTAATCAAAATGCTAAGCATATGCAATCTGAATCTTCTTCTAGAAGATAAGGTCTCAGCGCAGGCTGACTTTTGGGCCCTGTATACAAAGCTTGAAAGATTATTTTCAAGATATACAACTCACAGTGTTGCAGATGCAACATGATTGTTCTAATAGCAACGGCCTCTAACAACACTATTTCTAACTGTTGTACATATCTAAATTTAAAACAAGCAAACATCCATGCCTTTTGAACTAGAATGTATCATACCTTTTCTCTGCAAAGGAGACTGCAAATTGTCTATTTTTTTTTCAAGCCCTGAACAGAATACATGTAAGTGTTTTCATGTAAGATGAGATTAAAGTACTACATTTAAGTGTTTGATATTATGAGATAGTATACTGAACTTTTAAAAAACAATATTTTGGGGGGGAGGGGTTGGTTAATTTTTAGGATCTGACAGCAATAATTTCACTAAAAGCTTATTTTTTATATAAAAACCAGCAAAGTAACAAATGAAATACATGAACTCACTGCAAGGTCTGATGAGCAGTGTTCCAGATATATTGCATAGAGAACACATGTTCAACACTTAGCATGCTGTCTTACCACCTTCTTTAGCACTGAACTGCCTTTTTTATGATGTGACCAGCTCACTTCCGCTTCTGCAGATTCCCAAATTCAATCAAATCAACAACACAGACTGCAATTCTGATCCACTCTATCAGATTTGGTTATTCTACAAACTATAAAGCCTGTTTTTGCTGGAAGTAATATTGAGGCAGCTCCTTCCTACCTCCATCTGTGACAACCCACCTGTGATAGAAAGTTGTATATTCCAGTCTGGCTCATTCCAGACTCTCCCACTTGCATACTCATTACCCTTTCTTCCAAGTCACTTTCACTGAACTGCAGTCCCACAGCAAAAAAGAAAAACTGTAATATTATTAAGCTTTTAGAGTACTGAAAACAAACAAACGAACAAAAAATCATCAGCAGTTGCAGTTACAATAATGCAAAATAACTGCAATGCTAATAAACAAGCAACCCTTCCTCTCAAGCACAAATCTCTTCTAGCAGCAAAATTGAGTGTATCACACATTCTTTCTAGGACAGAATCTGGCAGTATGTTTTGTTAGAGTCTGCAGGAGCTTTTCTTCTCATCTCCTCTGATTGGACATAGCCAATGCCACCTCTTAACAGTTTCTTCCTAATACACTGTCATACTCTAAAAATGACAAAACAAGAATAATTTTAATATCACTTTTTCCAATTAATTTATCAAGGCTGAATGAATTCCCTGCAGCCAAAATGTAATAAAAGACAACCAAAGTTGAGAACCAGGGTCCTTAGAATAAAGGTTAACTCAACTGCAATAGTCGTCTTTTCCAACATTAATGATTCTATGATTCTATAAGATGCCAAACTTTACAAAGTTGCCAAGAAGATGGATTTCAAGAAAGCACAGTTCATTACAGGTTTTTTGTTTGTTTGTTTGTTTGTTTTACTGCTGCATCAAAAAGCAATGTACAAGACTGACGTCTTTTGTGCAACATCAGATAAATAATCATTATTTTCTATTTCCAACCACTACCAGACTACAGTTTTTGATTGATTGAAACAAACCCATCTTTTCCTTGGAACACAGCAGCCAACAAAAGGATACAAAGAAGAAAGACCTACGGATGTCGTCTAGGTGGAGCTGTCGAAACTGAGTTATATCAGTAGCATAGGCGAAGTTGAAAACAGCAAGCTGGAAAGACAGCAGAAGAAATCAATACATAACATAGCAGATGTACTTTGACAGACCCACCATAGTTTTATTGAAATAAATGAGAAATAAGCCTAATTCCCTAGCAGTTGTTATTAGAGTGGTGTTATGATGAGGACTGCAGCCTTTCCTTTTTTTTTTCTTATTATACTTTAATGAATCTGCCAGAAAGACTCTACAAATGAGATGATGAAATGAACACAGTGGAGCTTCCACTGCTATCTACACTAAAAAAAAAAAACAACAAAAACTTCTATGCCTTAGATTTATCATATTTTTCCATCATAAATATTCTTCCTCCTACATACAATTACTTCCACTTCTCACATGAGTATGTGAAAAAAGACCCACAAAAATAAAAGACTGCAATTATCCTTAGTTGACTTACGCTGTGAATGAGAATACTAAAATATTCTCCATCTCCTTTAGTTCTCATCACAATATCACCTGACCTAAAGAGAAGCATCTTAATAAAGTTTTAGAAGCCAGTGAACTCCTTTTCATTAGGGAAAAGAAAAAAAATTCAAATAACAAACTTTCAATACTGTCAACATTTTAATTAAAATTAATCTCACATCAGAAAGCTGAGTTGGATTCTCAAGCACAAGATTTATTTTGACTAAGTATTAACAAGCATCTGAGAGATATTTTTTGTAATCTAAAAGTGGGAACCAGGAGAGAGCATTATTGTTCCTTTCACTTGGAACCAGAAGTCAGATGACATACAGATAGCGACAATATAAACACTAATTACAGCTCACTTACATTCTTTTCATTTGCATTTGATTAATGAAGTGATCATCATTGTTCTAGTCTTCTATGCAATACATTGCTTTAATCGAATTTTACTTAAAAAGAAAAACAACTAGAAGATCGGAACACTGTCAGGCAGGTAAGCACCACAGATTCTGATTCTTAGCAATTCAGATGCTACAAAACATCCTCACATAAAATATCTCAAGTATACACAGTAAAAATGAAAAGCAATTCCCATTTTCATTTCTTAAATCCAGCCTTAAATTGATAAATTCCATTCCCTCTCAAGCTTTAAAATCATCTCCCCTGTGGAAGAAAAACATCACAGCATTCGTGAGATCCACTCTGGTGACTGCTTTGGTATGAAAGACGTGTATCACCACTCTAACAATTGACTCTGGCCATTCCCATGCATTCTTACCCAGATTCTCCATGACCAGCACCAAGGAGGGCACATGGAAGAAGTAGGGAAGAACCATGTTGCATATCTGCCTGGCTTCGAGCACACAGACAGCTCTGCAACAGGCACTTTGGCCCTAAACTAATGGCATAGCCACAGCTTGCTAAAACCTTGACCTACTCTAAAAGTAGCATTGTAAGCAGCTTAGGCTTTGAAAATAGCTTCAAAAATTTTAGGGTGAAAGAAGTTACACTGACATCTATTACAGAATTCTTTTTCCAGGCAAATCCAAGAACGTTTGAGTTCCTATTTAGTCTCCAGTTCACTGTCTGGCTAATCAAAAATAAAGGGCCTTTCTTGATGAAAGTGGCAAGACAATGTCAAACAAGCTTTCTTGCATTTCCCATGGCTCATTTCAGAAATGAAAATACTTCTTTTCAGTCTCTTACGTGGACACTCGCTTCTGCCATTAGAATAAAGAAAGTACAGTGACACTGTACTTGATCTGAAGAGTTACTGGACCTTACTCTGAATTAGCGTTACAGAAGAGAGTGTTAGTGTCTAAGAAGAGAGCTTTGTATTTGGCAGAACATACTGCTAAATCAAAATGATTTCCTGCATTCCTAGAACTAGCTCTGATGTGAAACATCTTCTACAAGGTCACATTCCCATTTCATGAGACAGCTGTTACTGGCCTCCCAAGTTCCAAAGAAGAAAACGCAAAGTCTTGCTCTATGAAAATCACCCAGAACATTAATTGCACCTAAAGAAAAAAGATGCTTCTGATAATTCAAACTGATACAGCTATCTGGAGCTGTTACCTTTGGTTTGAGTGAAAGACCATAGTGCTGCAATGCTTCTTGTTCCATCTGTATCCACATCAACATCAAACCAGAGAGCACCAGTGGAAATAGAGCTTCATATCTGATTAGCAACATAATAATCACAGTAAGGGCAGTCACTAGCAACCATTTAACATCAAACACCGTCATATTTATTTTATTTTTCTTTACCCAAATCACACACGGAAGCCACAACAGCACTCTCCCTGCTACCATTTCTGAGGAGTATCCACAGCTGGTTGGTGAAGTTTTAAAGCCACACAACAATTAAATTGTACAAGTAGGACAGGCAGAATGCTTCAGCTTTGCTCAGTTGTGTTTTGCATCCATTTCTTTATCTGATTGTTGCCACAAAATTGGCTGAATTCCCACTGGTATGATTAATAAAACTGATCCAAATAAAATTTAAAAAGAAACAGAAAAAAAAAGTCACATCCAGCACTTGTTTTCTTGAAAACTGAAAGCATTACAGTAAGACTTATTGATAACTGAGTAGGTTCAGACCAACTTAGCATCTAGGAAGTGTGTTTCTTTAGGATCTAATCACACCTCATACTGGTGACTTCAATCCAGTTTCCAGGAAAAAGGCAATAGTGTGATAAAAAGAACATTCCATTTTATTGAACTCAAATGTCTTTTTTGTTTCCTACATATCAATCTATTCCAGCAGCAACATCCATTCCAACAAGTGTTAAGTCATACTCTAATCAAGGCAGCTCAGCTATTCTAGCAGCTAGACCTCTTGTCTCAGCATTGCTGGCTTCTACAGCAAACTATGAATGTATTAATCTGAGAAATTAAAACACCCTGATAACGTGGGGGTATAGACTTGTGTCAGAAAACCTTGCTTTTCCCTGCCTTCTATGTTCCAGGTGCACTTCACAGTGCTTCTTGTTTTTTTTTTTCTTTCAGATAAAATTCTAAAACCAACAGTGACTGTGACCCCAATACTGACAAGACTACTAACTTGTCTAAAATTAAGAAAAAGATTGCATTTAATCCTGATATAGTCTCTGATTCCCTGATAGTGTAGCTACAGACTGCTTTCAAACTGGAACAAAATGTTTTGGACTTTTCTGTTTTAATTATACAAATGACAAGCAATTAAGAAATGTGAAAATGACAATTCTTGGGTTGTCAGCAGCAAAAGTACCTGCAAGCCTCACAATTGTCTATGCTTGCCTGCAAACTGAATGTCTTCAACTGAGTGAGTGACAACTTGTAAGCAGCTATGCTCTGCAGCTAGCTTCAATACTTCTACCCAGCTACAGCTAGAAAGGTGCTGGAATATTAACAGAGCATTGAGGAGACAAATGCAGAACCTGGATTTTGTTGCAATTCTTTTTTTTTTTTTTTTTTTTTAATTTTCTGAATTTGTTGGTCTGTGTGAACACTGTAGGAAGGCATTAGAGAGCAGTCAGCATTTAAGTGGTTTGGTGCAAAGCCATGACATAAAAAGGGAAGTTGCCACTCTTATGAAAAACAACATTCAGGCTTTATCCAGCAGCCAGGACAAGTTAAGAAAGTCAAGTGCAAGAGTGTGTGCAGTGACAGAAGTAAGCCTGGAATCACAACTATAATGGTGAACTGGGAGGAAGGGAAAAGTGGGAGACAAAAATTAGAAAGATGCAAGATATATTATTCCACTTAATTTCCCAGTATAATTACATCCAGAGGATAAATGAGAGGGGAGGTGAAAGGGATGGTTCCAACATCCCCCGCTAGTCGTGCTTTTAAGAGCTACTGCGTGGACAAAAAGCCAGTTAGCTGACATGGAGTTTTCTTCACTTAAACCTCCAGAGGGTAGTCTTTTGCCCAAGAGAGGAGCAAGCTCTGCTCTTTCTGGGAGCCTAGCACCCTTTTGAAAAAAGTTACTTCCATGACTTTCCATACTTCACTTATTTTAGGGCTACTTGTTTCCCATCACATCTCCTTTACTTTTTTCACTTTCTTTCTGAACAGAAAAGCATGTACTAAACAACAGAAGATGTAAACTAAAGCAGATTTTCTTATTTTAGCGCAAGACTGTTTGAATATGCATCCTTTCAGTCTCTGTTTGGTCTAGCTGAAAGGAATGTCAACAAAACAGAGAGCTTATGATAAATACAAAGAGAACTGCAGAAGTTCCCCTGAAATATTCTTCAGGGAACTGAAAAAGAAATACACCGTGAGATTAGAGCTGGAAGCAAGTGTCACATCTTTAAAGAAATGCTCGTGAGATTCAGCAGACAATTTCACATTTAGCCCCTGATTTTCATATGCAAGAACAAAACAAATAGAGTAAGAAATACCCTGTGCTGAGGAGCAGGTAGGTGGCCATCAGTGAAAGCAGTATGCTGAACAGTCGCTGGAAGAGCAACGTGGGACTCAGTAATGGCAACGCAGAGGAAGAAGCTGCAATAAAGGAAGACCTGTCAGTCATTGCATGCAGAACATTTCCTCCTCAGTAACAAGATAACATTCTTCAAGTCTTGACAGCTTTATGTACAAAAATTCTATATTGGTCATACATGCCCTACTTATTCTGAAAAGTTACTTTTGCTGAAGAAAGCCTGAATTTTGGCTTTTTTTCTTTTTTCATTAACCCTTCCCCAGGGCTCATGGAAAGTGAGAAGAACAGAAAAATGAAAACAAGCTACTGGAAGAGAGCGAGGAAAAAGGAAGAAAAGTAAAGGAAAAGTATCCAGGTGCTTGAAGTCAGGAAAGGAAGAAGGTAAAGAATTGTTCTGATTTGGCCATTTTAAACCTGTGGGTTTTGTTTGTTTGTTTGCTTGTTTTTAAAAATGAAATTTTTATGTAATATAATATACATATACTATATAATATATAGTATATAAAGACAAACAGCGTTGGTATGATTCTTCACTGTAAGAAGGTCCACTCACTATCCAATAACACTCAAAGGTTGCTTCAGCATTAAGTCATAATTACTTATTCTATTAAGGAACAGAAATCAAACTATAATATACAGCAAGTACATCTGGTTTGTTCTGCTTATTGTCACAGTATCTATGTAACGTATCTATGAAAGAGTAATAAGGCAGTTTCTGCAACCTTCATTTAATTTCCTGGCTTTTAGCCTTGGCCACTGCTACAATTACAGAATAAGGGACTTCATCTCAACAGTGCTTCAGCCTTCTAGCATCACTTGTAGCTTTCCGTGCTTAGAGAAGGCCCAGCTTAAGGAGGAACTCCAGGGACACTCACTGCAAGCCAGAGTAGCTGGAAAGAAATTCAGTGTGGCAACTAGACTCTTGTGAATGACGCTCAATGCATCAGATGTGCATCGCTCTCTGTATACAATCACAGATGAAAACAGATGTTTGTGTAGCAGATGATAATTAGCCTTTCCAACTTTGATATGACACATGAAATATTAACCATCAAAAGACTTGCACATTTCTGGCTGACCTATAAAGTCTCAGTACGCATTCCTTGTACAATTATAATGTGAAATTCCCCAAAACTTGGCTAGATGCTATGGTATGCTGATGAAAACTTTAAAACATAACGTATATTGATTTAGAAACATTTTGTAACACTAAAAAGAAGGTTCTGAAGAACATGGAAGTAGCTGGAATCACTCTGTGCCTCCTGGGTTTACCTCTGTATGTTTGTGGTTACCATACAGAGACTGCAACAACCATACAGCCTAACAGCTGAAGCCAGCAGGTCCTTTTTTCAGGCTCGTAGGCACACACATGAATAATTTGCCTGATTCCTCCCAAAGCAGTCTTTCTTTAAAATTTTAATTTAGGTCTAAAATTATTATTTTTTAAAATATGGTAGGTTTCATATTCATCAGAATGGCTATCTGAAGAGGAGATAACAATTTGTTAGAAAATCTCAGAAATATCTAGCTTATCATTATCATGAATAAATACAATAACTGTATTTCTGGTTGTATAAATAGAGAGGGGCAAAATGACAGCTTAATAAGCAACAGTACTGTTCTTCCACAAGTAAGCCAAAAGATGAATAGACATTTGACCATTTATGGTGTCACCAATCTTGGGAAAGCTACAGTAGATCTTGGTGCCTTATTTCTCATTATAGAATTGTAGAATCATAGAATCCCAAGGTTGGAAATGACTGTCAAGATCATCTAGTCCAACCGTCCTCCCACTACCACTGCTACCACAAGCACTAAACCAAACCTCACAGCTCCTCATCCAGACGCCTCTTGAACACTGCTAGGGACGGCGACTCCACCACCTCCCTGGGCAGCCATTCCAGTGCCGGACCACTCTCTGAAAGAAAAAGTTCTTCCTTATGTCTAACCTAAACCTCCTCTGGTACAACTTGCAGCCTTTTTCTCAGGTCCTGTTTGATACTTGGTGGAGAGGCCAAACCCCTCCTCATCACAACCTCCCTTCAGGAAGTTGTAGAATGCAATAAGGTCTCCTCTGAGCCTCCTTTTCTCCAGATAAACAATCCCAGCTCCCTCAGCCACTCCTCATAAGACCTGTGCTCCAGACCCCTCACCAGTTTCGTTGCCCTTTTCTGGGCACGCTCCAGGGCCTCAATGTCTTTCTCATAGTGAGGAGCCCAAAACTAAACACAGTACTCAAGGTGCAGCCTCACCAGTGCTGAGTACAGGGGGATGACTAACTCCCTGCTCCTGCTGGCCAAACTATTTCTAATGCAGGCATTATATCACATTTATGGTGGATGCTAATGACAAGGCAGATGCTTGTTGTGGTTATGCAACCGCTTGTTGTGCTTATGAAAGGAATCTCTCTTCACTAGGAGTACTGAGGACATTCCATCGGATGCCCTAGCTTTTTACCTGCTTAGTTTTGTGTTTAATTATGTAAAGCAACTTCAAGAAATGCATAAGGCTCCTACCTTGAATATCATATCCACTTGAAAAGATTACTTCCAGTCTGAAAAATTTTGCTAAAATATTCAATACCATCATGGCAGCAAAGAAGGTACACAGTTTACCTTATTTTAGCTTTATTTTTGTCATAGAAACACCATCATCAGCAAAGAGAATTTCTGATATACTTTTTCCTTATAACTCTAGACATCAGGATATCATTGATGTCACTGACTTTAAAACTGCAAGGAATTCGTCCATACAGAGACAAGCACTTAACTTAGTAGGCTACAAAGAAAAGGAGGATGGAAGGAAAACAAAGCTACATTACGAAGAGTATTCCCCACACAAACAGTGATCACAATCAGTTGTATCGGTCTTGAATTTGTTTGCTTAAGCAGAAGTAAGACTTCTAGAATTGACAGGATTTGATTAAGTTAAAGCAATGTCACCAGTACAGGAATATACACAATATACGTCCAGCAACTAGAGAACAAGAGTCATAATTCTTCCATTAAGCTACACCTAAAGTATAAGTCCTGACTTCTAGAAAACTATTGTTTTCAAACTTTAAAGGGTAACTTTTTGGTCTAAAACAATTCCCACATTTTGGATCAGACATGGATAAATACTGCCTAACATTTGCTAATGAAGCCATATAGAAATTATTTTACAGCTGAAATACCAAATGAATTACTTTACTTTATACCATAACCCCAGTGATAATTACATTTGCTCTGTTTAATGATCCTACCATTTTAATTTAAGAGCAGTGAAAAATCCAGACTTGTAATTTTTTTCTTTAATAATTAGCTTCTAACAGATATCAAACATCTACTAATTTTACTAGTTCATAAGCATTTTTTAAGTCAGCTCTGAAAAGCACATCCAGTAACCCAAGGGTCTCTGCTGTCAGCTGCAGCTTTAGCTTTTACTGAAATACAGCACATTCTTTTCCTCACGTCCCCATGTTTTAACTGGTTTGTTTGTAGAACACCTCAGATCACTCTTATCTGGCTTCAAGTAAACAAAAAGGCCATTTGTATTACTATAACCCTAAAAAGGACATTCAAAACAAAAGAAAAAGCTACTTGTAAACTCAGTTGTTAGTATTTTATAACAACCTTAAAAAGGAGTAAAATTTTAGAAAACTTCCCAATGTGTTTATGAGAAAAAACTTAATAAACACATTATCAAACTTTAAGAAATCCAGAAATATGTGGAACAGTAAGACGTTGATACTCAACCAACCCCTAACAATAAAATATCAGAAAACAAGTTTGGGAAGCAAAATGTTTACCTAGAGTTGTCCAACTGATAATTTGATTGAATACAGGCAATCCTTGCTTGTTTTTAAGACTGTTATGAGTACTGCTCACAACATACGTTGAAAGTGCAATATTGAACATCTAGAAAGAGGAAAAAATCAAAGAAACACACAGTTAGTCTGGAAATCTCTGCCATTCCATATTAAATGTGTAAATATGCTTTTCAGTTGCACAAATACCTCATCTGAATCAACAGAACAATGAACCCTGAGGAAGACTCTGATGCGCAAGTTGAGTATTTCTACTATTTTCTGCCCATAATGTTTTATTAAAATAAGTGCAACAGCGATAAAAGAAACCAAACAAAAAGCCAAACCGATGAAGTACACAAAGGAGTGCATGTCCTTGACTGGCAGCCATGAAGAATCAGCACAACTTCTGATTTCACTGCAGGATCAGGTACAGGGTGAAGGGAATGCGTAGTTAAGAGCTTTGCATGGGCTGCACTGTTCTTGGGAGAAGAGACAGCAGCAGCACAAAGTAGAGGTGGAGTTTAAAGGACAAAGAAGCTGCACCTTTAGCAAATTGCTCAGATGAAATAGTCTGAGCCACCTCAAGCAGAAACCTCTGCTTTGGAGAAGCAGTAAGATGGACGGGTTTTTGTTTTGGGCTCATTCAGGAGATGTCAACCAGTCATCAAGTATGCACCAAAAAAAAAAAAAAAAGGGGAGGGGAGAAAATTACCAGTCAGTTATTTTTGTAAGTAGACAATTATTCAAGAAAATGTTTGGGCCAAGTATTCAGTTATTGTCATTTGTTCACAACTTCATAATTTCACTGAAAGGCAAATCAAGCACACGCAGCACTTTGCAAATGTGCTTTAAAATGGCATTCTAAGAAGCAACTACACAATGTGTACTGCCTTCACTTTTTACCGTATGAATAGCAGCCATTTCCCATCCAGACACACTGACATCTAGCGGTACCCTGCCCAGAAGACCTGCCCGGCAGTCAGGATCCTTTTTCGGCTCAATTTCAGAGGTACTCAGTATCTGCTCGTTCTGTATAATTTCAGGGCTCAAGAATATATAAGTTGCATTTTTGTCTGACATTAATAAACTAGATCAAAGCAGTACACCTCCGAAAGCTCAGGGAATTGGCCCATGTAGACTTCTGATGCTTATTTGGGATCACTGCTGTATTGTGTCCAGATCTCACTCCCCCTTGACGTATCTTTTCAACTTCTTTTAGTGTCATCAGTTCTGGTAATCCCCTACTATTTCCTAGTCGCTGGTGAAGTCACTTTGCACTTGCAGTCATCGCCCATAGTATAACTTGTGCCTTTTAAGGTTCATGGTGATCAGAGCATGTCAGTAAACTCCATTTACTTCTGCTAGATCTATGCCAGAGTCCTGGTATCTGCTTCAGAGACTTCTGTGTTAACAGTTCAACTAACATCCAAACTGCTCTCAGTCTTCAAAGACATCTCCAGGGTTGTGGAGCAGCATGGAAGCAACTTGGATGTGTAAGCAGAGATCTCCAGCTAAGAACCTGTCTTCTTTCCCCCTTTATGCCTCCTCTGAAGTTCAGAGATTATTCCCGAACAGTCTAAGGGCTGGCCTCTGAGAAATGGTTATCTGTAGGTCTCAGCGAGAAACAGGAAATCAAGAGTGACATCAGCACCTCTTTGCCAGCAACTATCCTAAGCACCACACATAATAGCAACCCATGAAAAGAATAGTATAAGAACCAGAATCATCTGCTGGACAACTTCTGTTCTCTAACTCTACAGTTTGGATGTGAATTCCTACTGTGGCTTTAAGTAATTTAGAGCAGAAAGTTAATCAGCTGCCACCTTGGACCTACACGAAGCTCAAGTCTCCTAGGAATAACAGTTTGGTCCAGAATAAATCAGCCAGTGTTTTCAGTAGTGCAACAAAAACTGGACTTCAACTATGAAATTGCTGGCAAAGAGATAAACTCCAACGAAAAAATTAAGTCACATAGTAAATTCTTCAGCAGTCCAGTTTATGGATTATAAAAAAATAATCATTTTCACCATTTCTGAAGCCCTCTTTAAGACAGAAGTGGCATTGATCAAAAAACAATATTCTCCTTGCCACAGCAAAGAAATTCAGAAACAAAATGTTACTCCTGCTTTAATATTAAAAGAAAACCTGAAAATCACTTGGCAATTTTCAGAAAAAGTAAGGAAGTAGTTAGTATCTTCTGCCTCAAGCAAACAGTGACATATATCAAAACTGCAAATGTAGGTCTAAACATAACTGAAAATTTTGTAACCAAAAGGCAAATGTAATCATAATTAAGTTAGTTAAGCCTTTATATTTACTTCCTTCTTTATACCCTTTCACTGAAAAAAACTTTTTGATCATGATGTTTGGTTGTTGGGACAACTTGTTTCAGTAAGGCTAAGACAATGTAGGAAATCCATAATCTCTAGGTACAAAAGACAGTTAACTACTGAGTTGCCTGTAAGTGGACTCTCAAATCCATACAGGTATGCAGTTCATATTCATTTGCCAAGTTGTACGTTCTGTCCCATCCATGGAAACACCAACACAAAAATACACAGTTCAGGACTGAATCTGAGGGACTTATCTTCACTGGGGAGAGCTATATACAAGCTGTCTTTTTTTTTTTTTTTTCATACTCTGTGGGTTCCTGGTTACTTACATTTCTTTTTGACAAAAGGAGAGCAATTAATGTAATGGAGCAGACTTTGTTCTTTACCAGATATAGTATCTGCACTACTGGCTAGTTCTCAGATAGAAAAGGAAGCTCACTTGGACAAGAAAGGAGAAAGTTGTCTTTTGAAGAGGAAAGGATCCTTCAAAAAGCTTAGGTAATGCTGTGCTTCCCTCTTTCTGACTGAGATACAAAGAGAACTGAAAATGGAAACATCTTTAGTCAGATGCAATTATAAAATAACTTGTGTAGAATGACTCGGGCAAATGGAAAGAACTACTTGAGCCTTTGGAAAATATTATTTGAAAATGCATTTCATCTTAAATGAGTAGCTGCAAACATTTGAGATGAAGTGAAATGATTCAAAAGACTGTTCTTGCACACAGACACTACCAAAGGAAAAGCTTTGATAGAAGAGGAGTCAGGGGATCCTGATAAGAGAAGTTAGACCAGATCAGAATGGTTTTTTTGGCCAAATTGAGAAGAAAAGCTAGAACCACCAGCTATTCCTTCTCCATTGTTGAACCTACGAAAAAGGTTAGCAAAGTTGCTAAGGGAATCCCAAGGAATACTGTAATGATTACATGTACAGAAAGGATGCTTTGTTTTTCCTTCTACTTCAGTCAATGACTGACAGGAGGGAAGCACACAAAGAAGAAAGTACTATAGCAAAGTAAACTATCCTTTCATTCATGAGAGAAATCAAACAACCAATCTTATTTTTCAGTGTAAGCAGTAACAACGTATCAAAGGAAAGCACAACTTTCAGTGACAGCCTCCAACAAATAGATACGTGGGTGCCATAAAAATTATCCTTCAGCAACCTCTCGTCAGATGCAAAACAGGAACCTGATCATGTGTACAGACATCAGTGCCCCAGTTATCATCTGTCTTTACATACTATCTGATGAGAAGATGCCATGAGTTCAAGATGCTCCAAAATCGAATATTTTCTCCGCTCCTTCCAAAAACTCCTACTCGAAAGAAAAACTAAAGGGAAAGCAAAAGAATAATGTTGTCTAGAAAAAACACCAGTCTTCTGACAAACATTTTCCATTTGCATTCTTGACAATTCAGAGCAATCACAAATGTTTTAACTATAAAACAAGATCTTAACTGATGAACATCCATAATGCCACTGTATTGTTCTTCTCCCTCCTGGAGTCTGAATGCTCTTTCTTCCCAATCCTTTCTTCATCCAGAGTGAATGAGGAATCCCCTATTTTTCACTCCTAAGAAAGCTTTTGAAATAAAAATCTAACAGAGAGTAGTAATTAGATATCACTGCTGTAAAAATATCCACTGATTAAGGAGAAATTTGAGGAACTTTACGATCTTCTTGTAGGTTGGGAGAAAAAGGAAGATGTTTCTCCCTGAGCAAGCAGGTAAAATGTTGTCATCTAAGTATCTCAGGCCTTGCAGAATTTCCTGTCTCTGAAGTTGGCTCAAGAAGCATCTGGTATTACTCCCTGACTACAGATCTATTTCCACCTTGGAGAAGATTATCAAAATGTGTATGCACTTCTATGTACCAAAGCAAATAAATATGTACAGTATGAACTTTGGGAACACATTATTACGATATATAAAATGAATATCATGAGCATATGGTCCTCTTGAAGAGAACAGTAAAGGGGAAAATTCAACAACAATAGATTTATTCTTGAATTCCTTTGGTAGGAAAAGGTTCTTAAAGTATGCAAAAATTGCAGGTTAAAACACTAGCATTCAGAATTACTATAAAGTAGTAAGTTACCTGATAAAAATATACTTTCAGATCTTCTTTACTTTGGTATTTATTTTTACTTCTAGAAAAAGATGCCAAGGAGAAGCAAGAGATCAAAAGTGTCGTCAAACCAGCTGCTACTCTATAAAAACAGAAGAACAAGAAGAACATTGGAAATGAAACCAAAAAGTACCAAATCAGGTTTTTTCATAGATGTGTTCTTCATTAAGAGGAAATAATTTGTTGCAGTTATCAAGACAAAATACATTAAGGAAACTTTAACATTCAGTTCCTGAAAAAAAAAATCCAGAGTCACCTATGTGTTTTTCAGAAGCTAGTGGCAAAAATCACCATCATGGACACATACATGCTTTGTTACCCATCAGTTTTAGCTATTTTCAATTACCTCCATTTGTCACTTGGCCTCAGGACAGAAAGACTACTGTCCAAAATGTCCATTTGTGACTGCTCTACTCCTGGTGTTGTCTCAGACTTAACAAAAATGTACAACTATTTCATATGTAAAATCAGTCTGCTCATGCTGTATTGCAAAGGTAATTTTCATTTAATGATCTACCCAATATAGGAACACAATTGCAGGCTACTCAGTCACAGAATGGAGATTGGAAGGCACCTCTAGAGAACAATCCAGTCCAACTCAAAGTATGGTCAACTACAGCAGGCTGCTCAGGGCAACGGCCCAGTTGGGTGTTGAATATTTCCAACAATTCAAACTCCACAACCTGTCTGGGCAATCTGTTCCAGTGTTTGACTACCCTCACTGTAAAAAAGTTCTTAATGTTTAAATAGATTTTTTTTTTTTTTGGTACCTAAATTCGTGCCCATTTCTTCCTGTCTTTTAAATGGATACCATTTGATCTGATGCCAAGAATTTGAATCAGTCTTTACTTAATATTGGTCTCAGAACTCACCCTTGGTGTACACCACTACTGACCGGCCTCTAGCTGGACTCATGTCACTGACAGTAATCCTTTGAACTTCATAGTTCAGCCAGTTTACAATCCATCTCACTACCCACTGACCTAGCCTGTATATTTTTAGCATTTGTTTGAGAATCATAGAATCCTTAGAGGGAAGGGACTTTTGAAGGTCATCTAGTCCAATTCTCCTACAACAAACATGAACAGCTTAATCAGGCTGCCCAGGGCCTGATCCACAGCCTTACCTTGAAAGTCTCCAGTGATGGAGCACCCACCACATCTCTGGACAATCTGTTCCAATTTGTTACACCACCGTCACTGTAAATGACTTTTTCCTTATATCTAACCCAAATCTACCTCTTTAAGCTTGAAACCATTTCTATCTTGTTCTATCACAACAGACCCTGCTGAAGTATCTGTCTCCTTTTGTCATCCAACATTGATTCCTTTTGCTAAACTCATGCATTTAACCTTAAACTAATATGCTGTACTGCTAAACAACCAAGCCTATACCAACTTCTTGCAGCTCCTCTTTAGATACTGAAAGGCTGATATTAGGTCACCTTGGAGCTTTCTCTTCTCCAGGCTGAACAGCCTCAGCTCTTTCAAGTCTCTCCTTGTAGGGAAGGTGGTCCACCCCTTGCAATATTTTTGTGGCTCCCCTCTGAACGAGCTTCAACAAATCCTGTACTAAGGACTCCACATCTAGAGTACGCCAGGTGAGGCCTCACCAGTGCAGAGTAGTGGGGCAGGATCACCTCCCTCACCCTGCTGTCCACGCTTCTTTTAATGCAGCCCAGGATACGGTTGGCTTTCTGGGCTGCAAGGGCACATTTCTGGCTCATGCCCATCTTCCCATCCACTAGTACCACCAGGTCTCTTTTGGCAGTGCTGTGGTCAATTCTTTCATCCTCCAGTTTGTACTGGCAGTGGAGGTTGCCTCAACCCACGTGCCAGATCTTGCATTTGGATTTGATGAACCTCGTGAAGTTCACCTGGGCCCACAGCTCAAGCCTGTCTAGGTCCCTCTGGATGGCATCCCATCCCTCTGGTGTGTTGACTGCACTTCACAGATTGGTGTTGTCAACAAACTTGCTGAGGGTGCACTTGACCCCACTGCCAATGTAATTGCTGAAGATATTAAAGAGTATTGGTCCCAGCACTCATCCCCTGGGGGACAACACTTGTCACAGACTCCACCTAGACATCGAGTCATTGATCACCACTTCCTGAACTCAATCCTGCAGGATGTTAAGGGAGGCTGAAATAAATAACTATATTCACTACGTTCACTGAGCCAGTCATC
Source organism: Phasianus colchicus (assembly GCF_987193195.1). Taxonomy (NCBI): domain Eukaryota; kingdom Metazoa; phylum Chordata; class Aves; order Galliformes; family Phasianidae; genus Phasianus; species Phasianus colchicus. The sequence continues at coordinate 15,691,034 of NC_143438.1, read as the reverse complement.
TAAACTTTGAAGGTTATCATGTTGGTCAAGCACAATTCCTTTTACTACTGAGTTCAGTTAGGAGTTTCCTGCTCACACCATACAAGTTTTATTAATGCACTGAAGAGGCCCTGGCCTGACCTATAGTGACCCTGTTCAAGAACAGCTTTAATAAATGCACATATTTCTCACTGGTACTTTAATTTCATCTTGTTGTATCTTTTATTCCACCATCTCCTTATCTTCAATATCCTGAAGCATCACATATACATATATTTTTCATTGTTACTTCAAATCTTTTCAACTTCAAAATTCTCTTGACAAGACTCAGACAAACACAAGCTGCTTCAGAGGTAGAATGTTTCATTAGAAGAATAAATAGGAAGATGTATAGTCAGGGTACGGTGAATGTAAAGAAATGTCAGGGAGGAAGACTTGAAGGTAATTTATAATTTAATTCCATTTTGATTTCTAAGCTGTTATAAAGAATTTCTAGGCTGTAATAAAGAATAAAAAAAAAACAACTTCAGTTTGAACCAGCAAAAACTGGTATATAAAGCCAAGAACAAGTGTTATGGCTGTTGCAGATCTGTCTTGAATATTCCTAACATTCCCAAGCAACACAAATAGGAAGGGTAGATTTAAACTACGGTGAAAAATATTGAGGCAGAATGTAAATCATTTGGAAAATATCTGGGCTCATAATTTTACTGCAATCATATGTTGCTGCTCTCTTCCCATTTTTTACTGAGGATCAGGCACCACATACCCTGGTTTTGATGGGGCACAGCATCCTCTGTCAGAGAGCAGAAGGAGCTACTGCAGCCTAGGTCAATTCAGGTCTCTCTGCAGTAGCTAGAAGGATACCAAAAGTCTAACTCCTTCAGGCTAACCAACTGGATTGCATCCAGATAGAAAAGAATGCCCACACAGTGAAAGAGTAGCAGATGACAGAACTCTTGTCACCCTATTTGTTCTATTTCCCTGAATAACTCATTAGTTACAGAACATTATTCAAAAACAAACTACTCAATATTAGATGGAGAAATTAAGAAAGTTTCTGTTAAATTGCTTCTGAATCAATGTTCTTATTCACATCACTGCTATATACCATGTTTGCACCCCAGCAAAGCTCCTCCTTTAACAATGACCTTTATTTTCATGTACAATTTGCAGATTTGGGTATTATGAGAAATGTTTCCCTCCACAAGAAATTACAGAATAATGCAAAGAGCAAATGGATGCGACTTTCTTTGAAGTACTGCAAGAATACTGAAAGTCTCTTCTCATTCACATTAGTGAATAACTGAGGTCTCTATAATCAAGTTATTTAAATTCTGAATTTTAATACCTGTCTCAGCCAGCTTTCAATAATATAGTTCCTTGCATATATCAAGTCAGCCTAAATTTTGAATATCAAAGAGGGAAATGAAAAGTTTAAAGAACAAGATGAAATCCTTACACCAGAGGAATGTTTGGTTCTCTTCCTACAACAGGCATTAAAGGAAATACTGCCAGGAGCACACACAGAAGAGTCCAGCTCAGTGTTGTTCTCTAAAGAAAAGAAAGAAACGTGGGATATTTTGAAGTCACATGGACAGACTATTGTCTAAACGGAAAAGAAATGTACAGTGAACTAACAACTGCTACAAGCACCTCCCAACAGATATCCCCCCACCCTGTATCTATCATTAACAAAATGAACTGAAAAAGGGCACAAAGTCATTCATATTATAGTTGTTCAATTTAATAGAAAATAATCTCATTTCCACAATGTCAAAATACTATTGAAGACAATCAGAATTAAAGCTAATCTTATACTTAATAGCATTTTGAGAAAGCATGACCTTCATACACATTGCTGTCACCAGAAATCAGATGAATAGCTTTACGGAAGAAAGCAATAAAACTGATCTCATCAGAATTTTGCAGCAGCTAACTAATTGCAAATTCTCTAGTAATACAATAATATTTTCCAGTCTTTGAATCTGAATGCCCTTTGATTTACCCACCATAATCATCTAGCTAGTTGCTGAAACTCCGCTATGGGGAAAGAATCCCAGGTATTTTGTTCTCAATGAAGTCAGCAAGAGCTACATCACTTAAAGTTTTCTACCTCAAGTCAGATTCTAGACCTTAAAAGGATCTTTTTGGTGCTACAAAATGCCTCTTCCACTTTAAGACATGCTATTTGATTACTCAAATACAATTAAAAAAGGATAAATAAGCAAGTAGAAACTTACATCTCAAAAGTTCTTGCAAAGCAGGACTTTAAATTTGTATCCAAATGGCTATTTCAATTAAAATGCTAATTCTTTCCCAGACCTCTAGGTTTTAGGTAGTCTGTGAAGTAAGAATTTAAACGAACAAATGGAACAATTGTCTCATATTAAAGACTGTGCCACTTCACATCTACCAAAGTGGAGTTTGTTCCTGTGAAAAATGGCATAGGGAGCTGCCTCTGAGGAACAATATATGCCAGCTGACTGCAGACAACAAAGACATGAGAAGCATTTTTCAGTTACTTTTTTTTATTCAATTAAAAAAAGCATACTTCTAAAATGGTAGAAAACTTTCACTGATTGTGTATGTCATCGCTTTTGTCACTGTGGCAATTCAACAAACAACATACATTTCATTTGATTGTAAGCTAACCATTTTTCTTATTTATCACTAACAACAGTAAACAAATAGCTAACTCTCTGCTATCCTGAAACAAGGACAGCGGCATGATATCTGACAACTATGATAGAGGACTTCAGAAAAAAAATCTAGAAAGTTGTCAGACTTTCTGGATTGCAACTGTTTTTGCATAAAAACACCACAGTAGAATGTCAGCTGTCTGTCACAATGTCAGACAAATCAGTTTTGATACCTAAGCTGCATTCTTGCTATGAGGAATCTATCCAGATCATATTTGCTTTGTTACATGCTGCTGACAACAGAGAACAGAGTAAGTGCATAAGTGAACAAGAATCAGAAGAGATTAAACACAAAATCCTTATTAAATGTTAAATGTTGTTGTTGTTGTTGTTAAGGAAAGCAAATGCAGTACCTTTGCTTGAACCCAGAGCTGTGTGATCACTGGCCATCCAGCAAAGACAAGAAGACCCACAGTAAGTGCAGAGCGGTAGAAAAAGCTGAAAACCTAACAGAAAATCCAACATAAGACTGAAAACCACACACATTAAATAAAATTTATAATTCTTCAAAACATATAAAATGCTAGCAATGAGATACTCCATTGATACATATGAATACAATACTCACTAGTAGTTCAATTCCCAGTGTACAAATCAACAGGAAGCCCACAGACTGACCAATAGGAAGTGACCAGAGATTTGCAGCAGGGTCTTTAATAACACGAAGTCTGTTCAAAACAATGGAACAAGACAATGATTATTTTAATACAACAGAAATAATACAGAAGTTCAGCTTTGAAAGGCAGGGGTGAAGGCTCAGAGCACAAGAAATGATTAAGGTATCACTGATCCTGCCTGCAGCTAGGAGACAGCCTGAGTGATGGCCTGAGGCACCTTCTGCCCAGTTGAATTTGATATAAAACCTACAATAAAACCTTTCAGGTTTTTTTCCTTCCCATCTCTGGCATATCTTTGTGAGTATTTGGACAAACTTCAGATTGCTCTTTATCCAAACTGAGTCTGAGTTTATGAACATTTTTGGTTATGCTGTGCTTAATGTCGGTCATAACTGATGAAACATTCACAAGCTTTAGACAGAAAAAAAATCCCCAGTTAGCGCTTCCAGTGTTTTATGAGGCAGCTCATTATCTAACTGCAGTTGGTCTCATTTTCCCTGAATAATACCTAGCTGGTATCTACAGAATTGCCAGTGGATTATGGAAGCAATAGAAATCAGACAATAACAAATCTTTTTGGATGTGGAGCATTCAGTCAAGTTAAAGGAGAGCCAAGCGAGACAAGTTTGTTTTGATACCAGAGCACAACCCTCAACGTGGCTGGCACATCCTCTTCAAAAGCAAATGTAGTTCACATACCGAACACTTTGCAGGATCACACTATTTAAAAATAACTGAAAGAAAGGGAACAACCCACCCCGTTTTACAAAACCAGTCAGCTGCTACAAGTAATTTGCCCAAGTTTTTAACACCCATTTGCTTCAGTTACCAGAATACTGAAAACATATTGAAAAGACAGGAATTTATGTTTCTTAATAGGAAAACTATCTTCAGAACTGGCAGTTGTATTAATCTGTTTGGAAACTGCTCAACACATCAAGTGAAATATAAACCAGAGTACCTTGGAATACCTCAGAAAACATTTCAGCAATTTTAATAAAATTGTATCTATTTTTCTTCAAAACTTACAAGGAATAGTTTAATCGTCAACAAAAAGGAAACACAGATCTGGTTTCATAAATCATTCTTTGTAAAACATATTCTTTACTCACTCTCTCACAACTGCATACCATATGGGTACTGGCAACAGACAGTATACATAGTATGTCCAAGGGCTTGTTTGAATCAACAGGAAAAAAGCTATTATCATCCCAACAAATGTAAAACCATACACGGGACCAGTAGATTCCTGAAAAACAAACAGTTTGGCAAACATTGCTGAAACAGCAGTAAAATGGTTTAAACAACACACTATTTTACACTTGCAAGTTACACCCTAAAGCAAACGTTATGTTAAAATGCTGCTCAAGCTGCCTTGTGACTATGAACACAACTCTGGATGCTATCTCCAACAAAATACAAAAACTGACAGCAGGATTTGAAATTCCAAATATTTCTCTACATAAGATTCTGCAGTAAGTTCTCCACAGGTAAAGTCCACTTGTAGCACTTGGAAGCCTAATGCATGCAGTGTTATATATGTTCAAAAGATGCTTGAAGTCCAATGGAAGACAGAATTCTTTGCCTTGGAAAAAAATCAACTCTTAAATTTAGGTTCTAAAAAGAGCCTTGGAGCATAACCTCTTGAGTTCAAGATAATAGCATTAAGAAAATAAACTCTTCAGGATTTAGGGACAACTACTGAGACTATCTTGCCACTAGCCTTCCACAGCTGAACTCCTCTAAGTTACAGGAGTTTTTTCCATCTTTGGACATTGAGCTAAACTAGCCTCAAATTCCATTTGCTGCAAACAAACCAGAGACAAAAGCTAGGACAGCAGTGCAGGAGGTGCTCCATCAGTCAACCCAACTTTTCCTGATGCAAAAACAGGGCGGCTGCTGAAGAACCCATGGATGTCGATGGGGACTAAACATCAGTTAGCAGCAACCTCCCACTTGTACAAAGAGGAACATTAAACAGTCATTCCATCCACCTTTCACTGGGCCACTGAATCACATTTCCTTATGCAGGGACATTGAGATAAGGAAAGATTATATACAATTTTAAAGAATTTTATCCTTTAATGTTGCAATTTGAGGTAGCAAAGGCAGCTTTAGTAACATCAGCCCCCAGCATGATGTGTAGGCAATGACTTAAGGAACTACTTTCTTCTGTATGATCAGTTTCTTAGAATGAGCTGTTTAGGAAGGTATGTGACTATGTTAAATATGCTGAAGACGACAAGACACTCAATTAGCATGTCACATTGATGAGTCAGCAGTTTTTGGTTTTTCCCCTACTGTAACTGATATAAAACTGCCCTGATCTGAACTGACAGCAAATGCAAGTTCTCAATGATTTTTAAAATAAAATTTCTTCTAAGATATGCCATTAAGGAAAAAAATGTCATATAGAAAGCTGATCTAATGCAATTTTGTTTTATTAGTTTTAAACTTTACATTTGCAGTCATGTAGGCAAAATGAATATGTATAGCTATGATAGGCACACAACATAATTTATTGTTGAATGAGTAAACACAATCAACATTTTATTTCATACAGAGGCAAAGATTATACAATCCAATAATTGGCCATGCACTGAAGATGGAAATCAGATTTGCATTTTCCCTGAATGTTTAAAAGCAGATTAAAAGATTAGGCTTCTCGCTAAGAAAACCAACACACTATTCTAAAAGAAAGAAATGTTTTTTCATAAGTAGCACAAGAAGCCACAAACTTTTATAGATGACATATACAGGATATGAAGTTTCATTATTCAAAGGCTGCTACCAGCTTTTATAAGGCTGTGCTTTGCAGAAGGCTGTCAGTGGTTGATTAGTTTCTCAGCAATATTCTTTAAGTAGCTCCACTATTATCTATAAACCAAATAACTTCCATGTAAGAAGTATTGGTCTCGTACTGTGACTCCCTAAGCATACAGCAACAGTAAAAAAAATATGCTTCTACAGAAAAGGGTCTCTTGCTAAAACTGTGTAAAGAAAATTCTCTACACAACATTCTCTTCTTTTCTACCAGTACTACTGGCATGCTGCTTATCTTCAGTGAAATCTCAAAAATGGTAGGTATCAAATTACTTCAGAATTAAAAATTTTACTATCACTAAAAATATCATGGTTTAACTTAATTTATTCATATTCAGTCTACTTTTTGTAATGATTTAATTCATATCTAACACGTAACAAGCATCCTGAACTATTTCTTCTCAGTGATTTGATGAAAGAAATCCGAAGTCATGCACAACACTTATGAATATTTTCCAATTCAATTTTGTTTGATAACTTTCACTAACGGCCAAGACTCTCTCATTTCAGCCTGTTGTTAAAACGCCAAGATAGCAGGATAGAAATTTTCTCAGAGTAACATAGAGAAGGCAGTAAAGATGCTAAGTGAGTGTACCTTCTTGTTTATATTACCAAATTAAACAATTTAGCTTGTTCTGAAGTCTGGGAGGGTTTATTTTTTCCTAGGGCTTTAATTTTGCCCTAGTGAAATGCTAGCATTTTGCCTGTTCACCTTTTCAAAGAATGTTCTTTACTGATAAATGACTGAAACAAAAATGAATTTCCTAGGATTTTATACATTGTGAAAAATCAAGCCAGCAGTTTTGTCAAAAAAAGTTTCTTTCAGCTTTTATGCCTCCTGCTTTACTCTTTCAAATTATAAATAAAAGAGTAAGCTGAAATCACAGTTCACTTTTCTATTAAAATAAGTTATAAATTTATAAAAATGCCATCATGGAACCACTTGGAATCTGAAGGCTGACTACTCACTGGCACAGAGGGCAGGAAGAAAATTTACATGCCTTAAAATTTTTGGCCTTACACTAGAGAGCAAAAATCAAAATGGAAGTGCAAAGTCTGTATTACTGTAAAAAGTTATTGTTATTAATAGAGTGCTGGAAATTAATTATTAGCATTAATTGTAATAAAGATAGACTCTCTAGTAGTTTTAAATCATTACATCTGCATTGGCACTTACTAAAATGCATAGCTGTAGGAAAGAAACTCAGAAAACACAGTGATGCACATTGTGATTTATTGATTCTAATTCTAACGGACCAAGTAGTAACACCAGACAGGACGAGAGCATGAAGCTCCACTGTTTCCCAGTTTCCATGTGCAGTCAAGGGAATTGAGCAGTGGAAGGTGTGCAGTTTGGTCTCCTGCACAAAGAGACCAAGCATACATATAATGCTGAAAACAGAAATCCCTGCAAATTTCCAACCTACCTTATTATTACTCTGAGCAGCCTTAATCAAAGTGGTGTGAGTCTTGATAATCACCAGAATCACGTAAGTTGTCCAGCCCACAAAACTTACTGCAATGCTTAGGCCCAGGAATAACCTGTCATAAGTATGGTAATATGACAGGCCTTCCAAAGCAAGGTTAATCAGGGTTTTGCACAGAGATACCTAGAGGCAAACAAAACATACAAGCGTCAGTTTAAAGCAGTCTAAGCTTCATGCACCAAATCAACCTAACCAACAGCAACTGGAGCTCAAGCAGCTTTGATGCTCTTGGCATGTGTGTGCAATCAGGTGCATGTTTTGGCCAACACTGACTGTTGGAGTAGGTTCTGCTTCAGACTCCTGTTGGACTTAAAATCAACCAATACTTGGCTCCTTCACCACCCTTCTGAGCCACAGCAGTGGTGAGATGATGAAAGCTATGCAGGCAGCACATCTTGAATACCATCTACTATAAAACACATTTTTCCCATCAGCATTTGAACATATTTGACCTTCACAGGTCAGTCATTAAAAAAGCAGTCCTGAGTTTCTGACGGTATCACATTTAAATAGGTGGAGGACTATGAAAGCAGCTGCAGTTAGGTTTCACTCAGTCTAATCATAGGTCTTTCTATCTCAGTACTTCCCTTGCCAATTAGTGATGACTGGGGAGAAACAAAGATGGCTGGTTTTCCACTGAGCATCATTCCTCATGTGTGAGTGTGCTGACCTCAGTGATTTTTCCAAAGATGGGAAACTTAGCTGTGCAATTTGTGAACACTTCGTGAACACAAAGAATTCTCTGGTTGGTGGAAAGATGTAAATAATAAGAATCTGATTATTTGTGACAACGCTTCTTTTATGCCTAGGTATCCAGTAATTTTTTTTTTTTTTTTAAATAACTTATCAACTCTATGAATTCACTCAGCACGGTTCTCAAGGCACAGTAGTGGACATTTCACATCCATCTCCCAGTAGAAGCAACATTCTTTTCAATTTGAGTGTTTGAGTTCCAGTTCCAGCTCATTTTGAGAAAACCTTGACCAGTAATGTGTCATTACTCCATATGACACACAAAATACTGTATCTCAAGAAGAGAAGTTGTTTAGCAGATCTGCCCTAATCAGATAAGAGGTACAAGGAGAAAGGCAGTAATATTTAATGAGTGTCTTCTTTGAGAAGAAGCCTTACACACAACTCTAGGACGGGCAAAAAGTTCCTCAAAATAAATGAATTACCGTATACTGATATCATCTGCTTGCAGCTATCTGTTGAAGTGAGGTGATAGATGCTATTTAAGCCACAATGTTAGGACAAAATTCCCAGCAATTATCAACTGTAAAAGGTATGTCAAACAGAAGTCTGCCAAGGGACATACTCCACCAAAATCATATCATTCCTTAGGATAAACAATCTGGAGCACAATTATTATGCAGAGAGGTTGAGGGAACTGGGATTGTTCAGTCTGGAGAAGAGCAAGCCCAGGGGAGATCCTATTGCTCCGTACAATGACCTGAAGGGAGGTTACGGAAAGGTGGGATGAGCCTCCTTCTCCAGAGTATCTAGCGACAGAATGAGAGGGAATGAATGAGAGGGAATGGCCTAAAGTTGTGCCAGGGGAGGTTCACGTTGGACATTAGGAAAAACTCTTCCGAAAGATAGTCGGGCACTCAGGAGAAAGGGAGAGAAAGCAGGAAAAGAAAAAGAACTGAATCCTATCACCTCATGGAATTATTCTTCCATGCAGTAGCCAGGCTAAAAGCAATCTCAGAGATTAAATTTTTTCACATACTTTTTAGTGAACTAAACTGGGAAGCACAGAATGATGCCGCATATGGCTTTCAGTTTCTGACAAATTGAAATGTGAAATAAAATACATTAACAGGTGGGACAGGTAAGAGGACTGCAAAACAAAGCAGGGTCTACGATGGAGCAAGACATACTTTTTCATGCAACTAGCAGCTTAGGAAGGAAATTATGAACTACACTCCGTAGTTTCCCTTTGAATGCGCTCTTTTAACAGTGGCAAATATAAACATTGTGCTAGTATACTGTGAAATGGTAACAAAAAGATTAAGAACTATGAAAAAAAAAGAGTAAGTCAGAATTATTTGCTAGAATTGATGTCATGAAATGAAACATTTTAGAGGCATACAACAGGATTTTTGCTGATAAGTGAGACAAACATCAGAAGGATGTAAAAAGCAATTTCTACATTTCATGTAAGTTAAACAAATTGAAATGTATTTACATATAGTAGAAGATCTCAAAATTTCTAGAAGATACATAATCAAAGGCACTTACTGCTTCTCTGTACTTTTGTTGCTGAATATATACTCTTGCTTTCTTTAAAAAGTTGATCTGTTCAGAATCAGAAAGTGGTCTGTACAAGAAAACAAATATATATTAACATTAAAACAGAGGAAGAGACAGACGCAAAAACTACTTTGTAATAAAAAACAACTCTGGAACAAAAAGTATACAGAACTTCATAAGGGAATAAGCCATTTCTTTTCCACACAAGTCAACAGTTCTGCTAACTAATTTACCTCAAGAACTTTTCATTCAGAGTTTTTTTTTAACGTCGGGATTCCCACCTATTTTGATAATGCAAATTCCCTCCCTTGTACATTATTATTGACCACTGCTGTGGACAAGAAGCACTGCACACATAAGAATTAAGCCATTTAATTGATTTGTTGGTCATGGTTGTAAGCTGTTTGTAAGCTTATCAGCGTAGAATGAATTGTTCAGGTTCCACAGTTGCAGTAGATGATGTCTAACAATCTTTTCTTTAATAAAAGTCTGAGAGCTTGTCTCCTCTTCCACAGGGAACTGTTAGAGTCCCTAACTGGAGTTACCTGGTTGCACTGAGGTGTATGGTGAAAACATCTGATTTTAATGAATTCGATTATCACCCCAAATCATTTCTATCAATCTTCCTTTACAGGAAGCAGCACCATGGAAATGCGAGCCAGTCAGCCAACTCCCACTCATCAGACAAGACATGAGCTAAGTCCCATTCCACTTCGTTCTAGTTAACCTAGGATGGCAGCAGGCAAGATCTCCTAGGCAAGAGAGCCTCTACCCCCAACCTCCAGCACCACAGGCACACACTGACATGGATCACAGTGCTGTGATAGCTGATCAACAGTTACAGGAAAGCTTTCCTTCACACCCTCCACAATGCCACTGAGGTACAGCACCATGCCCTCAGCACATGGTGGCCCAGCAGTGTGACACTCTGCCTCACATTCACTCCTCCACATGCCTTGTGCAGAAATCCCAAATTTATGTTTTAGGCAGTACCAAATCCAGAGCCAGCCGTGGGGTCTCATTCCTATTATTTTAATCTGCAGCAATCACCTGGGTTGCCACTTAGTTGAACCACGAGACAGCTTTTGTTCTCATGCCATCACTGCCTTGAAACACTTATTCCCAATTGTTTGCTATGAGCTTCAGGAGCTACTTCCTCTTTCCAGCCAGAAATAGCTGATGCATCATCAAGAATACATACACTATCTTTTGAGCCCTGAAATAGATGAGAAGGATTCTGTGCTTGATCAATCTGAATTTTCATTACTAATAGTATCTTGAAGTATTTTGCTACTGTTTGCTTTGAGTTCAGAACACAGTGCTTTTGTGTAGGAGTCTTCTACAGCAAAATTGGATCTCACAAGTGCATCCTACCTTTTAAAAAGTTAAATACGTAACTGTATTTTAAATGTTCATGTGTTTTGTATCTAGAAAAATCTAACAATGGTATCTATAAATGAGCAGAGGGAGAGAGGGAGTGAAATTCAATACACTCAATAATATATAATAAGAAACAGGGCAGGAACAGATGATGGGGCAATGGCAAGCGTTTGATTATCGTAACTTTGGAGGGGAATTTAGAAAACAGTATTGAAGATCAGAGAGTGAACACTGGTTATTTCTGCACCTACTGATGTGTCTCAACTTCACCGCCCCAAAGGCTATAGAACCAGAGGCTGCCACCCTGTAGCCAGAGAGCACGCACCAAGGCTAATGATAAATCAATGTGGAATCAATTCTTCAAGTAGGGTAAGAAGATGCTGGTACTTCCCCAAAGAAATCTCTAATTTCTCCCGTTTTGCTAGAAGTCTTTTGGCAGAGGAAATTCACCAAGGAAACAAATCAAGCTGGGAGTTTCCACTGCATGATCAGCAGGCAGAAAAAGTGATAACTTAAATTTTAGGTACGGAATTTTTAAATTTTAAATCTGCAACAAATATTATGCAGCTTTATTTAGATCTTTAAAACAAGAGAAGTGTGAGACAATGTGCACTGTCTCAATTTAACCTAAGGAAACAGCACGGAGCTGTGACAGAGGAGGTTCAAGCTGTGTATCAGGAAAAGGTTCTTGACAAGAGAGTGGCTAGGCACTGGAATGGCCTCCCCTGGGCAGTGGTCATGGCACTGAGCCTGACAAGAGTTCAGCAAGTATCTGGACAATGCTCTCAGTCATATGGCCTGATTTTTGGGTGATCCTGTGTGGAACCAGGACCCCATGGACTGTATGATCTCTACGGATTCCTTCCATCTCTGGATATGTTATGATTCAAATTTTATTGTTGCTGCCAGTTTTACCCTTACCCTATTTAATGCAAAGGCTTATCCTAGAAAAGCTGTATTTTTATCTTTCACTTTATACCTTTCTATATAGTCATTTAACTATAAACACCTTAATCATCTTTTTACTCACAATAATCAGTTTATTACTAATGATAGTTTTAGACAAAAGAATAAACTGATCAGTTATTTTCCTATGTTTTAGTATGCAAAAACCCAGAGGCACTACTATTATGCTAATGTATTCTCAAGGTCATCTAAGGCACATGTGCCATTAATATTAATAGAAATAAAATGAATTTACTGATCATTATTAAAAAGATAATGAACTCTACAAAGAAACAAAGAAGTTGTTATGGACGTATATGTTCTTCCCAGCTACCCATCACCAAAATCCAGTTCTACCAAATACAAAACGAGAAGCTCACCCAGTAAAATGAGGTGTATTTCCATAAGACAACAATACTTAAGTTTTATTCTCTCTATTAACAAAAGCACACAAAAAGAATGCAATTGGTCAACTCAAATTTGTTCTCCTCTCTTTGAACAATATTACAGAATACATCACTCATGTACTGTAAAGTGTACCCATAAATTTAAACAACAAAGAACACAATGGTCACATTATTTATATTATAAGCATTCACAATGTAAGGACTGTAAAGATTTAAAATTACATTCTCCATGGAAAATGATGATGGCACTATGAAAAAGCCACCTTAAAAAAAAAAATTACTTATCAGAAATTAGCTTTCTAACTCCAATAGTAAAATCCCAGCTTCATCCAGGAATAAACCTACTTAATTATAAAACAAAACAGTTGGGCTAAGTGTGCAAGTGCTCGTAAACTATCCCTTATGAGATGTTAGCTACCCTTCTCATAAGTGTACCTGACAAAATTAATCTTTCCAACACATCATTCATGCCTTATATAAGTTCAACTATTTGACAGCACTCATAGCAAGATTGTGATGAAGGAAGGCTGCCATAGCAATGTCAAGCAGACCTCTCTTTAGCCAATAAGTCTTATTTATCATCATGCTAAAAAATTACCATCCCCATCAGCATGCTACAGACAACCTATGAAATAAAAATCATGGAACAAAAGGAGACATCTTGCAATTATATCTTTACTCTCCATTACCAGTATGTTAATTTTATTATGTCTGATTATTTGAGTAATGATTTATAGTCATTATTTCATACAGTACATTTTCCAGAATTATACTATAAAAAAGTAACCCCTTAGGATCTGTAGTAGTTTAACACTTAAAGGCTCCAGATTTAATTACGAAAGTCAAGAATGCATATGCAGAAGGGTAATGCTTTGTATGAAGAAAAATGCTAAGCTTTTTTAAGATTACTGTTAACTGAAAAACTTATTTCAGCTGTTTTGCTTCAAATACATGCAAATGTCCTTGCATGTAGAATTGACTACTCACGCTTGAGAACTTTTAATTTCTTGTAGGAGGATTCAATAATCTGTCCAGAACAAGCTTCACATATATGATCCATAATGCACAGATGTGCACTGTCAGTTCGTGCACATCCACATCCTGTTGCTTCCTACTTTCCTCATTAACTAATAAATATTATACATACATACACATCCATCCCATGCATCCTACAACACTAGGAGAATGGCAAGACCCATGGAAAGCAATGATTGCATTTCTGTGATTGTATCCATCAGCAGCAGCAGCTGCTCAACAAACTAAAATCTTCAACTTTTCATACTGCATATTTAGAGGTTGGGAAAAAATAAAAACAAAACATTCCTTTCGAAAGAAGTTTGAGATCTAGAAGTTAAAGATTCCTTAAACCTCAACCCCTTGGGCCCCAACAAGACGGAGAAAGGCAATTGGAATAAAGCCTGTTAGGATGTTGAATGTGAGACAGCAGACCTTCTCATCTGCTTTACTATGAAATTTCTAACCCTAGAACAGTTGGCAGGTAAAGAGGCATCAGATGGCCACCTGCCAAACAATCCCAGCAAACTCTTTTGTCAAAAGGCTGAGCAGGCACAGATTCTCATCCTCTTCTCAAGATGGTTCCTGGCATTTTGACAAATTACAACCTGAAAAAAAAAAAAAGCCCTGAACTAACATTGCCCCTCTCATCACAAAATTCTATCTGGCACCATCCCACCCACAGAGCAACCCAAACTTGCATGGCAGGCACTCACATTTTTTCATGATGTGGGCACTGAGGGGCCAACACTATAATCTCTGCTCTCACCAGGAGGGAAAATAGCCAGCAACAGAAGTGGTTGAATATATTCAGGCTGTTTACCATCTAGCCCACTGTGAGGGAGCCGTACCAAGAAGGACAGATTGCTTCCAGTTCAGCAATCCTGCAATCAGCTGAAATAGTACTTAGAGGACCAACTATTACTATTTTGATCCACATCACTGCTGCTGGCAAAATGGCATCTTAAAAGCAGAGATATAAAACGGTTCTGGTTATTTTGCTGGGCCTCCACTCAAAAGACGTACCAGTAACGGAACAACACTTTCTCACAGCTCTTTTCAAAACAGCAACAGGCTTCAAAAACAAAGTCATTCTCCTATGAGATGCCTTCATACGTTTCCACTATACAACAGACAGCATCTCATTATACTCCAGGTCAGCAGAAAGAAAGCAAGACACTGATAGTGAGCAATGCAAGTTCAATTTGATACAAAAGTGGCTGCATGCTTATGCCTGATCCATAACAACCTCATACTAAAAAGCAACCTGCAAGAGCAGAGATTTGATATTAAATATTATCAACTATCCTATTCTTATCAACCTGGTCTGATATTAAGTATTATTAACTAGCCTAATCTTATCAAGCTAAAATTTCTTTCACAGGCATCGTGGATAGTCTTTTAGGAGAAGCAGAATGAAATATATAATATAAAGCCTTCCCACTTTCCCACCAAGAGCAAAGAATCGTCAGAAAATGAACTGCAAGGAATGGGAAGTCATGAGTTCATTCAGCAAACCAGGGAAAAATAAACCAAATAAATATTTCAAAAATCACATTTTGGAACCATGATGTTTACTTGCCATTGAACTCGCTGTACAATAGAGAGTACATGATGCTACTAGAGGCGATGATCAGGAAAAATGACTGTGTTACACTTCCATGGACTTCACCAAACAGCACATTTACATTAATTTTAATATTCAGAAGCTGATTTTCTCCATTTTTGTCTTCTAGTTCTTCAGATATGCTGGATCAAAGAACTGCTGTACTGTGTATTCTTCCAAAGATCTGCTGAAAGCACATACTGTGAGACCGAGAAACTCCTTTGCATATGTTTTAGTGATCAAACAGTGAAATATCAAAGATTAAACGACTCACTGGGTAACTTGGTGATGACTAATCTATTTAGATAGACTGAATTCTAACAATTTACTGAAATGCTTTCTGCTAAGCTACTAAACAGACAAGGCCTATGATATTTAGTTCTCATAATTCAGAAGATGCACATAATTTAGAAGTGAAAAAAATCATGGCAACAGTGTAGTGTGGTAAATTGTGCTTATTTAAAGAAAAGGTACTAGACAGTCAAGGATTAACACCTTTTTCATATCTGCATAAGGGTCAGGACCCTCAATATCCCCACTACTGTCTTGATCTACTACTCTTTATTCTCCCACTCCTCCATTGTCAGGAGCTTCAGTTTTGTATTATCTAAAATTCAGCTGGGTTTTTGTGGTTTCTAGGTTTTCCACCTACTTTGCCAGAGGGCAAATCAGTCAGTATAACTGGAGGGCTGTGCTCAGTTGTCCTTGCAAACTTTTTTCTTTAACAAGCATTAAAAAAATCACAGAATGAGAGAAAAGGAATAAGAATGGTAATAAGA
Source organism: Phasianus colchicus (assembly GCF_987193195.1). Classification (NCBI taxonomy): domain Eukaryota; kingdom Metazoa; phylum Chordata; class Aves; order Galliformes; family Phasianidae; genus Phasianus; species Phasianus colchicus. Next base: position 15,675,039 of record NC_143438.1, on the reverse strand, counting down.
GATTCCTGTTTTAAGCTCTGAGCGTTTTTGTTTCATAAAGCATAAAAAAGAATACACACTCCACAGATACCAATAAGCATTGTTACTGATACATTTCTAACGCTTAGGCTTTCACATTCACATCCACAAGCATACAAAGGAAGAAAGAGAACATCAACAGAAACACAAGAAGTGGTCTGACTGCTAAAAGTTTAATTCTGGACTAACAAATCCTAAAAACTAAAATAGCCTTTATTTCCACAGTTCAGCATCCCTGATGAAACATATTCATATATTCAACAGCAAAGTGCCTCAGGATATTTATGTAAATCCTTTAGATAGCAAAGATGAGAGAAAAGGAGCTAACTGCCAGCTGCCAATTCACTGAACAGAAAGAAACAAGATAACTGGGCTGCATACAGCGTGAGTCTGCACGCAACCCACTGCTGCAGGAGGTGCAGACAAGCAGAGGCCATACACTCAAGCAGTCCCTCTGGCCCTCAGCGGAATTGAGGAACTGGAGCAGGGATCTTGCAGGGGTAGGGTGTTCTGTTAGAAAAGTCAGCCAGACTTGATGCAGAAGCCTTGGAAAAGGAAGCAGTAGTAGGGAAGTTGAAGATCCTTGAAGGAACATAAACCATTTTTACAGTTTTCTCTCTTTCAGTAGCACAGGACACACATGCTGACTACCTGATAAAGCCCTGTATATACAACAAGACAGTCCTAATCCCTGTGAAATGTATGACAGAGCTATATCATACAATGAGCTGCATTTAGGTATCTGCAGTATTATGGCATGCCATGTTGTGCCACAGGTTTTCTTCTGCTCCATGATCCTTCATGCTGAACAATTAAACATGGCTTGTAAAAATCTGCTGCTGAAACATCACCCACCACCTCAGTGTGCTCACATTCACTGTTTGGCCTCCGTAAACACTCAGCAAGCATTGATGAATGTCAGTGGGCACCACTGTTTCCCACGAAGGAACTCATTGACACACCTTTACTTGACACGCATGGCATGTCCATTTCAGATGTCATTTTATCAGACTGCCCCTCTGCTGCCATCTGTCACACAGCAACAGAAAGTAATGGAGTACTGCTGGGAAAGTTCAACCTCTACTGTAATACCACCAATACTCACCTCTGATGTTGCCAACATAACAAAATAGGAGGCATTACTTTCAGAGTAGCCCTTGTACATAGGCACGAGGCATTTTACCCAGCAACCCAAGGGACATTACATTTACTATTTTCCTTTTATTTTAGCTTATTAAAGCAGCTATTTTAAACTATTTGTTGTGCCTTTCTGACTGATATCCACAGAGCCCTGTGCTGTTTCTCTCACCTCGCTCACCTGCTGAGGAATATCCCCTGCCTTTCCATGCCACTGCCTCTGCCCATCCTGGATATGACCCCCACCTTCATTGTATGAAGCCTCAAACTCTAAGAAAAGGCCAAACAGATTTACACAAGTAAGCACAGAAAAACATATAAATCTTTTGATATATTATCTTACAGATTAGCCTCTTAGCTTCTTCTAAAGACCTTACACCTACTTCCCACTGGGTAATAAATCCAATTACGTTCAGTCCTTCTGCACAGAAGCCACTGCCAGTAAGCTTTTCATATAAAAACTAAAAGCTTCTGGGTGCGTTGCTGAAACCTGAGAGCAGCAGGATGCCTGCCTTCTAAGAAGATTGCATCCTCCCTGATCAGTGTTCAGCAGAGCATTTTAGACACAGCACATTCAGTGAAACAGAAGCTTAATTTTTTTTTTTTTTTTTTTTTGCCAAAGCACGTACATTTTATAGCAAGGCATTAATTTCTATTACATCTAACAGTGAAGATTTTTTTTCAGTATAAAAAATTGATATTATAGCTTTTTTTCCTCTCATAACTTTTTGTTCAAACATGTTTACACCAGTTCTTAACACTAAAAGCAGAAGAGAAAGTGCTGTGGTCTGCCTCCCTGATACCAACAGGCTAAAAGTACCCATATTCACCTGCCTGTACTGGCTACCCCAGAAGCAAGCAGACAGGGACATCCCCATGTTCTAACACAGTGAGGACCAAATAGGAAAAGGAAAAGGCTGGCTGCCTTGCCAGACCTCACTAGCTGTTACCAGAAGATGCTGTCCCTTATTCTTGCCCACAGGATAAAGGGCTGACATGTCTTCTGTAACGAATTTAGCAGTGCCTCTGATAAATCAGGGTTCCTCTGGAAACACAAATGAACAAGGGGAGTGATCACTGTTAGAAATACTCTTTCCTACTGCTATAGTTCCACCCTTTCCTCCTCATATTTAAGTGTGAGTGTAATATCAGCACTTTACGTCTCAGGTGCTACAACTTTCCTAAATAAATGCCATTTATTTGAACAAAACAAGAATGAGATGCTTTAAAGGATGCACTATATCTAGTGACCTTAAGGGAACCTAACCCTCATGGAGTGAGAAATTACTGCTTGCACTTTGATCCAAATGTCAGTTTTGTGGAAATATCAGTTTTGAAAGACAGAGTTAGCAATGTAGTGCTGTATCTTCAGTCACAAAAAGGAAGAAAAAAGTATTAGTGTATAAGGCATCTTCTGAATTTGCTGTACATCTTCAGAGACATTATGAAAGAACAATTTTCTATCACCATGACAAGTATATGATGTATACCTATGTGGAAGGACTCAGCCTATGTGACTGATACTTTACTGAATGAAACCCATGCAAATTTTTAAGGTAGTCCTACCTCAATTCATCTTGGAGAGTAGGAAGAATGAAAAGTTGCATTTTAATATAGCAGAGAAGCATGTTTAATAGCTGTACACTGCACATGTTAAAATCGCTGAGATTTTCTACAGAGCTATAGCTATGGAAGTCATGGCTTGACTATATGTAAAAAATAAGTCCTTGGGATGATTAAGACGTTGTATTCAAGCAATTAAGTTATTTTAAACATGTAACATCAATGTGGTATGAAATTTTTCAAACATGAGAAGATACTGATCTAACATTAAACAATGCTTAAGCTGTTTCCTGAAAAACAATACAACAAACACAAAAAATGCTTTACTGATACAAAACACTGAAGATATAAAAAAAAGAAAAAGCACAGCTAGAGGAAAGCAAGCACTGATTATAATCCTGCTGCTCATCTTCTTTGTATACAATTCTTCCTAACCTAGTGCTCCTGCCATCTTGCTGTGTGTCAGATCAGAACCTGAACAGCTGGAAGCAGTCTTCTCCAAAAGCGCTGTATGCACTGGACATACACAAAAAGCAGTCCTGTACTTTTATGTAATTCAATAACTTGCAGCTGTCTGAATAATCAAATTGCTTTAATTGGTTAAGAGAATTTCCATGCAACACTGATGTTCCCTCTACTCACCTCACTACACCAGTCCTCCCCTTCTACACCTCCGGATTATTTTCACAGCCCAGAGATGCTGGCTTTGGGAATGCTTTTGCAGCAGCAGCATCTGGCCCCTTGGCATACATCTCTTCAAGCTATGCCAGCTCTGCAGTTGCCTCAAGGTACATCAAGTGGTCAGAATGCTAATAAGAAAGTTCACTATCCTGGACATCAGTTTTCTTCTGTCAGCAGTGTTCAGGTTTGTCCTCCCTCTCTCTTCCAAAGCATCTGGCATTTTTGTACCTGCCTTTCTTAAATATGAAGGTCAGAACATATGCCAGTGTCCCGGCTTCCCACTAAGAAAAGTCTCTGATTTTGCTAAGCAAGTAATTTTTGAAGATTCACTTGCCTTTCATAAATAGTGGAAAAAGTAGCGAGTAAAAGGAAGTGGGAAGGAAACTCAATTCAGACAGTAAATCCTTTCAGGCACTCAACTAGAATAGACCATAAATATTATAAACAAGTATTCAGTGTAAGCCTCACAAGTAACTTGCATATAAGTAAGGGACACATCTGCTTTGTATATTCATCCCACGTGGGAGAAGGTTTTGCACCTGACCTTGCTGAATCAGCAAACACTTGAAACTGACTTTCTTCCAAAAGGTGTACTTGTGAAATAGGTAGCCTTCAGGACACACTTTTAGAAAGGTTTGCTCCTTGATGAAGGAACTTTGGCTAACTGTAAACAAAATTACTTGTCAGCCAAATGCATCCTTATCAATAGATACAACTACCCAAACTCTTACCTTCCCTCAAAAGTGGTCAAGTAGACCTACCAAAGTTTCCATTACACAACTAGATCCCTCCTCCCCATCCTTATCAACTTGACAGATGGTTTAGGGGATGCAATTTGGATCCATGTAAGAAAGGGAACATTCTCTTTCATCCCCTGTCCACTGAGCTAATCACACCTCCATTAGACGACTGATTCCTTGTGGAAATCAGAAATCTTATATTAACTCAAGAAATTTTCTCTCTGCCAACAGTATTGTCTAAATATGACAAACTGAGCCCTGTAATATACAAGAAATAGTTTAATGCTTTTTAGTATAATAGATTCAACATACAATTCAAACACTTGTTTTTAAGTCATTGCATCCGAGGACGTGAACAGTTTTCTAGTCACTTGATAGTAATACACTTGAAAATTCACTCAGAAACAGGATTTTCACTACAGAATATAAAAATACTTTTTACATGCTGAAAAATTAAGCTGAGGTTTTTGGTACATTCTGCTTTCTACAGAATACGTTATCTGTGAAAGTATCTCTCTCCCCCTAGATATATACAACCTTAATAGTAATTCTATCAACTTCTCTGAAAATTGAATGTCTCAGCTGGAAGTTTTAGATTCACATACCTCTTTGAGCTCACATCCACATTTCTGTTATATAGACTTAAGCAACATTTATTCAATTACATCATTTAAATATTTTAAGAAAGGCAATTCTAAGACATCTTTGTTTGTTTTTCCATTATCATGATAGTGAAAGAGAATCTCTAATATTCAAGAACAGAATGTTACATTTTAAATTTCCACATAAAGTTGATGGTCCCAAAAGCCATGAAGTATGCTTCACTAACCTCCAATAAACTGAGGAGTAATAAAGCATTATGCTTTCTGAGCTTCAAGTTACAGATTTACAGCACCAGAAATATTTTAAAATTACATTTAACTCCTTTCTACAAAAATTTAAATAAATGAACAGTGGTAGAAGAAACTACTTACACCTTACTGAAAGGACAGTAGTAGCCAGAACACACAACTGTGTTCAGCAGTGGGCAGGGTCAATCACAGATTAATAATTTGTGTGCAAACCATCCAGACAGAGGACAAATCCAAAAAAATGCATAGCTGTGCTTAAATAAAACCTCTATACAATTACAAATTGTTCTGAAACAGCACAGCAGGAGATCACCTCCTTCAGGTACAAAAGTAAACTATCCAGAGCTTCACCTTTTTAATTTCTCTTGAGAACAGTAGAGCAGCTGCATCATTCTGTACCCTTCTATATACTAGATAATAAATACTACTTTGCATCTGCAGAGATTTTTGCCTTCTAAGAGGTTGCTAATTTAAAATTACACATAGACAATTATAGATAGGCTCCCTACTAAACATTTTTTTTTTTTCAGCGTAGTGGTATTAGTGGAACAACAGGTATTGTATTAACAGATTTCAAACTGGATCACATGGCCTGTAATGTTGCTGCCTTCTGAGTTTCTAATCTTCAAAACATGTTTGGTAGCACACAGCGAAAAACCTACTTAGACATTTTAACTGTCAAACCCTCAGATTTCTTAACACAGACAAAGCTAGCTGTGAAGATCTTAAATGCACATCTCCTTGCTACCAAATACACACAACCTGACCTACAGTATCACAGGAAAAGCAGTCAGAAGGGGATACATTCCCTGAGCATTTCACTCTGGTTCAAGCAAAATTTACTTAAACCATTGATGAAAGTTGGCTTACTCTAACATGACAGAGCATCAGCTACAGCTGAAGCTCAGGCTTACACTTCCCTGCTCTCACAGTTACCTCCACACAAAGGAATAGATCTGTAGGCACCATATGTAGAATTCTCAGGTTTTCCTTCGGTTTCTGCAAGTTGGACTACTAGGAAGCCATTTGTCTGTTTAAGAATAAGTTTGTCCTCAAATGCTTTACCATAGTTATTAATAACTGGTTGGACAAGGCCTCTCAGTAGCTTCTCAGACACAGGCCAAGTTTCAGAAATGAAGGAGTGCTGCGAATACTACTTAGCACCTAGGCAAACACTGGACAGTATGTGCTGGATAAGTATTTGCATTAATATGTGATGGTCTGCAGTATGAAACTTCTCCTATTTACAGTGAAGATACAAATTTATCTACTTGAGGAACCAAATAAAGTCTTTATTCACATAACATGCAACCATTGATAACTTTTGTAAGGTAATTCACAGACCTAAGGAATCTATTTAGCTTCACATAAAAACATTTGCCATGAAAGCATCACCTCAAATTCTCATTCAGAAGCTACTTAAAAATATCGAAAGAGAATCAATAAATTTATTTTTTCCAGCACGCCATGCCAAAAAGTAATAATACTTTTACAACAAGTTTTAGTCTTATTTTCAAAGTGATGAATGTCTCAAGAGTTTCAACTTTGAGCAATACAATATATCACAAAAAAGAGGAAAATACCAGTTCATGGGGTAACTAGTAGCAATTAGTTCCTTTAAAGATAAATCTAGCATTAAGAAAAACTCATCCTATTTTACCAAATCAGATATTTCTTGTACAAAGGTAAAATGTAATCAAGAGCTATAAAGTCAATCTAAGTCTTCCCCACAGAACCAAAGATGACTGACCATCCATTCCATACAGCATTTTTGTTCTATATGATCAGTAAGTTCTTTGATAATACTATCATCATTCTTAATCAGAATGTTAATTAAAACATTCAATATGTGCGTAAGATTGACTTAACTGTGGGTGCAGAGACTAAATGTCTTAGAGCCTTTCCCTTTGAAGAAGTTAGTGGTATAAAATAACACAATAAATCTCTGTTCATAAAGACAGCAATCTTATTTAGCAGTTGAATCTTTCCCTCTGAAGCGCATTTAAGTACTTCACTGTTCCTATGACATAAAGATCTTAATTAACAGCAGTTTTATGTCTCAAAGGAAAACAACTGTGCTCAATGACAAAGCATTTTTGGAGCACTCCACACGGTAAAAGCAGAACTGATCCTGTGCACCCAAATCAAGTTTTCTCAGACCTTCTGGGGCAGGGGGGATGGAAATAGGATAAAGCAGTTTTAGCCGGATAAAACTGAAGGGTGAGAAGGTCACTACCAGCTCTGCACACTAGAACAGAGAGCTCACAGCTGAACAAATCTCTTTGAAAACTCCCCAAAACTCCTTCATGGACTTGGAAACTCTAATACCAGACAACACAAATTCTAAAAGATTTTGAACTTCATTTCTAGCTGTAAGACATTTTGTTTATTGGCTTTTGATTAGAACTTAAACTGCAGAAGAAAGAATTCTTAGTCCAATTTTGATTTACACGCAAACAAGAAAGAGAACAGATTTTTTTTTCCTAACCCTATAGGGACTTTAATCTCCCAAAGAATGCTAAAAGAACATAGCAGAAGGCTGCAGTGAAAGTTACTGTGAAGTCTATATAAAGATATATTGTCAAAAAGGTTAAGCAAATAGCTTTTAAAAAAAGATTAATGGTAAGGAATTAATTTTTTTTTTAATCTACTTCTAATCAGAACTTTGAAATATAACTGAATTCAACAGTCTTCTTTCTAATGCAAAACTTCATAGTTTCATAAACAATAAGATTTAATATAGACTGAAGAGACCAGATTTGTCTGTTGTTGCATTTCACTAGAATAACTAAGTGTTAAGACAAGCAAGTTAAGTTTTAAAGGCACTTACTTAAATTGTGTGAACAGAAATGACAATGTAGTTCTCTTTTTCTGACTCATCTTAACCTGCACAAAAAAAAATAAACAATTAGATGCAAGTTGCAACAAGAATAAGAATTGTAAAAGGCATTAAACTAAGTCACAGAAGAGAATCTTCTATAGAAGAGTCTTTTAGGAAAAGGAATGAAATCAAATTATTAGTATATCATCTGTGCAACTCCTGTGAGCACTGAATCAGTGTTTCTGGAAAACCAAAGCTGCTCCAGTGTAGGTAAAACAATCCCCACTCCCTCGCTCAGTGATTGTTATAGAAGGATTTCTACAGTTCTTGGGAGAAAGGAAAGATGTAGCAAGAAATACTAAACGACTTCAGCAACAGTCTCTTATGAAAGTGCCATTATTTATGCTGGACAGGAACTAGAACTCAGCTGCTACAGTGTTCAAACAATACGATTAGATCGATTAACCTGTGCTTGGCTAAAAATAGAAGATTTTGATGACAGAGTCATTTTGCCCAAGGCCCTTCAAAACATCTTTAAGGTCTCCTGCATCAGTTTGTCTTGAGTTTGACTGATGGCATAAAACAGAGAGAACTTTCTAGCACAGTGCTCTCAGAATCTGACAGCTTGAAGTAGCAACCCGCATGTCTCATCCTATCCATGCAATACAACATTCTCTCTCCAGGGAGTACAATCTGTGGTCAGGTCACTCCATCACAGAAAAAGTAAAAAACTCACTTGGCATGTCTAATCCAATGCACTACTTCTGCTTCAGCAATGAAATGCAAAAGAAATTCACAAACAGCTCTTCCAAAATAATTCTAGAAAAAAGCCACTCAACAAGAAAATAGTCTAACGCTAAGGAATTACAGAATAAACATAAACTTGCAGAAAAGTAGGACAAGAGCTACTAACTTTTTCTTAAGAATTCCTCAAGACAATAATTAACAACAACAAAAAGCCAAGTTACAGCTTTAATACTTAGAGCAGACTTTCTTCCAACCATGGAGGCTGTACCAGCACACTTCAGCTTCACATCCAGCCAGTCTCTTCCTCTGCTACATGGCAGCTCTCCATCACAGATTTGGAAATGACTCTGCTGTTGACACAGCCCATTTGTCATCCACACAAACTATATTTGGGAAACTGTGCATTTAAGGGACAGAAGGTGCTGAAGGCACTAATCATCACGTTACAGGTGATCTCAAATCAGTTCCTTGCTCTGCTACTGTCACACGCATTTCCTGATGGTTCTGCGTAACTCTGCTTTCTGTCAAAATGGAAATTTTGGGATTTGGGACTGTTTCCTACTCCATAATTAGGCAGCATCTAGTGAAATAGAACCTTTTTTATTTGCTTGGACCATGTGTTCTCATAATCTCCAATATGAGATGAAACAAGATAGAAAGCAGAGATAAGAAACAAAGCAAAACAACAGACACTAAAGCATAAGCTTAAGGTTAATTAACTCACTAATTTCATTTCTTTAATGGACACATGCATGTTACTTTTCAATCTGTTTGTTGATTCTTTCTGAGAGCCTTGTCTCCCAAACACTGTTGGAAAAGAGATGCCTCCTTTTCTGATAACAGAACTTGGTACTCAGCTTGAAGCCTACCTACACACTGCCTGTAGGTTAGTTTACACTAATATCAATAAACATAAGCATTTAATTTAAAAATTGAGAAAAAAAATCTTTTCCTTAAAAAAAAAAAAAGATTATTAAAGTCTTTCAAACCTCTTCAGATATTCTTCACCGTTAGTCAAGCGGATCGCTTACAAGAGCTGCTCTGAAAGTAATGCCTCCTATTTTATTATGTTGGCCCACAACATCAGAGGTGGATGTTGGTGGTATGGCAGTAGAGGTTGAACCTTCCCACAAATACTCTGTTTTGTTCTCATGCAACAGATGGCAGTAGAGGGGCAGTTTGACAAATTGGTGACTGACACGGAAGTGCACATGAAGCAGAAGCGTGGAACTGAATTCCTCCATGAGTTAAAACCAGCACCCGCTGACATTCATTGACACTTGCTGAATGTTTATGGAGACCAAACAGGGGATATGAGCACAGGGAGGCAGTGAGTGGTGTGTTTCAGCAGCAGTGACAGCAGGCCACCTCCACTGGTGCACATTTTTAAAAGCACAGTATGTAGGCTCTATTATTTTGCTCTTTGTATTTGTTGTAGTTTCCATAGAAATAAATGGGAGGCATTATTTTCAGAAGGACCTATATAGCATATGCACGCAGTTTTAGTCCTTTGAATTACACATGCCACATACACTGCATGTCCCAGAAAACTATTTTACACAGCACAGCAATAATTATTATTCAAAGACATATTCTTCTTTTTCACTATATGCTTAGTTACCTTAAATTGCTCGAGAACCTGAAGAGCATTGGTAAACATGCTCTCTGCTTTGAAATGATCACTATTGTTCAGGTATTCCAGAGGCAGGGTTCCCTGGGGAAGAAAAAAAGTACTACTTAAATAAGTGTCATAATAGCTTTTAAATATTCTACATCATTTTCCAGCATCACAAAGACTGTCCATATCACCCCAACTCCCACAGAAACATAATAAAGGTAAGTAATGGAAGTTGTTACTAAACAACATAGCATAGAGTAATAAGACCTTATCCACTCATCTGAGGTCATTTTAAAGATACCTTGAACCCAAACCCACACTTGGTCCTGACTTGCCCAGCACTCGTGATGAGCAAGTGAACAATTCATATGCCACCATCCCCCTTTCCTCACAGTCTGTATGTCCAGCAAGGACTGCAGTAAAGGAGGACATGCTCTTGAGCAGAGTTTGTAGTAAAAATATTTTGAAAATGTGTTGTAAAGAGATGTTTTTAAAACAAAATAAGAAGCATGATAGTACAGTAGTGTAATGCTAACCATCAGTCAGGTATTTATTAAACAAACTTTGGAATACCCAAAAATAGAGGAAGCAAATTCAAAGAAAAAGCCGTCTCAGTGAGGACTCTCACTGTTTGCTAAATTAAAGGCACAAGATATCATCTGAAAGACCCACCGCACTAAATTAAACAAGAAATAATTAAACATTAACTTGCAAGAACTAGCTTGTTTCTCAATCAAAATCAAACATTATTCAAACCATATTCTATTGGTAAAATCCCTAAAAAATATAAAAATATTTCTAGCTTAACAGTGTAAAATTGCAGATTATAAAAGAACCAGCCGCCTTTCCAAGTACAATCCATATAGCCTTATACCCCCTCTACTAATTTTCCGGATTTTTAATCTTCTTCCTTATGACTTAATCCCAACATCCCTTCCTCTAAGACAAGCAGATTGCTGTAATATGGTAGAATGTTTGTAGCACTTACCACAGAATTCAAGGGGAAAGGAACACCAATAAGGGAAGCCATCAGCGGTGCTATGTCAGCCTGTGCAAACAGAAGCATCCTCATTTTAACATAATTAAAGTTTCTAGAACTAATAAATTCTGTTTATTTTTAACTTTTACAAATGTAGATATGTTAATGATATCATAATGTGAAACTTTAAGTTAAAACTACTTATTAATATTTCTTCTACAGTTTCCACTAGTCATCATGAAATGGTTAACATGCATAACATGAGACTCTACTACTGACAAAGTTTCAAAAATATATTTAGCTTAAAAAATATAAAACGCCATGTTTTTTATTTGAAGGAATTCAATATCTTTCTTCACTGCACTCAGAAGCATGCCATTTTTATGACAATTAATACCAAGAAAGAATGTCATATTTACAGTTTCAGACAACACATGGAATACATTGCTTTTCAAAACACTCCTCTGCCCATATTTTCTCAGTGAGGATTACTCCTCCCCCTCAAAGCAGGACCCTAGGAGTTTTCTTTTTTCCACTCAGCACTTAATCTTCAAGGAAGTCCCATTATTTACATCAAGGCTTCTCAGAAAGTAAGTTACCATTAGCTCTTACCTGTAATGATAAACAATGGTTCTCACTTGGTTTGCATTTTCCTTTTATATAAAACTATGCATAAAAATCCCTCCACTACAAATCTGAAGAAACCATGCTGAAATCCAAGGCACTACTGCACAGCTGTGCAGAAGCAGACTCCAAACTGTTATTTTTAGAGGACAAAACGTACGTACTACAATATAAAAGCAGAAATCTAGTTTGCTGTTATTACCTATAATTCCACATATATTACGGAATGCTGGAGAAAGTTGCCTTTGAGGAGTCCATTACACGGAACAAAGTGATGCTTAAGACTCTTTATTTATATTAAAACTCAGTCTTAAAATGATATCCCTGTAACTCCTGACAACCTTGAGATGAAAATTCAACGCTCCTTCATGCAAGGATTTAGTTGAAAGCAGCTGATTGAGGACTTCCCTGCCTTTAACTTTCCAACACAAGTATCTTTCCCTTGTTTTATCACATTTGCAGTCTTTTATTCATATGGGATTCATAGAATGGGATGAAGTAAGAAGCAAGCCGCCAGTGCACAGACGTACATCACATATAGGACTTAACAAAAACTTGGCTGATTTAGTAACAAAAAGTTGTCCATCTTTTTTTTTTTTTCTTTTTTCTTTTTTTTTTTTTTTTTTTTTTTACAATACACCACTACGTACTTATTCAAACACCCAAGTGGCTGGGCCATAACTATAGATCTTGTTGGAAAAAACAACCACAATAAAATAGTTTCACAACATAGCAAGAATTAGTTTTCATTCAGTAGTGATAGCAAGTTCTGGAAAAAGTAATCACAGAATCACAGAAACAACAAGGTTGGAAAAGACCTACAAGATTATCCAGTCCAACCATCCACCTATCACCAATAGTTCTCACTAAACCAATAAAAATACAGATTTCAAAATAGCTCTGAAAAACAACAGTAAACAAACAAAGTCACCTTAAGTGTAGCAAAAAACACACAGCAGATGTTCACTAACTTCAGAAACTATGCTATTCAAGTTACTTTCAGATAAACGGTACTGGAGCTTCCAAGGAATACGTGACACATTGTACTGCATTATAGATGTTCAGAGGGCACTTCCTGAGGTTTAAGTAACATTTTCTAGGGAAACACTAAGTGAGTGTGGTGATTCAAATTCCCTCAATTAGTTTAAATCGCACAAAATTCAAGTTGAACATTTATGAGTTCTTAAATTAGGCACGTTTGATACCTGATTGACATCCATTCTCTTCAGATTCTCCAGCTTCCATTCTGCAAAGAGATAATAGGAACATGAACAGCAAGTCTAAATAGATTTGAAAAGGATAATTCAGTTGACATTTAATATTGTTGTTGCCACTAAAATTGTTGTTACTAAAGAAAAATATAATTTGGCTTTAGGATGCCAGCTCAAAAGGTTACAGATGGAGCACAACAGGCAGAAACAATAAAATGTATTTATTTTGCTTCACATTTTCTTTTACCCACCAGAATAAATTGCTGCTAGCAATTGTGACCCAGATCAGTAAAGTCCAAGCTTTTTACTTTTTCCAGTACAGCACAGAAAATAACACATAATTTCCTGTATCAACTAAAACTCAGGTTCAGGAGAAGAACTGTTTAAATCTCTTCAATATGTTTTTTTGCTGTTGTTATGTTGTTGTTGTTTTAAGGAAAGGGTTAACATGGTCCCCCAAATACTGGTACAGATTAGTAGAAGAACACTTCATGTTTGCCATATGCAATACTGGCTAAAACTGAGCTAAAGGGGAAAGTTCAACTACTTAGAAATCAAAACAAGTACAGCGCAGACAAAGCCAAGTGTACAAATCCCTGAAGCTGTGGTGCATCATGCAAAAAGCTGGTTCAAAACAGCATTTTCCTGCTCACCATTAATCTCTAAGGAAATGAAGTAGTTATTTTTCTTTGGGAGTAGAGAGCTATTTCAAAACAGAGTTTAGGAGGGTTCTTTCTTCATGTCTTTTCCCAGTGATTAAATTAGGTGACCCAATAGCTACAGCAACAATAGGAGCAAATAAACCAAACCCACAAACTAACAACTAACAACAAACTAACAGCCCCCTGGGCTGACATGAGTGAAAGTTTAAGCGTAGGAGAAACAGATTTCGTTGAAAGCACTGGTAAACCATAATGCAAAGTTCTGGTACACCCTCATTATTTTCCAAACAGCAGCATGCATTCAGATCCTAGACCGCAATCTTTCTCTGACTTTCAATACACTCTGACTATATCAGACCCAAACCTAAGCTGAAAATTAACCAGGATGGGAAAAATCTCTGATTTGAGTATTGCGTGTACTGAAGTTTCAGCAACTAACTTGTAGCAGCGCAAGCTGCAGGGATTTGATTACAAGTTCATTGTTATCTATGTACTAAGAACATCCTGAATAGTAGCAATGCATTTTAACAACAGTAAGAAATAGTTAAAATGAGTTCCCATGGCAACAAAGGGGAAGTATTAGGAGTATTAATCACAAATTCTGTGTTAAACTCCACCAAAATGAGTATGGTTGTTTCCTTGTGCTTCCCAGAACAGGAAGCATGGTTACATTTATTTCTAGAGATAGATTCTCAGCTATATTTTTATTATATAAAAGCAATGCTTGTTTTCCTTGAATAACATTTTCCAATCAAAACAGTGGTAAAATTATCTATACACATAGATGGGCAAGAATGTTTAGGGCAAGAAGGAATTGCAGCTTTGCTGGAGAAGCTTTTGTTAAACCTAGGAGCTCTGCTTTCCTTATTCAGATATTTTCAACATGAAATGGATTTAAGACATGCTCTGGACCAGGAGCTATGACAAATCAGATCCAACTGTTCCCAAGGAATGAGCCACTCCTCCAGACTGACCAAACTGGGCTGTACTCCTGAAAATGAGACAGGGTGGATCTATATTTTTATTTTTATTTTTGTAGGTGTTTTAAGTTTGCTGTCCAGGTTTTTCATATGGTGTTTAGCAGTTTTCTATCTGAGAAGATGCTTTTCTTATCTTGCCACACTACTAATGCGGCTCACTGAGCTCACTGTGAGATGCAAACAATCCAAAGGAACTGCAAGGAAGTGCCAGTGCAAGAAGAAAGGCTAAGCATGAGGCTACATGAACCAAAGGAAGACTCACACAAAGCCTCACACAAGCAGAAATAGCAAAGGGATACACTGAGCTACTTCAGGTGAAGCAAATCAGGCTGAGCTTCATCTGAAACATGTAAGACTGTAGATAAAAGCTGCCACCACCACATTTAAAGGCTGCTGAAATGGCATTTCAAGGCCACCCAGCAGGGTCTATGCTGAGGAGCTCTATGTTCTCTCTGCCTTGAGGCGTCAAGCCAATAGCCAAATGGGTAATGCTGTGCATTGCCCACAGGATGCTGCTCTGCCATCACGAATTTTTCCAAAACAATTGCATGGACAGCCTTGAGGGAAGGCAAAGCACAGGTGAAGGGACTGATAAGGAGACTGCTGTCATTCTGGAGCAGACACTGTGTCCCTCAGGCACCCAAGAAATACACTGATCATTGCATGACAAATTGGATGGACTGAGTCCTGACTGTCAGCACTGCCTCTGGGGGTATGTACCCTTGATGGCAATGATGAGAAAGAGACGATTCACTGAGCTGCCTAGAGCCTGCTTGCACTGAGCAGAGCAGAAGTTTGGCAGCATTGAAAATACTGCGTTGCCTCCATGAACTTGTAACTCAGCACTTAGGAAGGATTTTGTCAGTAGAGGCAAGAACTGGAACACACAATCTGAAATATAAATCTGTCACTTGCATAGAACTGTAATGAAGCAATCCTGAAAATGCAGTCTTTACCTGCACATGGTTTCAGCTTTTTTTTTTTTTTTAAACGAGCAGAAGAGGGAAGCCTGGAGAACTTCTCTTGAGACTTCTTTTACTCATGTTTTTTTCTTACATGCCTGGGCTTTATGAAAAGATACAGGTTTGCAACTTAGTGAAGTAACTGAACTGAGTGTCAAGTTCCATTTCAATAATTTTTTTTCTTTACATTTGAGCTGCATAGCCTACTGGAAGCTGTAATGTAACGACCTAGTGTAATATGCTATCACAGAGAGAGTACTTGTTCTTCAAAGACAGATTAAACTCTCAGTTTATTCACACAAATTCAGAACCCAAATAGAGATTGTTCCTGGCAATTAAGAACCTGTAACCAGTGTCTAAACCAAATTAGCACCACACTCTTCAGCTGGAAAGATGTAAAGCAAGTCTAGAACAAAGGGCAGCATCAGATGTCTGCCTTGAATAAGAACAAAACAAAGAAAAAAAAAAAATAACACAACACCAAAACACCAGTACAAGGAAAATATGAAGCAGACATATTCCTTGCTTTAAAGAAAATAAACATTTCCTAACAGATGACAGCCAAGTCTCTTTTCCTATTGTGTACCTAGATATCAGTTCAATACTCATATTTTTGGAGTGCTCTCACACCATTTTTATCCTTACTTCAAGTCAGACACTGATGTTTATACTAAAGTTAAGAACAAAAGCTGACAGTCATGAAAATCTGCTATTATGTATAAACAGAGCAACTGAGCATCCTTGGAAGTCTTGAAGATCAACTGCTGCAGGCTCCAGAGTCTGCCGATTTTATTCTATTCTACTATTTTTCAGTTTTATCAGAGATGCTGTAATTACTGCCAAATGCCCTTGTTCAAGGGCAATGGTTTTAAATTATTTTTTGTGCATTTTCACTTCTCCAGCGTATGAAGGTTACTCCAAAAGTAATGCCTCCTATTTTATTACATTGGCCCACAACATCAGAAGCAGATGTTAGTGATACGGCAGCAGAGATTGAACCAGCCAACCAATACTCCATTACATTTTATTACTGTGTGAGAGATGGCAGCAGAGGGGCAGTTGGACAGAATGGCGTCTGACACGGAAATGCTGATGAAGCATAAGTATGTCATGACAGTCCTCCATGCAGAAAAAATGGCACCCACTGACATTCATCAACACAATCTGAGCACACTGAGGTGATGGGTGGTGCATTTCAGCAGTGGCAACAGCAACATGAAAGACAAGCCATGTTCTGGACAGCCATGTAGATTTTCACAAGTACAGCATGCAGGCTCTCCTAGCAAAAATGCAGAGCTGATGGGGTTAATTATGCTGAAAAACACTGCTTTGTAGCTGAGAATTTGCTCTATCAGGTGGTGTTTTTATCCTCTTCATATCTGTTATAACTTCCATCGAAATAAATAGGAGGCATTACTTTTGGAGTAATCTACATACCTTGACAAAAGAAGTCCAGCAAAATAGGAAGTCATTACCTCATTGATCCCAAGCAACAACCTGAGAGAATCAAGGCTTCTGAAGAAAGACGAGTGAAACACGTGAAAGAGGAAGAGCTAGTGCTGTTTATCACATCTAGCATTAGAATCCCAAGGAGATTCCAATAAGACAATACTTATTATATACATGAAATATTAAATTTTATTTTTAAAAAATGTTTTAAATACGAATCTTTACTCTTCTTCAAGTACATAGGGGAAAAATACAAGAGTCACAGTTTGTCATTGAGAAAGACTGTTTACATTTTCGCAAGAGCCACAAGGATGAATGCAAGATAGGACTCCCCTGGCAAGTTCCCAGGGTCCTACTGTGGAGTTAGGAAGAGGTCTTACACCATGTCAACTTATCATGTTTCTATACAAATAGCTTTTAACCTCTGGGTGTCTCATAAAAATTAAATCTCCTCTGGAACTAAGTTTCAGGAGTGTAAATAGTCTCCCGTACCCAAAGAGAAACTCTTCAGTCCCATGGCTCACAGGAAATTACTCTGATATTATCCACCCAGCTTTATTGTTTCTTCCATGTACAAGCATTGTCACCTTTTTTTTTTTTTCTCTCCACGCTTTCTTGCAAAAAGCAACTCACACTTAGAGTAACGGAACAGATGCTAGAGAAGCTTAACAGATTTAACTGTTGAATCTTATCCATTCCACCAAAATCTCAGACTAAGTTTTATATTTTACATACCTTTCAAAAAATTGTCTTCAAAGAGCTGGGATGTGGCTTCTTGTGGATAATTCACTCCAGCACCCCAGGCAATCAGTGGTGTTAAAGTCTCTGAGGGATGACCAGCTCCATGGGATCCTAAGATGCACAGAAACAAAACCAGCGTAAATTTTAAAATGCATAGAGTAAAAAATAAAAATTATATATATTTACACATATATACATAAAGTTTCTGTTATAATATACTAGGATCTTCTTACAGAGGACCTATTCCAGCTTCACAGCTTTTTTTTCCTGTCACTAACAATAAAGGCAGAATTCAAGCTCCACGTTGGGAAAGTGGTATCACTTAGGTCAAGCCTATAAAGGTATAATGTTGAATGCAGAATAAAAAGAAGAAACCATTAATATAGAAACGAAAGCCCAAGCGGTCAAAAGGCTATAGGCACAGAGGAGTCACTTGTTCAAAACATTTGAGCATTTGCCTATCCCTAAGCATTCCATGGAAATCAATGGTGGGTGATTTGAGCAATTAGGTAAGTGCCTAGAAATCACATAGGACTGATTTCTTTGGTACCCAAATCATCATTAGACTTCCTTTTCAAAAACAGAAGATACAAAGCAACTGCCATTCTTTCTCAGTGATGCAAATTCATTTTTAAGGTTTTAAAGCCTGGTTGCAGACTAATGCAACTGATGAAACAGCATTCCAGATTCCCTCCACATTAACCAGTTGCCAAAAGAAGAAAACAGCCTTTAGCACTATGACATATCAATACCAGCTGCATTGAAGAAAAAGCCATACAAGCTCGAAAGCAGGTTTGGTCACTGAATTCAGTAGGGGGAGGTACCACAGTAGGACTTAATCCAGTTTTGAAGGCAGTCAGGTTGTTATACAAACTACACTGGTCTAAAAGACTCTAAAACAATGCATATTTTATTTTTGCATACATGCGTGCAGACACACCTCCTTTTTTGTATAAATATTTCAACCATTCAGAGGATAGAGAATAATGCATTGGTTCAAGGGCAACTTTATTAAGAAATAATTAGGTATAAACTCAGAAATAACAGAAGCTGCCTGTACAACAACTACTAATTCTAGTTAGAATTAAAAACCAGTTCTATGCTTAAGAGCATACAGGTCTGAAAATAAGATTTCATACGCACTGAAATCCTTTGTAAGGTGTTCTCTGGGCTTGAAAGCAGCAAATATTCCTTTTCACAGAGTTTGGGAAAAGAACAGATGGAGACCACACTTTCCCCATCCCCCAGGCATCACTTATTTCCTTCTATTATAGAAGAAAAGCACAATTTTTGGTGAGCTTTCATTTCAGCTGAGCTACTAACTCTATCAGCATTTTATTGAGATCGTGCCTCCATTAACTCTGTAAAACAGATGCAGCTGAGAGAGTCAGCTGTATCCATGCTCATCAATTTAAAGGTTTCAGCCTAATCCAAATTATACAATGGGGAAGAAACAATGTTCAGCTGGGTCTGTTCCTCAAACACATCTTTTTTCAGGAGAAAGGGAAGAAGATGGTGATGCTGGTTTAGTTTTCTGTTCTCTGGTCCAGCACACATCACAGCACTATTTATATAAGTAAGGTAGCAGGACCAAGTAGCCATGAGCATGAGACTCCCTGTGTTGATGGTGAGGAAGCTCCTTTGATCTCAGCTTAAAGCTGAATCTTGAAGTCAGACTGGGAAAGCAGGTGATTTTTATTGATCTTTGCTAAAAACCACATTTTCTTTAATCTTGTCAAATTTAGAACATGTTTTCTTCCCTAAGAAATCTTCCCAATCCTCTTATTCATCTAAATCTGTGCCCATCCCACTCTGCAAATGGTCTGTAAAAGACTACAACAGCTGCTGATACTACAAACTTAAACAAGAAGCTACTGTAATAACCTTCAGAAGACCAGCTATGGACCTAAGCATTAGGTTTGCTGTTGTGTTCACTGAAGTCAACTTTAAAGTCACTGATGCTTCTGGCAGAAAAACAAGCTTTCACTTCAGACAGAAAGGGATGACAAAACTATGACAGATCAGTAGTTCTTAAAGCCTGAAGACCTACTTCTGTCACCTTTTATTCCCCCTTCAAAGGCTCCAGTACATAATGAAAACACCTAGAATACTTTTTACCTTTTTTTTTTTTTCTTCTTTCTTAAATACAGGCCTACCTACTCATGTACTGACAGCAAAATTAACCCAGGCTGATGCAGATGAAAGGTCTTTGAATACAATAATATGGCGTCATTCTATATTTACACATGTACCTGCTGAAAAGCACACAGGGCACCCAGCAAGCTGGTGGTGAATCAGCAGCACAGTCTGGTAGCAACGAAGGCTAGCAGCACCCTGGCCTTTGTTAAAAAGAATAGAGACAGGAGATCCAGGAAAGGGACTATCTTTCTCTGGTCATGTTGGACATGTGAGACAGCCCCTAGGCACTGCAGCCAGTTTGAGATTTCCAGAACAGAGCAGACATCTGGAGGAGAACCAACTGGAACAGGTACAGTGGTCCTATCCCAGGCCCTAGACTGGTCAGAGGAGCATTTGGCTTGTGAAGAGAGGCTGAGGTGTTGGGATTTTGTTCAGCTGGGACAAGAGATGGCTTTGGCAAGAAAGGGGAACCTAACAGCAACCTGCCTGTACTCCACGTAAGTGGGTTGGCAAGAAGATGGAGTCAGGATCTTGCTGTGCAACATGGAGAGGATAAAAGATAAAAAGCATGCGTTGAAACAGAGGGTTAGTCTGCATGTGATGGAAGTTTCTTCCCCTCCATGAGAGCAGGGAAGATATGGAGGTTGCCCAAAGGGATTGCATAGGCTCAATCCTTCAAGGTTTTCAAGGCCCTAATAGATAGAAGCCAAGCACCCCTGCTTCATCCCAAAGCTGGCCCTCCTTTGAGAAGGTAATTGAACCTCCTGAGGTCCTCTTGATCATATATCAATTTACACACACACACACACACACACAGGCATTTGCACAAGTATAGGTGTATATTAATTAAAAAAACACTCCTTGAAAAAAACTGCATGAGAATTTACGTATTACTGCAAGTGATGGTCACCTCAATAATAAAAAATAATCAAAACAAACTATTTTGCAGATGATAATTAGGCTGATGTTGAATAAATATGAATAGTTTTGTCATCTCTGATAACAGAAAAAGACAGCATGTCATCCGTTAGAAAAGTTTAGGATTTCACACACAGTAAGATGTTGAATTTTACCACATCTTAAGCATGCCTTGATTCAAAAGCATCCCAATTAACAGCTACAAACACGCACAGCATAGAAGGGCAGATTTTAGTTGGTAGCACACATTCTTAAAATTCTTGGAGAAAAAAAATAAGAAAAAAAGATTTGTTTAAAGGAGTTCACCACAGGAAATTCTCCTCATCTGCCCTATATATAGTTACAATAGAATGGCCTCAAGTCATTCAGCAGTTGTAATTGTGCCCTCAGAAGCTAACAGCCTGGCTGATCCGCCTGCCTCACTCCTGTACTTGCAGCTGCTCCTCCTGTTCTCCAGCACCAGCCTCTTCTAAAGGGATCCCCATAACAGCCCCTCCTTTGTGGAGTGCCTAAAAGTACAAATGGGAGTAAAGACGACACCAGAGAAGTTTGTCACCAGCTCCCAGATTCACCACCTTTCCCAGGCACTTCAGAGCACAAAGTGGTAACTGTTTTTTTTCCACTTAGGCTTGAATAAGACCTTGCAACCTTACAATTAATACTGTGTGTACAACAGGCTTCAAGATACAACCATACGTATAAAGAGCCACCAATAAATGACATACAGAAGATAAAAATCTTGAATAATTATGAAAGTCTCTAACTTTAAAATTCTTGGAATTTATAATACTCCTCATAAACCTCAGTCAAAATATGAGGCTTTGTGGCCTACTGTTTGTTCTTCAGTCTTCATAGAATCCTAGCCTCCAAGGAGTTCCATCACTTGATATCAACAATAAGGAGAAGGAATGGTATGTTTATGTGTGTTCACACACGTCCACCTGTGCTCCCCCATTTCATACCAATACATGCTCACACGTACGGTGTGTCTATGCTTGTTCAAGTGCGTGGAGTGTTCATTCATATTCACACATTGCACTATAACACGTTCTGGCACTTTTGGGTGTCTGGCGTGTTCACACATAACCCAGCTAGACACCATAAACTCAGCAGACTATCAAAATTTAAAAATGCTCACCCCAATCTGTCATTCCATGGTCAGAAGTTAAGATATATGCAGTTTTTCCATCATTCCCATAGAAGCTTTCAAGCATTGAAACAATTTCTTTTACACCCTCATCAACTTTTCTAATATTCTCCTTGTATTCCCTGAAGAAAAAAAACAAAACCAAAAAAAACATTATTAGATTCCAGGCAGCTTTTGCATTTGGTATAAAGTAAGTTATACAAATCATGTTCAGTCTCCTACTTTTATACAACTTCACCCCTCGCAGAACCTCAAGCTAACAAAAGGCATCTTAGGTGTAAAACCTTTCCTCCTCTGAGTCTAATGTGAAATACCGCATGCTGCTGTTTGAAAGTCCCTGGCACTATGGTCTCAATGGATTTTTATCTTTATTACATACCTGACCTGTTCTTGACATTAGACAATTTATTACCAAGAGCAATTAAGCAAATTTATGAGGGAGTGCAGTGACAAGATAAGGAGCAACAGTTTTAAACTGAAAGAAGCGTAGGTTTAGATTAGACATACAGAAGAGATTCTTCACAATGAGGGCGGTGAGGCACTGGCAGAGACTGCCCAGAGAAGCTGTGGATGCCCCATCCCTGAAAGTATTCAAGGCCAGTTTGGACAGGGCTTTGAGCAATCTGATCTGGTGGGAGGTGGCCCTGCCCATGTTAGAAGTGCTGGAACCAGATGATCCATACAGGTCCCTCTGAACTCAGATCATTCTGTGATTCTAAATTAAGGACAAAGCAAACAATAAGGAACTCTGGAAAAATCAAACACCTTAAATTGCAAGTTTAGTTACTAGCTTCAAGTGACCTTTGAATATTTCACAATGCAAGAACTGACCTGAGATTATTCTTAGACTATCACAGATTCCTGAGTTTGAGACAGGGTAAACCAAGAAACTCATTTTCTCTTTTTAGAGACAGTGCCAAGGATTAACTTCTGGCCAACTAGTTTTCTATTTATTGCTGCTGCTAAAGTCAATTTGAAAACTTTATCTTTTAACATCACAACAAAACAGAGCAGGAAGAATGCAGCAAGTACAAACTTAGGAATGGTGTAGGAAATCAGAACAAGGATTTCAGAAGTGTGAAAGGATCAAGCGAAAATAAAGGTACAAAATCCTGCATTCAAAGCATGTGAAGAAGTAAAAGCAAAAGTTCTCAAATACCTCACTTCAAGGTGAATCAATAAGTACTATTAATAATCTAAACTTTTTATTCAAATGCCTTACAAAAACTAAACCATGGCTGAAAAATTCTGGTATCAGTTTTTCTGAACTTACTATTTTCTATAAATCTTTCTGTAAATCATAGTCTTTCAGCTATGTGAAACCCACTAAGTGTTTAAATTTTACATGTGAAAATGTAAGTCCCTACATATCCTCTACATTATGTATTAAGTGTGAACTAGAGAACCTGCTAAAAAAATCAGATTTGAGAATTATAACCTGGCATAAGATATATGACAAAATAATAGGTCACTTCTGTAGAAAAGACTTTAAAACAAAAACCAGCCAAAAGTAATCACGGTAACATACGTGGCCTACAGAAGAGACCCTCAAGTCTGCAAGTCTTTTTTGATAAAAGCCAAGGTTAAGGAAAAAGAAGAGTTACTATATACACCCAGCACTAATAAGAATGATAAACTTAACCTCTTCACTTACTTTGAGTATGGCCGATGAGCATGTCCATTTGTATCTATGCCAAGCAAATGCAAGAACAGGACCACTTTTTCTTCATTTAGTGCAGAGAACAACGTTTGATTACTTCTGGAAGAATTAAAGAAGCTCTGTATGGAATAAGCCAATAAGATATCAATCTGAGTACAATGGAAAAAGATGGCAGGCAGCTTATTAAAACTAAAACTCAGCTGGTTTTGTGTCATAGTACTGGTAGTTGTGAAAGAAAGATTGCTTCCTGATTTACTTCTTGGAGGACAGCCACCAGCAACATAATCAGACCAAAGTTTCAACCTAGCAAAAACGGGAAACACTTTTGATGTGTTTTATTTTTTTCTTCTATTCTCATTAGGTAGAAATACCAGATAACTGTGCAGCATCCCTTCTTTGCCTTTTGCACAAACACGACTACGCACCATTCCTGAGCGCCACGTACAGCTTTATAGACCTACTGACTTCAAGCTGGAAGCAAAGTTCTCAATACTGTTGCTTTGGAAGCAGGTTCTGCAGGACTAAGATACCAAGCTACAACACATGTGCAGAAATCAAATTGAAACAAAACAAGACATGCTTTGGAAATACAAGAACTACAGAACATGCATCTGCCTTGCACATGTCCTACTTAAGCATCCCCGAGGCAGATGCCGGGGGGTTGGGATCTTCTCCCGAGATTGAATGAGTCTTGACATGGCTATTCAGTGTTAGACCAGCCACATTACAGCAATGCAAAATGCAGGCAGACAGCTATTTCAACATGATCTCCCTAGTCACTGAAGTGCCCAAGGAAACAAAGTTGGCTAAGGTTTAGTTCAAAGTAACAGTAACACAGAGAAAAGTGTTTTTGAATTTCACACAGGAGTCTAGGGAAAATGTGGGCAGAATGAACCATTTCTGCCACCAAAGGAAAAAGCAACTTACCGTATACCTGCATGACTGTGGTGGAGCTGCTAAAAACTAAAGCTCACACCTTGTGTAAACTAAAATCATCGTAGCAAGCAGAAAACCAAACTGACAGCAAGTCCCATAGCAAGGTGTGTCAGGATACCATGATATTACTCAATTCCACCCTTTATCCCTGAACATACAGAAGTCTCAGATTCATATTTGCATGCTGCCAACTTCAGTGCTTCTCAGAAGAAAAAAAAAAAACTTAAGATTTTTTTTATGCTGTTGTTTTAAATACAGAGATGTTTTTAATAAAGACACAAGAAACAAAAATATCTGACTGCATTGGTTTAAAAGCAGTGTAATTATTTTTCCAGATATTTCCACTTCCCACATGGATTTGTCTTCCTGCACATACTTGATCGCAAACTAAAGAAGTCTCCAAGTGCACACCAATAATTTACAGGAGACAGCATAATTCTGTTTTGTTATTTTTAATTAATGTCTCAGAGCAGATACAGGAAATACCTGAAATTACATCTTGAAACATGGATAAATATTAGAATATCAAACCCAAGCAAGCAAAATAAACTTTCACGAGGAAAACAAGGCCTAAGATTTGTCTCTCTCACCAGAGAGCTTCCCATATCACTCCAAAAATAGCCCGCTCTCTAGCATCAGCCACCTCTTAACGCAGAGCAGCAGCAACCAAAACAGTTTGCCTGACCTCAGGCTAATTAAGAATAAAACAAGAGGAATGAAAATGTAACTTGAGATGCAGAATCTTTTCTCAGAGCAAACCTTTTCCCATGGAAGCTTTTTAAAATTGCATACTGAAAAAAAAGTAAACCTGCAAAGAGTTATCCTAGGCTGCTAAAGGTGAGAAGCTGATAAGCAGGACACTGAACAGCTGGGGCAAAAACACTTAATCTTGCACTAGCCTTTGCCAAACTAGTGCTCAGCATGTGTGCCTTCACTGCCTGCTCAAACACTTCCTTTTTTTTTTTTGGTACTCATTCACAAAACTCAAAACCTATGGCAACAAGTTGCCAAGCTAACATTATATGTTAACGTAATATTTCTGTCCCTCTGTTTTTTTGTTTTTTATTTTTTACTTAACTTTTATTTGCTCTGTTCAGCGATCTTATCTTCAAGTGCCTTCAAGATGTTTTGTGGGTGGGAATAAACTATAAAGCTTAAAAAAAAAAAAAAATTGTCTAAGGAGATCTCTGAGCTGTCTACAGCTACCTAGTAGGAAGCCGAAGAGAAAATGGAGCTCTTAGAAGGGTTTGATGATAGGCAAGAAGGGACCAGACAATTTGAAACAAAATATAGGAAGTTCAAATAAGATAAGGAAACTTATTTTTTAATTGGTTTTGAAACCATGAGTGTAGTCAGATCTTGGAACAGATACCCAAATGTGATTAGGAAGGCCTAGGAGAATCCTACTCTAACTGGACCTGCTTCATGCAGGGAGCTACCACTGGAACTTTCTCTCATTTTTCCTATGGCTTTCAGTTATGCTTTTGAAAAGCTTTACAAGAAGTAGATTTCCCAAATCCAACTAACTTTCTACTTTTATGGCTAACAGCTTGGCTACAACTGCTATGCAATTTAGTGAGACTAGTACGAAATTTCCAATTAAAATATTCACAATAAACTGAAAAGTTGCTTGTAATGCAAGTACTAACTAAAATATTACAAGAAAAATTTGGTTGTAACATCCATAATATTAGTATCAGACAAAATCTTAGTATCATATCCATTCATGAATAGGAGAAAATAAAAAGAAGACTACTACCTAGAAGGTCTAGCAAATCCCAATTTACTGATGTCTGAACTAAAGACAGACTCAAATGATGTCTACCAAGTTTCCAGGGACACCTTGTTCCCCCAGACTGAGCCCTCCTTGGAAGAACAGTCTATTCATAGAGCTGATAAACTGTTGCTGACAGCATGGATGCACAAAAAGAAAGACTAAAACTTTCTCCTTCCACAAAGCTTCTTCACTCATAAATCCAGGACATCTTAATTAAGTTGAATTGACGAAAGTTGCGCACTCTGATCTGTGCTCATGCGAGAGTTTGAATGGTTACGGCCGTTTTGAGACACCAACTAAATGTTCAAAGACAGAATAAAAATACATATGCTGGTTTTGTATCAATTGAGCATGCTTATGCAAGAGCAGAATAAATAATTCAACCACTGTACTGCTATTTAGAGCAAAGCTATTTGTACTCAAATGCACACCAGGTCATGGCACTGTCTACAGACCCTCAAAGTTCAACATGATCCAGTTCTGACTCCAGCTCCCAGCTTATATATGTCCTCAACATATAAGGCACAGTCTGAAGACCTGGTCTGGTCTGCTTCCAGCAAAAAGGGATCAAAGAAGTACAACAGTCATCAGGAAAAAAAGAAGATTTCTATCTATATCTCCATTTAAACCAGAAGACAACTCAATATTTTAGAAGTGTTTTCTACTGTGTGGTGTTAACAAATTGTGGTCAGAGACTCATCTCACCCGGAATATTTTAATCATTTTGTCCTAAGTATATGAGTTGGATCCTAGAAATTGTGTTAACCAATATTTTTAAAAAACAGAACTGAATAAAAAAGAACTTCATTTTTTTCTTTCACTGTTCACCTAGTCTTACAGTATTTGCTTCCTAATTTCTTTTCAGCACAAAGTCAAAGTATGATCCACACAAAGGTTACTAGCTGACCCAACTAACTGATGGATCACATCCTGCCAAATTCCACTTAGGCACTTAATTATTTTAAAGACTTTTGGAAAAGAAAAAAAAAGAAAAAAAAAGACCACTAACAGCCCCATACCTATATGTCTCTGTGCCACCCATGAGCTACTAAACCACACATTAAAATTTCACAAAGTTTTAATCTAGTTGCAGATTAAAAATGCACATAATCTAATCTATGGTCAGTTTTCACCGACTGACAAACAGATGTTATAGGAACTACAAAGAATTATACATTTTTTCCTGCATTCTCGAGTTATGCAATCTTCTTGAAATCTGTCAACATAGAGACTAGAGTTTACACATCTCCTGACCAAGTGAGTTACTGCTACTTAGCACTTCTGAAGAGAATATGCAATTGCAGGAAGCCAGAGTTAGCAGCCCAAGCCACTCTCCTTTTTATCTCCATCATTTTGAGGGGCAGAGGAAGCCACAGAAGGTCCTCATGACATCTGGGACATGCTGACTACATAACAAAAAGGGAGAACACCTTTCCATTCTACTTCCTAGAGCACAAGACAGAAATGCAGGGACCTGAAACGCAGGACAAAGTCAAATGATGTGCCATTAAGTATTTGAGATAAAATTAAAGTGAGGAAAAATATTGTAGAAAAAGCAGACATCAGATTTCAGCGAATTATCATTGTTAACTATATATTCTCATCAGTGTAGCTGAGACAGCTGCTAGAGTTCTAACAGCAGTGACATCCATTTCAAGTAGCCTCAAGTTTCACCCTTCTGAAATAATCTCTGATGTGTAACTGTGGAGATGATTAATGGAACGAGCACTTCACAATAGTCAGTCAAGTCCTGTCCATTCATGGCATAAAATTTAGTTAGGCAAAGTAAATCTTGAAAATAATGATGGATGCTAGTTCTAAGGAAAGTCATCAGTAATGGCATTGTTTGAAATGTCATTAGGTGTTTTGAAGCACCACCCACATAAACCTGTGCAACTCCAAATGACAGCAGGGTGTAACGTTAAGACAACTGTTTGAGAATAACTGACTGACTCATTTGACTTTTATTATTCATAAACATTATACAGCCTGAGACAAGTGCAAGTTCAGAAAGGATGGTGGTTAGAAAAATAAAAAAAAACAACCACAAAAACCAAAACACATCATGTTTCTGCTTGCAAACTCAGGAAATCACTTTCATTAAAAACTACTGAGCTATAATGAACTTTTTTCACCTCATGCCATAGTTTTAAGCAGACCTAGCTTTCGTTTCTCAATGCAGATAGATGTTGATCTGGTTTATATATTGTTTCAGTTTGGGTTTCATTTACACTAGTTAACTAATGTATATAGCCCAAACATCTTGTGGAAGAAGTTCATTAAAACACATTTAGCGTTATTATGAGAATCGGAAAGCTAAAAATCCTCCCTTAATTACTTCATTTGTAACTATTTCATTATGTAACTTTCATTATGTAACTATTGATACACAAATTGCCACTATCAGTATTTCTCAATCCAGGACCGGTGAAGTAGCACAGCATAACACAAATACAGGAATTCACAGATACTGCAATACAGTAACACAGATACAGATGTGCACTGGATGTGAACGCAAACAAAGATAGCATCACAAATGTCTGTCAGGCTGAGCAGAGCACCACCTGAATGAGTTATCCTGCTTCAGGGCCTAATTTGCCTTTTCCATAAAACTGTGTGTCCTTTGGTAGTCACAGCATACCATGAGCCCCAACAAATAATCAGAACTCAACTACATGCATCAGAACAAGCAACAAGATGGTCATCATGGATAGACAGAATATTGACATAACTTAAGTCAATAATATTGCCCATTTGATTTCCTAGTAAGACTTGTTTATCCTATGTCATAATACCTATTATAAAATTAACTAAAATACAAGATTTTAAATGGCTTGTAGTACTTTAAAAAGATGGGTTTCAGACAACATGCAAGTTTATGTTTAAAAATATTCTTGGCTTTTCTTAAGGCAGTGCTTATTGTCAGTTTAATTTGCATTGAATGACATATTATAATCTGTTACTGCTCATGATAAGTCAACCTTTTTTTTTTTTTAAATAGTAACTGCTTCAAACAATGTCTTCAAAAAATTTTCAATTTCTAGATCTAGGGTAAAATTGAGATTATTTATGATAAAGTCATCCAGTTGTGTTTCTTATACATAGGTAAAGTATAAAAAGATTCTTTGCTCACCTTAACATGATCAAATACCCAGGTGTCAAGTTTGGCTGCATCTTGTGCTCCAAAGTCTTCACTTTCAGCTGTGTAACAAAATGTATAAACATGATCTCCAGTAGCACCTGCAAAAACAATACAGATTGAGTAGGAGACAACAGAAAGGTTTTCTTCCTTTTATCAGTAAAAAAAT
Source organism: Phasianus colchicus (assembly GCF_987193195.1). Taxonomy (NCBI): domain Eukaryota; kingdom Metazoa; phylum Chordata; class Aves; order Galliformes; family Phasianidae; genus Phasianus; species Phasianus colchicus. The sequence goes on along the minus strand of NC_143438.1, from coordinate 15,645,370 downwards.
AGAGGAACAGTGATGAATAGGAGCACAAATTCATCAAGAATGACAATCCTGAGAGAATTCAAAGGATCTCTCCTTAAATTACTCCTATATTTATATTTTTAAGCCCAGATATCATTTTAACTCATTAGCTTATCAGCATCACTGAGGGGGGTGAGGAACAATATTATCTAGTATACTCAGGTGAGAAAAAGCATGGAAAAGCAAATAGGAATTGAACAAATTTCAGTTAAAGTAAGTAAAACAAATTAGTTTTGAAACAAGGAATTTCATTAAGAAACTTCTCACAGGAAACAACACATCTAGAGCCCCATTTCAATACACATTCTGTGCTTTTTTTTTCTTCCCTGTTTCTTGTCTAAGAAGTTGTACTTAGCATTTGGTTGTTAAACTGAATCATACCAGACGACAGCAAAATGCCTGGGCCTTTTGCAGAAGTGATTATAATACATCATGTACACGGCAGGCAATAGGAGGAATACAACTTTACTGGCTATTAATTCTTGAAGACAACATAGTATTGAGGACAAAGCAGACAACTTCAACAAACACCTTCAAAAAGAAAGTATTCAAAGTCTGCATCTTTAAAATATGGATTCAAAATCTGAAGGGGAAAAGTACAGGACTGTGTTCTGGCATGAAGCACAGCACGATGCCCACCGACGCGAAAACACAGCATCTGGACAAAATGATTTCCAAAAAGCAAAGTAGAGAAAGAGGAGGAAAAAAGATGATGAAGACCCAGAAGAAAGTTAACTTCTGAAGTCATGGAAGGATCTGAAACTAGGTGCAGTTTAATGAAACCCTTCTGTCAGTGGCTGAGCTGTTACAGCTTGGGGATGCTATTTCTACTTTCACTACATAAACTCCCAAGGGGGAAATGTTCTTCTATCAGTTGAAGGCCAGCAAGCTTGTAGCCGATTTTCTGGATGTTACAATTATATAATGCCATTTTGTAAGCTTCCAGGCCTGTGAATGGATGAACATCCCAGTATGAGGGAGCTATTTAACTAAGATTACATCCAAACCCACGCAAGTGATGCAGGTTTCTCAGACCAGAAAGATGAAAGCCAGCACAGACCTTCTGGTGCAGTTCCCACTGGCTTCCCCTCAGAAGATGTTACTACTGCTTATAAACTAGAACACTCATTGCAGTTCTTAATCTGAAAAAAAAAATAATAATACTCCAAGGCATTTAAAAATGAATTATGGAGTACAATTTGGTGGATTAAAGGACTTCAAAAGAAGAAATAAGCTCCAGCAATCACTGTAAGAATGACTAATGTTTAAGGAGGATGGACTGTTCTTCCACAGCACTACAGGACATCTGAAAAATGTGAAGATGTGTTTTTGCAAAGCACAAGACCAAAGCATGCCATTTGTAGAATGGGTAAAGGAACACAACTACTTATCCATTTCAATATCTACCACAGGAAAAAAAAAAAAGCAAGTAAAAAAAAACTACCAACCTTGCATTGCTAAAGAAAAACACAGTGGCAAAACGAGGCCATACGAGGAAAGATTTGGCATGCCAAGCAAGTTTGATAAAACAATTTCAAGAAATAAGAAAACAACCTTCTAGGTTTTTACTTCGTAATTTATTTCTGTCTTTTAAGAAGTAGTAGGCAACAATACACCTGATACCAAGGGCCGCCGGAGAAGGAAGAAAAGATAGGATAGAGAAATAGATAGCAGCCAAGGACAAAAACATTCTTTAGAAGTAGAGAACTAAACTGTTTGGAGGTGCTATTACACTAATGGAAGCCACTGGAGGTGCGAGAAACTCCCATATCAGATTATCAGCAGTTCTTACTGCAGAATTCTGCCTGGCATTCCAGCCCTTAATATCAAGATTCAAATATTAGAGGTAGGAATAAAATTCTCCTCCTGCAATAAAATTATATCCTTTGGAAATCAAAGCTATCATTCCACTAGCAAGACAGTTCTTGTGTCTGACAAGTCTATCATGAGTCACCAGAATCCACATTAGCAGGAGACTTCTGTTGGCAAATTCTGTATGCACGAAAGAGGCAAAAAAAACCCCAACACATAAAAGGTGCAAAGACAGTAAGATACTGAGCCAACAGCACACAGGCATTAGAGAATTGCCACCAAAGTCAGATGAGCAGTGTGAAAAATTTGGCTTTCTTCTAGCCCACTGTTCATACAGCACACCAAGAAGAGGAATCTGACAGGTAGGTTTCAATCCAACCATAAACATTGAGGCTGCACAAACTCTCCAGAATAACCCCAATAAAGCCTTGTCCTGATTGCCCTCCTGGTCTCTATGGTACCATTCTCAGGGCTGAAAAACCAGCAACACTAGTCCTGCTCCTAGTTCCCAAGAGAGAAAAAGAACCCTTAAAATCATAGCATATCCCAAGCTTAAAGGTACTCAAGGATCACAAAATCTAATCCATGGCTCCACACAGCACCGCCCAAAATCCAAACCCTCTGTTTGAGAGAGTTGTCCAAGTGCTCCTTGAACTCTGCCACTTGGGGCCGTGCCCACTGCCCAGGGCAGCCCATTCCATGCCCACCACCCTCTGGTGCAGATCCTTTCCCTAACCCCCAGGTGCCCCTCCATGCCGTTCCCTCAGCCCTGTCGCTGTCACACAGAGCAGAGCTCAGCGCTGCCCTCTGCTCCCTGTGAGGAGCTGCAGCCACCATCAGGCCTCCCCTCAGCTCCTCTGCTCTGGGCTGAGCAATGGAACCTTGGCTGCCCAAAGCCATGACAAAACAGTACAGACCTGGCACGCTGCAGATCAAATCTCTGGGTTTGGCAAGTTTAGAAGAAAAACTCAGTTTTAAAGGGCATTTTGGAAATAGACATTATAGAAGTATGTTATTTTCATGTAACATCAAGCTCAATCTAAAAATTTTTAGAAAAAAAGAGATTAAAATTAAAAAATGGAATTAGCATAGTTTGGAAATATTGGAAACTAACACTTTTTAATACTACTTTGGATTAAATAAGTTGCACGTCAGTTTCAGAGATATTTCAGTCATCTTCTCAGAACAGCTCTAATCACACAGTCCTCCACAAATTCAGATGTGAGTGTAAGTGTTTTGCACTGAGAGATCCATGAGTATTTCATTTACCTTCTCTATAGAATCTACAACCATTTGATTGAAATACTTATTTTATGACAGGAAAAGGACTCAAAGACACATAATGACAGGAAATGGGATTTTTCACTCCACGACAAAACTCAGGTTGTGTCATGTATTCCTTATTCATCATGCAATGAAAATGATGTAACAGTTAATAGAATGCTGAACAATTTGACATGATAACAAAACCAACACAAAAATTCATAAGATCTACTCATTTCCAACATGGAAAGGGAGACAGAATTTAAGCCATGCTTCACCCATCTTTTTAACTTTTAAAAAAGTGAAATCTAGACATTCATAAATATTTGATCCCATTCATTTCTGTGTTAAAAAAAAACAAAGTTCTCTCTCTCTCTTTTTCAGAAGCTCATTATAAAGAAACAGCGATTATCTTTGGTTTATACATGATCAAAAATAGACTGCTTACAGATAAAGATTATATTGGAGAGAAGGAAGAAGAGGAAAAATACCTTTTTCCACTAAAAATTAAACCACCTTTCTATTGTTACAAACTGATTCACAAACAGCACCTACTTCTCAAATAGCGCTGCACTAAACCTCCCTCAAGCAGTGTGGTCATAGGCCTTGGACAGTTCACCTTTAGAGGAATCAAAAAAATAATTCCATTGGTGCCACACAGAAGCCATACTGAGCCATAAGGCAACTATATGGCATTATCCTTGCACATCACTGCAGAAAACATCAAAGCTGCTTCCAGTCCCCTGCTTATCAAAGGAAACCCACAAAAGGACAGGGCTTTGAGAAATTCTAGGATTCCTCAAATATTTTCCCAAGACATCTGTAGAAATACAAATAATCTGTGCAAGGGCAGAGTACAATCTTTCCTCACTCCCCAGCCACCACCACAATATTTCTAAATAAAAGCTGTAATCTGAGGTCATGGGAAAGCATAAGTTGTAAAAATACTTCCTGGTAGTTTATCATAAACTTAAATTTATACAGATCAACCCAGGAACAGCGGAAAGAGGTGTGTGTGGCAAAAGAGATACAGAGAGGATGGAGAGAGACTGAGTTCAAAAAAAGTTCAATAATTATTGTGAGAAATATGACAGATGCTTTTTCTAAACCAATATTAGATTCCACTGCTATCCTCCCAATCTTGTTTTTCTAATTTATGTCAACATTTAAACAAAACAGCAGCATATACCACTAGCTCGTCCTCATTCTTCCAAGAGAAGAATGAAATTAAATCTCAAGACCTTTTAAGCTCCTGAAATATTGCTCAGCACTCTGTCTGTCCAGAGACCAGCCCATTGGGCTGATAGGACTTTTAACACACTGCACACTAAAAATATCTCAAGTTTCAGGAATAATACCACGCAGTTCCTACTTGCCTATACTTCTTCCCTTTATCCATAACTGCTCTGGAATTGAAGCCTGCAATAAGCCACTTCTCCAGCACAGACACTAATAAAGTATGGCTCCAATTTTATCACCTGAATCACTGGGTGCTGCATGCAACTCAAAGAAAAAGCCTCAGCTGCAGACCTGCAAGTAAGAACTTTAAACCGAAGAAAAACCATGAGGTTTTTTTTTAAACTATGGGTGTTTTTCCTTCAATGTGTATACAGAATTAAGTAAAATCCAGTTAAATGATGACTAAATAAGGATATCTTCTTTAAAAGTTTGCTTTTTCTCCACCTGGTTTTGAATTCACAAATTAAAACAGATATACAAAATAAAATGGAAAAATGTAATTCAACTTCTTCTCTAACTTGAGAACTGCAAGCATATCTATTTTATTATCTGATAACTACAAAGAGAGCTGTATGGGAACTGCTGAGTCACGGCCTGAACCTCTGATTAATCACCTGAGGTGAGCAATGAGTCAGCCCTGGGAGCACAGGTAAAAGCAATTCACCTGTGCTGCAGGAAGGGGTGGAGCCTGGCTCCACCTCTCCTAGACCCATTTAAGAGCTGACTACCAGTAGGGAAGGATCTCTCTCTCTTTGGAAGATCCACTCCACTGGTTGTTTCTGAGTGAGCCCATGACATGGGTAAGCATCCTATTTATTTTCTTTGTCTCGCTGTGCCTAACTCTCTTGCTTATTTCATTATTATAACATCTTAATGTTATTTGATTATATAATTTTCATTGATTATACAAGAGCACATGAAATTTAAACCCTACCTTTTGCAAACATTGGCAAAATATCTGGGCTTCCCCAACTCCACGTGTATTTGCTTTCATTGAAAACTGAGTCAAATTCTACTGGATTCTCCTTCCATCCTGTTAAAAAAAACATACATGGATTTCAACGGAATTGCCAAAAGATCTCACTGACAGCTAAGACTAATAGTCCATGCAATCTTTTAGTTCTAAAGTATTCCTTGGACACAACAAAATCCAGCTATGGTTCTCAGTTTTACTCTTCTTTACTGTTATTTGCAGTTGACTCCCATTCATCAAGAAATAAGCTGAAAACCTAAGGCAATCTCATCATGCAAGGATTCAAGCATAAAACACAGCTGGTTTACAATCTACGGAGCAATAATTCTCCTGAATTCTAAATCCCCCTTTATTTGATTGCAGCTTTCAACATTTTATGCAGTAACACACATGCATATTACATTACCAGCAGCCATGTTCCACTCCTTCACAATAAAACCTTCAAGATTTTCTTTCTGTGATAAAGCAGTTAACAAACTTGGAGATGCTCTTAACAGTAACTCATACCAATCCCACATTTGTAGCAGATGACAGAAGGAAGAATCTTTTGATTAGAAGTCTGGACAAGATCGCATAATTCCTCCTACTTCCCCTTTCCCAAAAGAGGCACACAATATTGCAGAAGTTCCTGGGCGAATGCATTGAAGCACCCAAGAAAGCAAGTCAGTAGTCTAAAGGTTTGTATCATATCATTAACCACTAAGCATACAGCAACCACTGTCAGATGAGGTTTTTCACTTTTTGCTGCTAACTCCACTTAAAAAAAGTTCAGCTAAAACACTGCAGTTTCTGCTTGTTTGCAACATCACATCTCCAATTAAAATTTAAAACTGTCAGATGAATCCAAAAGGTTCTTCTGCTTTCAGTATTAGGGTGCTAAGTTTTACTGTGTTACAAAACATTAATCTACTTAATCTATTTTTGTAACTATCAACAGTGAAAAAAACATCCCATAAGAAATTTTCCACATCACTAAAACTTGGAAGACAGTGTTCAAACCTTTGGGGCTGGCATACCTTTAGCAACTGCACTGACATCTTCATAAAACCCAGCTATCAGTGCAACATGCCCTGGTCTGGATTCTGTTGGGACTCGGGTGTGAGAGACACCCCAGCTGCCATTGTTCTCCAGAATAGCACTGAAAACAAGACACGAAGCAGTTAATGCTTGTAACTTCTTGAAGTAAAACAATTTGCAGACAAAAGGAGTAACAAGTAGACGCTAGGCAGGAAATATTAAAAGCCCAGATTAGAAACAGATTTTTGGTTTAGCCTGCTGTGCAGGAATACAAACTGAACAGTAATTTGCAAATAGCTCTGTGTTATAACACTCCACAGACAACACGGCTATTGTGTGGACCATCAGCACTTCAAAGAAACTAGCCGATGATTTACAGCATTCAGAATTAATGTATAGTTTCTTTCTGCTGCTTTCTAATATGGCTGTTCCCCCACTTCAACACACAGATTGTTGCTGTCTGGCATTGCTTTTCTTTGTTCCTTGCATTTAGCTTGAAAGACCAATCTTCCTTCACTCGTTAAACATGCTAGCTATAATTAGTTCTCATGACCATGTCTGTCTCCTTTATCCATGCTGAATCTTGGAAGCCAGCAACAAAAATATATAAAACAAATGCAAGCGTAAGGTACAACTCATTTGAGCAACACAAAAAATACAAGCAAACTTTGGACTTCCTGCAGATACAATGATGTGAAGTAAAGTACATTCTCAACATATGTATATAAACACAGAAGTTGTCTAGGGATTTTGTATGCTCAATAACTACAACCAAAAAAAAAGCAAAGAAAATAGAAGACAAAGCCCAAGCATAAGAAATAACCTCAAACTATTCATGTCTGCTGAAGACATAAACAGCTGGAATGTGTCAGAGAGCAAGCAAGTAAGCATTATCATAGGCTGTTTTCTTGTCTCCATCTTCTGGAAGCAGAGAAACATTTATCACACGCTGTCAAGGCAGGGGGTAAAGGGAGAAGAGATCAGAATGGACCCCGACATATCATACACTAATGTTCAGGCAGAAAAAAAAAAAATCTTCTGAGCAAATCCAAAGCAATTTTAAGAGTCGAAACCACTAGGAAAAGTTATTATTGTTCTACGAGGCATAAGTCACAAAATGTGCTAGTGTTATTAAACATGAATACAGACTAACTAGACTCCAAGTTCATTTTGTACTTTTATTTTTAACAGACAGACCCACTTCAATTTTATACAGCTGTTAATTACAAGATCTTTACACTAAATTTCAAACATATTTCTCATTAATAAGAATCTAACTAAAAGCTAAAATTTAAGGCTTCAATATGCACATTGGATTCATAGGTTTTTTTTTAAAACTCATATTGGATCTCACATTCTCAGGCCTACTTTAAAGTTCACAGACTATTTGGAATAGTTCAAATATTACAGTGAAAAATGAAAAAGGTCATACAATGTTCGGATGTTATTCCTAGCTATCATCTTAGCCAGGTTTTAAGACAGGTCATATTGAAAATGGGTACTATTTTGAAAAAAAGGATTTTAGTATCAGCTAAAGTGGTTTCTAATTTATTCTCACTGGAGGTTGATCAAGATGTATTACATTAGCGGAAGACTTAAGACAAAGATAAAAGAATTTTGGCTCTCCTCTCACTTCACTGTCACAACAGGTAGGAAATTGTTTTAATTAGACTTTGATTTCTACTCCTTGGATTACTTCCCAAATCAATTTTGCTAAAGTCACAAAGTAATCCTTTATCTTTACTTCTGAGAGGTTGTATTACCAAATCTGAAGTTAACAATAACACAAGGCAAGCAGACTACAGCCAGAATGTATTTTTCCCTTCTCAAAATTCATTTAGTCATTTTGAATTATTTCAAAGCCCTTCATTGAGAGGAAATTTGAAAAAACAATAATTTCCTTGATAGTACAAACATTAGCTACCCATAGCAGTGATGAATACGATATAGTAATACATACGAAACATGAGTGACAAGGATTAAAATCTTTTTCTTGTAGTCCTTAGCAGCAGCATCACAGCAGTTCAGAACACACCACCTGCTGTCCCTTGCAGCTACTTGAACACTGATGGATAACAGATTTTTCAAGAATATTTGCAGAAGAAAAGCCTGGGTACTTAGCATACATCAATCAGCAATCTGCTCTAAACACAATGAATCTTTATTAACTTTATATACCCAGTAAAAAACATTGCTTTTATTTATAGTATATTACTACATGAGTAGATCTTGTTCATTTAAAGGTGATCCTTCCTCCTTAACAGAACACCTGCATGAGAAATTATTTCTGTTATGCCACAAATTAAAGCAAATAAGAAAATGAACACTTGAAACTTAGTAACAACTGTGCAAAAAAAAATAGACTTTATGTGCCCTGAGTTGCCTTACCTTTTACAGCGCACAGCATGCTGCAACATTTTCTTTTCATTATCTCACATGTAACACTCACACTTGTTTTTAATACACAAGCAAGAGAGTACAAGAGATACATAGATGGCATTTCATTGTCTTTACACTTCCACATGGAGCATGGGGAACTAGCAAAAAGAGCTACAAGCATGTGCATGCCTACAAGGGCTATGATGTCACTGGCATCACTGAGATGTGGTGGGATGGCTCTCACAACTGGAATGCAGGAATACATGGGTATAAACTTCAGGAAAGACAGGGAGGGGCAAGGGGAGAGGGTGCTGCTCTCTACGTCAATGACCAGTTCATGGAGCTCCACCTGGGGGTGGAAGAGGAGCTGACATATGGGTTAGGGTTAAAGGGAAGGCAGGGGAAGGATACATTGTAGCAGGGGTCTACTACAGGCCACCCAACCAGGAAGACTGACTGGATGAGGCCGTCTATAAACAGACAGGAGAAGCTTCACGTTCATAAAAGACAGTCCTCATGGGTGACTTCAACCACTTCAGTATCTGCTGGAAGGAAAACACAGCAGGGCACCAGAATTAAAGAGGTTCCTGGAATGCACTGATGATAACTTCCTCTTCCAAGTGGTATAGGAACCCAAGAGAAAAGGTGCTATAGTGGACCTCACCTCACCAAAGAGGAGAAGCTACTGAGTAACGTGAAGCTCAAAGACAGCCTCAGCTACAGTGTCAACAAAACGGTGGAGTTGAAGATCCTTAGGGTGTGAAAGAGGGTACGCAGCAAGCTTGCTACTACAGAGTTCAGGAGAACAGACTTCGACCTCTTCAGGGAACTGCTTGGTAGGGTGACATGGGATAAAGCCCTGGAGGGAAGAAAGGCCCAAGAAAGCCAGTCAGCATTCAAGGACCATCTCCTCCAAGCCCTGCAGCAGTGCATCCCAAGAAAGAGGAAAACGGGCAAGAATGCCAGGAAGTTCCTGTGGATCAAGATGCTCCTGGACTTACTTTAGCACAAAAGAAAAAAAAAAAAAGTCTATAAGGAGTGGAAGTAGGAACAAGTTACGTGGAAGGACTGCAGAAAAGTTGTCTGAACAGCCAGGGATCAAGATACGAAATCTGAAACCCAGGCAGAATTAAATTTAGCCAGGGACATAAAGGGAAACAATGTCTACAGCTATAACAGTGATTAAAAAGAAGGCCAGAGAAGGCATAAGCCCTCTCTGGAAGGAAATCAGAGACCTAGAGATGAGGGATATGGAGAAAGCTGAAGTATTCAGTGACTTCTTTGCTTCAGTCTTCTCTGGCAAGGACTCTAGCTGCACCATTCAAGTTGCAGAAAGTAAAGGTAAGAACAAGGAGAAGGAAGATCAGGCTCAAGACCATCTAAAGAACTAGAAGGTGCACAAGTCCATGGGACCCAATGAGATCTATCCACAGGTTCTGAGGGAACAGGGGGATGATGCTGCTGAGCAGCTATCCATTGTATTTGAGAGGTCATGGCAATCTGGTGTAGTTCCCACTGATTGGAAAAGGGGAAACATAACACCCCATGTGCCATGATCATGGCACATCTCCTCCTAAAGGTATTACTAAGGCACATGGAAAACAAAGATGAGGTGATTGGTGATAACCAAGATGGCTTCATCAAGGGCAAGTCATGTCTGACAAACTTGGTGGCCTTTTCTGATGGGGTCACAGCCTAAGTAGATAAAGGAAAAGCATCTGACATAACCTACCTGAATTTGTGTAAATTTGTGCATTTGATATTGTCCCACACAATATCCTGGTTGCCAAATAGGAAAAAAAAAATGGATTTGATGGATGGACCACTCACTGGATAAGGAACTGTCTGGATGGCCTCACTCAGAAAGTTGCGGTCAGTGGCTCAGTTTCCAAGTGGGCCAGGCTGGATGGGGCTTTGAGCAACCTGGTCTAGTGAGAGGTGTCCCTGCCTATAGCAGGGGGGTTGGAAACAGCTTTTCCCTTCCACTCTCCCACATCCTTTCAGCACCAGTGACAATTTTTGACTTGAATAAATTTTAAAAGAGGACAAAGTAAAACAAAGGCAGTAAGAAGTCCAGACCTTCCAAACTAATGTATGGTTTGTGTTATCACCAGAAATTACAATAATGCTGAATTACTGAAACTGAAAAACTGAAGACACTTGATGACAAGAATATCCTCTTTCCTAGCTGCTACATACCACTGCTCCTAGAGATGGGGACAAGTTCTTGATGCTGCAAAAGACCAACTGCAAAAATTTGTCATTTCAAAGGCAGAAGGAAGTACCAAGACACCACAGCTGCCCTTGTTTCTCTTGTTCCTCTGAGAACTCTTTCCAGCATTACAAACAACGACCTCCAGAAATTAAGCATTCTGGATCCAAATTATTTTTGGATGGACTTACCGCAGGTAAGGTGCTTGGGGAGTATTGTTGCTATTCAATTCAAACAGAGAATCTGCCCGCAGACCATCAGCAACAAAGAGTACCAGGCGCTTTGCTGGAGGTGGCAGTGGAGTTTGCTGAGGAGTCATGCCATGAACCAGAGGGGAGCTGAAGTAGATGTCAAAAATAGAGGCCAAGAAGACAAAATGCACAAGGAGACCAGCAAGTATGAAGACTGGTATACCCATGGTAATTGGAGGTCAGCAAGGCAAAACCTAACACTAGAAAGGAGTAAGAGAAATACAGTTAGTCATATGAAACTTTGTTTTTATTTATTATTATATACTTATATCATTTGTCACAGGAATACTATTACTAGACTGATTACCCAGACCCATAACCAACCTCTATTTACATAAAGAAGCTTGTTCAGAGAAATTCTGGTTCTGGTCATCACCTTGTTGATTCAGACTGTCAGATAGCTACATCACAGCAATACATCTCTGGCATTTACAGGGATATCAGATGGCTTCAAAAGACCATAAAATCAGGCCAGCTTTTGTGACAAGCAGTGGCCTTGCATTACCTGCAGCGACAGCAGACCGGGACAAGGCGACGTCTCCATGAACACACTGCCCTCTACCGACCGACTGCATAACAGCGTTGTGGTTGTTACGGCAAGTACAGAGTAAAGAGAGCTAGGGAAAGCCATCGTACAGCAAGCGCGCATCCAAAGTTGCTTTTTCTAAGTTTACCATCAATTCTAGACTCATTACACTCTGCTTATACTCAGAAATCTTATTTTAAATGAACAACGATGCTGTGTGTGAGTGAAGAACGCTCTCCTAAAATAGATAACAAAAGCGTAACAGGTGAAGAATTATGTTTCAGCTGGATACTAACCTGTGCTTTCACAGTGCTTTTCCTACCCTCTCAATCTTAGAAGTCAAGTTAGGGACACAAATATGCTTAACATTAGATACACCAAAAATGTATGCATCTACCACATAAACAGAGTTTCACATGAAGGCAGTGCAAACACGTAGAACTCAAGCAAGCTTGGGGACAGTCTGAATGAGACTATCAGTTCTGTCAAAGTTCACACCTTCATTGTATCAACAAGCTAATTATCAGCTCTACCCAAAAATCACCTCAATTTACTAATTCAGAAACAGACCTTCCTAATAAATAGCCTGGAAGGTGCAGCAGATATTCAACTTTGTATATCAATACACACCTCTCTCCTAAAGAAACTATTCAGAATCTACTTAATGCTCCTACGTGAGAACATTTCTTACCTTGCTGCTTACAAAATTTCAATAGTCAGAAATATGGACAGACAGCCAACTAACAGCCAACACATGGCATTATCATCAAGTAAAGAAGAAAGGCTTCACTACCACATAACTCACTCTGATAAAAACTGAAATGTTTTCATAAAATAAAAACTTCAAAGAGCCAGGAAAATCACAGAGGATAAAATCCACCAACTGGAAAAGATTTGGAAGTTTTATAGATAAATAATCCAAATTAAGTATAACTTGTCAAAATAAAATTCAGGGCTCAATGCAGCTCAACTGCAAGTTACAGTTCCTTTAAATCTGCCTATTGAAATACAGATGCAACAACCTCCATCCTAATTAAAATAATTAATGCAGCGATTTCCAATTTCAGAGACTGGGACAAAAAAGAAAGGAGACTGAGATAGATAAAGCATTTTAAAGAGACATCTGGCAGTCATATCAGTAAAGAGTATGTTTTGATCACTTAAGCAGGAACTTGCACACTTCTGCGTCTACAAGTGGGATTCCAATAGAGACCTGGAGTATTTCTTAAGCATCTGTTCAGTTACTGCTTTTATAAGTAGTCAGAGTTTTTGTATGAAATTAAATACACAAAACCACAATCACAGAAATACCTCTAACATGGGATCTCATTTTACTTAGTTTATTTTCCATAGGGGTGCTTCTTTTGATGTAGTTGTGCTTTTGAAAAGAGAATCCAAGCTATCAAGGCCTAAAATTGATATGACTAAATACCCTACATAGCAAAGCATGTTACTTCAATTGGATTCTTGTCGTTGGATGCTTCTAGTGCAAGAATTCCATAGCTTAACATATTCTAAATTCCAACTACAGTAACATTAACCTAAACTGCTTTCACCACTAGGAATTTCTCTTTACTTCAACTCTCCCCAGGCCTGAGACCTAGCTTGCAGCACTAAGAGTGTAATCAACACAATTCAAGTTTAATATCATCAGATCTACAGTGATCTACAAACTTAATTGCAAAAAAGACTTTTACATTTGCAACACAGTTTGATCATATTACAGTAGACTATTCTGGTCACAACATATTTAACTGCTCATCACCACCAGATGACAGCTTCACTATTAAATTTCTTGGTGCCCAGCAAGTCTCTAGCATCATTTTCTTGGTAGGAAGAGCAGGGAACACCAATCCCAGAACAACTCAGACACCCCTTGAGATAGCCTTCATGCCTTCCAGGCACAGAGGAGCACAGGCAACACTTCTAAGGAACATTCATCCATGCATCTACCCTAGCAGGAAGGATGCTTAGCTAAGCACTGTGCCTCTGCATCTCAAGAGATACAGAAATGTAATCCAGCTTTTACAGACTACCACACAAAAGAAAAGAGTTCCTTGTTCTTCTCCCTCCACCTATTGGAAAGGTCATCACAAACAAATTTGTCTGTAGAGTCTGTAGAGTCTGATGCTTGGTGGTTCAAGGCAGAAACCACACAAGGCATGCTAAAAGAAATAACTAGAATCAAAAGAAAAGTAGATTATGTATTAGCTTATTTATCAGAAAACGCTAAATGCCAAGAGAAGAAAAAAATACATTAAACACACACAAAGTCCTTTTCACTTTGGATGATAAGTGACTAGATTTAAGCATTTATTAGTAGTGCAAAATCTATGCCCTCACTGGCCTGGTCAGCAAAAAAGTAGTTATACAAACTGACACTTGAAGACATATCTTACATCTTTCTGTCAATAAAACCTATGTCAAAGATATATCAGCATTTTGTTCCACTGATATTTTCCCAGGCAGTCAAGTGACTTAGTATGCTACCTCCCAAAATCTGAAGATGTAATCTTCACCCAAATCCTGATTGCATTATTCAGTGTAGTTTTGTTTAGTCATCACCTGTCACGTACCAAGAGAAAAGAACACAACTTCTAGTCTGGCAAACAATAGGCTGAGGGTCAGGAGCACGTTACAACCTATTTGTCACATGTTATTTCTAACAGTCCATCCAAAATGCTACTTATAATAATAAAGCTCAGCCAGACAATTCATCTCCTCTACAGTCCCATCCAGAGTAGTAAAGTGAATATTACACACAGATTTCTAGTTTTATTTCTATATTTTTTCCTCCTATTATCACAACCTCCTTAAACTAAATACAGAGCCAATAATGACACTGCCCAGCCTCCAGCCTGACAGAATTTAAACCCCACATTTAAAGTACTTTGTCCAAACAATTTGGAACCAACAACAGATTTTAAGATATTGACTGGATAGTACTTAAGATCCATCAGGCCATCCACTGACTGTAATATAAGTGGTACATGGGAAGAAAGCAAATGGGAAATTAGCACTGCCCTGAACTATGCTGTGGGCTTTACCAGTGTTTACCACTTGTGTCATTATTGGATTTTGTATGTGAGCAGACAAAAGAGCACATAGATGAAAGGGGAGCACTTGTCCTGAAAGAAAAGATAAGACAGCATCAGCAGGCACTTTTCCTGAAGTCAACAAGATTAAAGACAAGCAGCAAAAACCTCCTGGCTGTAATTATTTTTTCTTAGGGAGGAGTTATTTGAACAGATGAAAGGGTTGCTTTGTTTGTTTTAAAAGAATCCTCAGAGAGAAAACTCACCCCATCTGCACCAGCCAGGAACAAAAGAGACCTCCTCCTTCTTTGTACTCACATCTATCAAAAACACAGCAGAAAGCCCTCTTTTAGTTGCAAGTTCATCACTAGTGGTCATGTAAGCAAAAGAACTACAATAACGGAAACTGTGACAGTAGCAGGGGAACAAGACAGCTACAATGAGCCACCAAAGCCCCATCAAAGACAAGAAGCAGGCAGTTTATTTCACATTAGCTTTTTGTTCCTTTCAATCTGATCCATATCTTGCTAACAAGATGCTTTTTGACTTGCTCCAAAGTCCAGTACTTCCTTCACAGAGGGTTCTGACTGCCACACAACCAGCATCCACAGCCCCATGAAAGATCAGAGCCCTTAAAACTAAACAGGAATATTGATATAATCAAGGAAATGAGGCACCTTTTCCAGAGGAATCAACATTTAAATTCTATTTCCCCGAACTTATAATCTCTCAACATTATAAATTAGACAAAGAAAATCATATTTGCACTGCATCGCATAGTTCTTTGTGAGAAATGTCACATTTCCTTGCCTTGCCTTTTTTCCCCCCTCTAAATATGCAATAAAACAACCACAAAATACTACATGGAATATGCCCCATTGGCAGGAATATTTTTTAAGGATAATAAAATGTCAAGAGAGGGAGCTCAAGACACATTAGTCATTTCTTTTAGAGACACCATGCCTCACTAAATATTGTCAAGTTTGTTGCGTAACATGAAAAAAATCCATTGGAAAGGCATTTTCAATAAGCATCAATGGCCTTGGTAAGAATATTTTATAGAAAAAAAGAAATGGATGGGAATGCCTGCTATGTTTCTGGCTGATGAATATATTTTTCAGCTAAACAGTACAGTGCATTACATAATTTAAACTGTCAAATTTGTGACTGTACAATTTGTCCGCATATAAAACATGATCCTTTTGCTTAGGGTAGGGAAGCAAAATGGAAATTTTGCACACTTTGAATAGTGTGGCAATTATATATCATCCAAGACAGCACTAGCAGCCTTTATGCTATTCTTTTACTAATTTAAACGTTTAAAGAGTTACACTAGTCAAGCAATACAAACAAGCGATTTCCTGCTGTCAAAGCATATATCTATTGACTGCACAAATTTATACAGACTTACCAGCCAGTCTCAGATTTAGCTTTCTTGCATCTTTACACAATACTTAGACAAAGAAGATCCCAAAACCTCACACTTGCTTCATATGTACAATGAATAGAAGTGAGATCTAGATTGCTTTCCTCCTTTCCCAAACTCCATTTTCTCTCCTGCATATATTCTGTCAGATGATGAAGCTGCAATGACAATGTATTTTTGCTTGCTCTTGCATTGAAGTGGCTTTGGTAATTTAAATCATCTGTTTAAAATGATTTTATGTTCAACACCTTCACTAATTTTATGGATTACAATAGCAAATGATATCTGTTTTAAATTTTAAATGTTGTTCAGTAAAGTAGATCCAAACCTGAGGCAAAGAGCTCAAGGAATATTTGATTTTTTTTTTTAACATCATTTGATAATCAAAATTGCTCTGCCTAAAGAAAAAACAACAACAACAAAATCTCTTTTGCTAAAACATTCCGAAGAGAAATCTGACTATGGACTACAAGGCAGAATAACCGACAGACCTTATCTGTAAATCAGTTACCTGTAATGCCAGCCTACACATTTCTCTGCAAATTATCCTGTAAACATGGAAGAAGTTTCCACAAACCCCCCACGTACAAAAACATACTCAAGTACAACACTGACAAGAAGAGAGCACTGAGAAAGAACAATGGTGGTTTTTTCATGCTTTGAGGCATGAAAGAGAACAAAAGCATCATCCTCTGGTAACGCTTGTCAGCCAATTGTAGAAAAATGGAAGAGTAGAATGCAGTACTGTATTTGTTCATGATGCAGACAGATAAAAAGTCAGATCTCAGAGAAAGTAAAACTCAACAAGTGCTGTGAAATTTTTGTTGGGTTTTGTTGGTTTTTTTTCCCCGCAAATCAGTTATTTCACTGATAACAGTATTCTGGGCCACTTATGTGTTTTCAGGAGGTCTTTTCAACACCTTTTTGAGGTTTTTCTTTTTTTTAACTTCAAAGTCACAGAGCCAATTTCTATCAGCAAGTCTTCTTCAAGCATCACTGTTCTACAGCTAAACATCATATTTCCGTCTCAATGTGGACTATTTAGTTCTTCATCCTGCCAAAAGAGTTTTGCATTGCTTTGTGTGACTACTCTTGCAGAGAATAAAGACTATTTTCATTTTTTCATGCTCCACTTATAGGTCTTGTAAACAGATTTTTGATATTAAAAGTTTCATAGGGTATTTTTGGGGATAGATTGATACCTGGGAACATCAAACAGAAACCAGCACATCTGCCACCAGGACTGCTAGGGTCAAGAAACAAGTACTTAAAAAAAAACAAAGTGCATTGATGGCAGCTAGCCATAGCAGTCTAGCTGTTTCAGTGGAGACCTCTCTGACAATCCAAGGCTGAAAGTACCCCCAAGATATTTTTAAAGAAGTTTACGATAAAACTATTCAGTAAGACATAGTCAAGTAAGATACAAGCACTATAGTTTCTCACTTCAAAAATAAAGGGCCAAAGGATTGAAATCTTCAAAGTCCTACAGCAAATATTAAAGTAGAGCACACAGAGAAAAAAACACACAAGGAAAATAATAGAAGATGACCTTACAAATAAATCTAGCTTGCAAATTTGTTCTGTACATATACAGAGAAAAACATTCAAAGAAAATAGTGTTTAAAGAAGCTGGTATAAGTAAGGATTCAAAAAGTTGATGTGAAATGTGATGTCACATTTTCTTATCAACTGTTAACCAAAAACATGCAATATCTCTAAAGCCACTTATCTGCTGGATCTTGCATATAGGCCTATTTTACCAATACTTTCAGGCTGAAGAAAAGTGGGCAACAAGACAACTTCCTCTATGTCTTTATTACTGAAAGTATTATATAATGCTTTGAAGTTGAATTATGATTTCACAGGTTCGCACTCTTTCAAAGTAGAGTTTCTTAAAGGAACTTATGAGCTCGTGAGAACAAAAGCACTATTTCAACCAATATTACTAGCCAGAATCATTGTACCCGATTACTCAGCTCAGCTGGCTAGGAGAATCGATATCTTATTCCTCTTCACTTCACAAACCTGTTACAGCAATGCCGATCTATGAAGAACCGAGCGCCCCGCAGACACCAGACAGTGGTCGGCTGCTCTCCAAGGTGCTGAACTGGTGGCGAAGACCTGCGGCTTCGCTGCTCCGAGAGACCTATCCCTGCCCATGGCCTGCCTCCCTCACTCCAAGCTTCCCTCGTTGGGAGCTTTGAAAGGGAAATTCCTTCTTTCTGTTATCCTACATGTCTTTCTCAGACTCCTCAAGCCTCCAGAAGGATCTTGCCTCCAGCAGCACGTGGATGCAATTACAGATCTAAGTCCCCAGGGAAATGCATCTTAAAACCAGGTTTTCAGTTGTTAGAGTTTTACCTTAAAGAAACCAGCACAAGAGGGGAAAGAAACTGCAATAGTCAAATTGCAAAGAGGAGAAAAACATTTAAAGGATGGATTGCATCACCTTCAAGAGAGCATCCAACTTCTAAACCAGTAAAGCAAGTATATACAGTACTTCATCAAGGATCCTGTGAGGTTTATCCATAAATCTTTATGCAAAGAAGTTGTATGGCGTCTTTCTGTCACAAATCGACATTTGCCATTTCCCAATTTCCCTGCTGGCAAAACAACGAAGTGAGGCAACACTGGTAAACAGATGATTACAATGAGTAGACTTATTAGACAGATACTGTTTCATCTTAAGAACACAAAGCAAGCTCTACCTACATTATTATCTGCTATCACAGAGAAAACAATTAACTGATTCTATGACAGAAAAAGCCTACTGTTAACATCTGTCTAGCAGTTATTTATCTGTATGCACAATCTGTAGGAACTTTTCCATAATTAAATGCATCTGTTTCCCACATATGTAAAATCAGCAGGTGAAATACTTTATCTCGTATTGCTACAAAAATACCTGACATAGGAGTAGCAGTTAGAAGACCAAAAGGTTCTGACAGTTACAAGTTCTGCAAGAAAAACTAAGTAGAGCTGCAGAGAGTTGCCCTGTTTCCTGCTTCCAAACATCTATTCCCATACCAAACTCTCTCTTTGGCTGGCCCAGCTGTCTGCATAGTGAAGCAGAATAGAGAACTCTCAATTGAAAATAACCCCAAGGGAAAAAATAAATAAATAAATAAATAAAAAGGAAATAGTTTAGCTCACCAGTCTAACTCATAACATAAACCTCTGCTGGCACCAGATGAACAGAACATCTTCCAACAGAAGATGCATGCAATTCCAAGCATGTCCTCAGATTCCTATTCTGTTCTCCAATTTGTATTGCATTTATTCATATTGTAGCCTTCACTGCATAACTCCCACCATAACTTCCAAATATATTCACTTAAACACCTTTCATCACATTTTCCTGCAGTACTTGACTGAAGAGCAGCAGGCTGAACAATGAAAGCATTGGCATAGTATTAGTTGTGGTAGCATATTTGCAAGTTGCTGGTGCACGATTCTGTTGTGATAGGGAAAAAACCACACCTTTTCAATTTCAAGCCTTATTTTCACTTCCAAAAAACTTCAGTAAAAGAGACATTAATAAATTCAGGCAACATAGCTTCATGTGTGAATTTACTACTTTTAAACCTCTGAATGACCTTACAATGACCATTTTCATGCTTGATTTTCACTGTTTCTCTTTCCTACTTACACTGTCCTTCCACACGGATAAGCATGCCATCTTAAAAAGTGAACTGTTAACTTTCACAACTTTCTGTTACAGCCCTCTAAAAGAAAGATCATCCTTTACTTCCAAATCACTTGTAAATATTGCACATCACCACTAGAGGCTGCTACAGGACATCAGTAACTTTCCTCCCTCTACGGGACAAGGCAGACCACAAGCACATCAACTCGTAGCAAGCTCATGAGCATGCTTTAAAAGGAAAGGAAAAGTAGTAAGATTTCTTCAAGGGTTCCTAATCCCGAAGTACAAATAGTGAACATTTTTTTCCTATTTTACTGTGGCTTAAGTCAACTTCCCAAGCCTTTTCGATATACTGTATTTTATTCCAGGCTACAACACATTCACGTTCCACTACTCTTTTCCCTGATATAAACATTATAAAAATTGTATGTTATCAGAATAAAAAAAGGTTTATTAAAGAACAGAATGTAAAATTGATTACATTTTAAAGGAAATTATACGTAAACTAAGTAGAAGCATATCTTTTTATAGCATACTAACACGAAGATAATAGATTACAATTATGATAGTAAATATTGCTTATCTATCTAGTAAAGTCCAGTATATTAAGATTGTGGAATCCTCGGTACAGAAGAGACATGCACATGTTGGAATCCCATCCAGAGGGCCACAGAAATGATCCAAGGGATGGAACACCGCCCCTGTGAGGACAGGCAAAGAGCAAGGGCTGTCCAGCCTGGAGAAGAGAAGGCTCCAGAGAGACTGGTGTTTAAATATATTAAAAGGGACTGTAAGCAAAGTGGAGACAACTCTTTATTAGGGTCTGTTGTGACAGGACAAAGGGAAACGGTTTCAAACTAAGAGAGGAGAGATTTAGACTGGATATAATGGAAAAGTTTTTGTGTTTTTTTGTTTGGTTGGTTGTTTTGCAGTGCAGGTAGTGAAACACTAGAACAGGTTGCCCAAAGATGTGATAGATGCCTCATCTGCCTCATCCCTGAAGATGAAATTCAAGGTCAAGGCTCTGAGCAACCTGATCTAGTCACAGATGTCCCACTGAATCAGCCTGACACAGAGGAGTCTTGAATTAGCAGAAATTTGGTGCTTTCAAAGAAACAACAGAAACCAATGCTGACTCGACTCTGTGTCATTTACAAGTTGAACTCACTTCAGTAGGTAAACACATATTGAAGGTAGCATGGAATAAGAGAGTCCTGCCAGGAAACACCAGAGGTAACACCTTCACACCACGGTTTTATCAATGGGAACAACATGCTTCCATACAGTTTCTTGCTACTCTAATTCCCAGTCTTGACAGATACGAGGCATGCAAAGACATCTCAGAAAAGCAAACTTTCAGTTGTTAAGAGCATTAGTGCAGGAGGGCCCTTAGCTCCACGAGACAGAGGTACAAATGAAAGCTGGGATCTATTCAAAGACACTTTTCTTAAGGCACAAGAACTTTCAATCCTGATGTGCAAGGAATCAGGCAGGGCAGGCAGCGGGGCTAAATCAGGGCACTGAGACAAGGTAAAACACAAGACTGAAAGGGACAGCAGATAGGAATACATGTACTGGGAACGTTGAAGTGCTACAAATGGGACTGCTGGGAGGAGACCAGGAAGGCACAATTTGGCTTGAGATATAAAATCAAAATTAAAACGACACGTGTTTCTTCAAGCTCAAAGGACAACAAAGATGGAAAAAAAACAAAAACCCTGTACTTCCCACACCGAGTGATACAGGAGGACCCCACGCAACCGTCCTCCCCGTGAGGGCCCGGACCGACCCTGCCACACACCCACAGCCCTCATGCAGCCCCACATCCTCACAACAGCAGGCTGGGCCCGCCCCAGGCCACCGGACAGCTAAAAACCCTGAGGCTGACGTGCGGGCGACCCCAAGCCGCAGGAAGCTCCCCCTGAGCCGTCAACACGCAGTCCCACGCGTAGACCCAGACCGCCCCCCACCACACACGGCCACGGAGCTCGCAGTGCGCAGGCGCCAACACTCACTGCCTCCCGCCGCCAGCTCCGCCGGTATCTACTTCCGCTTCCGCTATGCTCGTGTTCCCGCCCTCTGCGCCCAGCCCCTCTCCCAGCCGCACTCCGCCTCTCGGAGCGGGCCGAGGGGCGGGGCCTAGGCTCCGGGGCGCTGCCCGCGATTGGTCGGGGAGCTCTCGCGAGAGGCGGGATCCGGAAGCGGCAGCGGGGCGGGTGCGGGAGTCCGAGGAAGCGGTGGTTGTCGGGGGGACGTCGGCGGCTGCAGCGCCCGCGGCATCTGAGGGAGCTGGCGGCGGCCCCGGCTCCGGTCCCGCCAGAAGCGGCTGCTGCTCTGCGCGGCTTTCACCGCGGCAGCGCCTCGATAGCGCCGCGTCGGGGCGCAAGATGGCGGCGGCGGGCGGGGGCAGCAGCGTGAACCCTTTTCTCAGCGACTCGGAGGAGGACGAACCCGAAGAAGCCAGGCCCGGCGGCGGCAGCAGCAGCAGTACCGAGCCGGGAGGACCGGCGTACCCGGCGCGGCGGCGGGAGGAGGCGGCGGCCGCGGGCAGCCCCGAAGAGCTGCCGGGTTTGCGGGCGGCGGGCGATGCGGCGGGGGCGGGCGGCGGGGCCGCCGCTGGGGATCCGCCGCGGGTGTCGATGGACGCGATGGCGGCTCAGCTCCTGCGGGATCAGTTCCTGCTGACGGCGCTGGAGCTGCACACGGAGCTGCTGGAGAGCGGCCGGGAGCTGCCCAGGCTGCGGGATTTCTTCTCCAACCCGGGCAACTTCGAGAGGCAGAGCGGCACGCCGCCCGCCGGAGGGGGTCTGGGCGGCGGTGTGCTCGGCGGAGCCGGCGGCAGGGAGCCCGGCTCCGGGCAGCTCAGTAAGTGCCTCCTTCTGGCCGGGGCTGGGAGCGGGGCTGTGCTGGGCAGGGCACGGACGTGATTGGGTCTCTCGTGAAGGTCACGCGTGTGCCCGGCGTGGAGAAGTGTTAGGAATGGGCGTTTTTGTGCCTTCTTTAGCAACCGCTCACAAAAGGTCAATCCACGCCCTGCTAGGAAGGAGAGTTGAGCTTAACCATTTTAACCATTAAACCCATAGTGTGTATGTCTGAAGTCTAAAAGCTATCGAAAATGGATTGTCAGTGCATTGGAATGCCTCAGTGGTCTGGAAGTGGTGCTGAATTTCACAGGTGTTACTTGGTCATATACAGCGCAGTGTGTCCAGTTGCTGATGCTGTCCTGCTTCCCAAGTGCTGGCCAAGGGCAGTGGGGATGGTTGAGTATAGCTTCTGCAGTGTTGAAGACATTTAGAAAACTGTCACGAAGCTGGCCTTAGAAGTTTTTGGGTTTTAATAGGGCAGATGGCTTAGAATACAATTGTTTGTGTGCTTCAGCAATACTACTTTCAAAACCAGTAAAGTTTTAATAATCTGGTAGCTTATGGAAGTCATTGTGAGAGAGAGAAGTTGCCCAGCCACCTGACTTAATGGGCTTAATGAACTCATGGAGGGTATTGATGCGAGAGAGGCTGCGGTCATGGTGAAAGACTTGTTGATATATACATGTATTCTAAGATACCTACAGGCATTTGGTAAACAGTCCTATGCTTTCTTTGCTTTAGAAGTTTCAATGTTGCGAAGAGATGCTGTTAAGATCTCAAATATGGAGAGAACTGGTAGTATCTAGATGGCTTGGACAGCAGGCAACAGAGAAACTTTCAGCTTTTGTAATTATTGAATATATTTTGAAAATTGTATGGCTTTTTTGTTCTTGCTGCTTATACTGCACTTATCTTGTTTACAAATACTTAGAATTTCACGCTTGGCTTTGTCCAACCTTCAGTAAGGTTCTTTTCATGATAAAATTGGTAAATGTTGGAAAAACTCTGTTTCAAGGCTAAGAACCAATATTAATTTCTATTTCATTAAAAACAGCATCCCTAGGGATTCCAATTGATTCACCCCATTGACTAAACATTTTCTGTGCTTTGTTAGTGTATGTTGTTTTCAGTTGTTGGTCACACCTGTACCAGAAGAACAGCAGCCTGTGTATCTGTGGAGTTAAAGACACTCAATTTATTGACTTTGTGGAGTTCTAGACCAATATATATTTATGTGAGAACATCTTAATGATCATTTTGTCGATCTGCTGACTGATAGATATGGAGAGGTTGCCCCTATTAAAAAGAAGAACCATCAAAGGATAGAGGAGAGGATCTAAAAAAAAAAAGTTCTTGGTGCTGTGTGATAGTTCTGAGGCATAGTAAAAGTAACTTTTGTGTTTGACCTTAGGTTAAAAGTTATGAATAAGTGTATTGAAACCTGATATCTATAATAGAATATGGAGTCTACCTTTTTGTCTCAAAAACGGTCCAAAAGGCAATTAACACTGAGTGATATTGGAAGTTAGATGACTTACAATCATCATCAGACTTCATTGAATCTAGTACAGAGCTAGCCATTATGTCATTCCTGTTCTACCTGAGTCTGGTTGATGATAACAAGAACTGATAAGGATTCATGTCTGAATTTAAGTCAATTTGCAATTCTTAAAAATAGATTGTGAAAGACTGATGAGCTCAAAGTTATCAGATCCTTGCAAGAGTGCTTTTTATTTCTCCTGCCCCTCTACTCTGTATTGGTGAGACCCCATCTGGAGTACTGTGTCTGTATGTGGAATCCTCAGTGCAGAAGAGATGTAAACCTGTTAGAGTGTGTCCAGAAAACGGCCACAAAAATCTTGCAAGGGATGGCACACCTCTCCTATGAGGACAGGCTGAGAGAGCTGGGGCTGTTCAGTCTGAAGAAGAGAAGGCTCCAGGGGGACCTGAGAGTGGCCTTTTAGTATCTAAAGGGAGGCTATCAGAAAGAAGGGAACAGACTCTTTAGAAGGATCTGTTGCGATAGGACAAGGGGAGATGGTTCCAAACTAAAAGAGAGGAGATTCAGACTGGATATAAGGAAGAATTTTTTCTGCAATAAGGTTAGTGAAGCACTGGAACAGGTTGCCCAGAGAGGTGGTGGATGTTCTGTTGCCCAGGCTGGATGGGGCTCTGAGCAGCCTTATCTCACTGTAGGTGTCCCTGCCCATTGCAGGGGAGTAGGACTAGATGGCCTTTAAGGGTTCCTTCCAATTCAAACATTTCTGTGATTCTGTTTTCAGCATTTGATATTGTATTTAGTTAGAGAAATAAGCCACAGGTCAAATCCAGCATTAAGTCTGTTTGCCTGAGTTATGAAGTTCTGTTGAGAGTTATCAAATTCTGTTGAGATGCACAGTTATTCCTGCATTTGTGGAGACTTGCAGAGAGTTTCTGCAAGGGTATTGCTGTTGCCTTCTCTCGCTTCAGTATGCCTAAATGGGTTTGAGAATAGAACAGTAATTTTCTTTGGAGAAACGGCTGATGTAGAAAGTAGTGGAATTAGGCATGATTGTCATTTCAGGGTCACTCAAATTTTATGCCTCAGTGGAAAAAATTAATCATGTGGTCAACTTTTACGTAATAGAAAAAGTTCTGTTGACACCTCCAGTTGGAATTCATTCTTAGCACTACTCCTGTACCTGCTCCCACCACCACCAACTTAGGTGAGTCTTTGTGGTTGTATGCTGACGTTTTTTGATAATCCGAGTGGTTGTAGAAGAAGTGACTGGCAATTCCAGTGGATCCAAAGCATGCTTGGAATGCTGCCCTAGGATTTCTATAGAGCAACTGGAAGCTTTTCAGTGTATGCCCAGTCATCTACAGAATGAGAGAATTTCAGTGCAGGTGTTCATTGTCAAGCTAAATGAGAGTGTGTACTGGCATTTTTTTTCTCCCTTTATTTTTTTTGTTTATAGGCTGCTACAAAGAAGATGTAATGAAATATCACAGCAATTAAACAACAAACATCTTGTGATAAGGTGGGGACCTAGGAGCCATTTTGTCTATGAACCATGCTTCAGAGAAGTTGCTTACAAGGCAGTTGATAGTCAGATGACCAGGTTTTCTTGTATTTTTGGAAAAAAACACCTGTCTTTTGCAACAACAGTAGTGTCACAGCTGCAAACAGATTAAGCTATATTATGCCAAAAAATACAGAAAGGATGCTTCTGTTGTTAAAATTTAGAACAAACTGACTTTGTGAAGGAGTCAGCACTGCTCTTTTAGTTGCACAACATGTCTTTTATATCATGTATTTCAGCTAGATCTTTCTAAACTTCTGTTTGCCTCTTCAGTGGTTTCAATAGCAGTGATCCACATCTGCCAGACCATTTTGAAACTGCTTTCTTAAAGCTGGTCATATGAATGATAGAGTGAAAATTCTTGCTTTGTATAGTATTGGAGATCTCTTGCAAGACTTTGGTTGTCATCTACATTTTAAATTTAAATTCATGTCCCCTTTCCCTCACCTTCACACAGTATAAAAAGTGATACTTAAAGTTTAGAAATAATTCAGTGGCTTGAATGCCTCATCTTTGTTGCCCAGACTCAAATGTTGTGTTAGTAAATCCTTGAGGCTGACAGCCATAATTCAAGCTCAAGCATTGTGGGCTATGCCTGGTTAGTGCTATTTCCTGAAGGGATGCAACTTACGCTCCTGGAACTAGCTTTAGTACTAAAGACAAATTAGAATCTGCCTTTTAATTTCTTCCTTGTAAAGAAGAATTTTTTTAAAATTTGAAACAGCTTTGATGCCAGTCATAAAGAAAGAGGTTAAACTGGGATACTGCATTTCCTGAGTATTTCCAAAATGAAGTTGTTTGTAAGTTTCCAGAGAGTTGATTCCAATTATGTTAAATTATCTGCAAATGTAAATATATTAAGTTAATTCTGCTACTATGCAGTAAACTCCAGGGTTTGCTTGTGGTTTGGGATTTTTTTGTTTGTTTCAGCTGTAGCGAAGTAGCTCCCTGGTTTTGCTTATAGCCTTTGAAATTCAGTTGGGTCCTCCTGCACGTGGAAAGAGCTTATTGATGATGTTGCCATAGGAATGGGGTGTCTTCCTAGCAGCCCTGAATGCTGAGTTGCAGGCACGGTGAGAGTGTGGCTGTGTGTGAGCCCTTGTCATTATCAGTGTTTCACCCAGATTTTTGTTCTGAGTATATATCAGACCAGGGATACCTGCTCACTCAGCTTAAGTGGCAGTTTAAGATTGGAAAATAGGAAAAAGGTGTAATACGTGTTGTTCTAGTGACTAGTTCTTTGGTTGGCAGGGTTGTCTTGTTTTTGTTTTTTTTTTCCTGGGTTATGGTTGGTTTTGTTTGTTTTATTACTTTTGTCATATTAAAATGTTTGCTGATGCCTTTATGAAAGTAACCAAAAACACCTGTGATCTTGTTAGCTGCCCCACCAGGAGCTGTGAGTCATATGATGATCTGTGGGTGAGATGGTGGCTGCAATATCTGTGTAAGGAAGGATGCTCCCTTTGTGAGGGACAGGATAGAAGAGTGGAGGTAAAGAGTGAACCAAAACTGTTGATAGTGACAGATGGGAGATAGCAAATGTTGTCCTAAAGTACAGAAAAATGTTCAAAAAGGAAGATGCTTGTAAGTAATGCCAGAAGAAAGAGGAATGGAGTTGTTGATGGCTGCAGTCAGTGAGTGGATAGTTTAATCTTTGGCTGGTATTTGTATTGGGGTGATTTTGATAGACCTGAAGATAGGTTAGTGTAGTGGTGTAGCTACACAAAGAATAAGGTAGTACAAAGTAAGTGTGACAGTGTTGGGTAAAGCAGGGCAAGCTTATATCATGTTATTACTTAATAGCAAGTGTTCCTTATGTTCAGATTATACTTTACCTTGCAGTAACTCATGTGTTCTTCTCTCAGGGTGTTTACAGATACCCTCTGGGGAATGTAGCTGCATGAGTCTGGGCTTCCTGTTCTGTTCCTGTGCCAGAGCTGCTGCTAATGTTCTGTGTGGGGAGAGCAGAAGTGAACCTGTGCACATAAGCTGGTGCTGTAGTTAATTCAGTTATGTGTGAGTTTAACCATGCCTTGCTAGACAGTTGCAGCAACATGAGCAAGCTTTGCACTGAAGCAGTGAGCTCCTTCCTACCAGTTCTGGTTTTGTGGAGAGAAGGGAAAAAGATTAGTGAGGGCTTTGTGTTTGAGAGCAGCTTTTGGAAGCTTCTTGAGCTTCCCTGCATGTAATTTCAGTTCTCTATAAAGTAAACAGTTTCTTGTAGTTTCTCTTCCTCTGAGAATTAAGTTTTGTGGTAGGAGATATAACTTGTAAATTCTATTCCACTGAGAGAGTGTTTGCTGGAAATCTATACGAGGTTCATTGCCTGATATTAAAAGATTTGTCTAGTGCTTGCAGGCAAGCCATGATAAATTAGGTAGTGGTATCAAGAAGGTGGCTTGTGTGCAAAGTCCATTGTGATTAATTTAAATGTTGTAACTAGAACTATTTTGAATGTAGCATCAGAAGTGTCTTTCCTATCAGTAGGTAGAGGTATCCTTAAATTTTAATCTGTTGTGTTTTATCTTGCAACTATTACTGCATTAAATGTATGACTTGTATTTGTTTTTCAGATATATTGTAAAGATGCATGTTTGATAAACTGCATTGGATGCCACTCTGACATAAGCCAACATTTTCAGTAAAGCTTTTAGGCCTTGTATTTTTAATTATGATACAGATGTCTGAGACATGGCATAAACATATGCTGAGTTTGGACAAGATGTTTTGTTTTGTTTTCTTTGTTTCATCTTAAATAGTCCAAGATGAAAAAGCTTTGGAGAAATCCTGAGGTCTCTTCCCCTCTGTGCACCATAGGGGATAGGCAATTTACTTCCTCCCTTCCTGCAATGTGCTGCTGCTTGATGGTGACGCAACTGAAAACTTCACTTTTGAATTGAAGGAAGTACTATTACGTAAAAAACCCAGAGCAAAAGAAATTCTTATTTATGTAGCAAGTAGCTTTTCATGTGGGTTTGATGTTGGTGGGGCAGGGGGAGAAACTGGCAAATGTTCTTATTTGACAGACAACTGTTGAATACCTCGAAGGAGGGAGAGTCCACAACTTCTGTGCAACCTGTACCAGTGTTCACTCATCCTGACACTAAGGAAATGATTGCTGATGTTCAGAGGCACCTCCTTTGCTCTAGATGTGCCCATTGCTTCTGCTCCCAGCATTGGTTGCCACTGAAAAGAGCTCCTGTTGTCTTTGCATCTTCCCTCCAAATGTTTGTACGCAATTATAAGATCCAGCCTTAGGCTTGGTTTTTTCTCTAAGCTGAATTGATGGAAGGTAGTTTAGCTTGATACCAGAGAATATAACAGGAATCTGGGTTACTATGGAGAATGGAAAAATCCTTGTAATGCAAGCTGATCAATATGCTTGAGGGCCAGGCAGTGCTGCAGCTGAGCATATGGAGTTTACTCAATTCTTTTGATGCTTTCTAATTTCTGCTGAAGCCAGCTGGGGTCTGGAGCTGGAAGAAGTGCCCCTGTGCCATGCTCCTCCCTTAGCTCTTGTTTTGGGAAGCTCTGGTAGCTCAAGCACACCGCAGGGAGCCATGCTGGCTTTGGTGTTTTTCCCCAGGGTACCATGCTGTCTGGATCTCTGTTCGCTGCAGCAGTGCTTAAATGGCTTTTAGCTGGGCCAGCTTGATTCTTTGAGACTCAAATAATTTGGGTTCTGCCTGAGTTTGTGCCGTAAGCTACCCACTGAAGCAGTATCTTTGTTGTCAGCATGGCTCATTATGTGGTCAGCTGGGGTGCACCTGTGCCTTAACCCAAGTCACTTGTGAATATCTTCTGTTATTTTTCACTTGCATTTCTTCCTTTTCATGAGCCTCTGCTGTGTTTCCATTATGGGACTACTGTAATGTATCCAGCGAAGCATTTGTTATATACACTGGCTATTTAAATTGGTCAGGAAGCACAGACATGTTCTTTTTTCTGAGTAGTTTTAGGGTTTTTACCCTCACGTATCTTCTACAAGTTTTCTTAGCTCATTAGTGGTATGAAGTTGGTTTTGATTTGGTTTGGATTTCCTTGCATGGACTAGTATCATCTGAATATCCTGAACGCTTGTTAAAAATTCCAGGTATCTTGTAAATTAATTGCTCTGATAGCTGAAAGTTAATTTTATTGTGCTAGCTGTACTTAATTTAGTTCCATTTAATGTGATGGTTGTCTGAGAACTTCCTTCTAGCACGTAGCAACTTTGAAAATTCATCTGGTCTCATTTAGCAAGAGAGT
The DNA here is from genome assembly GCF_987193195.1 of Phasianus colchicus. Lineage (NCBI taxonomy): Eukaryota > Metazoa > Chordata > Aves > Galliformes > Phasianidae > Phasianus > Phasianus colchicus. The sequence continues at coordinate 15,615,399 of NC_143438.1, read as the reverse complement.
CTGGGAGAGGGCAGAAGAATGCTTACAGTAGTAAAACAGAGCTCATAGGCTAGGTGTGTAGAATTCAGTGCTCGGTGGGATAAATGACTTGCAGGATTCCCATTTCCATATGAGAGTTAGTATAGCAGTGTGGAACGTGTTAATCTGCTGTGAATTTCTGCAAGTTCAAACGGACTTTAGAAACTTGACCAATAAGTCTGTTTCTTCCCTGGGTTTTATGCAAGATGATGTAACTGCTGCCATGGATCTGGTTTGCATTGCTGAGTGATCCAGCAGTACTAAGCTTTGGAGCAAGTTGAAACATGTCAGAACTTTAAAATGCAGCATCTAGTTAAGACTTTGCAAAGTAATGTTGCTCCACATTTGTCTTATGAAATCTGGTAAGAGTAAAGAAAGCTGCTGTATCACTTATGGGGAATTAAATAGCCCAACTAATTTATTCGTTTGTATTGCACAATATGTTACACAATCTATCTATTTCAGTTGTTACACAATGCAACCTCAAATATAAGATGTGAATTGATAATTGTGTTTTGAAGTGTTAATGATGTCTGATTCTTTAACTTAATGTAGAAAACCCTCCAATGAAACTGTTCAGGTCTCTGTTTCATTCCACATCTGTGAATGCTAATCCCTCTTTCCAGTTGGCTTATTCACTTGTATGTATTTGCAGTTGGGTGCTGGTGTGGAGTTTAAACACAAGGAAGTAATAAAGGCAGAAGTGTATTCCTTGTCCCAGATAGTCTTTGTCTCCAGTTTTTTCAGCTTCTGCACCCATCTGCCTGTGATGTTGTGCAGGATGGCTGAAGATGCAGATTATTCAAGCACATGTTTTTGTAGGCTGGTATCTTTAGAAGAAAGCAAGAAATCTGTTTCATGACTGTTATGGCTAGTGTAGTCTAGGTTTTGAATATTTAATGTAGGTGATATGCCTAGTCTGCTGGCTTCTTTAGCAACAACAGAAACAGGTGTAAAATGTGTATTCATACACTTGAATTTTCTCAGGCCTGAACCTGAACTTTAACAGTTGTATTGTACACGAAACACGGGGGGAAAAGGATAAAAGCAACAAATCCAAGTAGTTTCTAAGGAATCTTGTCTGTCGGGATCTGTTAGGAGAATACTTGCTGGTGTGCCTATATTTTTTACTTAAAAATTACATTGGATATCCTAAGCATAACAATAAGCAACAGTAGGACATTTCCTGGAGTACAGCTTTTTTTTTTTTTTTTTTTGAGGTGGAAGCAAAGTTTTTTTTCCAATGTCTTTGACTTGCAAAGCCCTGAGAAACAAACAACAACAGGAAAAAAAAAAATCTTTGTTCTCCTTATGGCCAGATTTTTCTTTGGGTGCAGAGATTGACCTCAGAGGTTCCTCCGTGCAAGGAAAGCTGCATGTATATGCTGGGAGGAGGGAGAGCTTACTCAGAACAATAGCACAACTCATCTGGATAAGCTCTTAAAATTGCCAAGAATCACACCCTTACTAACCTCAAAGCATGTCTTGATAATGGTCTGTGGGTTGTAGGTTAAAATTCACTATGGTAAGGAGTATTTATTTTTTTTTTTTTAGCTTTTGGTTTCTTGTACATCTGAGAATATCTTATTGGATTTTTTTTCTTGAATTCTCTCAAATACAGCTGTCGTTGCATAGTCTTGTCATCTATAATTCCCAAATGCTTGCTTTGTATGGCAATTAATAAAATCTGGAGTCTCATTTACTGTTATATATATATATATATGTTATATATGTTATTTTAAAGTGAAGCATGTCTGTTGGTTGAATAGTGATAGTTTTTTAATTCATAAGAAGTCAAACATGAACAATTCCCTACTATTTTTTTTCTGCAAAGCTTATTTTCTATGATCAGTTCAAGAATGAAGAGTAACTTTTTAATCCATAGCTGCAGAGAAGTACAACTTCAGAGCTCTAATGTCAGGGAGGCCTTGTTAAGCTTGAAATCCAAGTCATTAAAATTTAATTTAGTGATGAGAGTTTGTTGTCAAATAAATTACTTCTGGTAGATCAGGTTGCTTGTACAATACTTCTCATACCAATGTCGGAGCACTTCAACCTTCTCTGAAGTAAAAGACAAATATGTCAGTGCTTTTGGATGCGAAGCTTCTGGAGCTCTGCAAGCATAAGTATTTTCAGAATTCTCTATATAAATATTTTCTGGTGTCCAGTAGGATTAACAATATTCCATAACGTTTTTTCAGACTGTATTCCTGCTTAGTAAGGCTACAATAAATGGCAAGTAAAACTCTACTAACTGGCTACATTTAGTGTCTTCCAGGATTATTGTTTTTGTTGTTTTCTATTTCTTTTTTTTTTTTGTATGTGTGGAAAGTAGTGGATTCTTTGTTCCTTCTTTTCCAAATAATGTGTGGGGAAGGATTTCTGAGGAGCCTACATGATGGTTTCCTAACAGCATGATAGGCTCAAGTTTTTAGCCAAACTAATGGACTTGGGACTTCTCATGTCTCCAAAAAAGTTTGTCTTCTTATGCTGTCTTCTTACAACTGTTTCTTTCTACATAATAAGACATAATACACTTAACTTGGTCTAAAATGGAAATAATTTGTTCCCAGTATGCTGAATATTGAGTTAAAAGCTACCTTTGGACTTTATTGGGAAGTATTCTTCGTGTTGCCTCTTGTTCCATATGATGCTGATCAAAATAAAATTGCTGGCAGTCAATTATTATTCTGATGGTTTAAAATGCTATTAGTCTTGTTTCAGGTTACAGATGCTTTCCAGTTCGGGTGCATGCTTACAAGTAGAGATGCCAAGTGGATTAGTCTTTTACATGTGTATTAACCCTTATTACTACTTGAACTTCAAGAGGAAAGTTCTTGGTCTTCATACACACTGTTTAGGTTTGTTGCTAGTACACAGTGGTATAGCTTCATATCATCATAGGGAAAAGATGACAACTTCCTTGCTGCTCTACCAACTAGTTATTTTTAATTTAGGTGTTTGCAAAGTAAATGCAGATAGCTTCTAATTATTTACTGTTTTTTTTCTTGAGCCTTTTTGTTTGATATAGTCTGTTTGTTTTTAGGTGGTTTAAGAAATACCTCTACACAAGTGCTTTATTAAATACTCTTTGTGTAAGACAGCAACTTATTCCTGCTTAATTCCTGTACTTTAAAACTGTGGTTAATGTGGTCCTTGTTGGAATTCCTTTAAAGAAATAGATGGAAATAAACTGTTTTAATGATCAGAGTGAATGAAACTTAATCTTTTTGGGGGTGCTTGAAACTAGATGAGGTGGTTGCAACTAGATGGTATTTAATGTCCTTTCCTACTCCATCCATTGTATGATTTTGTTATTCTTTTCCTTGTTATATATGTCACTAGAAGGCACTGTCACTTTTTGAGTTTTGGGGTTTTCTTGTTTTCTTGTTGCTTGTTTGTTTCTTTAACATTTTCCTCCTTTAGAAAGTTATGCTCACCTTGCAGTGAAAGGAGGAGGTGAATGTGCCTGGGGAGCGGAAGCTGTCATGTGGAATCTGCCTGCATCACAAGTAACAACTCTGGGAATAAAAAGGGAATCGAAGTTATTTTCCTCTGGAATGAGGCAGTGTCTCAACAAATAAATCAATGAGCAAAACGTGATGACAGGCCTGATTTTAAACTTCACAAATGAAATTACAGTCGTTGCATTTTCAAAAAAAATGGATTGAAGAACACTTTTTAACTTTGAGCAAGTGTCATTTGTGTGAATCTGAGCTTTCTGATTTTTCGTAATCCCTTTCCAAATGGCTCAGACTTGCCCAGGCTCTGTATTATAATCCCAGTCTATTTCATGGCATTTCACTTCACAAGATTTAAAATGTCAAACCCTGTCTTGCTTGCTTGCACACCTGTGGCTCTCTCTTGCCACCTTGCAGTGTTGCACTTCATAGAGTTTTTCATACCTGCTTTCCAACGCTTATTGCATTGTTCTGACATTCTGAAACATGAAACTGACAATGCTTTTTTTACTGATCGCTTATAAGGAATTACTGACTAGAAAGAAAAGTGTTTTAATTCAGAATACCAGAGAAACAAATAGAAAATCTGCACACAAGCTGATAGTAAGAATGTGCATACTATAACAGCAGGATGGTTTCCTACTACTCTGTCACTTTAGTTTTTGTTAAAGCAGATCCAGAGTTCAGGCACAGCATGCTTTCTCCCTGCAGGGTTCTGCCTTTATTATCCTTGTTAAATAACATAAGCTTAAGATTTTTCTTTCTTATTAAAAAGTCATTATCTAAAGAAATATACTTTGTTCCCTACAAAGTTGGTGCTTCTTATTAGCTCAGAAAGTGGTTCTTATTGGAGCTGCATGGGCTCAGCACAGCTCTCTCTATCCTATTTCTTCTTCTAACAGCCCTACTGGTTTTCTCAGTGAGTGAAGCCATGTGTTGCCTGCAGGAAACTGCTGTTTTCAGCCTCTGTTTCTTTCTGTGTGGATCTGTACTTTATAGAAGCATACACCTTGAGGCTATAGAATGTTATTTAATTATTTTCTGGGGACTGCTGTTAGTCTTTGGAGAAAAGCCATCCACTGATGGCTACCTGCAAAGAAAGTGGGAAGAAGTGAGGCAACAGTCTCTTGCACAGTAGCATTTCATGTGGTTGAAGCAGTGGGGCAGGCATGCTGTTGGTTAGCTTTGGGCAGCCTCCAGCACGTATGTGCTTTGACTGCTGTTGAGCCATCTGCTGCATGCTTGTTAGCCCTTGCCTTCCTGGGCACCAGTTTCAGTTAGCTGTCTCCTTCCACTTTGTTATCCCAGGTGATCTTTCAGGCTGATCCCTCAGCCTCTATCCAAAATCTCTCTCTGCTGTTCAAACCTACTGTTTACATTTGTGTTGGACTTGGTTCTGTTTCTTCAGCAGTTTCAACATGTGAAATAACTCCAAAATTCATCTCATAGTATCAGGAAGACAGAGGTCACTGGTGCTGCTGTGGCACTGGATGGAAGGAGGGGGTCATTTTGCTGCATGCTTTCCATTTGGCTTGGTAGCATCAGTGCCCTTGGGCAGAAGCTGCCAGTATGGCTGGGGTTTGTGTGGCACTGGTGGCTTTGCAGTGTGAGCACAAGAAGAAGGAGCTGCCACTTGGGCTGTGGTGGGAGCCTATCTTTCCAGGGGGTGGCAGAAACAAGTTACCTGCTGTCTGAAGCACCTTCACTGAGGAGCTGTGGCCCAGCAGAGTGCTGGTTCTTCGCAGAGCCCTGAACCTCAGCAGGGATGACTTGCTGATGCCTGTGTAGCCGGTTTGGCCAGGTGTCTCAGCCCAAGTGCTTCAGCGCTGGTGGCCTCTCACCAATGTAGCAGGAACTGGTAGTAGAGCCACATCACATATTTTAAAGGTGGTGTACTGTAGCAAAGTGGTAATAAAAACCTTGTTACATTGTTCAAGCTAAGTATTTAGCTTGGGTTGTGTTGCAAAAGCTATAATTTCACAGAGTCATAGAATGGCCAAAGTTGGAAGGGACTTTAAGAATCATCAACCCTCCTGCCGCAGGCAGGGCCACCAACCTCCCCATTTAATGCTAGACCAGGCTGCCCAGGGCCCCATCCACCCTGGCCTTGAACACCTCCAAGGACGAGGCATCCACAAGCTCTCTGGGCAGCCTGTTCCAGCACCTCACCACTCCCTACGTTTCCCTACATCTGCAATGCGTATCGCTTTGACAGACATTGAACTGAGAAGCTGGTGTTCAGTCTGTGTGCATGTGCTGCTATGGTGCTTTTCCTTCAGCGTTTGCTTGGTTGTGCTACACCTTTCTTAGTCTAAATTTGGGTTCTAGCACTGTGATAGATAAAAAGGTGGTTTTCATTGTAAATCTTATCTTCAGATAGACTGCATTACCTCCACATTGTTGAAGCACACAGACCAAGTTTGATTTACCTGTTTGAGAAGTAAGTTATGTATGAGGGAGTTGTACATACCAACACATATGTAAGGGGAGCATCAGATGTTTCTGTTATTGTCTATACTCAGATGGTGAGGGGGGGTTTAAATGATGAATGTACGAATTTCAAACTTAGAAATTGCTCGTATGCACATAGGTGTGATTTTAACATCCAGAAAGGGCCTTAAACATAATCAAAATGCTTGGTTGTTGAGGTTTTTTTTTTTGTTTCTGTGAGAACCTTTTATCATGTAAGAGTGGTGCGTATTTGCTGGCTGGGAACTGTTGGATTTACAGCTGCTGGTACGATCTTAAATGGTTTCTGTTGTGTATGTCTTGTTACAGACTTAGATTGAAAGACGATTTTTTCTCTTAATTTCTGGTTGCTGTTTTGGCAAAAAGGTTTGTGTTTCATTGCTGGGTTTCTTTTTTGAGCTTGGGATGGAAAATGTATTGCTATGTACAACTTTGAATGAGCTGATAATTAAGTGGTTGGCTACCTGAAAGTTTGGGAGTTGTTTCTCTGATGTTACCTGCTGCATAAGAGGTGTAGAAAATGATGCTGTGCACTTGCCACAATAATAGTATACATAAGACTGGGTCACCTATCTCAAATGCCATTTTTGTCATTGAAATCTTTATATGCTGTTTCTTTGTTTAACTTGCGCCTTGAATTCAATTTTGTCTAAGAACCTACAGTTTCAAATGAAATGAAGTGGAACAGTACTTACTGAACAGCATTAGGCATTCTGAAATATCAGATCTGAAGTCTTTCATGCTATGCTTTCAAAAGTCATTTTTTCTTTTGAACTTAATCACTTCTGTGGTGTGTGTGTGTGTATCTACACGTTTGTCAGGCACATCAGTTTGGTGCTGTATAATTCTACTTGAGCTAGGAAACTTGTTTTCCTATGTAAAGTTTTGCAAGTAAGCAAAACAGTCTGTATCCAAATGTTCTGATTTCCTTCTAGTGCTGGTTTGTGTACAGAGGGTGTCACAAGACCTTACATGTCAATGTAAGGCTTAAATGTGTGAAGAAACCCCAAACATTAATAGATTCTTTAATTTTTGACGCAGTATAGAATTACTTCTTTTTCATTTTAAATGTTTTCCATGGTGTTAGTCATGACAGAGTGTGACTGACAAGTGATGAAATTGCTTCTATTTCTGCTGGCAGTTGCTTTTTTTTTTTCTTTTTTTTTTTTTTTTTTTGACAGCCAAGTGGAATTTGTTCTTTGTTAAAGTGACAACAGTTCTAATGTAATTGAAATTATTTCAGGAGAGGTACATAGAGATTAATTTTGAGAGGAGGGGTGCAGTTTAAAGTACTTGATACAATGGAACGTGCAAATTATGAATGTATTCTACTTATTTTGGGTTCTGTTGCTATTTGAGCAATTCTACTGTGTATTTTTTCTAATGAAAGAAGGGGGAGATCAAAAGAAAAAGGTAGAGGCGAGATCAAAGCATTTTGCTGTTACTGAATTTCTTGATTTAAAAATTAAATTTTAGAGCATGAATATTAAAACTGCAGTACTATGAACTGTGCTGATCTTGCTTTATTTTTGCTATATCACAGTCCTTGGTTAATGTTCTATTAAGTGGATATGTACTGAATTTAATAGATAGAGTTGAGAGTTAATACAGCATTTGGCTGTGCTAATGTGTTTTAGAATACTAAAAAGGGAAAGAGAACTGCTTGTAACTCATTACAGAGCAGTTTGAATCTATTTATTTCTTACTGGTTACTCAATTACATCCAAGCAAAGTCTCTAGCCCTTGTGGAAAAGGGAAGGAGCTCTGTATGCTGCTCCTGCTGAATTGTGGCAAGGGCAGAAATGCTGTCTTTTACAAGCGGAAAAGGGGAATTTATTTGTCTAGAGACAGACTTTATGGAAAATGTAGTGAAATTCCAGTCTTGCAGCACAGTTCACCTTTTACTAATAGTTTTTGAAATGAGGTGTTTTGGCTTATGAAAGTAGTCAACTCTTCAAGACTTACGTTCTTTCTGGTTTTTGGTTCTTTCTTCTCTCTTAAGATCGCGCTGGAAGCATCAGTACTCTTGATTCCTTAGATTTTGCAAGATACTCCGATGACGGCAATAGGGAAACGGACGAAAGAGTGGCAGGTAAGTTTGTGTGATTTAGGGATCACAGACTGCCAACTTTACCATTTGGCACATTGTTTTTAGGAGCAGCATATTTAAATATTACCAAAGTTGCCAAGGCTTCACTGTGATGGTTTACCTAGTCACGTAATGATAGATTAAATTTCAGATGATGTACTGCAGTGACTGTAAATTTTCTGGTAGGAGTGCTTCTATATGACTTATGTAAGGAATATACTTGAAAACTGGGACCAATCTCAGACAATGGAGCAATATGTTGATATTGCCTATTGGCTGCTAGCATACAGTTGAAACACTTCCTAAATCACTCTGTGTAGCAGTCTGTGGCTACTGCATAGGTAGCAGCTTTCTGATGTGAAGATTTGCATTGAAACATCTGTTTAAACATAGCTTATGTGTAGATCAAATATGCGTTGCCAAACCCGTAGTGAATTTTGGATTTTGTCAGTTCCACAAGTCATCTTTGCTACAAATCTTAACTGTAGCACTTTTCTTCCCATTTGATTTCTAGATTGTATAAGATATTTTCTTGTGATAGGACTTCTCGCTTCTTGTAGTTCTCAATTAAGAATCTTGGGAATTTTTAATTTCAGGATTTTCAGTTACCTCACAAAAGGCAGAGTGCCTTTCTATCGTGTTTGAAATTATTATTATAATCTTTTGTGCATGTTAGCCATTTTGCTATAATCCAGTTTTTTTCCTGTGTTTACTTGTTTAGTTATTCACAGCTTTTCTAGAGAAAACCATAAAATCTCGGTAGAACTTGCTGCTCAGCTTATTTCCAGTGAAATAGTTCCACTCAGTATCATAAGCACTTGGAATTTGTCCATGCTTTGACCTTTTTTCACACTGTTTATTTTTATGAAGCCTGAAGTGATGGAAGCTGCCTTGTTTCTGCTCCATACTGTTATCTACTTCAAATCCCCACGCTTCATCATGGTGAAATGCATGAATGTGAAGCATATTCAGATACTTTAATATTCTGGCCTATAACTGTAGGTAATGATTTTTCTTTTATTTATATGAAAACTGCCAAGTTTTCTAAACAGTGTGTTTAAGGAACCCAGATATTTCTGTATCATGTTCTAGATACAATGCAAAAACAAACATTTTCTAGGGGTTTTTAAATTTTCATCATCTTTCTATATCTAGGCAATCTTTCTTGACAGTACTGCTATTGAGAGAGGTAGCTTGATCTTAGCTTGGAGCTGTGTTTTCTGATTGAATTGGATTGTGGAAAGTAAGAACTGAGCAGAACTGACATCTAGCAGAACCATTCATCTTCTGGCAGAACATTAATGACAAAATATTGATTGTTTACAGTATGAAATCAATACATCCTAAAATGAAATACTAAATGTAATGAATCGTTTCCTAAAACAAAGATTTTGAAAGACTACAGTATAGTAATTGACTGTCATGTAATAGATAAGTAAATTATTTCTCAGAATATTTAAATTACGTGCCTGTGCTCTTTAGAGAGATTTTTCCATGAGTTGCTAGAAGTGATGTAAGAATCAAAGCAAGACTAGATAGGATTTCTGGTTGCTTGTGAAGTCATGAAGTTTTCCAAAACATCATATTTCTAGTTCCGTTGTAATTGCTTAAAATATCTTGCATCAATTCTGTATCAAACCATCTATCCAAGCAGTAAACTGTCTTATGGAAGTCCATTCAGAAAACTGCAAAGTATTCAATATGCACACAAAAAACATTTCAGTAGAGACTGCAAAGCCTTTATATGCGCAGTTCCTTCTTTGAACAAAAACTGGCTATTAGCTTCTACTTTTGAAGTCAACCTTACCTGCGTTAAAGCTGTAACCTATTGCAAGAGCTGCAGGCTGCAATCTGACAGTCACATATTCTTTTGATAATTCTCAGAGTTAGATTAGAATAGTTTCTTTTTTAAAAATACATTTCTCACGCTGTTAGCTTTGGGTTGTTTTTTTTTAACCGTTTGGACAGAATCCATTATTTCTATTATCTGTTTCCTAGCAAATGTCAAATGAAGGATAAAAAAAAATAAATGCGTATCAGTCATTAATGAATCCTGAGTCAGAAGTACTTTTAAAATGAAGTTATTATGTATCCAGTTACAAATACTTTTTTTACATTGGAAAAGCCAAATGAAAAAAATGTTGGTGTGGACTATCCAAAGCCATCATGTTTCTAGTTTTGCTTTTATGGACGGTGTTAGTCGGCTGCCAGATTTCTCCTTTTGGCAGTCCAAAAAATGTTGGAAATAAATAGAAGGATTATTGTTTGAAGTAGATTTCAGTATTTCAGTTCTGTTGGTCCAGCTCATTCCTTCTGACATTAAAAAGCCTAGAAGCGAAAATCTTTTGAAGAGTTGGCATGAACTTGTCATTTGGGAAATCTGATCAAAGGATGTTAAGTGACTCATTTGTAATACTGTCATCAGCATGTCTGAACAGATGTAATTCACAGAAGCCAGTCAGGATGTGGATAAACAGAACTAATTGTAGTAGAAAACATCTATTTTCTTCCTCATCTACCTGACATCTACTGGATCTTACTATGGATATAGAGCACCATGTAAAAAACAGGATAAAAAAATTCATAATTCACAAAGTTTTAACAATACAACAAAAAAGCATCATTGATGCTTGCAAGGCACTAGATGAAACAACTTGTTCCATAAGACTATTAAATGCTGAACCAGTTGGTACTAAGATAAGGTCAGTACTGAAGGATTTATGAGGCTTAGGGAACCTTCTCCAAATACTTGTTTTCATGAGAATGGAAAATCTACTTGAAGTCATATACCTGTAGTATTCAGTGTAAATAGGTCATCTGACATTCAATCTAAGAACTGAATCTTCTGCCACGTCTTAAATTGACTGTGCAGGTATGTTTGTGACCTAAAAACTCTCTGTATTTTAAAATATTTAGCATTGCCAACCTATCATTGTCATCTAGTGTTCTGAGAATCTGCTCATTTTAGAAATGTGATACTGTTCTTTCAGTGATAATAAAATTAATTATTGTCATGTAAGTAGAAATACATGCTGAAAATGTTTACTTTTCAACTTATTTGCCTTTGACCAACAAGAGTGCTGTTTGTGTGCATCTCATTGTTCAGTATCCCAAACCACAAGTTGTTCTTTGTAACTGAGTTCTTGATCTCAGGTTCAACAACATCTGAAGTCATAAAAAATGTGGGTGAATAGAATGAGATCCTTGAAAAAGCCTCATTTTAAAATTTCTGAGCTGTGCAGATGAGCTTCCCATTTCATCTATTCTTTTTTAAGGTGTGTTTGAGTAGCTGCATAAAAACAGAAGCGCTGAATTGTTCTAATCCTTAGCTGCTTTCTTGAAAGACTCAAGTCTTTTAAATAAGGCTAAGTAAATTTTTTTCCCCGCAGATGGTAGGTGTAATGATTTGAGTTCTTTAAAGAGAAAAAGCAAGAGAGGCCCTTAAATTCAAAATGCACTCTTCTTACTGGAAGATTACACAACCGTATAGCTCCTAACTACTGCTCTGTGCCTTCCTAATAGAGAGTTAGCTTACTTCTTTACTTTCCTAGCTGTCTGTCACAAAACTCTTCTGTACATCGTGCTCAGGGAGTTTAGCTCCATTCACTAAGTACTATAATGCATTATATGTGGTATGAATTCAGTCAAGCATTAAGTTAATATTCAGCTGACTTTATCAATGTTATTGAAAGGTTAAACTTTCTAGGGTAGGTAAACATTAGGAGAAGGAGAGGAGGGGGAGAGAGAGACCAGGTGACTTCTTTTAAAAGCCAATGGTTGGCAAACAGTTACAAAGAAAGTCAGATCTTTAACAAATGGGGATTTCCATGTTGGTTTCATTAGTATACGCCTTGAGTTAAAAATCTTTGTATATTTTGGCAAAGCCCTGCATTTCAGCATAGTTTCTAAAATAAAGAGCTTCTAATCATAATACAAAACTATTAAAATTGCATTGTAAATATTTGGAAAAATTTACTAAAACCTAGGAACAAACTTCTTCAAATAAAGGCTAAATTTGTGTCTTCCAGATGCACTATGGTTTGTATAGTGGCAATTACAATGTTGACATTCCTAAGGCAAGAAACGAGGTACAATTATGAGCTTACTGTTTGTAGCAGAATTATTGTGGCTGTTGTGACAGGCTGTGAAGTGAGTTCTTCACAAGTATGGTACGTTCAGAATCTTCCACTGTATACAGAGAAACATGCAGCAGAGTAATCTTCTTAAAAGGTTAACCAGGTGAAGTCCTAATGGCTTCTAAGAATTTTCAGCACCATCAGAGTTTACTAAAAAAGTAATTCTTGCCGTCTGACATGGGTTTGTCTGACATGATTTGTTTTGGCTTTCTATACTTTCAGTCATGTTTTATTCCTATTTTCCTTGATGAGATACCTGAGTTTTTCTAGTTTATGTTGGTTTTCTAATTTTTTTGTTGTTGTTTTAAATTTCTATCATTCTAGTGCAGGGCACTCCTGATCTGCAACTGTTCTGGTCATTGATAATATTTTCAGAGAATAAAATGTTAAGAGTCATTTCCATCAGAAAAATTAGTCAATTTGAATTCATTACAATTTGCAAAAACTGAAAAACAAGCAGCTTTCAACTTAGAATCTTAACTGTGAATGCAAGGAAGCCATAAAATAATCAGGTGCTTCACTACAAGAGCATTTTCTAACTTTGTTGCACAGAAGTATTTGCAGATCAGCATTGCTGAATACTAGAGATTTTGCATATTTTATTCATCATATCCTCAGTTGTGCTTTTACATCGCTGCAGTAAAATTCTGTGCATCAAACAAGTTCCTTTCATGTAGCAAATGTGGTGTACTGTAGTTACTCCTTCAGTTTTTATGGAAAAATGCAAACTGAGTGAATCTTTTTTTCCATGCATGCTATTGATCAAAAAGTTCTCAGTCAGGTGTTCCAAAAAGGAAACCAGTTTTTGTAGCCTTCAGTAGCATTTCTTATAGGCAAGAGCCAATTCAGTACTTCTGCACTGTGCTGTCCTCTGCAAATATTTCAAAATGCCGTGTTAAATTGTTTCCAGGCAATGATTAAAAGTCTTATTAATATATTTGTATTAACAACAACTACAATATTTTTAGCTTTGCTTTGGAGTCAAAATTAAGTAAATGTTAGGATCCATTTCAGTTATGCAAACGTTTTGGTATGGTAGCTGCTTTATGCTTCTCTCATGTAGTTCATTACAAAGTTCATTCTTTACGGTAGCTGTAAATGGCTATTAAGACACTTACTGCATGTTTTGCAAAGTACAACTTGTTAAAATTTGATACCACGGTATATTCGTGTGGCTTAAAATATGTGAAATTCCAGTGCAAGCAAAGCACTCCTGGCTCTTTCAGAGAAAATAACAGAATGTGAGAAACTCACAACAGTGAGAGGGGTGAAAGCAGGTGGAAGTGTCACCTAGAATTTTGTGTTTTGAAATGTCTAAAACTTACACTAGATGGTTAACAATGTTTTATCCCCAAGACTCACTGGAATCTTGTAAGGATAATGGAGCAAAGACCTTTTTCTTGCGAGCTTCTCTGTAGGCACTGAGGGAGCTGCAGATTCCGCTTTTTTGTTTTGCATCTCTTAATGTATTCAACATCTAAGTCTTCATTACTTCTAAGATATTACTGAAAACATGAAATAAAACACAAAAAAGATTTTAAAAAGAGATTCATTTTAGTAAGAAAATGAGGTAAGCTTCAAATTCTGCCACTAAAAGTAGTATTTTTCAGTATATAAATATTTAAGTAATTTCAATACATAAATTTATTTTCAAATTAAAAAAAAATCAGTAGTTTCAGTGGGACTGTACATTCACGTTAGGGTTTTAGTTTTGCTACATGGAGACAGCTAACACTGCCACCAACACGTATGTGCTTTATTTAGATCTGATCTTTGATTGCCCTTGTAGACCCCTGCCTCTTAGAAATTAAAATGTTTGACAGTACCAGCTGACCATAAGCGAAGAAGAAGAAATAACAAACTTTTTTCAGTAATGCAAAGTTAAGAACAAGCAGCCAAATAAAAACAAACAGCCTACAGCGAGTCCTTGTCAGACAGCTTGAAATTTTGGCTTAGTTAATTAATCCCAATGAAACGATGGAAAACATTCACCAGTTTGCTTTCAGACCAACTCTGCTGCATGTGTTCATAAGTTCCATGAAGACTGCATGCTTTCTGTTGAATACAAACTGTATATTTTTTTTCATACCCATCCTTGCTTTTTATATTTTATTTTTTGTTTCCCTTGCCTTGGTTGGATGCCTGTGTGTGTTTAATCCAAATCCCTGTCCAGTCCTGGAGTTTGAACTACGGAAAGCCAAGGAGACCATACAGGCCCTCCGAGCCAACCTGACTCAGGCTGCAGGTGGTGTACACAAACCTTTTCTTAAGCCTCTACTTTGAACAATGTAGAAGTAGCTGAGCTCATCCTGGTTGAAAGAATAAAATTTAGTTACTTCTTTTTTTCCTCCCCAGAAAATGAAGTTCCTTTGCAGGAACGAAAAAATTATAAATCAAGTCCTGAAATTCAGGTAGGTGGCTGGTGAAAACTGAGCTTTGCATGAGCCTTAATACAGATATGCTTCAGTAGCTTACAGCAAGATGAACCAAAGATGCAGTGTATTGTTTTCTTTTTTCCAGGAGCCAATCAGACCTCTTGAGAAAAGAGCTCTAAACTTCCTAGTTAATGAATTTTTATTGAAGAATAGTTACAAGCTTACATCAATAACATTTTCAGATGAAAACCATGATCAGGTAAGGTTTTCTTTTTTATTACATGTGAATTTTCCATGTTCAGATCTTTTTGTAAGCTCAAGTGAGCTTAAATGATGTTAGGATGAGTATTCTAAGAGTTAAATGTTAGCATTTTGACATAAAAAGCATGGCTTGGAAACAGCCATTTGAGAAGTACATTTTCTAATCTGTAGGAAGGAGATGAGAGTCTCTGCTTTCTATAAAGGAAGCAAAAGAAGGTAATAATGACTATCTCAAATTGTATTTCATTATTCAGCTTATGTATTTAGAAAGCCAGTTTCCAAACAATATCATAAAATTCTAGGATGTTGAGGTTGGACAGCACCTCTGCAATTCATCAGGTCCACTCTTGCTCTAGCAGTGGCATCGAAAGCAGGTTGTACAAGTCCACGTCCAGTCAGTTCTCACCTCTCCAAGGAGGAGAATCCACAACTTTCCTAGCAACCTGTGGCAGTGCTTTATTCACAGTAAATGAGTGTTTCCTGATGTTCCAGTTTGTGCCCATTGCTTCTTGTCCTGTTGCTGGGCACCATTGAAAGGAACCTGTCTGCATGTTCCTTGCACTCTTCCTTAGGGTATTAATGTACATTGATGAGATTTCCCCCTGAGCCACTTTTCTCTAGGCTGAACAGTCCCAGCTTTCTTGGCTGCTCCTCACAGGAGAGATGTTCTAGTCCCTTCACCATTTTCATAGCTCCTTCCCATTACTCTCTTCAGTGTCCATGTCTCTTGTACTGGGGAGCCCAGAACTGGACACAGCTCTCCAGATATGGTCTTACAGACCCTGAACAGAGGGCAAAGGTCACCTCCCTTGGTCTGACTGCACTTGGCCTAATGCAATCCAGAATATCATTAACCTTCTTTGCAGCAGGAGCACATTGCTTTTGTATGTATTTAATGTTAAATTGATATATAACCAGACTAGAAAAAAATAGTCAAAATTCTTGAAGTAAAAAAATAAAATTAAAAGCATGTGTCTATCTGAGATTTAATGCCTTTTAAGAGAGCATCACAACTCCTCATTATCAGTGTACATGCTTATTTGTGTATATGAATGTGAAATAATCTTGTAGGATAGTTAAGTTACGTGTCAGTAAAAAAAGCAGTTAGAGATGGAAAGTTGTATTATTGTATTCATCAGTGTACATTGAATACACTTATGTCCAGATTTTACTGAAAATACACACCCTGTCTATCAGTTATCTTCAGAGCTATTTGAATGTCTCCTTCTAGAAGATTGTACATGTAAACGAGATGGGAACAAAATGGTAGCCCTATCAGTAGAAAGTCTTTACCACATTTACTGGCTTCTGTTAGAATTTGATCAATGATACATTTGATTCTCCAAAGTATTTGCATCCTAGGGGACAAAAAAAAACAACTGTGAGCTGTGTGTTTTGGAAGGTTCTCTTTTTAATACGCTACTTAGAACTGTCTTTAAGGTGAGACTGTTTTAGGTTATGAAATGAGCTCTTATTACTGCAGTGCAACTTTGACATGATTATTTTGCTGTTCAGTGAATGCAGACCTAAGTTAAACAAGGAAGAAAAACAGTGCTAGAAGTAAGTCTATTGTGTGGTTTGTTTTCTCTTATTGCTTTGAAGGATTTTGAATTGTGGGATGATGTGGGATTGAACATTCCAAAACCTCCTGACCTTTTACAACTCTATCGGGACTTTGGAAACCATCACGTTACCACAAGAGATGTGGTGGATGTATCGGTCGGTGTAGATGATGATGAGTTGGAGGCTGCCACCCCTATACTTGGGACCGTTCCGGTATTTGAAACAACACCACAATCAATAGAAGTAAGAGGCTGTACGAAAGAAATTTCAATTGTTTGCATCATTACTTCGTTGTACTAAACTCTTTTGTCTCTGTCTTGTATTTAGCAATGTTTAATAGTGCAGAAATTAGAAGATCAAATTAGTGTGTTAAACAATGAGAAATGGTCTTTGATGGAACAAATCCAAAGACTTGAGAGGTATGTATCTGCTTAACTGCTAATAAATGTTAGAATAACTTCTCAGTGTTTTTCTGGCACGTGTATCAAAACAAGCAGTTTTTACCTTTTAAATTACTAGGAGTTCTTCAGAGCAGTGCAGTCTTTCTTTTTAATATGTGGTATTTGATCTGGGGGAAAAAAACAAACCAAGAGACTTTAAACTGAGTATTTCTTTTTTGATTACTGACATTGTTTAATTTTGGAATTAGCTTTGTTCCCTCAGTGCAACTTCTTTATTTACTTAACTGAAAATAGCATCAGTTCTGATGTGTTTTGTGTAGATTTTTCTCCTCAGTCAGCTATATTTAACTCTGCAGTACTGCACTGTGTAGAGGTTGCAACGCTGTTTAAGGTTGTATTTTAAATAATTTATTTTAATATCGTTTTTCTTTCTATAACAGAAATGACAAGATCTTGCACAACAATAAAAAGTCTCTAAAAGTTTGTTCAAAATGTGATTCTGTAGGCTATAAGATAACATTCTCTTAGGAGAATGAATGTTAGGACAAGTGCATAATTTTTTCAATGACTTCAATGACTTGTACTCTTACCATTTCAAAATTAGGTGGGATACTATGTACTGATTCTTTCTGTAGTATTTTGAGTTTTGTACCCCAGATGGGTGTCTCTCTCTTGACAGTGTGTTTTGGTACTCAGGGTTCAGCGAGAACCATTATAGCACTAGCTCTTGTCACTTACTTACAGCATTGAATCACTTGTTCTGAATGCAGCATTTTTCCTTCTACTAATTGTTGACTGAAGACCTCTGGTAAACTGGTGTTCATCTGAAGAACTTGATTTGATATAAATTAGTTCTATTGAAAGGAAACTTTGAACATATTGGATCTGAAGAAAGAGCTGTTCAGTATATTGTCCTTATTTCTGTACTTGTTTTGTGATTCCAGCAACCTTCTCAGGAAAGTAACAAAAACATTCATTCTTGGTTTTAACTTTTTCAGCGAAATAGATTTCCTCAAGAATGAAAACTTTGCCGTGTCTACAGTTTATGGTGTAGCTCCCCATCCTTCCTTAGAGCAAGTGCCTCACACAGTCTCAGAGGACAATGGACGGTACTTGGATATCAAGAGCTCTGAGAATGACAGTAAACATGGAAACACTGAGGAAAAAAGCCTTTCTTCATCAGCTGAACATGATACAAGGACTTCAAAAGATGATACGCTAAATTCTGTGCCCTGTAAAGACACAGAGAAAGTGTCCTCTTGTGCTCCATCAGCTAAAACTGCAGTGCACTTTGATAAACCGAATAGGTGAGTGATTAGTTTTGAAATGAAATGCTTTAAAAATTAAGAAGTCTATAGATATTTTTCTAACAAAGCCCCGAAACAGGCATAAATCATTTGTGTTTTGAATATAAATGAAAGGCTTAGCATGTCTTTGTTGATCACTGATGATACTTTCATACTTTCACATAGCGTTCCTACTGATTTTTAGGGAAGACAATTTTTAGCATCAACTGTAAGTGCTTCTTTTCACCTCCTACTTGTTTCTAAATCTTGCCATAATCCTTGTGTCAAAAATGAAAAGCCAAAATTAAAGTGATGAATGAGAAAACAGGTTATTTGTGTTCTCCATTACATTTTAATTTTGTAATGAAACCTTTTCAACTTGGAGAGTGGTTGGAAAAACATGAATTTTTGCATCTGGAGATGCAGGTCTAATAGTTACTCACCTAGGGTACTTAAAAACTTAGATTTTTTTTTTTTTAATCAGAAATAGTATCCACTGATATTCTCTCTCGTTTTTTGACATTTGAATTTGAGGCTTTTCTTCCTTAGGTAACTATGATTCTTTTAATTAAAATAAAGTATTCATGTTGTTACTTGGACTATGAGTCTGTGCGTTTGAATGTTGCTGGGAAAGTCTCTCAAATATGCAAGCTTTTTAAGCATGATAGTGAAGAAGGGAAGTAACTTATTTAATAAGTAGAAGACAAACAATGGTGCACTACTAGGAGTTGAGCGGGCTGCAGAGATAGTGATGTGTACAACTGAGGGCATGCATAGGAAAGTAATAAAAAGCAGAAATGGACGTGTGTGGTATTCTACACAGATTAAAAAAAATGAATAGAAGCTGAAAATTACTTCCCCTGCTCGCCTCCCTCCAAAAAAAAAAAAAAAAAAAGTAGCTACCTTTGCTAATAATTAACTTTGCTTGCAAATCCTATGTGTCTTGTAAGTTCTCACATTAATCCTGGGAGATGAAGGCAGTTTTTTTTAGAGTGGAGCAGCAGGAAAGATATTTAATTTCTGAATGCAGTAGGTTAGTGTTACTACTAATTTCTTCTGTTTTAATTGAATTGATTAGTGCTTAGTAAGAAAGTAAAACTCAGGTGAGACTTATCTGAGTTTTTTCAGTGGTTCCATTTAAACTTTCAGGATTTGTTTAATGTATTTTTATATTTCTTTCATATTCTAGCTGAACATTGAGGCTATGTAATAATCAAAATTTGTACCTGTCATACATTTATGACTGTAAATTTGCATGCTTGCCTTCATCTGTGCCTTCTTGCAAGTTTCTTTTTGTTCAGCGTAATTGGGATTGCTGGGAGGAATTAAGAACACAAATGGTAGATTGATGGTTTGGAGATAGAAGAGGATGGGTATTAAAATAGGATGAGATCTATGAATAAGGAAGGAATTCCAGAGGAAATATGACAAGTTTCTAGAATAGCTAAGTTAATTTATTTTTCTGGCTCACACGTCTTTAAAATCCATGTGCAGTGATGTATGGCTGCTGCAGCATTTTTTTTAGAAAAACATCTACACTGAATGAAACCTTCAGTTTACATGGAGTCCATTAATTTCAGAGATGCACTGATACAGCGTTTGCTGCAGAAATAAGTAGTGTGTGTAACATGTAGCTATTTTGGTACTGAATTTCCTATTTTACATGTCAGTGAAGGATCAAAGGAAACAATCCTTGATAGTGTTTTATAGACTCATTTCTCTCAGCTGACTACATGAAAGAATTATATTACTTCTTAAACAATGCTGCTTCTCCCACAGATCTCAAGAAACTTACCTACTGCATATATATTTCATTCAGTTTAAGACAGTTATTTGTAGAAAACAATTACTACAGTTTATTCAAGAGGTGTTAAAAAACTGCATTAAAAGCTGGGACTTGTTTCTCAAAGACAAGACTGTTACTACTGTAGCTAGAGGATGGATTCTTGGCATAAATCTTAACCAGATGGGAAAAGATGATGGGAGTGCAAGTGAGCCTGCTTGATGTGACTGTAATAGGAACAGGTGTGTGTACATGCCCAAAAATGAGGACATGGGGATCCTTGGAGAAGTGCCTTGTGTAACAGATTGCAGGAGAAAGCACTAGCAGAAGTTTAAATAGTCTCCATCACATATATTTATTCAACTCATTTTAGGCGTTTGGTAATTTGAACCAAACACAAGGTGTTTTCTTTATGTAGCAGTCAATTTTTCAGTAAATTGTCTCTTTTCTCCTAGTTATGTAGGGAAAAGAGTAGTGCTTGCATTTTTCTTCATGCTTTCTTAGATTTGCACTTCGTTACTGGCATCTGTTGGTCCTTGAAAAGACTTTCTACTGACTTGGTGAAAGGGGCCTGAGTGTGTCACTGTTTCTGTGAGGAGACGCTTTATTAAATTTCATAAAGAAGCTTTCTAGAATGTAAATGTAGACAGTAGGACTTACGGAGTCTATGCTGCCCAGAGCTTGCTGTTAATTAACCCCTAGGGAAATTCAAGAGAAATGCTGTCACACTTGTTTTTGGTTTTTTTTTTTCTCTGCAAAATGAAGATAGAACTTTGCCCTAATTTGAGTATTTAATTAAGGTTTCAGGTAGATAAGAATTTGACATTCTGTGGAGTGCAAAGATAAAATAAAAATTTGGCTTTGATTCTGTTGATATTACAGTACTGCTTTGCAACACTTGCTCCAGTTCTCCCAGTGTTATTAAAGGCTAGAATAGCGTCAGCAAATATGACATTCAGTAATGCTTTTATGCAGTAAGGGCTAGCATAGTATTAAACCAAGGTCCTTTACGACTCACTACCGTCTGGATCTCTTATTATTTTTCTTAAGTGAACTCTTCTACAAAATCAAGCTGATTTGAATTAAAATAAACTGACTTAACTAAAATTTAAAGAGAAGAGGAAGACTATTCTGCTATATTTATCTAAATCTTCTGGTTTAGATTAGACAGTTTTAAGTAAGAAATTCGATTCTTAACATTGGTGTTCCATGTTTTTCTTTCTTTGGTTAGAAAAGATTTATATATATTTCCTGTGGTAACTTCTCAACCTATTGAATAAAAATATATATGTCCATACACGTACAATTACATGTATGTAGACTTTTGTTCACTTAAGCTCTCAAAATAGCAGTTTTAAGAGTTGAAGTATTAAAAGGTGTTTTTTCCACATAAGAAAGAAAGTGTCCTCTGCCTGGAGGACAAATGCTCCTTCTTTCTTGAAGCATGGTGGATGAAGCAGTTAGATTAGCCTCTAAATACAGAAGATAAAAGCATAGGGTGCTGCTGCCAATAGTTGCCTGTACTGCGTAATGATCAGTAATGCTCATCTGAGATCATTTCTGCCAAATTATTCTCCTTGGACAAAGTAGTTCTGAGACTCTTATCAGAATTTTATGTTTATACTTGAGGCTTTTTTTGAGTAGCTGGACTGTGTTTGCTGGTTCAGTGCATATCCATGGGGTGGTACTTCTAGAGATAAACATCAAGGATTAGGCAGCAACTTAAGTCAGGCTTTCAGTATCCATCTGAACCCAACATTTAGATTCTAGATTGGCAGTGCAGTCTGGATTTAATGCAGAAGATTGTAATTGATGGACTACTCAAACTTTTTATTCCAATGTACAGAATCAGAGCGTTGAGCAAAAACTGCTGGTTGCTTGCAGTATTTTTTCCTTCAGTTTGCAGAAGAGTATGCTTCCTCTTGTATTGCTGAAACTTCCTTTTCTTTATGTCGTCTTTTTCTTCTTCTTCCTTTTCTATTTTTGTCTGTGAAGCAATCAGAAAGATATTACATTTTTAGGAACTGAAAGTAACTTGTTAATTAGGACATCTATTGTTTTCTAGTTACAAACTGGAAATCATAAAAGTGAAAGATAATTGTGAATATTCTACTGCATGCTTCACTGAAAATTGAAAACAAATGCTGTTGAATGTTATTTTATCTATCTGGCTGAACCAGAGTGAAAGTCATTACCTTTCTAATCTGTACTTTCCCTCACCCTTCCTTTTTGATAATATTTCAGGAAATTGTCACCAGCTTTCCATCAAGCACTACTGTCTTTCTGTCGAATGTCAGCAGATAGTCGTTTGGGATCAGAGGTACGTTTCCCACTTGGCATAAACTAGAAGATTTCTACTGTGTGTTAGCAGTAGTTAAACCATCAATATTTTTGTTTCAAGACTTATCGAGGTACACAGAAACGTAAGTTTATGAGCATGAAAATTAAGAAAAAAGGATTTTAGCTAAAATATGCTACCTAGTTATAGCTATGTAATTACTGGGAAATTTTGAGTTTCAACAAGTGGATTCATGCTTTTGAAGTTAGCCCACCAATTGCCAAGCCCAAGCGTACAAGTTTCTGTGAGTAACCAATCAAAAAGGATGTTTTTCTATTCCTTTACTTCAGTTATAAATGTGTAAATATACTCTATTTTCTAGGTATCTCGAATTGCAGACAGTGAGAAAAGTGTCATGCTAATGTTGGGACGCTGCCTGCCTCATATTGTTCCTAATGTGCTGCTTGCAAAGCGAGAGGTGAGGAACCTGGGAATTTTGCTTTTTATTTTTACCAGGATGCTTTCTTCATTTTGAAGATTTTACTTGCAATCATGTTCTTACTTTTGTGCATGCATCTCTGCTTCTAGAGAATGGTTTTACATCTCTGTCAGGTGAGTTCAGTAAACCTGCATGATGGTATCTTAATATTTCTTCCTTTGCTTAAGGCACCCATTAGTGTTCAGCAACACTAACTCTTACTGTAGGTCCATCCATTTGTGGTAGCACAAGCGTTTTTGTAAGAGAAGGCTCTGGTTGATGTGTGTCACAAAGAACAGAGGATGAAATTCAAAAACGAAATTTGGTTTATTTCCTCAGTTTTGAAGCAGATTAATGCTCGGGTTATTTTGCAGCACTATGTACCTTTGAAAAAATTTCAGTATTTCTCCTGAAGATCCACGTCTCACCCAAGACAATGTTCATCAAAAGCACCTCTTCATAAGAAAATTCCCAATCTTATTCACACATTTTCCTTAAATTTGTAGTGAAACTAAATAAAATTAAGAAAACATGATGTTTGTTTTGATTCTAAATGAAATAGGTCGTCTTTATAGTCATTCACACTGCATGACATAGAAAAAGGAAGGTGGTGATTGAGGATGGGGGAAAGAAATATTGTTATGCTTTGCTGTAAGTATTGCATGCTATTAAAAGCATGTTAAAAAAAAAATGCAGGAATTCAGCTGCCGTATTCTTAACCATAACAAGGGGAATTAAAATAGCATATTTTGTTGAATAAGCTTTAGTCTTTGTTGAGGGGACCTACAGTATGGTACATTTAGTAGGGCTTATTGCATAAATTTATTTTAAGGCTTTTAAAACTCCTTTAGAAATTTGTACTGATCCTATAATATAAAATTTAGCAGCGTACAAACAATTATTAGTGATTGATATGGTTAATTTGACATGTTCCACACTTTGATTACAGATGTACTGTATTTGAAAGTGTCATACTATATAAACTATATTAAAGGGTTTTGGATGGGTGAGTGCAGCAGGACTTTTGTTTGCTGTTCAGGGAAAGGATTTTGTTAGTAATCTTTAGAAATAATTCTATGAATGTTCTAGGATCAGTGCTTAATTTCTGATTTCTTAATTACTCCTTCCCTCTGCTTGGCAGGATGTGGTATTTTGGCTTATTACAGCTTGTAGCATAGTCTGTGCAGTACACTTAATATTTCCATGACCTTTTAGGCTATTTCCTACTTACTTTGTTTTACAGTTGAAATATGTCTGATTATATTTATTTTTGCCTTGAATGAATCATCTGTTTCAATTTGACTGACGATCTCAAAATTGAGGATTTTGTAACTGGATTGCATGGGATGCTTAACGTTCTGAGAATTGAAATTTTCTTTAAAAACAGTTATTCTTAGTTACCACTCATTGGCATAATTATTATAATGTTCCTTTAGGTGTAGTTACAGAATTTGAAGGACATTTTGGGTAGACCATCTGTTAGTATTTTTAAACATTACCATTATGAAAAGCCAATCTAAGATCTAGGCTCTCTTCAACAAGGTACTCTTTTGGGTCTTATCTATACAGTCTTATTGTTAAAGATTCTTTCATCTTCCTCTACATTTTATTGATAACTGGTCTTAAAATTTACTAAAAATTCTCAATATGAGCCATATACTTTATAAGTGATCATCAGGCTGTGCTGAAAATATATGGTGGTAATATTTAAGGTCTTACACTGTCATTGTGTTTAATGTGAGAATCAAACATAGTTTTGTGGTGAATCTCAAAGGTCCCCCCTCATCTTTGTTCCTCAAGCATCATCACATTGTAATTGGTTGCAAAATCTGAAGCTGAACATGTGTTGTGTATTTCCATTTTGAAGAAATTGTTTAGTGAAGGATGACAATCTCTTAATAGGTCCTGTCCCTAGCCAGGAATTTAGAGGTCATTTCACCAATCCTTTTCACCTTCTTAAAAGTTAGAGGCAGCCTCCCTGACATGGTAGTAAGTGAATATGATCCAGTAAATATAATAGTTGACATTTGAGCAACCACTTAGTATCAAAATGGCTGGCACATTTCTGAAATGGCTTACTCTGTGTATTAGTGCTGCTTTAGTTGTTCTTGAATGTCTGTGGTTTATGTTCTGATGGAAGATCAGAAAGAAGTAAAAATATAGTAATGAACAGGGTAGCTATGGAGATAATTTTGGTCATTTCTGAAAGACCATTTCAACTGGCTAAGACCAATAACACACAATGAAAATTCAATGCAGCAATATAAAGTTTAGTTTTAAATTTATCCCTCAAAAATCCAAATCTTAGTTTATCATGGTTGCTAGAAAATATGTATGTGTCTTTAAATCTTTATGTGCAATCACCTGTAACAGAGATATTGCAAGTCAAATGTCAACTGGAATGAGAAGTAGCAAAATGTTAAAAACTCTTCTTCAAAATACCCCAAACAACTGAGTATGTAGTTTGCTGTAATGCTTCTTGCAGATGAGCAGTTTGAGTTAATGAAATTCCATCTGCATTAGAATCTCACTCCTGGAATATGCTTACCACTTAAACCTGAAGAACGTTTATTTAAAATAAAACAGTCACCTTGTTTGTCTGGAGGTAAAACGTAACGATTCCATCGTCTAAATTTTAGGAAAAAGCTGTCATTTAATTTTTTATGTTAGCAATCAGCTCACATCTGCAAATAATAATGAGTTCTTAACTGATCTGTCAACTTTAATGAGATGTAAGAATCAATGTCTTTCTCTCATGTAATAGGAAGTACCTTGCTTCTATGTTCGTGTTCTGTGCTCTGCAGTATGTAGTCTTTGAGCAGAATTTAGGCTACAGTAAAGTTTTTGGTTTAGTATCAGAATCTTGTTCTCAAGAAACATTCTTCCATGACTATTCTTACCCTTCAGTTCATTGTTATTTCAATGTTAGTTTGTCTAACTTGTATGCTTTCATTTGTGTAGTGCAAACTTAGAAAACGATAACAGTAATAGCTTACTGAATGTCCTGCACTAATTTTTGATATTGGAAAACTTCTATTTATGTAGGATTGAACATGCCAAGAACAAAATGGTGCTGTTGTTTGCAAAGTTGAAGGGAAAGATAATGCTGAACATGCAAACTTTGAGTGCCATTCAGTGCAAGAAGAAAGTAATGCTGTGGATCTAAAATTGTTTTCATTAGCATATAGTAACTGTACATAGACATTACTAAAGTGCCTTCATTCTCTGACAAGTTTTATGCGTATTTGTCTCTTAAAACATAATTGTGCTGATTTTCTCCAGAGTCTTATCCTCTGAAGTCATAAAACTCTGGCTTTATTTAAAAAAAAATTTAAAAACAACTACAGACACAGAAAAACAATACTGTGTTTGACCGTCCTCCTAAGTAAATGTTTGCAGAAGTCGCACCAAGTAGATGTAATGACTGTTTGTTCTGTTTGTGTACTGATAAATATATATAGGTTTGAATTCCCAGGCATGAAAACTGTCAGCCATCAGTCTCTTCAAAAGACTGTCTATTTTAGGGGGTAGAATTATAATAGGCTTGGGATAAAGAAGTGTAATAGAAGAGAAAAATTTAATGTGCAAATACTTAGTACAACATAAGGTGAGGTAGGCTCTTATAGATGGTGCTTCTGTAAATAGGCATACTGTCAGTCTAAGCCTGTTTGCTGGTTCTTTTCCCATATATGCATTTAGTTTTTCATTTGACTCCCCACGTAAAAGAGAGGCAGAACCATTTTCTTTCTTTAATTCCCATCTCAGGATATGAATTGGTGAGGTAGTTTCCTTAGAATTAAATAAGTGAAGATTGCCAAATATCCTCTTCATCTCTTGTCTTTCAGCACTATGTCCTTGAATGAAATGTACATAATTAATGGATTCAAGCAGTCGTATTTAATGTTCTGACTTGAATTGCCAGTTATTACTTTTATTACAGTATGCAGCATTTCCAAGTCATGTATTAATCCTACAGTTTTCTTCATTTTCAGTCTAAAAGGATGAATTCTGAGTATATAATCTCTTGTGCAGGGGTATATCTGTTTTTTCACTAGTACCTGCAGCTGTTTCAGTTGCTTCAGTCAAAATTTTATTTGCTTTACCGACTTCCAGAGACAAAATCACAAAATTGTCAAGGTTTGAGTCCAACCTCTCTGCTAAAGCAGGTTCCTAGGGTTGTTTACACAGGAAAGCATTCATGTGAGCTCTGAATATCTCCAGAGAAGGAGTCTCCACAACCTCTCTCTCAGCCTGTTCCAGTGCTATCACCTTCACAGGAAAGATGTTTTTCTTCATGTTCATGTGGAGTTTCCTGTGTTCCAGTTTCTGCCTGTTGTCCCTTGTCCCGTCACTGGTCATCACCAAAAACAGTCTGGCCCCATCCACCTGACTTCTACCCTTTAGGTATTTATACGTACTGATAAGATCCCCCCTCAGTCTTCTTCAGACTGAAGAGTCACAGTCTCTCAGCCTTTCCTCATAAGGGAGATGCTCCAGGCCGCTCATCTCTGTGGCCTTCCACTGGACTCTCTCTCCCAGTACTTCCTATCTGTCTTGAGCTGAGGAGCCCAACACTGGACACAGTACTCCAGAGGTAGCCTCACCAGCACAGAGTAGAGGGGGAGAATCACCTCCCTCTACATTCTGGCTACATTCTTCTTAATGCTGTTGACCTTCCTGGCCATGAGGGCACACTGTTGGTCAAGCTGTTACGTTACAAAAAAGATTTCATGTAGCACTGGTTCACAGTTTAAACATAGACTAATACAAATTAAAAAGAACGCATTTGTAGAATTGTTGTTTGGGTTAGGTTGGAAGAGACCGTAAAGTCCATCCACTCCCTGGATTAGGCTGCCCAGGGTCCCCTCCAACCTGGCCTTGAGCACTTCCAGAGACAGAGCATCCACAGATTCTCTGGGCAGCCTGTGCCACTGCCTCACTATTCTCTGAGTAAAGAATTTCTTCAAAAAACCTAAATCTTCCCTCTTTTAGTTTAAAGTCATTACCCATTCTCTTATAACTACACTCTGATAAGTTCTTCTCCAACTTTCCTGTAGGTAGTTTTTAGATACTGGAAAGCCTCAGTGAGGTCTCCCCAGAGCCCTCTCATCTCTAGGCTGAACAATCCCAACTCTCTCAGCCTCTCTTCATACAAGAAGTGCTCCAGCACTCTGAAATAATCACAGTGTCATCCTGGTTTATTTGTCATTGCTTACTGCATTTAACATTTGAAATATTAAGAAGATGACAATTCCAAACTATGAAAGTAACCATATTTGACATTTAATGCCTACTGCATTTATTCATTGAGATAGTTATTTTACTGACAAGCATTTCAGCAAAAAGACATCAACAATGCGTGCAGGAGACTTCTCTAAAAGTCCCTGTATGTCGCTCATTCCACAAATGAGTAAAAACAAAATAACTTGTTTCCTCTCCCTTCTATAATTGGATATCTCACAGATACAAACTGCAGCAAATGCAAACTTAATTTTTCAGTAGTGAAAGTGAGACCTCCAGCGTGTTGTATTTGATTTCCAGGCTTTTTTGTTAAGTCACAAATTCTGGGATTGATATAGTGGCAGTCACCTCGGCATTTAATGAGAAAACAGTATCTCAGTTCTTAAAATCACTCTTTCTGGTATTGTTTACTGGCACTAACAGAAACTAATAATGGTTTTCCTAAGTCATAGGAAAACGGAATGGTGATTCTGGTAATGAACTGGATGTTTAAGAATGGTCTCAAATTAAATGGAGAAAGGATTTTAAGTTTGCAATGTGTAACCATGAGTACAACTGTTACTCCTTCCCAGGGAAGGCAGAATGTTTCAAATAGCACTGGAAGTCCTTTCCTTGATTAGTCAAATGCTAATTCTATTCTGTGTTATTAGAAAATGTGCAATTTTCTACAGTGTTCCTCTGCTGCTTTTGGGAGTGAAAAATAGGGGATTTATCCAGGAAGTATACATCTAGGGAATGGCCCCTAGCAGCAGAAAGGAATTATCTTGAACCTCTCTGTAAGTTAGTTTTGTACAGCTGTAATCTAAATGATCCTGAATATCCTGACGTGAATCTGTCTGTCCCTTTTGAAGCCTTCAGGAGATTTCACTTGACCTATCTTGTCCATCTGTGAGCACAGTTTTTCTTCTTTACCTAGAGTGAGTCCCTTTCCTGTCCAGTTTTATATTCTTATCCATGAAGTCTATAGGAAACACAAAACACTATTCAAGACTTCTCACTCTTTCTCCGCTCACCTTAATAGAAGGAACTGTAGCAGCACTGATGCAGCGATGCAGAGAACGCTCTCTTCTCCCATAGCATGCATGAAAGAATGACCAATGGACAAGAAAATACATCTAATTCCTTCAGCTATAATAACCAGCTTTCTGCAAGGTAAAGAATCAGCCTTGTATCTGCTCCCATGTCAGTGATGTTAGGTAATTCATCAGTCTTCATTTAGATGAATATTCAGGAACATTTTCATACAGATTCAACAGGGAAAAGGAAGAGGCAACAACTTTACTAACTCCCTTTAACTTGAAAAGAAGCTTTTAAAAAAAATATATAATAATCATGGCACTTTTGAAATGTAGTGGAAGTTCTGAGTAAGTGACTGAGATTTTTCATTAGGTATTCAGACATACTAGGAAAGTGGAGTGAGGGCGATGGTTTCAACAGATGAATCAAAAGTACCATGACAATATGTATCCTATTTCAAATATTTCTAAAAATCTATATAAAGAATACTTAAGAATACTTGCAAGTTTATTAGCATGATATGAACTTAGAACAGATTGCAGAAAGTTGTATCTCAGTAGAGTAATATAGTTATTTTTGGTATAAGTGTTTTCCAGGTGCTATAATCAGTATGTTGACGTTAGAAATTAAGTTTTATATATAGAAAGTGCAATATGAGTTCATCTTTAAAAGATCTTATCTTAATCTATAAGTATTTAGAATGGTGGTTTTTTGGTAATTTTGTTTAGAGTCTTTTTGAGTTAAAACAGTGTTTGCAAAAGAGAGAAAATGCTTCTGTGGAGTATAAAACAAAAATAAATGGGTTAAACTTCCTGCCTTCTCAGAACTTTAAACAGGAGCAAATACTGAGTGTTAGGTATACAAAGAATAAAACTAACATTCAGATTCTAGAGGGAAGGGAGCTTTCACTCAGAGAAAGCTATTTAGGTCTTTTTGCAATAATATTTGTAATGTTTAGCTTTAATACAAGTTTTCAAATCACATTATTTTATGTTGTTCTAAACTCATATAAAAATAAAACCAAAACCTAGTTCATGGTAAATACTGGGAAAAAGGAATGTCTCGATTGCTCAAATGTATTTTTCATTTCTCCTTCAGTATTCCTAGATTTTTCAAGTGATCGGTGTGATGTTTCTACATGCACTCTTCTGTCTTTTTGTAAATTCCTTAATCCATACCATCGTTGCATTAAATGTTGCCAGAATATTTCCTAGGATGTTGAAATACATCTTATGACATGTCTTGGCATTTTCAGTGGGGGGAAGAAAAGCAGGATCTTATGCAATACTCTAAAACACAGCATTGTTCTGTGTTTATAGTAAACGTAGCACCGGGTATTTTGGAAAATCAAAGTTGAGCTTGTTTAATAGCCTTACTTCTCAAGAGCATCAAGAATAGGTCTCTTTGGATGTCTCCAAGCAGAATTTGGTGAAGTTCTTAAAGATTCTGTATATTTTCCTAAACTTTGTATAACTTTTCCTGGTGGTTTAAAAAGTGTTTTTCAGTTTCACTTCCTTGCTTATCATTGCTTATTAATTAGTAGAAATCTTGTCTGTTGAAAATAGCTCAAAGTATGCACTGGGGAAGTCTTCCGGGTCCTTGCCTGTTTTCTCTGCAGACAACCATGGTTTGTCTTGATCTTCTCCCCACAAATTCTTATTGCGATGTTTCTGTCTATAAGACACTAAAATCCTCTAGAAATTTGTGGCTTCCAAACTGGGTTGGAAGATCCATGATAGGGACTTTCCAGACCATGTTTTCAAACATTTGTTACAAACTGGGAGAAGATTTTTAATTCATTCACTTTGAAGACATACGGAGAAAAAGATATTTGCTGCTATGAACAATCTTTTTTTTTTTTTTAAATTAGTGTTTCACATAGTGTTTTATTGATAGTTTGTTCAGTAAGAAAATTGAATTGCTTTGAAAACAAAATTTGGTCTCGGATCTTGCCTCTTTGTTGAGAGGAAAAAAAAAAAAAGACAACAACAAGGGAAACACCTTTAATCATATATTTCCCAGTCATCACAAAATAGGGGACATTTGTCTGCAGTCATCTTTACCAACGTATGTTCCTCAGTACTTATTTAAACCTGTGCACAAAACTGTGTGCATGCTTAATTGGTGATTTTGCCTTTAATTCCATGTTAGCTTTGTTCTGTAGATGTCTGTGGAGCTTTCTTACTTCATTAGGTAGTGGAGAAACATAAACCATGGTCCTCTAACTCTGGTTAAAAGTGACCCACATATGTTAATTGTAATTTTTTGCAGAATTTTTGTTTATATATGGATCTTTCCTAGCAGGAAAATAATTCTAACTTTCACAGACCTTCACTTTGTTCAGGTCACTTTTATAGGAGGTCAGGACTCCAAAACATGTTCTCTAACTGTTTTGATTTTATGTGGCTAGTTAATCTTAATTTCTTTTGCCGTTGATGAATATATGCCCAAAGCATGTTTACTTTGTTTGCTTTTCCCCTACCTGCAACATTTTAGGAACTGATTCCACTCATACTGTGTACAGCCTGCCTTCATCCTGAACCCAAAGAGAGAGATCAGCTTCTACACATACTGTTCAATTTGATCAAACGACCAGATGATGAGCAAAGGTGTGTTTGCATTTGTGTGTTGTGGGTCAAGAAGGGATGTTTTTTTCTTTGTCAAAAAAACAGAACTAATAGAAACTGGATATTATTGTATGATTTTAACCAGGTTTCTCTTCAGCTGTTATTTCTCTGCTATGATGTTTACAAATTTGTGTGGACTTTAAGACTTTGCATTTTCATAAACTGTACTTTCTAGTTACTGAAATTCAAGAATAAGGTAAGCTGCAGTGTAATGTTTCTTTTGCTTAAAGATGATCTGGGATGTTCTCTGTTTAAAATAAGCTTTAAAATCATAATTCTTAGTAACTGTATTTACAGGAATCAAAGCATCTGTCTTAATGTATCTTACTTATCTATATGGTTGTAAGTTAACTACCATGTGTAGTGTGGGAAAATAGTTTGAAAAAATAGCATTCTTTCTATTTATAGTTTAATACTATGGTAGCAGTAAAAATTCAATAGACTGAAGCAATTATTTAACTTTGACAAGTGTTAAGAGCTTTGTTTTACTTTAGTTGAGACTTTGGAACGAAGAATACTTTCTATTGTGTTTTATAAATATGGTTATTTCTTTTAGTCAGAAGAAGTCTGATTTTATACCACTGTTAGCAAAATTATCCTTAAGGTTGAAAGACAGTACGTGAGCTGGTTGTGTCATCTTTACTAATTGTGAAAAGATTTTACATATCTGGAGATGTACAGCTCTTCCATTGTTTTCACTATGAGATGTTTGGCAAAGCATCTGTATCTACTGTTGCTCTATTCTGTCTTCAGACAAAACTGGTTTGAATGAAACAAATGGAAAGTGTTTCTTTTGAAGATTCTCTGCAATTCAAGTGTTCTGATCTTTTTCTAAATTTTTTCCATGGTAAAACCTTTGGCATAAATAAAAACAGCTCATAGTACAGTAGTACCATGCAGATTGAAGTTGCAAGAAGTGGTCCTCATTCTACTTCAAATTCATTAGAAATTTTCTTCTGAAAATTCTGTTAACTACAATGTTTTGAATGTCCCCTGCAGACTGTGAAGCTAAGATTATTTTGTGATTGAGAGGGAAGGGAAGTTGCATTTCACTTGTAATGTCTTGTAGTTCATTTGTCACAAGCCTGTGGCCTGTCAAGTTAATTTTTAGATTTACCTGTTCAGCTGCTTATGGGCTTGTTACGTCCAGCAGCTAAGAAAGAAGAAAGTCCAAGTTGCTTTTTCTTCCAAGTCGTTCATTCTTTGTTGTGAATAGAGATTTATATCTAAGACTAACTTGCTTTCTCTAGAAATTTGGGAAGAATATTCTGTCACACGTTCCAGGGATG
This sequence comes from Phasianus colchicus, assembly GCF_987193195.1. Lineage (NCBI taxonomy): Eukaryota > Metazoa > Chordata > Aves > Galliformes > Phasianidae > Phasianus > Phasianus colchicus. Next base: position 15,582,627 of record NC_143438.1, on the reverse strand, counting down.
CTGACAGAATATGCATAATGTAATTTACATACAGAGAAATTGTGGTTTGTTTTAGTGTAGTCATAGCACCTGACTGAAGAATAAGTAACATTCTGTAAAATTAGATAAATTTTGGAAAAAACTTACAGAATGCTTTTTCAGAACTCATTTCAGTCATTTTGTTATATATTTACGTGAAAGTATATTATTCTTGCTTTTTATCTAAATAAGTTTAGGTAATGTTTTAGCAGTCTTGTGCATTATGAAATGAGCGAATATCTTCACATTTAACCACCAGAGCAATTATGTTAGTAAGTTCTTAACATTACTCAGTCACTTTTTGCCATGCTGTACAGACCTAGGTTCTACATTAAGGCAGAAGATGATATAAAGTGGACTTTTTTAGTTAGTTAAATAAAAGAGACACGTTTATAATAATCAACACATAAAAGTAAGCCTTCTACTTATTATAAATGGTTGGCTTGTAAAGTATGTTAACAGTTACGTGGAAAGCTTGTGTTACACTTGCTTCTGTGAAGGACATTTTTGTGCTTGCAGATGTAGCATTTCGCCATACTTTTGTATGTTTGTTGTATTTAACAAGCCCACTTTTAACATGAGGGCTCTGCTTATTAATGCACTATTGGGATTTTCTAAATGCATATAAAATTCTCTTCTGAAAAGGAACAAATATGTCATAGTTTTACTTCTATTTGGACAATTACATTGTTTTTGGAAGCCAGGGAGCCATGAAGAAAGCAGATTAATGTTGGGGTCTTCTATGAGAAGGTTAAAACATTGTTTGTAATGTGACCTTTTGAAAAGATCTGCAGGTAATGTATGTAGAAACAGCACTCTTAATGAAGTCAATGCATTATGCTTAGTGTAACTAGTATGTCTTTTCATAGATTATATAAAACCATCGTGCAAAATTAACATAACTCTAATAAGCAAGCTTTCAATATAGGAGTGACAAAAGACTCTGAACCGTTTATTATAAAATCAAATTGCTAACCAGTGCATACAACCACTTAACAAAACCTCTAGAAAGGGTTAGGAATTATTAAACTGTGTTCTGCTCTAACTCCTGCCATGTTCCTTTAGTCTCATTCTTGATTTTGCTTTGCTTTCTGTACTGATGAAGCGAAGTAGTGCTCTACTGAGTAGTACTGATTTGCTTTATGTTCCTGTTAGGCAGATTGTATGTGCATAGTCTGAAGAGAGCTATTTGAAAAAAGCCTTCCAGCATCTTGTTAACGAAAAGGATCATCGTGACAGTAACAAGAAAGATGTTCCTCCAGTCTAGGCTGCAATTTTTGCAGTAGCTGGGTGTTAACAAACTTTGTTTCAATGACCTAGCACTGAGAACTTTACTCCCTTTCCTTCCCTTGAAGTACTAGTAGTTGTCATATGCTTCTAGAATGATTACAGTAAAATATTTAAAACATTATTTTTGAATACTTTCGTAAATTCTAGAAGTTCACACTTTATCAGCAAGGCAAAAAAAGAAAACAAAAAAAAATCCTGACTTCACTTGGAAATTTCATTAAACTTTTTTGAAAAGGTTTAGTGTAAAAAACAATGAATTGTCTTTCCCTTCTTCTGTAGTAGATTTCCTATTTGCTATTAATACTTTATGAAAGTATGTTCTGTTGCCCAGTTATGGGATTAGGTGAGGCATGTAGATGAAGAACCAACCAAAGGCACTTTAGTATCTCTTTTGTATGCTGTAGAATTTGCAGTTGCCACAAGCTTTTGTTTCCATATTGCTATCACAGATCAGCTTTTGATTTTGATTGGTTTTGTGAGCCTTATCTAATCATCTGTTTGGTTTTCCCTGAACCTTTTTACGTTGTTCAAAGGTCTAGTTCTCTGCATGTGGTAGAGAGGGGGAAAAATAAGTAATTGTTTTGGGTTTTTTTCTTTTAAATTCTGGAAAAAATCTTTTAGGTCAACTATTTCTCCTTGAAAATACTCTGAAAGTGAACATATCTCTTTTTGATGGAATATATTGTATTACTGGTTAAGAGAGAACCAGCAGAATCTCTGCCTTTCAACCTTAAGGGCATGCTATTAGCTGCAGTAATATTTAGGAGTTAAGACGTGGAGCAAAAATGATAACAGATTAATCATAACTTAGTTTCCATGAGGTAATAATGAACAAATTCACAGTGGTATTCTAATCTTACTGTAGAAATGATAAAACGAGTGTCTCTAGTCTACATATTACCATTTAAAACTATTTATCTAAGTTCTGATGTAAGTTATAAAACTAGATAGAACTGGTAAGTTGCATGCAAAGTTGACATGATTCTAATCCTATTAACAGGAGTAATAACAACCTTGAAAACCCTTGCAAAATAAACACTCATTAAATAGAGGTTAAAATATCACAAAGTACAGTTTTGCAGATGCTTGTAGTTTGACCTCATTTTGCCTCAGTGGATGTAAAAACAAGCATCCTCCCATCCCTTCAAACTTCCTTCCTGATGTGTTTTGCAATAAATCGGTCCGTCTCTAATCTTTCTGTATACATCCACTTTTTAGTATAATTTTACACTCTAAAGTATAAATAAAATCTCATTTTATGTATAGCTACCTGTGAGGAAGGCAGTTCTTCAAGCACCTTGAATGCAGATAAGATAATGGGAAAAATAATGAGGGATTTTTCATCTCATGTGTTTCTTACTCAGCTGCTTTCATTGACTGGTTATGTGGTCAACTTATATTTTAAGGTTTTTGGATCTCAATAGTAAATAATAAACATATTGGAGTCAGTATTTTTTTTATCTCCTAAACATTGTTGAAACATTAAACATATTTATGTATCTCTGATTTCCTGCAAATTGAGGAAAGTTTTCTTTTATTAAAAGAAAAAAGCAAGAATATGAATAAAATTAGTCAGGTGATCATAGATATTACTGGTTAATTGCATTCCTTTTTAATTATTTAGAGGATTTCTGACAAGAATCCAGTATGTTGGAAGAGATGACAGTAAGTTGCACATTAGGACATTACAAAACCATTTCATAAAAGAATTAAGTTACTTTAAAAGTTATTAAAACCAACAGATGCTTCTAAATAGAAGCAGTAGGCAGCGTTAAGTAACTTAGATCCATTTATTGCATGGTGAATCATAGTATTCATAAATAAGATGTAAATCAGAGATTTAGTCAAATTCAATATTCCCAGATATTAGGAAAGAAGTGCTCAGAGACTCCCAAATTCAATATTCCCAGCTCTGGTTCATGGAGTTTTGGATCTTCCAAGTTTCTGGAAAAGATACATAAAACAGAGAACGGTGTATCAGCTTTCAATTTGAGATTTAGTCCGTGTGTATGGTGTGAGATTTTGAATCTAAACGATTACTATTGCCTGATGGTATCTGCTTTTCCTAACATAAAGAGTTAATGTATTATAGAACTTTTCATTGTAAGCAAATTAAAGTTTTACATTTATGTTTTCAGGCAGATGATACTGACCGGTTGTGTGGCATTTGCCCGACATGTTGGACCAACACGTGTAGAAGCTGAGCTTTTACCACAGTGTTGGGAACAGGTAACAGCTGCTTTTGTGCTTTACATTAGTAAATTAGTTACAATTTCATAGGTGTTGAGTTGTGTTTGTTTTAAAAGGGGGTTGTTTCAGTTCTCTTTTTCAATAAATGACTGTTCAAAGTATTTTTCAGAAAGATGTTTGGATGCTCTTTGACCTCATTATATGTGCATTGTTATGGCATGGAAAAGAATTCAGAAACAGAAAAATTGATAGGGTTATCTGGAGGTGTAGTTACTTGCATGTCACATACTTGCATGCGTTATATTGAAATGTAGATATTTGTGCACTTGTCAGCAGTGTTACCCAACCTATTGCAAAGCAGGTTTGTTCATAAATTTTACACAGTCATTTCCAGACCACTGGGATTCCACTGTCATTCAAATACGTCATTTACTGATTTTATATTGAAGTGCTAAGTCCTTGGAGCAGCGTCCACGCTTCAGCTAGCTTAAATTCTTAAATAGGAAATTAAAGATCAAAGTAGTCTGAAATAAGTGCCCTTTAGGTGAATGTAATGTAAGCCTGAAGCTTACATGTGAATTCCAGAATCCTGGTGACCTTTTCCACAGGTATAATGAATTAATAGAAATAACTGAACAACCAAACTGAAAAGCTCGTTCTCTTTCATCTGAGATACAGAAAGAGACCAGCATGAGTTCAGGTAAAAAAATCTTTGTTTTCCTGCAATGAAGAAGAAAAGGGAATTGATTGCCAAAAAGATGCTGAACAATTTAGCCATGACAAGAGTGGTAATACTTGTTCTGATTACAGTCTTTCTGCTGTGGTACTTGTCTACTGTTTCTCCACATAACTTAGCCCTTTCTGTTTTGCAATGACATTCAATCTTTAATAGCCTTAATGCCTTCTGACTGTACAAGTTACATATTAAATGCATAATCTGTGTGACATTTGTGTAATTAGATGCATTACATGCTTGACTGATGTATCTACTGATTAAAGACTTACAGCAGTTGAACATAAACCACAGTTTGTTTTCTTAGTCCTACTCTTGAGATTTAAAGAGAGTTTAAAGGAACTAATCTCACTTCAGGGAGAACACATCTTCATTATAACATTTTCAGATAATTGCTGATGCACGGGAAAAACCAGTCCAACTGTATCAGTGCCACCTATCAGGCTGCCAAGCCATATGACATCATGCTTTTACTTAATGCAGTTTGCCAGGCTTTGTTTGCACTACTGAAACCAGGTCAGCATTTTCTCTAGTAAAATACCAGCTGAATCTCATTGCCACAAAACTGAGTTTGTAGAAAGAACTCAAAAATACAGTATAGTTTTCTATCTTCTTTCAGTGATGTCTTAATCACAAGGGGCTTAGTATAGTTGGGCCCCGGTCAAAACCTACTTACATATGTGAAGGTCTAGGGCATCAGGAAATATTACATTTCTATCTATGCATTCTGAAGCTCAGAGTGATCAGGCTAGTCTTTGCCATTTTTTTTTTACTTGCTCTTCACAGCTATACATGTAGAATTTGCTGGCTTACTCATCTGTGTTCAGTGTGTAGATGCTAAAAGTTTCCTAAGAGATTGTAACCAAGTAATTGGCATCTAAAAATACAATACTGCTAAATAAAAAACAAAGGAAAAGAACTGATAATCAATTTGCCTTTACATTTACATTCTTATGGACTAATAATTTTCTCTGAACGACAAGCTTTATAGAAATTTGAGTACTTTCTTTCCTTTTTCTATGTCAGTATGTCTTAGCAGTATATTGAAACATATCACCTGTGTTTTATTGTGCAATCATTAGCTCTCTTCTCTCTCTGACCACTAAGGCTGACTTCCAAGATGTAAACTTCTTTCAAAACCAGGCAGAATTTTTGTATGGCCTTTCAGTGGAAAGGGGAGGCAGGCAGCATGGGAACAAGAGGTTCATAAGAACAGGAACTGTTTTCAGGCACATCTTGGAAACATGACATCTTTGTCTAGACTTGGAAACTGAACTTTAAAAGAATGCAAATACTTTTTGGCTTAGTATCTGTGTCCTCTTTTGACCCTTTTTGCTCAGCAAGACCTGGTCAGTTGTGCTGCAATGGTTGGCTCAGATCACTAGAGGGCACTCTTGTAGTTCTTAGATGAACATTTTTACTTTGCATACATACACACTTCCCAGAATGTTCTCTTACTGTAAGCTCTCATTTACAGGACAACTAGAGAAGGCTTGTATCTGCCTTGCCTTTATGCCTCAGTACAAGAATTTGAGGCTGCTTCATATGCCTGTGCAGCTTCTAAAGGCACAGTTTATTTAAGAGGTGCACATGTATCTTTCTATTGTAGTTCATACTAACCACATTTTAAATGCTGGTCACTGCAAAGCAAATAGCCGTTCTTTTTTTCTTCACTAGATCAACCACAAATATCCAGAGAGACGGCTACTGGTAGCAGAATCTTGTGGAGCACTAGCACCTTACCTTCCTGTAAGTATTCATTCTGACCCTCTATTCTTCTTGTGAAACCAAGGTTAAAATCTGCTGCATAACTTAAATATCCATTAGCTTTTTAAAATGAGGTGGTTCTTATACGTAGGTAGGAATATTATGTTCTACTTTGTCACACGTATGAAATTTAGTAAAGAGGAAGTGAATTATAACAAAGGAAGGCAGGTTAGTCTGGCTGTAAAATGTCTTAATGACCAGTATGGCTTGAACAAATTTTCATAGTTTCAGTAAAAATGAAATAAAGTTAGTTAGAATCAATCAAGGAAATCACCACTGAAAAAATGATTGGCATGCAGTAACAGAGTTCTTTAGATACTGTGAAATGTTTAAAGTGAAGAGTACTGCTAGTCAAAAGCTGCATCAAAGATTAGTCAGTGACAAACTGGAATCTGAAGCTTCACAGTAAGATGAAAATAACCAAAATTAAAAGTATGCTTCTCAAATCACAATGGAGTGATTAAAGATTCTGTTTTAAGTAATCATGCCAAGTCTGGGCCTATAGTAGCATTTTGCTGCTAGTTATTTTTTATATATGCTTCCATGTTAGTTAAAAGACTCCAGTTCTTTGCTTAGTGGAACAAAAGACTCTAATGAGGCTACTAGCACTTTATTTTCATTCATCTACTATTGTCACAGCTGAATGTGTATTAGAAGATTCATGGCTGTTGAAAGGGATTGTTGTTTATAAGCACTAATAGAAATGCAAATCATTTATAAAAATTGATACAAACCTGCATATCTTGTTTCATTGGATTTAACAAGTATTTTTCTTCTTTACACACAGAAAGAAATTCGTAGTTCATTGGTACTTTCCATGCTGCAACAAATGCTAATGGAAGATAAGGCAGATCTGGTACGAGAAGCTGTGATCAAAAGCCTTGGTATCATTATGGGATATATTGATGATCCAGACAAATATCAACAGGTACAATTTGAGTTGGATTCTGTATGTATGGAATGTGTTTTATATTTACTTTGTGAATAGGAGGGTACATCGTTTTATACATGTAAAACTTCTGAATACTTGAAATGTTGATGGTTTTGTATTAATATTGCTTTTTATTGTGTCACTAAGGCTGAAAAGAGGGCATATGCTTTCAAATATCATTAGAATTTCAGATGTGAGCCTCACGTAGAAGTTTGTTTAATAATTTGTAATTCAAGTATATTCCACTTCATTGCCCACCTGACTCTATTAGCCAGTTTGTTGTCATCACTTGTGAACAGATTAATGTACTACAGTAAAGCTTACTTGTAGTTCTTCTTAATGTTGGCTAATAGTATTTCAGGTTCATGAAAGTGAAGAATTTACCTTCCTCTTCTTAAGTTTTTGAAAATAGAACAATGAAAACATGTTTGTATTAATTCTGATAACTGCTAGTGGGCTCATTGGACCACTGATTGTTAAACTTTATGGATAAGGTAGGAATATATATTGAGAGGCCTCCATGTACTACTTTGGTTTACTTTTTGTTAGTGTAAAAGTCTAGTTTGTGTGTGCTTTGTGCAGTAATCTTTAGAATAAATTGTAGGAAAAGTCGTTAATTTTCTGTTATTTCTTCCAGGGCTTTGAACTGCTGCTTTCAGCTTTAGGAGACCCCTCAGAACGTGTAGTTAGTGCAACACATCAAGTATTTCTACCTGCTTATGCTGCCTGGACAACAGAACTGGGGAACTTACAGTTCCATCTTATTCCTACACTGCTTAGTAAAATTGAAAAACTGCTCAGGGTATGTGTTTAGCTATTTCTACATTGGAGACTTCTCTTTGTAGCTCTATTATGTATGAGTTCTATGAGGGAGAAATTTTCTGGAGATTTTTCTTATAACTTTGCTTTGATAGGGGAGGAAAACAAACCAAAAAAAAAGAACAAATCAGATTCTTCTCTAATAGTATATTGCTTCATAGCCAATTAATGTGCAGTTCAGAAAACATTTTCTTGAGCCTGTGACCAGATGGTGCCTGTTATTCTGAATGAATTTGTCCTGTATTTAAATTGTGTCACATTATGTCACATAGTGTTGCTTTTAATAAAATGCAGCCTTTATTGCACATTGGAAAAGGTGTTGTTGAATGGTTTAGTTAAATGTTATGCAGTTTTGTATCTCTTTTGCTGCACACGTTTATTTTGGTAGATATAAGGAAAGTTCTGGAAAGTATGGTAACTCTTATGATTTAACCAAGACACTTATTTTCACAATTGGCTCATTCAATTTTCAGATGCATTGATCCTTGAGACCAAGGAATCCCTTTTCCAAGATATGCTTAAATGTGCTCTTTCAGAGTATCAGTGTGTTCAGTAAATGTGAATCACTTAATGCCAATGATTATATTGCTGCCTTCTCTTGAGAAGTGCCTTAAGAATGACAAGAGTGTTTGGATTGTAACGCCAAGTACAGTAATGGTCAGGATAAATGACCATGTAATTAGTGTTTCTGGGTAGTTCATCACAAATGTCTTCAAACTGAAAATTTTAACTGAATGTCCTGTTTGTTTCAGGAAGGAGAACATGGTTTGGACGAACATAAGCTCCACATGTATCTATCTGCTCTGCAATCGCTGATTCCATCATTATTTGCATTGGTGCTACAGAATGCACCTTTCACAAGCAAGGCCAAACTTCAGGGAGAAGTACCGCAAATAGAAGGTTCGATCATTTCTGTTACGTGGAATTTTTGGAAACACAAGTATAATTCAGTTTGAAATCAGTATTAAATGCAAAGGAAGAATTCAAGGAATAGTTCACATTTACTTGGAGTTCAAATATACCTCTGTTTACTAGATGAACATAAGTTGCGGGATTCATGTATAAAATTTATTACTTTATTTTTTAAACATGTCTATAAAATAATAATTTCAGTTCCTGACCACAGGCATATTTTTCTAATGCGCCTTCTTTATGTAGTATTTTCAGATGTAGCAAGAACAGAGAACCTCAGGAAACTTCTGTCATGTTATGAATTTCCTTTAACGTGACTGAGCTGATGGAGAGAATTATTATTATTTTTTTTTAAGCTAGGTTCCAACATAAGAACATTTGTCACGACTTCTTTTTTTCTTCTGGCTTTTTTCCTTTTTGGGAAAAAGTCTTTCTACTTCCCTTCTTCATCTCCTCTCCAATTTCACAGCTACGAAAGAAATAAGTCTTAAAACAGTTCTTGTCATACATATAACTAATTACTGACATCAGGTAATTCACACTGAAGAAATATGTAAGTCATGAATATTTTCTAAATGACTGCCAGTACTACAGAGGAAAACTAGATTATATCTTTTAGGATTTTTTTGACTGAGATTTCTGTATTCGTTCAGCAGCATTCTATACTGTTCGTTATAGTCCACACTTCTGTGCCCAATGGCTTATATAATCCTGTGACAGTCTTTCAATGAAGCACTTTGTTGTCCAGATACACCATATAAATTGTGGAGGGAAACATAAATGTTTACCTTATGATTTCCCCTGGAAATTTTTTTCATAGTAGTTTCTCTTAGCAAATCCTTAAATAATGCTTCCTTATTCCATTCTCTCCTATGCCTGAGTCACTTCAGTAATGACAAAATAAATGTGAATGAAATAAAATAATGTTTTTCTTCATTTCATCTCTCAGTATTTCTCTCTACTTCACAAAAGAAACTTTTGAGAAAGCAAAGCAGTCCTTAATTAGACTTCTGAAGATTTGTGAAGAACTGTGTTTTACAAATAAACAGTAATAACTCAAGAAGGCTGTCTTTAGAATTAGGGATTTACTACAATTTTTTAATTATTATTTGTAAGAAGTGGAAAAAATACATCCTGGTGCAGGAGCTTCACCATCTGTTATGCATCTGTGTATTTATCTTGGCAAACAGAATGGTCTCTAAGTGTAGTTAAATGCTCAAATCAGCACTCCAAGCCTCTTTAACATTTTCTTTTATTACAAATACTTTTTAAAGATTTTGTTGGTAATACCTGCTACACACTGGTAATATTTCTGTATATCAAGAGTTAAAGAATGTTTAACAACCTTACATTTAAAAGGAAATTTGGAAAGGAGCAAGTGGTGTTACATGTATGAATGTAAAAATGTTAGACATGCCACAGTGAAGCTCTTTCAGCTGACCTGAGTCATTTGTAATGAGCACTTTTTCCCTGAATTGCAAGTGTTTAAATAAGGAATTCAAAAATTTCAGCCTTTGGTGTAGTCTGACAGTTGCTTCCTCAACATAAGTGGAGGAAACAGATCACCTATATTTCCCATGTTTGCACTAATATAGAAGCACTGTTGGAACTGCAAGCTTGTCTTGAATTCCACAGTAGAAAAGATTACATATTTGCCACTTAACATCTTTGCTGAATAATTTTCAGTATACTTTGCATAAACTGAATGTAGTAAAAGAAACATTGGTGTAGCAGACTTTTGACCCTAGGATATTTTTATGGTCTAGAATTTTTGTGAGTTCTTGCTTTTTCTTTGTAAATTTTTCTTTTCTCTTGATGCAAATAATTGAGGAGATAGTGTAAAGTGTAGCAGAAGTCAGGAGACTTTGTCTTGTACTCATTCAACCATAAATCTACAGCGTGATCTCTGGGGTCATCCACAATTTCTGCATTTTCTCTTTTTGAAAATGAGGGTTATGTCGTCTCTTCAGAGCTGGATTTAACTCATGGATTTTTAAAAGACAATTTGATAACCTTACACAGAACTTACCAAAGAGCTTCAGACTTTAACTGTCTTTACTGATGTGATTTCCAAGCCATTTTTATCTTGTTTTGTTCATGATTGCTTATTCTCTGCTGTTACAGTCACTAGATTTCCCCGACCTGCATCGCCTCTTCAGGATGTGGCTATCATCATCGGAAGCCGTGAACAATTGGCAGTACTGTTGCAACTTTACAACCATCAGCTAGAACATGAGGGGACCACGGGCTGGGACACTTTGCTATGGGTAGTCAATCAACTGTGAGTTAATTTGTACCTTAAGGTTCCTAAAAGCTGTCAAAACTGATAGTTCTTAGTAAATTGTGATGGTTAGCAATGTTTGAACTTCACGGTTTTTAAGTATGATTGTGTTTAAGAATTACTCAATTTTAAAGAGAAGATGATTGGTTTTCTTAAATATCATTCTAAATTGACTTTATTGATTTTATTCAGAAGATATTGTCTACTTAATGGAATGTATAGACAACTGCTCACTCCAGAAATTTTTTTCAGCTTTGTCCTAATGTAGTTAATTTTCTGCTGAAGGCAAGTTTCTTGTATTCTGATTATTTCCATAGGTATGCTGTTCCTCAGTAACAGATGTTTGAAAATGTATATCAGGCTTTCCTTGCATTTAAACCTTGCTTTCTTCAAGGTTTAGGAATTGTACAAAACAGTTAGATAATTTTATTAGTAGTTTATATGTATACCTATTAGCACATACAGTAAATCTGTACTAATATAACTGGAGAGAAACAAAAGATCAGGATAGTGTCTAATATCCTTCTTTTTTTCCCAATTTACAGGTTACCACAGCTTATTGAAATAGTTGGCAAAATCAATGTAGCATCAACTGCATGTGTCCATGAGTTCTCCAGATTTTTCTGGCGACTTTGTAGGACATTTGGGAAAATTTTTACAAACACTAAGGTAAGGTAGTACTGTAAATGTTATGCCAACGTAGTACATTGATCATAAGTATATATTACTGAAATTTTACTGTGTATTTGAGTACTCATGTTTTGTGTGACATTTGTATTTATGTGCCATGCTGATGCTTTTCCGTAAGTACTGTTAAACCTGATATTTTTAAACATTATTATGCATCCTTTTGTTGAAAAAAATGAGAGATCATTCTCATTCTAGTGATTTCACAGTTTTCTTCCTTCAGAACAGCATTGTGTCCATTGTTTGTACTCCACTGTGTACTTCATTGCTAATTTTAAAATTAATATTCCCTGCTAAAAATATTTTCTACGGCTTACACCTAACTATTTTTATGAAATATTTTTATTTTATCAATAAGATAGTTTTTGAATATTCATTGAGAATATTTAAAGAGAAATGCTAACACACTACCATATTATCAAAAGATAAAATGACACAGAGTTAGCATTCTGTGTTACTGCATGCTGCTTCGGCAGAGACTGAAACCTCTCTCTGATCTTTGAAAGTCCCATCTGTAATTTATTTTTACAATTCTTGCTTCAGTAAAAATTACTACAACTGTAGTAACAACAGTAAAAATTAATACAACTTTTGGAAGAGAGCATTCATTAACAGAGGCATGAAGCAAACTCAGTATATTACTGATTGCTTTTTACATGTAGTATGGTAGAATCATAAAGCCCAACTAAGCAAACTGACAAAAGGCTCAACTCTTAGCAGTAGGAGAGCTAAATGCTGTTACCTCAGTGATCACTACTGGGTGGGTACTCATTAGAAATTTTTGTTCTCTGTCATACTTTGAATTTTGGTAGATCAGCTGCTCTTCTTAAAGATTCTGTTTTTTTCTTTCTGTATCTTCAAAATGTCTTCTGTCTTAATTGTTGGTCACTTAATTGATACTAGCAATTCTCATGTGGGTTTCATAATCCTTCATGTAGGTAAAACCACAGTTCCAGGAAATACTAAGACTGTCTGAGGAAAACATAGGTGAGTGATATTCTATTCTCATGGATAAAATTGATCTCAATAGCAGCTGGTAAAAATGTTATTCTCCTGTTCAAATGATGTTTTCAGACCACAGTTCTCAAATTTGTCATTTTTCTTTAATCATAATCTGAGTGGAACACTCTTAAATTGTACATTGTGTATGTGTTTAAATAAAAAATAAAATATTTAATCCAGATATTAGTTAAGCATTATTTTAGCATGCGTATGTATGCCTATGTACATACATTCTTTACATAAATGTAAATACATGCATACTTTATATATGTACATATGCAAAATAAATTCTTTAATGTATTTCATTAGATTCCACTGCAGGTAACGGAGTGCTTACAAAAGCTACAGTTCCCATCTATGCAACAGGGGTCCTTACTTGTTATATTCAGGTAGGTTTGTTTTTATGTTTCTTTCTTAGATTTTACATATTATTCTATCAAAACAAACAAAAAACACCAACACCACCACCTTAATGTTCTCTTTGTAAACTTCTAGTGCTCTCATGCATTGAAGATAAATAGATAAGCAGCCCTAAGTCTATTTAAAATCTAAGTTTCCTAAGTACTGCATTTACTACTACATTTAGGTGACAGCCATCTGTGTTAAAAGATACTGAATTCAGTAGATCTTAAGATGACATCAGGCACTGTCAGCACTGCTAACTCTCAGATGTTGACAGCTGCCCTGTGCCTTTATCCAAAATATTAGTTACGTTCAATAAATGGGCTCTTTGCCATTTAGCTGTGGCTCTTGCAAGCAATAATTTTGTAACAGTCTCTCAAAAATAAATAAGCAGATAAATTGCTATTTTGGGCACAGTTGGAGTCTTAAAATTTTAGTGCTATTTAGGACTAAAATAAACACCCCATAAATAACACTACCTAATCCTCCAGTAACCAGCAGTTATGAACTGAAGTATACATGACTTACAAGGAAAACTAAACCTTTCATCATCTCACAGATGGACTTGCATTCCTTGCAGTGGACTGTAAGCAATCACTAACTGTCAGGAGCCATGAAAGTGGGGTTTAGTAAACATCTTTGGGGAATTTTGTGCATATAAGTATGTACTTAGCTGATAAAATATAGGAATAGTCTTGTGTTTCCTTTTAAACATTCTTTTCCTAAAAGCATATTTTGGAAATTCTAAGGAAATTAAGTGCTAAATCTAATCTGCTGTATCTCAGAGTTTGTCTTTTTCATAGCTGAACATTGTCAAACCACAACAATTCTATTATGTTTAAAATTTCTTTTAGGAAGAAGACCGCAAACTGTTAGTTGGATTCTTGGAAGATGTCATGACCATGCTATCACTATCCCATGCTCCTCTTGATAGCCTGAAAGCTTCCTTTGTGGAACTGGGGTAAAGAACCTTGGAGCTGATTAAATCTGAATACATTAGAAGCTTTTATTAAACATCGTAATGTGGCTGTAATTTTATTAACTGTGCTGCCTCAGGGGAAAAATGAGTAGGCTTATGTTTTTCCTCAGTGATAATCTCCCAAATGAAAAATGCAGTGTTTAAAAAAAAAAAAACAAAAAACTTTCAAGTCTAAAAAAGGAAAACCAAGAAAAACTCACACATGGGAATAAAAATAAATACAAAAATAAGTCCTCACTGAGGAGAAAAATAGAAATTGATTTAGTATTTCCCATATTCTTATTGTATGTTCTCATATGTATTTTCATTCGGTTCACTATTGTAATATATTGAAATCTATATTCTGAAGAACTTCTAAAATCAACTTCAAAGTGTAACCTGTTTTCTAGACAGCAGCGTGTTCCATGCCCTTTGGAATGGAGTAAATCTTATGTATCTTTCATAAGGGATAAAAATTGGAGTTTTAGATTTGCTGAGACAGCTTTTTGTAGGCAAAAGATGCACAGAGGTTTGGAGGAATTTATTTTCTTTTTTTTTTTTCTTTTTTGATTGCCCAAATGTTTTCTTTTAGTGCAAACCCAGCTTATCATGAGTTGCTGTTAACTGTCTTATGGTATGGAGTTGTCCATACTTCAGCTCTTGTTCGATGCACAGCAGCTAGAATGTTTGAGGTAAGTGATATCTGAACTTTTTTTGAATGCTTTTCTGAAACTGCAGTGTATTTTTAAACACTGATTCAGATGACATATTCTTAAAAATTATGCATGACTTAAATAAGTTGTGTACTGTGTGATGGAGCAGAAGTTGTACAGTTGTTTATGTGTTGTGTTCTTTAGCACATCTCACTATGTAATTTGTCATTAGCCACTTGTATGATGTTTCTATAGTGACTGTGTGTTCTTTGATCAACTACTGATTTCACTGTTGCATTCTGATTATTGCATGCTGAAAAACATTTTCAGATGAAAATGGATTTCCTGGCAAAGTTGTGTTCAAACCAGAACAAAATAACATCATCAAATGTGTTTGCTTAGGTCTGTAGGTAAGCATAAGCAAGTGTCTCTCTGTGCATTTTAACATTTGTTACCGTTAGTTAAAAGTTGCCAATTTTCAATACCTTTTTCAGTATACAAATAGTGCACCTGTAACTCCAGCAAGTTTCCACTGACACCAAATGGAGTGGTAAAAATGTACATTTTTACAAAAAATAAATAATTGGTGAAATATAGGATTTCTTAATATACCACAGTGTGACAACTTCATCTTTTTATTTGGAACAAATTTATAGATGATAAGAGAGGCTGTTAAATTTAACTAGTAAGTTTTTTATTTCCATATAATGCTCCTGTTCACCAAGTTTTAATACCAAAAGACTGGGACATATACCACTTGCTGAACAAAGAGTATATTTTTGTTTTTCAAATTTTTGAGAGTAATTTTTTATAATCAAATTCCATTTTCTTTTACTTACTTTGCAGTTTTGTTAAGCTTGACTCACTGGTTGGCTTTGCTGTTGATCTCTAGGTGAATCTGCCATGTCGTATCCATTTCTGAAAACAAATCTCAAGTCTGCCTTGAGGACAGAAGTGCTTAATGCTACCATTACTTTTCTCTACTGCAACTCTGCAAGTCATTGCAGATAAAGCACTAAACAATGACTTAAAAACACAGTGTGACTTCCATTGAAAGTGTCCAACTTTGTCTTGTTTTTTTTCTCTTGTAAAAAGGAGATGGCAATTTTGGTCACCCATAAAACATTTCTTAGTCTGTTTACAGTACAAGCACATGGCTTATATTTCATATTTGTAAAAATGTTGTTTTCTTCTTTGTATAATCATTAACCCAATACATAAAAAACTTCAGTTAATACAAGCTGTTGTCTTGGTTTATTTTCCACTGCGAATTGATTATTTTTTCTGCATGCAATTTGTTTGCTTTCTAATATATTTCAGTTTTTACTAGTGCATAGGCAACTTCACTGAAGACATTTTTCTCACTCAAAAACTGACTTTTACTATATTGCCATTGAATAGCTGCAGTCTATGTATTTATATATGACAGTATGTGAATTTTGGAAGTCAACTATAGGAAGAGATGGTAGCAGTTCATTTTATTTTGGAGGATTCCTTCATGTGAGGAATTTTTGATGTGTCAGAGATCACTCGCTGGCAAAGCACAGCAATTCTCTTGGAAGATAGACAGTAATGATTAGATAAGATAGAAGAGTGTGTCATGAGCTGGACAGCTGTACATGTACTGCAAAGTTTTAGACCAGTACAGTGACCTGCAGCAGCTCAGGGACTGCTGTGATTTAAGCCTGCCAAATCATGTTACGAAACCCTTACCAGTCTGTTCTGGTGTAAAAGAACACGAGTGATTTATAGCCAATATATTTTTGCTTGCCCTTGGGGACAGGAAGCTCTGTGCTATGGTTTTTAAGGTGTGGTATATATGAAGTAATGAACGTGCATTCCTTGGTAAGAATCAAAAGAGGATAAAACTTTGTGTTGTCTGTCTCACTGTAGCCTTAAATGCTGCAACGTGGCTTTGCACATCCAGCTGTTTCCTTTGTGCCTGTGCATTAATGTTTTCTGTCAGTAGTTTCCCATTTGAATGTTGATGCAAACAGATTTGACTGCTGCTGGTTTGAACAGTGAAGCGTGTAGCTGAGTTACAAGCATTGTTGGTCTGTTCAAGGTTAGGAATTCTTTTCTTCAGAATGACTCTTAAATGATGGTACATGTTTTTATTTTCTTTAAGACAGAATGATGCTATTTACCATGCTTTACCATGATTAGCAGCCCATATAGTTGTGGAGCTGAGTCATTCTAAATTGTTAGCTAATCGTACAAATCCCAAGAATCTTTATTCCAGCCTCCAGACTTTTCTCAAAACAAAGATTGGTAAAGAAAACTGTCCCCAGTTTGTCCCCAATTAAAAACAGTAAGCATTGTCTAGTTTAGTCAATGGGAAAACTGCATGGGAGTAAGGTTGTCATGGCTGAACAGAGTGCTATGACCTTAGCATCAATCTGAACATGAATACATCAGCCTTATGTTGATGCTTCCAACCAGTGCATCAACCTTAAGGTGCATACATCAACACTTTACAAGTTGCTGCTATTGTAAATAATTATGGAATGTATTAATATTAAAATGTAGTAGAGTAACTGACATTGCCAGTACTTTGTGAGTTATGAGTGTAGGAAGTTGCAGTTTTCTACTTCTGAGATTTTGCAACAATAATGTTTACACAGCTTAACATTTCTCACCCCTTTGCTTCCTTGTCCAGTCATTACCTGTAAGATCATCATATAGTCACAGCATCTGGGTACATAAACACACCCATGCACACTCAAATATTGATTAGTAGATATCACTGTTTTATATAGAAAATCTTCTGGAAAGTCAGACTCCTTGCAGTCTTTCATAATGTTCATGTTTTAAATTCAATCAGTAAAATTGGAATGCTCAAACAAATAGCATAATGTAAAACTCTAGTTAGAAGGTAGCTAGTGCCTGGTTTTAGCACTGCATGATGCAGTAAGAGATGCTACTTTCCCTATGCTTTCCCCTTTTAACTAATGCAGATTTTAGAAAAAAAAAAAAAGCAACTACCCACAACTGTTTTGCTGAAGTGGGAAGTTTAGAATTTGCCATTTTCTAAAAATCAGTTTATATTATATGTAGAAAGGGTATCTGTTACACATGTAGTTATACTTACACAAATACATGAGCAGTGCAATTCTAAATGTAATCAGTTTCCACATATTTATGGGTAATGACATAAATTTCAATGTGATCTCAGTTTTTAATATAATGGATAAGTCAGGTATTGTCCATTTTCTACCTGCATAGACCAGCAATTGTAACTTGAGTTGTTACACATATAGGCTGCTTGGATGGCCATTAATTCTGAAATAGTTCACAGTGACTTTGAGGAAAGCTTAGTGGCCTCTGGGGAGGTACTTTTTGTCATTTTGTGTTGTCTGAAACACAAAAACCACATGTATTTGTCCTGACTAAAGAAATCTAAATTGCTTGTGACAGTCTTCACGTACAGTAACATATGCTGTTCCACTGAGGTACAGCACCATTTAGACTGGACTGTCAAACTCTAATTGGCATCATTTTAGTATTTTAACAGGTTTTGAATTATACCACATAAATTACTTGCTAAACTTTCTCGATTTTGAGTTACAAAATAGCTGAAAGCAGAGCAAACAACACTGTGTCATTAAATTTGTCAGGTTTGTGCTGATGGCCAGACCACTTCAGCTTTCTTCATGCCTTTGCATATATGAAGCACTAGCGGAGCAGTATTTGCTTAGCTTCTAATTTTGGTTTGCTTTTTGTGTTTTTTCTTTCTCTCTCTTGGTTGTGCCGTTCTTCTTCCCATGATACTGTGCTCGCTCTTTCCGTGCATCACCTGTGATACCCCCCTGCTCCGACCATTCAGCTGTTGGTGAAGGGGGTACATGAAACTCTGGTAGCTCAGAGAGTTGTTCCTGCTCTCATTACTCTCTCCAGTGACCCTGAAATGTAAGTTTTCTGACTGTCTTATACACCTAGCATCCCTCTTTAATACTTAGGAAGAAATAACCATCAGTTGTGTTTGTTATCCTAGCTGAAAAAAAAAGTCAAACTCTTTTGTTTAAAAGGTAACTTTAAAGTCACTTGTCTGTAATAACAAAGGTTTATTGCAGTACCTAGAACTAAAGAGAATAAAATTGCTGATTAAATTTTAAATAGAAAACTAAATCAGTTATTAAAAAAAAAAAGTATTAAGTCATACTTTCAGTTTTGAAATTTCCTTAAATCGTTTCTAGCGGGAAGCTGCATATCAGTGTGTTCTGTAACTCTACCAGTTACATTACTTAAAATTAAATAAGGCAGTATCAAAATGGGAAATAGTCTTGGGAACTTAATTTCTGGTAGACAACCTTAATATTTCAATTCCTGGACGTGTTTGTGCTATAATATTCTGATGTGCTATTTCTTTCAAGTTAAGGAGGGATGCTTTGCTAATCTGACTAACAGGTTATTACCAGTAAAAGCTAGAGCATGATGTGTCTTAATCATTTTAATGTATCATGAGGTGCCTAAACCAAGATAAATCCCAAGAGTCTGCCTGCCTGCCACAGCTAATCCAGTTCTCCTTCCAGTTTACCAAACCATTTTTTATTGCATGTTGACTGGTTTACAGCTGACTCTTCGAGGCATGAGTGAAGCATTAGTTGACAAGCGGGTTGCACCGGCCCTTGTTACCTTGTCCAGTGATCCTGAATTGTGAGTTTCAGATTGAGACCTTGAGTTAATCCTGTCTGTCTTTTTCCTGGTCTGCTTTTTTTGTTTCGTTATTGTTAGAAACTAATGTAACTTAAAGCACTAATCTTTGAGTTTTGCTCTGTTTTTTTAAACCCATCTTATTCTTTAATGCTCAATTAAAGATCATGTTTTTCTGTTGTAGTTCAGTGAGGATTGCAACAATTCCTGCTTTTGGGACCATTATGGAAACTGTTACACAAAGAGAGGTAACAGTGCTATTATCAGCCTTTGTTTTGTAGAAGTAGTGGAAGTAGTGGGAAATTTTATGATATGTTAACTTAATAATTATTAACTTGGGGGGGCGGGGGGAGGGGGGAAGGAGAAAAAAATGTTTGTAAATTATTGTGTTGTTGTTGTATCCTTGTTTAATATGCTTCCTGGTTTTGCAGTGGTTATTTTTGGTTGGTTGGTTTGTATTGTTGATCTTTTTCTTTTGTTTTTCACTTGTTTTGATTGTATTTAAAAATCATACAAGCCTTCTTTCAACTAAGAAAGACATTTACTTATAAATATCAAGCTAAGCATTAAAAAAAAAGATATGTAGAGGTAGAGGCCTGTGCTAGAAGGTGGAAAAACATGAATGAAATATTTAAAACATTTCCTTGGACAGTCAGTTAAGAAATCCAAATCCATTATTTCTAAATTAAGTAGGTAGCTTAACTTTAATGTGCTAATCAAAAAGTCATGGTGATAATTATTTGCCTCCACATGAACATATGATACCATTTTTAGATTGCATAGCATATCGTGCTTGGCTTCCAATTACTTCAGGAAGACACAGATCACTTGAAGTTCCTGTCATATCTGCTGGTCCTCTGCAGCCATCTCAGATAGCTCATGACATCCAAGATGATGTTAAAAGAAATTACAGAGAAGTAACTGAAATGATCCTTGAGAATAATGCAGATCTGTAATGTCTGCTTGTTTCTAAAATGATGGAACTTTGCCAATAGATCAGAATTCTGAAAAAGACACTTGAGATTCTGCTCTAAATAGTAGAAACACTGCACTTTGTTTTACGTAATAGTTGTACAATCAGATTTCTTTGTAAAGTCCCTGCAACATTCTGCAGAGCTTGCATTCTTCCTGTAATCTCAATATATTCTAAAAGAATGTGCTTGAGGAAATGTGAGTAATAAGTCTGTGATGACTCACAAGTACTTGGAAGGTGGATAAGTTACCATTTTGTAGTTTGGATTGCATGCCTATAATCAGCTTGGAAAGAATATGGTTTTGTTACCACACAAAAATTACTGTATTCATTGCACTATTTATAATAAACTGTAGAGTACAGAAGTGACAGCTGCTTTCAAAATGTATTAGAAAATGTTACTTTAGCAACTTTGAATGCAAATTAAATGTTTGTCATCTTAGATATATATGTATTTTGTTTCAGTTTTTCTAGCCTTTAGAACACTTTCTAATTCCCTTGATTTTATGATGCTTATCTATCTGTCTTCTGCAGGAAAAAAAAAAAAGGATACTTTTGAGTTGTATTACAAAGAAACTTAAGTGAATTCAGTGCTATTTAAACAGGAAAACTCTGAAGATCTTAATAATGAGGGCAGTTATAGTAGGTAAAAAATGTGATTATCAAAACCAAGCAAACTTCAGGAAGAAACTGGCTATATGGCAGCACATGTATAATAGTTAAGGATAGATTAGGATAGAACACTGCTAAGTCTTTAAAATATCGAACAGCAACAAAAGGGGTTGGAATACGTAAGTTAACAGAGAAATCCAAGGCTTATCACCTGACATACATAAGCTTTATAGACATACTCTGAGCTTAATGATTTCTAACTTCTTCCCTCTTTGTTGTATTTATTTCTCTGTTAATACTTAAGCTTCTGGAAAGAGTGAAAATGCAGCTAGCATCTTTTCTGGAGGACCCTCAATATCAAGACCAACATTCTCTTCATACAGAAATCATAAAAACGTTTGGAAGAGTTGGACCTAATGCCGAGCCCAGATTTAGAGATGAATGTAAGTGGAAGAATGGTGGAAGAATGTTTTCTTCTTCCTGTCCCAAAGATAATTGTTGGCTGGTTATACTGATTTTTTGTTGTTACCAAAAAGTTCATGAAAACTCTTTTGTATTCAGAGCGTGGTGTGCCCCTATGTACCTGTATCTTTTTTTTTTGACTTTGCCAATAATATTTTCACTTTACCTAACATTGATATACATAAAGAACACCAGCATGCAGCAGCTAATCTTTTCACAGCTGAAGGGCAGTGGTCACTTTGCTGAAAATACACTAGAATTTGCCTTTTTTTTTTTCTTTTCAATTATTTGACATGTAAAATGCTTTCCACTCCTCCCTCTTCACTGCAGCCTCTCTTGCCTGGTAAGTATGAAGTATCCCACACATCTTGAATGTGAACGTATCCCAGACTAACAAGATAGGTTTTTTTGTTTTTTTTTTCCCACGGCCCTGTAACATGAAGCAAATTGAAGAACAAAGTTCATTATTAGATTGTCTAAGAGATGCTTGTAAACAAAATGTGAGGACCTATCATACCCACAGATGTAGGCAGCTAGTTTAGCAGGCTACACCCATTAGTAGAAATGTACTTCAGACAACTTCAGCAGCAGGGGAATAATAATTTTTGCAAAATGTTTTCTGTAATAGTTGCTATCCTGAAGTACCTTTTTTATTGTAGATATTCTTACTACAGTTTTATTTCAAGTTTGCATTAGTAAATTAAATTTGCATGAGCATTCCTATCAAAAGCCATTATTTGCAGCTTTTATCCCACATTGATGAGTGATGCTTCGGATGCCTGCAATCATCACTTAACAACTTCTTAATGCTAATCACATCTATGGAAAGCAGTTTCAAATACTTATTCTAACATTTACTTTTACAGTTGTTATTCCACACTTGCACAAATTAGCGTTGGTCAACAACCAGCAGTCTGTGGATTCTAAGAGACTGGATATTGCTACCCACCTATTTGAAGCCTACAGTGCTCTTTCCTGTTGTTGTATCCTTTTTTAAGGCAAAGTTTAGTTGATTCTTTTGTAGGGGGAGAAGATGAATATTTTGGAAATCACTAATTTTGGGTTTGAATGTGTGATCTAAAGTATGATCTGCTCAGTATAAAGACGAGATGTTCACAGAAGGTAGAACTTTAAGTACTTTAAAAAAAAAATCCCTTGATCTTAGACAAGGGACAATTTAAACTGTACTTCTATGTGAATATATATGTATATATATATGTATCAAAAAATTGTATCATACATGAAATATATGAAATTAAATGTGCTTCAGACATCTTTTTTGTTTGTTGTGAAGAATCAAATGCAGTCTTCTTGGGTATTGCTGCTGTAGCTTGTCTCTTTGTTCACTAGAACAAAACCGTATAGTATCGAAAGAGAAAAAAAGACATACACAATTTCAAAAGGCCATCTTTATAATTCCTTAACGACTTGTTTTTTAGTTATTTCAGAGGATTTAATGGTCAATCACTTTTTACCAGGACTTAAGTGTTTACGAATTGACATGGAACATCTCTCACCAGAGCATGAGGTGAGCAGCAGTGTTTACTGAGTATGAGATGGAAATGGCAATAAAAGTTGTAATGTCATGGTATTTAAAACTAGAAGTTAAGAGGAGTTACTCATAAATAGTAGCACAACATATAAGGGGTTGGAACAAAGGATAAGTCCCATGATGTAGAATCTTTTAGAATATATTTTTAGGTTGAGTAACTCTGCAGAGAAATATTGAAAGGTCAGAAATGCAAATAGAATCACAGATGTTTACAGACTGAAGAGAAATAAAATGTTTTTATCATCTTGTTTTTTCACTAAAACAAGAATATACTAAAATCTGTAGCCACAGTATGTCCAAGGAAATTGAAATGACAATTAATGGAGCACAGGAGAAAAATGCTAAGCAAGCTCAGCAAAGATGAAGGATGAGGAAAACACAGTCCTGAAATAAGTGAACTTCGTCTTTAGACTACTGAGAAGTTCTGGGCTCCTTAGTAGAAGAGAGGGGTATATTAGAGAATCTGGAAAAGGACCACAGCAATGATGGCCTGGAGCATTTCCTCTATGTGGAGACGCTGAGAGCGTTGGAGCTGTTCAGCCTGGAGAAGGCTACAGGCATCTCATCAGTGTGCATGAATAGCTGAAGGGAGCCTGAAAGGAGGACAAGACAAAAGGCAGTGAACACAAACTGGAATACAGGAGCTGCCTCTGAACATGAGGAAATACTTCTCTCCTCTTGAGGCTGACCAAGCACTGGTCCCAAATAGGTTGTGGAGTCTCCTTGAAAGTATTCAAAAGCCATCTTGGACATAGGCTGGGTGGCCCTGCTGGAGCAGAGAGATTGGACCAGAGGGGCTCCAATAAGTAGACAGGACAATATGGCCGCTGCGAGGTTTTTCTCTAGTAAATGGAATTCCCAGAAAGTAGTAAAAGAGAAGAGGTAGCTAGAGAAGCTAATTTGAGAAACTTGAATGTTTTGACTATGTGCCTTTTTGTAATTACTTGAGGATTATGAACAATAGTAGGGATTGATGTGTAGAAATTAAGCTGAAAATAAGTAATTTAGTTGCATTCTGGGGAAAGCTTGACAGTCTGAATGCTTCAGGTGATGGAGGGAGAAATTCAATCGTAGCGTATGAAGAGAGGTCTTTCTATATGGATGTCTTTTATTTTGAAGGTTAATAATGTTCTTCAGAGATTATTTCTTTGTTTGCTAAGTAACTTAATTCAAACTATGCTGTATTCTCAACGAGTCCTAAACTCTTATACTTGGTAACAGAATTCCTTCTCCAGTTGCATTTTTAGTCTACTGATCTGTAGTCTCATTCTTTTGTTTCCTCTCTGTTGTTATATTATTTTTACACTATATATGGTTTGTGGAACTGAGGGTGAACTAATTTGAAGGACTTTACGAACATAGAAGGAAAAAATGTGGCTTCAGAGGCCATTCAGATGCAACAGTAGTGATCTAAGCATCCATCAAATGCAGCTTAATATTCTGTATTCAGAGAGAACTGGGAGATGAGTTGTATATTGTGAAGTCTAAGAATATACCTGAAAACTGCAGCAGACAACAGATTTAATTTTCTTTGTTCTGTCATATTGACTAATGAGATAAAAACATTAATACTTCATTTTGTATAGTAATTAATGAAACTTCTGAGATTTGCAGGCATAGTCAGTTCTAAATTAGAACAAAAGAGCCTATGTGATTCAGTTTGAGTCTTGTAGCCAGAGAAGAAACTGAAAGCTTAAATAAACATTAAAAAATAAATAAATAACAGAAGATCAGGAGTGTTTTTTATCATGTTCTTCCTCACTGTGACTGATTATCTTCAGGCATAATTTCAAGTGTTTTATTTTCTTATCTCAAGGAAACCATAAAATTTAAAATATTTATTCCAATTCCAGTGAATTAGAAAGCTCACTACAACTTTACTGCAGAAATAGAAAATCCAGGCCTTAATCAGCTCCTGGCTATGGCGTGATGCTTGTAGGAACTGTGACAGAGACCTGTGAGACCCAGTTAGTTCTAGTGTCTGTCTTTCAAGCAGGAAAGTTTAGTCTAAAACAGTCTGCAGAAACCTTTAATGCTGGAATTGCTAAAGTAAAATTAAAAAAAAAAAGTCTTGATTCATACAAACCCTGTAAGATGTCAGTGAAGTGATATTTCATGTTTACTTTAGCACTTCTTTTCCATAAAGATGTTGCCTCTACACACTATCATTTTTTCCTTTTCTTCCTTTCATTGCTTTTATGCACAGTGCTGGTAATGAGAAGAGTTTTAAAGTGTACTTGAAAATATAGAGAACATGGATGTATATAAAAGCAAATTGCTAATGAATAAACTACTGCTTTAAAAAAGGGAAGAGATGAAGATGTATAACAGAAGTATGTTCAGTTTGACTCTATTTAAAAATAAATAAAGGGGGGATGGGAAGGAGTCTTGAACTCTTGTAGCTGGTTCTAAAACCTTTTCTTCCTTAAAGTACTTTGAATGGTTTTGTTGTTTCTAGCCACAAGGCATTATCAAATAGTTGCAACTTAAATGCCCTTCACAAACAAGAGAATCTTCTAAAACTGTTCTGCTGGTGTCAGAATTACTTGGGGAGCAGATTTGGTACCAATTGTTGATGTAAAAGAAAAAACATCCTATCTATGTCTTCCTTATGTGCTTTAGGTTATTTTAAGCTCCATGATAAAAGAGTGTGAACAGAAAGTGGAAAATAAGACCGTCCAAGAACCGCAGGGGTAAGACTTCCACTTCTCTTTTTTCTGTGCCTCCAGCATAATGTTCTGTAAAGTGTCTTCCATAACGGTGTCCAGTGCTTGTGACCAGAAATCCCGCACTAATGCTCGTATTCAGAACTTTTATTCAGTCTGTGGTTGTTTGTACTTCCAGTATAAAGCACAGGGCAACACACTTCTACTTCTATCCTAGTAACGAAGTTTCCATTTTCCTATGATACTTCATTTTTAGGTTTTGAACCGTAGAAAGCAGCATTTGAATTTCTGTCTTGAATCTGAGTGTAGCAATTGGACAAATCAGTATGATGGGGAAAGGGGTAATGATGGAAAAATCGGCACGATAGAAAGGTGCTATAAGGGAAGAAGATTGCTTGCTTGTATCAGAAGATTCCAGATTTGTAGGGGAAAGCTCCACCAAAGAGGGATCTTCAGAAAGAGATCCTTCTCTAGTGGCAGTCAGCCCTTAAATAGGGGGGGGAGTGTCTAAGAGAGATGCAGCCAGGCTTCACCCCTTCTAGTGACACAGCTGAATTGCTTTCAGGGCTGACGGGTCCTTTCCCCCAGGTGATCAATCAGTGGTTCAGGCCGTGACTCAACAGTTCCCATACACTAAGAAAGCAGGAGGTGCTTAGCCTAAGCTTAGAGCAGCGCATGTAGCATGCACACTGCAACCATTTTTTCATGGGGATTGCCTGCAGGTGGAAGGAATTCTTCTGATAGTGTTAAGAGCTTACTCCAGGCTGCTATCTTTGCTTGCACGTGACCAATGCATGAGAACAGCTTCTCCAGTCTATAGATCAACTGACCTGTTTGAATATGCTGTTTAGTGAATTAGCTTTAAAAAAAAAAAAAAAAGCCACGTTTGGAGCACTTCAGTAAAATGTGTTCTACAAGGCCACAGTAAATCCAGCTGTCCAATGAGGCATCAGACCCATGATGTATACACATCAGTTTGCCTCATGCAGTACTGATTGATGGCATCATGCATGCATTTCTCTCCTGATAACAGAAGAAGCCAATGGACCTGCAGGTTTGGGAAGCAGAAGTTGGTGTAATGAGTTGTATGTATCCTTTTGCCTGCTTGCTGCATGGAACGGAATACGAGCAGGAAATTCTCATGGATTATTATATAACAATACAATGTGGACAGGAGTTTGAGAAGAAACTGCATATATCCGAAAAAGGGATAACTTGCTGTGCAGATCAAGGCACTTACTGAAACGTGTTTGTCACACTTGCATAAGTGTCACAAACTGATAGAATATAATTCTTAAAAGAGTTCAGACAGCAAGTAAATAGCAGTAGTTTCCAAACTACTGAAGTGGGAAAGGCATATGAGAATTAAAACAGAGGAGACGTGGTGCAGAAAAAAGAGTAGGTTTCTTAGGCACCAAATAAAGTATCTCAGGCTTTATCAGTGGTAATTAGACAGCTTATTGGTGTGGCTGACAGTGAACAAGATGTAGTAAGGACTGAATTCTTTGGAACTTTAACATCAGGCCAAACCTCTGGATGCGTACCAGAAATTAACTTTAGACTTTTGAGGTGAAATAATTTTAAGACTGAAAATGTTCAAGTTCTACAACTAACTATAAATCCATAGTATCTGCTCTAATAAGGTAGATGGTCTTTACCTAGTCACAGGAGTCCTGTCCAAGGGAAAAGAAATTCAAAACTTTTAAGACCAAAAGAATGCACTGTCATCTTCTTGTTCATGAAGAAAGATAAGTAGACTATCCTAACAGAGCGTACTCCAACTGTTAGGATATTCAGTGATGAAATACTCAGTCATACTCAGTTTCCTCATATCTTCACCACTTGAAAATAACTGCAGTTTTTTGCCTTTATCCTTTTTGCCTTCAGTTCAAAGCTCTTTGACATCTATACCTGCGTACTGCCCTATGTAGGCTCTCTCCTAATCCCACCCTTTTCCTACTCCATTCAGATTCTTCAACAACTGTGTATTTCCTTTTCATTTTCAAAGAATGGTGAATGCTCACCTCTCTTTCAGCAACATCCTCAAAAAACAACCTAGCAATAATGATTCCTGGCAAGATACAAACCTAATAATGTCCAGCATTAAACCTATCCTACTTTTTTCAAGTAAGCATTAGATTGATTTAGGTCTTTCCTATACTCTGCACTCTCCATAGGTAGATACTCAAAAGGTAGTTGTGATCAGACAACTATCAGCAGTCAGGCTCTTTGCAGATATGCTACAGTTGCTGTGAGTGCTCACCAACCAAGCTGTGTTAGGACATCCCTCCACCTCAGCAGTGACTTTGACTAACAGATTGAGTCATGAGAATTGGTTGTGTATATAGGCATTATTACTTGGCAAATATTTCCCTTGCCTGGGTTTTATGGTTTCATTTATTGGACTCATATACAGTTAATCTCACAGAATCACCAAAGTTGGAAAAGACCTTCAGGATCATCCAGGCCAACCATCCACCTATCACCAATAGTACTCTCTTGCTGATATTCTTTCTTCATTTTAACTATTTCATTTATAAAATAAAAAAGCCACCAGACCTTGACTAGGTAAAGAAAAATACTAGAAGCAGGGTACGTATCTAAAGGTGTAAGATAAAACTTGTGTATGCCTGATAATTGTTTTCCAAAGTAAAGTAATTCATCAAATTGTAAGCACTTTCTTGACAGCCTTTTAGGAGACTCCATTTGAAAATACTAAACATTTCTTTGAGAATGCTTCTCTGAGAAACAATATTTTTTCTCACAGATTGTTCCAAATATATACAGTATCAAGCTGGTCTCTTTAAAGAACTTCATTAGTCTTAATCCAAAGAGTTATATTATCTAACCTATTTAACAGGAAAACCAATCTGAATTCTCACGTGGCACACTTCAGTTGACCAGGATTTTTTTCTTTCATTTTTATTTGTTTATAACAAAAAAAGCCTAGGGGCAAGGGGGATTGTTTCTGAGTCTAACGTGTGCTGTCATCTCTCTCAAATTGTTTTAATCTATTTAGTTCAGAGAGTTGTTCTTTACATGGATACAATTTGAATGGTAAATTCCTGTTTCATGTAGAGTTTGAACTACCTGGCTTTAGTTTATATTAATGTAGTTGTGTTAATGCAAGAGGTCTCTGCTACTTAGAATCTCTCCTATGAAAGTATTTAGAAACCACAGTGCTATGAAGCCATTACAGATACAGATAAATGCAAACGTGACACAACTTCCAGTTTATTTTCTTTTAGAGTGCAGTTACTGAAGACTGTAAGATTTGGAAAAGATTAGTCTTCCTGTTGCTTCCTTCTTTCCTGGCCTTTCCTCTTCAAAGTGAGCCTATGGGTGCAGTCTTTTACTGCACCAAATTAACACAGTATTTTAGCACTGAAGAAATTACCTTTTCATTCATGTGAATCTCCTTTTCATTGCTAAGCATTGCTAAGTTCCTAGTTTTAGCATTAAATATATATTTGATGAAGACTTAAATGCAACTAGGAGATAACTTACTGAAAAAATCTCGATGCAAAAGTAAGATACTGGTCATCATCATATCTTTGCCCTTGGTGTAAGAAGAGCTATGTCAAATAATATGGAATGACAACAAATTGATTTGTTTAAAAGATTAAACTTCATCTTTTTAAAAGCTGAATCTTTTCCATAGCAATTTTTTTTTGTTGAACATTTTCTTCTGCAATTAACAAGATATTTAACGCTTGGGTAAAAACATGTTACAAACTGATTTTTATAAGATGTCCAGCATAAATGTTTGTTTTGACCCAGAGCTTCCCCATACAAGAGGCAGAACTCTAGGCAGTGTATAATCCATCTCAACACCAGTAAAAAAATAAATTAACATTTTGACATTTTTATTTCTGATTTTTGTAATTGTGTAAATGCAAGGACTTTCCTATAGGAGTACTTGTTTTAGACAAAGTATGTCAATAACCTCCCTGGTTATTTTTAAAGACATGAGATTCAAATGATTTGATTTCGTATTGATTTTGTTACTGCATTGAAATACGCAGTTTCTGTAGTAGTAGAAGTACTTTTGGGGCATACTGACTTTTAAGTAATCCAGTGCTGTAGCTCATCTAAATATTCAGTCTATAATCACGGCATAATGTTGGAAAACATGAACCAGAATTCCAGTTCTTAAATGTTATCAGTGTGAGGACAATAGCCGATATCACCCCAAACTATGTTTCAGAAGTCATTTGTACAGTACCTGGTTTTCCTTAGGTTTATTCAAGTGCATGAGACAACCAGGTTTGCTTAAAACCGCAGGTTTGACACCAGTTGTGGGACTTCTTTCTAAAGTGAGCTATTCTATTTTCTGAATGTTGCTAGTGCTTGGAATGTACTGTAGTTCCTAAATAATTTTCCCTTGCCACGCAGAACTGCAAAGGTGGTTAAATACATATTTTTTTTTGTGCATATATATATATGAAATAGCATGCACAAAAATATTTTTCAGCTCTCCACTAGGACTGTTCCTGGGGCCATGATCACTCACTTTATGGTATGCTTTTGGGCTTACTGTTGATAGTTTTTCAGTTCTTCTCGGTGGAGTGACCTTTTGTGCTCATGAAACCACTAACATGCCAAGACGATTCAATTGCTTATTAAATAAGAGCACAGTGTTCTTTTTGTTTGTAGTCTTATGTAACTAAACTGTTGACTTTCCTAGCTCGATGTCGATCGCTGCAAGCCTTGTGAGTGAGGATACAAAGACCAAGTTTTTGAACAAAATGGGCCAGCTGACTACATCAGGTGCGATGTTGGCTAACGTGTTCCAGAGGAAGAAGTAAGGTGGGATAAGGAGCTCCCAACTAACACTAAGATGGACCTCACAGAGACTGGTTCCTGTACTTGAAGTACTTGCCTTTTAATTTCTTCTGTCTTATGTTCTTGTAGTACAATTTTATTCTAACCTCCAAAGATATTTGCACTGCTTTTGAACATCGCTGTGTATCTGTTAATTTTTGGGTTAACTGTGGTTGATATAAAACTGAAATCATAGTCTGTACCAAGTCCCTGTTCTGTGTTCTTGTCTTTCCAGCATATTTTTTTTATATAGTGGAAGGGTTTGGTTTTTTTTTTTTTTTTTTTTTATTATTATTATTTTCTGACAGGATATCAGCAAATATCTGTATTATACATGGAGCTATTATGACGGTACTTAAAATAATGTAAATTTGAAGTCATTGTCATGAAGTAATAAAAGTGAAGATTACTTATGTATTTAAATTATGAAAGAGTAATGCAGATTTTTTTATTATGTTTCTAAAAAGAAGAGGAGGAGCCACCAGCATTTGTCTGTGCTTCTAGGGTTGTTTTTGTAAGTATTGTGCATCTTGAATCCAGAGGAATTGCAGTATCTAATGTACAAGACTGCTTGCACTGCATCAGTCTGCAGGGAATGCTCATGTTTCAGATGCTTTATGCTGACATTGTAAATGCTGTACAAAATCCTTCAGATAAAATTCTCACATCTGTTGTGGTTTTTTGAGGGATGTTTTGTTTTGTTGGAGTTTTTGTTTTAGTTTGAAGCACTTTAACAAGCAGTGTACACATCCAGAGACACACACGCTTAAGGCAAGGAAAAATGTGATGATATTAACAAACGTATAAGCTACTACAGGGGACCCAATGCAGTACTGCAGGCAGAGTAACCTTATGCAGGAGAAACAATGCTCTCATCTTGCACTCACTGTGCAGTTCTGTGTACTATGAAAGCTAAAATTAGAAGATTTTGTTGTTCATTTTAAATTTCAGTTCAAATTTCATTTCAGAGTATTTGAACCAACATTAAGGGAGTTTGACACACACTATTTCTTTCAAGCATTACCTAGACTGAAAACATATTTTACAAAAGCATTACAAGGAATATCCTGTAATCATGTGTTTTTGTTAGCAAGGAAGCATTAAATACCAAATCCGTTCATTTTTATGCAGCACTTATTTTTTTCCTTTATGTCAATGTGACCTTCTGAGAGTGAACTCCAGTACATGCATAAACTGGTAATATGTGGTAAGATGTAAAAGATCAGGCATTCTCTGACTCAATGCCCTTCAGTTGGAAGTATAAACATCTTTAAGGATAGCAAAGCAAAAGGAGTGATGGGAGAAATTACTCTCCTGAGACAGAATATAGGTGGCAGCACTTCACATACTGCCCTCAGAAGTAATAGAGATCATCTGAGCCTTCTGACTTCTTCGTGTTTGTGCCCGCTGGCTCTGCATAGATGGTTGCCTGCCATGTTTGTGTTGTGACAGGGCCTGCTGCACACTTGCACACTGTCAGTCCCTTTACACTGCACTGAAACATTTTTCTCAAGATTACAGACAGTTCCATGCCTTCTTGTTGCTTGTTACCATGAAAGTATGCTTTTAGCAGACTGACTGTCAAATGGAGACATTCCTGAGGAATGGGAAGTGGTGATGTTTCCTCTCTATTGTTCTGTTGTCAATAAAAAGTTTTGTATACCTGCCCTGTCTTGTGACTTCCAGTCTTCTTCAAAAAGAGAACTGCATCAAAACAGCCATTATATATATGAATATATATATATATATATATATGTCCAATACACAGAATGTCTTTAGCCTTGTTTTTCTGTCATTATCTGTGCCAGTAGTTGCAGTGCCACAGGTGGTAATGCTGTAGTTCCGAGACCAAAATGACTTCTTATGGCAAAGCTTTTCATGGGAGGGCAGCTACATCCAGCCTGTCTGTGAGTGTGATTCCTACCCACACTGAGTGTTTGGAAACCTGCTGATCTGAGCAAGCCAAAAAGCTGCAACAGCCATTTAACTATGATGACTACAGTGTGAGAGTCTCCTTATTTCGTGAATGCAAATGTAGTGTCTTTGTTCAGCCTCTTGCAAAGCTGAGCTTTTGGTAGTCAGTGTTTTACTCTCTACCGAAGCCCCAGGAAGACCAGCTCCACTGTAATAACCTGAGCTGAAAAAAACTGCTGTGTACTCAACAAACTTTCTGTGAGTAAGTCTTCAGGAGTTTCAGCTCCTTCATTTCATGTCTCTTTTTAGTATATGTTGGTTGCAGGAGGTTTAGTTTTTAAAGTGCTTGTTAGTTTACACGAGGCTGACAAATTTCCAAGAAGATGGCAGGAACATTTTATGTTTCTTCTTGGCTTGATTTTTATTTTCTCCAAGCTATGGCACTGTAGCATTTAAGAGTAGGAAAGAAAAGAATGAAGAAGTCTTTTTAAAAATTCTGCTATTTCTTTAAAATTAACTTCTTCCTGTTACTGTAAAAAATAAAAAATATATAAGTGAACCTTTTGGGTGAAAATGCAATATTGAAAGAAGACAGGTGGATAGCCAGCATGGAATGCAATTCATCCTCAAAGGGTTATCTTCAATTGCTTATGACTTTGTCAAAAAAAAAAAAAAAGCATTTTGTCTTCTGCGAGATCCTTGGCCTTATTATCTCTGCATGAACTGCAGCGTGTTGGTTTTAAATAGGGGGTATGTTGGAGGTCTCGTGCTGCCTTTAGTGAAATCTCAGAACCTAAGTATTTTTTTGAAGGTTTGACTCTTGTGCTCTCAAGTAAAAATTAGCCAGCAGAAAATACGTGGCTTCCTGGGTGAGAGTTCATGATCTAAATATGTTTTGTACAGATTAAATACAAGAATGACTTATTATCTATTTGGATTTTGTTCTGGAAGAGACACTTTCCTAAAGCTCTAAGGCAAATTGCTCTTTTCCCATCTTCTAATCAGTGTGAACAAAGGGAGTTCTTTGAGGAGCTGTGCATTCTTCAGTCGTCCCCATCCCACTCCCCATTGAGAAGAGGAAAAAATCCTGCTATTGCTGTGCATAAAAGTACAATTTTGTTAGGAGAACTGAAAGCAGTATTTGGATGAGTTCATGGCTAGAGAAAATGAGGAACATGGCATTAATGACTGCAAATTAAAATGTTAAGATTCCATGGATTGTTTTTCTCTCAATATCTCTTGTGAAGAACAGGGGGGAATTCTGTAATATTCTGGTAATTTATTGCTACATGCAGATAAGATTTAAAATTATGCAGAAAAATGAGCGTGGAATATTTCTGTACTCCCTGTTGTGATGGTGTTAGTAGGATTGTTCTCTTCTGTGAGTTTTAATGTAGTTTATACAAACGGAAGTCTTGCATTCAGCAAGTAATTTTTTGTATAGAATGCACTAATTACACTGAACAACAACAAAAAAAGTCTAACTGAGCAGAAAATTCATTCGTGTGCTGATAGAACAGGCTGATTGGCAAGACATTGATCCTTGATGAATTAAATTGGATTGGATGCTAATGCTTATCACAGTACAGTACCAGGCAACAGTACTTGAAGAAAACTGGTTTGCTGGTTTAGTGAGTATATTTGGCTAATGCTTCTAGCAATTAGAAACCATGAGACAACAAGAGTTACTAGATTGGTTTAGGCAACAAAATGAGTCAACAAAGGTATAGGGTAGTGCTGCTGTTGAGTATGTGGGCTAAGGAGATCCTGGATGTTAGTACTGCATGACAATGTAGCATGTGTTAGCTAATCTCAACACATAATTATGAATGAGCAATCATTTTCCAAGAATGCTGTTTCTAAAGCGCCACACGCCTCTAGGTTTGATGCTCTTCAGTGCTACAGGTAAGCTGTAAGAAAACATGGCTCTGCTTACAGAGATGGTAAAAGACACGCGTCACTGGTGAACAGTGCGGTTCTTTGGAGGCATCCACACCTTGTATGGAACTTGTGTCATTCTTCCAGAATAGATTTTGTTTGGCTGAAGATGTACTTGTCTTTCTTTTTGCTAGAAACTTTCAGCAGAAATCAGTGACTTGGAACCAGTGACCAGTGAACCTTCCTGGTCCCTTTCCCAGCACTTGCATTGGATGCACTCCTCAGTGTCTCCCTCGTCCTTTGCCTTTTCGGCTGGTCTGTACCCTCACCTGTGAGAGCCTTTGGAACATCAGCCTTCCCAGGAGGACAACCTCCAGCATTTCCATTCTAGAAACAGATGGTTTTTATTCCGATGTTTAAATACTTTGTGCATACAAGTAAGTGTACCTGCTGTGCATTTGAGTATGACTGTCCCAAAAATTATTTTGTGACCTTGGAGATCTTTCCTATCTCCCAAAAGCTGAGCAATTTCCATGGCTTCAGGTGCAGCTGCAGAGGTGGAGGCACGATGACGTAGGATCCCTCGTGTTGTTCTGCTGGGCCTGTCACACCTTTCCTTTAAGCATGCTGCATGGGAACTGGGGTGGGGACAGGGAAGAAGCTGTAGCATTTCATAGGTGACAAGGATTCATTTCAGCTTGAACCTTTGCCGAGGTATCAGTGAGCTCATTGATCCAAGCATGAGTTGCCTAAGTATTCAGGTGAAATTTCAAAGTTCACCACAGTTTCAGTGTGCTGACAGACGGTGTGATGGATGGCTCTGTGGAACTAATAGTGTGGTGTTTCAGAGCAGTGTTACAGTGCCCGTCCTCACAGCAGGGTGGGCTGGCGAGTGCTCCATGCTGCACACAGCTTGAGGGGTGCCCTGAGCAGTGTGAAGAAAGCTCCCCAGCACTCTTGCCTTAAGGATGACTGTGTGACTCGTCTTGGAGATCATCAGGTTGTTCTCTCACAAGCACAAACAAATATTTGAAGTTAAAAATTTACCACAGTGTTTGTATTTCCTTCCAGAACTATGTGGGCATTGTTATCACCCAGAGAGGCTGGTGATAACATATCAATTCAATCCATGCTTGCATGTACTCTGAATACTCGGCACCATTGCAGTGGCGAGCTGTGAGCTTTTTGAAATGTAGCAGAAGTTTCTGAGAGGCATTCAGCACTGCTACGTTCTTGTGGGATTGCCAGAAGCGCGTTTGATGTGACCCACATTGCTCCGTCATGACATTTTGAAGCACACACACTGTGCAGATTGGGCAACCATCCGCTGTCCAAACATGCACTGCACAGGAAGAAGACAGTTTCAAGTTGACGGTGTTATTTGTATTTGGGTTTCTGGAGGGTAAATAATACAATTTTTTAATGGATTCATTTTAATAGGCGGAATCCACAACTGAAATTAGAGTCTATGCTAAACATGTGCAGACATGTCTTTTTTTTTTTCTTTCTTTTGCTCTGTTAGCAAGCCCACACCCTGCACCATATGGCAGGGCCTCTCCCTGCAGTGGGCGGTGGAACAGCCTGTGCACCCTTCCTCCCTGGTTCTCTGCATGGCTTGCTGCTGCTCTGGCAGCTTTGCAGGTGCTCTCGGCTTCTCACCTGTCCCAAGTGAGAGACAGGTTCTCCTATTTACAGAGCTTGTGTGTAGTTCAGAGCTTGGAGTCCCAACCAACGTTTACTACGCTGAGTGCAGGAAAAGCCCTGACCTAGATCCAACAGATTCCCCCAATCCTTTGCCAATATGCAAAGCACTTTCACAGCGTTTCCCTGTAGGGAGGGAAGAGAGATCCTCTGAAACAAGCATGTAGCTTTCAGTTTTGCACCTCTGCCCAGAATTACTTTGTGTCCATTTGGGACATGGTTAGTGGAAATGGTGGGGATGGGTTGACAGAGATCCTTTCTGACCACGGCACTGCTCATTTGTCAACTGCTGTCATTGTCTGTTCTACTGAGGGCTTCACAAAGGGAGGGATCCTGACATTGATCAGTTTTTCAATTCTGTTGTAGCTGTAAGGCTGCCCACTGTTTTCCATCTCTTCTGAAGGCAGAGCATCACAAGGGATGGCCCAGGTGAGGCTTGCACCCCATAGGGGTGAAAAGAAACAGGACACACTCAGACACCATCTGAAGTTCAAAACTTTCAGATTTCAACATTTCAATTTCATTCAAAATAGATATTTTCCAAAGATAGCTGAAAAAAACCACAACTATTCTATAACTGAAAATACATATCTTTTCTGTGAAAGAAAAACTGACAGTTTGGGAGTAAATTTTTAGTTTTTATTTGCACTACATAGAACAACATATGCAATAAATGTAAAAGCACTGATAGCACTTTCTGCTATCCATTCCATAGTTTGTATTTCCAAGCATTCACTTTTCAGTTTCTATCTATCTACTGCAGTACATGATTAGGACTATAAAGCACCCAGGAGTGGCTTCTGTGGGTTTTGGCTTAGAAACGTTACATTTAACTCAGAGGAAAATGTCTGAATTTTCAAAGAGAGGCTGTTTTCACATAGTGGGGAGAAAAAAAAAAAAGAGAGAAATTCCAGCCTGAACAGCACATACTTCAGGCAGGATTAGGGATCAGAGTGCAGAAATGCTGCAGCTGCTGTGCAGCACAGAGCTCCCTGGAGCAGCTCTGCACAGAGCACTGTGCTCAGCACCTCCCCAGGCCCAGGGTAAGGCGTCCAACTGCTTACAGCAGCCAGCTTGATCCTGTAAACCTGTGGTTAGAGAGCAGCTGGCAGATAAACACTGCTCATAGCCTTGGTATTGTGCTAAACGTGAAAAGGGGAAGAGCCTTAATAAAACTGTTCTGTTTAAAGAGAAGCATTTCCTTGTGTATCTCAAATACGAATGTTTGAAAATGTGCTGGCCGGCCCAGGGCTGCAAGCTGCCCACAGTGGTGGAGGTGGCTCAGGCAGAAGGATCCATCCATGGGAGCAGAACCACCCTCAGCAGCCAGGCACCCGCAACACTGAGGCCTCCCAAAGCTCCCAGCCAAGGAGGCCTTGGGCACTGCCCTCCAGGCAGATCTGATGCATGGCCTCCTGCCTGTCCCCATGTTTGTTTCTGTTTGGCAGCAGAGCTGTGGCCTGTTTTGCCCCACATCCCACTGTGGAGAGCCAGACTCACATCAGGTGAGCAGTGCCCTGGTGGCCACATGGCACCTGGCCCCAGCACAGGCACTGAGGCCTGCTGAGCACACACTCGGCTGAATGTTCACAGAGGACACTAGGGGTGTATGAAGGTAGGAGCTTTAGGAAGATTAAACAGGTCTGGCTTCACAGCCTCTGGATATCATACAAAGGTAGAGAGATCACAGCTTTGTTTTGCTGTACAGATGGGTGTTCCAGATCAACTACAAGAGAGAAATCCCACAGATGCCCCTACTCTGGTGCCTCCCTGCCTCTTCCAAGCAGAGATCACAGCGGTACAAGGAAATAAAAGGTGTTTTAATTCCCTTCATCTTCTGTGTTTGCATTTATTTATTTGCAAATGTAGAGCAAGACAGAATCATAGAATCACAGAAGGGCTCAGGTTGGAAGAGACCCTAAAGCCCATCCAGCCCCAACCCTGTCTGCTGCAGTCAGGGCTGCCCAGGGCCCCATCCAGCCTGGCCTTGAGTGCCTCCAGGGATGGGGCACCACAGCTTCTCTGGGCAGCTGGGCCAGGGCCTCACTGCCCTCTGAGTGAAGAATTTCCTCCTAACATCACCTAAATCTCCCTCCTTTTAGTTTAAAGACATTTCGTCTCATCCTATCACTGTAAGACCATGTAAAAAGTCAGTCCCTCTGCTGTTTATAAGCTCCCTTCAAGTACTGGAAGGCCACAGTGAGGTATCTCCAGAGCCATCTCTTCTGCAGACTGAACAAGCCCAGCTCCCTCAGTCTTGTTGGCACAGGAGAAACGCTCCAGCCCTCTGATCATCTTCATGGCCCTCCTCTGGACCCACTCCAACAGCTCTGCATCCTTCCGGTACTGGAGGCCCCAGGGCTGGACGCAGTAGTGCAGATGGGGCTCACCAGGGCAGACGAGAAGGGGACAATCAGCTCCCACTCCCTGCTGGCCAGTCCTCTTCCCATGCAGCCCAGGATACTGTCGGCCTTCCGGGCTGCAAGAGCACACTGCTGGCTCGCATCCAGATTAACTTTTTCTTTTTTTCCTGGCCAATGGTTAAATCTAAACACACATGTGAAAGAATCTCTTTCTCCTTCACTCAGAAGCACGCTCCTCGCTCTTCTCACTCCAGCACGTGAGCGCGGCAGATGGGGGCTGCACGGCATGAAGGCCGGGTGGCTGCGTGAGGGCAGGAGGGCAGGCAGGACAGACCGGAGGCACAGCGGAATCCTGAGCTACCACGAAATCATGGAAGATCCCGAGCGGAAGGGATCACACGAATTGAAACCCTGCTGAGAGAGATGTCCTCGTGCCCAGAGGTGTCGGGGAGGGCACGGCAGCACCGCCCCAGAGCGCAGCGGGAGGCAGGTGGGCACCCCGCCGACAGCCGTGTCCGTGGGCAGCAGCAAGGCTGACTAAAAAAGGGGTGGAGAGAGGAAAGGGAGGGACGAGAAGGAGGGGGGGGGGGGGGGAAATAAATAAATAACCAGGGGAAAAAAAAAAAAAAAAAAAAAAAAAACCTGCACGTCAAGTCTGAGGAAATGCTGTGGGAACTACAGCCGGGCTCTTTTTTTTTTTTTTTTTTCTCTTCTTCTTCTTCTCTCTTCTCCCCTCGCGTAGCTGAGAGGAAGGGCGGCACGAAGGAGAAGTAGGCAGCCCCATGCGCCGGGCCGCGCCGCCGGGGCGCGGGGGCTGTGCCGGCCGGCGGTAGCGCGGCTCAGGCGCCATGCCGGGCCCGCCGGGCTGGCTGGCGCTGCTCTGCCTGGCCGCCGCGGGACGCCCGCAGGTAAGGGCAGCGCGGGGACGGCGGGACGGCTCCCAGTGCCCTGTACCCCCGCCCGCCTCGGCTCTCTGCCCCCCTCTCTCTCTCTCTCGTGGTGGTGGTTTCTTTTTCGCAACTCGCGAGCGCCTTTTGCTTCTTGAAGACGCTGATACTTTCAAACGAAGGCAGGGGATCGGCGGGGAAGGCAGCCCGCTGCTGTTGAGGGGTAGCGTTTGCACGGAGAGCGAAAAATAAGGCAGGCTCCACCCTGCCGAGCGGATTTACTCCGGGGAGCGTGAGCGCGTTTGTTGGCCCTTGCCGTCGTGAGCAGCGCCGGTCGGGCGTGGGCCGTGGCCCAGCTGCTCGCACGGAGCCCACGGCCCGGGTGGCTCTGCGAGCGCAACGAGCGGCCTCCGCGCCTCCGGGGGAAGGGTGGCAGCGAGCGCCGGGTGCCTGCGGGCGGAGCGCTGTCCGCTCCCCGAAGCGCGGGCTGGCTGCCGCTCGTGTGGGGTGGCTGGCATCGCCCCGCTCTCGCAGCCCCTTTCCTGGGGTGGCTGAGCCTCCTCAGCGCCGCGCCGAGGAGCTGACGGCATGGCTTGGGTTGGACGGGACCTCCGCTAAAGCAGTTCCCTGCTGCAGGTCGCACGGGAAAGCGTCCCGGCGGGTTTTCGGTATCACCGGAGGAGTCTCCACAGCCCCTCTGGGCAGCCTGTTCCAGTGCTCCGTCGCCCTCACAGGAATGAAGTTTTTCCTCGTGTTTGCGTGGAACTTCCGATGTTCCAGTTCGTGCCCGCTGCCTGTCACAGGGCACCAAAAGGAGCCTAACCCCATCCTCTTGACTTCTACATTTTAGGTATTTGTAATCACTGATGAGATCCCCCCCCTCAGCCTTCTCTTCTCCAGGCTGAACAGTACCTGTTCTCTCAGCCTTTCCTCGTTAGGGAGGTGCTCTCACTTTACTTTTTCTAATTAAACTACTTAAAAATAATTCCTCTTTCTCCAGGTTATTTAGTGCCTTCTAGGCTAGCAGGTTTCTCATCACTCCTACACTACAGACGCTTTATTTCCCCCATTAATCACTGTTTGGCAGCCATGTGCACTTCTTTCATGTGAACTTCTACAGTTTCTCCCTCTCGTTACTCTTGATTAGGTGCAGGTGTCATTTTAAGTGCCTCCCTCAACTTAGTGCTGTTGTAGTGCTGCGTGGGTCATGGTTGGGTTCCCTGAGAGCAAGGTGCAGCTTCAAGGAAAAGAGATTACGGAGGAAGAAAAAAGCCTCTGTTGTCTGCAGCTTACAATTTAATGTCTGACCACACAGCCCTGAGAGCCCTCCCTCTGGATCTCTGTTCCTAAATATGTTGCCTTGAAACCACACAAGCCTTTTTTTCCCCGCCAAAATATATGTTTCTTTCTGTCCACTCTCACCCCTTCGGCTTCTCTTAAATAGCTGCTTTCCAGGTGTCCTCCATATGTATATGAACAAGCCTGCGTGTTTCAAAAGAGACCTGCCCATCATAGATTTTGGATGGATTCTCCCACCTCCTATCTGTAACCTCTGTCTGCCTATTTTCTACCTGCTCTTCAGAACTGTGATCAGTGCACTGAGGTGAGCAGACTTCAGTGGTCTTTGTACTTT
Organism: Phasianus colchicus; assembly: GCF_987193195.1. NCBI lineage: Eukaryota > Metazoa > Chordata > Aves > Galliformes > Phasianidae > Phasianus > Phasianus colchicus. The sequence continues at coordinate 15,541,866 of NC_143438.1, read as the reverse complement.
TGCTCCCATGACACCTTCTTTCTTCTGGAGCTGTTTTGTTTTGGGGCACTTGTTCCTTTGGAATCTCCTTGTTGCCTGAAACCTGCTACATTCTAACCTTGGAAATTTAGATCCCCTGCTTTAGATACCTTGAAGTAGGAGCCAGTAGGTCTGTCAATTCATTGCTTTTCAGAGGATGCAAAACAGGGAACTTATATTTACGTGGTACAGATATGTGAAGTCTTTTCTCTGCTTTCAACATGTGCTTAGTTCTGAGTCTGTAAGTGCATGGGGTGCATCTTTCCATAGCCAGTGCTTCAGACAAGTAAGCAAGATAATAAAGGATTCCAGGAAATCTGTAACATTAAGTTTGCATAGGAAAAAAACCATACATCGTTGAAGAGCTGGTTGACTTTAATAACTTGTCTGCAGCAGTGAGCAGAGCTGGCAAGTCCAGAAGGTGAATACAAGGCAGGCCTGGAGAGACGCTGCTCCCAGAAGTCCTCCAGGTTATCCTTTGGCTGACTGGTTTGAACGGTGGCTTTGTAATCCCCTTATGGGTTGTCATTTCTGATTGAACCAGTTGTGAGAATCAGTGCAGCTGGGCTGAAGTTTGTCTGATGCACTTGTGTTAGTACAGAACCACCGATATGGTGGGTGGTGGTAGGAGAGTAAAATCCGCAATGTATTTCCTGTGAGGAATGAGAAACACTTGCAAATGTAAGCTAATGGGTACTCATAGTGCTGCTGAGAAAAGACATCATCGTCATCATTTTCGCCAAAGAGGAAGCAGGAACAGAGAATTCGTGACTTACTGTAGGTCACACACCGAGCATGGAGCAGAACTGCTGGGAGCAGAGCTCTCCCTCCTTGTCTTGTGCTTCAGCCACAAGATGATCTTTTCCGAGTGATGCATCCTGGGCGGCTGTCAGAGGACACGGTGTTTGGCCTTCTGAGACACAGTCTGCATTTACAGTGTGCATTTAGAATGTGCATTTACAAATGCGCAGTAACCCAGTTGCCTGATGTAACATCAAGTCTTCTTATTCTCTTGTATAGCAATGGGATTCTTCCACTACTTCATAGTCTTTGCTTTACAGGGAACGTTTGCTCAGTGAAAGCATCTAGAAGTCTTCATAATCTAGAAAAGTTTTGGCCAACATCTGTCTATTAACTAAAATGCACTCTAGGGTGAGAGGGGAAAAAACTTAGAGAATAAAAGTGTCTATGTTGTGTTAGATCATGGGTCCTCCCAGTCCGTTTTCCTGCTCTGATTGGGACCAAAGGAATCACTCGATAGAGCAAAACTTCTGTAACAGTTCATCTAAAGCCTTGGGTTTATTCTGGAGTTAACAGTGTAAAAGTTACTGTAGTTTATTTGTCCAAATGCCCTTGCAGGAAGGGCACCTGAGAACTTTTCATTGCTTTAAAGTTTCTCCTGGATCATATGAAAAACATTTTACAGCACCACATGTAAGAGGAATAACGCATTGCATATAAAACCAAACCAAAACATGGTTTAAGAAACTGGTGTTGCTTCTCTTTTCATGTTAAGCATCATCTTCCTGATGTAATTTCTACTTTCCCACAGACAGGACCAAAACAAACCTTCACCACATTCCACAAGTCAGTAGAATTCAGAGCCTATCAGCTGTCTGTAGCAATACTAACCCTTGTCGTTTACAGCATGGAAAGTCACAGAAACCTCAGAGCATCACCCTCTGGCATTTATGCCTTAGTGCTGCTCAGAGGAGTCTTTGCGTGCGCCTATCTGTTCCTCTGAATTGAAATGCTGAAAGCCCTGCTGTAGCAGGGACATGTGTAGATGCAGTGAAGGGGTGACGCGTGCTGTCCTGCTGCTGCTCCCTGCCCACTTCCCCTCGGTGTGACCAGGGCTCCTGGTGCCATCTGCAGTGACTGAGCCAGCAGGGTTCCCTGCCTGTATTCCAAAGAAATAAATACAGTAATTCTCATGACAGCAGAATCCAGCCCACTGTTCGCAGGGAGTGAGCACTGGAGCAGGTTGCCCAGTGAGATGGTGGATGCTCCATCCTTGGAGACACTCAAGGCCTGGCTGGACAGGACTCTGAGCAACCTGATCTCACTGTAAGTGTCCCTGTTCATTGCAGGGGAGTTGGACTAGGCGGCCTGTAAGGGTTCTTCCAACCCAAATGAGTCTGATTAGCTTACAGGAGGTGGGCAGCAGGGAGAAGAGGGAAACGGGCTGTATGGTTCTTTGAGTCCTCAGCTGCAGCTGTGTTCTTGCCAAGGCTGCCCTTTCCTTTCATTGGAAGCTTGACATGCCATCCCTTGAGTTGTTGGCTTCTGCTGCAGCTGCTCTGAGACTCATTATTACTGATGGAAAGCGCAAAGGCAAACACTTGTGTGTTATAGATGCAATATAAAAATTAAGTGCTGTTTAACCAGGTTGCACTATGGACTTGGGTAGGCCTCTGTCTGTGTAATGCAATAGTCTGCCTGCAAGAACTTGCCCTGTTTTATGACTTAGTCTTCTTTAAACACAGCCCAAAGTTCACCCAGATGTGGAATGGAACAACCTGAAAGCCGCAGGGTGGGCTGCAAGGGTGGCCCTGGCTACATGTCAGGGCTCCAGGGAAGTGCAGGCGTCCTGGTGGGTCACTGCCCATTTGTCACTGTACCAAGGCATTGTGCCTGTGACGTGGTGTCTTAATGGCAGTGGGCACCATGCTGGGCTCAGCCCCACTCGATAGGGCCATACTAGCTGCTGCTAGGCACCCCAGAACACTCTGGTTTCTGTCCCATGCCTGCACACCTACCTCAGCTGCTCAGCATTGCTCCCTTCAGTTACCTTTCTGTTTGTCTGTGCCGGGTATGAGTTCTCTGGGTGGAGGGTTTGGCTTTCTTCTCTGTTTGTACAGCGCTTAGGGTGTCATGGCTGCAAACACAGCTGAAGACTCATTAATCACAGCAGGTTAGGGCCCTGTCCTCTTCTCACCGAAGTCACATGGAGGCCTGCTGGGAAGGAAGCAGATACATCCTGTAGCCTACAGCCACCATACCATTCCTAGCCCTCACTCTTGTTCTGCACCCCAATGGCCGGGACCAGGAGAGGCTGTGCGTGGTGGTAGAGCCAAGCTGGCCAGTTTAATCCACCCTGCAAGAGCCAATTAGCTGGGGAGGGGTAAAAAAAAAAAAAAAAAAAAAAAAAAAGTGAGGTCATTCACCCTGACCACTTTGTGGCTACTCCAAAAGAAAAAGAAGTGTATAGGATCTGTTCAAGAATGACAAAGAACAACATTTGTGACTGCAGATTGGTGCAGAGTATATTTAGTCAGTGGTCAAAATGGAGGGAAAAGAAAAAGTCTCACATGGAAAAAAAAATACTGTGAAGTTTTGTTAGGCAACCTATTAATCTGGAGTACAGATAGGGAAAAATGTGCCACTAGGTTCATATGAAGTCTTAAAAATTGCTTATGTAGCACACAGGGGAATCTATTTTGAGCCTGTTATTTTGCTGCACCAAATAGTTTTGCCTCACGAGCATCGTGTTCTCTGTAACTTTTCATTGCTCGGCAGCAAGAACAATGAGATGATTCCGTGAATCTGTTCACACAGGAAGAAAAAAGCTCTCCCCTGCTATAATACTGCATGTAGTAAAGCAGGCTTATCATGGAAATCAGCCAAAGCCCCATCAAATCGGGGAGGGGTATTCCTGCTGACTTGGCTGAACCCCGGCACAGTTGGTTCCTCACGGTGACACTAAAAGAGTAAATTAACCGTTTCTCAGCCCAATCCTGCATCCCTTTGTAAAAGCAGTGATTCCTTCTTGATGAAGGCAGTGCAGACTCTGGAAATCTCTCATGGTTATTTCTGCATTGAGATTCAACTTCAGTGATGAGGCATGGAAAAGTAATCTTCTGAACTAAAATGCAAGGGGAAAGCACTCCCTCTAAATGTGTCTCTCATGCCTTATAATAATAATAATTAATTATTATTATAAGTGTGAATGGGTGAAAGGTTACTCACAGCAAGTGGCTGACGCTGTGTCTGGAGGGCTGAGACTGCTGAGCTCTCCTTGTAAGCAGTGCTGTTGCACCTGTTTCATTTAGGAGGCAGACCTTGCAACCTTCCTCACAAGCAAGCTATGTAGTAGCTTTGGTTATGTCCTTACTCTGTTGTTCTTATTCCTGCTTGTTAGGGACTGTTGTGTTGCTACCAAACCTCTCTGTTAAATATTTTGGTTTGGTTGGCTTTTGGGTTTCTGCTCTCTGATTCATCTTTAAAGCACCCTACTTAGTAGCTGCCAGTCTTTGAGTGGCTGTGGCAGTGAGGACCAGCAGGCTGAGGCATTCAGGATGCCGCATGTTGGCAGATGCACATCACCGTACACAGGTCCAAGACTGGAACTTGTTTGTGTGGAGATGACTTTGCAACTGGATGACCACTGCTGTGCAAGTGATGACAAGTTTTCAGCCTGCAGAAGAAAGCTGCATGATCGACATGCTCAGTTGGCTGCATTCAGCCCTGCCATCTATCTTCTCAGCCATCTCCCATCTGCTATCCCTGAGGTTCTCAGAGTGCTGCTGCCAGCATTCTTCTTTGTATGGTGTACCCACTCAAAGCAGCACTGACTGCTGGTCCTACCCCTCCGTGGAGCATGACCTGTTGCTCAGATGTTTGCTTTTTACCACATGTTAAAACCAAAAGGCAATGGGAATAGTCAGGATTGAGCTTTGACCACTGCTTATCCACTTTCTGGTTGCAAGTTACATTTTTCTTTTAATCTCTTTATTATCTGTTTTATTCTTCATGTTCCTTCTGGCCTCTTTAGGTATTCAGGCTCTAGCAGGGTTTCAAGGACCTATTTTTAAGATTGAAATAATATTTAGTCGGTAGCCATTGCCATTTCCCGGCTATATTTTACCACGTGATGGTAGTTTTGTGATGTGGTTTACTGGTCACTGGAAAGTTGACATCACCAAAAGCATTTCATTCACAATCTGAAATTTTTGTGTTGAATTACAGACCTGCAAGTGAATAACTGGAATTGTGTGGTAGTGACTTGCGTGCTGTTCTAATTTAATTTTTTATATCAGCAGTGAAGCCTGTCCCTGCTGAAGACCAAGGTGCCGAGGCTGCAGGGTCTACTTCAGATTGCCTGAGAAAGAGCTCAGTCTTATTGACAAGGGCAGATAAAGCCCAAGCAAAGGAGCCATAGAAATATTGTAGTTGTACATTAAGTATGGCTAAGAATCTCAAAAGCAAGTAGTATGGGTGCGTTCAGGGCCCAGAGTTCAACTAACAAGTGGCGTGCAAGGCCGGAGCCACCTGAGTTTGCTCTCCCATAGGTAGTTTGGGTCGGCAGTACTACATGGAGAAAGAATGTGCTTTGCTCAGTGAAATGATGGCAGATATCTTGAATGCTCTCCAGAAAAAAACACACTAAGCACAAAGGTGTCATCTTGAGGTAGTTAGGCCTTGGCGTGTCCCTTTACATCTCAGCTTTTCTAAACTAAGATTATCGCTAATGAGCAGTCCCCATTAAGGCCTCAGGTTCTTGTTCAAAAATGACATGGGAAAAAGGCTGTGGAAACCCCCGAGCTTGTTCTTCCAGATTTTTTCTTTTAAAAGAAAGAGGCCCGTGCAACTTTATCTTGTCTGAAATGTCCGTCTGAATATTCATCTGAGTGAGAAAGTAATTTTAGCATCCATGACACACAGCTTCTACTGTCATCCGATTGCTCAACAGCACCAAGAATAAATATTTCCGTAAGCCCGAGGACAGGAATCTGAATGCTTCTGGTTCCCCTTTCAGAAGCACCTGTATGTGTGTTTTTTCAAGGTCTGAGTAACATGGTTGTGCTTTGTAGCTGACTCATTGAAGTTCTCCAACCCTACGAGCGCAAGCACACTCTTGCTTAGCGTCCTTTTCAACAAATAGGAGGAAAAAAAGAGCTTGGCACTAAAACACAGTCCTCCTGCAAACCTTGACAGGAGCACGCATGTTTCTCCAAGGAAGTCAGTGGTGCTGCTCATGTGCTTGAAGGTAAGCAGGTGTTGGCATGCTCTACCAAACAGCCTTTGACAATTCACTGAGCCCAGAGGACATTTGTTGTTTTTTTTCTCTGGATTCTTCTCCTGTTGGGTATTCTTGTCTTATTTTTCTGAGGAAGTGTTTATCACAGTACGGCTGAGGAGGGAAAGGACCTCCAGAGTTCTTCCAGTTCAGCCCCTGTTCTAGCAGGATCCCCAGAGCAGGCTGCCCAAAACCAACTGAGAGAAGAACTGACTTTATTTAGGAATTGGTACAAATATGTGTGCTTTGCACACGTTTTAAGTGACAGATTAAATGTGCAGAAGATACCTAGGCCATTTTGAAACATTCATTCGCATCTTGTGGTGGTATTTACTGCAAACATTTACCAGTAGTGAGACTTAAAGGAATGACCAGCTTGGGTTTTCTTTGTTCTTTTTGATTACTTCAGATGAGGTTGACATCTTTGCTTTCATCAAGGCCCCTTCTCTAAAGAGAAGAGCTCCATGATGTCAAAATCACCATTGCCTGATAAAAGGAAGGGTGTCCTGGGGTTTACAGGGCAAGCTTAAGACTTTGGAGGCTTGTTTCTCTTTCCTGCTTCGCCACTAATTTCCTGTCACCTTTTGAAGCCATCTGGCCTCTGGGCCTGAGTTCCTCCTCTGTGAAATGAATTGCACTTCCTTATCTCAGATGGACACTGTGGCTGGGAATGTGTTGGTGCTGGTGGGGGATCAGCCCATCGTGCTACTGGCAGCACACGTGCTTAGTATTGGATTCTTGTGTCCTCCAGAAAGCTGATGTCCTGTTTGACAGTGCGCTGCAGTCCTCTGGCAGATGATTGAACACGGAACAACCTAACTTCAATGGGGCCCTGTTAAGAAAAGGCTCCAAGATCACAACATCTACCCAAAGAAAACGTGAAGGTTCTGTTGTTTCCCTTCCCATCCTCTTCATGCTCTTCTTTCACACTCAGCAGGTCCAGCCAGTCTTTCACCTTTGTGAGCTCAGAAGGGAGTTAACAAATGGACACTGATAGCTTTGTCTTTATTTCATTGAGATAAATAAATGAAGGGAATATTGCAGCTTTGTAAATGCATTGCCTTGTCTCAAAAGGGGAAGGACGCTGTCACAGAGGATAATGCTTATTGACACAGAGCATAGATTTACGCAGCTGCAGCTGGGAGTATTTTGCAATAATAGTCCTCTTCATGCTACGAAGCAGGAAGGTCCAAAGCAGTTTACAAAAGGTAGTGAGCAATTAGCATATGCTCCTGGCATCCACGCAGGGAGGTTGCTTGTTCTGTTCAGGATGAGTGTTGATTCTCAGAAATTATTCCAAACCCTTCTGCTGAATGCCCTTCAGCAGATTTGCATATCCTTCCTTAAATGGGACAACTTTGCCCTTGTTTGACACTTCAGTTTTTAGCCTTTTCTTCTAAAGAGGAACTTTCAAACTGGGGCAAACGAGGAAGAAAAGAACATTCTGTTGATAAAGCAAGTGGCTGGATCCATCCTTGGTCTCACTGCTTTTCTTGCCACTTAGACTGCTGGGAATAGGAATCGATTGCTCAAGATCTTCTCGCTGCTGCTCAGTGCAGCAATGTAGCATGAGCCCCATTCTGTCGAGCTTGTTTTTAGCTCCTTGCATTACTGGAGCATTTCAAGAGTGTCTCAAATGGTGCTGAGCAGCATCACCGTTCAGCTGCCAGCCTGGGAGCTTTCTGTTCATAGATCACCTGCTGCTTCACCAGCACTGGTTGTTGTCCTGGTAATTGGGAGGATGAACAAGGTGGCTGTCAGGAATAAAGCAGAATGAAAGCTTTTGAGAGTATGGAAGTGCTTATTTATGTTATGGTAGGTGATGCTTTTGTGTGTGGTGCTGTGCAAACATGAAATGCAATCTTTGTTCCAGAAAATGTGTGATCTGATCAAAAAGCAAGATACTGCTAATAAGTGAAAAGAAAGAGGCAAGGAAGCAATAAGACAAAAGTAGTGTTCTTGCAAGATTGAACTCTTAATTTCACATGGGATTGTTGTAGTGATAAAAAATGGCTATAAGGTGTTTATAACCTGTAAAAGAATGAAAACTCAAAAGCTCTGGTTTGAGGTACTTACTCTGTTTCAGGCACAGTTTTGGTAAATGTAAGTCATGCACCAACTCATGGTTTAAACTCCAAGCCAGGAGGTGGTGTTCTAAAGAAAAATGTCATCTTCTTCTGTCATTTTTAAGTCACATGACCTGTTCCCAGCATTAGAAGATCAAGATGCTTGGAGAAAAATACTTTATATTCAAGATATTGCAGTTGATGTGCTTAGAAAAGGAGGAAAGAAGAGAGGAAAAGACACAGAGGAAAGCAGGGGAGAACACTAAGTAGTGGAATAGAAACAATTACCAGCAGGCGCAGTGCTTTTATACACTATTCTGAGCAGCAGCAGAAGTCCTGGTGCAGCTTTTTCCAAGTAAAAAATTGAGTAAATGAGATTTTAATAGCATCACTCAACCATAATGAGTAATTCTTTGCTATGAGCTGATTTGGAGACATTTTACCAATTGGAAGATCACCAACTGGATGTAAGATGTTGAAGTTGCCTGGAGTACCAGTGCCAGGAGACTCCCAAAGCAAGGGCATCACTTGTAGCACTTTCACCTGGTTAATTTGGGGTCGATTGTGGTTTTTTTTTTTTTATTTGGAGAGGAAAGAAGGCTGTTGGCTTAGTTTGTATCGCCTCAGTGGATGTCTGCCTCAGTTAAATGAGGTCACCTCTACAGAACACCTTGGGAGCCATAAAAAGCTGCAGAACTAAGGTCTGGCATTTTCTGGGACTAGCCAGGAGTGTTGTGTATTCTGGTGGGAAGCTGGGAACTTCTTCTTTTTGAAGGGTGTAAATAATTCACTGTATTTGTTTGCCACATACCATATTTTAAAACTGTCAGTGGCCCAGGTCTTGATCTGAGGTCATATATGTCAACACCTTTTGGAATTACGTCAACACCTTTTTTCTTTTTTTTGTTATAGTTGTCTTGAAGTCATAGGTTTGAAATAATAGAGTATTGTTTTTTTTTTTTTAAAAAAAAGGTTATATAGCATGCCAAAAGTTTGTGACAATTGCAAGATTGTGATATGATTGATTTATTACCTGGCTGTATTGCAAGTCCCTGTGCATACGTGTTGTTGTGTACAAAGAACCTTTGAACTTTACTGCTCAGGTACCCAAAATGCTACACTGGAGAAGTTTTTTCCTTCTCTCTATCAGCATTGTGATGAGATATGTCTGAAGCTTTCTGGGTATAGTGGGTCTCATGTCCTCTCTGTCTTTTCTCCTCTCCAGTTGTCACTACAAAGCACTCTGCCATGTGACAGTGAACAACACTATGAATACTCCGGACGGTGCTGCAAGAAATGCGAGCCAGGTATGTGAGTGCTGGGCTGTACTGCCTCAGTAGTTGAAAAGCTCCTCAGAAACAGCTCTGGAGGTCAGTAAGGTGACTTGTTCTCATGACTCCGCAGATCTATTTGCACATACCCTTGCAAATGCATAATTTCAGGCTCACAAGTGCCTTCTAGTGTAGGAGTGGTCCCAGTGACCTCAGCAAAAGCTGTAGCAATTTTTTCGTTGGGATAACACTTTACTACTGCACATGGTGTAAAGCAGTTTGGTCTTCATGCACGTAAACAGAATTGCTCCCATGTCATGAGCTTCACAGATGTTTCGGTGCCACTCTGATTCCTCACCTGAGTGAGGAAATAAGTGGAGCAGGAGGAAGAAATGGTTGTCCCCAGTAGCTCAGCAGTGTTAGCCAATCTCATTTTCCCTGTGCTCAGAGAAATGGTGTGCAGCTTGCAAATTATCTGCTTGTCCTTCTCTTCTTCACAGGAAAGTATATGTCTGCTAAATGCACTGAGACTTCTGATAGTGTGTGCCAGCCATGTGGCCCAAATGAGTATATGGATGTCTGGAACGAAGAAGACAAATGCTTGCTACATAAAATATGTGATCAAGGTGAGCTGTTCATACTGAAGAACTTTTTAATCCAAATTAGTGAAGCATGAGATGGGCAAGTGGATCTAGGGAATATGCTCCTTTTGGGTGTGTGGCAATGAAGGCTGAGCTTGCACAAGAACCTGGTGGATGGGGAAGTCCCCAGACACCAGAGAGTTTTGCTTCTATGCTCTGCTGAACACTGCAAATATGGTCTTTGTGATGCTGAAAAGATTATCTTCAGTCAGGCTGTTCACTCCCTGTGAGTTGGATCTTAATGGCTGTCCTTTTGCCCAGCATATTTTGCACTTGCTTCTGCCCTTGTCTCACTCTTGCAAAAGCTCTGTTTATTTTCTACAGGATCTACAAGGAAAAGTATTGCTCAGGAGCCCAATCAGTGAGGTGCCCCATGCTGATCAAGGGCCTCCCACACTTCTTGAAAGATTCCTCTAACATGAATGGTTTCACCTCTGGCATTCAAGCAAAGCAAATAGGTAGAACAGGATGTTCATAAACTCAAGGCTTGTTATCAGAGAGATATTTATTGCCATCTGCTTTCTCTTCTAGGGAAAGCTTTGAAAGAGGTGAACCCAGGAAACAGCACGTTCCAGCGGCAGTGTGCCTGTACCACAGGTTACCACTGGAACGAGGACTGCGACTGCTGTCAGCGAAACACCATTTGTGCTCCGGGGTTTGGAATTGGGCATCCTGGTAAGATACAGAGAGGGGACGTATAAATGAAACATCCAGCTCTGGCCTGCATTGTGTGGGTTGTAACATTAAAGAGTAGATACTGTAGACTCTCAGACTATTACTACTGTGTGTAACTCTCCAGGACTATTTCCATTTGAAAAGCTTCTGCCTTTGTAGTTAAAGTAAAATCTTGGATCAAGTGAGGTTTGCCACCTTTAACATGGGCATGGCAATAACAGCAAGGTCTTCAGTGCATTTCTAATGTTTGCTGAGGTGCCTGACTGTGGATCATTAGTTTATGCATTGCCCCCAGGTTCAAATAAGTGATCTGCTGGTGGTTGTTGCTGAGGTCAGATTTGAAATCAGTTGTTGTCAAATGGCTTTGTTTTGCCATTCTATGATGTTATGAGTTAAAAGCAATAAACACCTCCAAGGTAGCGCAAGTATTCCTTGCTTAGATGATATGCAATGCAAAAATTTATTACAGACATGCGATTTAGTCCCAAGTCTGACTGAAAGCAAAATGCAGGTATTTTGTGGGTGGAAAACGGAGATGGATAAGTTCAGGGTTGGAATGGACACTGGGAACAGCTGAATCACCAAAAATTCAGCACACAATAGAACAATCAAGGACGAAATGCTGCATGAGCCTGAAGCAGAGTGGTGGTGTTTTCCCTGCAATCTAGCAAACCCTGATACAAAACTTTGTTTACTGTGGCTTCACAGAAGTGACAACATCAGTTAACATCACTCCCTGTGTTGTAGCATTGACAAGAGGAAGTTAATGGAAGCGGACTCGTATGAGAGCAGTGTATTATTTTGCAATAACTGGAATAGTGCCTGGTCATTTCTTATTCTGATCGTGCAGGGGAATGTGCTTATCTCATCTGAGCACTTTTCTGCCTATGCGTGACTGTCACTGTTGCTTTAATATAATTTTAGATCCTTCTATCCTCAGGGAAGCTTTTGGGGTGGGGTTGGAGTGGGAGGATGTGGGAACATAGTCACCTTCCCCTCACTTGGAAAGAACTCACAGAAACTCAGTTGTGATGTTTTTCTTCCTCTGCTACACACAGTGCAACAAGACAAGGACACAAACTGTATGCCATGTCCCAGAGGCTACTTCTCAGAGGTTGCTTCATCCACTGATGAGTGTAAATCCTGGACCAAGTAAGTTACTTTGCCTTCCAAAAAGCCTATTACAGCCACAAGGCAGTGAGAAGCTTGAGCAAACATACTTTTCAGTGTCTCTGCTTCTCAGTGGAATGTACAGAGCGTGTTGGTTGGTTGGATAGCGATAAGGACTTTCTGATTTTGTATCTCAGGTCTTTCTGGGGTGGGAACAAGACAACTAGGACAGCAACTGCTGAGTTGACATAGATGAAGATAAAGGTGTCTGAGCTTCAGGATGGAGAAATGCAAGAGTACTTTACAACAGAAAGTATTACTCTGCAGAAATGTAGGAGCCACAATGAGCTCCCTCTTTGGGATTCTAGCTTCTTTGTCTTTCCTTTTTAGCTGTTCAGCTCTGGGATTAGCAGAAATAGTCCCTGGGACTGATAAGTCGGATGCAGTTTGTACAAAGCAGAAGATGGCTGAGCAACCAGAATACGGTATGTGTCCTCATAGAGCTTATCTATTAGAAAGTACCAGTGAGGAGTAATATTTGTTTACTAGGGTTTTTGGCTGGCTTAACTCCTTTCCCACTGTGGATGAGTCAATGGGAAGCAGCTGTAGATCAAGACAGAGCTCTTGTGAAATCTTACCTTTAAAGGCTAGCAGCTCTAAGGCCCATGCCCAGTGCTAAGCAGTTCTTCACACTTCTCTCTGAAGCTGCATGGTGAGCAGTGTTGCTGTTATACATCCATGATTTTTCCATCACGTTTACTGCTCTTTCATTTGTCAGCCTGCCAGTTCCTATACACGTTAACAGAAAGGCTACTGACTTCTCCTTGTGCCTCCTTCATAGCAGTGGCTACTGTTCCCTTCTTACCAGTTGCCCTCTTCTCTATCCTGTGAAGCATGCAATGATTCTTAGATGTAGGCAAAATTTTGCTGGCTGAAGTCTGTAGCTTCCACAAGCTATGCGTCCCTCTCATCTTGAGACAGAGCAAGCACAGCCCATAGGCTGCTGGTGGATTGCAAGAAGACTTTCAGAGGAGTGTGGCTGAGTCATACTTCCCTCAGACACTAAGTAGTGAGATGGCTCTGTACCATGTACCTTTAATGAGACTGGTTGTCACAGAACTCCATAAGTGCTGGAGTGTGGTCTTTATTATAGAAACTGAAAATCAATTAAGAAGAACAAAACCACTCTCCTGTGAAAAAGCAGGTGACAGGAGCAAGAATTGTCATACTGCTGAGAACAGCAACATGTTGATGGTATTATCTTTCTTATACCTTACAGGAACAAACAAGATCTTGTATGTGTTGATTGTCATCTTGTTTTTTGTGGCACTAATTGGCATTGTCATCTTCATCGTATACTACAAGAATAAGGGAAAAAAGCTGACAGGTACATGATAGCTAATGTTATGTGTCAATGTGACAGCTATGTGTCTATTTGTGCACTCTGTTTTCACAGGTACCTACCAAGATATGAAACTCAGGAACTTTTTTTGAATTCCTGTCCATATGGATGTCTTGACTAGCACAAAGTCAGGCTTGAAAATCTTTCCTATAGGCAGGAGTATATTACAGCTGTGCATAATGCATCTTGTTCAGCATCTTCCTGCAGCCAGCTGTGCCAGAGAGATGAGTGCCTTGAGAGTGGATGTAGCCACAATATGTATGATGGAGGGGAGGGGGTGGATTTTGTATCAGCATGGTAACTTTGCACTGTCTGGCACAGCAAAGGGAAGCAGGAGGAAAGTAACATAAATAGTGAATATATATATATATATAGTAAATATATATTTTATTTTTTAATCTAGCAAAGATACACTGGATAGCATTGGATTTTTGAATATATTGTGAATAGCACAGAAAAATTTCCTGCAGTTACTCAAATCTGTGTTAAGATCTGGGTCTTCACAGTTAAGAACATAGCCTTAATGTTCTTTTCATTTTTTATTTTCTTCCCCTAAACATGGAAAGCATTTCATACCATATATTTCCCTTGATCTCCTTTCCTAAGCCCCAGAAATCTATGAAATGTTTTGGGAGCAGCAGAAGGGAAGGCAGCAACCCTTGTAAGGTATTTTTCAGCCCATGTTTTAGAAATATGCTGCCTCTACCACACTAAACATGGGTTGTGCTAAATCTGGAATTCCTGGGATGGGCTGAAGGAAATAGTGACTCTCCTTGCAAAGCAAATACTTATGATGCACAGCAGGTTAGGGGAGAGTGCTCTTTACTTAACATTCCTATTGACCTGGTGCTCTGCAGTGACAGTCCTTCATTGCCTTTGCTCAGTAGATCCTTCTAATTAGAGTCCCAGAGACTTGCAGGCTCAAGAAGAAACTCTTCCTGAGTCTGCCTGCTTGGGGACTGATTATAAATGTGCAGACTGAACATCAGAGGTACAGAGTCATTGCTGGGAAGTGGCAGGGACTAAGTGACTAATCTGTCTTCAGGTATACAAAAAACAGTGCAAGCTTAAAGCTTAAGCCTTGCACAATCTCCTGAAAGCATAAATAGAAAGCAAGAAGAATTGCTAATTCTGTAAAACAGTTTTAAAGCATTATTTGACTTGAAGCTTTTCCATGGGAGATACTTTGATAAACTGTGTTTCCTAATTAAGTACATCTCTGTTAAGTGGAACGCTATACTTGAGTCTGCCATCCCGTGGTTTCAGTGGCTTACCCTCTTCTCTCCGGTCTCCTCAGTGCTGTCTGGGAATGGTCTTTGTGCCATCCATGTGACTTCTCTTGAAATAGACTGCACAGTTCTAAGTGGGTCGGTATCGGGCCAGTCATAGTGTGGTGACATATGACAAGGAAAGAAACCCCATTTGATGTGGAACACAGTTCAACGTGATCTATCTTAGGAGCTTGGAAACATTTGTTCCACAGAAATACATCCCTGTTCCAGTTAGAATGAATCCTCAGACAGCCTGATGCTGGGACACTTGAACAGTCAGTAAAAACAGTCTTGCTGGTTTTCATTTACTATAGTATTATGGGTCGTGAATGACTGTGGGTGTTTAGGTCTGTGGCTAGTTTCAGTGCCTGCTCTGTGTTACAGCTACTCTTTTGTTTTCCCTGCAGCAGATCTACAGAATTGGGCTAACGAGGTGTGCAGCCAAATGAAAGGAACAAAGGTAAAGTCAGGGGCACTAAGATTTTCCTTCTGTTTTATGGTTTCCTCGAAACATTCCTGACACCCCTCCTTACTTTAGACTTCATGTTAGTGTTTGGCTAGAAAACAAATTTTGAGTTTCTCAAAAGCCACGCTTTGGCTTTTTTAGTCTGTTTTTCTGTAAATGTGAGGCTTATGAAATCAAGATTCTCAAATAGCTTCTGAACCTGCTCTCTGGGTTCAGACAGCTTTAACAGTGGTAACAGTCTCTGTGATGATTACATATTCGTAAGAAGAGAAAGTTGAACATGAGCCCATGTTACTGAACACCTGAGACTCTCACCTAGGAGAGAGCCTTTCTGAATTTTAAGGCTGGAAAAAGCTAAACTTGAGTTGCATGTTTTTACATACCAGAGTCCTCATGGGAGAGAGACCTGGATTTGATGCAACACCAAGAATGCTGAACACTCGAGGAACTAAGAACTAAAGGAAATGGCTGCAAGCCCCTTTAATTCTGTCAGTCTGAAAACCTCGTGTGTGAAGAGCGTCTGGCCTTCCAAAGGATTTTGCTCTGGAACAGCCTCAGATGCCCTTGCTTGAAACTCTTGGTTGGGAGCATGGATTCACATGCATGTGCACTGTCTGATTGACATCAGTGACATGGACTGAGGTCCCCTAGCTTCCAGGTGCATGCTCTTCCATTGCCCCACCTGCCAGTCTAAGAGGTCTGTCTAGCTTAGATGTGGTAACACTCAAGTCCTGTTGCTACAAAAAAGAAAACAAACCCAGCAGCTTTTTGAGTAGGCAGTTCCTCTTTTGTCTCATAAATGTTCTTGCAATGTCCTGCACTGGCAGCTGCTCAGATCCTCTGGGACAGAGGAGTGAATCAACAGCAATTAGTGGCTGGCAGCATTTACTTTGTGTCCTCCACTGTGGAGGAAGGGAACAGATGCTAGAAATGAAAGGTAGCGGTTCCCAAATACCCATCATTACACATGACTGGCAGGAACTGAAGGGAACCCTTGAAGTATTTCCCAAACCTTTATTTTTTATGGAGCTTCAACCAAAAATATAACTTAACTGTAAAACTACTGGCAAAATGATGTTACAGGCATTTGCATTTGTTGTCTTAAAGTATTTGAGGTTAAAGCAACCTTGTTTGTTTGACTTCTATTTTTCTAGCACATTTCTGAATCAATCCAGTATTTGAATCAGTTATTACTACTATTGCTATTTTATTATTACTAATAAAGATTTTGCTCACAGTGAGGTCTTCACAGATCAACAGCCCTTCAAAGACGTAGATTATTCAGGGGAGTTACAAACCTTTTAAACAGTTAAGTAGGTCTAACCAATGTCCACAAGAAACAGCAGAATCCAGCAGCCGTTCTAGATTTATTAACTCTCAGGTGCTCTCTTGACTGGTAGATGATTGGATTTGATGATCTTGAAGGTTTTTTTTCAACTGAGATGATTCTGTGATTCTTAGGAGCTAGCCAACTGTATTATCCGAAATTACATTTTATCGAATCCAGCAATGCCACTCAATCCCACCAGCTCCACGCTGAGGAAGCATTAAGACATTCCCGCTTCTTCTTCATTCAGAAAATAACTTCAGCCAGTTTCTTTATTAAATAGAGTTTTATTTCAACTTTCTTTCAGGAGCCATCTAGAGATGCATACGTTACTGTAAATATAACGAACACCACCGTCCCACAGCTCTCTGAAGACATGCGACTCCTGGGCCCTGCTGGCTCCCCTGCCCCCGGGAGCTCACCCTGCGGTCACTCCACGTGCAGGCACGGCAGCCCAGGCATGGCACCCTGCAGGGCTGGGGGAACCCTCCAGGAGATCTCCATGGGGACTGAGACCAATGATGATCATTTCTCCCCTGTTCCCACAGAAGATGAATATATGGATAAAGATCTCAATACTGCCGATTATTTACCTTTACTGAGTCAGCCTGACAGTAAGCATTTGTCATTGTTTTCAGAACCAGTGGAGATAGGGGAGAACGATAGCTTAAATCAGTGCTTTTCAGGGATCGGGAGCACAGAGGACGTGTCCATCCCTCAGGGCTCTGACCCTTCCTCCAATGCAGATGGTGTACATGCCACCATGGACAAATACCTCCAGCAATCTTGCCAACATTCCCACAGCTGCCCAAAGGAAATTGACAGCAAAGACACAGATCGTTTTGCAATGAACCGTGACTCAGAGAAGATCTGTGTGAGGTGTGGCATTTCATACAGGGAAACTCCCAGAAAGGGGAGCAGACCCTGCTATGCTGCAGTTGTTGGTGCCCCCACCTCCCCAGAAACTGGATGCTACGCACAGTGCACCTGTGGCTTGAATTTTCTCTCTGCTGGTCAGAGCCCTCTAGCAAGTGACCATGGTATGGAAGATGTGTCTTCTGATGGTACCAACACAAAGTACCAGAACACAAACAGAAGCACTTCAGGGACAAACAGCAGCACTTCAGACCTCCCTCCAGCATCCGGTAAGTCCATTAGGATTGGCCTGTACACAGTTGTGTAGGGTTAACTTCGGTGCTAATTCGGTATTACTCAGAAGGTCTGATCTGGGAGAAAGGAAAAATGAAATGGTGCTTTTTCACTTAGTTGCTCTGAAGCTAATCTGAAAGATAGAACTGAAATAGGATGGCCATCTGGTTAATAGTGAATTTCACATGTAGCGTGAGCACTATGAGGGATCTCTGTAAGAGAAGACTAAGAAAGAGGAGAGAATAGTGACCAAAGGGCTGAGGTGAGAAGAGATGCATAACAGTGAAGGGCATTTTTCCATTCTGCAGCCTGCATGTGCATTTTTGTCCTTGCCATTAGGTTGCAGTCCAGCTACAATCACGTGGTGGTCCATGAAACTGGCTGCAGCTGTTACCTGGTGGTTATAGTTGGGTCTGAGAGACAATGATCAATTTTTTGCTTTTAGCTCTTTCTCTTTGCTTTAAATTGCTGATGTATGAACATATATACATATATAATTTATAAAATATATAATATATAAACAAAAAGTAGGTGAATTCTGTGATTCACCTAAAAATAATTTCATATAGACATTTTTTCTCTAAATATTAGCACTCGGTCTCTAAACAACTTTGAAACACCGACGTCTCCTGTCTACTACTTGGCTCCTAAGTTACTAGTTCAGTGAATATAGCAAAATAGTTGAAATGAAAGCAGGGATAAAAACCACCGAAGAAGGGAAGTTATGAGCCTTTTCTGGACAAAACTTATGTCTCTTTTCTTCATTATTAAAAGCCTGCAATCTTTTTGTCATATCTTATTAGTCATTCGAGATGATAATCCCCTGAAGACGGATGCTCTGTTTTTATTTGCCTGTGCACTGCCAAGCATAATGGGACCTTAGTTTTGTCTGGGACATCTGAGTGTTACTGTAATACACACAGCGATCATCAGCAGTTGCCCTTCTTTTAAACCACATCATGCCTTAACGTTTCTTATGCAGACATTCTTGTCAATCTGCCAGTGACCAAAAGTGACACTTTAAAGACCCACAAGTGAAATTTTGAAGGCCCTTCCCTTCTAAACATACAGTGCTGTGCAGGAATCTCGAAGTGTGCAGTGATCTTTCTAAGAGCAGACACTCTTTCTACTGCTTCAGTTTCCTGAAATCTTTAAGCAGTTTCACTGCTTGATGTCTACAAAATTCAGAAGTAGCAAAGAGAAGACGGATTTTATTTCTGTGGAAGGTGACTCTGAGGTACTACTGAAAGTCAAGTCATATCTGGCTCTGCAGAAGTACTGCTTTTCTTTCTGAATCGCTCGAGAAGAGGAAGAGAGAATAGTAAGGAAAAAGAGGGCAAGCAGGTTTAAGTGACGTGCTTGCAAATGCCATCTTCACTCTGCACCATAATTCTTTATATATGATTTTCGCTGTCTCAGTACCTTTGGCTGTGTACTTGCTATAGTGCTATCTGGTGGAACCTGAGCATAGATGGAGAGTTCCTGGTTCACCCCAACCTTGGCATAACTGCCTGGAGGTACTGGCTGAGTGGTAGGCAGTGAGTTTAGTCATATGGAGCTAATGTGCCTTCTGGAGTGGCCTTGCCTGCCTGTGGCATGGTGTCCTGGTGTGGCACTCCCCAGCTCATTCTGGGGCTGCTGGTGGAGCTGTGGTGGTATCACCCATTTTGCTTGGCCTTGTGAAATGCCCAGGGGGAATAAATACGCATGTATGATAAAGCTTCTTCAGGCAGCTACTTGGATGCAGTTGTGCTAATGCAGAACTGTTTGAATGTGGGTGGATGAAAAAATGGGAAGAAAAATGATGTGGGTAATTCCATGAACTTTTGGTTTTAGTTTCTTAGTACTCAGAATGACAGCAGAAATTGCAACATCTGCTCCTGGTGTGTAATAACCCTAGAAGACCAAAGCAAACCTCTGGACAGGTGCCATTCAGGCTTAATGGATAGTAATTGATATGAGCCTTCAAGCATCTTTCCAGATCTCCCTGAGCCTGAAGAAGTCAGAATGTGGAGCATTGGATCATGGCCATCTCAGACCTTGTGCAGGACTTCAGCATCAGGCACTAGTGGTGGAGGACTTTGGTGACTCATGGCTAGGGATGGCTTTGCAGAGCCTTCACATTCAGAGCCCACACCATCCCAGCTCAGCTGCAAGAAGCAACATCAGATGGCTCTGAGGAAATTAATCACTTGCATTGTTCCAGTTCCTAGCAAATGATTACCACAAAAATTTATCTGTTTTTGTAATTAACATCATCAAGAGATCAAAAGGCTGAAGTGTTGCAGTCAGCAATGCCTTCATTTATCTTCTGAAGGAGTCCTTTATGTTATCTGATTGGAAGCACATTTCTTAGTGTGACCCAGGGAGTTCTTGTGTCCATTTGCTCTTCTTAATCTTGTACTGAGCTCAGGTGAACTTCTACAATGCCTTTTTTGAGTGAAAGGCAATGCATGTAAAGGCAAATAGGTATTGGTGTAGCCCCATAGTACCTGACAGAGTTGTGTTGATGGTAAGCAATTAACCTGAACACAGGGGAAGCATCTAGGATTGAAAAATCCCTGTGGAAAGCACTCAATTGATACCATCAGCAATACTTGGAAAGAAAGCAAAGAGCCAGCAGTGTGATGGTTTAGCTGAAGTAAATAGGATTGTTTGAGGGGAGCTATTACAAAGATGCTCCAATGCTGCCCAGGCTCGGTTGGGTATCATATGAGGTCTTCACTCAGCTCTAGTGGAATCTAGCAGTGGTGTATAAACAGCACCTGGGGATGTAAGCAGCACACTTGGCTGCTGGAGAAACAGCACTTCTCTGGGTTGGGCCGTGCTCAGTGCCTCTCTTGTCGAGAAGAGCATTCAGAAAATGACCAAAATATCCCAAGAGGTGCATGGTCCATCTGCAAGTTGTGATTAAGTGAAGCACAGCAGGAGAAAAACATTTATAAGGAGTGGTGTTCATAGGCTTCAAGAGTTTCTTTTTGGGTTGGTTTGGTCAGTTTTATTTCATTCTGGGGACATTTGTTAGTTTGTCATTTAAAGTTTGTTCTTGGATATTTTCTTTCTGTTCTGAGAGAAGTTTATTAATTCCACAGCCTGGTCTCGCTGTCTCTTGAGTCAGTGACCCAGTCCTTGAATTATAGAAAGATTGAATAAATACTGAAAAATCTCTGACCACAGGGAGTCTTGCTGAAACCATAACACTGTTAGGTTGCTGTGTATAGATTGTCTCTTGCCTGTAGCGGGCTGTATCCCAATAAATCCATGTGGGCACAGGGTGAGTGCTGGCGTGTGCCTATGTGGGAGCGCAGACAATGCAAGGTAATCTTACAAGCTCCATTCCATGTGGACACTGTGACTGCATGGCCTGACGTTAAATCTTTCAGCATCTATTGATTAAGCCTGCTGTTTTGTCCACACGGTAGGAGTAATCACATACCAAGGGGGAAAACAAGATGCTAATAGCCGTTTTCTCACTAACTGGAGGCAGTCTGGGAGTAGCTCGTGTGTCCAGAGGCAGTGGGTGATGAGGTTACCACGCTTTCTCACTTGTGGGAACGCAGTGTGTAGGGACAGCTTTTCCAGATGCAACGGACAGCCCCCCTGAAGCAACAGGCTTCATCCTGAGGAGGCACGAGTGGAAATCATGAGAAAGCCCCATGGAAGGCATTGATTATGAGAGCATCCCTATGTCACGGGGAAAAAATCATGGAACAAAAGCAAAGCTATCGCAGCGGATTGAATTCAAAGTGCTAAACGTCTTCCTCGTGAGAGAAAATATTAATCATGCCTGTCTTCTCTTCTCCCCCCTCCTTCCCCAGGAAATGTGACTGGAAACAGTAACTCCACATTTATTTCCAGTGGACAAGTAATGAATTTCAAGGGAGACATCATCGTGGTCTACCTTAGCCAAAACTCCCAGGAGGGAGCTGCAGCCTCAGGGGCAGCCGAGGAGAACGTCAGCAGCCCGGTGCAGGAGGAGAACCCCAGCCGCTGCGAGACCTTCGCCGGCAATGCTCAGCACTACAAGGAGAAGTGCGCTGAGCTGCATGCCAACATCCCAGCGGGCAGCGGCGGGACGCGGCACCACACAGCCCCAGTGCCCAGCCTGGCCCGACACAGCGAGGCCTCACCGCCCGTGCAAGAGGAGGGCAGGCTGGGGCACAGCTCGGAGAAGGTGTTGAACTGATGTGAGACACCATCCCACGAGGGGGTCGTCCCCAGATCCCGGTTGTTGGGACAGATTTGTTTCTTTTGAGAGCGCTGCTGGCCCTGGGGTCCTCCAGGAGACTTGGGATTGGGAGGCCAGGCCCTGCGGGCCACCTGTCTCCTCAACAGGGCGGCAAGTTCTCCATGACTTTCCCAAACAGCAGCGAGGGACAGCTGAGGGAAACCCCTCGGGCTGGGCGACTTGGTGAGAGGGAGGACGTGGATCACCAGTTGTCCCCTCCTGGAGAGGGGCAGCATGCTGGAAGGGGCTCCTGGCCAAGGTGTTTGGTTTTTTCTACTGGGTGGGAATTTAGTAGCTCTGTAGGTGATCCCTCTCACTGGGACTTCAGTCCTCCTCGATACCTCCCATGAGGGAAGGAAGCAATGGCCACCTCTGCTGCTGAGCTTGGTGCCCACCTGGCAAGGCAGGGATGGAGTAGGTTGCTCCAGCCCTTCTCATCAAAATGTAGCAGGAGCTCCAGTCCTAAACCAGCACAACAGTCAAGATCCTTGCCTGCCCCTTGCTAACTTGTGGGTGTGAGTTGGTATAGCGCTGCCTTGGGTTACCATAACAGGCAAATTAGCACTGATATGCCTTGGAAGTGTATCAGATTAATCCTGAACAAGAAGCATTTTTATAGTGTTGAACCCTGATTCACTGCTACTTTACTGCATCTCCTCAGAGGAACACAAGTCTCTGAAGCTGAAGATGAATGGCTAGCAGGTGAAGGAAGGATCTAGGACAGCTAGCTGCAGACATTTCCCGAGTGACAGGAGAGGGAGGGAGTGCCTGAAGATGCAGAATTTGCTGAGGGTCAGGAACATATTCCTTCATCTGCCCCAACAAATTTGTCATTCCCATTGATCTTTTCATTAATAAGCAGTGCTTTATTTAGGCAGCATGAAGTGATTTCCAGAGCTCAGCCTGTCTGAGCTGAAATCACTGTAACCACTGTCACACTTAGAGCTGTAGGACCAAGGGATTGGATTGAAAGAGTAATAGCAGTTGTTAGTAGAGTCTCAGCTACTCAGTTGGCTTTGCTTCAGATCCTGTATCTTTCAGCCTCTTCCACCAGCCACTGTGGAAAGGAGGAAAAGAGCCTCAGGGAACTCCCAAGAAGAAATCATGGTATTTTTTACATTTCCTGACCAGGGGTAATTTTCTGATGTTCTCCTGTATGCACAAGAGTTGCAGGAGCCTTTCTTCAGTCTGAACATATAGGAAGATCAGTGCTGGTTTCCTGCCAGAGTGAAGGGATCTCTGGTCAAGTGTGCTCTCATCTGCTCTGACAGAAAAGATCTCAGCAGGGAGGGCTCCTCTCTAGAAAGGTATTAAAGCTGTTTGCAGTAGTACTGCTCTGAGGGTAAAGAGAACCCATGAAGCTAACAGGGTGACCACTGTGTCATGACGAACTTCTCATCCACAGAACAAAAGGATGGCCTCAGCCACCCTCATCTCTCAGGAGAATAATTCTGCATTATTTATATAGCTAGGGTGGAAAGCTCAGCGCAGTTGTGCGAGACTCTCTTGGGTTGATGGGGCAAGGGGTGTGTGACCAATCCTACTCCCTTTCACCTTTGTGTGGCCTTCATGAAAGCAGGCCATCTTACCTGAGGCTCAGCCAGGCAGGAAGGCTGTGCCATTCAGTGATGGCCAATGCTATCTCTTCCTTTTTGAAAGAGGTGTGCAACTGGGGCTGTCTTACCTGTGGTACTGTTTTGTCTTTCCTGCTGGATCCTGTAACCACCTCGCTGTAGCCTCTTCAGGCCTGTGTCTGTGTCCTCCAGGCACTGGTGCAGTGGGGACAAGGAAGCAGAACTGCACATCAGATTCATGCCAGCTGGTGCAGATGCTTTCCTGCTTCAGTTTTGTAGTTGTATTTTTATAGAAAGCATTCATCTAGGGCACCACTCAGCCAGCCCCATTTGCAGGACAGGAGGGACTGAATTAGTGTGCTCAGCTCTGGGTGAACCAGCTGCACACAGGTCTGTCTCCTTCTCCATCCTGTGGTCTGTACGCACCACGAGGGAGCAGGCTCAAAATCTTGGTGTCAGAGAAGACAATGGGAAATTTACTGTGATGTGAATTGCAGGATTCTGCTGAGTGGGTTTTGAAACTGGGATCAGCAGCAGGCATGAAGAAAAGGGTCGTCAGGATCTCAGCACTGTGGCTGCTCCCTTATGGGAAACACAACACACCAAAAGGTCCAATTCTTGGTCTTCTTTGAGTCTGTGTAAAAGTGAAGAAGCCATATCACAGTCATCAGTGTGCTGCACGTTCCCCAGGTCTCTGCCTGGCTGCTTAGACGTGGACCCCAAAAGGAAATTCTGTACCTTCGTGACTTCACATGTTGTCAGCTTGGAGCAAAGGCTGGTGTTTAACATGTCTTTGTACAACGGGGCCTTGTGCATTGGGCACTAACTTGGAGGCTTCTGGCTGCTATTGTAATACACATAACTAATGGTAATAAAAATCTTAAGGCCTATTTGAGAATGAGTGAAGATTTGAATTAACGAAGAGAATCAAATATGTTATTTGCCCACACTCATTTTTACAAAAATAAATCATTAATATAAAAACACTCCTGGATAGGCTTTTGTAACCTTTTTTTATATGTGGAATTCTTTTAACAAAAAGTTCTGTATCACCATGGGAAAACAAGGAGCAGGCTTGTGCTCAAATGCACCAGAGCAGCTGTTCATATCCCCATGATCAATAAAGATCAATATGCACAAGAACTGCTGTTAATCTCAGTGCCTTGCTGCACGT
The DNA here is from genome assembly GCF_987193195.1 of Phasianus colchicus. Lineage (NCBI taxonomy): Eukaryota > Metazoa > Chordata > Aves > Galliformes > Phasianidae > Phasianus > Phasianus colchicus. The sequence goes on along the minus strand of NC_143438.1, from coordinate 15,517,475 downwards.
TCAGATGCAGATGAGAAATTGTTCTGCAAGGGGACTGCACGCCTGCAGGGAGCACTGCTGAAGTGTTGAAATTTCTACCTGCCCATTCCCTTCCTTCAGGTTTCTTACCATAGCAATGGTACCTCAGCAACTACATCGCTGTGTCTGTTATAAGTGGGAACCCTGCTGAAGGCTGCCTTTGTGCTCATCAGGTATTTTAGTAGAACTGTAGTTTTAGCCATTCAAATTAGCCTTAATAACCATCCACAGCGTTTGGAGAATTCCTTTCTGTCAGCACATGCCAGCGAACACAGTAAGCTGCTGCAAATTCTTTGTGTGGAAAAGATATTTCTGGAGCATGTAATATATGTGTTCTTAATAGACACTTAATTATAGCCGCTGTAAAATGGAAGTGTATTTGACCACATTGCCTGAGGTTTTTGTGAGGAGGCTCTGAGCTTTACAAGCTGGTTTTGTCAGCCTCTTTCTGAATGGCTGTCACCCTTTTGGATAGCCCGGGGATGCTTTTGGTCCACTGGGGATCTTTCCCCCTGACCTGAAAGGCACACGCTCCCCCCAATCTGCTCAGGGCAGCACTTTGCAGCACTCTCACTTGCAAATGTGGGCATGGGAGAGCTCTGCCAGCAGCATTTGATCTCATGGGGGATTCTCACCCACCGCCACCCCAGGATGCTGAATATCTGCAACATGCATTCATGCATCTCTTGGAAAATCAGACTGCTTGAGACTATAGTGGGCACCTGAATGCCCGGCACCAACAGCAATAAGCTTCATTTCAGAGCGAAAGATTGTCATGGGATGTGTTTCCCCTCTCCTCCTTTTCCTTTGGGCTGTCTTACTTTCTAGAATGAAGAGTGAGTTGTTTCTATACAATAAATTATTTCTCCTGGAGCTCTGCCATACGAGTTTACTCTGCCTCTGTGCTGCAGTGTCAATCATCTTGTTGAGTGGGAAGATCGGAATAGGGCAGGCACATTCGCACAGCTTCTTATAGTTCCAGTCTATCCAAACCATTTACATAGTAAAAAATGTTTCTTTATTTCAGCAAAATGCTGTGAGGGACAAATCAAAGAGCAGCATTTCCCCCTCGAGCCAAGAAGGGGAACTGCTGCTGTTCAGATGGTATTGCTGATTGCATGTGGTGTCTCTTCCAGAGGAGATAATGTAGGAGAAAATCCTCTTTTCTTTTTTTTCTGTTCTTTTTTTCTGTTCTGTTTTCATACATTATTTCTTTTCCAGCTCCATTGTATATGGGGTGATTTACTTGAGTTAATGTTGTTTTCAGTCTTTGTGACACCTTCAAACCCATTCTATGAAGCAGTTTAGTGACTGGTGATGAGCAACATGCAGTTTTACTGCATGCCCTTGGGGGCCTCTGCTATCACCCAGTGATGGCACCCTCAGAAGTCCCACCACCTCTCCTTAGCAGCTGCCCAATGCATTTTCCCTTGCTCTCTATTTCAGAAGTCTGCTTGCCTGGTTTTGCCTTCTGTGGGGCATCAAAGCTGTTAGTGGCTACCGGTGTTGGTGTCATCTCCACAGCTGGACTGGCTGCCTCTCTGCTCTTGCCTTCAAGGGCCCACCAGTGCTCCTTGCTGCACTGTCAAATATTTGTTGAGTCTTTGTGTAAAGTGGAGCATATGTGGGTCCAAACACAGGGAAATGCACTGCTACAATTCTCCTGGCTTATGAATGAGGCAATGACAGGGCTCAGCATCTCATCTGGGACCCCTGCTGTGGTGGATGAGAACCCAGAGTGCCCAACTGGATGTGTCTTAACACTGCCTTTTCTCATTTTGGATAGCTGGCTGTGGCTTCTTTATTTTGGCTGAGGATTACCACGTTCTTTATGTGCTTAACCACCTGGTTGATCTCCAGACATTGCACTAGCTTTTATTAGCATGAAAGTTGACCAGTCTGTTGTATCTGACATTTCTACTGATGGTCTCAGAGTTCTAAGCATTATCTGCAACAGATCATACATCGAACTGCACCCAATTTCAAGGAAATTGCACCCAGTTTCTGGTAAATTGTTCCCAAGGAGAGCTGCCAAAGAGGCTGAAGAAGCTCAGGAGTGCCAGGACCACTCACACAAACTGAGCATACACAAGTCGATGGGACTTGGCAGCACGTGTGTGAAGGGGCTTAGAAGGCTGGACGATGTGACTGCAAAGCCACGCTTCGACATTTGTAGCAGGGGAAGTCCCAGATGACTGGAAAAGGGCATATATTACACCCATCAACAAGTGCAAAGAAAGATTTGGGAAATTACAGATGAGTCAGCCTCACTTGAGTCCCTGGAAAAATTATGGAGCAGATTCTCATAAAAGTTATTTCCAAGAAGAAAACTGAGAGAAGCTAATACCTACCTCAGCTAACCCAGCCCTCTTCCACTGTCAGAGTTCACTATTTGCTTTCTCATTGCTTCAAGAGAGGCCTGCGAGGCTGACTGTGCTCAGATGAAGGCAAAGAAGGCCTGAAGGAAAACATTCATGTTTTGTCATCTGTAATTAACCTGGCTGCCTGTTCAGCAGCAGCCTGTCTTTTCCTTGACCTATGTGACAGTATACTTACAGTAAGTCAGTACTTCCTTGCTACTCTTGACATCTCTTGGAGTCTGTGCTCTAGCCAGGCTTCAGTCTGCATCTCTGCATGCCTCAGCAGTACTTTTCTTGTCTCCTTTGGCAGACTGTTCCCTCTTCCATACCTCTCACACTCCTCTCTGCAACTGAGCTCTCTCAGCAGCTCACTCTTCAACCATGCTGGTTTCTGTGCACATTTTGCCCTTCAGGGAGGCAGGGCAGGTGGCAGCATCATTTTGGCTTTGCCACCCCCAGTGCTTTACACCAGGTATATCACCAGCCCACATAGAACTGCTCCCCTTTCCCTCGGGGAAGGAGCTCAGTGGCCAGCCGGTGGCTCAGGTTTCCATCTGTGCCTCTCAAAAAATTAGTGTCGGAAAAACAAAGTGAAATTGGCCATAGGCAGCTGCAGAAGAGACAAAATCACAAGGCAGCGCAGGAGGACCAGTCGTTTCAGATGCAGAAACCACGGCCCTAATAGGCTTTTCTTATTGATCTGCACTGGATTTTAATGGCAGACCATTTCAGTGAAGTCTCAGTTGTTTGAAGCTCCTTAAATGAGGATTTAGGAGGTGTTTTTCAGCATGCAGGCTAGACATTAAAGTTCCTAATTACTTAGTCTTTATGAAGCAGCTTGTTTCCTCTACTTTCTTTGCTTTTGATTCTTTCTAGCATTTATTTCTCTCTTTTAGTGTCCTGAAGTACGGAAGATCCTGCTCCATGTGGGGAATACATAGCACTGTTTCCCTAAGGACATTTGCTTTTTGCATCATTTCAGTTCCTCGCTGGGCTTTTTGCAAGCTTAGTTGGTGATAAATGAGCCAGACAACAGATGGCAGAACTCCCTCTGTTAACATGGAAAGCGGTCCTTTACCAGGGGCGTCCACTTAAAAATGCAGCTGCCCGCTGGTGCGCAGCCAAACTTCCTCCTGAGAACGCCCTCTGAGAGCACTGCAGAGTGGGATGGATGCGAGTGGCTCTAATCATCTCCTCAGCAGGCTGCTGCTAAAGGCGTCCTGCAGTGCAGCCCTGCTCTTTTCATCCTCACCCTGCAGAACCAACAGCTCTTCCGGGCAAGCAGTGCTTTGCTGCATGTCAGAAGCTCATCCAGCTCATCATCTTCATTTAGCCAAACGGTCACTGCAAGGAGTTGTTTCTTTTGTCTGAAAGGATGTTGCATGGATAGCATAGAGAGATGCATGGAAATAAATCAGCATCAGAGCTTGGGTTGTGTGAGCCAGGTCAGCCTGCCACATGTAGGTGCTGCTGCACTCTAAGGCTTGCCTTTCCTTTCCAAATCTGTCTTTTGTATCACGTCTCACCTGGGTCCATTGCATTACGCTTTTATCTGCTCTAAAAATATTGCAGCTGGTGCCTTTGAGGAAAAATATTAGATATCAGCTTAATATTCTTATTCTTCAGGGTGAGACTGAACAGGGGAGAAACAGACTCAGGGATACTTTCCCACTGACTGTTTTTAGAAGCTTTGAAGATCTGAGAGCTCTTGGATCCTCATGTTTTGCTGAGATGTTACACTGACAGCGAGCACCGCCGTGGTGCCACCATTTTGGCCTCTCACAGTCCTTTATTGCTGCAGGAGAGCAGGACAGCTGTAAGCTAAAGGTGTTACCGGATGAAACTCTCATGTGAGCCTTCTCCCAGCCGGACACACACAGCTCTGCTCTGCCTCACTGTGACCAGAACACGGCTGCTGCAGGGACTGTGGTGCTGCTGATGGTGGGCACAGCAAACAAACCCACCCACAGCAACTTCCTTAACCTGCAGCTGACTGTGTTTCAAACAGCAAAGCTGTGCTTGGCTTTGGCTTCTTTTTTCTTCTGGTTTTCTTTCCCTCTCCGAAGCTCACCATTCCTGTTTTTGGTATAGATACAAAGGTCGTGGCTGTCAGTATGGTGGGTGACTCACTCTCATGTTTGAGCAATGTGATCAACGTGGAAGCACCGAAGTCCCCGATCAGTGCGTGCTCCCCGCGGGCTGTGTGCACGGAACGCGTTGAGGTGGGCGCTTGCTGCCCTGAGCAGCGGCAGCACCGTGTGGGATTGCTCGTGAGCTGCGTGCCAGAGCAAAGATGTGCTGGGAGGAGGAAACAAAACCTCCATCTCTGTAATTTCAGTGTCATACACATCCCGTCCTCTCTCCCGGCAGCACCGGCGTCGCTAGGTGGAGCCCTGGGGCAGCTCCTGCACAGGAATGATTCGGGTTGGCAGGGATCGCCGGGTCCCAACGCCCTGCTATAGGCGGGGTCACCTCCCTCCTGACCGGGTTGCTCGAAGCCCATCCAGCCCGGCCTCAAATGCCTCCACGGAGGGGGCATCTGCAACATCTCTGGGCAATCTGTCCCAGTGTCTCACCACCCTCACAGATGCTGATGGTCTCCAAAAGAGATCTCATTGGCTGTCAAAGTCAGTGGGACCTTGGGCTGCGTGCACACAATGCATAGAGTTATGTGTTTTATCAGACGGATACATGCAGAAGCTTGGCGAGCTGGGCTGCAGCCAGCACTGAGTGCCATTCACCAGCACGCTTTGCAAGAGCAGACATTCAATTAGAAGAAAACAAAATCCGAGGAGGAAATGATTGGTTTTATCCGTCTTGTGCCAGCTAGAAATTAAACCTTTGAAGTCAAAGACTGTTTTGTGCTGGTATTAAAGCATTCTTATCTGGCTCTTGTTCTGCTGGGGCGAGAGCTGCCTCCTTTTGAAATCCTTTCCTCGAAGTCTTCTCATTTCTGAGCTGCCTTTGAGAGTAGAAATTCTGGGGGGGGGAAGAAGTCTTAAAAGAGAAAAAGGAACCCTGAAATACACTACATGGAAAATTACAGTATGGAAATAGTTTCACTCACTGAATCCAACCTGTACATCCTTCCCTGAAGTGAGGGAGAAAGCAGTTCTCGCTCAACACAATGAAAACTATTCAACTTATGAAATACCTACCATAACTTCTGCAGAATTTGAATGATGACATTTATAGTATTAGAAGTGGAGTGTACTTGTGTGCTTTTTTTCCACCTCAAAGTCTAAAAAAAGCATTAATCTAAGGTGGTTGATTTGTGAGCAAAGACTACTTACTGAGATTAAGAAATAGCATGTAGATGTAACACAGCTACTGTAAAATTGTATTTTTTTTAAAGCAGTGATTGGAAGCCGAGTGATTGATAGCCTTATGGACTTTCCTTGCATGAGCAGCTACCACAGCATCAGGAAATGGTAGAACTCTTGTGTTCAGATTCAAACCTGATGGAAAACACCAAAAACACAACTTGGTTTCACTTAGGATAGATTTTAAAATAGCTGAGAAAAGCTGAGGTCACACAGCGCTTGGTTTCAGAGCAGATTATCCCTTCCTCTTCTTTTACATAGAGCAAACCACCTCTAAATGCACCAGCATCATCTAAATTGCTAACTGAACCTGTCACACCTTGCAGTGTTTAGAGGCTTCTAGAATGGGGCACATTTGCATGGGAGCCACCTGAGCAACCACCACACTCCCACTCTGACACATGAGCTGTTTTGCTCAGTCTGCAGGAACCACTGCAGACCTCCTCGCATAAAAAGAGGTTTGGGGGAGTATTAAGTTCTGATTGTGTCACCTTCTAGGTTAAAAATAAATAAATCAGTTGCCTTCCCTGAGTTCAAACCTGTCTAAATAATCCATTCCTATAAAGTCCAGGTCCCATCACACAAACCAAGGCTATGCTTTCGCCTCAGTAGACATAAACAGGGCTTAGTGTCCTTGATATGAGGGAATGACCAAAGGTGAGAACAGTGTTCAAACCACTATGTAGGGCATTATGAAGAGGAAAACCTACTTAATGGAAAACCTTACTTAATGATAGAATCGTTCAGGTTAGAAAAGACCACTAGGACCATCTAGTCCAACCACAGACCTATCCCTACCATGCCCACCAACCTTGTCCCTCAGTGCCACAATTAAATGTTTCTTGAACACCTCTAGGGATGGTGACTCTGTCACCTGTTCCAGCCTGTTCCAAACCTTCACCACTCTTTCTGAGAAGAGATTTTTCTTAATATCCAACCTGAATCCCTCTTGGAGCAACTTGAGGCCATTACTGTAACTGTTACTTCAACTTGTTCCTTGAGAGAGCTCATAAGCCTTCATCCCAGTAGGGTACAATAATGTCAATTTCTCCCTAAGTTTTGAATAGACATGGGTCTTTTTCTTCCTTTCCCCATGCCAATTTTCAAGTCTTGTCTGAAATTTATGGTTCTTTTCACAAATGTTTTTGCTGTAGACCTCAATATATATAAATGAAGTAATGATGGCACCACACAGAGAAGATAATCAATGTCACTTCTCAGATTAACAGTGAGAAAGATATGTGTCTGCAAAGAGCAAGGCTCAAAGGCTCTTTTTCCCTCCCTGAGTGGGTGTCTGATTAGGGCAGCTTATCCCATATTAAGGCTGACACAGGACCAAAGACTTTGCATGTAGCTCAGGGTTCCCAGGTTGTGCAAGCTGCCCAAGCATGACATCCCCTTTGAAATCATTAGATGTTCTGCACCCAGCTGTGCTGGTTATGTGACGGAATCACGTATGAGGTTTGGCACGTGTCAGGAAAAATGCTCTCATAGAGGCCTCGTAAAGCAGAGGTCTGTTTGCTGCACCACTGTTGAAAGGTCCGGGCCATGTGCTGCGAGATGAATGGAAGACATTTGTAATCTTCACAAGGTATCTGACAAGGTCACTGTGCGTGCAGGTCGTGCTGCTCCGTCCATTCACATCTGCTTGACAACAGATACATCCTCTGCCAGTTAATTTTGGTGAGATCTGAGGGCGCAGGCTACCCACACAACTTGCAATCCTGCATGAATCTGATTGTTTTTGACATTCATACTTCCTCTCTAGATTAAGGTTTTGCAGTTCTGACCTACATTCATTGAGCCAGCAGCTATAGCTCTTAATCATCACATATTTGTTGCTACACCACTGCCGGTGGCTTTCAACCTCACAGCTAAGCAGAGCAGAGCTGCCAGACCTCATGTACCTTGCTACATGGCCCGTTTAATCCTGGCTTCAAGGTAAGGAGTCAGACTGTGATGTGAGGTGACCAAGGAGCCAGCATCTGGGACTGTGCTGCAGGAAAGGATGGCCAGGTAACCTCCTTCTCAGCCATCTCCAGGGATTTATATTGCATGGAGAAAGTATTTCCTTTTATCTGTGTGCACTTCCCATCTACCAATTAGCTGAATATTCCCTTGTTTGGCAAAGAAGAAAAATGAGAAGCCCCAGATCTCTCTTCTCCACATCATTTCTTATTGCCCACTCTCAAATTCTCTGCTACTTTTCTGCTTTGCAGGGCATGCAGTCTCACTGCTTCAAATCTCTCTTTGATTGGGAAGGTTTCATATTTGTTGTGTTTAAGAACTTCCCCAAGTCCTTGTGATGATACCTTTTGTGAAATCTGTCAAGCAGTGAAGATACAGTATTATTCCTGCCTGGGTCTGCGTAATGCTTGGTCATTTGAAATGTCTTAAAATCTGTTCTTTTTCTATCTTTCAGCCCACTCTCTAAACTTCCTAATGTCTTGTCAACGTTCTTGATTGCCTGTTGAGCTCTGCAGTGCCACCTGGGTCACTTTATGAAACTGAGACAGTTAATTTAGAGCCCTTAAGGTGCTTGAAATGCTCTCATTACGCCTCCAGCCTGCATTACTTTACATTTACTGACACCAAATTTAATTTCTGTTCATCTAACTAGTTCATGTCTCCAAAGATAATAGCAAAGAATTCCAAGAGGGCACTTTACTGGGAGAAGCATGGCTTTATGTTTGTTACCAACTAGTCTGTGTAATGAGGAAGATGTCCTATGGAAAAGAAAGATCCGTGCAGACTTCACTCAGACAGCATGCTGAGGTGAGAAGGGGGGACCTTCTGTTTTAGACACTCAGATTTCATATGCAAGCAACATAATAAAGCAGCGCCCTTTGTGGCTGAAGGCGGTGTTGCCAGGGTTAATGAGGGATGACTTCCATTTGCAGGACTGGTGCTGCTGAGCTGTCTGAGCATTCCAACCCAACTCGACAGGTATTTGTAATGACAGGCATCAGACCATAATGCTGGCTTCCTTCTGTTTCCCAGTGTCTGTAATATTGAGTCAAGTAAGAAACCAAGGATTTGTCCTAACCACATAGAGAAAATTTTTCTGTGGGAATAAACCTGGTGAAGGATATTCATGCAGCACATGGATCCAAATTTTCACATGGATTTATTAAGAAAGCTTTTCCTGGAACAAAAAAAAAAAAAAAAATCAAGAGTCAGACAGACACTTTGGGCATAAACACGTCTTTCTGGCAATCTCGGGTGGTTCGCTCTCAGCTCTGAGAACACCCACTCCTCCCTGCTGTCTGGAGCAGAGAGGCCACGGGGGTGTTTCAGTGCACTTTAGCAACTGCCTGCATGACTACAGCCCACCATGCACAGCCCGAGAGCTGCTCACCTTCTCACATATTAACTAATTATTCCAGAAAGCATCAAAATAATCAGTAAATGACAACTGTGCATCCTTTTGTGATCTGCTTTGCGGCATTACGTCGTCACCAAGGCACCATTAAAGCAGTGGTATTTGGGGTGTGAGAGTGTTCAGGTTCACAGTAATCTTGCTCACTACAACCCTTCCACCTCCTTCACTCATTTGGAAAACTGGGGAGGAAATGTGCAGCTCCCAACTCCTTCCTTTGCTGGGCACCTCTCTCTGACCATCCCCAGCATTGCTGTTGCCTCTCAGGCCAGCGGAGAGGCCGCCTCATACTGCTGGACATCCTGCCCTGCCCCACAGCAAAGTTATTTTAAAGCCTGCCAAATTCAGCAGTGTTGATGTGTTCCTCATCCCTCTCCCTGCAATATCTAGTTGCCGTAGTTACCTCATGTATCTAAGGCAACCAGATGTTGTAGACGAAATAGCATCAACAAGTGCGAGAATGACAAGAGCTGTAACTGGCTGCCCAGAACTAAGCTGCCCAGGGCTGCTTCCCACCAAGGAAGAGAGGTCTCGAAAGAGCTGTGAAGGGATTTTTGGAGCACGTGGCCATCCTTATCAATTTTTGCAGGACAAAAAAAAAAAAAAAGTCAAGCTGGAAAAGGAGCAGCTAAGGCACATTTTGTTTAAATAAACTGCAGAGGAAAACTCCTAAGCTAAGCATTGCTGCTTTATGAAGAAAATTACAGTGGATCTACAGCACCTTAGGTGCTGCCATATTCCAGCAGGAGCATCTCGCTGCAGCTGCTCTCCTGCACCTCCCTCCCTCCTACAAAGGCTGTGACTCCATGCGAGGGGCTAGGGAGAGCTCTGAGCGATTAATTCAGGTGGTGAAAGCATCCTCCCTCCTAAGGCTGACAAAGCACAAATCAGGCACAACACCTTTTCAGGGAACCTTTCTCACCACTGAGAGAAGCAGGTGCTTAGCGTTACATTAATTTTAAACCCCTAATTAGTGTTACTTGAATCCTGGCCCAGCTCCAGGTTAATTCATTATATTCTTCCAAACAGAGCTCCCTGCTGGCTTTATTTGCATGCAGCAGGCTGGATGCCCACCCACCAACACCTTTTCTTTGCTCTGCATATAGGGAATGCGGTGTCACTGAGCTGCCATGGAGTTGGGGCTGTTACAAGCCAAATCCTTTGCTATGAATGCAGTATCAGCAGCAAAAGTTGCTGGGAAGCCTTCAGTGCTGCTGGAAGATGTTAAGTACGAGGAGTTGCTGATGTCCCTGGTTTGCTCAGCCCAGAGCAGAGGAGCTGAGGGGAGGCCTGATGGCAGCTGCAGCTCCTCACAGGGAGCGGAGGGCAGCGCTGAGCTCTGCTCTGTGACAGCGACAGGGCCTGAGGGAATGGCATGGAGCTGTGTCAGGGGAGGGGAGGTCAGGGAAAGGTTCTGTACCAGAGGGTGGTGGGCATGGAATGGGCTGCCCAGGGCAGTGGGCACAGCCCCCAGTGCCAGAGCTCAAGTCGTGTTTGGACACAGGACCACCCAAAATCCAAACCCTGTGTGGAGCTGGATTCAGTGACCCTTGTGGGACCTTTCCAGCTTGGGATATTCTGTGATTCTGTAAAGTGCATTGGCCAGAGGTGGAATGGGGCTGCACGTGAACCATGCCTTGGCCTGCTGCTGGTCACCACAGAGCTTTGGTGGTTGTTGGCCACTGGCACCTTGAGGGCCAAGGATGTTTTGTGCCTTGTGAGTGGGGTCTGCCTGTGGGAGCTGGGGGGGATTGCAGAACAACCTGGGCCTTTGTGGCACCAGCTGGCAGCCCAGCTGCACACTATTATTATAGAACCATCCAGGTTGGGAAGGACCTCTATGATGCTTGAGTCCAACCATCTGCCTGGCCTACAGTCCCATCACTAAACCACGTCCTCTGACACATGTGTCAAATCTGCTTCTGGCTCTGCAGAGTTTTAGCTGAGTAAGAAATGCTGGGTCACCAAATGCACTAGGGCAAAGAGCAGTACAGCAGGGATGAGGAAAAGGACTTGGCATGTTTCAGCCAGGATTTCAGCTTGGCTGAGTTATCAAGCGAGCAGAGACACAAAAATGTCATTGTGCAGAGCTGGCTCCAGAGCTCGTCATGCCTCAAGCTGTGAGGTGAAGGTGAAGGGACAGGAGTGCAGCAGGGGCACTGTGGAGGATGTTCAGGCACTGGCATGGCCTGGTGCACAGCAAAATGTGAGAAGAATGATCACTTCTTGGGTATTTACTGAACTGGGCAGGGGGCACTTAAGACCTGTGTGAGCAATTAATGCTGATTAGCAGTTCCCTCTGCTGGCTGAGCTAATGAAGTTATGGCTTCTGTCCTACAGGTGTATTTCTGCTGCTGGAAGATGCAGTTAAGCCAAGTGATATGGTATCTCTGCACATAACCTAATGAGGACAGCTACACAAAACAGTGCTGGGGGATCTGTGCGACAAAATAAAAGTACAGCTTGCTTTTCTGCCATCAAACTCCTTTCTAGTAATGAAAAGAGCAGAACAGCCAGGGCTGCTTGCTCTAGGAGTGATCCTGGCATATATTTCCCCAGGTAGTTCAGAGCCACTGCTGATGATAATTTGTGTTGGTTTTGTTGCTGCATCATCTCACAGGTTTGCGTGTGCGTACAGGCACTGTTTGTGTGGGACTTGGAGCAAGAGTGGGAATCTACCAATTGTTTAATGTTTTATAAAATGTTATTTTAAGAGGCTGTGCATTTTATATTTTAATGGGGCAAAATATTTTTTCCCTCCTCCTTTCTTCCATTAAGGAAGGGTAAGACAGACCATTAACAAGTCTTTTGCATCTCTCACACAAGATGGAGATGTGGAGACTTACATAAAACAAGTTATGAGCCAATTGTTATGAAGCTCCAAAGTCTTAAATCACCATGAAATAAGAAATAGAGGAAGCCCATTTCAGGCCAGGTAGTCGGTATCCGATCTGCTTCCTTCTGTCCAAGCATCTCCCCATGATGCGGTTCTGCAGGAAATGAGGGCTTGCAGTGAATCCACTGTCTGCTCACAGACCTGAAATCATCAGCTGGAGTCACAGCTCACACAGTGATCCTAGGAAAACATTGTTACAGACAAATGTGCTTTTCTTTTATTCTATGGATTTATGTATGTATTTGTTTTGAGTGTGACTTACTGGTCTGCTCTGTGCTTTTGGATATCTCTGTCCGCTTCTCTCTGTGGAGTGGAGCCAATGCCAGCCCACTTGTGCCACAGGGCTCTACAAACAAACACAACGGGGGGGTATGAAACTAGGTGACTGTTTTCACATTCAGGGTAACTGGCTTGAATCCAGCTGCTGAATGCTTTCCACTATGGGATTCTTGTGGGTTTTTGTGAAGAGCTCTTACACCTTCTGCCTCTCCACCACTCGGCAAGGGGGAGGACTGGATGCTGGACAGCCACCTCCAGCCTTGCCAGGGAAACCTGCTCCTGTCTGGCCAAAGCTGTAAAGGGTTTGAAGTACAGACTTGAACTCCTCAGGAAAACTTCTACAGCCAAAACAATAGCTGAACACAAGCATCTCATGCCCAGACCAGGCTTACTGTGGGAACAACTGGATGCAGCCAGGGAAAGAAGGCGGCTCAAGAGAGTGGCTGCAGTGGGAGGCAAGGACAGCCAAGCTAAACAATGTCAGTCTGCTACCACATTCTCCTCCTTCTCCTCCTCAGGAGAATGATGGGGAGCAGCTGCCCTCCCATGTGAGCTGGGATCAAGATGCCCTGCTCAGATCCTCGCTATCCAGGGGCCAAGGACCCCTGCTATGCTCAGCTCTGCTGGCATCAAGCCTTTGGGCCTCAACTCACCCCTGTGCTGCTCAAGTGCTCCTGCCTGGGTGCATTCTCACTTTCTTACTTGAACCAGGGAATTTGCATACAGAAAGTCCCATTAGCCCTGATCAAGTGACATTTATGTTGTGGTGTTAAGCAGCCAGAAGCAGAGAGAGTCAAGTTATGAACTGAACACATTCCCCTTCTAAAACTGAAACAATTGGTGGTGTCACAGGAGTTTCTCAGGAACGTGTTCATAATAATTGTATAGCCTTTCTTGCTGGGTTTTCATCAATACATTAAAATTGAATTTCTGCAATGTCAGGAAGCTTAGTAAAAGTAAAATGCCATGCCCTTTAAAAAGATATTTTTTTACATAAAGTACTGAACCTTATATACAGATGCATTAATTCATTGTTACTGTTTGAAATTTATTTGATTTAAGCTACTAATTATATTAGCTATTAGATAATAATTGTAATAGAGCTGCAAGAGTTCTCATTCCCTGCATGGTCCAAACTCCTTAATAAGGACTGGGTCGTTTCTAGCTAATGACTCCCAAATAGTTCCCGACTTTGTGAGGCACAGTCAGTGCTTATGTTGCTTATTGCTTTATATGCTGGGCTACTTGAGCCGCTACAACTACTGTTTTAACTGGGTTAGGAGGTTGCATTACAGCAGACAGAGAAGTGAGAAACTGGGGAAACCCCACAAAGAACTACATTCATGGCAAGAGTTGCTTTTGTGCATGCACACACACTTCATAGATCTCAGTCAGGTGGGAAATTCAGAGGTCCCAGTGTGAAAGCTCACAAGTATTGGTATGCAAATGTGGGAGTTCTCATATGTGGGCTCCCTGTTCCCAGCATCAAAATGAAAAGTGCCATACTGCAAATATGGCACGCTGTGGTGTGCAGCACTGAGACATTTCAGCCACTGAGTCCATGGGTTGTTTCACTGGGGGTCATGGGGATGGCTACGTGCAGATGCATATACACAGAGAGAGGCTAGGAGGAAAACAAAACAGAGGATGCAGAAAAAGGGATGCAGCAGCAGCAGCAAGGAGGAGATGGGCTGGTCTTATCTGTTTCTTTTCTTTTCTTTTTTTTTTGAAGGCCATGAGAAGTTCGTTTTCACCCCATACCCATCAGGTGTGGGGTTTTTGAGCAGCAACCCAGTGCCTGCAGGCTCTAGCTGATGTCTGCTGCAGGATAAAGGTCTTGTGGGTGCTTTGGGGCATTCTATCACATGCCGGGGACCTGTATGGATGAACACGTGGAGGTGACTGTGCAAGATGGCTGAGAACTTGGGTCTGGAAACAGCAATGGAAAATGAGAGGAGAGAGAGCAGGCGGTGCTTGACCAAGGAGGGTGAGGCGGGAAGGCCCAGGCAGGCTGAGAGAAGAGGAAGAGGCTTTGTGGTACATGAAGGTGAGGTGAGAAGCTTGCATCGTGTTTCAGAAAACAAGTGTTATCCACAAACCTGACTGAGAGCAAATTCTGAGGATCATTTAAAAAATGAAATAGAATCAGAGCTGCACTTAATTTGGTTATAATCCTTTGAATTGAGATATATTTCAACTCAACTGAAGACTTCTGAGTACCATTCAAAGAAGAAACCTGATCACGTGGCAGAGGGAAGGATGGCCTGTTAGAACTAAATTCTCTCAGCTGGCGTGTTTATCACTGGAGACCAATGCAAACCAGAGGATAAATAAAAGCAGATTCTGAAAATGAACAGGCAGACGTTCAGGCACCAAAAATCTTTTCTTTTCTGGGGAGGGGAGGAGGACGTTCCTTTTGTTTTTCTGCCTTGAAGAAAATTAAATTGAAATGTATTTTATTGACAGGTCAGTATCTTGTTAGCAGTCTTGGTAAATCAGTGGACAGCATAGCAGAAGTCTTGCATCTGCTGCCCCTCATGACCTATGAGTTTGCCTCGCTAAATGCAGGCACTGAAACAGGAGCGTACCTTCCAAGGGGATGTTCTGCTTCAACAGGAAGCACGTGGTCCAGTTCTTAACTTCATCGCAGGACTCGGACAGGACTAAAACTGCCAAATAAACTGTATTTTCCCAGGGAGACTTGGTATTTCGAAGGAGAAGAGAGTAAAGAGATTTGTTTTTAATGACAGACTCCAACAAGCTCTCTGTCTTCCCTGATCTTAGTTCAGAACTGCTGCTTCCCTTCCTCTGCCATCTCCTGTGCTCACGCTCAGCCACACCATCCCTGTCCCCACAGAAGTGGTCAGCCCCTCAAGCTGGCAGCCCTATAAATGCTGCTGTCTCCATTTGCTGGAAAAGTCAATGAAATGAACAACACCATGTTTTATCCAACGCTACTTTTCTTACTGAAGAAGGCACGCGTGTGGCTGTTTTCTTACTGTCTCTCATTGGCCGCCTCTAAGCACCCTGGTGCTGATAAAAAGAAATGACAAGGGCTAAGCCTTCAGGATGCTGAGATGAGGACATCTTGCACTGATGAATATCTCTTCATTGCCTCTGTGCATTTCCCCATTGACTGACCGCTGTGCCCGGCCTTATACCCGCGCTGTGCGCATGCTGTCCTTTTGTTCTGTTTGTGCCGAGTATAATGGAACCTGCATCCTTGCCTCAGATCTCAAAGGCTTTCTGCAATTAAACACTTAAGGTGAGTAAGAGTAGCTGAAATCTCTTCATTAGCAACCCTTTGTGTGGATAGAGTAAGGTTTCAATACAGGTTTCAAACACAGATGTCTTTCATTCAGTGGTTCTTCCTGTGCTTTTTGTATATAAATGTGTGCTCCAGTAGGAATGGTGTAGATGGGTGCAGAGCTATAATTTTTTTAGAGCAACAACGAGGTGAGAAAAAATATGATCAGTGTGGGAAGACATAGCCTGTTTCTGTAACACGCTATATCTGAACTAGAGCCTGTCCTACAGCTGCCTCCAATAGACAGATAAATCATTATGCAGGGGAAGAATTACAACAGTGATATGTGCCACATTAATAAACAAAACCTCATAGGCCCCTGCAAGAGAGAGGATCTTCTACTGCAAGAATATGTGGCCTTTGTTGTCTGATAGAATAATATTAAGACACCTTGAAAGGTATCTTGAAGAAAATGTATGTAGTACTCAGCTGTCCCAGCGATAAGAGGTCACTACCCCTGCTAACAGAGGTCTGTCTGCCTCTTGATTTTCATTTGTTTATTTATCCTGATAAAATCTGCGCTATGCAGAAGTCCTTAGTTACTACTAGAAAGGTGTAATGCAAAAGAAAAGAAAAAAAAAAGAGCTTGGATGAAACAGAAGTGTGATTCAGGGAGGTGTGTTCTTCTGATTGGAAGGAGCCTTACCAAAACTGGCTCTGTAATTTCCCCAAATTGACTGAGGCAGACTCGTAATACTCAATGAGCTGCGGAACACAATGACAGCCATGATTTGACTAATTAAAAGTCAGGCAGGGATTCTCCCGCAGAGATAGGGGGAAAAAAAAAGAAAAAACAAAACAAAAAGCCACTCATTTGTCTTAGCTGTTGTCCAGCAAGTCTGGATTCTCTCCCAAGCCCATCCTGCAGTGAAGATCTCCTCCATCCAGGCCAGGGCCTGGGCCCATTTCTGGGAGGACACTCAGGCTGTGTCACGAAAGACCTGCCATGTTTCTTCACAGACCTGGTGTCCACTCCAGCACCAGGCCCTGCAGGTTGCACTGGGGCAGGGTCAGCACCCGCCAGTCCCAGCCCTCAGCCGGTACTGACACACTTGTGTTGCTGTTGTTACCAGGCATGGAGGTAGCCTGTCTTTGACACATCATGTATGGCTTCCTTCTGCTTCTGCCAGATGGTTTATTGCTATGGCAAGAAGGAGAACATCTCAGCAGTTTAATTCCACCGCCTCTCCTTAGCCACCTTTATTCACTGCATTCATAGAATATCCCAAGTTGAAGGGACCCACGTGGATCATCAACTCCAAGTCCTGCCTCCTCACAGGACAACACAAAAATCAAACTCTACATCTAAGAGTGTTGTCCAAATGCTCCTTGAACTCTGAGAGTTACAGAGCTGTTTGCCCAGCTCTCTAATTTGACAGGATCTCTCAGCAAGTCTTCTTCACTCCTGAGGGAGTTAACAGCTCCTCCCAATTTAGTGCTGTCCGCAGACTTAGTGTATGTTGGAGGCCTGTTTCCAGGTCATTTCAGAAAAAAATCAAAGAGAACTGGCTCTGAAATGGAGCCCTGCCAGTAACTGGCCACCAGCCTGATGTAAGCTCACTTACTATAGCCCTCTGAGCCTGACCTGTCAGCCAATTGTTCACCCATCGCATTCTGTTTTTGTCTAATTGTATGCTGGACAATTTTTCCAGAAGGATACTGTGACAAACAGTATAAAAGCTTTGCTGAAATCCAAAAAGATTATACTAACGGGCTTCCCTTGGTCAATTAAGTGGGTAGCACTGTCATAAAAGGAGATTAAGTTCATTAAAAAGGACTTTCCCCTTGTGAACACGTTGGCTGTGACCAATGACTTCATTGTTTTCAGTAACATCCAGAATAATGTTAAAATTTTCTAGTGAGAGCGAAAGGCATGTAATTGCCAGAGATTTTCTTCTTACATTCTTGAAAAGTGGGACAACATTTACTGGCTTCCAATTGACTGGGACCTCTCCAGATAATGGATAATAATCAGAGGGCCATACCATGATACTGAGTTTTTCAGTAATGTCTCTAACCCTGTTTCCCTCAGAATGGAGTCACCCATGACCACAACTCTTATTTTTTTCTTGACAGAGGTAGTCATAGTACAGAGGACAGTCTGACTAACCCTACATGATCCTTCCAAGCAATGGACCTTCACTGACATGACCTTTTTGCAACCACTCCATCTGTTTACTTTTGTCCGTGGTGTGTGGGACATGCCTCTTGTGTACCTGAGAGCACTTCACTGTCCCACCATCTGCTTTTGAGTCCCACCATATTGCTACTGTGCTGCATCCTTAGCTGCCAGCAAGTGGAAGGGGTGGTTCAGAAAAGGATACAGGTGATGGTATGATGCCAGCCAGGAGAGAGTGAGCACCTCTGAGGATGGCTACACATACATTACTAATCCAAACCAAGAAACTGCCTCTGCAGCTGTTTAAGTAGATCAGGACAACTTCTTTGAGTCTTAGCACATACAAGTATGGTACACATCTATATTGCTCTGTTTCTTTGAAAAGGGAGCACAAATGATTAAATATTTAAAGTTTTTTGATACATCTATATCATGGGTGGGCTGGGATTCAGGAAAGACACTGGATTTGCTTGGATTTAAGCAAAGAATATTGAAAACAGAGACTGAGTAGTTCAAAGTATGTGTAATAGGAGATGAGTTCTGCACCAAATAAATTGCCAGATTAAGTAAACTCAAATGTAGTATCTAATTAATACTATGTCTGTGATGTCTGCTTGGTGGTCTCTGCAAAGAGCAAGTTTTGACTTTGAAGAGATCCCTAGGGTATAGTTAGTAATAGCTCTAAAGTGGATAACACTGGCCCAAGCCTGGAAATTAGAAAACATTTAGGATTCATGTCCATTACAGTTTAAGCTGGTGTAAATCAGGGCAGGAACAAGTGTAGTTCCAGTCCTAGCCAAACACTTGCTTTGCCTCAACGTAAAGTTTGTTCAATGACAAGATAGTTTAGAGAGTAAAACAGAAAAGTAATGGATGCAAAACTGTAATTACAAAGTTAAAGAAAAATCCAGTAACTTTTTGCTCAGTTCACTGTTTGAACTGAAATGCAGTAGGATTAGAAAAGCACTGGAGCTAATGGAGAGAAAAGGCAGGACATGCCAAAGTAGGGTTGGAGCAGCTCATGCTGTCATCCTAGGGCAACCATTTTTATGCAACAGAACTGTGTTGAAGCCTCTATTGCAAGACTAAAAAATCCTGATTGTTTATTTGTACTTACACCCGATTCACAGTAGGAAGATAATGCCAGTTTTCAGACATCATCAAGGATTTCATCACAACTAATATATAACTACATACCACTTGAGCTTTGGCAAAACAACATTTGTTCGGTGCAGATACATTTTGTTGAAGTTCTGACTGGTCCAATTATTTTGCTTCCATTTTAAACTCCTTTTTATATGGGTACAGGTCTGTAAAAGGGATCTTCATACTGACTCTTGACAGAGTCAAGTAATGCGGGTTAGGACTACAGAACTCCCTGAGAATGGGCTGAGTGAAGCGTAGGGCTGGTACAGGCTGTGTGGATTGCCCCTTGCTTCCAGCAGAGAAGGTTTGCTACTTGGAGGCACCACCTTCACCTCCTGCTGCATCACTGCACCTCCTGCTGCATCACCTTACTTTTCAGGCATCTTACAGAGCTTCTAAACAACTATTCCCACTGTGGGGTATGATTCTCACATTCTTCTTTTGTCTCTGCTTCTTCCTTTGGAACCTCCTGTTTCTTGTCCTCATCAGTTGCTTCCTTCAGCCCTCACTCCTGAAGATGGAATTGCTGAAGAGATTACATCTGTGGGGATAAATTCTTAAATGATGAGGCTTAACTATGTTTATTTCAATTTCTTCACCTTGGAAAAGAACTCAGTGATTTCTTAATGGTCTCTCAGGAGAGGGTTAAGATTAAGTAAACAGTGTCTGAAAAGCACTTGGCAGATGGCAAAAGAAGGCAAAGTATTTTCAGAGCTCTGGTGAGAGGAAACCTCTAGTTAGGCTGTATGTCTCAAGTCAGCTTCAGCAGATTTACTTTTATTTTATGATCGTGAGCTTTAAAAGGAAAAGACGTGTTCACATTTGTGGCACTTGCAGTTTGAAATTCACATATCTATCACATTCCCTTGGCTTTTCTCTCGTGTTCATTACTATGCTCTTTAAGTGCTTAAAAAACATGAGCTCTTTGGACACCATAAATTTAAAATTAGTCGAAGTGTGATGTTCAGAGGTATTTATGGATCTGGGAACCCCTTGGAATTTATAAGATGCTGGATTTAAGCTACATGTCCAAGCTAGACATTCACATTTCAAAGGGTTTGGGATATTTTTTTGTTTTTGAAGCATTTAAACAGGATGTTCAGAGCTGAAGAACAATGATCCCTGGAGAACCTTAAAAATGGGAAAGGAAGAGAAAAAAAGAATCGGGCAAAACTATCTTGCAACTAGCTTCCAATGCAGACTAGCAATTACACTGTTAAAAAAATAAATTGTAAAAGGAGTTAAAATCCTGGTACAGAACATTCCTTCCCAAGGAACTGGAGTACCTTTTTAGGGATCCCACAAAAAAGTTTCACCAGCATAATTCATGTGGTTTAATTGATTTTTCCACCTATTCTCTAGGAAGTGATAAAGCTCGTTGTCAAGTCAGATAAGAAAGCTGCACTGTGGAATGCATGTTCACAGCATTTTCCAATTTAATTTTTCTATCACTGGGGCTTTTTTATCATCCCTAGGAAAACTCAAAGTATTATGGTTTGTTATTCTTTTAGCATCTCAAAGTACATCAGGAGTATTAAAGACATAAAAGTAAAATGTGTCCCTGACTAAGACAGAATTTCTTAATGACTATTTCATTTTGTATGTTACTACTTTCTAGAGGCCCTGATCAATGCCTTGGCCACTGCACAAATACAGAGGAAGGATCAGTCACAGACAGGTGAGCTTGCCTCCAAAACAGATGGTTCAGGTGTAGGGTGGAAGGAAAAGAAGCTCTTGAATGGGGACCTCAGGCAAATGCACTAGTCCTCACCAGTCCTGAGCCAGCCAGCTCTGGAAGCAGCATCACTGCCCACCCTGGAAGCAGCGCAGTCCTCATCCAAGTTGTCCTTTCAGCAGCCTTGGTTCTACAGATGATGTCTTTCCTCGCAGCAGGCAAATCTTAGCACCTCTGGGAAAGGGATACTGAGCAACCTTGTTTGATCAACATTGCAGGAACAGAAATGTTATAGTGACAGGAGGCAATGGAGGCCCCTGAGAATTGCAAAAACTGGTCACTGCTGTGTATAGGTGTGCATTTAATTGCACCCTGGGGTATCAGCCTTCTTCAAGCACAGGTCTGGGATCTCCTCAGTACCAAAATGGGCCTCTTACAGTCAACTGGCATATCTGTTCTCTAGCCCACTTCAGAGTTGCTCTTAAGTGACACTGAGGCTGAAACTGGAGGATACCAAAATATCTGGCACAAGTCACAGCAAGCAAACATCATCTGGGCTAAGAGAAGACTTATGAAAGGAATGCCTTTCAAAGGCCATCAAAAGATATTTCACTGGTATGTAATGATAAATATTTAAGGAGTAATAGTAGTTATGTATCAAATGAAATAAAGGGGAGAAAAAGGGATAAAGTCAGTAAACCTGGGATTAGCTTAATTGAGAGGAAGATGCTAAGAGTACTTTTGACAGAAAAAAAAAAAATTAAACCATTAGTTATTAAAGCCTTTGACCAATCCTTCTTTAGCCAGGCTTTCTAGCTTTTTCAGAGCTTATAAAACTTTCCACACTGTGGGGAAAGAAACACACAAAAAAAAAAAAAACCAAAAAAAAAGTGTTCCTCTTTGAAATACTGATTGCTCATTCAATACATTCTAGAGAAAGCAAGGATGACTAGCCTATTATTTTCAAGAGTTAGTAGATGATTGTGGATGATAATTATATCCTGTTAAAAACATCCCTTGAGGTAGGGATGAAATAGAGGCAGGGTGAAATGGCGTAATTTTATGGCCCTTCACTTGTCTTCAATTATTAAGGATAGTCTGTAACTGAGGATAAAGGAAATGAGTGAGGCTTTGGGCTTCAACCACTTGAAATGTCTCTTTCTGCTAAGCAAAGTACAGGCATCATCGCTTTTATATGCAAGTAAGTTTGAGGTATGCATATGCTCAAACTCCACTCTGCTCTGCCCTGGAACAGTTGAAGTGCCTTGGTTTGTTCAGCTCAAAGAAGACAAGGCTGAGGGAAGGCCTCGTGGCAGCCTGCACCTCCCCACAAGGGGAGCAGAGGGGCAGCACAGATCCCTGCACTCTGGTGACAGCAACAGGGCCTGAGGGAACAGCATGGATCTGCTTCAGGGGAGGGTAAGGTTGGATAACAGGAAAAGGTCCTTCAGCAGAGGGCGGTGGGCATGGCCCCAGGTGCCAAAATTCGAGGAACATTTTGGACAATGCTCTCAATCATAGGGTTGGAATTTTGATTGATGCTGTGTGAAGCCAGGAGATGAAAGAGACCCACAAGGATCATTGAGTCCAACTTGGGATATTCTGTGATCAGTGATTCCATAATTCTATGCTGGAGCACCTTTGCTAAACTGGAACGAGAATGTGTCTATCTATGTATTTGTATCTTTCATGCAGGAGCTACTCTTCATTATAAAAAAAGAAACACAGCTGGCCTCAAAATTGACAACACTACCAAAAAAACAAACCACTCAAACAGAAGAGGAAAAGTGGAAGTTTGTGGCACTCTATGGGCTAAGGCTGAATACTGTCTGAGCTGAGGACAGTACTGGTGATGTACTCATCATTTTTGTACAACAGTTTCCCACATTAGGTTTGCTCAACTTTCTTGATTGACTAAATGCCAAATTTGATGCTCTGGACTTTCAAAGATCTGTGAAGTGGGGCTATTTGTTTCAGTAGGACCAGAAATTTATTTATATTTCTTTTCCCTTAGGAGGTATCAACTCTATTTTTTTAATTGATTTCTTTTCTTTTCTTTTTTTTTTTACCAGAATGATTTTTGTGATGCTTTTCCTCAAATATCCCAGATTGTAAGCCATCCCACTTATGTGCTATAAAGTCCCTAGTAAATATATATCAGACTTAAAAAGCTTACACAAGTGTCATTATTTCAGTGCAACCTACTCATTCTTCAGAATTAGAAAATGAAAAACCTCTCCAGCATGAAACATCTACTCATCAAGAGATTTCCAATTCTTTGTTCTATTTTGAAGAGGATTGCCAAATGGAGAAGTATGTAGCATGGATTTACACCTGAACTGAATATTGGATGTCCCCAAAGAGCAAACATTAAAGCATTCAAGGACTGATAATTTGAACTATGAACTTCTCAATCTAAACACATACATTGCAGGAGACAGCATGGGGAAAGTGAGGGTTTTTTCTTTGGATTTATGTATTTTCACAAGCTACTTTAACTGAGTGTGTAACATCTACTCTGGCAAGCATTCTTGCATTATTTTCAGGTTAATGTAAGCTGTGGATTCAAACAGCAATAGTGCACTGAGGTCAGCTGAAGCTTGAGGGTTTTTTTCCAACAGCAACACTGTGTGCTCTGAGCCAGTTAAAGTGTGCAGAGCTGGAGTCAAGTGAGCAGTAGCAGCTGACTACCCCACACCTTAAGTAATACTGTGAAATGTGCAGCTGATGAGCTGGACTTTTTTTTTTTGCCCGACCTCATCTCATCCATAGGCTTATGATGGCAACTCCCAGCGTGGAGGAAGATCCCTCCTCTTGTTGTACAGCCCGGCTTGCTGGCTAAATCTTGCGAAGTCCCAGTGTTGAGAAATCAGCTCTGGCAGTTGCAGGAGCTGTTCCTCTCTTGAGGCCTTCTATGGGACGTAAGCCACACGTGGCAGAAGAGGGGTTTCCCTGGCTGTAGCTAAGATCAGTATGCACAGCTCAGGCTGTGTAAAATGCCATGTTCTGAGCACTGACAGCTACTCTTTTGCACAGTGATGGTGAGAGCTATGTGTCTAATTTGGGCAGCAGCAGATGGGACTCCTAAGACAGCAAGAGACTGGCACTACCAGCAGAGGGAAGGGATAATGTGTTCCTTCTGCAACAGAAATTTCACAAGTGACTCATGACTCTTCTGCAGCTCATGCTGGCATCAGTTGGTCTTTCTAACCGTGACTGCACATTTTAAAGGTCAGGATGTAATGCTTCTTTTCCAAGAACCTTTGAGTTCATATTGATGAGGGTTTTGTTCTGAAGGATGTTCGGTGCACACAGAAATTCCTTATGATCTAACCAGTTTTCTCTTCTCCTGCTGGCACAAGTCTAGAAGTGATGAAATAATCCAGCCAATAAATCTCTCAGGTGAGTTTGATTCCTGGGTCCTAAATGCACACATAATTATCATGTACATGACTAACGCCAGGCAGGCCTCGTGCTTGGGCTCTGGCATGTCTGAGCCGCACCTACATTCCTCCTGCAGGCCCTCATTTGAGAACAGATTTCAATTAGCTATGATCAGATGTTTAAAGTGGCCCAGGTCTTTTATTTTACGTGTAGGTGTTTAAATTTCATTGCTTTACACTTAAGGATGTAGTTCATTGCTAACTAGAACAGGGACTGATTTAGGCATGTGCTTGAATTGAGTCTCAAATAGGACTTCCCATGACAGCAAAACCCCAGCGTTGGCTGAACTGCGTATGCAGTTTATCCGCATGCATTGTGAAAGCTTACAGCAATGATTCTCCTGCAATTTTCCACAGTCATGGCATTTCACCACTGTCCTCTGCAAAATGTGAAAGCCCAAAGCCGAATGCTTTTGGGAGTTGCATTTGTTCTCCCCAGGATTAATTCTCACCTACATTAGGTAGTTGTCTGTGCAAATTCCAGCTCTAGCACGGTTCGTACTTGCTTGAAATCACTGTGATCTAAATCAGCACAGTCTGTGATCTGTGGCAGTAAGGCCACAATGAGAATTTCCCATTGGGAAACTGCTGGCCAGAAGATCCATAGGATACAAAAATCCCAGTGCTACTGTATTCTTCACTCTCCCTAAATTCTCTTGTTAGCTGTCATTTACTATTT
Organism: Phasianus colchicus; assembly: GCF_987193195.1. NCBI lineage: Eukaryota > Metazoa > Chordata > Aves > Galliformes > Phasianidae > Phasianus > Phasianus colchicus. The sequence continues at coordinate 15,492,851 of NC_143438.1, read as the reverse complement.
TACAGAGGGAGGAGTAAACCAGTACAGACTGCTATTTGTACCATGGGTTGTAACCCCATGCAGGTATGTAGCCTGCTCCGTCTACACATAAGCTGAAATCTTTGTAGTTTTGTGCTGTTTCAATCTTTCATACATTTCTGATCAGCATCCAGTTTAAAATAGTAATAATTCACCTTTGATAGTTACATAAAAAAAGGGTTGCAGCCTCAGTTCAGCTTTCCTTGAATGGTGAACTGAAATCTGTGACTGTGTTTCGTAACAGTACCTTTATTGGCCAGCTTGCCACAGAGGCCTGGGACATGTGACCTTTGCAAATCAGTAACCAACTTTGACTTTAGAAATTGTCTTTCATAATCATGTCAATCCTGGGGACGCACCCTCTGCCTACACTGAACTTATTTTTCAGTAACTTTAAATTTACTTTAAAATAAACTTTAAATGACGTTTGAGTGATTTAAACTGTGTTTAAAACCGTATGTTTATCCCTGCATGGGATGCAAACATGATTAGGACTAAGGGTCATTTGCATTTCATTGGTCATACAGAGTATTAAGTTGTAGAAACACCTGTCTTCATTTCACATGTATATAGGAAAAAAAACCAAACCAAACCAAAAACATTAAGCATAGCTTTAGCTTTCAGAACTGTCTAATAACACACCATGAAATGGTCCATCCAACACAACTAATCTTATGTAATAAAATGCCCTGCCAATACCAGTTTTATTTTGAGAGGAAGTTACAATCTCAGATTTAGAAGATCCATAATCAAAATGAGCACTTAAATGTATCCTTCAATGGTTGAAAACATAATTAGGCTACAAACAGTGTACTTGGGAATATGGCTAAATAAATGCCACCATTTGTTCTGTCGACTTGTTTCTTGATTGAGAGAGCCAACCTCAGAGGTGCTGCAGATATCCTAAGCCTTCCATGTACAGTCAGACTGCCTTATGCCAAGACATTAAATCCCATGTGTGCTTGTTATGTACAGGGGAATATAAGCTTGTTCAGCTCGTACTGAAAAAGAGGACACGGGAAAGAACAGATGAACTCAAACATTCAAAATCTATACAATAAGGAAAAAAAGTAATAACCTATTGATTTGTCAGGCTTTGTTTTCAGTGAATTACAAATTATCATGTTCTCAAGGCTTTCTTCTTCCAGTTCTCTCAGCTAAAATGTAACAAACGCTTGTTCCACAGAAGGTAAGATACTCAAAAAAATGCCAACTATCATAAGATAAATGACAAATAATGAATGAGCAAAACTGCTCAGGTCTCTACTGGAGATCTGTATTTCCCGCTCCAGTTAGATTATTCCCTCTGTGTGAACCACACCGTGACCAGCTTAGCTGCTTTGAGAGGTTTGCCTTTGTTTTCCCCTGATGCTGTGCTGTGTATCACACAATGTCACAGTTCTTCCTCTCATCTCCTCTAACAGATCACAGAAAATCAGGTTAACACCTCTCAAGGTCAGCTTATCACATCAGTATTCATGCATTTCCCCACTGCTTGCTTCTTCCACCCACAGCCCTGAGTTTCACTTTCATTTCCCCTGGACACTCAAAGTTTCAGTTCTCATTCCACATTGTCCCAATACTTGCTACCAGCTCCTTGAGCTATAGAAATACTTTTAAGCTCTTCGTCTTCTTTTTCCTTTCTCACATTATTTGTTTTCCTGATTTTCTTCTCCTATCTTTCACATCTGTTTTCCTCAAGTATCACAATTTAAATCATTAGAGAAAGGGAAACAAAATAGGGCTGAGTTAATCAGATTCTTAAGTTTATTCATGAAACTAAGTATCAGCTTGGAAACTATCACAAATTGGGATGGATGTAGGCACATGCTCAAGTATTTTCTAGACTTGGTGAGCGAACTTTCAACTATAACCTTTGCATGCATACTATTTATCCCACCTTTTTGGACTCAGGAATGAATCAGTGGACTTTTTTTCACTCCCTTTATCCTCTTCTACCAAAATTAAATTCATTTTTGCCTCTCTGCAGAGTCACCTGTTTGGAACTATTGCATTTCATTTGAATCCCATTTTGTTCAAGTATAAGAAATCCTACTTTGAGCATCCATTTCATTCTGATCCGGTAAATTCTATTCAGGTAGAAAAACGACATTCAAATTAAGCAGAAACCTCAAGCCTTGTTTTGGTGCATTAAATGATTCCAGTTTGGCATATCTGCTATGATAGTCACAGTATTTTTTGTTTGGGGAAAAAAAAAACACCACCACCAACAAAAAACCCCATAACAATGTGACTAGAATTACTGTAATTCTAGAATTCCTATTTCACAATGACAATGTCAGAAAATAATATCCTGGGGTATTATGATAACTGCTCTGACTAATAACTGTAAGGATTTGGAATGATTCGTGAGCCCATCGGGCCCTAACAAGAGAACAGAGAACAGTATAAAATAAAGAAAGATAAAATGGGTTTATGCAGCTCTTTTTTTTTTTTTTTTTTTTTTTTTTTTTTTGTGTGTGTGTGTGTGTGTGTGTGTGTGTGTGTGTGTGTGTGTGTGTGTGTGTGTGTGTACTATTCACCTTCCTTGTCCTGGGACTGACAAAGAATTGCTAACAATCTGGGATGATGTGGTAGGACTCAAACAATTTCCCACTCTCCGCTACATTTCTGCTCACAGTGATCTGTAACAATAATGAAAGAGCTTTGCTGATTCAGGTTCAAGTCCACTTGTGTTACTAGAAGAGGACAGAACAACCATTAGGAAAGTAGAAACCTAACATATCGCACCTTAAAGCTTATTTTGTTTTTAAATAAAATGCCATGGACTAGCCACATAGATATGAGGAACTGGGATATGGTTTAGTCTGCAAGCAACATTTAAGAGTAGACTGATATTCTGTGGCAAGTCTGAATGATGCATGCAAGATTATTATAATCTGCATGACATTTACTTGGTTAATAAATAGGCTCTTTCATTGCAGCACAATCAGCTTCTGGACAGATAGATAAGGGGGGTTAGCACTGACTGTTCATACTTCTTTTCTGTAAACAGTTTAGGGATGCTGTTTTGCATAATTCTAATTAAAGCACATTTCATTCTTTGCTGTGCTTTTTCTGCAAGCCATGGGCTTGAGTCTGTTTCCAAATATACTGTCTTTCTCTAAATATGTGGGGACTGAAGCAAGAGGCACCACAACTTCCCAATTACTGACTAATGCTTAATGGTGTAATTGCAGGCTCTCCATCATCTCTGATCACAACAACTGGTAACAAAACGGGCGAAATTAGGGCAAATCCAGTGTTCTGTTTCAGGATCAACTGTCTCAAAGGGCATTTTGCCATACTTTCTTAATATTCCATGTTCTTCCATACTGCAAAATTACCTGCAAAGTCATGCAGAAAGCTGCATGATACTGTAACAGCAATACACTCTGCACTCAGCACTAGTGAGGCCACACCTTGAGTTCAGTTTTGGGCCCCTCACTACAAGAAAGGCACTGAGGCCCTGAAGCGCTTTCAGAGAAGGACATCGAAGCTTTGAAGGGTGTGGAGCGCAAGTCTTATGGGGCGTGGCTGAGGGAACTGGGATTGCTCAGTCTGGAGGAAGCTCAGGAGAGACTTTATTGCTCCCTGTGACCTGAGAGCAGGTTGTGGCTTTGGGGGGGAGGGAAAGGGGAAGGGGAGGGAAGGCTAGCATCTTCTTCCAAGTAACAATGATAGAAAGAGAGGTAATGGCTTTAAGTTATGCCTGTGTGGAGGTTCAGGTAAAAAGAAAAAAAACTTCCCAGAAAGAGCAGTGAGGCAGTGGCACAGGCTGCCCAGGGAGCTGGTGGAGTCACTGTCCCTGGAGGCATTCCAGGGACCTGTGGATGTGGTGCTGAGAGGCACCACATGGGTGGTAGCATGGCGGCAAGGGCTGCCGGTAGGGCTGGATGAGCTCAGACGAATTTTCCAACCTTCATGATTCTAAGATTCTGTGAACATAAAAATGAGAGCCCTCGCAATAGCGGTTCCCATCCTATTAGGAATGCAAACACACCAGCGGGTTTGCACCCAACGTCGTCCTACAGCTGTGCAGCACCTCTGGGCCCACTCCTGCGGCTGAATTCCTTTTGCACCACACGCCGAAGGCAGCGAATGGCGTTACCTCAGAAAAACGCCTTTTTTCTACATCGGGGCTGTGAGGCGAGCTGCGGGGCTCTGCGCGAGCCTAACGGAACGCAGGACGCGCCCGCACGGCTGAGGCAGCACGGGAGCCGGCTCAGCCGCCCACCACCACGGCCAGCCCTCCGCTACCAAGGGACGGGAGGGATAAAAAAAAAGGGGCGGCACACCCGCCGCCCTGCTCCGGCGGCACGGACCGAGCCTCACGGCCCGGAGCGGCCGGCACGCAGCGAGGCGCCGCAGCCGCCGGCACAGCCCGGCCGCGGGGCTCCGCACGCGCTCGCGAGCGCGCAGACGTCCGATCTGCGATAGGCCGACGGACGCGCCGTGCCCGCCTCCCCGCGCCGGCCCCGCCCCTCAACGCGAGCTCGCACTCGGTCGGCTCGGGCCCGGGCCGCGAGCGCCGACGGTGGGCCGACGGGCGCGCGCAGCGGCGCTGGCTTAGGGGAGGGGGAAGCGCTGCGGGAGCCGCCGCCGCCAGCGAGACCCGCCCCTCCCCCACCGCCCGCCCCCTCCCCACACGCGCACACGCCCCTTCCCCCCCCCCCTTCCCCCAGCCCCCCTTCCCACACGCACGCGGACGCGCGCGCCGGGACCGTTGCCTCCGCGCGCGCCTCTACTCCCGCGCCGGCAGGGCCGCAGCGGCGTGAGCGCCGGCTCCGCCTGAGCGCCGGGCCCCGCCTGACCGCCGCCCCCGGCCCGGCCGCGGCCCCCCGGCCCGCCGCCGGGCCCCGTCGGACGCTGGCGGCCGCCTCGCGCCGAGGATGCTGAAGATGAAGCTGCCCCTGAAGCCGACGAGCCACAGGGCGGCGGCGGAAGAGGCGGCCGCGGCGGCGCTGGGGCTGAAGGAGGCCGGCGCGGCCCCGGACCGCCACCCCTCGCCGCCGCCGCCGCAGCAGCCGCAGTCGCAGTCGCAGCAGGTGCCCCGGGCGCCGGGCCGCGGGGGAGCCGCCGCGGGGCGGGGGTGCGGGCTGGAGCGGCCGAGCCAGCTGCACGGCCTGGGGCCGGGGCCGGGGCCCGGGCCCGGCCCGCCGCCTCCCGCCTTCCCGGGCGGCTCCGGCCCCGGCGCGGCCGCGGCCCGCACCGACAAGGAGACGGTGTACGAGTGGTTCGGGCTGGTGCTGGGCTCGGCGCAGCGGCTGGAGTTCATGGTGGGGCTGCTGGACCTGTGCAACCCGCTGGAGCTGCGCTTCCTGGGCTCCTGCTTGGAGGACCTGGCCCGCAAGGACTACCACTGCCTTCGCGACTCGGAGGCCAAGGCCAACGGGCTGAGCGACCCCGGGCAGCTGGGCGACTTCCGCGACCCGGCCGTGCGTTCCAAGCTCATCGTCTACTTGGCCCTGTTGGGCTCCGAGAACCGCGAGGCCGCCGGCCGCCTGCACCGCCTCCTGCCCCAGGTGGACTCCATTCTGCAGAGCTGCCCGGCGCGGCGGCCCCGGGCGGGCGCCGCCGAGGAGGAGGGGGCCGAGGACGAGGAGGAGGTGGTGGTGGTGATGGACGGGGCCGGAGAGAACGGACAGGGCCCTCTCCCCGCCGCCCAGGGCCTGGGCTTCGGCGCGCAGGAGGAGCTGCTCCTGCTCTTCACCATGGCCTCGCTGCACCCGGCCTTCTCCTTCCACCAGCGGGTCACGCTGCGAGAGCACCTGGAACGCCTGCGGAGGGCTCTGTGCGGGGACCAGGAGGAGGAAGAGGGCTTCGGCCGCCACCGGGCCCAGGTAACGCCGTGCTCTGCTCCTTCCTCTTCCCCTCCCCGTCAGCCCTTCCCCACTTCCTAGCGATTGAAGCAGAGCCCCCCACACAGGGCTGTGGCTTCTTTCTCTGGTTTTCTCCTTGCCCCAATCTGGTTTTCAAATTGTGTGTTGTAACATAATAACATAATAATGCCTATCCGTGACTTAAAGAAGGAGGGGGGGAGGGGGAGGTTCTTGTTCTTGGCCAGCCGAACATTCTGGTGTGCTCCTTCTCAGACCCTCCTTGCCTAGAGTGTAGGATGCTGAATGCTCGTAGGGCCTGGTAGGCTTCCTCGCATGCCACATGCCTGATGGCAAGGCAGCTTAACTCAACTCATAAAAATAATAGTAATAGTGCTAGATAGAAACCATAGAACGTTCACCAGGAGCTTGGGACAATGGGAGGTGTTGGAATAATTTTTACGTGAAACCTGTTCTTCCTGCCTTCCCCCCCCCCCCCCCCATGCCCCCCAACCCTCCCCAGTGAGATTTATACTGGGGTTGGCAGGGACCAGGACAGCAGTTGAGGGTCAGTGTCTGTACGGCTGCATCTCTCCAAAGCTGCATTCTGTGAGGTGGTTGAAGGCCTTGGGGAAAGGGGTTGGCAGTCGCTTTACTGAAGGAGCAAACTGAAATGTCACAACTGGAGCTTTTGTGGAAAGAAAAGCTGAATTTCTGTGCGGCTGTCAGGAGGCAGCGAGGCACATCTTGAGCACAGATGTGCCACTTGTTGCTGAAAGGCAGCAATCCCAGAACACAGACTTTCCTTGAGTGGCACTGGAGTACCCTCATTTGCAGCAGCTGTATCAAAGTGCAGGTTCTCTCATTTTGCCCCTTTGATAAATGTCTGCTTTAAAAAAAAAAATCAGCCCCGTATTTATGCAACCAAGGCATTGTGTTGGAGCTCTATGGTTTTTGGTCTATAGATGGCCTCTCATGCAAAGAGGAAGAAAGGGCTGGAAGATAGGTACTTACAATGCAGACAGACTGCTGAAACAGACAGGTGAGGTTTTCATTGGGGACTTAACAGAAAAAGGTGGAAAGCAGCACAAACAGTTGTTTTTAAGTTTGTGTTCAGCGCTGTCCAATTCAGCCACTCCTGGAAAACCGCTGCCCTGCTGAAGTAGCGGCGGCCCCTTTCTCAGTTTGGTGGGGAAAGAATATGCTTTTGAGTACTGCTCAAAGGAGATGGGGATGAATTGTTAAGACTTCAAATATGCTCGGTAAATGCTTGTATCGTTCTAAGGCCAAAGCACATTTGGCAGGTCATAGACTAGTGGGTGGATGTTACGGTACTGAAATCATAATGAATTCATAGCATAAGTCCAAGAAGTGTTTGTTTTGGCTCTTTGGCCTGCACCAAGTCTAGCTAACCCAAAATGAGTCCTGGAAGTCCTTTCTCAGGGAGAGAAGAGGGGGCTTCAGGAAGCGGTGAGGCTGGGCTTTGATCTCATGGGGTCTGAAGCACCAGTAATTGGAAGCGCACTGCCAGACCGAGGCTGGCACTCCAGGCACGGCTGTTGAGAGCCTCGGTGAGGGCACTGGGGAGCTGACTGCTATAGACTACTGGAATTGAAGTCTATGTTGTGCAGCGTTCTGGCTGCAGTGTCAGCACAGCCTTCCAAGTTGTAGTGGTTTCATTTACTGAGGGAACGCCGAGTGGCCCGGCCCAGCTTGGCTGAACATACACATCACATAGTCTCTGGTCTGCACGGGGCTGAAGCTGCATCCCTGCTGCGGGTTTTTTTTCTTTCTTAAATTGTAAATAAAGCAGAGCTGTTTCCAGGCATTAACGGCCAGTGGGGAGAGGAGGCATCGATGGGTTTCTGCTGAGGGTTTTCAGCTCACACGTGTAGCGGACCCAGTCGAGGTAACAGAGTTAGCGTGGTTAAAGGTTTCCCTCTGCAAATGCAGCCATACTGTGAAATTGGACTTGATTTAAAATCCCGTCAGGTGCCCACGTGCTTTTTATCCTCCTTTAATCTGTGAAATTTAGTGCCTTCAGGGCACCGCGCTCGTGCTCTGCGATGCTTTATTAAGAGCGCTTTGAATCTTCCTGGGGCCGGCCTCGGGTGGGAAGGGCCGGGCTTCCAGCAACACCTCGCGGCCCGGCCGGGCCCTCCGGCACCAACCCGTCCCCGAGGCGTCGGGCAGCGGCCGTGCCCTCCTCGCTGAGGCCGGGGGAGGGCGGAAACGGCCTCGGGGCGGACAACGCCGCCCGCAGCCACAAATGGCGCCGCGGCGGCCGGCCCGCCGCCCGTCCCGGCCCGAGGGCGCGAGGAGGAGGGCTGACCTCCCGCTTTGTCTCCGGGCTGCGGAGGACGGAGCCGTCACGGCCGCACCGCGCCGTTCCCCTTCCCCCCGCCTCCCTCCCCGCTGGCCGCGACGGGGCCGTCCTTCGGGTCGCGCCGCCCGACCCCTCCCCGGGCCGCACCGCGGGGACCGGCGGCCAGCGGCGCTTCCCGCCCCCGTTCAAGATGGCGGCGGCGGGGCCTGCGCGCCTGTCACGTGCCCGCAGGGCGGCTTCCCCTCCCTCCGGCCGGGGGCGGGGAGCCCCGTCTTGCATAACGGGAGGGCGCCGTCGCTCCCCGCCGACGTAGCGGCGCGGGCGGACCGAGCCGCCCCTCCCGCTGCGCTCCCGGCTCTCCGCTGAGCGGTGCCGAGGAGGGAGCTAGCGCCCTGTGCGAGTGAAATAATGCGCCGGACCGTGGTTGTATGAGATCAGCTCCGGAGGAGATCGGTTCCGCTCCGGGCCCGTCGGACTGCTCTGTGCCCTTCATGGCGTGAAGCCCTTTGAGCGAGGGCCGACGGGCCCCCGTAGGAAAGCTGGAGGGGCCCTCTTCGTCGGGAGGTGTAGTGACAGGGCAGGGGGGAACGGCTGTTAAAGAAGGGAAGTTTAAGTGAGATGTGTGTCATAAGTTCTCCACTCAGAGGGCGGTGAGGCAGTGGCGCAGCTGCCCAGAGAAGCTGTGGTGCCCCGTCCCTGCAGGTGCTTGAGGCCAGGTTGGACGGGTGCCTGGGCAGCTGAGCTGGTGGGTGATAGACCTGCCTACAGCACGGGTTGGATCTGGGTGGGCTGCAAGGTCCCTTCCAAACCAAACCTAAACTGTTCTGTGGTTCTGAGATGTGAACTGTATGTGGTGTCCAATAAAATGGCGTCATTTGAGGTTTCCAGGAGTTACAGTATATAGCTGTAATGAGCAGTGGCACTCAAGAGGTTCACCTATGAAGAATTTGACTGATGGCTACGTGCTCTGGTTACCAGAGTGTAAAGTTTTATTTTTTTAATATAAAAATATTCATATATTTTCATATATAAATGTTTATGTTTTTTTAATATATAAATATTTAATGTGAGGTCAACCCTACCAGAGACCCTAACCAGAAGACACAATCAAAATCACAGGGGGAAAAAAGTCATGTATATATCTTTGTTGTTTGGTAGGATTGACCTGACATTAAAGTTGCTTCTTGCCAGAAGATTAATAGAATTGCTACTCTTGGTCTCCTGTTCTAATTATCCTTTAAGAACTTAACGGTTCTTAGTGATAACCTTTTACAAATTCAGCTGGAAGTGGTTGGTAGATTCAAAGGTACTGGGGAGAGTGCTGATCGAATGGGATCTGCAGAGGTAGGATGGCTTTGTAATTGCAAAAACTTTGTTTCTTTAACTAAATGTTCTGAAGTACTTTGTTTAGTTAGGACAGGAACACCTGATACAATTTGCATTTTTTGTAGTGAAGATGTAGTAAGGCTACTTGGAAAGCAAGCCCTTGGTGAATTAAGCTGTGCAGAATGTGAATCTAGAGTTACATATAAAAATAAACAAGCAGCATTCACGTCTGTGTTCATAAGCCAAACTTACCAATGTGCTAAAAGTCTGCTGATATCACTATTATATGTAATCATTTTAAATCAAAGAACACGGCTTAATTCATGTGTTGATTATATATTTTTAATATGTGCATAGAAGTCGAAGCTGATCCAGTTTATTGTCTGTCATGCTCCATTCCAGACCTCAAATCTGAGTGCTGCAATATTGAAGGAGGTCTGAATACATACTAACATAATAAATGTGGCTTGTGTTAGACATGGGAGCGTTTAATCAGGCATATTTGATGGTAACAGAACTGAGGTTCTACTGAAATAACAATTACCTGCAGTAGATTGCTTTGGTGAATAGTATTATAATTAGCTGGCTTGAGGATTCTTTGCAGCAAAAGTCATTATTAAAAACAAAGGGAAAGTTTCTATTTACAGAATACTTGGTTTAATAGTTTCTATTTATGGTTTATTTTGTCTGTGAAGGAGAAAAGTACATTCATGATTGATCTTCAGTGACTTGCAGCTGAGAAAGATACTAGAACTTAATTTTAGATTCTAAGAGCTATGAAGGAATCAAAATACAGGCAATCCCATTTTGAATCTGCAATAGATCAATATACTCAGATTTAAGTATCATGGAGTGAGGGAAAGTGTGTTTTCAGAGTCTGGTTTAAATAAGAGGCAGAAGCATGATGTCATTTTATTGTTGGCAGAAATCTTTTAGATTATGGTATGATGTTTTACATGTTTTGCACACAGAGATACAAAGTGTTCGTGCTCTTTTAGTGACCATAACACCCTTGTCACTTAACAGAAATTTTCCTCACTCGAAACAGGAGTTAAGAGTGTCCAGAAATGCTACTTGGAAGGCTTTTGGAAAGGAAATCATAGATAAAATGAAAGAGCTTTGTTTAAATGTACATGCTAATAATGCTCCAGGAGACTGCAGGCTGAAAACTTCCACTGCTTTCGATTGTTGTAGTTGTTCAGCTCTAATTATGAAGTATTAGGATGAAACAAATCTGTAATCTTACCCTGGGCTTCATCAACCTCTCTCTGGTTTCCTTGTCAATTTCTTGTCTCTTGTCTTAAATAAGCAATGGTAGCATTGCAGGTATACCCATGGCTTCCTAATGCTTGCACTTACCTTACTGTTATTAAGCTGTGGCTGGATTTTCAGCATTGCCCAATGTTGACTTATTTGTAGTCAGTAGGATCTTCATGGACTTGTAGCCATGAGGATTCTCACTTTGTTCTTTCTAAAGAAAAGGATGCAGATGCCAGAGGTAAGACAAGTATCTATGACAGCACTGGAGTATGTGGATTTCTCTCTACTTCAAGCTCTGCTTCCCATTTGCTTATTGATATCGATGTCTAGCCATAGATGTTTTAGAAGACACTACTGAATATCTACATTTCCTCCCTGATTTAATGAGGTTCTTTAGTGTTTTCTAAATCATAATTGTTTATACTTGTAGAGGCTGAAGTTTGTAGAAGACAAGCTCAAAGATTTGGCTGGAAATTACATTTCTTTGTAAGCTTCCTGACTTTCCTTAGCCTCCTAATCTTTATGGTGGAAGAAAGTGAAAATACATTTAATTGTGAAAAGGGATTTGAAGCCTTCAAAGCTATCCTAGGAGAGAGAGAAAAGAGAATGACAGATTTTTTGTTGTTCGGAACTGCTGTACATTAAAGAATGCTTTCAAACTTGCCTCTTAGATGTATTATTCCGTGTAAGGAGTTGGTAGTAGTAGTGAAGGCATTGTCACCTCTCAGTACTAATTGTACTTCAGTGAACCATTCTTGATCTTTTTCAATCTTTCTGTCACTTTAGGTGGTTGTGAGAATAACTTCTGTGTATCAGTCTGAACATTCAAGTAACTTTCTTCTCAGTCAACAGACAACACTGAAGCTATACGAAACTGTGGGACAGGCAACAAACGGGAGATGCAGGAACATCTGAACTGCTACACTACTGGCTTTAGCTTCAAGATCTGTATCTGTCATGGGCTGGCTAGGTTGGGCAGAAATTGTGGTTTAAGTCCAGGTAAAAATTCTGATGCAGATGAGTGTTGAAGACCTTTCTGTGTGTTGAGCAAACATAGGGTGCAGCATTCTGTCAGCATTGAAAATTGCTGCTGTTGTTGAGATGTCTGGTTCTTCAAGTTTAGTTGCCATAGGCCTTGATAGCCAAAGTTAATAATCCTGAGTTAGAGATTGGTATACCCTTTGTCTCAAAATTGTTGTGATTTTTGCAGTGCTACAATTCAATCTGTATGGGATTGTTGAAGCTTTTGTATGGTTTGCTTACTCCCCAAATCAACTGGCGATTTACTGGAAGCTTTCTGTGTCCCTCACAGTATACTGTTGCTGCCTCTTACAGATAACATTGTTTAGATGCTGCAGGCAGCTCAGCTCAGCACCACACAGCCAGTCACTCATTCTCTCTCCAGGTGGCATGAAGAGAGAATCTGAAAGATAAAAGTGTGAGAAGTCATTGGCTGAAATAAGGACAGTTTACTAGTAAAGGAAAAGCTGTGCACACAAGCAAAGCAAAAGGAGTCTGTTCTCTGCTTCCCATCGGCAGGCAGATATTAAGCCACTTCCAGAAGTGCACAGCTCATCACCCTGGCTATTGCTCTGAATGTCCCCCTTTTTCCTTCTTTCCCCCAGCTTTTATTGCTGAGTATGATGACAAGTGGTATGGAATATTCCTTTGGTCAGCTGGGGCCAGCTGTCCTGGCTGTGTCCCCTCTCAGGTTTTTGTGCACTCCCAGCCTCCTCTCTGGCAACATCCCTCTGAGCTTTTTCCAGTCTGAACAGTCCCAGCTCTCACAGCTTTTCCTCACAGAAGAGGTGCTACAGTCTTTTCATCATCTATGTGACCCGTTGTCTGAACTCTATCCAGTGTGTCCATGTCTCTTGTTCTGGGGAGCTCAGAACTGGACGCAGAGCTCCAGATGTGGCCTGAGTAGAGAAAAATCATAGAATGGCTTGGGTTAGAAGTGACCTTAAAGACCATCTAGTTTCAACCCTCTGCTGTGGGTAGGGACACTTCCCACTAGCTAAGGTTGCATGCTTGTTACAGTTGTGAAGTTGAAAGCTTGCAAACTGGAGTGTAACTTAGCAGCAATGCCAGTTGAGCAGTTGCCTTTGGTTTTATCTTACATTTGTTTTGCAGCTTGTTCAGGAGAATAAGAGGATTTTTTGCATGGGAGACAGTCTACTGCATCAACAGTTGTCATCACCGAACAAGTTTTCAAGAATTAGGTCTGCTGCTACCCTGTATTTTTGCATTTGTGATTATTAGATGCATGTGCTGAATTTCCATTTAAATACAAGATAGCATAAATGTGCTATCCTTATATCCAAGCAACTGCAATAATTAAGTAATAGAGAGCAGTTACTGTTGCATACATTGACTTGCATACTTGAGTCTCAGGGCTTCATCTTTCTGCTCTTGTCATCAGAAGGAGGTTCAGCAGCACATGCATGATGTGGGGTTTCAGCTGCCTTACTTTGTAAGAGGTCTTACTGAGCCTTTGTGCCAGCATGGCTACGTAGCTCTGCATCTGCTGTATAGCAGCATAGCAATAAGGACAACAGCTTGTAAGGATTGTTTTGAGTGAATTATAGCTTTGGTGCCGCAGCTGGCACCAGATCTCCCAACTCGAGATCTTCTACTCTTCTGTGAGTCTGTGAATCTAATAGAGATTACTCTGATGTTATTCACATTTATCTAAGGTACAGATGTTGTGTTTAAGTATGTGTGGTTGTGAGGTGATCCTTCCAAGGCGCTTTCTTTCATGTTTGTTTATTGACATCTGGCTTTGTTTGCCAGTTTCCCACTTGTACATGAATGAGTAAGCTGTGCTGGTTTGCATCTGTACAGCCTGCAAGGCTGCCCCTAGCAGCACACTGACTGAAGTCTTGCAGAAAAACAAGCTTTCGTTTTTCAGCATGTAGAACTAATCAAGCTATCCAACTGCTGTAAGCAGGTTTCCCTTGTTAGTGTTCATCAGAGCTGATGCGTGAATAGCTCTTTTATGAAAGTGCAGTGCAAACATCAGAAGACTTACGTGTATCAATCACAATGATTAGTATGTTATCCAGTAACAGATTTCATTACATATTGCCAAACTGGTACCAGCATGACATTTTTTTCATCAGCAGTCTATGCTAATAGAAGGCAGTGTGGACATCTGTTGTGTGTAGACTAGTTCACATATGTTAGTTTAACAGAGCAGTGTCCTCTAGCAGTATGACTCACCTTTTTCAGCAATTGATGCTTGTGTCCTGTGACTAAAAAGACATCTCAAACGTTAGGTCTGTCTTCTCTGGTCTAGATTGTGAGATCAGACAATTTTTATAGCACTGTTTTGCTTCACTTTCAAAGAGAAATGTAGCTAACGTCACAAAGATCTGTGAGATTATCAGATCAATTATCTGGCAACTCATTTGTGGCCACCCACATTTCTTGCTTCAGTGTATTTTAATCATTATCAGCAGAGCTACAAACCACAGCATCTTTACATGTAGAAAGCCTTGCAGTGATAAAGGGCTGCTCCACGCCTGGAGCTTTTCCTGCACTGAGTGTGGGGCCTGCAGAGCTGCTTCACTTGTGCTTTACTCGCTGTTCTTTCTCACAGCTGCTGCATGGCATTTTTTATTCATGCTGAAATACGTTATCACAGATGTGCAAGCAGCATTACGTGTTGACCGGCAGCAGCTCCATTTCGGAGCTGGCTGAAACTGCCTCTTATCTAACTATATTTCTGTGTTTTCCTGTATTCCATCATGTCTTATGAAAGCTGTCAGTCACAGAATACACGTATGTAATATTGCTTTAAATTACCAGGTGAAGATTTTCTCAAGTGAATTATTTTTTTCTGTGGTTACAATTATGTGTAAAAATATCGATGCCAGGACTTGTTTAAATACAAGTTTGAAGCCCATATTATCTTGCAGGTTAGAGGGAGCCTTCAAATGTGAGTGTAGTTCACCTTATACAGAGAATGTTGCCGTAGGTAGAAAAGTAACTATTCTAGAATAATTCTCTGCAAAAAATATTTGAACACTGTTACAAGGATGGTGTATATTGCTGGTGAGAAGCAGTTTACTAGTATGAAGAGGTGCAGCAGCAACCTTTATTGCTTCTCTGATAGAAGCGGTAAAGTTTCTATCTGAGCAAAATATGTTTGAAATAAATTTTATTTCTAAACTCTTTTAAAAACTGCTGACAAATTCTTTGACTTCCTAGCTTTAGTTATTTCTTAGAATAGACTGCAGTTTATTTTTCCATTAATAAAACAAATGTCCTGATTTAAAAAGTAAAATAAAATCTGACTTTAAATTGATTTGGTTTGAAATCTTCTTGTGGGTTGTTTTTTGTTTTTTAAGTAAAAGAAAGTAATGATCAGGTATAACTCTCAGCTGACTCCTTATAATGAGTGCAGCTCTGCATTCAGCTCTTACAAATTTAATAGTTGAAGAGCTGCTGTCAGAATGCAAATGTCCGTTGTCTTCTGCACGTGGTGTGGATGAAATCAAAGCTGCTTTTGGCAGAACACATGGATACCATTTAACAACGAAATTACTTTTACCAGACAATAAACATTGTCTCTCTAAAAAAAAAAAAAAGAAAGAAAAGGGTTCAGTTCTCTGATTTCATATCGGGAAGATTCATACCAAAACATGCACTGAACTTGTTAATTTAATACAGTTTGGTCACAGCCAGTTAGTCATATGTATGGACAGTCTTAAGCAAATCTGTTTTAGCAGTGTGAATTTAATGCCCAAATGCTAACAGTTCTGTGAATATTGCATGCCCAGGAGTTAACACTTAAAAACTGAAACACTTGCTTTTGGTTATGTGTTTGGGTGTTAGGAAATATCAGACAAAACAGTGTCAGTGGGAGTCTACAAGAGATCTTGGAGTGGCTCTCACAAGGCTATACTTGTGAAGCTTGCAAATTTGCTAGAGCTGCTAAAATGCAGTCTCACTGACACACAGCTATTTCCCTTTCTTGTTCCTGGCCTGACATTATGTTTGTGATCTCTTAGACACTTGGAGCATGAAGTGATGCTTTGGTCAGTAGAGAAGTTTGCTGAGCTTGTTTACTGAGTGACTGGGGGTTGGTGTGAGTTTTAGCTTGACACAACAAGCGCTCTGTGTCTTAAGTCAGATTGCTTTGAAAGCTGAAATTACTGGTGCTCAGTATAGAACATAAGCCAAATGCTGTCTTGGGTGAGAGAGCTGAAGTGCTTTCCAGCTCCTCTGCCCATTTGCAGTGCGATCTAAAGGCACGCTGATGCTGATTTTATACTGCCATGGATTTATCCAATGAGCATTCAGTTATAGGTATGTGCTGGGCAGGATTTACCTGAGTCCTCAATGAGTTCTAACTATTGTTAGGAGTTACCTCAGTTTATAGCCAAGCAGTAGATGACTGATGTAAAGCTGGTTAAGCAAAGTGAAGCAAGCTATACTTGGAACATCTGTCAAATCTTCAAAGTTCATTTAAAAATTCACAGACTGTTTTGTTGTGTTTTGACACTTGTGCTTCCTCATTGTAATCTTTTTGTGACAGTCTTGGATCCTCAATACCAGGCAAGGTGTAACAAGTCTTATCTGCTGGTTTGTCCCATCACGAGTCCTTCAGGAAAAATAAAAGCACAACAAAAGCAACTCTTTCACATTCTGGCACTTATTTGCAAAACCTTATGCTTCCTTTATTTAAAAATGATAAAAGTTCTGCCAGGGATTTATCTTCTGCCCCTGTCTTCTGAAGGATGTAATGCAATAGCACTCTTCACTCTGAATGAAAGGAAAAGACTTTGAACTTTAAATATGTGTCTACTTCAAAAAGTATCCATTTCCTTCAGTAACTGTATGTTTTAAGAAATTCTAATAAGGTATTTGTTTACTTCCTAGTTTTCACAATATTTGTGGTGCATTGAATACTCTCCACCTATCTTGCTTCTTTTGAAAGCTTTTTCAAGAAAACAAACTTATGTTCTATCTTCCAGTACTTAATAAAAAAGAACAATATAAATAGAGAACCTTCTTTCCTCCTTTGTGTTGCTGCTGCCCTGCATACCATCCGCTTGCCCAGGGGTCAACATATTTGCATATTGATGGTACTTGCATGCATATACTAAGCTCATATGTTTACTTGTTACAAGTAAAATGAGGTACCTCACTTAAAACATGAACTCACTACTAACTTCTGATATTTCCTAGTTCTATGCCCATGGTTTTTTTAAGGTGTTATTTTATGTCACTTCTTTGAAATGTAGACTTACGTTGGTCAACTGGCAAAACCTGTTACCTCTGAAGTCACTGGAGGCATTATACTGCTTTGAATTTTATGTTGGCTAGTCAGATTGGTTTTTAACAGCATTTGGTCACCGAAGGATAAGTAAATTGATACATGAACATTTTATCTCAATGACAATTTGGGAAAAATTATATAGGCTCATATTAGTGATGGGACTATGTTAGTGATGGGACTAAAAGGAATGGCATCAAGGTGCTCCAGGGGAGATTCAGGTTGGATGTTAGGAAAAAATTTATTCCCTGAATGGGTGGCCAGGTGCTGGAACAGGCTGCTCAGGGAGGTGGTGGAGTCACTGTCCCTGGAGGTGTTCAATAAACATTTAGATGTTGTACTAAGGGGCGTGGTGGAGTGGGAAATATTGATGGTAGATGTATGGTTGGATGGGATGATCATGGAGGTCTTTTCCAACCTTGGTTGCTCTATGATTTTGTTACCCTAGGAGAAAAAAAACACATGAAGTCCATTTTCACCTAACACCTTTCTGCTAGGTTAGTTTTTTCTCCCTAGTTTGTTCTCCTCTGACTCTGGGAGACTATTACAGCTATACAACTATTACTAATATGTATAACTAATATAACTATTATGGGAGTGTTTTTTGCTGTTAAGAGTGTGCTTGGATTATTTACATTCTATTAATACGCTTCCTTTTTTTTTTCCTTCTCAATTTAGGATGACTTTTCCCGCAGCGATTGCACGTCAGGTAATGAGACCAGTTTGCTAGAACGGACCACAGCACCTCATGATGGACTACCAATGGCTTCCCATAGACCTCAGCGAGAAGGTATGTAGTCTACACTTTCTTTTGGGGAGTTCTTTGATGGTTTTTTTTGAAGGTGAAACTCACCTTGAAGTTGTGGAAGTCTTGGTTAGTTAGAGGTGCTTGTAACTAACTAGCTCTTGTATTGTATTGTCTTTCTACTCATCTGAATCTGGAGTAGTTGGTAAGTTTATTGGCTTTTCTGCTCATTACTTGGTCTTTTCTTTATGATGACTTATCATTATCCTTGATAGTTACTAAATACTAGTGACTGCATGTATGAAAACTGATTGCAAATGGGCTTCCTCCTGAAGAAAGAGATGTGGCATTTGGGAGAAGGCAAGAAAATTTAATGTCACTGTATTAGCATTGTTAAAGTTTTTGAAGCAAAACTAAACATACTTTGAATCTGTGAATGGCTTTTGCCGCATCATTCGGTTGTATCTGATTAGTCTTAAAACACAAAGGAATAAAGAAAGGAAAAGGACACATTAAGAGGTTTTAGAGGAGTGGTAGCTTGGAGAAGTGGGAGAACTTTCCTTATGAAGTAAATCACTTTTGATTCTGCTGGGAAGAGGAAGGATAAGGCTTCAGAGCACAATCAGAACATTAGTGTGATTACTAGAACAGTTTGAAGAAGTGAGCAGTATTGAAAACAGATTTATTCTTACCATTTATTCTTCAACAAGCAGCTCACTTGTCTACTCAAGGGAAGCTTACACTATCCTCCAGTTAGCGAAGAGCTAGCAATCTGAGAAAAGCTTGCTATTTTATCCTGATAAATGTCCTTTTGCCTCTACTGTGGAGATTTAATTATGCTTTGAGACTTTTAATTCCTTAGGAAAAACAAAACAACAACAGCAAAATAACCAGAAAGATTAAGTGAGATTACAGACAACAGTGATATTTGAAAACCTACTGTAGAGTTCTAAGTACAAAATGTTCGTATTCACAAATTAGAAACAGAAATGGGAGGCTCAGCAGCAGCATTCTTGAATTAAGTAACAGAAGCAGAGCAAAGTTGAATAATTGAATCTAGCTAAATGCTTAAATACTTCTCAATAATTATATTACCATATTAACAAACTACTGTGAGGGCTCAGAATAATTTTGTGATAGTGATATGTTGGATTTATGATATAGTCCTTAATATAGTCTCCTTAGTGGGTTAAAAACAGCACGGATCATTTAAAAAATATTTTTATTTTCAATTTTAATGATACCGGCTCTCTGAAATCTTAATACTTAAAATGGAAACAGTGACACACATGCTTGACTTTATCATCCTGACTGTATTTGCTACATTTAGAATACATTTAGAGATGCTACATGCCTCATTGGCTCATGTATTCAAACATTTCTTCTTGGTCTAGCCATTTAGAATAGCTAAATGTGATTGTGGAAGCAAGATTTTAAAGTAGGCTATTGAAACTGTGAAGCTAAGGTTGTCCTGCAACAACACAGTAATTACCTGTTGTATCATTTCTTAAGACTGAGCATTGACTGCAGAAAAAGAAGTTGAGGAAGTTAAAGGTACTACAGTGTGTAATAAGATGTCCTTATGGTAGAGGACAAATATATTTAGCATTCATTACATCCAATAGATCAAAATAAACACAATCTTATTAGGAAGAAAGCATGTCTGTATGTGAATGTTAATGGTGGTGATTAGTTTCTGTAATTAATGTATGTTAAATATATGCATGTAGGGAAATAATGGAAATTAAAACATTATTCTTAGTTCCAGTCATGGGAATCAACTTTTTAATCAGCTGGGCTGATATTCAACAGTTAATGTTATTAATTTAAACACTGGCTGTTAAAAAGATTCAGTTAGCCAAAACTAATGTTAGGCCATAGCAACCTTAGCTTATCCCATATTTCTTTGATTTTGCAGTAAATAATCTTCATTAATTGATGAAAACAAACCAGTTGTCCTGTTATTTAACTTCCAGGTAAAGGGCCACAGCCAATATCCATGGTGTTCCAACTCAGTATTTGTCAGTCTTCCCAAGAAAAGAATGGGCAGTTGTAACACTACCACTAGGGTTATATATGCTTGCTTATTATTCTATTAAGGACATTGCATACACTTGGTTCTCATAGCTCTGGCGTGTTCAGATAGGGATGATACTTCTAGATGTTTCAAATGGGTGAAATGGGAACTCATGAAATTCCAAGGGTACGCTTTGTAGCAAGTACTTGTAGGAGATTGATAGTTGTAGCTGTTATGAGTGGTTCCCAATATGTGTCTCCTGGGGCTTAAGAATTGCAAGGAAAGTGTTAGCACTGAGAGGAGAGTTCGCGGTGTGTAGTTGGTGGAGATGTTATTAAATATTTTTTTTACTTGTCGTGATGGTGCTTGTAAAGGAACAAAATCCTGGTGAACTTTTAGACAGTGTAGCAGAAAAGCTGATACGCCTATCCCAGCTACATAAGGGTTTTTATGTACAGTATTACAACGATAATGTTCTGCGCTCTCAAGAACATTTCCAGATCCTGAAGGCCATACATACAATTGCTGCTGTTTATGTCACAGCCAGGACTTGTCCGTATCCTAAGCGCAGCACACTTCAGGGAAGGAGTGTTAAAGTAGCAAGTACAGTGACCTGCTTCTGCTCCTTGTTCTCTCTTTGCTAACACTCAGTTTTGTCTCTGAGGCCTTCACCAAGGCTTTTCTTCTACCTAAGTGGTTTTTAGAAATGTGGTTCTTAGTTTGCTCTCACCACTACTTGATGTTTCAGGAACAGATGTGGAAGACACTATCACTAGGTTATTTGTTTGGGGATTTTTTTCAGCACTTGTTACTTCTCAGAATAAAGATACATCTTGACTTCTTTTCATTGTCTTTTTCACTTCCAGTGATTACATTGTTGTATTTATGTGACTTCAGGTCCAAGTAAGGTATTGGTTAATGCAGGAATTCCCATGATCTTCAATGAAAGAACTGTGGTCAGGTCAGAGAAATACATTGAAGAGAACAAGGTTCTACTTGCCCCCTACAGTTTGTTACAGTAAAATAGCATCTGAGAAGGAGGGGAGGTATTTTGAGCCAGTAAATGTATGGAGCTACACAGAGTAGCTAGATAAGTAGGTATGTTTTTAAACTGTAATTTTAGTATGTACTGTAAACTGTTTTTCTTTCAGCTGTACACATTGAGAAGATAACCCTGAAAGGAGTACCAAGAAAAAGGGCTGACAAACATCTGGAGTACACATTCAAAGTAAGTAAACAACCTCCAGCACACCAGTGTCCTCATGATATTTATGCATTACAGAGGCATACAGCTAGTTTCAAAGACCTGCTCAGAAGGCCATTTTTAATTACATTAGGCTTTTCAGAAATTCTTGGGATTATCCTATAATTCTCTCAGTTCTGTGTGCAGAGTGGGCTTTTTTGTATAATCGTGGGCATAATATAGGAAAGTGTAAAGCATTAACAGCAGTCAGGTGTGTGACATTACTTTAGGAAACCTGGCTTTCTCTAATTGGGGGCAAGCACAGCAAATTAAAGGTAACTGATTGCTTGGTCAAGTGACATAGAAGTGCTTGTTCTTGTATCTGCAGCTCTGTATTTCTTGGAGTCATATGTTCAACTCAGATGTCTTTTATGAATGTTTACCAGAAAAGCATGGCTTCTGGTAGGACTGTTTGTTGTGGTTTGGTTTCATTTTCTGAAAACAAACAAACAAATAAGCTAACAAATTTTAAGGGTCTTTCCAGGCTAGTCTTCATGTATGATAATATCATCTTCATGCATGATATAAAACAATTGTATGACTAAATTTTAAATAAAACTGGAACTTCTTGCTACTTTGGAAAACAGACTCTCAGTATTGAAGTCTGATATTAAAGGCTGTAGGTGTTAAATAATAGCTGCTAAGGCTGTTGGTGGTGATGTTCTAATCCAGTCAAAATTGGCATTTCCTTAGCAAGGCTTGACTAAAATCACCAGTCATATGGCCAGCGGATGTGAATCGTGAAGGGTACAAGCTCTGCACACAAAAGAATGCTGTAGATCAACTGTTATATATATATTTATATATAACTGATCATTGGATGTGCTCATGGAAGCTTTTTGAAGAGGTCAACTACTTATGTGTTGAACGAGTCTGAAGCTAAAATTCAACTGAAAAAAGAATGAATCATCACCTTTCTTTTGCTGAGAATTTAGAATTTAGCCCTCAAAGTCTTGATGATTATCAAGTACTTCAACCTTTGTGGTAGATAATTTTGTCCCTATAGTTTCTGAGTTGGGTACTAAGATACAATAATAGATAGCAAAGGTGTGTACAGAATGCCCATATGGATCATCAATATTTAAATTGACAAAACTATTTGGAAAATTCAGCATGTGGATGGATTTGACAGTGGTTTTGAATTTCTTTGTTGAAGGGGGAATGTTTGGAGATATTCTGGGAGTAAGCTTGAAACATCTCCACCTCAGTTCTTTTAGAAAAAGGTTTCATCTCCTCGTCTGTGTGGATATATGCTGTGTTCTGCACTGCAGATCATTTTATGCTTGCCCAGACAATGGTATCGTAAGGTTATAATGGCAGTTACAGTCATGACTTCCTAAAAGAGATTGGCAAGAGTAGCTGGCATTTCTGGGGACTAAGTTGAAGGCAGTTGGTGGTTAACATTATCCTACTGCTCTTCAGAGTAAATTTGTTTATAATTGTCATATCCACTCCCATTGCACAGAATCTTCCCATGCATGTAATGGGAATCTTAAGGCCAGAGGTGGACTTATAACCAGGCAGCACTCATCTAACCAAGTTTCTTTTTCTCCCAGAATATGCATGTGAATATGTTGTTTCAATACCTGCATGTTGTCAGAAACATAAACTACTGAAAATCTGATAGAAGCATATATCAAAATGCTGTCTTATTCTTGAGTAACTTCTTCAGTAACCTACAGTATTTTTTATGAATTGTACCCTACGGCAAGTTCTTTATGACCATATAAGATTCAAGCCCAATGCAAATAAAATTATTTTATATGTACAATAAGCAGAAATATATCTATCTATTTTCTGATGGCCAGTACATCTAACCAACAGACCTCTGCTTTGTTTTTTGAAGGCAGCAGTTTGATGTAAGTCCTGTGATGACACAATCTTCTGCCTAGCTTCTTTCAGAGTCAGAAAGTAATCTTCTGAGACTTCAGTGCATTTATCTGAATTTATTCGTAATACATTTAGCCACAAATAACATTAAAGTGATATTAAAACGTACGCTCAGAAGTAGTGCACCTGTCTGAAAAGGTATGCTGTTAACCTTGGTTTGCCTGGTATTCAATTAGCTGTTAGTGTTAACTCTTCTACTGAGATCATCAGACTTACAGAAGTGTTAAAATCAACTAATTGGTATGCATGATCTTTGGAAAAAAGAAACTTTACTCATTCTCTTCACCTTCATTACTCAGGTAACGTGGTCCGACCTTTCGGTAACGTGTGTAACAAAAACACACCAGGAGCTTCAGGAATTCCTACTAAAAGTATGTATTGAAATAGAAAAGTAGTAGTATTTACAGATCAGATTTATAACTTCAGGTATTGTTTAAGAGTGCTCTAATTTTTGGAATGTGATCGCAGAAGCAAAAGCAAGCTACCAGGTTTTGTACTTAACAATTATCTTAACCATTTTAATAATGTGTATTGTGGAAATACTCAATAAAATATGTGGAGGGTTCCAGATGACATAAATTGTCACTGAATTGTAGGGGCTGGAATGCGCCTCCAGAGATCATTTGAGTCCAAGCCCCCTACACAAGGCTGCACAGATAGGCATCCAGGTGGGCCTTAATATCTCCGGAGGAGAGTCCACACCCTCCCTGGGCATCCTGGTCCAGTGCTCCATCACCTCACTGTGAAGAAGTTCTTTTGTACATAGGTGTGGAACTTCCTGTGTTCCAGCTTATGGCTGCTTCTCCTTGTCCTGTCCCCACAGACTGCTGAAGAGGCTGGCCGTTTTTCTCTGATACCCACACTTAAGATATTCATAAACATTAATAAGATCATTAATAAAATTATGAATAAGATAAGAAAAAGGGCTGACAAATATTAATAATTTCTTATTAATAAGAACATTAATCTCCTGGGAAGCTGCTTTTATAGTTAAAAATATGCACTACCATAAAATGACTATACAAGCATTTAACATTTCACATAGAATTAAAGCATAGGTGCAAACACTGCTAATCTGCTTAACTGTGTCCCTATTGGAATAACTTCAGCAATATAATTTTTTGTTTTTAATTATTAGGCAGAGTTGTAAGCATAACCGCTTTTAATTTTACCATTGCATTTGGCAGAACAAAGGTATATTCACTGGCACAATGAGTTATATTTGAGAAAAGCTAGCAACTACTTGTACAAAATACCTCTATTCCCAAAGAGAACCTTAAAAGCAGGGCTGTTGTATGAGATCCCCTGCAGTTCTTGGAATGAGTGTTAAAGTGCATGCCTGCTACCTGCAAAGATACACATAAGCTTATGAAATGGATTCTCTGCTACCTACTTGCTTCCAGGAGAAGGAGGAGGAGTAAGGCAAACAGGATCCAAAATGTACAGTTGCAGAGCTGTCATATCTGACTGATAGGCACTTCCATGTGCTGGCTGACTGCTCCCTCTATGAGAGAGTCTAGATAGATAGAAGGTGGCAGAACAGGAGGGAGACAACCACAGGCTGTCAGGAGCTTGCTAAGGTGGTTCTGTGCACAGCTGAAAAATCCTTTTGGTTTGTAGTGGTTTGATAGCCAGTAAAAGAGAGAAGGAATTGTTAAAAATAGTAGGATAAAAATTGTATCTTGCTTTTAAAAGCATGGTAGAGGTATGAATGCTGTGAAGGTCATGCATACTTGCCTGCTGGCTTTCTGGTATTCTAATTTCCAATCTGCCTGTTGGTGTTAAGTAGTACACTGTATTTCCTAAAACAGAAAGGAATGGTCAAACTTCCTGATAGGAAATTCCAAGTTTGTGGGTAGGTAGAAGTGAGATAACTGTGTAAGAAAGTTTTCAGGCTAGAAGAATTGGTGGGAAAAGCTAATGTAGTATATGCAATAACTTTGGTGCCTTATATTTAAAGAACAATTTCCATTAGGTAATAAGCATAGAAAGTTATTTGTGTGCAGGAAATTACCCTTGTGTGTGGAAGGACAAATGTGCTTGTTGTAACAAGGCGTTACCTGGAGGCAAGGTAGTAAGAACCTAAATTTGAATATATCTAAGCCTGAATGAGCTGAATCCCTTTTAATGAAAGTTTTAAAGCAAAAATAGTTGTAGCAGTTTCTTAAGATAAAATTAAATACAGAACATGAGGACAGGAGCAAGTATACTCTTCCCGTGCTTCCGCAGGGCTTGCTTCTTCAACAAAAAGCATGAGCTTTTTGTTACCTTTCAGTTAACACTGACAGATACTTTAGTCAGAGATACTTAGTAGCATGTATTAAAGCCAAAGTGATCGGGAAAGCTACTTTTTGTTCAGAAGTGTTGTCTTCTGCATTTGTAATGCACTTCAGGTGTTGTATCATCTTACTAACAGTAATAGTGTGTCTGTCTGGATTCCAGGATTTCCTTCCACACGTTTAACCGAGCAATTATCTCCATTAGACACAGTGTCTGTATGTTAGTAGCAGTTCATTCAGTCAAAGAATTGCTTAGAGCTTTGCTGTTACACTGCTAGCACATGTAATAGACAGCTGGCACTCTGGGTTGAGTGTATTCCAGATGCAAACAGAAGATACTGCTGTAGTGTAAATTGCTTAGAGCTGTTGATCATAACTTATGGCAGTTGTTAACCAAATCAACAATAGTTTTTAAGTGTAGGGAAAGCATTTCTGCTCTGTCTTCTTTTAACAGCACCAACATTTAAATAAATTAGTATTTTTATGAATTTTGCTCAATAAATTAACGTCATCAGCTTTCATATACTTTAGTGCATGATTTGGAAGTCATAAATGTGAGAAATCTTCTAGGGATTTCTCTGTTTTCTAACTCTCTGGGGAGAATTTTTCAGTTAAAATTGACGTGCTCTTTAGTAGCAATAATTTTACACTATAAGCTAGAATATTAGAAAGCTTCACTTTGTGATTGGAAATGGTCGTAATGAATTTTGATGAAAAACTTGGATATTAAGAGCAGCTGGAGACTTTCTATTGAGTAATCCCAGTTTTGCCCACTGTATTATATAACTTATAACATTTTTTTCTTCTCTTTCTTCGAAATAATTTCATGATGGTAGTGAGTACAGTGCATGCTGTACTCCCTGGTGTTTTGTTCTTGTTATTTTCAGACCTGCTTTCTTTGTGTGAAAAGATTAAAGAAAGAAAACAAAAAAGGCTGTAAATTACTCCGAAAAAGAACGTAGTATTAGTAAATTTCTGAATCTCCATATCCTTTCAAAGAATACTTTAAAGCTTCCTACGCCAGGATTTCATGTGAGAATTTAGAGCAAAGTGTTTCTCTGGCAAATTAAATTATGATAATTTGTTGTACTTAGTCTTCAAATTACCTTATTCAAACTGGAACAGTAGAGTTTTTTGTTGATAACAAAAGATACAAAGACTGATGGCGAACAAAGATAATATGTGAAATGAGTAATTGACCTTTTTAACCTTCTTCTCAGCTTCCAAAGGAACTGTCTTCTGAAGCATTTGACAAGACCATTTTAAGAGCACTAAATCAGGGTTTTCAGAAGAGGGAAGAACGAAGGCATGCTGATCTTGAGCCCATAATCAGGTGAGTATTCTATTCTATGTGAAATGCATTATTTGAGGAGGGTTTGGAATCAAACTAGGTGACTGCTAGAAACAGTGAGAATTCTGTTGGATAAATGAAGTTTTTGAAGAGAATGTAAAGGCAGTAATGAAATTGATACTCTAGTCTCTTATTCTTGAAATTGAGACTCTATTCTCAGACTTTAATGGTATGGTCTTCTGAAGGAGTAATCATACAGTCACAGGAATATTTGTCCTGGGCTGTACTGTGTAGCAATGATTGCTAATTCAGGGAGGAGCAACTTATCTCCATTATACTACTAAATATATTTAGGAATATTAAAAACAATAACTCAGTTTCTGATTATAAATCAGGGCAGAATGACACAGAACAGCATTTGTAAAAGAATAAACACTGGCAATGAGGCATATGCATAAAATCAAATACAATTCACACATTCATAAGAAAAAAGGCAGTATCTCAAGACCTGCTGTCTGGCGATGAGAGTACTTGCTGGGATGAGGGACATGCTGTTCAAATCCTGTAACTCAGAAAAACAATATAAATTTGAGTGTACCTCCCTTGTTGTTCTTGCATCTGTTATAAATCTTGTTAGGTTTGTTGTTTTCTGTTGGGGTTATTCAACCTTATTCAAAATAACTTAAATGATTTATTAGGTTAGGCAGACTGCCTCTTGAGTGCATGTTGAAGTAATCAGGCACTCCTTGTCAAGCTCTTGCTCTAAATACTGCAGGTACTTGTGTGTCAGTTTTGTCTCAATAGCTTACCTTTGGGAGATACAGAGCTGCTGTGTGCCTCAGCCCTTCCCTCCAAATTTTCTTTATTTGTCTCTATTCTCTGTTATTTGTCATTTATTGGCTCAATTGTCAGGGTAAAAACTAGATCAATTTTGACTAACAAACATTCAGTTTTTAAATGAACAAATGCTTTTAAATAGAATAGGATCTATATTTTAAATAGAAAGGATTTAACTACAATACAAAAAGGCTGTAAAACAGTAGGATAGTTGCAAACCCCACAGATTGTTGGAGGATACCCTATGAACGCATCCGATTATGTTATAGTATGGAATTGTAATTACTGTTTACAAACTGAATAATCTTTTAACAATGGCATCACAGTGGAGTTTTTGTTTTCTTACACTGTTAGTTGAGCATAAATGTATATTTAAGGGTCTTAATTAAGCACCTGATTGGCCAAAAATATAGACACAGGTCGCTCCAAAAATAATGCTTCCTGCTTATTTCCATAGAAACCACAACAGCTATAAGGAGTGCAATAACGCTGTTAGATAGAACAAATTTTCAGCTACAAAACACTGTTTTTCAACACAGTTGCCACTGTTAACTGTGCATTTTCACCAGCACTGAACTAGAGCCTTCATGCTATGCTCATAAAAAATCTGCATAGCTGTCTGGAAAGTGTCATGTCTTTCACATCACTGTTGCTACTGCTGAAATGCACCACCCACCACCTCACTGTGCTCACATCTACTCTTTGGTCTCTATAAATGTTCAGCAAGCACTGATGATTGTTGGTGGGTGCCTTTTTTTCCCACATGGAGGAATTCAGTGACACGCCTTTATTACATACACACTTCCATGTCAGATGCCAGTCTGTCAGACTGCCTCTCTGCTGCCATCTGTCACACGGCTACGACACGTCATGGAAATTGGCAGGAAGGTTCAACTTCTACTGCCATACCACCAACATCTGCCTCTGATGTCATGGGCCAACATAATAAGATAGGAGGTGTTACTTTCAGAGCAGCTTTTGTCTTTTGTTTTTTCCTACCTCCAGAAAACAGAGCTGGGTAGTGCTGGCAAACAAAAACTGGAAACCCGGTGTGGGACTTAAAACATTCATTCTTGGCCTGTTTTCTTATCTGATGCTAACAGAAGTCACTGACGCCTGGGGAAGAAATTCAAACCACTGCTGAGCAGTTTTGAGAATCCCCACATTTGTTCTTGGAGATAACTATTAAATTCAGTCACTGACCTTGTAGGTGAATTCAGCTATTTGTTTAATCAAATAAGTGTGTTTAATGACCAGGTACATTGCTTGTGAAAAAGCAATGTGCTCTCTGTTGGAAAAAAAAAAGATACACATTAAGGTTCAATGTTTCTTTGAATCTGTCTAAACTCCTCTTTGATAATGTTACAGGTGGCTAAAAGATTTGAATTGGGATGGCTTAGATTCACATACCTTTTTAATTTAAAACATCCGTCATACCAATCTCTTGCAGTGGCTGGACTCCAGTATCACACTAGCACTGAACACCAAAGCTCTAAAGTAGCTCTTAGGTTTCTGTACGCACAGTGTGCAAGTTTGCAAGTTCAAGTGTTTAGCCTTTTTGTGAAGTGTCAGATTTGCTCTTTGGTGGTACTGTAGTATTTTTGTATTCTTTCAGTGGAATGTTACTTACTGTTTAACTCTCCCTTAAATTTCAGGCAGCTATTTTCAAATACATCACAAGCTTTTCTGCAGAATCAGAGAGTATACAACTTCTTCCAATCAATTTCATCAGAATCTTTGCACACTCACAGTAAGAAAAACCTTAATATTGTTTTGTATAATGAAATGTCTATTAAAAGTGATTCCTCCTTTCATGCCTAATTATGTTTTTTTAATTACTTATTCATGTTGTGTTATATTCTACTGGGTATAGTTGAACTTGTTGCCAGTGAGTAGTTTTTTCAGGAGATACATTAGACATTGGGAATGTGCTGTGAACCATCAGCTTCTGTTCTTTACTTTCTTTCTCCAGTGTACCACCATACTGTCAGAATAGGTAATAATGTCCATCTGTTTGGGACTTTGTCCTTGAAAGGAATCCTAAAAGCGCCAGGCTACCCTGATCTGATTCCATTTCAGCAGTAGGGCCAGTGGAATTGAATAGAAATGCAGCCAAGTATTTTTGACTCTTCAAAAATTTAGTTAAAACTTCATGACATCAAAGGAAAAGGACACTTCTCTTCGTAGTTGTTTTGTTGTCGTTTTTTCATTAAAGTTACCACAATCTTTTTTGTGAACCCTGTGAAAATGAATGAAGCAGTTGTATGCTTTGGAACAGAAGTCTTGAACTGACACCAAAAAAATCAGATCTATTATTTATTTCATTTCTTTTGTAAATGAAGGGTTTGTTTTGGTGTTTAAACTCAGGTTTGGCTTGGTTACACAGTATGTAAGTAATGGGATGGCCCTGACTTGGGAACGTATGGAATATTTTTCAGAGCACTTGTACTGCGGGAATTTCCTTGGTGGATCTCTCTCTTGTGTGTTCAAAGTTGTGCAACCTAAGTTTAGCTTCTCAGTATGTATGCCTTAGAATGTGGTCTTTGTTTCTGTTGAATCTTTTCTTCTTTCAATGCATGTTGACTTAACTCACATTGACTGTGAGACCATTGCCTCTGAAGTTGCAGATCTTCATGCAGAACTGTATAACTCAGAGTTTTCATACAGTCTGTTAACGCTTGAAAGAAAATAGAGGGATGACAGCTGACACAAATTTGATACGACTTGTGTGATGTATCAGATGTATTCTTTCCATGATCAGATAGAGCTTTGTGATTACAGGAGAAGCTGTAGATGTCAGTTTGTTGCTGGTTTTAGTAACACTTAATACTTTTTTATATGTCAGTTTCATAAACAAGTTAAGTAAATGAACACCATAATGGTTGCAAAACTGGCTGGAATTTACTGCTATGAAAAATTCTGGCAACCCTTTGTTAATGAGAATCTACATAGGGAGGAAAAATTCCAAGATCTGAGAAGATTTGCATTAATGATAGGTGCACATGATGTACATATTTTAGTCTGTAGGCTACATCTAGGTGGGAAGAAGTTGTAAATGCATTGTTGTGTATGATCGTGGTTTTAAAATGGTCTTGGTAAATTGTTGAAATTATCTGAGGAAGATTCAGTGCTGAGTTCCATCGTAGTGGACTTAACTGCGTTACTGCAGGACATCAGTGATTTGTGCAGGGAGGTTTCTGCAGAAAGTTTGTTAGGATTTGTCACATCTGAAATGCGTGGCAGATAGAAAAGATGAGGAGCTTGTTCAGGAGAAAGGGGAGAAAACTTCCAGTGGGCTCATTTTGCCCAAAATTAGAATAAGGGGTAGGCAAGAGTCTGGTGATTACCAGAGACATCCATGGCAGTGAGTTATGCAGAAGAGTCAGTAGGTCAGGATTAAGAACAGCATCAGTGAGGCACATGGCCAGGCACGGCATGGCTGCAGCATACCCCAGGCACAGGCCTGAGCTTGAATGCAGTTCCTAAGGCAAGGGATGAAAGCCCTGGATGAGGGATCTCCCAGCAGACTCATCCAAAATTACAAAAGTACATTGTGTCAGGGCTGCTCCTGAGCAGGTGAAATCCTCAGGAGGGTAGGGGAAGAGACTTTGAAGCCCATTGGTATGGTTCAGGGCGCCAGTATTAAGTTAGATATTAAGGAAGACTTTAATGAAGACAAGTAGTGTGATAAATATATAATTGTTCTTTGATTTTCAGTTGAAGAGGGGTACTGGGTGACTTGTGTGAGATAATTCCCCATCATGTTTTCTGTGATGCAGCATAATAGTTGCTCTACTAAGACAAAAGCACTCTACTTCATCAGAATTGCCACAGTAAAGCAACTCATGAATTTCCTTTATTGCTGGCCACTGTTTTCACAGCTTTCCTGTTTGGGAATCCTGAAATCCTGCTAAGTTCTGACAATTGCAATTTAGGCCATGGTAGCATGTTTTGAATACAGTAACTGTCAGGGGAGATGGAGGAAGCATATTTAAAAAAAAAATCTCATTCCAATTGTCAAATTGAATGTGCAGAATTAATTGGCAGACAAAGCAGCTGTGACTTGAGTTGGTCTTCAATCGCTAGTAGCGAGGATAAAATATCTTTTCAAAAATATTCACTTGCTGAAGTACTCAAATGCTGTAGGTATGGTTTTATTAAAAAAAAAACGTGGAATAAATTCTCTGTTCAGTGGAGGATCTGTATACCATAAATAATAGTTGGAATCTCACACTGAATAAAACATTCTGTATGTGTAATTATGTATGCTGTCATGGTTCCATTAAGGAGGGAATCCATTAGCTCCCCCTCGTTCATAACATTAGTTATTTTTGACACTTCCTTAGGCTGGCGTAAACTTTTAATCCCAGCAGACTCCATTAGGATATGATCTCTTGGGCTTAGTATGTTCAGTTCAGACAGTACTCAGGAGTATCTTCCTAACATTTCAGGCTCCTGAACAGCAGCTTGCAGATGTTTTTTTCCTACACTAGTTTAGAACTTTTTGAGAAATAAAGAGCAGACTTCTAGAGTTAGATGCAGTGCTGAACTTAGTTCTCTTTCAGAGTGTGGCTGTGGTATTTTTGCAACAAAACTGTAAATATTATTGCCATTTCTTTTTGTCTTCCCATCTGGCATAAAAAGGCAAAAGTAATAAATTGAGACTGTGATAAGGGCACTAGAAAACTTTACTTCAAATTAGATCTCCTTTGGCACATGAATGATTTAACAGTGGAGGAGTGTAACTCATTGCATCAAAATTACAGTAAGTATAGTGAGGCTCCTGCCATTTACAACTGCAGTAGAACATTTTATTTATTTACTTATTAATAAAAAATCTGAACTGCACTGTAATACCAGTATTCTTAATACTATAAATCCAAAGCTTTTAAAATTGCACCATAACTTTAAAATTGTTCTGCACACTTTTTTTTAAAAGAAAAGCATCTCTTCTTGGAGGTGTTCTACTTTGAAGCAGATGATGTTGAAATTGTTACCACGTGCAAGCCAGTAAATTCAGTCATCCGTTTCTGTAGCTTCCAGTTCAGTACAAGCATTCAGGAACTGTCTAGTTGTTCAAGATCTATAAAGTTACTACGTGAACTTTATTCTCTGCAGGTAACTTACAACCCTCTTTGAAGACGGTTAAAGCACCAGAACACTTCAAGGAGGACAGTTCAGAAGCTTCAAGTCAGGAGGAAGGTAGTTGTGTACTCAAAGGTGGTTTTTCTCTGAGCAATTTTACCACACTCAGTTCTGTAAATTGTGCAGTTGACTGATTCCTTCATTTGTACAGAGCTGAGAGTCTTAGACTAAATGTGCTATGTTAAAGAAGGATCTTTGCATACTTTGAGCAGTTTCCTTAGGGAGTTGCTAATAATCCAAGTAGTGGGATTGTTTGTAGACAGCGTGGAGACAGAAGTTCACAGCTCTATCAAGCAACAAGAAAGAAACACTTTACAATATACATGAGCCGTGTTTGTAGCTTCTCCCATTGTTACCTATTTTTCAGTTATTTGGGTTACAAACTGAGTACAGCGATCTGTTTTGCTATAAATGTGTCAAATTTGTCTAGCTTTTAGTTTCACATGAAAGGATGTTAATGTTTTCCTCTTATTCTTAGCCTGTGCTGCATTTATACTCTGGCCAGTTAGTAAGGACTTTAACCACTTGGGTCTGCAATGGCCATTAGTTATTGTCTGGAAGCTGGTGTTTCCCAAACACTTCAAAAACCACTAGCAGCTTAGTGGCTGGTCAGCAATTTCATTCTTAAATGGATTTCAGACGGGTTCTGCACTGTTTTGAGCAGTAGACAAGTATGATCTTCTGGTAGGCAGAAATAGGTGCTGGTAGGGGCTGATAGGTGAGCATAGGCACATACACTAGATTTCACAGAATGACAGCACTCTTACCCTCGTACACATTATTGAGCTTGCAGTTGACTTTGTGTGCCATCAGTAATTGGCATACACAGTCAGACAAGTTTTTCTTATTCTAAAAATTATTACTATGCTCTTTGTTAGAGTTCAGAATACACTTAAATAAATGTATAGTATATTTGGAAATAGCTTAAATAATGCTTTTATATATTGTACTTAAGAGGAATCTGTTCAATTGGTGAAGGAATAAACACAATTCAGAACTCCTTTTGTGCTCTTTGTGTGAAGTGCTGTCGGGAGTTTAAAAATTAGAGTATTTTTTTTCAGATCATAATTTTTACTTCTGTGTTGTATACAGAGGAGTTCAGGCAAAATGATGGCTACCAAGAAGGCTAGTTGCAATTGGGAAAAGTTGCTTTTGTTGAAGTTTAACCATTGTTTCTAAAAAATAGGCAGGCCTTGTATCCAAGTTTCTTGTTTGAGGCAGTATCTCTCTGTTTCTTGTTATTTGCAAAGCTTTACTTGCACAGTGAAATTTATGAGGGTCAGAATGCAACACTCCTGTGTAAAATTTATCTTCATTAGCTCTTCAAAATGTGTCAATAACATGAAGTTTAGAGATTAACTTTAGCAGTACAGAAAAAAATGCAGAATTCTATACTTTTCTGACTGAATTAATTTCTCTTCATCACTTCATACTGGTTGATACTTACACGTGCAGTCCTTATGCTTAAATACAGAGGTGAGCAAAATTATAGCTCCTATTTTTCTGTTCTATTCTTCTGTGAAATTGAAGGTAAAGAATGCAGATTCTACTGTGTACAAACTGATCTTTCATGTAACACCTGCCAAACTGAGCACTGTAAACTAAGTCTAGTGTATTTAATAGAGATGTCTTACACCAAGTTTCTGGTGGCAATGGAAAGATGAATCTGCTGGATTGATCTAGAAGA
This sequence comes from Phasianus colchicus, assembly GCF_987193195.1. Taxonomy (NCBI): domain Eukaryota; kingdom Metazoa; phylum Chordata; class Aves; order Galliformes; family Phasianidae; genus Phasianus; species Phasianus colchicus. The sequence continues at coordinate 15,458,685 of NC_143438.1, read as the reverse complement.
AGAAATAGGGGTTGCTGTTGGAATCATGCATTTTGCCTTTTTTTTTTCTTCCAGATGTAATGCAACATGCAGCAGTCCACAAGAAACATAATGGAAAAAGTCCTGTTGCCAAGTAGGTACTAGGATGTGATGTGTCTGCTATGTTTCTGAACTTTGTTTGGGGATTTCCTCCTAAATTAAAGCTTGCTTTATTGGGTGCTATTGGTTAATGTAATCTGTATTAGAAAGCTATATGTAACCTAGAGTTCTCTGTTACAAACTCTACTTAAAATATTATAAAATAAACTACTTATAAATCTGCAAGTGTAGGTCGTTTGATCATTTTCTTTTCTAAACTTTCAGAATTTATGAATTTCTGAATTTGTTATTTTCTTTTTCTAATTGAGTAAAATAAATTTTCATTTTATATATTTTTCCCACATGCACCCTCACATGCATTTTTATATGAAAATTTCCATTGCTGTTGATTCTCTTCTTATCTTCTGTAGTTTTTCTATGGCCTTCTATGAAAAGGAAGTCCATCCTTTCCCTTGTGTAGCAGCTAAAGCGTATGTGCTTCACTGTTCTACATCCATTGTAAATGGAAGTGCTTCTTAACCACATTAGGTCATAGGCTTCATGTACTGGAAAGCACATCTAAGGGGGAATTCACTTCTTAATGTATCTTATCCAGAAACTTTGGAGGTGTTTGCAAGTGGCTGTGCAATATTTTGACTATATTAAGAGACAAGTTGTTACATTTTTTGCTATGGTTGACGGTCTTATCCTGTGTTTCACTGTTATTTTATCTGTAAGATGTATTTATCTCAGGGGAGAAAAATTTACCTGGGATTAAAATAATTACTGTATAACAATAGCACAACAGAGTGCTAGGTGAGAAGAAGAAAGGAACAGACTCTTTAATAGTCTGTTGTGGTAGAACCAGGGGAAATGGTTACAAACTAAAAGAGGGAAAATATAGATTGGATGTAAGAAAGTTTTTGACACTATGGGCAGTGAGGCAATGGAACAGGTTGCCCAGAGAAGTGATGAAAGCCCCATCCTTTGGGATATTCAGGGTCAGTCTGGATGGGGCTCTGAGCAACCTGATCTCACTGTACGTGTCCCTGCTTACTGCAAGGGAGTTGGACTAGATGGCCTTTAAGTGTCCCTTCCAACTCGAATGATTCTGTGAATTGATACCTGTGACAACATTGGTGTTTTTTTGTTCTGGTTTGCTTTTATTTAATCCTCCTAGTTACTCTGAACTTCCATGTGCCCAGAAGGAGGATGTGATCTTTACAAAATCTTAGATTATAACACTGGATAGAAATTCTTTTATGAAGTAATGAAGAGTTCAGTACAATCTTGTTATCATGCAGTTATAACTGTAAGAATAAAGATATTTTTTTCCTTATTCTATTTATAGTAAAGTATAGTGAAACTGACTGTAGTTCAGGATCTGTCTTTCAGATGAGGCTTTGGTTAGAAGAATTTTGATAAACTGAGACAGGTATTTCTACAAACCTCTGTGATAGGAAATTATTATATTCTTCGACAGAAAATAATAGCTAGTGAGAAGTGTTTACTACTTGACTACTAAAGGTCTAATTCTCCCCTGTTCACTTTGAGATAATTTCTACATTGTGTATATCTATTTTTGATATTAGTTAGTATGGTGGCCTTATTCTTGGAAGCATCCAGAAGTTTACTTAAGGGAATGAGATTGAACAGTAAAAAACTCACTAGTATTGCAGCTCATATGTAATGATGCAAATTTGGCAGGAACTTCACCTAACTCCATTTGGCAGAAGTTTCTTAAATGACCTTGCTTGTGTCTCTACAGTCATGGACTCGCATCTGTATTTAGGTTGGGTTCTTACCATTTGTCTGAGCTATTTTTTTAAATATTCTATTGCACATCTTTAAGTAGCAAAGCACTTCTTTCCAGAAGCATTTGGTAAGTAGCTGCTGGAACTTCGATGTGACTTCTGCTTTGGAGTGATCTTGGTTTCTGTCATTGTGGGAACTGAGTGGCATTGCACATTGTGCTAACTTTGACATACCTTGACAACAGCTCTGAATTAGAAGGTGCTTTACATTTTCAACATGCATTTAGATAACAGTTTTAAAGTATTAACTCATTTTTCCTTTTTTTTTTTTTCAATCCAGTGAGTAATAGAGCATATTTTTGAATAGTAGATGAAAAGTTTGTAGGCCCTTGTGCCCTACTGATGCTGTGAGAACCCTGACAGTTTCTCCAGCAGTCTTCATTGAAAAGTGCTCTCAAAGCTGGTTAAAAGTTGCTATTGGCTGGCAACTGCTAAGAGAAGCTTCAGTGAAAGGCATAATAAGGCTCAAAGGAAATGCCAAATGCAACTCCCATTTCCCAGCACTACTCAAAACTAGCAATATTCAAGGTAAAAATACAGAACAAGAGGATTATTTTGAAACTCAAATAAACAGCTGCAGCATGATCTGTAAGTAGCCATGTCCTTCTTCTCTTATATCTCATGAATTCTGAAATAGTAATTATAAAGTAATTCCAGCTTTGTTGTTAATAATACGGAAGGAGGAGAATAAATTCAGAATACATTTCTGTCTATAAAATTTCTCCACATGGTGTATGACAAAAGCAGGCAAAAAGACAGTGCAGAGATATCTGTGACAATTCTCTCAAGTGCTGTTTTCTATAAATTGTGTTGTTCTGAATTTTTGCATCAAAGTCCAAAAAGAACTCCACGTATATTCAGATCATTACTATAACTGAAGTGCACAGCAACTCCTGTAGCTTACGTCTTTAAAATCTCTTCAATTTCTAGCATTTCTGAAAACAAAATACCTCTGATTCCCAACATGTTACAAAAATGCCTACACTGGTTAAAAAAAAAAGAAAAGTTTGAATGTTTGCTCATATTGGCATAACTTGTTTTATCATTTCAGCAGCACTAGCAGTGCAAAATGTTCTTCACTGGATAGCCTTAACATACAGCACTCTGAGCAAAATGGGGTAATGGACTGGAGAAGGAAAACCTGTATTGTCCAGCAGCACCCAGAGCACTGTACAAACATACTTGACCAGGTGTGTTGTTTTTTTTGTCTGAAGCGGTGTTTTGAAAGTGAGAAGGTGACTCTTAATTGAGGAGACTGTTTGCTACATAAGGTTACATTTAGTTTTCAGAGATGAAGAAGATCTGAAAGTTGCTTGGGACTTACCCTGGTTAGAAAATGCCTCGTAATTCTTACTTACCACTGTCTTTTCAAATGGACAGCTTTTATTTGAGCTTATAACTAATGTAGCACAATAGGATGTATGTAATCAGAAAAGTCTGATGTTCATTTCTAATCAGACACCTTCTTGTTGTCTGATTGTCATCAGAGAGAATTTCAGAAGTTCTAAGGAGTTTGTGTTATTGTAAGCAACAAACTTGAAGCTACGTTAACAACTAAACTATATGCATCCAAGTATAGTGGAGAAGAATAATTGCTTATAAATAAGATGGTAATGCTGAAATTGAGGAAAGGAATATTGCTCAGTGTTACATCTGGAAAACCTTTAATGTTAGAATTACTTAGTAATTACTTAATATTGCTTTTATTCTATGTGCAGAACTTGGCTATTAGATATTGTGTAGGGAGCAGCAAGCCAACCAAGACCAGTTTCCACATTTCACAAACTAGGTTAATGAACTGAGATTTGCTTTCACAAATGAAATGGTAGATGTCATGAAAGCTTGAAATACGCAAGTTTCAGGCAAGGAAAATTTGATATATTGTACCAGGAAAAGCTACTTCCTGTTTTGAAGATGTGCACATACAGCATAGATAGACATTTTTTTTTTGAGTTGTCATAATTTCTACTCCTGTGCCAAATAGGAGATATCACCAGCAACTACTCATAGTATACTTGCAGAATGTAATTTTTCTAGTATGTTTGTAGGTGATATTTTGCAGAGTTCAGTTTAGCAGCAATCAGGGCTGAGCACTGGTTTTGACAAGATCTAAAAATAACTTGCTGCTATTTTAAAATAATTTGCCACATGGGTTCCCTCTCCCCCCAATTAGATAATTCCAATTAAATCAAAAGGTTCTGTATCTGTTTAAGCCTTATCAACTCTGATGAGACAACTTCTTTTCATGGAAGAGATTGTAAGGGGATATTTGATTAAAAGTGTTGTTTTTTATCCTCAAAAGGAAAGACCTGGAGCTTACTCACAGCAATAATTTCATTGATATCTTCTGAAAAATTGGAAGTGGTAATTTGCTGAGTCCCTGCTGATCGTAGCATAAATGAAGATAATTTACATAATTCTGAAGGCCTGATTGCAGTATGCAAATATTTGTTTGTGTTACTGTAGTGCCTGTGAGCACACAAACTGTGACTCATAGACCTTTAAGTCTAGAAGGTATTTTTTGTTAGGTTTGGTTTTTGTTCTTGTTTTTTGTGAAATAAGTTCTGTCTTTCGATTGACATCCTCGTGTTTTCTGTCTAGCATACAGGGGAAAAACGGAGTTTATCTGCAGTAAGCAAGAAGAAGGGAAAGCCACAGCTGGAAAAGTAGGTTTCCAATGTAACCAGTAATTGAGGAACAAAGTGTAATGCATTCGGTCTGATAAACAGAGTGGATAGTCAATTATGTGCTTTGTTTTTTAGTTGGTGAAAGAATAGCTGGCATGTTGCAAGGCTAGTCTATATAGAATTCCTTCTTGTATGTTTTGAAAAGAAGTAACGTGAAAAATAGAATGTAATTCTGTGCGTTCATTTCCTAAAATACCACTTGTCATTTAGTGAACAGACAAAGAAGTAGGTTCTTAACTGATACAGAATTGCCTTTTTTTCTCCCTTGTATTTATTATTAAGTTTGAAAGTTTAAAGCTGTGCAGAGAACATTGAAAATCGAGGAAGGTTTGCCAGCAACCTTTAACATTACTCAGTGGGTGGTAACATGTTGAAATGTTTTATTGAAGATAATTTGTGCATTAGAGGGCTTCAGAATTTCTTGAACAATCCTGCACTGTGAAAAAGTTTCTGTCTTGTTTAATGCTCTGCCTGATTCCAATTGGACTTCTTGTCATTCTGATATTCGGTAACCAGATGCTCTTATGCTAGTCTAGAGTATTGCTCCATTACGTTTGTCATCTTTCAGGGAAGAGTTTAAAATCAGCTGCACCGTTCTTCTCCCCCTCCCCCTCCCATCCCCCCCCCTTTTTTTTTTTTTTGAGTGTGTTTTCTTTCAGTTCTTCATTCAAAGGGCTTAGTAACACTGCTGGCATTATAATGCCTGGTGTATCACTAGTAGCCTTTACCTGTTTATTATCTACATTTGTTGTTATCTCTATTAAATATATGTTTGTAGCCTGGAATTACTGCCTTTGTTTACATTTGATTTTCGTACATAGTTGTTTATTTGTGCAATGCATTTGGAAAGAAACAAACATGAGAATTATTTACATAGGGAGAAAACAAAGAAGGCTGACTGCCGGTTGAATAACAGGACAAATGGAGTTAGAGTTGCAGCATCACAGCACATCCGTACAGGGACAGCAAAAGGTAAGGTGCTCCCTCCTGAACTAATTGTACAATTCAGCTTTGCTCATTTATTCATGTTGGGCTACTTCTATAAGAAATTGAGCAATCTGAGTACGTGGAGGTCCAGTGCCATGTCATCAGTGATCTCTTTGCAAGCTCACTGGTTCCTTCTGGTGAGGAGTTGGCCCGTGAGGAACTTTGTAAAAACTGTCTTGTGTGAAATTTTGTTGAACTATAGCGTGTAAAGCAGGTGACTACAGAGCTACCACAAGAACTGGGTATGCTGCCCAAACAGGGTTTTCAAGTTTAGGTAATCCAGCAAAATCCAGAGTCTAGGCCAAGCCTTCTGTACATCAGTAAGTGACAAACAACACAAATGTCATTTTGTCTTGTTAAATTGAGCATCCAAGCATTATTATCAATTATCAAAAGGCTGCATTACCCATTGACTTTGCTGGCCTGATGTTTTTGCAACCTAATATCAGATACAACTTCATCTCTCTTACACTTAAGTCTCACAACAGAAAATTGATAAAGACTTTGTCTTTTGTATACCACCTAATAAGCTGATGTGTTGAAAGCATCTTACGAAGTGCCTTGTCTGGCTCTTGTTTCTGCTTCTCTTTAAAAAGCTTTCATACTTTGTCACCACTTCTCAACTTGAGAGTTGCAGGTAGATTGCATGCTGAGTTACTGTCATGTGCTTTATGAGCAGTTTTTTGTCATCTAAAAACAGTATTAAAATCTGACTGAAACTAAGAATTCACTGTTAACAAGGTTAGTGAAAACAATATAGTTTGAAAAAGTAGGTAAGAAATCTACAAGTAGAAGACTAAATCTACAGGACAGCTCTCTGTGTGCATGTCTGATTGGTTGCTGTTCTTTGTCATGTAAAGCACACTGAGTGTTTATGACCTGATACATTTCAGAGGCTGTGTAATTTTGCGTGATACACTGCAAAGCTAAAAAGGAGTGTTTTGCCTTAAGTGTTCTGTCCACTTGCATGCAACACACTGACCTACAGATGTGAAACTGCCTGCTTGATAGGAATGGCTAGTTAGGGCCACTGCAAGAGGAAACTGCAACCCACAATTGCTGGAAGCAATTCAGTCCTCAGGGATTAGCTTTCTGCCTGTCCTTGTATGCAAACATCTAAATGTTATCTGATACAACCTATGGAGAGGTGGTCAGGGAGGAAGTGAGGGGCAAGGGTGGGGAATAAACATTGCAGTCTGAATCTCTGCCTAGCTTTATATATGGAGACATCATTTGAAATGTCCTATTTTGAGTCAGTAGCTCTTAACTTTTTTCTTCCATTTTCACTTTCTGTTTTTAGCTTGTCAGCCATCTCTTAGTTACTTATAACTTTGAAAACTTGAAATTTTGTGACTAGGACTTTAATAAGCTTTTTATTTTCAGTGATAGGAGACTGGCATTACTGTTCCACATTATATTAGAAATTCCAAACCCCTGTTAAAATAACTTGACCAAGTGTAGGTTTAATTCAGGAAAATGGTTGCAAGAATGAAAAATGAAAACTTTACGGCAACTTTGTAGTAATTTAACCTAAACTGTTACATTTGCAATTGTAATAATAAATTAACAATTTATTTTCTTGCAATTACATATACAAATATAATAATACAAATAAATCCTAGTGTTCTTTTTTTTTGTCCTGAAGTTTTTTTTAACTGAGTTTTTTGGGCAGTGGGGTTTGCTTTACACTAGCATTTGGCCTACAAACGGTGAGAGCATGAAGCTGTCTTGCTGCTTCACCTCTGAGGCAGAACACAAAAGCCAGAGCATTCTGACTTACATACTGGACTTTGCTAATGGTTTCTAAACCCACTCTGAAATGTAGTTTCCAGTAAATGAGTTTCCCGTGATTCCTTTCAGAATCTAGAAGGGGCAATTTTACACTTTCGTAGTTTACCTTTTTTTTCCTGAAACAGGTCTTGTTGATGCAGTTTGCTTAAATCCTGTTCTTCAGGAGTTCACTGTGAAAAGGCATATTGTTTTAATTTTTGCCTGCTGAGTTAGCTTTCTGCCTTTGCTGATATTTTCATGGGATATTTCATCTCTTTGGTTGGAAATGCTTGATTGTTACCACTGAGAGGAAATTACTGTACTGTATTGTAGTACAATTTCACAAAATTTATGAGGACAGTTCTTTTGGTTGCTCTACATATATGTGAATTTTCATTGCCCCCTCCTTTGACATGAAGGATTCAGACATCAGGAACTTGAGGACAAGACTAGTCCTCAGTGCAAGGAGTCACAGCACTTGGCAGTACAGGGGACAGATGCATTTAAGTAGGAATACAGGTTAACAAATAAAAATCTGAACTAGCACAATGTCAGCAAATCAAAATAATCTTACTTCACTTCAGTACACTGAAATTAAAGATAAAAATATTTATTTATTTTTATTTTTAGATCTAAATTTGGACACTGGATCTGGTCATGATACATGTGGAGAAACATCATCTGAAAGTTACAGTTCTCCTTCTAGTCCACGACACGATGGGAGGGAAAGCTTTGACAGTGAAGAAGAAAAAGACAGAGGTTGGATTTATGGAGAGTGTGCATGAACCTTGTACTAATCTCTTTCTTGTATTAATTTTAATTAGTTTCTCATTTTATTACCTGCTTTTATTTAACTAGCTGGATGATGTTTTACTTAGTGAGTTTTGTAACTGTATGGTTTGAGGGCTTCTAGGAAATAGCAGAAGCTGAGTTTTAGATCACTACGTAGATGTTGTACATGATATCCCATTTTTTTTTTTTGTCTTTGATGGTGTCTTGAGAAATTTCAGCAGTACAGCAAATAACTTCTTTTATATAAAATCATAAAACTATGCCAGCCCATCTGAGAGGTCTTTCTCTTTGTATTGACTGTTTGATTTGTCACTCCTTCCAAATTTGAGCAAACTTTATTGATGTCTTTCTAAGTAGATACAAATTCCTAATTTGGCCTGTTTACTGCTGTTCACATTTGCAGGTATACTCAAGTTAAAGACACAGCTAGCTGAAACCAGGACACTAGCCAGGCATTTTGATTTAGACGAATGATAGGGATTGACCCAGCTTGATCTGGATGACTGAAAATAATCTCAAAGTTAGTCTAATTCAGAAAGATGTAACTATCTTTTATGTCATCAAATTCATTAAGTTTTATATGGGTAAGTCAGTCCAGGGTGAGACTTAATATAGTTTCAGATTCATTCTTCCGACTGACAAACGCTGCTTTCTCCACAGACACGGACAGCAATTCTGAGGACTCTGGAAATCAAAATGCAACCAGGTTCACAGGCTACAGTGCTGTCAGTTCATCGAATATGAACAAATCATCTGCTCAGATCTCTTCAGCGAATAATGAAAATGGAAGCCTTTCAGAAGATCCTTTGAATGCAAAGTTTCAACACATTTCCTTTATGCCTGCCTTACACTGTGTGATGCACAGCGCTGCCCAAAAGCCTGAAGCGGTTGTCCCGCCCCCCATATCCGCAGATGGGAAGACAATGGGAATGCTTGTTACCACGCCTGTTGCTGTCTCACCGGTGAGAGAGTCTGCAAATTCACCTCCTGGTGGAATGGGCCCAGTGACTTCTGGCGAGCCTGAGAAACGCCTTGAGCTGATGGCTTCCCCTTTGCCAGTCCCATCCACTTTCCTCCCGCATTCTGTCCAGCCTGGTAGCCCTGCTTTGCATTTGGCAATACACAGATTGAAAATGCCCTCTCCACAGGGATCGTCGGAAAGTTGCACGGTTAATGGACCACAGCAGCCAACAGGAAACTTAAGTATTGGATCACCAAATACTGCCTTTATCCCAGTCCACAATCCAGGTAGTTTCCCAGGATCCCCAGTTCCTACTACAGATCCCATCGCAAAACCTGCATCCCAGGTGGTAGGACTGAATCAAATGGTGCCTCACATTGAGGGAAACCCAGGAGCAATCCCTCAGCCTACCAATCTGAAGGTAGTTCTTCCAGCAGCTGGTCTTTCCACAGCAGCACCGCCACCTCCACCAGCTTCATACGCTTTGCCAGGCAGTCCTCATGCTACCAGCGTGTTGCCCAACCAGAATACAAATGTGCTGAACACTGTAGCAACTTCCTCACCACCTCAGTCAGCTGGTTTAGGTGTTGGTCAGATCCAGTCCTCCGTTCCTCCTGCAATTCCTACACACACGCCTGGCCCTGCCCCTAGCCCAAGCCCTGCTTTAACACACAGCACTGCACAGAGTGACAGCACATCTTACATAAATGCTGTTGGAAATAATAACACTAATGGGACAATGTTACCTCCACAGCAGCTGGGATCTGGTCCTTGTGGTTCTTGTGGACGTAGGTGTAGCTGTGGGACCAATGGAAGCCTTCAGATTAATAGCTATTTTTATCATAACCCACTTCATGGACAAGTCTACAGAGTTCCATCTTTCTTCACTCTGCCATCACTTTGCAATGGCAGCTACCTCAATCAAGCACATCAAAGCAATGGAACGCAACTTCCTTTCTTCCTGCCTCAGTCTCCGTATGCAAACGGGCTTATGCATGACCCAGTAATGGGGAGCCAAGCCAACTATGGTATGCAGCAGATGGCAGGATTTGGGAGGTTCTATCCTGTATATCCAGCACCTAACGTAGTTGCCAACACAAATGGGTCGGGACCCAAGAAGAATGGGAACGTTTCATGTTACAATTGTGGTGTAAGTGGACACTATGCGCAGGACTGTAAGCAGTCATCCATGGAGGCCAGTCAACAAGGTAATCATGATAACTCCCAACGGACTTGCTTTTGAGTTTAGCAGTTTCTCTTTACCTAACTGAATGTGCTGTTTCTGGTCTTGCAGAAAGGTGTGCGTGCGTGTGTATGTTTTGTGTAAATGGTTGTGCATTAGTGACCTGCTCTAAAGCTGCAAAGTATCTTATCTCTGCTTGAAATTTCTGTAGAACAGCGCAAGGTAAAAGGATTCACAGCGCAAAGCAGAAAATGAGCATGATTCAGAGCTGGGAACTCCAACTCTATCTGTTCTAAATTGTCATTCTTTTCACTCATTTGTTTTTGGTATAACGTTTGAGGCTTGCATGTCGTTTCAATTTTTCCATTCCTGGTCAGTGTTTTCTAGAGAGCATTCATTGGCAAAAAGCAGAGAGAATATAGAAGAATTCAAAAAACAAACTGGCCATTTAATAATTTAACTTTTCTAAAGCTTACCTTTGCACAACCAGCCATCCTCTATGCCCCATCATGAAACACACAAATGAAATATGCTTGAACTTCTCAGATAAGTTACAGCAAAAAAGGCAGAAACCAATTGGAATTAGAAGTCGAAGGAATGGCTTCAGTCTTGCATGCCATTTCTTCCTCCATGCAAAAACAAACAAACAAAAAAACCCAGGAAGCTCAGCGTTCACACGGAACGTAAACTATTTCTGATTCTTGACCTGTGTCCATTCTGACTTGACTTGTCTGGTCAGACCGGAACAGGAAAGACTAGCCATGATGGGGTCTCCTTTTCTTTGTATTTTTCCAACAAAGGTAAAATCTGGTATCTGCTGTCTATCTATTTTTTAAAAACTGATGTTTTTAGTGAGCGGTTGAAAGAAAATAGTGTAAGATCTTAGGACCTGCTTTAAACGGACTGGAGGATGATAGTGCCTTTTGAAGAGCATGTCCATTTTGATACCTTGTAGTGGTTTTGTAATCCATTTTAATTGTAAGCAGTGACTTAGTAGTTCTCTTTCCTGTTTTAGGCACTTACAGACTGAGATACGCACCTCCCCCTCCCCCTTCCAATGATACCTTGGATTCTGCAGACTGAAACAAGTAAACATTGCCTACTTAAACTGAAGCTTGGGGAATTGGGGGAAGGTGTGTGTGGGAGGTGGGGGGTGGTCTTGTGTTTTGGGACGTTCCCAGTTTTATATTCTTTTGGAATTTTTCATTGCTATCGCACCTCTTCCGTACAAAAGAAGAAAGCTGAGTCCCTGGTCTCCTCCTGGTTCTACAAAAGGCTTGCGTAGTGCATGTAATTCAGACACACAGCCAAACAATCAAAACGAGCATTCGAACCATGCTTTTGCACTGAAGACTTGAGACATGTGCAATGTTTACTGCATCTAAAAAAAAAGTCTCTGACCTCTGACATCACTGATGGAGCAGCCATATGGTGAAAGAAGAAAGTTGGTCATGTTCCCCACCACAATCTTCTTCCTCCCCTTCCCTGTTCTCTTTATGCTGCTGTTTTATTTTCTTTTCCCTGTTTGTCCATGTGGATTTGTTGGGCTTGCATGAGTGTTTAGTGCAGTTCATACAGACCCCGCCCGTACTCTAAAGTAACGCTCGTGAATTGAGGGGAGATGTTCAGATGTCCTATTAGGAGGGTCCAAAGGAACACGCCATACTGGATGTGTGCTGTAGCTGATAATAGTACATATACACAGCTCTTGAGAGTCCCAAATAAATTAAAATACGTAGAGCAGGAAGTGACTGAAACTGTGTGGACTTGAACAGATTTTTAAAGGTAAACAAGTTTAAATTAACAGATTTTTCTCCCATTGTAGCTTTTTAGCCTGTATGTTCAGCAAAAAAAGGTGAAAAACTGGTATGAATGTTGTACTCAGTGTGTTTGCATTTGTAATGAAAGTTGACAGCATTTTTTTCCTTTTTTAAAGCTATTCTACATCGTGTCAACACAGAATGAACATTACTTGATCGAATATTTTTTTTCCTAAACTATTACAGTGTTGCATTGTACTTAGAATGTAAATGTTTTCTTTCGAACTGAACAAAAGCTATGGTTTTCTACAAAATAGTCAGGTATTAGTATTAGAACCTGTCTACCAAATAGCAAAGTCACTATTTTATAACAATTTACCACTATGCGTAATTACGGTATAATGTGAAAGACTGAAATGAGTGTTAAGATGGTATTAATCATGTCAGTATCATGAGTAAGTAAGTTTAATGCTGCTGTATTTTTTATTTTATTTTTAAAAGCCAATATATGTACTAAATTGCTTCCAGGTAATATTTGATTTCCTGAAGTGCACTGAGGTTATCTGGAAGATGAGTGTATTTTTTGACTGCTGCATTCAACACCGATGAACAACTACCACTGTATATCCATAGGGTTTGGCATTCCTCACAGTTCATGGCAGAAATCTTTTTTCTTAAACTAAGAGCTGGTGTCCAGTAGAGGGATGAGATAAAGTCAATCTTTGGTTCAGCCGTCTAATAAATTGATAAACAAACAAGAAACTTGAAGAAAAAAAAAGCTTGATTATTACATTTCTTCATAGGTAGCATTTATATTTATAGCACCAGTGTACATTTTGGAACTTTTTTCTCGGAGGGGGGGCTGGGGAGGGAGGTAGATGAAAGCTTTAATTTAAAAAAACAAAACAAAACAAAAAAAAAACAGAAAAAAAAAAGTTTAAGTAGTAAATGAAAATTATTTTGATTAAAATTTTTATTTGATCTGGGTATTTTTGGACCACTTGAAATGAATGAACTGCGTTTGAGTTGAAGTGAGGGTGTTAAACCACCAATGGACTTGTATTGTGAATTACCTGCCAGTTGTACTTTATGGAACTTATTTTATGATTTAAAATACTGTACTGTAAATAGGAGGTATGTTACCTTCTCTTTATTTGTATGTTTACCATATACTTTGATATTTGAAATGTACTGGAAAGGTCACTTATATTTCTAGAAGAGATTGGATTTTATGCAACCTTTTTCCTTGACTTAACAGCAATAAAAAAAGAAAAAAAGTACCTGCGTGCAAGTACTGTCCTTTATCACTGAGAACAATGGCATGAAAGTGATTGTCTGCCTCTCAGTAGAGGGATGGGTTTGTGGAGCGTTTTTGGCAAGCTATCATTTTGGTTGGAATCTGTCACTTCTAAGATGAAGCTGATTGTGGTTGACTTAAGGTCAGAGCAGGCCTGTAACTGCAGTCAGGGTGCTGTCCCCTGCTCTGAGCTCCAAGGTAGATGGATCTCTTGGGACATGGACAATGGCCTTCTGTGATAGGTCCGGGGTGTTGAGCTAAGCTCTTCTAGGACGGTTATGTCCATGTTTGATTCTGATGGCTCTTGGAGTTGAGGTGAGATGCAGTTTAAACATACTTTTTTTTTATTTGGTAGGTTTTGAATCTGTTGTGCTCCTCAATATAATGTGTGCATTAACTGGAAACTTCCAGCTGCTAAAATAGATGGAAGAACATTGGGAAATACTGGGGCTAGAGAAGTGACTTAGGGATGTGTAGATTACAGCTGAGTGGTCTGAATTTAATACCAGAATGTTGAATGGTAGTTCTGAAAGACAGGAGGGTAGCAGTTACTGTCACTTTCTCTCTGCTTTGTAGCTCTTAGTGCTCTCCTAGTGCTTAGCAGCAGGTTATCTGTGGAGCTGAGGACCACAGGCTGTCAATGATCTTTATCTCAGCTTAGTCCCCTATTTCACAAGACACCAACTAACATGGGAAGGCTCAAAGTTGCCATGAACCCAACCTTTTTTTCTCAGACAACTTGCATAATAGTGGGTGTTTAAACCAGGCATCATGCAAAACATCATTATACAAACACTCAGTTTTTTCAAGGATCTATTATCCCCTCCCATAAGTGGTGTCTGTCCAAGGAATTTGGAGTCACCATATTACTTTGAAAATGAAATCTGCTGCTTATCACTCTCATCAGAGATAGCAATACTTTGGTTTGTCTGAATGGCACCATCTGTTTATGCTGCAAGCAATCCTAACTGTAATAGATCTTGCTTGCATCTATCAATTAAAACATCTAAAAATGCTTACCCTCTGGCACGGCAAATACTATAAAATGCCCCATTATTCTTCTGCTTGCTTTGCTGGGGGCCTAACAATTCTCTTAACAGCTCTCCTCTTCAGTTACTGTGCCTCATATCTAGGCAATCTAGGATTAACTGTCTGCCTATGGAGAGAGATTCTTCTGGGTGGCTGAGAATGAGCCGAGTGCCATGAAGTCACATGAGGCAATCCCACCAGCTGGTTGGCCCTAGCTACTGTGCAAGCTGCCCAGGAGCGACTCCTAATACTGCACTGCTGCTGGTTTGTACTGCCTGATGCAGTAATACTGCAGATGCAAACGTTTTGTTTGGTTCCCAAAGCTGGAATTAAAAATGAACAGTGAGTTGAACATGGACAGAACTACAAAATGGGAGTGTAAGGGGGAATGTTGATGTACGTGCCTTGCTTACAAGTGAAGAGATGATCTAGTTTTCCCAGCTAAGCAACACTAGGGTGGCAATGATGACCTAATATCTAGATCTTGACTGAGGTGTAGAAGCTTTCACTCAGGAAAAAAAAAAGCATATGCATGGTGCCAAGGCAGATGGAAAAGTAAAAGATCCAAAAATGTATACTGAGAACTGGACCAGTGGTTGTAGAGAAGTGGAAGTACCATTGTGATTTGGTTGTCTCCTCATGCCTGCTTCTAGAGGTGCGCTGAGCTGCGCCTCCTGCGGCTGCTCCCCTGAAATAAGGTTGCCTGAATTCTGCACACACAAAAACACAGCTCTGGGCAATGGTACTTTCTGATCAGGACTGGTAATTAACAGCACATCCTATCTTCAGCAATTATCAGTAGCAGATATTTAGGAAGAAAGTCTTTTTAGTGAGAGAGAGAGAGGGAAGTGATAGTTGCTACATATCTGTTGTGCTAGCAAAATGAAATGGATCTCCTTGATTCATCTTCACAATAGGTGGCAGCATAACTCCAGCAGATGAATATAATGGTGCTTCCGAGACTCCTTGCAAAGCACTTCAGTTTTACTTTTACTTCTCATGCCATGAAAATGACTTTGTTTGGGGGATTTCTTTGACTAGTGATTTTTGATACATTAGTTTCTTTAGATTTATCTCGTGCTTAGGTATGTTGTACCATGAAGAAGATAATTGTCTTTTGAAGCATGTGTGCTAAATGTGTATCTGAAATATTTACCTGTTTTACTACTAAAATAGACCAGATCTCATAGGGAATATTGAATACGTGGAGAACTGCAGCCAAACATGAACGTGGTATCTCAAGAACTATTGATAGTTAGAAATGGTTTTAGATGTTGGTATTCTTATAATGAGGAATGCTTTCTGAAATCCATATGGCTTGTTAACAGACTAGGACGGTTCCCAAGGGTTTATCTTTCAGGATATGAGGATCTACAATATAGGGTTTAACATTAGGTGATACACTTGTCTGGAATGTCTTAGGCCCAGGAACATGTTGACCAAGAGATGGAACTTAATAAAGCCATAGTTGTTAATGCTTATATGTGCTCCCTGACTGGAGCAAAGGGTTGCTGTTGTATGAACTGGGCAACAAAGCAATCTGTAAAACTACATACTGTGAAAATAGTTTAACCCAGTAAACTGATAGAGTAACTGTTTCTTGACATCATGCCAAATAAGGTACCATTAGTACATTCATTTCAACACTCTACTATTTGGTTTAAAGTCGCTTTTTTCTATTGACCACTGAAGTACATTGTTTTCTTGGTAGAGGGTGTTACTAAATGAATCAAAGAGTTAATTCATAAAATTGGTATGATTGATGAAAAATGAGGATTGCTGCTTTAAAAACTTACTTTTCATTCACATTTGATTTTAAAGTACTTGTTAGAGACTCCTTAGGGGGAAAAATAGTACTTTACATAATAAAATATCATCTGCATAAGCAAATATTATGCTTACTTTATAGCAGTCTTATTTTACACCACTGGTAATTTGAAAGTTGAACAATGGCACTTTCAAGAGATGTGGGGGTTTTTCTTGTTTTGACTGAGCGAAATTCTGAAGCTGTTGATGTGTCTACATAGAGTAGTCAGTAAGACGTATAAAATCGTGTCGCTATCAAAACACTCTTTTCCTTTCTCTGAAGCTCTTTTACAGGACACACACAGGCCCCAGCACGAGAGCGGGCAGCTGAGCAATGGCAAGGCTTCGGGTGAAAACCCCACGGGACTTGAGTAACTCCTTGATATCCAGATCTGCTCTGAAGTGCAAACTGACAGTGATTTCCAGGTATTTCAAAGTGTGCGTACAAATCGGGAAGTCTTGGCCTCTGTCACTGTATGAAATAAAGATTTTGAATGAAAACAGCAGGAATTGTGAGGAGGGGAGAGAAAGCTGCAGCAAAGAATACCATTGGGCACTGGGTTAGGCTTAAGGTGAGAATTTCACACTGCACTGGATTTCTGAGCTCAGATCCAGCTCATAGCAAAGAACAGCAAATAAGAGATTGCATCTATGTGGGACAAAGGCAACTGAATTGTGTGCTGGAGCACAGTACAGCTGACCATCTCATGCACCTAATAGGAAGCTGGAGCCTCCTGCAACCTACCTATGATTCTAATAATACATTTAAAATAGTATAGAGTTCATGATTATTCTTAAGGCTATCCAGAGCTGTCAGCTAGCTAATGCACCCTTTATGGTGTTGTCTTTCTTTGCTGTGCTTTTCATTTTTAATTTACATGCCAGCCTTTTTTTTTTTTTTTTCCTCTTGCTTGTCCCTGATTATCCTTCCAATGTTTCTTTTATGTGCATGCTAGAAAAAAGTACCTAATGGAGGGCCATTTGAAATACAGTAATCTGTGGTATGCAAACTCTCAGACAACACTACAGAAAACTCGCTAATCCAGATTAAAATAAGCAGTGCAAAGGGGTAGCTACTTCAGCATGTGACTGTGCCAGGACTCATCACTGCAAAAAAATGGGAGCTGTGACTTAAGCCACTTTGAAACCATCACTTTGTTCTTCCCCTTCAAGGAAAGATCTCTTATTTCTTGCAACTTCTCAGGTTGAGGATGCAAAGAACAGGAAGTTAATCAAGAGACAGCAAACAATAAACGTGTTCAGCCACTGTACTTGTCTGCATGAAAGTTGGGAAACATAAATGACCCACATTTGTATTTGCACCAGCAGCACCACAGTTTCCAGAGAATGCCAGAAGCAGGAGGTGCTTAGCAGGTGGAAGACTGGTTCCCTTCAGCAAGGCCCATCCTGTGGCTGATGGGTGATAGCTGACCCTCTGTTTAGCTCACAAGTTGCTCGAGAGATCAGCTGCAGAATCTTCATTTCCAAAATTTGTTTCTGCATATTTACTGAATTTTAAAAGCAGAAGCCTTCCTAACCTGGAGTATTCTCATGACTGAGTGCAAGGACTGGAACAGTGCAGGTCAAGCCTATTCAATGTTACCAAGTGGTCAGCCACCCTATATTTTTCGAAGTTTCCTTGTTTAGAAAGATATCTAGTTTCCTCTGCACCCTTTAAAGCTCCTTGCTTCCATGTGACCAATGTGGGTAATGTATTCCATATGCCTGCTTCCTTTTTGTTAGTGAGCTCTTTCAGTCGCTGTCTGTCTGTAGGGATACACCGGGTTACTGCTGCTGCCACCTGAGAGCTGGGAAATGCCCTCAGCCCTTTAGCAAAATTAATTCTGTTTCAGAGCTCTTAAGCTGTACATAATGCTGCTTTGCTTTGCTGAGGTGTTTGCATGCTGTGCTGTGGGTAACTGTTTTGTCTGTGCCAGGATATTGTTTTTACAGCTGGCCGTGCCTTTGATGGAAGGAAATGTGAGAGTTTAGAGGATGGAGAGGGAGAGGTGGTGGGGAGCCTCAGTGCAGGACAGGAGAAAATACAAGCCAAAGCTTATGCAAAAAACAAACAAACAACAACAACAACAACAAAAAACAACAGAAGTCAAACCAAAGAGCTGGTGCTGGAGAGCACTGATGGGCCTTCATCCCCCTGCCACAACCAGCAGCGCTGTTTCATCCATGGGCCTACACACCTAGGCCTGGCTGTGGCCGAAGGGTCCCTGGGTGAGCCTCAGGCCTGGCTGCTGGTACGCCTGCACTGCTCCTCTCCTGCTGCCCTGCCCAGCTTGCTGCTGGTGGCCCTGCCAGGCTGCGGGCCTGCCGCCAGGCCTGCTCAGTGCCAGGGACCAGCCAGCTGAATTGGGCGGCCGGCGTTCCCCCTCAGGAGCAGCCCCTGCAGCTCTGTGGAGCCTCATTCTTCAGTCATGCAACAAATGCAAAGTCAGGATGACGCAGCGCTGATTTAGCCAGCTGTGAAGCAAGCGGCTTTCCAGCTACACTTCTGTGCAAGTATTTCTGCAGCAGTGCAGGAGCCATTAAACCGTGCAGTTATGTATTGTGCTGCTCATTTGAGACCTATTAAAATACGTATGAGCCTGAGGGAGCAAGGACAGGTGAAAGAGGGCGGGTTTTACTGCAGACTACTATTGCCTATCAGAGAAAGCAAAACACATATATCTGATTTACAGATAAAATCAGGGTTTTTTTTTTTTACAGATAAAACTCATTTTCCAGTGTCATTGCATGGAGTCTAAAATGCCATCTTTCCCTCTCTGAGACAATGAACAGCAATGATCCCATGGCACTGACTTACAAATGTGAATGCAAATAGGTTTTGAGCAAGTTTTTTTTAATTGTCTGAGATGTCTCCAGCCTACAAAGTGCTGGCTCTCAGTATAAGATTTTGCCTGCCCTTTGCTTTGTCTGTTAAGGGCATAATGACTTTGGTCAGGTGCTCACAGGTGGGGCCTTAGGTAGCACCAAGGATGAGCAACTTGGGCTCAGCTTGCCATGATTATCCAAATGAAAAACAACATTATTTATCTGTTCATCTCCAGTTTCACAATGCTGGCTGTGTTGGGTCTCATCTTTTCATTTTTGGCCTCAAACCACAACCATCTCTACTATGTCCTGCATTGCTTGCTTCCAGTGGAGCAATAAGGGCCAACCTCCAATTCCTCAAGTCCAGCTCTGATGCTGTTGGATGTCACTGATAACCTGGCTGTAAGTCATTTCTCAGAGTTATCTCTTCATTTTTGTAATTATTTTTCTGCATTGTTTATTTTATCATCATGTCACATTAGGATGATGTCATGCTTTGGCTCTTAAGAACTTTAGAAGTTCAGGCAATGCGATTAGGGATGAGTTCACTCCCCTGGCTCATTTTCTTCCCAGCACCAAGCAGATTGGCCTTGCCTTTCACATGTGTTGAGCATTAGCTGTGGTGAGGAGACAAGGTCCAGCCCCGCCTCTGGGGCAGGAGGCACCAGAGGGGAGTGGAGATACGCTCTCTGCCAGTAGTAGGGTTTAGGTAGAATTATACACTCACAGAATGACCAAGGTTGGAAAAGACCTACAAGATCATCCAGTCCAACCATCCACCTACCACTTATATTTCCCATTAAACCATGTACCTCAGTACAGCATTTAAGTGTTTCTTCAACATCTCAGGGTCGGTGACTCCGCCACCTCCCTGGACAGTTCCAGTGCCTGCCCACTCCCTTGGAGAAGTATTTCCTAATGTCCAACCTGAATCTCCCCTGGTGCAACTTGAGGCCATTCCCTCTAATCCTATTGCCACTTACATGGGAGAAGAGACCAACCCCCACCTCACCACAACCTCCCTTCAGGCAGCTGTAGAGAGCTATAAAGTCTCCTCTGAGCGTCCTCTTCTTCAAACTGAACAATCCTGGTTCCCTCAGCTGCTCCCCACAAGACTTGTGCTCCAGACCCCTCACCAGCTTTGTTGCCCTTCTCTGGACATGCTCCAGGGCCTCAATGTCCTTCCTGTAGTCAGGGGCCTGAAACTGAACACAGTACATAGAAGCATGGACACAGGCAAGGTGGTCTCTTAAAATGGGTAGCAGAAAGACGCTGATCTCTAAATCAGCACAGTACAAGATGGAGACACGTGGTGTATTCAGGATGCTATCACTGCCCCAGAGGCCAAAGCACAGCTGAGCTGGGTTGCATTAGAACAAACCAGAAACATGAGGCTTACATGCTAGGTAGAAATCACACCTGGCACAGCCTGGGGGCTAACCAGTGACCGCCCAGCCCCACCACTGATATGTCGGAGTGTTCTCTGTAAACGTGCAAAACCTGGACTGTGGACATCCCCTTCAGAGCTGGCCTTGGCATGGAGATCCTTCACCACACCCCTGTCACATCCTTCACAGCTGGATCAAGGGGCAAAGGTACCAAGTGCCCATGGGGAGGGCGGTGGCACAGCCTTCTCTGTCTTCCTCCTGCAGAAACTCACGTTGTTCTGCACTCCTGGGGAAGCATCCACGTGGGGCTTTTCTTCCTGTTTAGGTTTCCAAATAGTGCTTCAAGGTTGTAGCTACAGTACGCTAAATACTCCTAAAGACCAAATTATCTGTGCACTTAGGAATCCTCTGGAATTAATTATAATTCCATCTCTATGAGACACAGAGATGCTTTTGTCCCCTGTTGAGTTGATTGTAAACAGAGGTACTACTAGGCTGGAGTCCCAAATCATGCTGTCCACTGCAGACATTTGGTTTGAGAGAAAGGCAGAAGATGTGCTTTAGAAGCCCAGGGCTACATCTGTGCCCATATAAAAGATGGGCATGGGGCTGTTGGGAGTGGAGCTCTGGAACAAGTCCTCTTTGTAATTATGTGGGTACACGGCCGTATTCTCAGCGTGGTCCTGGGGAAAACGTGGGGAAGGTGGGGTGAGAGCACTAAGTTATTTGCTGAGCACGAGTCAGAGCATGAATCCCCTCCATTGGAGGGAATCCAGGCTTGGCTTGTGCCAAATGGGGCAGCGGTGTGCTGAGTCACCGCTCCTCTCTGAGGACCTTTGTTACCGCAGGGCTGAACAACTATAGCGTGCAGGTCTGGTGTTATAAATCGGGCAATTACAATCAAGCCAGGTTGATTACAGTGCACGATTTTAGGTGCTTGAGAAATTCTGGCCTCCGGCTCAGAAAAACGTTGCAGGAACATGCCAGAAAGCAGAGTGAGCAAATGGCTGGGTCATTTGGCTGCATGGACTGCTCATGTTCACCCTGGTGAGGCTTCTATCCTGAAATCAACGGCAGAACAAATTCATCCCCTGCCTTAGACCCACCAAACACGCTTCCTCCCCCACTGCCACCTGTGTCAGCACAGCAGTGAGGCTTGGTGCATGGGTGACAGAGCTGGTCCCTCTCTCCAAACTTTGTCCCTTTTTTCCTTCTCGAAAGCATGAGATAGGCTTCTTTCAACGACAGAATAAAAAACAGCAGCTATTGCTTTGTGGACAGAACCAGTTGCACTCTTGCGGTGTGAATTGGTTCTGGCTTCTGCAAGGACTTCCAAAATATCTTCTGAACAGCGCAGGAGTTGTGCTACAGCAGATAAGGGCAACTCCACTGTGTGCCCAGCCCGAGGTGCCATGTAGGGGTGCCACATAGGCTGTGTGATTGTGGCTGGCCCGAAATCCAGGACAACGCTACCCCTCACTGTGTACAACTTTTCTGAAGGGGGAACTGACTGCAGTGATTGGCTTAACTTCTGTACTCAGCTGGTCTGCCCCGCAGAAGTGTTTCAGTGCTTTTGCTTGTGTCAATCGCTCCTGGAAGTGCTGGGTTGATGTTTTCTCAAGCAGGAGATTCAGCTTTCATTGGCCTCCCATTCAAAGTCCATTGCTAGCCTAATCTCCCTGCTGCCAGCGCTGCTTCCTTGACTGTGTGTGGTCTTTTTGCCAAATCCTGACATTTTTTATTTTTGGTTAACATCAGAATGGGAGTCCAGAATAATTACTCTTTCACTTGGCTCTTAAATAGGCCATGCTGCTTGTCCACATAAATAGTCTCTTCATGCATCTTGTCACTGCCTTCCAGGCTTCCTTGGAAAAAAAACAAAAACAAAAACAAAACACTTTATGTTTTATAAGATGCCTTTTCTTCCTCATGAATTGCCCTTGCCCTGTAGGATAGACAGAAATGGCCCTGCAGGGTGAATACTAAGCAGCTTTGCCAAGGTGCAATTCAACTGTAAGATTTCCTGCCTATCCAGAGCTGTCCAGCAAGACCTTGAGTGCAGGGGATTTGAAGCCCAGTGGCAATGGGGCTGCCTCTGCAGCTGCACCCACCTCATAGATTTGATCTCAGGCCCAGTGCAGGTTTGAGCAAGTATGCAAAGCCTGGTGACACAGGAGGACAAGCTGCAAGTGCAGTTTTGTCAAGGCTAAAGGCCTTTGGTGTTAAACTGTTCAAGAGGAAACATTTATAGGGAATGAAGAGCCTTACTGGGTCAGAAAGCACAGCCTCTGTCATCACCCACCTCACACTGTAAGCTTACTTTATAGACTCCAGTAGCTCCTTTATAGAGGTAATTAGGTTGGGTTGTGTTCTTCTCTCAGTAAAGGGTTGTCTCAGAGCCCCGTATCTCTCAGGATTAGAAATAATCTTCCAGATAAGATGGGTGTAGCCTTGTGGGGTCAGGATCCTTTTAAATATCATATGCCTGGCATTAGTCTGCAGCATATTTAGGCGAGAAAATCTCTTAAATTTATTAAAAACAGAACCTCCTCAAACAAACTACAAGCATCTGTGTAGAAAATGCATCTACAAATGGCGTCAGTGAGGCCACACCTAGCATACTGTGTCCAGTTACAGGCTCCTCGAAACAAGAGGGGCATTGACCCACTGGAGCAAGTCCAGCGGGACACGGTAAGGTTACCACATGGCATTTCTTTAGGCTGAAGCTGTCAGATACGTTCCTTGTGCTGCAAGTCTTCTGTCAGCGTGTTCACCTTCTCCCCTTTGCCATTCCAGTTTACGTGCCCTCACCACTTCCAAGAACAAGGTCACTGAAAGGGTCGTGACCAAGAGCCGGGAGGTGGCTTGGAAACCAGGTCACATCTCCAGGCTGGGGGTGGGTAATGTCCCAGCTATGCGGGTGGTCAAAGTCCACACCCGGGCACAGCTCCTGGGTTTGCTTTCTGTGGTGGCCGAAATATGACCTTATGTGACTGCTTGCCTCCTGGTGCTGGCAGGAGCCCTACCCTCTCTAAAATCTGGCCCTGGTCCCCAACATTCAGTGCCTAGAAGATCCCCGTGGCTCACACAGTAGCTCAGCATCCACACACTGGGGATGGAGCCCAACCTCCTGGTGTTGAGAAGACGAATCAGGCGGTCACAGATTGGAATGTGATGGTAGGACCTGAAGGAAGTGTGTCCTTCCTTCCACCGACTGTGGAGCGCAATCCCTCTGAGTTCTCTGCTCCTGAAATGAACTGCACCATGCTTAGGTAAAATGGCTGCTGCCCTCCCTGCTGCTCTAACTAAATCAGGTCAAAAGCATGTTTTAAGTGAAAATGGTGGGGGCCTCTAGGGCAGGAACAAGCCCTCGGGCATTTCTGACTATACCGTTCTTACTGCAGCCTATCCTCCAATGCTTTAATGCAAAATAAGGCACTTAAAATGGATAGTCATACCCACAGGACCATCACTCTCAACTGTGAACCCTTCATGAACCCAGGAAAAAAAATCAACAAAGGGGATTTAAAAAAAACAAAAAACAACCAAGAAAATCATATTTCATCTCCTCTGTGGCAGCAGATCTGCAGAGAAGTTGTAGGGTTGTTTGCCTCTGGGCTGGGCTGGGCAAAAAAAATAGTGATGTAGGCTTCCCTGTAGGGGATTAGGTTTCATTTTAAAATTTAAACAAACACAGAAATCTTAGCTTAAGCTTCTAGGAGATTAAGCATTCTGGCATGAACCTAGGCATAAGGAGCAGAAGGCTGGGACTCAGGAGACATCAGGATTACTGTCTTCTCCACCTCTATGCAACCTGCTTCATTGAAGCCAGATCTTCAAGGCTGACTTCTTCCTTCTGGTTTCAGTGGGAGTAAGAGCTTAAATGCCTCGAGAAGGTGCACTTGCCCTCTGCTCATCACAGAAGTGTTGCAAGAGCTCTGAGGTGATGGCTGGTCCATACGTATCTATAAAATGACGTGGTCTGATCACCATCCCTGTTGACTATGGGATGTTATAAGAAGTCACATTGCTGTGTGGTGATTCATATTTTCTTTCGAAAGGCTCACTTGGAGCAGGGAACCTGTGGGGTTGAAGTATTTTGGGGCAAAGGCCAGTCATCTTTCCCCTTTGTGAAATGTCCTCCCCGCTGGTCGTTATATACATACCAAGGTGGCCAGGGACAAACTTCAGCTTCTGACCTCGTTTTCCTCACACATCTCGCCCTGTGCAGAAAGGAGGATTGCCTGCTGTTTGCCCCAGCAGGCAGGCAGTGTTTGGTATGTGCAGCTGTACGCAGGTGGGCAGGGAGAGGTATGTGTGATGTACAAATAGGCCGCTGCTCGCAATACAGCCTTGATTGTATGGTTGTATTGTAGATGGAGGTGACACCAAATATTATTGTGCAACAGGAGGATTTTCCAGAGTTGCACAACTGCTGGATCCCGTGATGAAGATCAAGGAACTCTGACTAATTGATTTCAGGTAACAAAATGTGCCCAGGCCACTAGAAACTCCATATGTTACCTGTGTGCACACCACAGAAACCGTCCTGACAGAGATTAAAGGTTTTTAATTTGTTTTACCTCAAGATTAATGTGCCTGTCATAAACCAGGGAATGCTTTCCTAACAAATACCTGGTGTCTACTGGGGTAGGACAACAAGTCCTACTTTTCCCTCATATGTTAGGGGTTCCCCAGGGCCCGCCGGTGCATCCAGGGCAGCACATCCTGCTGTGACTGCCTGATTGCTTCTGGGGGAGAGGAGATGCTGCCAGACCCTTGTAAGGCAGCTCTGGTGGAAAGTAGATCAGGCAGAGCGGCCCTGGCTCTGGGGTTGGGTGGGAAAAATGATCCGTGAAGGCAGGAAGTGTATTGTTCCGATGTGACTCTTCCTTGCCCTCTGGAGCTGCAACTACTATCAGTGAATCTTAATTCATGCTCTGTGCCAGGACTCCATGCATTTCTGCAACAAAAGCTGAGCCAGGAGCTGTCCTCAATCCTGAGAGAGGGCTCACATGGAGCCGTGAGATTTCACATCTTGTCTGCAGCCCTGATGTTGTACATCGGATCTCCATTATGGAATTAAGCATACAGCGCGGTTCTAGGATAGCCTGAGCTTTTGTCTTCTTTTGTCTTGGCAAGAAGGAATCATTCTCCAGATATACAAGGAAAACAGCAAGGGATTTTCCAAAACCACAAAATGATTGTTCTAGGTATGTTGCTGCAGCAAACACAACTCACTCTCTTTATAGCTTGTGTTTCTTGGTAAACACAGGGCTTGCTGCAATGAGGATCATTTGAAAGGCAAAATCTTGTGATTAAAGATCCTATCCAGGGTATTCACTGAACACAGTACTGACATTTGTTCTGTTTTTCATGACAATAAATCACCAGCAAGACTGTTTCTACTGAAAAAAAAAAAAAAAAAAAGAAGTATGCCCTCAATCACATGCTGGCTATCCTTAGAAAGGTGGCTAAAAGAAATACTTGCCTGCATATTTTTGTAAAACTTTGTGATTGTCTTACATAGACACACATATATGATTACTTTTCTCTCTCCATTTATTTACTTTTCTTAAAAACCTTGCAAGAATTCTTATCAGAATCTGAGATCTGAATTTTTTTTAGAAGCAGCACCAAGTGCCAGAGGAAGATGTGACCAGGATTTACACTGCACCCATCCAAATCTGCAATCTGCTGCACTCAGGCCAAATTCCCATTAGCACTTGAGGTGCAGCCAGTGATACAATCCTTGTTTCCTTTTCTACTCTTTCTTCTAGCTGATTCACAACTTTTGTTATCTCCACACTGCCGCTCAATTTAAGGATTTTGGCCAAACTGCAGCAAAAACTCTCTTTGCCGATATATGAAGGAGTGGGAGAAGTTGTTCCTGCTACAGAATAAGTTACTTGATGGCAATAGTTATAAATGGGAAGGGCTAGAAAATCACTCTTGGACAGCACATGCTGGATGCCTACAGCACCTAGGGAAGGAGGTATTGACTCCTGTTATAATCTCTGGTCTCCCTTGTTTTCTTATCACAGAATCACAGACAAGTTTGGGTTGGAAGGGACTCTCAAAGGCCATCTAGTCCAATTCCCCTGCAATGAACAGGGACACCTACAGGGAGATCAGGCTGCTCAGAGGCCCCTTCAGCCTCATCTTGGATGTCTTCAGAGATGGGGCACCACCATCTCTCTGGGCAACCTGTTCCAGTGCCTTACCACCCATATTGTATGCAATCTTATTCTCCCCTCTTTTAGTTTGGAGCCACTTCCCTTTGTTCTATCACAATGAACCCTGCTAAAGATTCTGTCCCCTTTTTTCTTATAGCCCCCTTTAGGTACTGCAAGGTTGCTATCAGGTCACCTCACAGCCTTCTTCTCTCCAGGCTGAACAGCCCCAACTCTCTCATGCCCAGCCTATCCTCATAGGAGAGCTGTTCCATTCCATGGATTGTTTTTATGGCTCTCCCCTCGACACACTCCAGCAGGTCCATGTCTCTCCTGTAGTGAGGACTCCACATCTGGATGCAGTACTTCATGTGAGGCCTCACCAGTGCAGAGCAGAGGGGCAGGAGCACCTCCCTTGCTGTGATGGCCACATTTCTTTTGATGCAGCCCAGGATGCAATTGGCTTTCTGGGCTGTGAGGGCAACATTGCTGGCTCACATCCAGCTTTCCATCCACCCGTACTCCCAGGTCCTTTTCATCAGGGCTGTGCTCCATCCTTTCATTCCCCAGCTTGTACTGATAACAGGGGTTTCTGTGACCCAGGTGTAGGACCTTGCACTTGGCTTTGTTGAATCTCATTAAGTTCTCCCGGGCTCACAACTTGAGCATGTCTGGGTCTGTCTGTATGGCATCCCTTCCTTCGGGCATGTCGACCACACTGCACATCTGGGTGTCATCTGAAAACTTACTATGGGTGCACTTGATCCCACTGGTCATTGATGAAGATATGAAAGAGCATCAGTCCCAGAACCAACCCCTGAGGGACACCACATCACTTATTCTCAAATCCATTCTGGATGGAAAAAAAAAAAATTTGGAGTCTGGGCTCTGCTCATCTGCAATTAGGGAGGGAGCAAGCATAATGCAGGTGTGTTTGCATGTGGTTGAGCTTTCCACTCTGCCCCTCAAATTGCTCTTAATTCAACCACGATTGTTTTGCAACCAGGCTCTTGTTGGATGATGCTGCAGCTGGACAGAATACCAAATACAGCCACCATGGTCACAGTATCATGGGATCATAGGACCATAGAATCATAGTATCATAGAACAGTTTGGATTGGAAGGGACCTTTAAGGTCATCTAGTTCCAACCCCCTGCTGTAGGACACCTCTCACTAGACCAGGTTGCTCAAAGCCCCATCCAGCCTGGCCTTGAATGCTTCCAGGAAGAAGGCATCCACATGATGCTGGCGTGCTTTCGCATGTATCACACTATTGTTATTAAAATGGCCAATAACTAGCTGCAGACAAATGAGGTGACTCAATGCCGCACTTTAACGAGCTTAACTGCATACCCCGTGGTAGGCAAAAGGTAAAACAACAGCACCAGGCAGGTAATTGTTGGACCTGTTGCAAGTAATTTGCAAGCGCAGGCATCTCAGTTTTGCAGTCTTGCTCATCTTAATTTCCTTTGAGCACCGCATCTTCTGGCAGTGTGAGCTGGCTTCTTTTTGGAAATGTTCAGCTTTTGTTCAGCTCTCTGGCTGCACTTGCACAGAGGTTGATATATGTTTAACACCATGGATAGGTGGAGCCTGAAGAAAATGGGATAAATCTTCCATAAACATTTTTTCCTCTTTTTTTTTTTTTTTTTTTTTTTTTGCTGGTGATACTAATTGGAGTAAAGAGGGATTTGTTTGCCCAGTGGCACTACTCTTACTGCACACTCTGTAAGGGCCTGGCATGATCCCTTGGGCAGCAGACAGAGCGTATGGGCTGCCATTGCCTGCAGGTAGGGATCTCTGTAAACAAGGAAGAGAGCACCTTCATGTTGATATAAGTTTCTTTTTCATTTGTCAACCAAAGAGAAGGAAAAAAAGGTGGATTTCTGTGGATCCAGCTGGTTGATTGCTGGGTTTGTGAGTGGCCACAGAGTTTGCTGCCCCCGCTCACTCCTGTTGTCCTCATCCATCTCCAGCCCAGGCAGGAAGAGTGGGCAGAAGACACACTGGGCTGGTGAGCTGTGTTCCAAGCATAGCCCCAGTGTACAGGAGTGGAGAAGAGTGAGGTAGAACCCAGGTGCCACTAGCATGGGGCATTGGGACTGCCAGTAGTCTCAGAGCAGTCGTACTGGCAAGAGTGATGGATAAATGTGCTGAAATGGGAGATTTTTGGCGGCTTTCCTTTTGGTGGGAGGGACGCCCAGTGCTTTTTATGTTTGACTTCTTCTCCCTGAAGCATCAGCTGCCTGTGGGTGGATGATGCAATTAACAGCGATGGCAAAAGGATGAGGGCAGGTGCCCCTAGCAAGGAAGGCAGAGGATGTTGTGCAGAAGTTAGCTATTTGTGCACTGGCAGCGATACGGAAGTCAGTTATTTGCAGGCTGGAGGCTATAATCTGACCTCGGATACCTGGAGACCTGGCTAACAAAGTCCGAGCTGCAAGCAGTCATCTGTAAGATGTGATGGAGGACAAGTAAAGCTGCCTTTAGCTGTAGTCCTGCCTGAAGGAGGAAAGAAGGCCATTGCAACATGCCAAAGAGAGGAACGGAAATGCCCCCCTCCGTCCGTGGTGCAGTGAGGAAGTTTCAGGCTACTCACCAGTGGAAAATCTAACATGTACAGCCAGTCGGGGCAGCAGGGTGGGGCACAGCCAGTCTGGGAGGTGGTGGAGCCTCTGTCACCTCCTAGCATCAAGGAAAAAACATCTGCTGAAACTACATCAGTACAGTTTATGTATTACAATTTCTGCTGTATCACAGATATGATCAAATGGTGCCTGTAATATGCTAACCCTGAGTGGGATGTGTGCAGACCCAGGCTGCAGAGCCCCAGCTTCCGTAGGCCAAAGCTTCAGCCAGCTCCAAGGACAAAGCCCAGTCAGCTGGAGAGCCTGAGAGAGGTCTGCCTGGGGATGAGGGATGCAGCAAAACCAATGAGGGCTGAGCTCACAGTTTGGGAGGCAGCTGCAGATTTCTCAGCCTGGTTGTAAGGGGCTATAGGCACAGTGAAACAAGCAGGAAATCTTCTTAGCTGATATAGGTCACTGTAAGTTGCATTCCCTGTGAACAGGGAAGCGTGCTGTAGGAATTATGCTTTGAGCCCGAACATTTTCACGAGCTAATGAAAGGCATTTTGTAATTACGTCAAGCAGGAGGGAAACATCTCTATAGTTACTTAGTAACTAAGATACTTTGTCAACATAAAAGTGACAGCGATCTTATTGCCTAGTTAGCTACTCGGGAAAATTGAACTATTTACAGCAGAGGCATTCAATGTGCTATTTGCTAATGCCGCATTTCAGTGGTACAGCCATGGAAATGAAGGCTCATTAATAACCTGGAGTTTGTAATGCTAGAATCGTGGTGGAGCCCCTTGAAAAAAAAAATAATGCTTACTGGGAATGGGTTTTATACCTGCAACATGTGCTTTATGAGATGGAGAATTAAACCAGCTCCATGAATCAGAGGGTATGGATATGATGAAGCTGCTGATCTTGAACTCCAATTTATTTTTAAAGACACGTACAGCTCTGCAGAAACCCATACCAGTAGGTGAACTTGAGGGCCCCTAACTTTATTCAAGTCAAGGTAAAAAAAAGTCTCCTGATAAATAGGGTGGAAAGAAGACATACAGCCACCTTCTGCCAGTGGTTGGTGAAGCTGCAGCCTCCTAAGAGCCAGGGACGTGAGAGCTGAAAAAAATGCTGGTGGGGATGCTTTTCAACATCAGCACGCTGCAGAAAGGTTGGCACATTTTAATGCTCCCTTTCTGCCTTTTGATTTATTGTGGGTAACATTCACTCTCCCCTCCCTGTTTATAACACAAAATGAACACACGAGATCAACTGTGACAAGCAACATGAGGAAAGCATACATGAAAGATGTGAACTTTTAGAGCAGGAAATAAACCACAGTATTCAATATTCCATTGTTGCATTTAATTAGGATAATTGATTGCTGCTCTTTTGCAAGTGGCATGAAGTGTGAGCAGCCGTGAGCCACAGAGAAGCAGATGGATGGGGCTGGAGGAAGCTGCGGACAGGAGCTATGGGCGCTGTATTTGGCTGTGCATCCGTATGGGGTCCCACTGCTCCAGGGGGCCTGGGGGCGTCCCTTCGTTAGCACTACTTAGCAGTGAGCACCCAGCAGGCAAATTGTGTGGAAAAGGAGGAAAAGAGGAAAACTGCAGGAAAGCCAGTGAGTAGGTCCCCTGCTGCGCTGAAGCAACTCTCTTGTTCTTTCCAAAGTAGGCTGCATAAATATTGATCTTGTTGGGATGTGTCCTACATTCGTTTGCACAGACGTTACAAATGTGCTTAAGAATGAGAAATCAATCTTGTTTTCCTGTGTGGTAAACATGGGCAGCCAAGGATGCGCATAGATAATGTGAATTACAGCACTCAGCCTTGCCACTTGTATGCTGGGTTGGAAAAGGTGTTCTTCAGTGACAGAAGAGAAAAAGACATTTTTGCCTACTGGACTATTTTAAGGTATTTTCACAAATCCACAGACCCTTTAAAATGCCTTCAACTCCCATTGCAGTTCTTGTAATAATCTTTAAGTTAACTAGTTTTCTGCTGAATTTGCTTGGGTTGTTTTTTCACAACCTACTGCCAGCAAGTCAAGGTACAACCTTAGACATTCGTACCACTTCATTATTCCCTCTCCCATTAACCTTTCATATGGTTTAGCACTGCAACATTGCAATTTGGAAAATCATATCATTAGGTTGCAAAAGCTGTAGGATTCTTGCAGTAGGCAGCCACGGGGTGGCTTCTGAGTCACTGGATGATTAATAATTAATAATAATTGTTGGATAATCTATTTAGACAGTCACAGTGCAGGGAATTTATTACTGTTTTCTCTGGAGAATACTGCCACTAAAGTAATAAAACTTTAATGTGTCCCCTCTCCTTGTTGTTCTACTGAATTTCTGTTAAGGAATAGCAGAAAGCTGCCATATCTTGCTATAGATCGCAATGCAGTACAATGACAGCTCCTGCTTTCTTACCAATCAACATGTATGCGTGCTCATAAAGCAGGGGACATGAGAGAGATGTATTTCTATATTCGGGTAGATTTCAAAAGAAAATGATTCTCTTGAAGTATTTGCTTTACCTTACTTGACTTAGCATTTGGCCGATTTCTATACTATTTGTCCAGCTCATTATTCCCAGTTATTTTCAACTTCATTTACACTATATTACATGTGCTCCTCAGAAAATGTTTAAAATCTTTATGTTATACATATTACAAATGCACAGTTCTCTTTCACAAAGTGAGGCAGGAAAGAATGGTGACCACAGTATGCTTATGGAGTCAGCAAAGGCAGGAAGTCAAAAAGAAAGAAGTGATCCCCATTTCTTAAAATTGCCCACCACTCCAACACAGCTCATCACAGTCGACCTCAGAATGGAATAACTGCTGTGCTGCATTTCCCAGCTGTGACTCAGGAGCTGTGGGATGTGTCACGTTGTTTCCCGACACACAGAGATGCTCACCTTTCCTGTGAGGATGCTGAATGTAGACTTTTCTGCCTTACAGAAGTGTAGTTTATCTGAACGCTGACTTATTCTTTGTGACTAATGAGCCCGCATTAAAGACCTGGATAGTCTAGAATGGGCAGGTGCATTATACTCCACGTTAAGAAACTTGTTTTGTTCAGCTGTATGTCAAATGTGATTTGTAGCTGGGCTGTGGAGTCAATCCAAAAAGATAAATTTGCTTACCAAAGGTAGCTGTCAAGCTCTACCATGCTAAAGCTCCAGCTTACAGAAGGCAGTGTCTTCCAACGAAAGGGTTTCAGCCAAATAAATGGAGCTTAGAGAAAATGCAATGTTACAGCTGAAGTGCCGGGATAATTGAGCCTGTAACATCTGCTGAAATGTAGTGACACCAAAAATAAACACTTCTGCCCATGTTGCTATTCCCTGGTAAAGCAGTGTGTAAACGTGTGATGTGACCCCAGCACATCAGGAAATGTGGGAACAGACTTGTCTTGCCACCACAAGTACCCTTCCCTCGCCAAGGAAGGAGCTTTCCAGGCACAGCTGTAATAAGGACATTGCTTGGGTTGCTTTCCAGCAGCTTTTATGAGAAGGGAAAAAGGATCATGTGCTTAATTAGCCCCTTTAGTAAGAGGTGTTTGTGTGTACATTTTGCAGCTGGAACAAAGGGACAGGGTGAGGGTGTTTGCTTCATTTTTCCCTTAAAGAGAGAAAATGTATGAAATCATTCCTGGATGGCAAATAGGAAAGAAAAAAAAAAGCAAAAATCTTTTGTCTGTTGTAAGGACTAATTTTCCTATGAAAATGCTCAAGAATAAGATTTTCCCTTTGTTGCAAATTACTATTGAGTTTGATTAAAAGAAGCATTGATTTGCTTATTCTTCTCTGCATGATTTCCCCTGGCTTGGAGCTGTGGGAAGCCAGGCTCAGCCTCTGTCCAGCAAATACCGTCACAAACACACGCTGCTGGTTTCGCTTTCGCAGTATAAACACGAGGGAACATCCAATTACATTGAAAAGGGATGCTTTTAAAACTGATAAAAAGGAAATAAATTTTTGTGTGGCGTGCAATTACTCTGTGGAATCCATTCCTCTTGAGTGTCATCACAACCAAAAGCTTAGCAGGATTTGAAAGAGGGCTGGCGGCTAGTAATACATACATAAAAATAAACAAGGGCTCTGGAAGGGATTTACACTCTTGGGATTCTGGGGAGAAGCCAGCCTCCCATTGTGGCAGTTTTGGGAAAGGTTTCTAGAGCTGCTTGTCCCACACTGCCTGCCTCCGTACTGCTTGCATGTCCCCTTGGCATGCTGCAGTGACAGCCTCCTTCAGCAGACATTGTTGGCAAGACCACTGGTTTCATCTTCTGTGGTCACCTTTATGCTCCTGAGAGGACATAGATTGGAAATGTCACAAATGATTTCCATTCCTCAGCTCCTGAAAGAAAGGAGCGGTAGGTTAGTTACGTATTTGACAATCTGTCGTTACGTGCATTCAGCAGCCATCTCACTGACAACGAGTTTTTTGTCCTGTGAGTCAGGCTGCTAATTTCAGCCTGCAAAGCCCTGCCTGACTTGTGCCTTGTGTACAACGAGGCCCTGGGCGATGTGATCTCACTTTGGTGCTCACCAATGATGACCTCCAGGGTCTCTTCAGCCCAACCTCTTCAGTGATTGTGCTTGAGGCATGACAGAAAGGAGATGTTACAGCAAAGAAAAGCATCCACCTCAGCACATTCTAGCTCACCTGTCACTCACTGGGAGAGGTACACCTCCCCTCTGCAGTGAGTGTGTTTGCTCCAAGCTTCATGTGGAGGCTTTCCAAACAACTTGGCTTCTTTCGGTTTCCAGCAACATCATGACTGTGTGGCCTCCATGACTCCACAGCCACACTGGCTCAGCATGATTACCTCCTTCAAAAATTGTTCTGTGGCACTAAGGATGGAGGGAGAGTCAGCACAGCCTCTGAGCCACTACTTTCTGCATGTGCTGGAGAATGGAGAACTGCAGCCAGCAAGAGGCAGTGCATGCAATGATGCAATACCTTTCTTCTCAGGGTATGTGATGGAGAAGAGGCAATGCCTGATGGCACTGAGGCACCAGAGCTCTGGCTAAAGCAAGCAAAGACAAAGCTTCACATTCTAGCAATTAGATGATGCTTTTTGAGAGCAATGCCATAGCATGGAGGAAGGACATGGTAAATGGTTTCCTGCCCATTACCCGAGAATCTGCTGGAGGTTCTTGTGCACTGTAATATGGAGAAAGTATAAAAGGGCAGCCAAGAATGGCATGACACAAAATATTCAGCTATCAGACAGAAATCCTGGCAGGCCACCTGTGCTAGATCATTGTGGATGGGAGTGCTGCCAGTAGCCCGTCTGCAGATGATGGGGAGAAACGCTCCATGGTGAGGTCTTCTCTGCTGCAACACAAGTCAGCTGCACGGGAAAAACTTCAACCACTTTTAAAACAAAACAAAACACAACTCTGATTGCTTACTGCCCCAGCAGCCATGCTGGTTCCCTCTCTCCACCTTTTCATCTCTGCAAGAAAAGCCTTCACTGTTTGCTCTGGGCAACCACCTTTGTCAGAAATTCATGCTTGAAAGGTTACGTTTGGACAGCACTGAATTCCAGACCTGCTATTGGTGCAGGACAGAGATGCCCGGTGTGCCAAAGAAATGCAACAGGCAGGCAGAAGCTGAAGGGACCCTATTATGAAGATGGCTTATCCCTCCCTATCTGTTGACAGATGTCGAGTTCCTAAAAATCTAGCTGACTTTTAAAGCGCCGCAGTCCTCAGCTGTACAAAGGTTTTCACAAGTTCATCACCTGTCATCTCAAGAGGCCAAGGAAAATTTTATCCACAAAATGCATCTCAAGCTGTGCAATAGGTAGGTCATGTGTCCTTGGTACCATGGAGAACATGGACTGGTGATGGTGGCTGGGCATTATGCACCTGGAAAAGATGAGACTTATTCTGCTGTAGCAAGGAGAATTTGTGCTCCTTTGGGGAACCCGGTTATCTTCACTCCTGCCAGAGCAGGTGAAGTCGCACATAGTATTCAGCTCTGTTTGTGGCATTCACAGAACAACACAGGGCACCTTTGGGAAGCTGAAAGCAGAATGATGCTGCTGAAACAGTTTGGATGCCAAATAAATACCTGTGACCATGATTTGCTCTGCCCTGGCCAACATCTGCAAAGCTTATGTTGCAGAATCATTCTTCACCTCACTGAAATCTGGATGCCGAAATGGTATTTGCACCAGGTCAGCTTCCACACAGACTTACAGAGGGCGTGAGGCAGGGCCTCACCACAACCTGGTCATTGCCTGGGGAGCCCTATCACCTATAGGCTGCAGGTTGCCCTCATTTTTCTGAATGTTTTTAGATTCATTCTTCAATACTGGGTTCATTCATGTTGTCCTAGTGTATTGCTAAAAGCATTCTTAATTTCATGCATAGCCCTACAACTACACTTCCACCGCTGAGATGGCTACTTTAGTACTACCTTCTAGGTTGATCCTGACAATATGGCTTTATTTTATTAATCTCCTTGGAGCTTAATACATTTCTATGTTTACTTTTAACAAGATACACCTTTCAAGTTCAAGAAATGAAGTTAAATAATTCCCTCAAAGTACATAATGTGCATCTGTGCTCATACTTCTAGTAAATTACTGTAGATGCAGCCATCGATAGCGCTGATTCTGTACTGATATAAATGATCAGTAACATATTTTGAAACTTTATCTTCCACTGTGCTGTTCTCACATCAGCATATTCATTCACCAGTAAACAACATGCATTTATGAGATAGACTCTTACTGCCTTGAAGCAATACCTGACATTCTTAAGGCATAATTCCTGTTAATGAGGAGCATTTCCATCTCACGGTTGCCAGGGCAGCCTCAGAGTCACAGGGCAGCATATCGTACAGAAGTGACGTATATAAGGGAGAAGACGAATGCACTTTCTCAGCCAGCCTTGTTGCCAAATGTGCGGTATGGAAGAAAAATATGCTCAGCTTTAGTGAAAGGCCTTCATGTATGGCCCTTCAACAGGCAGTGCCATCACTCGGCTGAGACGCTTCCAAGTGAATCAGAGGGAGATGACAAACCTTATGAAAAATTGATACCAAAAATATTTGGATCTCCTGGGTCATTTCAAAATATGCCAACTGTGCTGGTTAGGGTTATATAGTGTGTAAAAACATTGCATCCAAGTCTCTGCGTTGGTTACAGCTTAATGAAACCACCATAATCCATCTCTATCAGTAGTGATGAATACAACTCCTTTACCTCCAGGAGTTGTAAGGCTCTGAAACAAAATGGGTTTAAGCAGCCATACGAGCATGAAAGATAAAATGAAATAATTACATGGAAGGATTGCTACAGTTCTGGAAGAGAATCTTTCAGTGCATTAACATCTAACTGAAAATGAAGCTCTTTTCCATTTAAAAAAAACAAACAAAATATGCAGCTGAGGATGGAAGAGCCAAAGATGCAGTAAGAGGATTAGTGTATAGAGGTAGCGGAATCCACTGGGAATTAGAAGGTCTAACTTTGCAATTAATATCAACACAAATGAAAAACAAAATCTGTAAAACAATGTTTTAATTTTAATACAGGGTTTGACTCTGGAATAGTTAACATAGCCCTGCAATCAATCCTGACAACAAAGTAGGTGTTTCTTCTTGAATTTGTTTCCTCGATGTGTGGTTTTCAGCAATGGGGAAGTTGGTATTTATTTCTGTAAATTTTTTTCTTCATACATGATGAAGACAAGAAGTTTGTGCTGGAGAAAAAATTCCACAATTTGGTAATGAAACTGCACTTCCAAACTGTTTAACTGCAATGCTGGCATACTGCAACCTGCATACATTGCAACAGAAAGCATTTGTGCAACCAAAGGATCTCCACACCACACTGCTGGTGATTGCATAGGAAAACCGTACCGTGTTGAGGGCAGCACAGCACAGCTCTGCCAGAAGCTGAAATCTCAGTGGCAAGCGGGGGCATTGCAAGAGTAAAGACCTTCCTTCTTGGGGATGGGAGAGCCTGCTGGCAGATAATGCTGTGTGCCAACTGACCATTGCAGCAAGAGTGCTGCACCTAGCTCCAGCCCAGGATAAGCAGGGACAAGATGTTCCTTCAGCCAGAAGTGCTTCACAGCCTCATGTCCTGCTTGAAGGATGTGGGGACCTGAACTCTGCCCATTTCCTTCCAGAGAGCTTAACGTGAAGCCAGGAAAGTACTCGGCTCTTTTCTCCTCTCCCTGTAACATGGCAATAATTACATTTTTGCATAGTGCTTTGAGGTGTAGAGCTGCATAACATTTAGTGGTGCTGATATAACTTGAGTGGAAGTGGTTTTGGAATTGGAAACACATATCAAGCCTTGCTGAAAATTATTCAGGGGGCTGTAAGTACAAACAAGCCTCCAGGCAGTGCAACTCTGCCGTTCCTGAATATATAAACACAAGTGCAACCTGTGAGATAATTTAAAGGCTAACTCTATTTCAGGCATCAATTAATGGAAACTTCTCTATTCAAGAACGGTTCTTAATCGTATGCTCAATCTAAAAGCACATTTATAATTAAAAGTTTTGTTGAATAAGCACCGTCTTAAATGCCTTATTACGCTGAAGACCTTACAGTGCTGGATGGGCACAAGCAGCCCAGAGCGTACACGGTCTTGTGCTTAAGCTCACAGCTGGAGCAGCAATCAGTGTAAATTTTCTGTTCCTTGTTATGTGCATATCCAATTTGCTCCTACAGTTGTGACAGCCCCACCGATTGATGAGACATACAGGTGCGTACCTAGCATTTTAAAGACTGGAAATCATCATTACTGATAAAATTAGGTATTATTGTCTGAAGAGCTTCCGTAGACATTCAATTTCCCTTTACAAAGAAGAATATTATTATATCGTTCAATTCGAAATGGTCCCCTTGCTCATCTTTCTTCTGCTCTCTGAATTATTTTTACAGTGGCAAATGTTTTGTCTTTTGCTTGAGTATTTTGACATTGAAATCATTCTCTTGCTTCCATGTCTGTAGAGAAAATCTCCTAGACTAGAAAAACAGGCTACTGAAGAGAGCTGAATAAGCCCCCTAGCATTTTGCAGTCTTAAAGGACATGAAATTCCTTCTTTCTAAACACCCTCCCCACCTTCACGCGTTAACTGAAATCACTAAGGTGATTTATACCTTCTTAAATCACAGATGAATGTTCTACAGCGCCATTGATGATGACTTATAGCAGAGGAAGAATGAATAGAATTCTTCCCACATTAGCATTTCTCGGTGCTCATCAGCTTTTTATCCAGAACTGACTCGTCAGCCAAGTTTTCTGCAGGCAAGGAGTAGGGATTCAGTAATTCCTGTTTAACGAAGGCATGTTTTTTTGAAAGGCCTTCTTTCAAAACTAAACAATAACAAAAAACCAACCAAATTGGGTAACTGTTGCATATTTGATACAATTCAACAATTCTCTTTGAGTATAGTTTATGGCAAAACTGATTCTACGAAGGCTGCATGTTGTCTGCCTCTGATAACTGGGTATATTACACAAAGGTCACTGTAGGGTTCCAAGGCCTACTGGTGTTTCCTGCCACTGTCTGCGGTATGTACAATTTGTTCACTTGATATAAAGACTTCTGGTATGGTATCAGAGTAATCTGTGATAGATTACTTTTTATTCCCTTACTTTTTGTAGAAAGTTCCTATAATCAGAAAACTCTTCGTCAAGGTTGCCAGATTCTGGCTGGAAAACTGCAGATTGCAAACCATCCTGTTTCATTTTACCGTTCTTCAAAATAGCCATCATCAATCAAACTTTAGAAAAGGAAGATGTGCATTTCACCCTTCCACTTCCTTCTGACAAAAATCAATTTCATAAGCTCCAATCCCACATCTCATAGCAGTAGTTAATCTGCAGCAAAATTCACAATTCCTAGAGATTTAAAAAGCATTGATCAGTTACTGGGAAATGGAGAATAGCATATCTTCTCATACGCCTAAGAGTTCAATTTGAACATGCATAGATTTCAAATGCGCTTCCCTGCATAAAGCAAAAGCAACCTGGCTCTGTACCACTAGCGTTTGGAAATGCTGGGTTGTTACAGAAATCACTGCCTGACTATTCAGGAAACTGGGGAGGGATACAGTGTGCTGCCTTTTCTCCCCATGGCACAACACAGGAAGCCTCACTGCAGCCTCCTGCTCCTGAGCAAATTTCACAGAGCAGAGACAAATCCAGCAGTTTTCCACCCTCTGGACCTCAGTGCTGCTACTTGGTTTTTTAATTGCCTAAAGCACTTCATTAGCAAGGCCCGGGGCAGTGGTAAGTCAGCCGAGCAGCAGGAGAAGCGAGGTCAGCTCAGCCCCTTGCTGGCTCTCAGCATCGTGCAGAGCTCCTCCAGCTCACTCCACCACGTGCCTGACCCGAGGCTACCGAAATGACCTTCACTCTGTGTTATCATAGAATCACAGAACCATTTGAGTTGGAAGGGCCTTTAAAGGTCACCTAGTCCAACTCTGTTGCAGTGAACAGGGACACACAGCTAAATCAGATTGCTCAAAGCCCCGTCCAGCCTAACCTTGAATGTCTCCAGGGACGGGGTGCCCACCATCAGTGTTCTTGTACTGCGTAGGTTATCTTGCCATGGGAGGCAAAAGGAGCTTGTTTAGTCTAGGAAAGAGAATGCAAAGACTGCTCAGGGATACAACAGCTGCCTGTAAGTACAATGTGGGGAGACACTGAGAAGAAAAAAAAAAGCTATTGGAGTCAAAGGGCTATGTGAACACATGGGTACAGACCACCCATGTGTAAATTCAGACCAAAAAGTGGAAGAAAGCTCCTGACCACCAGAGTGGTAATGTGGGCAGACCCACTTGGTTCACTTTGAGAGGACATTCAGCTAGGTAGGAGACCTGGGATCCGAGGGACGAAGGCACACCTGATGTCCCAGGAAACCTCCCTTCCAGTTCTGCATTCCTAAGACATATTTGAAAATCTCTGTGTTTTAGATCTTTTTGTGAGCATGAACAGTCAGATAATTGAACAATTAGAGAAAAGCACAGCTCCTTTCTCTCTCTGCTTCACTCCAAGGACTGCCTTCAAGGGTAACAGACTGTTTTCTACAAACTGCCTTTTATTTCAAATGGTACTGCTAACAGGAATGTCTCCAGGGCCTGCTGTCTTCTTCTGCTGAGTGTGTCAATGTGTGTGCCTTCGCAGTAAAGTGTTTTTCTTGCGCATTTAAATCAGGAGACCTGGGGTAACCTTCATGAAGCAGGTGGTGTGAGGGTGCTTTGAATCTGTAGGAATCATTAAAATTGAATGTGGGGAGCAGACAGAACCGGGCTGCAATACACGCAGTGCTGCACCAGAATTCCCACTTTGCTGTGGAGCACAGCATTTCCGATGAGTCTCTGGCATGATGTTTTGCTGCCATTTTACAAAATGTATTAAAAAGGAATGACCTCAGGCAGCTCCAGCCCCTTCCGACCCACGTTACTCAGCTAAAACGTCCCCAGGAGCATAAGCGAATTCTCTGAATAAATACTGCAGATAATACGTCCTTGTGGTATGAG
This sequence comes from Phasianus colchicus, assembly GCF_987193195.1. Lineage (NCBI taxonomy): Eukaryota > Metazoa > Chordata > Aves > Galliformes > Phasianidae > Phasianus > Phasianus colchicus. The sequence goes on along the minus strand of NC_143438.1, from coordinate 15,418,048 downwards.
AGCTCATGCCTTTGTGCTAATTGAATTTATCTGATTGTGATTTATCCTTTCAGCTATTCGTTTAAATTAACTTTATTTGCAGGCAGGAGGGGGGAGTGTTGCCGTCTAGACACTGATTCTCCAACAGTTTTCCAGGAAATATTTTCAGTCGTTCTAGCCCTTGAAATGCAGTGACAGGGTAACGATGCTTTCCCAGCGACCCTTCACACCACGCAGCCCCATCGGTGCGTGCGCACGTCCTTAACACCCCCAGCCCCTCTGAACGCCGTCTCTGACGAGATGACCTCAGGTGGGACGGCCCCAGCTCCGCGCTCGGGCAGCCGGCGGGGAAAACACGTCAGATCCCGGCGGACGGGATGGGTGCGTGCGCTCAACGAGCCCGTTCCACCACGGGCACGCACCGCCGCCGGACAGCGCTCGCCTGAGGGACGGAGGGAAAGAGCGGGAGGCGGGAATCCGAGGACCGCGCGCCGCCGAGAGTTGTAGTCGCCGGGATGGGGGGCAGAGGGGGGCCGCAGACTACATTTCCCAGCAGACACCGCGCTCCCACCGCGCTCCCCCCGCCCCGCCCGGCGTCACGCTGTGTTTATAGGCGAGGCCCCGCCCGCCGCGCGAGCGGTGTCGTCACGGCGGGCCGCCTCCCCCGAGCGGCGGGGCCGCTTAATATTCATGAGGCGCGGGCGGGCGCGGCGCCGGGCTCGCTGGCTGCCCGCCTCCCTCATGGCGCTGGCGACGGCCGGAGAGCGGGGCTGAGGCGGGCAGCGGCGGAACGCTGCGCCCTGAGCTCCCCCTTCCCGGGGCGCGGCGCCTCGCCCCGCTCGGGCCCCCCTCCCCGCGCCGGCCGGCCGAGCGGCGCTCCCGGCAGGAGGGCGGCGGCGGCGGCTCCGGCCCCGCGGGCGATGGAGCCCGCGCAGCAGCAACAGCAGCAGCGAGCGAGAGAAGCGGCGGAGCGCTCCCCGGGCGGGAAGGGCCCGGCGACGGAGAGCGGCGCGGAGGCGGCCGGCGGCCCGCGGAGGAGGCGGGGGGCGGCCGGCGGCTCGGCTCCCCCCGCGGCGCTGGCGGCCCCCGGCGGGGCGGGCGGCGGCTCGCTGCTGCTGCGGCGGGGCCGGCTGAAGAGGAACCTCTCGGCGGCCGCCGCGCCGCTGGGCACCCGCAGCCTGGACAGGAAGGCGCTGCTGCCCAAGCCGCCCCGCCAGCTGCAGCCGCTGCAGCCCCCGGAGCGGGACTGGGTGCGGCGGGACCTGCAGCGGGGCTGCGTGCACGTCTACGAGCGCCACGCCAACCGCTACCTGCGCCCGGTGCTCTGCACCCTGGAGACCACGGCGGCCGAGGTGGCCGCCCGCCTGCAGCAGCCCGGTCCGCGCGGCGGCGGCGGCGTGGTGCGGGTGCCGGGCAAGGCGGGCCCGCAGCCCCCGCCGCCCGAGGAGGGCCCCGCCGCGGCGACTGCCGAGCCGGCGGCCGAAGGGGAGCGGCCCGGCAGCCGGTGGGGGACGCGGGGCGCGCCGCCCGCGGGAGACGGCGAGGAGGGCGGCTCGCCGAGCCCCGCGGCGCCGCCGGCCGAGCTGTACCTGGCGGGACCGCCGCTGTCGTGCCCCTCCCTGCTGGGCGAGCTGGGGCCGGCGGGCTCCGACTGCGAGAGCTTCAGCCCCGGCGCCGAGAGCGTCTCCGAACGCCTGGACCCCTACAGCAGCGGCGGCGGCGGCGGCTCGTCCTCCTCGGACGAGCTGGAGGCGGAGCCGGCGGCCTCCGACGGCGCGGAGGCAGGTGCGGGGCCGGGCCGGGGCCGCCCGCCGCCCGGAGAGCCGTGCCCGGGGGCGGGGGGCGGCCGGGAGGCGCCCGCGGGGCCGCCCGCGTTGTTCGTGCAGCTGCACGGGGAGACCAGCCGGCGGCTGGAGGGCCACGAGAAGCCGCTGCAGATCCAGAACGACTACCTCTCGCAGCTGGGCTTCAGGGACCTGTGGCGGGTGCAGGAGGAGGGCATGGACGCCGAGACCGGCTGCCTCATCCGCTTCTACGCCGGTGAGTCGGGGCGCGCGGGTCCTCGCGGTTCGGCGCTTTGCTCTGACGTCGTCTCGTCTCGTAGCGGAGCCGGGGGCGAGGAGGGCCGCGGGCGGGTAGAGGGGAGCTGCCGGCCCCGCGGCTCGGCCCCGGGTTTAGGGAGCGGCCGCGCCGCGGCCGCCGCGAGGGCGATGCGTTCCCGCGGGCTCGGCCCGCTGCTCGCCTCGTGCCGTGGGAGCGGCGGTGGGTTCGGCGAGGTTTGGGCACGGGCTGTGGGAACGGGCTGCGGCAGCCTTCGTCCCGGGGGGGGAGAGCTTCCCGAGGCAGCCTTGGGCGCGGGGTTTGGGGGCTGTCGGTGGGAAAGTTAGTTCTCGCGTCGAGGTTATGCAACGGTGCTCTTTACGGGGGCTTAAAAATACCTCCCGTGCGCGGATACCGAGTGGCGTTCAGTCGAGGAGCTGACAGGACGGGGTTAGGTAGGGAAAGAGCAGAAATAACTGCTGTGTCCGGGTGGTGAGGGTGGGGTTCAGCAGGTGGTGCTGGAGGGAGCGCTGCTCCCTTGCTCCCGGCGGCCGGGAATGCGCGGGCACGTTTTAGGTTGGCCCGTTCTAACAGGATGTATTCTATAGGAAACAGAATCAGCAGACGTCGGTCAGCCTTAGGCACGCGGAGACGCCTGTTTGCATGTAGCTTTTGTGTGTTAAGTGATGAATTCTACCTGCTGAATGCGGCTGCTTTATTTCGGTGTCACAACCCATTGGCGAACGTAGCTTGTGCGCTCTGGGCTTCCTTGTACGAGGCTCTGAAATAGGAATGTAAATCTGTAAGCATACGTGGGATTAAATGAATGCAAATGTGTTATGTAATTCCATATCCCGGGCAGCGTGCCTCTGCGCTTCAAAAGTGCAGTGTTTCTTTGAAAACTTTATCTCTTTGGGTGGATCTGCGATCAACACCTGAAACACCTGTGATCCGGTGCTTGTAGCAGAGTGTTTCCAGCCAAAAGAGTGAAGGAAGTGTTGCTGATACGTCGTCTGCTGACTTCCTGCACTATTCTGGCAGCTCCTCTTGACATCCTTATGGCCTTTCGTTTTTCTGCTGGGAGATGAAAGGGAGGAAAGGAAGGAGACTTAAGAAGGAATACACATCAAATTAGAGAGTCAATTTTGGCTGTGGAGTTAGGGGGCTGGAAGCATCTTTTTGATTAAATGATCCTCCAGGGTTACCCGAAGGAATGTTTTAGCAGTGGTTTCCTGCTTGCCCTGGACTCGTTGGCTTAGGCAGGCTGCCTTGTCTTAGTCGATAGAGAGCAACCAGCAGCTCTATCCCCCTGCAATTGTAATTTCCTGCAAGAGGTCTCAGAAGGATTTGATGATCCTGGTCTGATTTCTCTGATGTGAAACGGCATAAACTGAGGCTGGACTCATTGCACCACTTCTATAAAGAATTCTTTTCCCTAATCCCCTCGGAGTGTGGAGAGAGGAGAATGCAGTGATAACTTCGGGGCTTCTCTGTTTCTGGGGAGAGACCATTCTAATGCTGGAAGATCTCAGTGCTGAAACAATGCTAAAAATTCCAAACAAAGTAAGGTGATACAGCCAGTGATTTCAGCAGTTACTGTGTGGTGGTGATTTCTTTAGCTGTGGAAGCTGTGAAAATACACTTTTTAGAAAAAACTAACTAGGAGAGCTGCAGAGGATAGCAGCGATGATACGGCCTTTTTAATATGTAGCTGTTCATAGGCATTGTGCAGTGAAATGTCTGTTCTTTAAACACAGTATTCCAAATTTAGGAGGCTCAGACAACAAAATGTGACACTGAGGATGTAAAACTGCCTCCTGCGTGCTGTCTTGACTCGCTTCAAAATGTGGTTAGCACATATTTTTGTGTCTCCTCTACTTGTACTCTGAGTGTGCTCAATTTCTTCAGTCTCTTGACTGAGCATTGCTGTGCAATAATACTGTTGCTAAAACAAAGCCCATTACAGATGTAAGCATCCAATTCTGCCTCCTGTAACACTGATTTGAGCAGAACTGCGCATTAGTGGCTAGCCATGCATGTCAACTTCTCCCTGTGTTGAAATCCATCTCAACAAAAGATACTGTCCTCAAGGTTTGGAGTAGTTAATCTCTCTTAAAAAGGATATGGTTAAATAGCTTTCTGCTGAGATACTCCTTTACTGGTTATGGAACTCTATAAGAATCCATGGTGCAATTACAGTCCTGATATTGTAGCTGGGAGACCGATTAGGTCAGACTTACTAAACTATTCCTAAAACCATAACGGTGGCTGTGATCCAGAAGGCTTCTCAAAAACAAGTTATAGTATTCCTTATTGCTCTGTAAAAATAATTCTTGTAAAATGGGATTTCTCCCAGTGGCCTTGCCTTCTCTGTAATTTGTGTGCCAAAGGAGAATGGGCTAATACACCAATGTAGCCATTTGAAAAACTGCAGAAGCACTTACTTGTTACGAGCCCTTAGGTCAGAAGTAAACGTGGAGTCCTGTTCAGCCCTGTGCTGTGGAGCATCTACATGGCAAAGGACTTCAGAGATTTGGTCTTGGACTATAAGACCAGCTCAGGACAGTGGACGTTTGAGGCTTTTTTGCTTTCCTTCTGAAAGGTGATGGTGTTTGATTCTTGCACTTGGCTGTTGTTAAATTGTCTGCTCTCTGATGTGACATAGGGCTTCTGCACCTGATGGTGTCATCAGATGTATCACTTTCCAGTAGATGACTGCCTGTAGGCAGAAAATGAAGAAATGCCAGATGTAATTAAGGGTGTTAATTTGGCAACTGGCTGTCAGGTTTTGTTTATGAAGAGAGGCTTGTTGCTCATGTGACCTTTTAGAAAGCTGAGAGGAGAAACCAATCCAGCTTTGTCTGAAACTTATTGCAGAAAATGTTGCTCCTATTCTTACCTTCACACTGGACAGAGCATGTAGCATGGGTCACCCTGTGGGGCCACTGAGATCTCATGAAGACTTCCAGGTGTTGGATGCTTAGTGATAGGTGAAAACCATAGGCATGGCAGCATTTTGTGAAATATGTATTGAGTTGCTGGCTGTTTGCTGCTTGCATGTCTTAGTGAATAAATCAGCCCAGCTATTAAATGCATTGGTAAACTCAATTTAAAATAACTGCAGATAAATGTTGAAGGGGAAAAAATGCCATAGACATACCTACTCCTTAGAGCAGGACAACAGCTGTGCTGCAAAGAAGAGCTTCTGACTTCGGGGCACTGACTTTTTTTTTTTCCTGAAACCCAAACCTTATTTAACATGAAATCAGTTAGTGCACATTTGGATGGCTTTTCCTATGGTAGTGATTGTGAAGGTAAGGTCCCAGTGAGTGATCTCTTCTTCAGCTGAAAGGAAGAACATCCTCTGCCACTGGGCTGCTGTGCTCTTTCATTTTTTTTTTTCCTTCCCATTGTGGTTTGGCTGTATATCTTGTTTACTTTGTAATCATGTATGTATTTGTATCTCCTGTAAGGGAAGTAATATGGGAAACTTCCCGCTTCAGAAAACGACTTCATTTCAGTGACATCATGTGCTTAAATCCATGCAATTTTGGCATGACCAAAGTAGTGAGTTTCCTAGTCCTGTTCTGCGGGATGGTGTTAAATGGCGACAGTGCTGGGCTTGCTCCACCTGTCCCTGTGCAGCGATAGCCTTTGCTTACGTAAGAGTACCAGTTGGAATGGGGTCTTCCCAAGGCAGGCAGTTCTGAGAGGCTCGGAGGCTGAGTGCAGATAGCTGCAAGTCCCCCCCGCATTCCAGCACTAAGCCTTGGTATGTAACACCTGTTAAGTACAGCGGTTCTTGCAGCTCTTACATTCTCTTGCGCTCCTGGCTAGCATCCATAACTTAAGTATGTGTGAAGTACCAACGCATGAGTTTCAGTTCTTTATATAAAAGTAACTATATATACAAAACATTAGGTTTCTCAACTGAGCTGCATCGGGAAGTGCAGCATTCATCTTTTTTTCTTCCTTTTTCTTCTCTTTGTATTCTGCTACGACCCCTCTCTCTGTATCTCACCACCTATTTCCTTCTTTTTTCTTTCTGCAACTGTGCATAAACATTCCCTTGGTGGTGGCACTGCTGATATACCTAAATGCCTTTGTGCAATTAAAACATCCATCTGTTCTGTTAGAACACTGGCAGGCTGCTATGCAGCTAAAATGGTACATGGTTCTTGGAAAGATAATAGTACGAAAGTAATAATGTTAGTACCTGGCATGTGCTTCTTAACTACGGAGAACTGGTTTGTAGCTTAATAAAACAATGTGAAGAGAGATGTCTTGGTTATCCAGGTGGTCCTTCAGAAGACAAGGAGGTAAGAGGTATGTCTGGGAAGGTCAGTTTGAAATGTGTACATCCATGGAATTTCCCAGAAGAGGAATTCGGAGATAGGAGTGCTACTTTTATGCTCAGCATTTTAATTTGGAAGGAACCCGTACCTCACATGCTAACAGCTGTATTTTTTTCTGGGCTTAAGGGAGCTTCATGTTTGAGTTTAAGTATATCAACTTCTAGACAAAAAAAAAAAATATCCAAAACTGACTTGTAACTTTGTACTTGCCTTGGACAGTAAAAGCAAAGATGCTTTGACTCAGTCTTCAGTGTTTAATCACTTCTCTGCTTGTGGGATGCGGCACACTGGCATTTTGGATAAGATCAAATAAATCTCTGCATGTGTCTGTTTTCAGCTGTTTCCCTTGACTCAGTTTTATTGCTGTGTTTTAGAACGTTTGCTCATGTGGGGATTTCAGCTCTGTGAAGCTGTGTCTGAAATAGCCTGGTAATAACTTTATTCTTTGACTCAGAGTACTGAATATTGCGTTTACCTTTTTTCAGTTACTATTTTCTGAGGTCTCTCTGTGTGTGGATTGAAATGGAATGGGCTTTGATGCTTGCAGTCAGTTGCAGTTTGTGTGGGGAAACCAGCTCGAGTAGAAGGGACAGATGCACTGAAATCATCTGTAAGCATCACTATCTTGATAGTATAATTCCAGCTAATTTTTTTTCCTTCTCAGTGATGCATGAGAGAAGTGCAGCCGACCCTTGTAAATGCCTAAAAAGATTTAAACTCACTTGGGAATTAATGTCTTAACTTTTTCTTCTAGATGTGGCTTTAAGACAGGAATTCTGAAATGCTTGGCTTTTTACAAGATATTTAAGAAACTTCACGGGAAGAAAACATCCTCATTTAAAAGTAATCAGTAACCTCTTGCTTATACTCGTGAGTGAGATTGGAAACTAGAGCTGAAATTCCAGCTGCATGGTAATGGCTGAGTTGTGTATAGATTGGTGGTAGTTAAGCACGGCAAGTTTTATGTCAGGAAATGTTTATTTCAAAATTCTATATCTTCTGCTTTACTCATAAGTCCTTAGTTTTACTCTTTGTGTAATTCTTGCACTTCACATGGCTTTTCTGGGCAGTTGTTAGAATTACAGCATTACTTCTTTGGAGAGAATAATTTTTATATTTTCACTATAAAATAACCTATTGACTGTAGAGCTTATTTTTCCCAGTTGGGCTGTCATTTCTCCAGTTATGCTGTCCTAATACAGATATTGTTTTCCAAAAGTAACTGCTTCTTGAGTGCTGATTCATGCCTGTTAATCACTGAAGCTGTCTTAGATATTGGAGAGTTTTAGACTTAAGTCTTTTTATGATGTATCTTAAATTGCCACAATTTCCCTTTTTTTTTTTTTTTGACTGCTATGTGATAAAATGTTGCATGCAAAGAATGCACATCACTTGCCTCTTGAAATGCAGCAGCTGTCCTAACAGCATGGAGAGACACATGTGGGTTGTAAGTGGATAGTGCTCCTGTTGAAATTCCAATTGGGATTTCAGGTAGGCAAAATTAATAGTAAACCAACATTCTCTGGTGTCTGAGCTGTCACACTCACTTAGTGTTTGCTTTTTTTTTTTTAAAAAAAGGATTGTCAGCAGTCATCACTTGGAGTCTTGTAAAATCACATGGGTATGGTGGCCCCTACTGTACTCCCTGCCATTGTCACATAGCCACTGGTTTTAGGCAATGTAGCTTTTCTGCCAGTGACTACAATCTGGATTCTTATTGCTTCCCTATTGAGCTAGCTGACCAGGCCTGACGCTTTCAGTCTGATTGCTGAGTCTTTCTGCTCCTGTAGATGTGGTTAAAGTACATGGAAGAATGGAAATGCTGTAGAATGTCTCGTGCATTCGTTATGGTTGTTGAACTCCCACTACCCCCCATTATTTTAGGGGCAAAAATTGTTCTTCAGAGAATATTTTTGTTTAACAGTGACAACTTCTAAATCAAGAAGTCAGACCTCCTGGAGAGTCATTTAATTTCACAGCATAGCATACTGTCTTTGAAGCTTCTCCTGTTGATGGAGAGGTAAAATTTCTTCCAGCTGGCTTTGACTTATTTGAAGGGATGCTGAAAATACTCATTGCCCAATTAACTGTGCGTTCCTTGATCTGACAGTTAAGAACAACTACCTACATACCGATTTAAAATAGTCGGTTTCAGGGGATTTTTCTCTCCAGACTCATCTAGCTTAGTTCTCAGTATAGAAGGAAAATAAAATGAGGCTGTCGAAGAGATGTGGACTCAAACATCCAAGAGTGGAGGAGGCTTTTAAAAGTTTAATGCTTTTTGTGGACCAAAGGTAAATTTGGCCCTCTGAACACGGTAGGCTGTTACTTGCTCTGGGCCTTGTCCAGTGGCAATGGGACTCTTCCCACCAACTTCACTGGGCACTGAATTGTATTTGTAACTCTCCAAACCCCATAATCGCCGCATTAAGCGGTGCCTCTCATCTGCAAGCACTCCAAGTGCTATGCCAGCTTATTTAAATAAAAACAAAACAACGGGCCTTGTTCCAAGGGAGTAATGAGGAGCTGGAATGCCTTTGAAGTTCAGGAGCTGAGGCTGTAGGTGCAATTTACATAAACCTAATTATGTAATCTGAATGCAGTTTCTCTTCCTGTTTGTTCAATTTATGAATCTTTGTGTCCAAAGAGAAAGAGATAGTAAGACCTGCAGTTAAGATAAATAGCAGACCACTCCTCGTCTGAATGTGTGCTCTGGTGAGAGGAGAATTTCCGAAGAGTAGAACAAAACCTGTGATTCAGGCACCTTCAGTTGATGAGAATAATACCAAGTCCTTTTCCTTTCAGAAAGCTGCATGCTTCTTTAAACAATAACTATGCCTAGTTCACCCTATTATTTGCTTTAAAATAAATGGTATGGAAAACCTTGAAGTCCTTACTAGCAAAGATTTTGCTTTCAGATAAGCAGCTCCTTAGTTTTAACACTACCTTGAAACCAATAAGCTTCCAACTGAACAGTGAGCTTCCTGATCAGCTTGCTGCACAATGATGTTTTGTTGTTCTCCAACACTGGCTTTTTTTCCTCCTGTCTGATCCTCTCTAACCTTTTAAAGCAGATAATAGGAGCACTGGGCTTTGAGAAGGGTTCTACAAGCAGCAAAGATACTGTATGTGCAATCTGCTCATTGGAAGATAATTGATTGTAAACAACCCCTGCTAGATCCGACCAGTCGTTTTATGATGCTTATCAACTCAAATTGTAAATGATGGAGGAACATATTTTTCCTTTTGCTGTGTATTATGCAGTGGGACAAACAAACCTCTAGGGGATGACAGTCCCAGTGAGCAATCATTTTATTTGTGAAACTGAATTATAATTATCTGAGACAGCCTAATACTGTATGTCATTATTGTCTTTCATACTATAAAGCTTGCCTGGTGTAATAAAACTCTTAATGACAGAAGCTGTTATGAATGAAGCATTGAGCTCCTGAAAGAAGGCTGTTCTCAAGTTAACAGGTTAGGACCTCTAGTTTCTTCTTATACTGATGGTACATGGGTGTAAGCACAAGGCAGGACAGTTCACACATTGCAAACAGGATGTTCCTAACTATAAAGTTAATCGTATGTGTGGGAGATGCATTTTAAGGTTTCAGAAATACCATCAGAAGGCTATTTGAAAGCTATGAAATAACTAGTTACATGAAAGGTTTTTTTTTTTCTTGTTTCAGTCTTAGGGTTGAGGATTTATTGTATGCTGACTTGGTGAAAGTGTGGAACTCATAGTTGGTGGCATGGATTAACGTTTCAAGGTTAAAAGTAGACCAGAGCTTATATCCTTTCAGAGCAAATAGTTAACTTTTTTTTTTCTTGTGGGTGTCATAGCTAATAAAAGAAAGGACTGGCTGAGAATGGGAATCTGAACTCTTTGAAGTGTCCAAACTCTGTGAAGTGGCTGCAGACGTGTCTTATCTTTTTTCCTTTGGTGACACGAAAATCATGACTCTTGTCTTTATCAACAGAAATAGAATCTGGAGTCTGCATCTTTCATGTGAATCAACTGAAAAATAATGCGATATGCTTCAGACTATTAAATAACAGAAACCGTTTTCATAACTTCAAGAACAGTGGAATCATCTCTATAAGTATATTCATTCCACTTGAGATTAGACTGTAGCGCTGAGGACTGCTTGGTTCGTGTCTCTTTAATCTTCTTAATCAAATGACAACTTTAATTCCTGCTAATACAAGAAAACTACATTACATTATTCTTTCTTTTGATTTGCAGATTCCGTCTTTGGAATGCCTCTCGTAAGAAATATCCTTCAGAACGTTTGTTTTCTGAATCTGGGATAAAAGATCCTAATTTATCGTCTTCCAAATTTTTCCTTCATAAATAAAGCCTAGAACAAAAAATGTGCATATTGGTATTGCTAGATATCACAGCAGAAAGATTAAGAGGCTTTGTAGTCTGCACTGGACTAAGTCATACTCCTTCTGTCACTACCAAAATAACAGTCCAGAGAAAACGGTCTACTAAAGCCTGAGGTATATATTATATGTACTTAATTTGCAACACCATGTGTGTTGTGTACCTTTATGTAATGCTCCACTGGAGTGTGAGCAGTTCCAATGCCTCTTGCATCTTCAGTTAGGCATTAAGAGGAGGCATGTTTTGAGTTGCTGGCAGACAGCAAATACTACTTACGCTGGGGGGGGGGAAGATCCTTTCAGCCTAGAATATGCAGCCAGACTTTTCCTGCAGGAAGTTTTGGGACATTCTTGGCTGCGTTTGTGAACTCGTTGATTTTGTGCAAGAAATCCTGTTTTCAGTTCTTGAAGGTTCTAGGATTTTTCTCTGCAGTGTCCACTAATCTGTGTGGCTCTGTGTTAGGTTTTTTGGGTGTTTTTTGATTTTCCCCCCCCCATGCATCTATAAGTTTGTGTAAGAAGCAATTGCATGAAGCAACAGCCCCAGGTAACATGGGGCTGCAAAACCAAGCAGAATTGCTTTCAGAAAAATCATAGTATGTTGCTGCAACAGAATTGTTGTGTATATGTGTATTAACAGTGTAGGATAAGCAAATGATATAGTAAAAAGAAAGAAGCAGATCCTTGGAAGAGTTTAAGGGTTTGTTTGTTTTTTTTAAGATGTTTTACTTTATTACAGAAACAACGTGAAAAGTTTAAATAAAAAATCCTGTGTTACGTGCATGTTCTTCACCCAGTGGTTCATCTCTTGCAAATGTAGGATTTTAGGGGGCCTGCATAATTTTATCAAAGGACTTTTTTAATAAGAAGAATTTGTAAACTGATGAGGAAAGAAAAAATATCCTGGTCATGCATAGTAAGAATTGTGGCTGATTGTAGAAGAGTTCATGCTCTTAAAATCCAACTGGACATACTGAATCTTTAATACCAGTCTGACTTGCAGACAGTGGCATTACATTTGGCACTTCAGTAAGGCTTATGCTTTTTAGGAATCTGTGCAATGAACATGGAGGACTTAAAGCATTTGGCAGTGCCCTCCTACTTGCTGTCACCAGCTAAGCTAAATACGATCAACAGATGAAGTTAAAAAATGTAGTTAGCCATCTGACCTTTCTGAATTGTAAAGGGAGGTGCTGCTGAGGAATATGGCCTGGAGCAAGTCTAGTCTCCTCCTATAACCCTGAGAAAAGATAAATTCCCAATAAGCAGATGCTGGAACTCAGCGTGCAGGTGTTTGTCCAGGAGAGGCTTATGTACATTTACCTGATGCTAAACACAAGAAATATCCTCATGCGTATATGTAGTCTTCATTCTGTGAGGCTCTTGAACATGTCACAGAGAACTGTTGAATTGCCTTTCCAAACATGGTATTTTGTGCTTTTGAGCTCTCAGATACCTTGCATACTGGCAGCCCTTAAGTGGAATTCTTATTGGAGACTCTTCAGTAGTTCATTTGACCATTGTGTCTTGGCATTCTGTGGGTTATTGCTGGCACTGATTTTTTTTTTTTTTAATGTTCAGGTTTTACTTTTGCTGAGCACTTTGTAGCTCGTATCCACTATTTTTTTCTAAACATGTAAGGCACGTACTCATATGAAAATCCTTTTTGAACCTTTCTCTGCAGACATGGCTTTGCAGCAAAATATGTAGATGTTCAGAGATGCTCAGAGGCTAATGTCAAATTCCCTTACCTAGTGTAGATGCTGTCTGTACCAAAACGAATGACATGGTATAAAGTTAATGCCCACTAACCTTTTTGAATCAGAATATTGTCATGTCTTTCATGTTCAGTAGCAGGGAACAGATACTTCGCTATTTCTCTAATGAAAGATTATGCAAACCTTGTCTTATCATTGTACATAAATGTCCTGGTTTAACTTGTTGGACTCTCTTGAGTATTTGCTTCTCAGTCTTGAAGTTACCCTCATCCTTTTGGCACCTCATGTTCAGAGGAATGTGTCCCAGTGGCTATTGGTTTGCAGTCAAGTATGCATGGCTTTCTTGCTATGAATGTGAATACTTGTTTGCTTCTTATTCTTGATGGCTCATGGAAAGCATGGTGGTGTGAGGTGTGGTATTACAAGTCTCCTTAAGCTGTGTCAGCATGGTAGTGGTCTGAGCATTTCAAATCTGTGTGAATTGGTGGGTGGTTGACATCTTCGTGGTAAAGTGTGAGGACCAGGTGCCTGGTATCAGGAGAGGTGTCACACTAACAGGCTGAGTTCCCAAGTCATGTGCAAGGTTGGCTGAACTGTAGAATAAGTATTCTATGCTCTGGGTCAATCTTATCTTTTTCACTATGTGGTATTCTCATTCTATCTGTTTTCCTATGTGCGTATTGGAGACAGAGAATGGCTGAGGTTGGAAAGGACTTCTGGAGTTCATCTGCTTCAACTCCACCGCACTCCAACTCAACGTGCAGGGCCACCTAGAGAAGCTTCCTTGGGCCTGTGTCCAGGCGCCTTTTAAATGTGTCCAAGGAGGGAAGTCATCTTGGCATCTTGTGCTAGGGCTCCATCACCCGAGTAGTAAGGTGGTGTTGCCTGGTGTTCAGAGGAAACCTCTTGTGCTCCAGTTTGTGACCATTGCCTCCTGCCCTGACACGGCACTGCTGAGAATGATTTGGCTCCATCTCTCTCCCTCTCGGTATTTGCACACGTTGAGATCCTTTTCTTCTCCGAGCTGAACAGTTGCAGCTCTCTCAGCCTTTCCCCCCAGGAGAGATGCTCCAGTCCCTTCATCATCTTGATGGCACTTTGAACTCTCTGCAGTGTGTCATGTCTTTCATACTGAGGAGAGAGATTGTTATATGAGGCTGTTGAGAGATTTGGTGAGAAGCAGAGCCCTCAGTAAGGGAAGCTGCCTTGATATATATACTTTTTTGTTTTCTTGAGACTGCAAAGTGAACTGCAGAGTGGATCCATTCCTGGCTAATTATAGGGAGATGGAAGATAGCAAGTGCAGGATTGGAAAAGTAGAGGTTTTAACATCTTGCTGCTTGGCTATAGTTACTCTTGTTAATATGTCGCCTTTAATTTTTACTGAAGGAGGTTGAAGCCAAGCAAGGACCTGTTGAATGCTGCATTGTAAGTGCATCTAGTTAGAGGTTGAAGATACGCTGGTAAATAAAGATGTAGTTTGTCTGGAAATGTCAGGAGTTTCCCTGTAAACAAAGTGCAAAGGTGAAACATCCCCATGGTAAGGCTACATGGCTTGTCAGCAATGTAGTGGTGAGGCTTGTGGTCCCGGCAGGTAGGCAGTGCTCTCACAGCACAGCCAGCTCTGCTGGGCGCTGGCAGAGGCACTGCTGGTGTCGCCCTGAGGAAAGGGAGAAGGTTAGGCCGAGTCACTGGGGCTGCGTGTTCCTCACAGGCACTTGGGAAGGAGTTTCTTTCGTGTGCTGTCTAATAGATTCAGCCTTTTATTTTATAATATAATTAAATAACTAAGCCTTTGTGAGGCTCCTGAATTCCTTTAATTTAACGGCGGCACAGAAGCTGAATTCAGTGCATTCATGGGCCTGTACTATCTCCCTGACTACTTGCCAGCTCTATTCATGCTGTTCTGAGTGCAGGAAGTTCTCACATTGATTCAGGCGTGGGGGTGGGGGGGTAGAAGGCGTTATGTGCTTGGCTTTTTTTTTTTTAAAGCAAGGGAAATAGTTATAAGGAAAATTCTTCAGTGATTCCCTGAGACCAATTTACCAACTGTTAATCTGTGAGTAAATAATGGGAACAGTTTATGCACTTGGCAGCCCTCGAGAAAGAGCAAAGAATCATGAGAAGTTTGCAGTCCACAGACCCAAGATAGCTGAATACTTTGGTATGTTAGGATTTGTCTGAACAGGGATAGAGCAGTACTTCTCTGTTAGCACAGGCAATCTCATATACTGAAGTACTAGGTCTGATGAGGAAAACTGTACTGTGGCATGTGCTAGCTGGCTGCTAGCACATGCCACTTGGTCAAGTTGCATAATTCTTTTTCTGCTGGAGTTTCAGTGCTGTAGCCACTATGTTCAGGCTGTTTTACAGATGTCTGCTGGTGCTCCCTCAAGGAGGGGATGAGGAACTTTATGAACAGCCTGGTGAGGTGAGCTGGAGCAAGAGTGGGTTTCTTTTGGTGCAAGGGAAGGATAGAATCACAGAATCACCAAGGTTGGAAAAGACCTCCAAGATTATTTAGTTCAACTGTCCACCTTTCATCAGTATTTTCCACTAAACCATGTCCCTCAGTGCAGCATCTAAACCTTTCTTGAACACCTACAGGGACTGTGACCCCACCACCTTCTTGGGCAGCTCATTCCAGCGCTTGACCACTATCTTGGAGAAGTATTTCCTAATGTCAAACTTGAATCTCCCCAGCGCAACTTGAGGCCGCTTCCCCTAGTCCTATTGCTAATTACATGGGAGAAGAGGCTTACCCCCATCTTGCCGCAGCCTCCCTTCAGGCAGTTGTAGAGAATGAAAAGGTCTCCCCTGGGCCTCCTCTACCCCAGACTGAACAATTGCAGCTCCCTCAACTGCTCCCCATAAGACTTGTGTTCCAGACCCTTTCACTGCTTCATTGCCCTTCTTTGGACACGCTCCGTGACCTCAATGTCTTTGTTGTAGTGAGGGGCCCAAAGCTTGAACACAGTACTTGAGGTACTGCCTCACTGGGGCTGAGTACAAAGGGATGATTGCTTCCCTTCTCCTGCTAGCACCACTATTTCTGATACAAGCCAGGATGCCATTGGTCATCTTGGCCATCTGTGCACGCTGCTGGCTCATGTTCAGCCAAGCATTGACCAATACCCCCAGGTCCATTTCTGCTACATAATCTTCCAGCCACTCTGCCCCACGCCTGTAGCACTGCCTGGGGTTGTTGTGGCCAAAGTGCAGGAACTGGTGTTTTGCTGAACTTCATCCTTTTGGCCTCAGCCCAGT
This sequence comes from Phasianus colchicus, assembly GCF_987193195.1. Taxonomy (NCBI): domain Eukaryota; kingdom Metazoa; phylum Chordata; class Aves; order Galliformes; family Phasianidae; genus Phasianus; species Phasianus colchicus. The sequence goes on along the minus strand of NC_143438.1, from coordinate 15,402,300 downwards.
GATCCAACCTGTCCAGATCGAGGCAGACATTGAGAGGAAAAGGTGAAACAAAACTGAAAAAGCAATGAAAAAATCAGAGCTAGCAGACAAGAAGAACAAAATGCAGCTTATGCACAGCTTATGCATTCACTTCCTAGGAGCTGTCCCACATCTCTAATCTGTGGTATCTTATCTTTATAACTAGATACCACAGTGATAGACAGAGTTGACATATGTAAAGTGCATAGCAGAAAGGAAAGTGACTTCTCAGTGAGGGTTTTCTGCTGATGAAGCTGACAGGTCTCGGGAAGAATGCAGGTAGGTAAATAAAGCAGATAATCTGCAATACAGTTGCATTTTCACCAAAACAAGCAGAACTGTGCTAAGACTATTCCTCAGATCTGGTAATGCTTGGTAAGGCGAAGTTCTGTGTCTGGGTCTTGCAGATTAGAAAGAAAAGATGTGCGAAGTATACTTTCCTGTGTTGGGGTACAAAATTTACCAGACAGTGTAGCCTTCAAAACAACGTCTTAAATTTAGGTTACCTAAAGGCAACGTAATTACTGTTGCATGATCTCATCTTTATTGGTAAGCTGGCATGCACAGGGCTTCCTAGCTACAAGGCTTATTTTGCCATTGCCGTGCTTACCTACAGTTTCGTGTTATTCTGAAAACTGGAGTGGGTGCTAGAGTTGTGTTCCTTTCCTTTGTGGTTTCTGTAAGGAAAAGCATTTCTCACAGACTCTGGTACAGTTCTGTTTGTCCACGATGAGTACTTTGCCCTTTTCTCTTTTGATCCTCTGTGTGTTTTAGAGGTCAGTCTGAAATCCTCTTCCTGAGCTGTCATGAATAGAATAATTTTCTTAAGGTGCTGTAGTTTCTAGAATCACAGTCTGTTAAGAACATCGACTTGTGGATTATGGCACACATCACCATGTGCACCACGTGCAACTGTGTGGAAAGTGTTGCTAACTGCTTGGATTGTTCAAGTTAAAACAAGGAAAGAAGGAGAGTGAAATTGCTGCTTTTTTTCCCCTTTAGTTTAAAACTGGGTTTTCATTTCTTTTTATTAGAGGTAATGGTGCTGAATATCTGCAGCTTTTCTTCTTTTAAAAGAAGTTTACCATTTTAAGCTATAAAAGTACTGTGACAGTTTTACTCTCTACATACAGGCAAACTGAAGTTTGTGTATGTATTTATGCACAATTGTATACATGTTCTTATAACTCTTCAGAGTTTAAAAGGTTTTTACTTATTTTGTGAACCCTATTTCATAACAAGGCTCAAAAATGTGTAGGAATATACATTTTCTTCAAGGTTTGTCTTTTGGAATTTTTTTTAGCAAGTTGTAGAAGGCTCTAGCTAAACAAAGGTAACTAGCATCAGCTATTCTACCTGTTCTTGAGTATTGGAGGAAGGGAGTGTGTCAGTTGCTGGAAGGTTTGCACATTAAATAAAACTCCCATTATGAGGCAGTTGAAGTGAGTTGGCATCACTTGAAAATGAGAGAAGATTGTGGGTTGGTGTTGAGCATTGGAGAAATAGAGAAAATAAAGAGGAGCGTGAATGCTTTTAAATTAGCTTATTTCTACTCTCATGACAAAAAATATTAAAGGGAAGGTAGCCATCTTGGAAAGCCTGTAATTGTATTATAAGGAAGTAGAGAACTGGACTTCACTGGAAGGCTAATTCTCTTCCCTTTTCTGTTAATTTAGCATGTCATGGTGAGTTAATGACTGCTATTACAAAGTAAGGTGTTAGAACTCTTCAGGTTATACTGTTGTTCCTCCTAGCTGTAAGACTTGACTTGATGGATGCTCAAGATACTCAAGAGTCTCCTGTAATGCTAAGTCTTTTTGTTTAGCTTCTGGTTTATATAAGTGAGTTGAGCATTTGCTGCAAGCTGTTTGATGTGGTGTAACACCCACCTACAAATTCCAATTTCCATAGGGTTCTGTTGTTCCTCTGCCTTCCTAACCTGAGGTTATGCACTCTTCACACCCTGTGACTAGGAGTCACGATGTGCCTAGAGATGTGATGATGTGTGGATGAGTTTTGTATAGAAATGTCTTGTTTTTAATGAAGCAGTTGTCTCCTCCCCAGTCAGTGGTGTAGGACTCGCTCTGCTCAGACATGCACCTTTGTAAGATTAAATTTGTCTGTGTGCATGTGTTTAGCAGAATGTTTTAAGATAGCAATTGATGCTGTAGCCATCATGTGAATGGAAAATATTTCTGCAAATGTGTCTGTGTATCTAGATACTTAAGTGGATAAAATTAGGCTTTGGAATTTCCCTCTTACCCTGTTTAACTTAGACTCTTGGACATACTTTATTATGGTGATAATGCTTATCTGCCATTGTTTTACTTCTGATGTCAGCTTTTTACTGTCCTTTGCAAGAGTGTAACGTGCAGGCCATTATGCAGTTGGTTTGCAGCTAAACAGGAGGGTCAGCTGGAGAATATCCTCTTATTTTCCAGCATCTGGTAAACCTCCTTCATTTCTTCCATTTTTGTGTACGTCTAACAACTTGTGTGGCATTGTTCTTGAAAAAGTTCTAATACTAAAACCCTTGTTGGAAAGTACAGTATTACTAGCATATATTCCTTTAACTTGGTCTTCAGCATTTGTATCCTTTGAGTATGGTAGATGCTCATTTAGCTGTGACTCTCACTTATCCTAGCATTATTGAGTATAGGATAAAACTTAACTCTCTAATCTTCCTGCTACAACAGTACTGTTTCTTATTTTTGGTTTACTTATTTGTTTGGAGAAAAGTTTAGGTAGCTCTAAAGGGCGCATCGTATTGTCTGCTTTTGTGTATATTTTAAAAGTAACTTGAAGTTAGGAACTGCGTAGGAAAGCAGGCAAAACTTGTGGCTTCTGGTCCTTTCCCCCCCACATATTGCTGAAAATTTTAAGTGCTTTAGTGCACATGTTTCTTCCCATGGTTCTGACCTTAAAACTGTAGTGGGGAACTAGTGTTTTCTGGGGCTGCTTATGAAGGAGGTGGTGTGATGGTTTGAGAGAGCAGTTGCAGCCACAAATGACATGGTGTTGGTAAAGTGTGACTCAATGAACAAGGAGTCTTGAGGCCATGTGCACCGATCAGCTTTGATTGCTGCAGATACAAACATTGAAATCCTTTGTCCCAAGAGCCCTTGAGCGTTAGGTTCATTCTGTATGGAAACTCCTTACCTAGTATGAATGTGATGTGTCATTCTGTTGCATGCAAGGATTCCTGCCAGCTGTAGGATTACTGACAGAAAGCTGTCTTCATGCCATGGATGGTAGGGATACATACAGTAGGAACGTGTTGGTGTTCAGCTGACTTTCCCTTTGCAAGCAGTATTGCACAAAGGTCCTTTCCTCATGTTCAGTGCTGCCTCTGCTTGCAGCCTCCTGGGTTTTCTTGTAGTATGAGCAGTAACCTTGAGGCTTTGTTTCCTTTGGGAGTCTTGTCCTGGAAGCTGGGGATGTGAATGCTGGTGATGTGGAGACCTACTTTGTTTTTTTCCCCCAGGCAGCTGAGAGCTTCTTGGTTTCTGCAGCGTGTTGCTGGGCAGCACTGTGAGCATGAGCTTTCACCTCTTCTCTGAGGAACCTTCTGACAGAAGGGTTGGGTGCTCCCCTATGTTTGTCTGAAGCAGTTGGTGTCCTTCCATTCTATCCAGCCTCTCTCTGGAGCTGTGTTTATGTTGTATTGACACAGGTGTTTGAGGTGGCCCTAATGTTGGAGCTTCTAATAGCTTGCAATAGCAGACAGCTAGATTAAATTATATGAAACTTCAGAGGCTGCTAATCACTTGTTTTCATAAAGCTGAGCCTCCTGTTAGCTCTAAGCCAGCGTGTGATTAGTTACAAGAACTCAGTGGAGCCCTTTTCCTGGGGCTTTTAATTTGCCAAGGAATCCAGCTGTTGCTTGAAGGGCTCTGCTCTTCCTTTCCCTTCACCTCTGCCTGCAAAATAAGAGTTCAGTTTTGTGAAATCGAAGATTCTAAATGCAGGATTCAGATATTACAGATTTCTAAAAATGGAGGGGAGAGAGGGCAGTAAGGCAGGAGTCAGTCCAGCACCCTAATACAAGGGAAAGAAAATAAGTCTTGTTATAATATCTTTATCTTAAAGCTTTGTTTTGCCAAGCTTTCATAACAGGCTGGGTAAACAGTCCTGATAAAGTATGTTGTTCTAATTTTTGTACACTTTAAACCTTAATCAGACTTCAGAGTGTTGCTTTCAAGCTCAGAGGTAATTATCTAGATTACTGAGATTAAATATTTGTGATGGTTGGATTTTTTACCACAGCTTTTTTTGGCTGTGTGTGTTTTCAACTGCAGAAGGGGAAAAAAAAAAAAAGAGAGCAGTAATAGGCAACTGCGTTCCCATTGTAGTGGTTTTTGGGGCAGTTTGGGGGGGAGGGGGAGTGGAAAGTAGGCTGAAAGCAAATACAGAACTCCTGGCAGGGGAGCCGTGCAGTTGCTCACCCACTGCTTTGCCTTCTTGATTGCCATATTGCCTGTTTAAAAATTACTCATTTTTAATTAAATAGAAGAACAGATTGTCTTTTTTTTCTTTAAATGAAGCTTTTTTTTTTCCTTCAAAGGAAGGATTCTTGATTATTTTGCTTTTTAATTGTTTGTGAGGAGTTTTTATACACTGTGCTGGACTGCAGCTCCCAAAGACCCTGGGGAACCCGTCAGTGTTTGCACAGCTTCAGGGAAATGTGACCTGCCAGTGCCAAAGGGCTGCTCTGTGCTGAATGGGAACAAAATCTGTTTCCTTTCAAGGGGGTTCTGTACTGAGGACAGTACTGTTGCACTTCTTCTAGAAAAGCTCATGAAGGAGCTGCTTTCCTAAGGCCTGATTTTGGGTAGGGCTTTGTTTCTTCTGGATGAATATGCATCAAAAGAAAAGACTTTGTCTTGTACTTATTAGATTGCTTTGCAGGGTTAAGTAAAATGTATGTGCGATCTGGCTCGAAGAATTGTGTTTGTTGCATTCTTTCAGCCCACAGAAACACGTAGGAGAGGGGTAAGCCTTCTGTAAGAAGAGTATTGTTTTGAATGCAACTATCAGTGCTATTGGTGTTTGCTGTGGTGGTGACAAATCTGTGCTCTGTTGGCATAGTCTTTTCCACCCCACTGATAGGGGGACTAATAGGCTTTTTTTTTTTTCCCAACCTTGGCTGGTCTTTATCATGAGTGATACCAGAATGTTGTATCAAGAAATCTGTTTGGCTTTTTTCTTTCTTTTTTCCTCATCTCTAATCTTCAGTAACATCTCCATCAACAGTAACAAGACCTTGCATTGGAGTCCCCTAGCAGTGCTGCCTGGTGCTGCTGTTGGTGCAGTTGATCATATGTGCTTGCATGGGCCAGATGCTGTTCCCTGGGGTGTGCCTCTGTAACGCTGCCTTCTGTAAGCTCTTGAATGGAGGACTGTGCTCAAGCCTTGGAGGACTGAAAGTCCTATTCTATTGTCCATAAACACTGAGCCTGAAAAGCACGTTTTTAGGGACTCAGATGTGTGGTGAACAGCAGGCATGCTTTCAATTGTTTCCTTTTTGCAACAGTTGTACTCAAAGGCTATGGAGAGATCCACAAGTAAGGCCAAGGAATGTCAGTACCATTAACTGTGCCCATGGAAATCTTCTGCATAACTGAGCAAGGATTAGTGCTGCTTCTGCTCTCTTGTGCATGTGCATTTTGTTATTAAAAATGTTGTGTGTAATGCCTGTTGTGCTGGGATTGCAAATGCACTGGTGGTAGTAATGTGACATCTTGTTCTTAAAATATCTTAATCTTATTTTTGTAGCATCTTAACTTAGGAGTTTGCCTGTATTTCTAACAGTTGCTGAATTCTCTCAGGCTTCTAACTTGAGCTGCCTTAAAAATAAATGTGTAAATATTTACATGATACCTTTTTAAGTGAGTGTCCTCCTACATCTCCTGCAGCGTACCATCCAATCCACATATTACAGCCTATAGTTAGTTGTACATTGAACCTGTGCAGTTATTCTCTATTAATTATGGAAACATGACTTTAGCTCTACTAGAGCGGAAACTTTCATCTCCAGGCTCTTTCAGCTTTGACTTTACTGTTTGGATGGTGAAAAAAGATGAGTTGTGTGCAGTTCTGTGGTTAGCTCCAGCAAAGGTGGAGAGTGACAAAGCTGATCATAGTATCTGCTGTGTGAAGTTTGAGGTAACTGTGTGTTGTTTTTGCATAAGAATCATATAATGTATATAAAGGCTGTACGTTGTTGCACATGAACAACTTCCTTTCTAAAATGAAGGGAACTGCATTTATGTGATGAGTAAAATGAATGTGCTATGTTAAACTCCATGTGAAGAGAGGAGATTGATCTTTTCTTTCCTTCTCCTACACACTGTTGACACATTGCTATGGATCCACTTAGCATTCTGAAACGTTTAACCCTGTAGAAGACTTTCTTACTACTGTGCAGTCCAGTACAGTATGTGTTATAGCTACAGTCTTTTCAAAAATCTTAAAGAACAATTAAAAATGGACTGGTATGGAGGAATTTAAGAAGACCACTCTTCTTAGCATCAAAGTTGAAGGTTAAGCCTGGGTGCCCTTACTTGCATAATTTTTAAAGACTTAAGTTCCAGGCATAAACAAAACAATCCATCCTACTCATCTCCAAAGTAGAACTGTTGGTGCAGATTAGAGAATTGCTTTAGGGTAATTTGCAAAGTAATGGTACTATCATGGTGACATTCGTATGGGCGTTATCTGGATCCAAAGTTTGGTAGAGAACACTCTAAGGTAGAAGAAATTAGTATGATAGTAGGTTGATTAAAATGAAGCATTTTATACTGCTGTTGGTACCTTATTTCTTACTTTGTTTCTCTACTCTTCAAATGGACATAGTATCTTGAGGAACTCCTTTTGCTTTGTTGTTTTTTTAACTCTCAGATTGTCTCAAGAAGGGGATAAAAAGTTCTTCTGACCTGCCTTGCCCGAAAAGAAAGCAAAGCACCAGATAGAAAATTGCTGTGCAGGTGTACAAGTCATTTTTCTGTTAAATCTTCAAGAGTTCTCTATTTCAGCCAGGATAAACTTGTTTCCCTCTGTATCTGCGTGGTGTACCATACCATTCAACTTCTAGGATGTTATCTGTGGATCTCCTGAATAAGCATAATGTTGACTTGTATGGCTTTGCAAGATCTGGCTTGAAAAAGATGCAGCTTTTCTAATATATGGTTTGGTGATATTTGTCATTTATGATTTGTAGTGTTTTTTTGTTGTTGTTGTATTTAAACAACCTTATCTTAGTACTATCTAACTGAAAATTATCTAAATCTTATCTTGTGTAAACTGACTGTTTATGAAGTGGTGCTGCAGTATAAAAATAATCATGTAAGTCCTTTTGCAGCAGTTCTGTCGGCATGTAGAAGGAGGGAGGGTGTCACACTATGCCTTTGTCCTTTTTCATCTCCATTATAAGCTCATCTGGGAAAACTAAGATAGTATCAGTTAAAGTGTTCATTTATAATAGGATGGTACAGAAGTATACTAACTGCTGTAGTTTAGTTTTGGTCCTGGTTCACCTTGAAACTATCAGAGGCAAGGAACACTACAGGTAATTAAGGAATATACAAAGTTGGGGTGGGAGTTACTTTAGATGCTGGCATAATGGAGGTCAAGGATAAGTTTATTTAAATCCAAACATCTGGTGTTGAATGTGAGCTCAAATTCAGTGCTTTCACTCCATCTAATACAACGTAGTTTGAGTCATCTCTGAACTGAAATGTAAGCAATAAATGTGATTCAACTCTAACATAAGTGAACACTTTGTTAGGAATATGCCTGTCTCAAAGTTTCTCAGCTGCTTGTAGTGAGGTCTTCAGAATTAGGCTGCCTTGGAGACAAATGGGCTGTGCACAGAGGAAAAGCAGACGTAAATTTGAGCGTGCTGTACTGTCTAGGAGATGATGACATCCTATCTCAATGCTGCAGTGTTTCCTAGCACTTAAGATCCTTCCCATTTAAGAGCATGGATTTTGAGGTTTTTTTTCTACTAGAGAAAAATCTGATATTACTTTGCTGTCACTGGGTTTAAATTTTACCCTATGAAATACAGTCTGATTATCAGGCAGATATTTGCCAACAGTTTCTTGAAGAAAAGACTTTTCCTTGGAGGAGGCCACATTTTCTATTCCTTGGTAGGGAATGTGTCCTGATTTGGTGCTGAGGGGCAGTTGTGTAGGGGATAGGGGATAGTTTTCTCTTTTAAAACTATAGATTTCAGTGGTTACAGGGGCAGCGGATGGGAGGATTGTCTGGAAGGGACCTTGTAAGGTTTCTAATCCAATCCACTGCTCAAAGCCTCTACTGATGGGTCTTGAACTCCAGTGTTTCATGGTCACCACATCCATGGTTACTGTTGATTGCTGTAATCCCAGTCAGCTCTTCTTTGGTGAGCAGCAGATCAAGCTGGTAAATGACAGGCATGTGTGTGCTGAATCTTCCCTGAAGTGATTGCATCTGGGAGGCTGAATTTTTATGAGTTCTTTTTGTTAGTGTTTCTGGTGTCCTTTTTTTCAAACAAACAAAGCAAACAAGCAAAAAACCAAAACAGTGCAAGCATTTGAATACCAGATTGCTTTAAAAGTATTTCCGCTCTAACTTCTAGCTACTATTATAGATCTACTACATACACTCAGTAGCTTTTATTTCTTCTTGCTTTTCCTACGGGAAGTAATTGGTGACTAATTCCACATTTTGCTTACTCCTCTTTTCCCTGTACTCCAGTGTAGTTTGTCGCTTGTATAACAGTGCTTTGTTTTTTGTTTTTTAAACCCATTCATCTTGATTAGCTTGAAGACTTTGTTCTTTATTTTCATTTTGATTAGTTGAAGGAGGAGGAAGGCAGTGTACAAAGTGTCTTAACGGGGGAGTGTTGCAAGGACAAAAAAAACCTCCCTGCTACCCACTGCACTGGTATCAATAGCATGACTTTGATCTCTTGTACAGTGTTTAAGACCATTAAACTAAAATGTACCAGAGCTGTTGTAGGAGAGTGGGCCTGGTTAACTTTCTGAAACACAGTAATAGAGGGGTGAAAGTGTAGCAGCCTGCCACTGTATTTTAAAAGAAGTTTGTGTGTATTTAGTTTGTGTGTGTGTGTGTGTATATAAAATACATATATGCACCTGTGAAGGAACAAAAAGACAGGTATAGAACTAAGATATTATAACCAGGTAATTTTGATTGTCCTGGTAATGCTTACGTATCAACGAACAGAAAGTCTTCAGTTGCTGCTCCTTTTATGAGGGGTAAATTGAATAGGTAAAGAGGAACTAGGGTTCCTTGAACATTAGATTTACAGTGCCCCCACTGAACCAAGAGTTCTCTTCTTTAGGAAAAGGTGTTTAATTGCATAAATACTTCTATAGGTATCTATTTAATATGGCTTAAATAATGATTTGTCTAGTGTTTTTAACCCTTTTTTTATGTGTCTAGATGCCCTTGATCTGTAGAGGGTAGTAGGTTTGATGACATAGACAAATACCTTGTCTACTTATATACAGAATCATTTCCCTGGTGGTCAGAGGTGAAGGCCTAGCTGTCTCAGGATGATGAAGAGCATTGACTTAGCTCAGAGGAAATGCAGCCATGGCGTGCCAGATTATTCAGGTAGCGAGTGGCATCAAACTGCTTTAGCAAAGGTGGAAGTGCTTCTTAAACTCAATTTCACTTTCCCTTCTATGTCTTTTGCTCTGTCTTTTAGCACTGAACTTCTGTGCTTGTTTCAGTAAGAACAAGATGAGTTTTTTTGCCCTTTCTTGCTGATCTGAAAGCCTTTGTGCAGCATGAGTCTTGTACTCAAAGGGAGTTAAAATGATCTAAAAGATTTAAAAGGATCTCTGGATAGTTACAGTTTTGCCACTAGCAGGTATCTTGCAGTATCTTTCTCTAATGAGGGTCTTGAATTAAGTGTTGTTCCAAGATGGAGTAAATTGAAATATATTCTACTGTCTTGTTTCTGCTGGGTTCATTTGGTGCTTAAAAGGTTATCCTTTGTTATCTATGTGATAGGACAGATTCATCCTTGAGGCCGTCAGTTCAAGTGTGGACTTGGAAATGTTTCCAACTAGATTCTAAATTTCTGCTTGGGTGATTTTAAGGAGGAGGAAACTAATTGATGTGAGCTAAAGGGATGAGCTTACTATATAGAGGCTGGAGTTGGAAGTAAATTGTTATCGTCAAAAACTGTATAGAGTTCCTGCTTGGTGAAAGCAGATGGATGTGATCTCTTGGATTTGTGAAAGCATCCTTACTTCTCAGCCGACTCCCACAGATGAGTTGTGTGTATGTGGAAGCTGGCTGAATATAATGCAGAAATAACTGGAGGCAGAATTGGAGAGACTGTTTTGAGACTCTTCCAAGAAGAAAAACAAAAGAACTGTTTCTGGAGCTGAGTAAAGGCAGGATGCATGATGAAAAGAACTGAGGTATGAGGTGTCCTTAAAGGCTTAAGGAGTACTGACTTATGGTGGGGCTCCTATCCTGGGTTGTACTTGTACTCTCAAATATTAAAAAGCAAAGTCTTAGCTTAGATGTGAGGGCTGCATGTGAGAGAGAGAAATCTCTGAGTTACTAATGTCTGTATTGGTGATTAGGAGATGAAGTCTCCTATGGATTAGAATTTAAGATTCATTACCATTTCTGCATGAAAATGTATTTTTCTGTCCAAATTGCTCTGTATGTATTTGTGCAAAATTTCAAGCTGTTTTAAGCAAAACTGTCTAGGTTAATAGATTAATGTGGTATTTTTAGGAATTGGGGGTTGTGTCTTTGGAATAAATTAACTATTCCAGAGTTGAACAACTGTCCCAAAGAGATTTGAAATAAGTTCGTGGAACATTGGAAAACCTTGCACAGGCATTTGGGTTTCAGTCTGTTTTTTGCAGCAGGAATTTGCAGCTGAGCTGCAGGGTTTGTTCTCCAGCACACAGCTATTGTAGTGCCTCTCTTGTTCTGCAGTTACTTCATTACTTCAAGGGAGCTGAGAGGTACGCTGTGAGCCACTTGTATACTGGAGTTCACCATGGCTTTATCCATAACAGCGTCTCCTGTACAGCTCTTGTTCTCCATTTCTACTACTTAAAAAGATGCACAGGAAGTAGGTTTTAATAGCAGAAAGTTCATCTGGAGAATCTCAACAAGTGACTCTCCATTCTGTCAGAAAGAACTGCTGCTTGTGAAGCTGATGTTGGCTGTACTAGATGACCCTGTTTAGATACTCCTTAATTCATGAATTAACACTTATTTTGTTGACTTCCAATTCTGTAAATCAGAAATGGAGGATAGATCAGTATGGATTGAGAATCTAGTCTAAGAATGTTTCCCTCTGAGCAGTTACCCTTTGTTTTTGCTTACAGATGTTTGAGATATTCTTGAAATAGTTTGTGTGTCTCTTCATAAAGGGCTATCAAATCTCTATAAGGACCGGGATTTATCTGTCCAGGGTGTCTCTTATCTTAGCATTAACAGCATGCTTTCTAACTACCACAGCTCAGAGGCTCAAAAAACTTGGCTATTCACTGCAATAGAAGTGGTGCTGAATTGTTTGATAGTTATGATAGTAATGTTTAGTCTAAATACAGGTGAATTCAGTCTTAATTTTAAAGGGAGAACTCTTAAATACATAGCTTGAAAGGTTTGTGTGTGCCTGTTTCCTCTAGCCGAAAAGTTGACTTAAAAATGTGTAATACCTGGATGTGTTGTTTTACAGTGTACATCCTTGCATCTGTGGGACTGTGTCAGGAAATGCTCCATGTGCTCAGAGACTTCTGTTATTAGACAAAACTCAATTTTAAATGTGCTGCATGATCAAGTACAGAAATGTCTCACTAATCTGGCTTTCCTATTTATGAGTTACAGTAACCTATGTATCCCATTTGAGGGAGTGCAGTGGAATAAATCCTGCTGAAAGCTACTTAATATCCTGCTGCAGTCATTTGCTTCAATTTGTAGCGCTATTGCTAAGTAAAAAGGCAGCATTACTGCAAACATGGAATATTAGCTTCTAAAATATTATGAATTACCGTGGAATTTGCAGTGGTAATGCTGCACACAAAAACCTTCAATTTGATGGGGGCTCTAAGTAATGTCTGAATGGATGGTTGTTGCACGGATTTCTGTATGGTCTTATGTAAAGCTTAGATGTAGATTTTATCTGATACTGTCTGCTGTGAGCTTCAAATAGGCAGAGCCAGCTGCCTGACCCTTGTGGGTTAACACCTGTGTGTTCATTGGTTTGTGAGCTCAGGAATTTCCAGGAAGAGAAAATTGAATTGTATTCTTTACTTAAAAAAAAAAAAAAAGGGTGGGGGGAGGAGAGGGAGTGGAGAAGGAGGAAGAAAAAACCAACCAAACAAAGAATTTGAAGGTGTCATTGCACAAATCCTGAACTCTTGAGAGAATACTTAAGCTTGTCTGTTTAGTGGTGAGTGTAATTGATTCACCTTCTCATCGCATAGAACATAACTCAATTATGGTAGGAACAAACAGTGTCTCTAGAGATGCAAGCTTGAGTGGATATGTGAGATCCTGGCCTCCATCCAGCAAGTGCTGCCATGGCTTCACTCACTTCTGGTGCTTCAAATCTTGTATTAGTTTTTCTGTGGGAATTGATGCAAACAGGGCAGAGGGGAACTGAAGCTGTTCAGTTTTAGCTGTCTTGATAAGACATTGCTGTCAGTTTAAAATGTAACATGGGAACTTCTAAAAAAAATCTTTGTCCTTTCAGGATGCTTAATTTCATCTTTCTTTGGTATGCAGGCAGTTAAGGGTGGTGTTTTATGCATGAGCTTTGTTTTGGAAGTTGTTTTTTCTTCTGTTTAATATATTTAATATATGTACAGCAAAATGGGTTTATGCATCTTCCAAGCAGAGCTGTCCATTTCCACAGCACTTTCTTTTTTTTGTGTGTGTGGCTTTCAGTTTCAGCATGCAAAACAAGGAGAGTGGTAGCAGGATGTCTTCTGGGCCTCATTTCATCCCTTTCTACTCAGAGCAGGTCTGGTTAGATTAGGGCTTGTTTAGGGTTTTGCCCTGTCAAGTTTGGCTGTCCAGTGAAGTCCCCCGTGGCTGGAAAAAGGAGAAACGTTACTCCCATTTTTAAGAAAGGGAGAAAGGATGACCCAGGGAGCTACAGGCTGGTGAGCCTCACTTCTGTGCCTGGGAAGGTCATGGAGCAGATTGTGGATCCTAGAAGCTATGTTAAGGCACATAGAAGATCAAGAGGTGATTCAAGACAGCCAACATGGCTTCACCAAGGGCAGATCTTGCCTGACCAATCTGGTGGCCTTCTATGATGGAGTGATGGCATTGGTGGACAGGGGAAGGGTGATGGATGTCATCTTCCTGGACTTCTGCAAAGCCTTTGACCTTATTGTCCATTAATTATCCCTATCTCACCAAACTGAGGATGCAGCAGGAGACCAAACAAAACAGTCTGCTTAAACTACAATAAGCAACGTACACGTTGCATAGACCCTTGTCTTGTTGCAGAATACAGCCAGGCTAGTTAGGTGCAACTCATTAAAACTGCCACCTGTGCCTAGACACCTCCTTGCCTTTCATGTGCTCAGAATTGGCTTCTGGAAGGACTGGCCTTGAGGTGGCTGAGGGTGACCCCAGGTCTTCCTGCTCATAGTTGGATGTGTTTGCTATTCAGACTGAAGGATGGGGGCCTGGACCTCCTGAGGGCCCCTCCAACCAGCATGCCTGTGATCTTTAGCCAGCAGGACTGAATAAACCTGGGACTACCTATGACTATGCTGCTGGCACCTTGAAAGGCCACTTCTTCAGAAGTCCTGAAGTTCTGCATGTTACTTCATGTGCATCAGGCACTTCTAGGCTTATTTTATTATCTGAGAACTGTCTCCAGAATAGCAGAACTCTTTGTTTGGGCATGTAATTTTGCCAGTGGTTTGGTTCACTGGGGAGATGACCCTTGCACAGATTTAGTATGAAGTCATGGTTTTCCCATAAAACTGGAGCTGAATTATTGATAAGTACAGAAGTAGTTTGTTTTGCATGTACAATAAAACAGAATGGACTTGATTAGAGATCTTCTAAGTGTGTTTATTGCTGCAAATACTTGTCCTAGATGGAAGTACAGTATGGAAATTGTATCCATATTGCAGAATGCCCTACTTAGTCAGAGTTATGGCTGCAGGTGGTTTGGCTCTAAGTGGACTTATTTCTTCAGAGGAAGAACAAAAGTACAGACAACTGTCTCCTGAAGCTATGTATGGCTGTTACTTGGCAGAAAGTTGTTAGCAAAGAGTGTTATGAGATCTTGGGACTTCAACAAGAAGGGAATTAGCTGGGAAAAAGAACTTAGTGGGAAAGTCTGCCTTACTTTAAAAAACAAAACAAAATGTGTTTTTGGTGATGCAGATCATAGATTCACAGAAGGGCTTGGATTGGAAGGGGCTATGCAGCACACCCAATTTCAACCACCTGCTCTGGGCAGGATTACTGCCCACAAGATCAGGCTGCCCAGGGCTCCATTCCATGCCCTGTATGTTGGTGTTGTGATTGTTATAGTAGGCTATTGAGAAGCATAAGCGGTGGGAATGGAAATAAAACTTCTGTGCCTGAGCTGAAACTTTTGAGGTGGACAAATTACCCTTGACTAAGGGTACTCTGAATTTGATTATTCAGGATTTGTAAGCTTGCTTAAACTTGTTTATATTTCTGATCATACAGAAAAAATAGTTTGTCTTCTTTGAATGTAATTCTGGCTTCAGGGGTCTGACTTGGAAAGCTAAGCATGAGTAACTTGAACAGTGTAGGCTATTCGTATTGTTACAGTTGAGCTTGTAATTACATGTTCAAACCAGTAATTATGTGTTCAACCCAGCGTACCCCTCTGGAAAAATACATGTTGCTGTTCTGCAAGAGTCCAAACAAGTATTTGTATTCAGCTGATTACATTTCTTTAGCTAGTGCACACTATTTAAAAGTAAAAACACTAGTACACTAAGTAGAACAGGAGTCTCATCCTTTGCAACAGAGCATGTCTAGAAAAATGCTTACAAATGTTACTTGTGTTTCTGTAGTGGAGGAGAGGGTTGAAGAAGGTATTGATGTTGTTAAGTTTCTTACTATTTCTGGGTGGGAGGTTATTCAGGGATATTTCTGAAGTCCTGTTTCTATTCTCTGAAGACATGAATTCCTGTAGCATGGGATAGATGCTGCTTTTTCCTAATTCCAGTGCAGTACAGAAGCTTGGGCAGGCAAGTAATGAGGGGATTTGTTGCTCACTGGTTTAACTAGCTCTTTTCCAACTTAGTCTTCACCACGAACGAGGCAGCTTTTAAAATGTAGTGTGCTGTTTTCGGAGCTTGACCAAATGCTTTCTAAAATTCTCTCTGGCACTGTCAGTTAGCAGTCTGCTCAATTTCAGTTCCAGCATAGGTGAATCTGCTGGTGTTTTTGAAATTAAGTGGACGCTAGGCCAGATGTGTGTGGAAGTCTTTGGTTTAGAAAAATCAAAATGGATGCATCCTGATGCAGCACCAGCAGTGAGAGAGCGAGCCCCTCTGCTGTGAAGGATGTAGGAAGGTAACACCTGTTGCTTTTCTAAAATTTGAGATTAGATGTCATTGTGGAGGATCTGGCCTGGGGCCAAAGTAGAGGAAATTGTGTAAATGCGAGTGTTAACTTCTTTGCTTCTGTTGGTTACAGGCTTCTGAGTTTGTAGTGATAGATGATTTCTAATGATGAAGCATATGGATGTCCTCTTCTGCAGGACGCAGACTTCCATCACTAGCAGTAGATTATAATTAGTGTTTTTCTGTGGTCTGTCCTCTGACCAGTGAAGCCTGTTGCTTAGCTGAGGTTTTGATAATCCAATAAATAGATTCCCAGGTGGTTAAACTGTGAGCTGTGGACAGAGCATCAGTTCTTGTTCTCTTGCCTGTAATTTCTTACAGCTAGTGGGACTTCCAGTTCTTCCTTAAGCTTTTTGCTCTGTTCTGCTTGTGGCAGGCCTAGATAAATGCTAGATTGTAACACAGATGATAACAAACAACTATTGTACTCTTGTCTTCTGGATGAATGAATGCTGTGTTCTGTAATTACTAGGGTAAAAGAGGACACTTGAGTTCTTAAAAGTGAGCCATTTTCTGCTTCTTTCTTTTCCATCCTTTTCATTGTCTTTCTGGATATTATCCAGACTGCAGAGGGAGCTTGTGCCCTCATTTCATGCAGAAGAGTATGATTCAGGTTTGTTCATATCTACTCTTCTCAATCTCTCTAGCAGATGTCTCCATGTAATTGGACCTCATGGAAGTTTCAGTTTTACTGTTTTTTGGATGATGGTGCTGATTGGCAAGATACACATAGCACGCTAATGAGAAAGCTATCTTTTAACTTTGGCTGTGGCCTGGAACTGAGTAAATATTGTGGTCTGAGTGATTTTTCAGTCTGTGTCTTCCTTATTGATGCATGGATCTTTACTGATCAGGAGTTACAGGAATTGTGTGTGCACAGTGGGCACAGGACAGCCTTTTGCTGCTCTGAAGGCATTAGAAGTGATTATTCAAGAGTTCTGCATCATGGCAGTTGAAACCTAAAGTCTTGATGCTTGTTTCTTAGCTTCAGTGGATGATCACCATGTCTTCAGTACTGGAACAGCATGAGAGAGGATTTGTCTTCCAGAAGCAATTGAATATGTGGATTCCTTTGTTGCTGTAAATCTTAAACATTAATTTATGTACAGATCTGACTCAAAAAAAAATATTGACTGTAGTAGCTGGGGAGGAGGGAAATGATTCCTGATATAATTGACAAAGACTGCTTAATAGCTGGGAGTTGAGGTTCCTCCATTCCAAGTGTTCTGTTTTTTTCCTTAGCTGCTACTCTATGCAAGAGCTAACAGGCGTGGAGGTGGCACAGTGGATGCCTTGCATGGACTATTTCATCACGCTTTCCAAGAGATGCATAGCCTACTAAGCAACTTCTTACAGCAAGAAGTTCTGCTTCCCTAGAAATTTGCAGTTTTCACTTGTGCATCTCTTTGAGGGAAAGAGGGCTTGGGCTTCAGACTCAGTAGCTGGCAACCTGGAGTGATTGAGTGCTTGATCTCCAGCCTGGGATGGTTGTGATAAGCTGTGGATCTCATTATAAAGTGATGTTTTGTTGCTGGAGACATCTAGCCTCAGTGCTTAAGTTTTTGTTCTTAGTTATTATAGGCTTCGGCAATCTAGCATCTAGATCAGAGGTAAAATAGGTTCAGTATGGTGGATGCACTGTTTGTGTTTATGTAGTGTTTTATTATTTTTTCACCCTGAATTTTCATCCTGTAACATTCCTGGAAATCAATAAGGCTTTCCTTGTCAGAGAAGCTGAAAACAATGAAAGTGCACTCTCTCTAGCTCAGATTTCTAATCACAGCAGTTCTTAAGTGCTGATTAGCTATCCTGAGAAGAAGTTGTTGACAATAAGAGTGGAAATCCTGTTCCTTTCAGGTTGGGTTCAGCTTTAGAAAAGAAAGGTTAAAGGAATTCCTGGTGTCCCCTGCTAGGGGATTTGTAGGCTCACAAAACTAAGCTGTTTTTACAGTGATTGTATGTCCTTGAGCTCGTCCCCTGGTTCTTCAGAACACTATCTTCTGTCGTCTTCCCCAAGTAGAGGAAATGCAAGGATTGACAGAAATAGTGGCTCATCTTCCACTACACGGATCCCTACTTCAGAAATTGAAGTGCAGGGAAGCATTGCTGCCATCATATGAGAGTACCAATAGAAAGGTGATGGGAAGCATTCTCCCCTCTCATTGACTGCTGTGAAGGAGTAGAGAGCTAGGTTGGACAGTGTTGCACAAGGCGTGTTCCTTTCCCATGGGCTGTCACCATCTCCTCCCTTCAGAGAAGAGTAGAGGCTGTTATGTCAGGACAGTTCTGTTCTAATCTCTAGTTCTGTTTTAATCTCTCTGGGAGAGATCCTACTGTACAGCTTCTCCAGATCAGTGGTAGAGGTGTGTGAGCTATGGTTGCTTTTGGAGAAAGATGCTTCTGCTTTTATTTTAGGTGGCGAAGGACTGACCATCTCTTTAGTATATATGATTTGTTAGTACTTTTTCCTATTTTAATTTCATCTTGTAAGATAAAAAGGGGCAGGTGGGAAGAAATGGAGAAGGCTTTTTATAAGCGTGGACCATGATGTCTTGATTTCCATCCCCCTAAAGCAAATAGCAAAAAAGGCATTGGGGTTTCTGAAGCAATTAAATGACTAAAACATTTCCATCTTTATAGCTTGTACGATATAGCCAGAACTAGTGAAGATCTGGCATTGGTTTGTCAGACATCTTTCTGTTGTAAGATAGAGTGGTGCAGTTGCTGATGACATGGTCAGTTTCCTTGGGCTCAATTTCCACACAGTGTCTGCTCATTGCTGAATTGTTTGTAGGAAACCTCACAAAAAATACTTAAATTGCTTTCAGGAAGGATTAAGGGAAGTAAGTTTCCTTCCTGTGGAAGAAGTAGGGTTGTATGTATGTGTGGTGAGGGGAGGAGTGTTAACAGCTTAGCACTTCTGTATTCTGGGGAAATAAAAATTAAAATAAAAAAAAAAAAAATTGCTGGACTACCTACATGTAACTCTTCCAGTAAAAATCTTCAGACTACTGTATTGCTTTTCCAGGAACTGAAAATGTTACTGTACACATATTTTGAGGAAATGTAGCTGGGAAACTGCATTCTTGGAAGATAGCAGCTGTATGAAACATTGAGCTTCTGGCCCTCTGAGATGCTAAATGGATCTCTTTGACTACATAGTGGAAACAAAGTGCTCCTTTTGTATATGATGCAAAAAGAATTTTTTAATGCTGATTTTCAAGCTCAACATGCTTGAAATAGGGAATTAAAAACTGTTTTGGTGTTGCCTCTAATCGAAGAGATTTTTTTAAACGTGCATTATATTTCATTGGTTGGTGTTCCATTCTCAGACTTCACCAGGTTGTAGATCTTCATGTTGAAAATGTTACATTCTGTCCCTGTATTTTCATCTTTACTTGAGCATTCAACAAAATGTTTGGGTTGTAACCAGCTTCCCTGGATGAAATGTCTGCAGAGCTGTATTTTGCCTGTATTGGAATCTCATTAACTGTCATGCGTTTTGGGGATAGGAAATTACTTCTTACAGGCTTCAAACTGTGTCAAAATGACAAATTTTCTCTTGCTGTGGCTGTTGGGCTCCGTGGAGGAGTGGATATTTTATTGTAAAACAAGGAGAGGAGTCCCTGCATGATTTCTGGCCAAATACTTAGTGCAGTCTTACAGAACGAGGGAGCTTGATATGTGTTTGTTAGGGTGGTTGCCCTGGTACTTATTATTGGAAGACTGGAATTGAAGTCTGAATTTTCTGTACCACAAAAAAGGCAGTGTAGGCTTCTGATAAATACTCTTTAAACAAGATTTTTCTCTGAGCTAGACTATTCCAGTGAGGCTATTCTTGAGTTTCTATTGCTGCTGGAGTTTTGAATCTGGACTCTTCATTTATATCTAAATCTCCTGGAGAGTTTTTAGACTGAAAACATCTTGAGCTTTGGTGAGGAAAAGAGAAATTGTCTCACCAGCTCTTACCTTTCAAATAAGTTCAGTAATTGAGGCATGGAGCAGCTGATTCTAGCTCAGTGTAAGTTGGATGTCCTGGGTTGCAGGTGTTTTTTTGTCGGTTGTTGTCTAGTATTCAACACAGCTTCCAGAAGTAATTTTCTCTGTACACAAACCTGTAAAAATAGTAGTGCCTTAACCACAGAGTGAGTGCATTAGACTTCTGAATGTAGCTATGCTCTCCGTGCCACACAAAAATGAGCGGATTATGTGGTTCTGTTTTTGTTAAATCATTGTGTGGTTTCTCTTCAGAGGTAGCTGGTACAATTTAGAAAATTGAATAGGATTGCTTTGAGAAATTGAGTAATGAAATCGTGGAAAAGTATGCAGGGAAAATCACTCTTTCAGTTTCTCTGTAGCTCTTCAGTATGAAAAGAATCGTATTTGATGTCGATTGGAGTTTTTATAGTGCGTGCTTTTCCTAAGTTAGCAGCGTACAGAATAATGGGGAGTTCTAGTAATTGGTACCTTTCCTATTTAGGCTTGCATAGACTGCTGACAGGTTTTTAGATTTAATTGCAAAGCCATGTCTGAACGTTCTTCAAGAATGCTTTAGTACTGCAGGCTGCTGGGATGGTGGTTTCTCTCGTACAAGATGAAGTTTTTCCAACAGTGACGTATTGGCTGCTATGCAGAGAGCTCTAAAGATTGTATTTTATGAGGAGGGTGAGAAACTTGGATGGGCCTCAGCAAAATCCTCAGCAGGGAGTGGAGAAAAAACTAAGTTCCTCCTCACTTTCTCTCTGTTGTTTAGATTTAGTATCAGTTTTTAATTCTGTATCAGGTAGTTGCTTCAGCTCTTGTTATGACAGAATTTGAAGACCAGATTTTACAGAAATTGTGGTGGTAACCCAGCCAGCAGTGGGCAAATTCTTAGGTTGCTTATTGGTTTTTCTGTTAGTTACTGAGGAGAGAAAAAAGAAAGTATAGGCGAGCAGACCAGGCTTGAAAAGTTGAAAGGGTAATGTTCTAGGCCTGAAAGTGTCAAGACTTGACTAGATGGACATAACTGTGAAGGAGGAATGGCTAGTATATTTCACTTCTTCACAGACTGAAGAAGTGCTGAAAATGGCTGCTCCTGAGCTTGCTTGTAGTTCCAAACAAACTGTTTTTGTCCAAAAGAATATCTTAAATCCTGCTTTCTGAAACTGAGCTGCTTTTTTTTTTTTTCCATCAGGGTAATACTGTGACTGCTGTTTAGTGCTCTTCCAATTATGCAGAAAAGTTTTCAGGCACAGCTGCTAAAAACAGCTTCCCCTGGTTCCAGCCATAGAGTTCAGAGGCCTTATGCAGCTAAGCTTTTTGCACGTTATTTTATTTCCTATATGCCTCTTCATTTTGCATTCAGCACTGCAATCAATTGCTGGAACCGGTTGCTTCATCTTGACAAAGCATTGCTCAAAGCAGGTGCCGAGAGGTGGGAGAGACCTTTTCTTGCTTTGAATTATTCAACAGTGGGTCTCTGGCTGACACTTCTAATATTAACTTTTAATAGAGGCTTCTGTCCTCTGGTAATCCATCTGGATTGCTTGATTGGGTGACGAATTTTTTTTATGTAAGTCATGAATTCACTTAGTAGGAAACCTGCAGCCATTTATGAAAGCCTGTGGTCTGAATGTCACCTACGTGCTTTCAAAGGTGCACAGCATGTAGATTGTCATAGCTGTTGAACTGGCTTTCCATGCAAGGCTAGGTGGTTGTTGTTTTCAAATAGGAGTGCTTCTGTGCATGCATGTGTGTGTCTGCACTCCTACATTGCAAGTGTAAGTGTGCTGTCATGGCAAAGCTGATGGAGATGATACAAGCTTCTTGAGAATACCTTCAATGTGTGTCTTGTAGTTGAGGAAAATCTGAATAAACTGTATGCTGTGTTATGCCAAGTCAGTATTGAAGTGATGCAGCTGAACTGTTGTATAACTTGCTTGTTTTTTAAACATGTAACTTGACTTCATCTGTTGCGAATCACAAGTGCTAGAGAACTTGCAGGAGTTAAACCTGTTCCTTAATACACACAACATGATGAGCGGAAAACAAAGGTTGACAGTCATAGCAGGGGAAACTATGGGAGCTTCTGGTGTTTCTGTCATAGCAGCTAGGACTCTGCAGAGCACGAGAGCTGCAGTGAAGGATATGAAAGAGCAAAGAGGAAGGATGGAAGGGAATATGAATAAGCATAAAGATTCTTGTCGCATCTTCCCCGTGCTCTAAGTGTACATTATCCCTGTACCCCAGGAACCACACAGGCTATAAAAGCAACATTCCGCTTTTTGTTTGTCCTGTCCAAGTTGCAGACATTGCTTGACAAAACCTTTTTTTCTTACTTTAGAGACAGTGAAAACAGTTGCTACTTATTTCTGTCAGCTAAAAGGGAAGAAGTCCAGTCTGCGGTGCTTTAAATATGATGAGCACTAGTTCGATTCCTGCTTTCTACATCCTTTCAATTAGATCCACTTTAGCGAGTCAAGATATCAATTCTTAAGATAGTGGGAGTAGTAAAACTTTGTCTGAAAGAAGGAGTTGAGGAATGAGAGATGAGATCCTACTTTCTACCGCTGACTCATTGTGGCCTAAGGCAAGGCTGTCTCTCATCTTAACCATCTGCAGAATGATGAAGATGATACTTGTCTCATGGTGATAATTGCAAGCATGTGACACAGTTATTGTGGTATTGGTGAAAAATGAACTGTTCAGAGCATCTGCAGAGTAAATAAGACAGAGGCTGCTAATTGGAAGAAGATGCATTTTTTCCTCCTTTCCAGAGTAATCTCTCCCTTTTCTCAAGTTGATGATGTACATGAGTAAAATTCTCTGAGTTATGTGAATGTTCTTTTGCAGAATGGAAGAATCTAGCTGTGTATCCTTTATTTTCCAATCCTCACACTCATGTGCTTGCATAATTAGCTAGTAATTTTGAGGATGTGAAGGCCTGGCAATGAAGTCTCAATGTGTTAACTACTACTTGGCAAAGCACGTGTTCTTTAATATGAGCATTTGTGGCATTATTTTAAAGTCTAATGACTTCTGTTGATACTCAGTGAAATTTGTGATGACTTTTTATTGAGCACATAATGGTTGGGAAAGAGGAGATGACAGCTCTGATGCTACCTGCAAGGCACAGTGAGAGCTTTAATGTTTCTGCACGTATTGAATCTGCCAGACATCTAGATGGTGGTAGGAAACTTCCTTGATATTGAAAGTGTTGGTGTAGAACTTTGTTTTTCTAACTGCTGCTTTGGTGATTCTCATTACTGTGCTGTGACCAGAAGTTGAACGTTTTCAAAACTGTCTTTAGGTAGCTGATGGCAAATGGTGATCAACACTGGGTTTGCAGAATAGTCCTCATTTGAATCTGGTTTTCAGATCCTAATAGCAACAATTCACTTCTTCCAAAATACCTTCCTTAGCAAATTAAGCAAGCTGTAGTTGTTGGGAGGGAGGTCTTGTTTTCTGAGAATGTGAGAAGGTGAACAACTCTTTAATATAGCATAATAGAAGTTGTGAAATGGTGCATTTGGGTCTCTACTGCTCCAGATTCCTCAGATTGCATTTGGAGCATGGTTGAGGTCACATATATAAAAACAGTAAGTACAAACTAGATTTGTTTTGTCTGGCAATCAATCTGATAGCTGCAATTTTCATGATGATGCACATTTGTCGTGCTCTTCACAGGAGATGCTCAGGGAAGAGATGGCCACAGGGTAGAAGTGAGCTGCTTGGGACAAGCTTGTCTTATAGGTCGGTTTTTTTTGTGCATGTTTGTGGGTGTAAGTTTTCTGCCTTTATTTAGATATCATCTAGCATATTGGGTTCCATTGGTATGACTAGGATTCCTAGGTGTTACAAAGACCAGTATATGCATAGGAACAGTTGAAGCAGATGGCTTAGATGAGGGCTGTTGTGAAGAGAGGAGGCATTGGCAATGTGAGAGTGTGGTGCGTAAGAGGAGTGAAACAGCTTAAATAATTTCTTATTAGTGTGTGGCTTTCTTATTTTTTTTTCTTTGCTAAAGAGATCAGAAGGGTTCCAAGTTGATGTGCGATTACTTAGTTATTAATTCTGGGGGATGAATGTGCGTAGAAAACACACCATCCAAAACCCTGCTGATGCTTTTTTCACAACCACAGCAGTTTTCAAAAATGAATTATCTGTAAGAAAGAAGTGGCTCAGTGGAGTTTAGTCTCTGAGGTAGGGCATGTTGTTTCTTAGCTTCGCAAAACCACATGGAAAGGTATGAGGCTTCCTGTGAGCTGTTTTGAGTTGCTTCTGGATTCCTGTATTCTTGCAAGCCCTTATCTTTAAACATACTTGACAACAAAGAACTGAATAAGGGAGACTGAATGTAAGCTTTGTTACAGGCATGGAAGGCGATATATTATTTCTGAATTAAATGTTACCTCGAATATTCTGTGGTGGCTGATGGCAATGTTGCACCAGTAGTAAATTGTCTGGGTTACCTGACTCTTCTGCTCTGGTTTCCTGTGGTTGCTAATACTGTTGTTCCTTTTATTTTCCAAGAACCCAAATTAAAAAAGAGTCCTGGGATCCTGTTCCTCCATCACTTCCTTCACTTAGAAAATAAAGGAAAAAAAGCACTTGGCTGATATCTGGAGGGGTCTAGGTTCTTTCATGCAGTAGGCCAGTGTGGAGTGAAAGCGGAAGGTATGCTGTTATCTTCTGCTTGCTGGAACTAGAAGCAGAAATGACACTGTAGCTGCTTAGATAAGAAGGTTGATAAGGAGACTTAAGACTTACAGGTACGTTGTTAGAATTTACCCTGTTCATGAATATATTAATCTCTATTAAAAAAAAAAAAAGAGAGAAATCTTAATATTTGTTTTCTGCTTTTTAAGTGGAGCATTAATCTCAGATCTGAGTGCAGGGGAAAAAAGCTGAAGTGTGAAATCAGAATCAGCCACGCATGTAAGTCAGATACCGTAAAATGTTTCCAGATTTCGGAATGATCTCCTGCATTGCTTCCTTTCATTTGTTTTAAATAATATCTGCTCACTGTTGCCAGTACATTTTTAATAGTATAAGTTCCTCCAAAAATAAGTGTTTAGAAGTGTGACAATCCAGATGTGCTTGGCTAATCAAGTTGTTAGAGCTAGATGGATGCTTTGAGGTTAAGGCATTATACATCTGGGAGAATGTACATCTCTGTATAGTGAATTACTTCAATGTTTCTGATAAAAATCACTGTAGTAACATAGTCTGCTGCTTTGGTTGATGATGACTTTTAGGTTGAGATGTTTTCTTGACAGCTCAGCCTTTGAGGATTTGCAGAGTGCTTGGACTTGAACAACGCTTTCACATTTTTTCAGCTCCCCTCTGTTAAGCAAAGTTCTCTGCCATGACACGGCAACAAAAAGTGATCAAGTGTGTGCTAGAAAGGACTTAGGAGATAGCCTCCTGATGCAACTGGTGAGAGAGCCTGCTAAGGGAGGTGTTCTGCTAGACCTGTTGTTTACAAACAAGAGGACTGATGGGAGATGTGGAGGTTGGCAGCTGTCTTGGGCAGAGCAACAACAAAACAGTAGAATTCTCTATTCTTGGTGAACTCAGGAGGGAAGTCAGCAAAACTGCTACCTTGAGGTGGACTTTGAACTATTCAGGACAGTGGTAGGGAGAATCCCTTGGGCTTCAGTCCTAAAGGAGAATGGGGCCGAGGAAGGCTGGTCACTCCTCAAGAAGGAAGTCTTAGAGATGCAGGAGCAGGCTGTCCCTCTGTGCTGTAAGATGAGCTGGCAGGAAAGAAGGCTGGTGTAGATGAACAGGGAACTTTTGCTGAGACTCTGGGAGAAAAAGAGAGTCTGCTTCCTGTGGAAGAAGTGAAAAGGCAACTTGGAGAGAGTACAAAGAAGTTGTTAGGATATGCAGGGAGAAAAATAGAAAGGAACAAATCAAGCTTGAACTCAACCTGGCCACAGTAGTAAAAGAGAATAAAAAGCTTTTTTATAAATATATTAACAGTAAGAGGACGGCTAAAGAGAGTCTCCATTCTTTGCTGGATATGGCAGGGAATGTGACCACTAAGGATAAGGAAAAGGCTGAGGTTCTCAGTGCCTTCTTCACATCTGTTGTTAGAAGTCAGATCAATTATCCCTGGTGTACTCTGCCCTCTGACCTAGAAGTCTGGGATGGGGAGTGGAATAAGCCCCCTATAATTCTGGTGGAGATAGTTAAGAGGCCTACTACTCCACCTGACCGGTCACAAATCCATGGGGCCAGATGGGATCCATCTGAGGGCACTCAGGGAGCTGGCATAAGTAATGGTCAAGCCACTTTCCACCATCTGTAAATGGTCCTGGCCAACCAGAGAGGTGTGAGAGGATTGAAGGCTTGTCAGTGTGAGACTTCCATGTACAAGAAGGGTCATAAGAACAATCTGGAGAACTATAAGCCTGTCAGGTTGACTTAGTTCTAGGGATGGTTAGGGAACAGATCATCTTGAATGAGATCATATGGCATGTGCAGGACAACCAGGGGATCAGGCCCAGATAGCATGGGTTCATGAAAGGCAGGTCCTGCTTAACCAGTCTGATCTTCTGTGATCAAGTGACCCTCTTGGTGGATGATGGAAAGGCTGTTGAGGTAGTCTACCTAGACTTCAGCAAAACCTTCAACAGTTTACTATCTCCCACAGTATTCCTTTGGAGAAGCTTGCAACCTGTGGCTTGGACAGGCTCACTGTTCCTGGAGGTGTTCAAGCAACTTCCAGATGTTGTACAAAGGGACATGGTTTAGTGGGGAAATATTGGTGGTAAATGGATGGTTGGAATTAGATGATCTTGGAGGTCTTTTCCAACCTTAGTGATTCTATGATTCTGTGACATACTGTGATGTAGTCCTGTTTCTTGTTTAAGCTGTAGTACTCATTTTAAATGATTTTTTTTTCTTTTTAAAGACTTCAGAAAAGTTCCTAATACCCAATCAAAACTGCAGTGTGTGTGTGTATGTGCAGTGTTGTTTATGGAGGATTTCTGTTCTCCATAGGATTCATTCAGGGGTTTACAGTCATTTTGGTATTAAACACACCTTGTAGCACGAGTATGCATAGTTTCAACTTTCATCAATTTTTATTGGTACATATTTGCTGGATTTGAAGTTGAGTCTTGAATTTTTCATCCAGCAGAGAGAAGATTTGAAGACTAAGTTGTCTCTTTTGTCTTCTAATGGGCCTAAATAAACCAAACACTTAGCAAATGTAACTTAAAGGTACAACTTCAGTCATCTTATTTTTACATGTTTTTCCTGGATCAGGTCTTGCTTGCCTTTGAGCTGTGGATTCTAGAACTGGCTGCAGTATTTTGCTGGCTGTTGCACTGGTGCTATAACACTTTTAATCCTATTTGCTATTGTCTATTTATATTCTCAAGGATAAAGTCAACCCTTTTGACCTAGCATCATGGAGCTGTTGTGATTCAGGTAGAAAAAGAAGCCAGACTCATGCCCAGAATTGCTGTATGGGGTGTGAGAGTTCTGCAACCTGAGACCTGTTGTCAAGACCTCCAAGTGTCCAAAAGGTTAACAACTGCAAGTATGTTCTGCACTAATTTTTACCCAGCTGTCTGAAAGCAAGTCCAGCTCTTTCTGAATTGGATAGCTTCAAAATATCTCACTTACTGGGTGATGGCTGTTTGTTTTTATTAGGCAGAAAGACCTGAATTTCATTTAGACCTGTGAAATAGTTTTCTGTTTCTTCTGCAGAATTATCTTTTTCATCCATACTGGTAAACTTACCTCCTACAAATACTTTGTTTCCCTCCAGTGTTGCAACCTGAATAAATGTTCCATATGTACCACATCTCTCTCCTTGGCTGGACTCTATCCAGGTCTTTACAAATCATTTCCCTTATACCTCTTTGGATTTATAGTGATGTTCCGCTAACATGCCACCCACAAGACTGGCTGTCAGCAGCTTGGTTTGGGAAGGTGCTCACCTACATGATTAACCAGATGGATCATGCTTTTGTAGGTACGTTGAGCTCTGATGCCTGTCAGAAAGATCAGCTGGTTTGTCACCTGAACCTGCACAATCATTTATGGCTTCAAATTCATGCATATTGACATGTACGTTGTTTCATCTTCTCCAGCTCATCCAGCTACTCCACTCAACTCTGTGTTGGTAAATAGTCCTTGCTAGAATTCCTCACCCTGACTTTCTGCATCCTTTATGATCGTTGGATGAGTTGATTTGGTACTGAATTTCTTACTGTACAATATGAAGAAACGATCTACAACCCTCCTGGAACCTTTGCTTCAGTTTAATTTTTTTGACTCTACTTTTAAATTCATCCCCCTGGATACTGATATTTTGTATCTGTTTTGGTTTTAAAACTTACTGTTTTGGTATGAATGTGCTTAGTTTACCACTTCCCAAAACAGTGTGCTTGAAGACAATTGCTTCCAGCCTATAAGGCCTTCAATACTTGCTTTGCTGGAGGTAAATTCATGGCCTTCTCCAGTGCCTCAGAGCTTTCCTGACTCTAGAACTAGAGTTCTTCCAATTCAGTAGTGCTGAAATAAGCATTGAATAAGAGAGAGAGAAATGAAGAACCTTTAGAGCAAGGAGGAGAGAACTCTTCTCTTCTTTCTAAGAATCTTTGTGGTATAAGCTGGCTTTTTCAATAAGCAGAGTTAAGTTGGGAGTGTTGCTTTTGCCTAACTGTTAATAGCAACAATATCGGTACATAAGCACTAACATTAATAGTGTATGCTTCAGAAGTGCTTGTGATTAATTGGAATTGGTTTCCCATCATGTTAGGCATTGTACAAGATATTAATTCCTGCCCTTGAGATCTTTGTATAGACAAGACATAAACAAGGTAGTTGGAGCAGGCATAAACAAGCAGTCATGCTGTAGTGAGGCAGGCGTGTTTGTATCCCAGCTGCTCTGCTTTCAGTCTCGATGAAATCTGGTTTAACTTAATGGAAAGATGTGAAGGCAAGTTGCAGGGGTGAAACTGCAGTTAGTTATGGAGGAGCTGACTGGAAAGAGCTGGGGAAAAATCACTGCTGTAATTAAGAACCAAGTCTTTCAGTGTGGTAGGGGGAGGATGGCAGGAGAAGAGGAAGAAAGGGCTGGACTAACTTGCAAGGCCAGTGACTTTACAGTCTGAAATGCCTGCACTGCAAGATATGTTTCTTCTGTCCTTTGGACTGTGAGAGCTGTTTCCTCAGCTTTGTTTACTCTTCAGTGTGCATTGTGGCAATAAAAATATTTGCAATAATTAGAAAAACTAATCCTTTATGAGAAGCAGAGGCAGTAATTACACTACTTACAAGTTGTCCTTATGCACTTCCTGGTGTGATTAAAAGCAATTGCTTCTTGTGGATCTCCTCCAACCTTTTCTCCATTTCCTAAGACTTGATATTTGAAAAATAAATGCCTTCTCCCTTGCTTACTTTGCAAGTGTTTTTTTTATTTGTGACAAGGGTGTCTCTGCAGAACATACTTCAGCTGGTGGAGATAGACTGATAGGATATCTGTAAAGATGAAAGCAATCAAATTCTCTGCTGTCTGCATTGCCATTCTGTGCTATCACCAGTGAATCCAGAGGTGCCCATGTTCTGTAGTAGATGGAAATTTCCCTGGAGCATCTCTTCTTTAAACAGGCCTCCATCTGAATCACAATTGTCCCTCTTGTGGCAGTTGTGAATCGTTATAACCTTGCTAATGATGGAACACTGATCTCCTGTGGTTTACTCCAATAAGATGAGTCACTAAAATGTTACCTAATGACTGCTGAAGCGCCTTAAGGTAATTTTCATATTTAACTTATTTATTCTAAGAACGATGCTAATATTTACCATCTGTAACTATGATGTATCTAGTTAGTTCAGCATCACTTGCTGTAGTTGCAGATGCTGTGAACTTCAGTGGAATGGAGCCTGCCTGCTCTGACAGCACTGGATTCTTAACAGCCTGAGTCTATTTCATTAAACTAAAGATGTAACTGTTCAGAGTGTCTAGAATAATTAATGTCATTTGCTTCTCCGTAGGATTTAGTTGCTCCTATCTTTATGTGAATGTGATATGCACCTTCTGATGGGAGGTGAAGTCTGAACTCCCACAATCCTTAGAATGAGAAGAAGATTGTGAATTGAGGATGAGCAGGTCATCTTCAAACAAAGAATTTAGTGGTCTGCCTTCAGCAATAGTAATAATATAATAATAATCAGTATCTTGGAAGTGACAAAATTCTTACCACGTATTTTCTGACCCCCTGTTTCTCCCCTCCATCCTCCCCAGCAGTAATTGGAAATGATGGATATTGCACTACAGGGTACATTTAAGGCAGTGTTTGAAATTGGTTTGTGCAAACTACCTTGAATGTGACTGCCATTCCTTGTTTAAATTTGATGCTTGAGAAACAAGGTGAACAATACACAGGGAACTTTCCTTAAGTTCTGCCAGCCTTTCCTTTTGTTTTGACACAATTCTTCTGTGTTCTAAATTGTGTCATTTCAAAAACTAGTAGGAAAGGCTGAGGTGTCAGGACAAATTTTGTTTACAGAGCAAGGACAATGAATTAGTCTGTAAAGAGGAACTCGCACTTTATTTTAAGTTGACTTCCTAGCTTGTGGATTGATTTTAATGTAGATACAATAAGGTAATTAAATTTCTCCAGCTATGAAATGACTGAGAAGTACCTGGTCTGTTATATTGCTTCTGGGAGAGTATAGAAAAATACACTTCCTTGTTCCACTTCTTAATAGAGCAGTCATCTAAATGTAACCTTGCTGTCTCTGCTTGAGCAGAGGGATTGGATCAGATGACCTCCAGAAGTCCCTTCCAACCTCTGCCCATCTATGAAATGTGCCCGTATCTTAGCTGTGTCATCTTGGTTGATGATGAAATAGAGGAGGCTGTTTAAAACCATCCCCTTGCAATTGTCCCCAGTATGCTACAAATGCTCTAAGTAGCAGCACTGTGCCAGGGTGAGGCAAAGGGTTTTAATTATGAAGGCTGGGAATCTTAAAGCATTAGTGCCCATGTGGTATCTTTTTACTTTTCATGCTCCTGTCTTAGGATGGGAGGGCAAGGAATGTGAGCAGTGAATAAATATCTGGTCAGATAAGAGGGGTTTTTGGAGGTGTATATTCAGTGAAAATAGCACCGGCACCTTGAAGCATAGGAGTGTTTGTGATCTCAGGCAGAATTGCTGCAGGGTGGAGCAGGCATTGTAGTTGTCACTGGCCTTCAGTGCATTCAGGGTGCCCAAGCCTCTGGCAGAGAAAACACTACTGAGCCTGCGACAGTATTTCTGCTTCTGTCTGTTTTCTGTAGATAAGTCTGAGCCCCTTGGAAGGAGGAGGTTACAGGAATGTAATTGGCCCAAGAATGACTGCAACTGTGAAGCTGTCTCTGGTATGTTGTTCTGCTTGCACTAGGCTAAATTAAAAGTAAATAAAACCCCCTAAGCTTAATGAAGAATCAAATATACCACTAGGGAGCTGTGGCTGTTCCATTTGACTTTTTGAATTAAAATTCTGAAGCTTGAAGAAGTTTGAGAGCGAGCAAACTAGGGGTTCAAACAGTATTGAGAAGTGATAATTTAAGAATTTTGAGCCCTGTGGGAAGGGAGTTGCATGCTCAAGGCTTGCTAGTATAGATGAAAGCCTAGTTTTCCTCAAGATTTTTCTTTCTTTCTTAACACCTTGTTGTTGGGTTAGGTGACACTTTCATAATATTATCTGGATTCACTGATAGTTTTTCCCCATAATCCCAGAAATTTGACAAATGTGTTAAGTAGGTAGAGGAGAACCTTCATTTAGGTTTTGGAGGAAATCTTGTCAGATAGCATGCTTTTATACTTTCTGTGGAAGAGAGGGAGCTTTTTCTTCCTTAACTTGTCTCCAGATGATAACTGCATTCAAACGTGACAAACTTGCCGGTGTTCCTTCTGTTGAGCCTGAAGTAAGAGCTGATGGTAGATAAACAGAGTTGCAGACTGCATAGTTTGCTCCTAGGTAAATTAAAACATGAACAACAAAACCACAAAAATTGTTAAATGTTCTTTGCAAGGTATCTCTCGTTTAAGGGGCTGCTATACAATCCCACCTGCTGCTTCTTTTCTTCCATCAGTTCCTGTACTGAGGCTAGTAAGCTCTAAACTCTGCAAGATATGTAAAGCGAAAGCCAACTCTGAGCAAATTTAGAACAGAAACAAATGCATAAAGGGAGGGGAAGGTGCCACCTCTGACCCCACACGTGGGATGGAATGCATCTGTTTAAAGAAGCATAAAAATAACCACATCGGGACACTCTTTACCATGATGGGGGTGTATATTCAACTTGTCCAGGTAAATATGATATAAGAAGAAACTTTGTATTTTGTGTGCATACTAATCCATGGAAATAAGCTGAAGTTTAAATATCTGATACTTTTGTGAGAGCCAGATGTTCTCAAGCTACCTTGAGCTACGTGTTGGAGAGGATAAACTGTCATACTCAATGTTCTCAGCCTTGCTTTTCGGTGACTTTTCTAGCTGTTCCTGTATTAATTGACCAGGAGGAGAAACAATACTACATTTTTCAGGCAGAGCATTTGTCAGGCACTAAACCTTTGGGCAGAGAGCCCTTGGAGCATTGTAAAAGCAGGGCATGAGTTTGTTTTAGCACTTTCACGTAGCATAACTCCCTGTACTGCTGTTCATTTTGTCACAGTGGCCTCAGCTCAGCAACCTTTCTACTTGAGAGAATGGTTGGCCAGATAGTTAAATCAGTAAGCTGTGATGCAGTGTATCAGATGGAAGGGTTGGTCGGAAGGAGTAATGCAGAGACTTTTCATGCTAAGGAAGAGACCTGCATTGGCACTGAGATGTGGAATGTGCTAATTTAAATGCTGCTATAATCAGCAATGCTTTTTTTATAGGCAAACAGCTTACTGTACAACTTTTTCCAAATTATACAGCCTGTATTATGATGAAGAGTTGCAGTTGATCTCTTCCTTTTTGAAACACTGTTTCATGTAAGTTTTGGGATTCTCTTCTTATAGGTGAGTCACCTGAATGCTAAATGTCTTTTGTGGAAGCGTTTGGGAGTTTCCCTACCTGTAGTTGGAGATCAGTGTGTGCTTTGTACATGTCCTAAGCTGTTTTGGCATGAGAAGGATTCAGCTTTAGCCCATGTGGTTGGGGATATGCAGCATTCAGTTGTTGTTAAACCTTTGCCTCTTTATGAGTTTTGTTCCCAGATCTTTATGATATTATTTAAATGATGGAAAACTCTGATTTGGATACTGACATGCAAATGTGAACATATTACTAATTGAAGGTAGTTGTATAATTTCTTGCTCTAGCGTTTACTTGCTGCATACTCTGTTATGCCTCTCCTGTGCTTTTTCCTTGTGTTGCCTCTTAAAACCACACATACCAGTGCTTCTGCTGCCTGATTGAAGCATTATAACTTTGTACAGTAGGGAGAATGGAATGAAACTGCATAGCAATTATGGCTCGGGGGTTTAGTTCAAAAGTATTCTGTTCATGTGATTGCCACCTGACCTATTTTTTTGTATCTAAATTATCACATGTGGTAGAAGTCACCTGCAATCATCAGACTTGGAAATTATCAAGTGAGAAGCATTCAATAAGAAGCAATAATGGCTTAGAAAAACTCGAAAGAAAAAGCATAATAATTCCAGCGTCTGGCCAATACTACATTCCCACAAACAAGTATAATGTCATGGCTGGTTAGCAGAAAAGGAACACTGAAAATGTACCCCAGAAGTGGGGTTGGAAGAGTTGAGAATACTTTAAGACAGTCTTGCTGCTAATCTGGAGACATGGTGTCATGTAATTAGGGTTTGAGGAGGAACCATAAGGGAATTGCGTGCTCTCGTGTGTTCAGAGTGCGGAGGTGGTGTGTAAGATAGTTAGGCAGTATAGAAAGTGAACCATCACAATACTCAGTGTTTATTTTATTGTTGTTAACAGTTCAAACTTTTCAAATTTTTGTTTGTTGTTAAGCAACATGCAGTTGATGGTTGGGCGTTTCACGGAGGGATCAGATATGAGTAAAGGGAAGAAACCATTCCTCTGGCAGTCCTTGGAACAGGAGGGGGAAAGGGACAAGCATTTCGAAGGTCTGTTGAGGAGATAGCAGCCATGGGGTGAAACCATTTGCAGTGCTTGTATGGAAAAGAAGGAGCCAGACACCTCACTTCAGAGCCTATGTGACTGCTTTCCTGGGCATGAAGTCAAGTGACTGCAGTGATTTCCAAAACTCATGTTAACATTGATGAAGCTCTACTGAGACCTTGCTTACATCTTTGTTGCTGAAATGCTATTAAAAGATTAATATAATCCTTCATTGTTGTTGACATAACAGACATGTAGCAGTGACAGAAGAACATAGATTGCCTAATACATGCTGTTTTTTTTCCTAGAATATTAAAAAGTATGATATGTTGAGTAACTGCTGTATTTTCTGTTGGCTGCTATATCTTATGCCATTCATATTAAATTTTTATCCCTTCCAGCAGCTGAAGGGTTGCTTCCCTGTATGTTCCTCTGTGAGACTACTTAAAATATTTGACTGCTTCAGAAATTATTGTCAGAAATGTTAAGAGCATGTCAGTTCTAAAATAACTTTTTCCCTTATATAGGAAGGTGAATTGAGTTTCTGTACTGTAAAAATTTCTTAGACTGCTAAATTGATAATTCATTGTCAGGGACTTTTTCTGCCACCTCTCTCCTAGTGAAAATGATCTCCAGCTCCAGGAAAGTGGCATTGCAGTCCATGCTGCAAGCTGTGTTGTGGGTGCAGAGAACTGTCGATGTAATCCTAAGCATGCAGGATTCAGTGCAGTTTTAATTGGAAAATGTGACACTTGGGAAAGTTAATCAGCCCTTAGAAATCAAATGGACAAACTAAAGGCTTGTGTGGGCTGCAAAAAGGATTATATTTGTATTTTTTTGAGACTTAAATACTTAGCAGTTGTAGGTGTCACTGGATAACAACTGTTTCAACACTAGCTACTGACATGATTATTTTTTTTGGCTTGGCAGTTGGAATAATAAATGTTTAAGTTACACCTTATACTTAATTTCTTTATCCTGTAGCCACTTATTTTGTCATTTTGTAGTTCATGACAAGACAAGATGCACCTGTTCCTTTGGAGAGAGAACATGGTGGTGTAGTCTTTCTGTTGTTCCAAAACCACTGATGAAGTAAAATTCAAGAAAACTTACTTCTCCTCTTATGTAATTTGGCTAACCCTTAAACTCCTGAGACCTTGGTACTTGTTCTGAAAGCGTACTGTACTTTCTTACCTTGTACATGAAGCTTGTTCCACTGGTACTGCTGTGTCTGGTGACTGCCTCTGAGAAATGCCACTGACTTTGGTTGATACCGCTTCTGTGGAATTACTGCTATCTGCATTCCACAATGGGAGCTGAGGAAGAGGAGTGAAGACGTGTCTTTGGTAGGAAGAGTAAGAAATGAAGACAACAGACAGTGGTCTGAACTCCAATCTTAGGCAAACAGCAGTGTGTTTGCTTAAGATTGGAGATTCTCATGTCGGGCTCTGTAAATGCCCGACATCAGCAGCCTTCAACTTTTGTTGTTTGCCTTTTAAAGGTACGAGATGCAGTTATGGGTTTTTGTCTCCATTCCTAAGTTGGTACTGTCCTGTATACCCCTTACCCAGTGTGAATGTGACCCTTAATGTCCTTGCCTGCAGCAGTCTTTCTGTTATTTTAAGAACAAAGCCTAAAAAAACCTAAGAGATAAAATATCTTTGTCCTCTGGTCATGGAGTTTGTCTGGATTTAGGCTGTAAAAAGGAAACACGGGCTATGGGACTTGAGTGGGATTTTAGGTCATTTGAAAACTGCATCTTCAGTTCATGAAAGCTACATTCTTTGACATCAAACTTGGAATTAAAGTTAAGCTGAATCTGGTAGGAAATGCTTGGATTGTTGGGGAAGGCTTTTAAAAAGGTAGATGGACAATCAGCAACCTTAACTCGGCAAGATGTTGGTTGCATTTGTTTCAGGGCAGACTACTGATGTGAAGCGTTCAGTCAGGGCATAAATAGGGATTGTATGTATTCAGACTCTTGTGAGCTCTGGCTGGAAGAGATGTTAACTCAAGTTTGCTTTTTGGGAGCTGTGTTGTCACTTCTGCTCAGCTTCCTCCCCTGTGGAGGGCATCAACTATTTCTGTGTGGCCAGTGTTTGCTGAGGCCGATTCTCATGTCGGGCTCTGTAAATGCCCGACATCAGCAGCCTTCAACTTTTGTTGTTTGCCTTTTAAAGGTGATGAAGTTGATCACTGTTGTGAAGTTGCCAGCATAATTTTAGGAATTTTAAGGTGGGACTGTAGTTTGTTACTGCTCTCCTGGTTTCAGGTACTTAAGGACAAAATGTTGGCTTATGAGTGTTACAGAAGAACTTTCTCACCAGGAAGCTCTAGATGAAGTTTGTTATTTTGAGCACTTAAAGTTGTGGGTGTTTTTCCTTCTGCTTCACTGAATAAATTTCAAGTTGGAATTAAAACTGTTCTATTTTTCTAGTCCCTAATGAAACAACATGCTCCAAACACTGAAACTGCATTCTTACATCATCCCTAACCTCAGGCTTGAGATGGGTCATCTGACCTTTTCATCAAAACTGAGTTAAACATAGGCCCTTTTTGATAAGGGAATGTAATTTTTAAATACAGACACTTTGAGGTTCTGTTGCACGCATACTTCATGTTAAACTTTGAGCTTACTTTAGGAAGAGAAATCTTATCTGAGCTGGGTTTGTAGTTGCTGAAGTTTGTCAGCATCAAGGCTCTTCAGAAGACAGCCTTATCTGTCTCTAAATGACAGATTTATTCTCTATTCTTCAAAACCGCATCGTGCACTGTAGAATGTCATCCGTGTTGTCTGAACTAAAAACTCTTTCATCTAAGTATGGACCTATTTTATTCAATGCTTCTGTTTTTTAACTGTTTTTTTTAACTACAGAAAGGAAAAAAATGCTTACAAGTAGGATGTAGGAGCTGTTTCCTTGTGATTCCTCGTCAAGAAGCAAACATGGGCAAATAGAATCACACAAAGCTAGAAAGCCTAATGTCAAATGTAGGCAATCTTAAGGAAAACTTCAGTTTGAAGCAGGTGGCTGTTCTTATTTTCTCACCTTCTTTTAACAGTTTAATATCTACTTCCATATGCTTGAGGAGCAAGATAACACAAATTAGATCTTCATCTGTAGGCTTGTTTGATAGCTGAAATCACATGGGTGTCACTACCTGTTGTCTTCTCTCATCGTGGTGTGAGTCTCCCACTGATTGCTGATTCCTTCATGCCTAAGAGCTTTGTGCCCTCTTGGTGATCTCTGCAAGGACAGTGACTACATGAGACAGAAAAACTTGACAAGTACTTCTAAATTTGAAGCACTGTTCTTATAATAGATCTACCTATAGTTTTTCAAGGCACTATAACAACACCATGGTACATTACACTGAGGTTGCAGACACTGGAAATTCCTGTTAACGTGAAGACAATGAAAAATGGAAAAGGGATAAAACAGATTGTGGTTCTGAAGTGTCTATTATGCTGTGATAAGTTTTGGTGTAATATCACTACTTTTGTCTTGGTATTATGTGATCTGGCATAGCACTTGTATTCCAGGTGCTGGGCTGTGTCCTGAGGCATGTGGAAAATAGTTTCACGTGCTTACGGGAATAGAACATACCAAAAGGAGCAATCTAGAAATAGTCCAGCCTGGTCAGGGCGTTGGTATTTAAGATGCCTGTCTGGTATATGTCTGTCGTCTTCTAATTAAAAAGTACAGTGTTTTGGAGTGAGGAATATTTTTTGTTTTGGGGTTTGATGTAGGGTGTTTGCTTTTGCTATGTATGGCACATCAACTGAAGTTAATGAATAAACAGTGTCTGTGTATGGGTGCATTTAAATTGGGGAGTCTTGTGCTTCAATGGAAGCCTGGAAAATTTCTGCAAGTTAGGAAATAGCACTCACTCTACTAGTCTTGAATCACTGTCCAGCAGAATCTGATGCTGTATCTGCTCTCTCCAAGCTCTCAAACCAGAGTGGAAAAACAGAAAACACTAAGTTTGGAGTCCTATTTTTGGTTTTAGTGTCACAGGAAAGGAATTCCTCAAACTGCATGTCTTGCCTCTTATAGATTTGGTTATTTTTGAGGATCTCAGGGATGCTGAATGGAGATAGAAGTGAGAGCAGAACCTCACTTTCAGAATGTTTTAGCTTTTAACTTGTAAGCTTGGGCAGCTCTGGCCCTGCTGTGTAGATGAGGATGGGAACAGTACTAAATGCTTCAAGGGATGTAGCCCTCTGGAAGAGCATTGCTTAGTTCCAGCATGTCATTTAGTGTTAGCTATTCTGTTAGCCTTATATTTTGAACAGCATTGATTTTCCAGTAGAATTGTAGAATCATTAAGGTTGGAAAAGACCTCTCAATTGCCTAGTCCAACCATCAACCAATCCCCACCATGCCCACTAACCACATCTACATGTTTCTTGAACACCTCTAGGGATGGTGAATCCACCACCTCCCTGGGCAGTCTGTTCCAATACCTCACCACCCTTTCAGAGAAGAAAATCTTCCGAATATCCAACCTGAACCTCTTCTGGTGTGACTTGAGGCTATTATGTCTCATCCATTAAAAACTAAAATTTCTCAAGTACTGGAGGAGGGGAACTGGCTTCTCTAAAGTCAGCAGGGGTTTGTTAGGGAAGCCAAATCTTTACTGACAGTGCAGTCTTGTGGTTTATCCCGTCTACCAAAAAGTCATCCTGTGCAGCCAGTGCAGTAGGCTTGGGGGAATTCTCTGATAAGCAGTGTACATTCCTCCTCAAATATGAACTGCCTTCTGAGTCTTTGAATATCAGTTTGCACAAATACGTAAATGAAAAAAAGAATCTCTTAAAATGATGTCATGTTTTAGTAGGCCTATAGACAGATAAATATGCTTAGATCAAGTTTGAGGCCCCCTGTAGTCTAGTTTAGAGTTTTGCTGGGTAGCAGTGTGAGTGAGACAGCAATGCAGGGCTTGCAGGCTGGAGGTAACAGCACCGAGGCTGTTACGCAGCTCATGCTAGCTAGATGCACGGAACTGTGAATCGTAGTGACTTTGAAAATATCACCTGCTTCACGATCAGGCTAGCATAGGAGTGCCTTGGTTGAATTTGTCTGTGTGGTCTGGCCCACAGCCAAGAGTTTTCTTAACCAGTTGCAGGATCAGGTTTTCTTTATATATCAGGTAGCGAAACAGCCACTTTGCTTATACTATAATGTATACGCAGAACTGTGGGACCAAGGTTTAGGATCCCAAATATGATACTATCATCCTATAAATAATGATGTTCTTTCTTTATTCAGTAAATCTTTAAATTTTGTCTGGCCTACATACTGCAACATTCATAACCTGTGTGGTTTCTTGCAGAAGAAATATCCAGAGGCTAACCTTTGCCTGTTTTCTGTGGAAAATGTTCCATCTCAAATGGAAATTGAAATGGTTCTTAACAGAAGAGCTCTGAGAAACGTGCTTGCCAACTCAGGGAAGCTGCTTGCTTGCTTCAAATCCAAACAAAGACCAGACAGGATATATTTGAAAGCCCTTTTTCATGATTCAGATCACTTGTCCTAGTTTCCAAAGGCTGACTTCAATAATGCACATTTGAGGCGAACAATGGGGTATGTCAGTATTTGTTCTACCTCTTCTCTACTTAATAACATCCCAGTCCCATTATTTTATCCCTCCTCTCTTCCCATTGTTAAATAGCTTGATTCTGTCAGGTTGAATAAATATCTAAATTCTGTCTGCTGGAGAATTGCTCGGTTTCATCAGCAGATATAAATGACCCACGATTTCTAGAAAATGGAGCAGCACATTGTTGCTGTCTTTGCCTGTCTGTGGGCTGCCCCTCTGTACAGAGCCACTAAATTGGAAATGAAGGATGAGAACCACGGCTCCTGGATTCTGTGGGCTGCACCTTTTGCTCTGAATGAGTATGCAGTTGTGTGAGCCTGGCACCCGTGGGCTATACTTTGGCCACCCATGTGTTCATATATCACAGATGATGGTAAAATAAATTGTTTTAACTGCTGATTGCTGCAGACATGCTGAAGTAGCATGTTGTATTTCGTGAATATGATTTGAAGTTAATGAAGCAGATCAGAGAGAAGCAGCCTTTTACATAATGCCATTGCTTCAGCACTAATATGACTAATCTGTTTGGACAAGTAACGATGAACTTCTGAATGGCTTATTGCAGGATGCTTGAGTAACTCGGTTAGAAACAACAACCTTTGTGTTGGCACGATAATCTCCTTTTTGTAAGAACAAGTGGCTGGGTTCTTTTCAAAAGCGTACTATTTTTGTTTCAGAGCAGTGGGATGACAAGTCTTGGGGCAATGCTTTAATAAAATGGAAAAAAAAATCAGGCGAACTTCATTATAATTGCAGGCTGGAAGATGTTATTTGGATCATCTGTGGATACTGAAGAGGGTAGGATAGAGCTGGGGATACACAGTGACACAGGAGGCGTGTTGGGGATAGATAGGCTGATAATGGCCACCTAGAGAACATTTTGCACCTTGCACCTGACAATATTTAGGTATGTGATAATTTAGCCTTAAAGAAATGATAAAGAGCCTTAAGTTTTAGTGTACTCTAGAAAGAAACTGTTAGTCCTCTGTTGGGTAGTGCAGTGGTTGGGTATTTTTCTACTCTAGGAATTCACTGGCTTATTTTACCTTATTGTGCGTATAGTCCTGGTGCTACTCTTTTAGTGTAATAAGTAATGTAGAAAACTGAGTAATACTTGGTCTGAATCCACTGTCTTCTGTTCATTGGTGGAGTGCGTCTGTGTGCCTGCTTTAACGTGTTACTTCTGATGTGCAGTTCTGTGGTGCTGATTGACCCTCCTGGAGAAGAGACAATTCATCAAATACCTTGTATATTAAATACAACATGGACATCTGTCATATTTACAGAATTTTGTTAAACTGAAGCTCTCTTTTGTCATTAAGTGTGATATAGGTGCTTTGAATTTCTCTTGAAACTGGAACCTCATGAGAAGGCAGTATACATACCAGAGGCAAGTTTTTTCCACTTGGGTTGGAATAATGAAGCATCAAAGGACCTTGCAGCATTGCCTATTTTTCCTGTGTGGTGTGGCCTTTATTTTTGTCACAGGAACACCTGCAGCGTCTTGCAAGTGCAAGTTCTGCATTTGGTACTTTCAGTATGTGTAGATTTGTGAAAGCACTTAGAAGTGTTTTGTTGCTGTTTTGTTTTAATTAAATAATGAATTTTCTACTGTCATGTAGCATTACTAGTCTTAAGCATAAGAAAGTAGGACTACATAAAATGCTGTGGGTTTGCCTTATTTAACAGGAGTACTGTTATTTTCTTTGGAGTTGTTTAGATAAAGCTGAAGGTGACTTGATAAAGATTATTTGCTCTTTGGAAAAGGATAGACTTCCAGAATGCACCGTTTTCATTATTGCAGTCTTCTAGCCAGATATGCCCCTAAAACTGCTGCTGAAACATTTTTAGCTTTCAGCAGCCTTCCTTTATGGAAGAGATATGACTCTGATCCATCTTTAGGATGATTATATTTAGTCACGGGGAAACTAACTGTTGCAACTATTTCCAAGAAATATGAGCTGTTGTTCTGAGGTTATCATTGTGACAGTTCTTAGTTGAGACTATAATGCTTGCAAGTACATTTTGAAGAAAGTCCGACTGTGTAGAATTGTATTTACTTTGCTCCCAAACAGATTTTCTCCTAATGAGAGTTGGATGAACACAGCTGCTCTACTTCAGGTTGCATTGAAAGCTTTAGAAGTAATTTTGTCTGCATGGATTTTTTTTCTGAAATGGTGAATAAAACAAAATCTAGAAGGCAAGAAAAGCTGGTGAGAGAAGTTGGCATTTCAATCCATTATCCTGAGGCCTAGCACAGTGAATTGAGATCACTTCCATGCTGTCCACAAACAATCTTTACTAAGGGAACATGAGAATTTTTGGTGCATTTAATCCTCTGTGGCAAAAATGTGATACCACCTATGGATTCAGAATGTCTCTTTTGCATTAGTTTAAGTAGTCCTGGGAAAGCATACCTTTGTAAGTTATGTCATAATTGCTTCCAGTAAAAATAATAATAACGTAGGGATTTTGTTTTTGAGTAGAAGTAGTCTTCATTCCGCCTTTAAAATGCCTAAGTTATGTAGGCTTGGCAGTTTCAAATTGAGTTGATAAATCCTTTCAGTGCTTGATTAAAAAGCAAAACAATTCATCCAGAAAAAATGTTTGCTCTAATGATCAGGTGCTGGTAGATCAATGAATTTGTTTTCCAAAAATGGTTAAATGATTTTGAAACTGTGTAAAGTCCTTGGACTCTTAACTACTTCATGATTCAGTGAGACAGGACCGTGTGACAGCTGTTAACACTTTCCTGGAGCTGAAATCTCCAAGTCAGTAGTTCAAACAAAGCCTGTTTTTTGGAGAAGGGTGGTTGGTTTTTTTATCTCCTGAGCAAGTTCTAGTTGGTTTTTGTACACATGTGAGTGTTAGAATGTACTAGCCATCTCTGCAGAGGTGTCTTATAAATTCTAGCACTTTTTTTGCCCAAAGCTCTGCTATTTTTGCTTCCTTTTAATTTTGTTGTGACAACTGTTCAGTTGTTTCAAATTGTGAAACCTGTCAAGCTCCCATGACGTGTGATATGACACTCTCAGTTCTTGATTGAGCTGTGATCTAATCATCATGTGTTTTGCATCATTTTTACCAGGAATTTGAGGTAGCTTCAGAAAAGCAGTCTCTGTCATAGTAATTAAAACTCAACCTTAGTTTATGTGGTAAGCTTTGGGATGGGACTTGGGTTGGTTCATTGCTGCTGAAACCAGCTTATGGAGAGAGACAGTGGTGAATTCTGCCCTGTTACTAACAAAAATTGAAACAGAGAAGCAGAGAATGTAGGAGGAAAATAGAAGTATTAACTACCAGCAATTAAAGGCAAAAGTTTTAATTCTCCCCAAGTGCAGAGGGCAAAAAACTTGTGGGAATGACTTGCTCAAATGCTATGTTGTATAAGTTTTTGCATACAGTTACAGTGCTTGCTCAAAGCTTCTCTATTTGTCAACAGTCAAGACAATTGTATGCTTCTATAGGAAAATGATGAAGTAAATGTGAGTGAAAATGTTGTTAAACTCATTTCATGGATTCTCATATTAACAGCTCTCATGAAAATACTGCAGTGGAGCAGCAAGACAAATTACGTCTAAACAGCTTTTTATGCTATGACTTAATATGCAAAATGCAAATGGGAGGAGGTAAACTACCCTTAATTACATTTCAGGTCATTACTTGGCTTACTTTGCTTCAAAAGCTAGCAGGAGGCCAGTGTATGGAAACTCAGAGTTGTGAGTAGGATTTAGAGCAAGGCAGACTGGGGCAGTTCCCCATGTGAGGATGACAACAGTTCCTGACCCAGTTATAACTGAGAACAGATTTGGTTGTTTGGGCAGTGGTAGCTGACTGAGCAGCTGTTCCCCGTTTTTCTTTGGGAAACCAGCATTGGTGGGGAGCAGGGGGGTTTCAGCAGACTTGGTGTGTTGCCTAGTGCTGCGAGGTACATTTGCCAATGCTGATTGAGGCTTACGAGTTTATTGTGTGGGCAGAGTAATGGACCGTCTCTGGGGACTTAGCCCAGTTCCCCGTGTCCTGTGGAATGCTACAAGCAGCATCAGCCTTCTAGTAAGAACAGAAGAGCAGGCTTTATATCAGCTGCAGTTGATAAAAATTAGTTTGTCTGATTTCTCATCTTGCAATGTCCTCTTTTAGTGTTATCCCTTCTTGTATGCTTTCATGTGTAACATGTGAGGCAACATATCCTCTTTTGAAGTATTTTCTTCTTGTTTTTGCTTGCGACGTAGAGGAATCTGCAATCATGCATGTATTCATTTTTAGGCTTGTGCATATCCAAAATAATAATGAAACAGGGAAAATAAACTGGATTTTCTTCATCTTTTACTATTTCTAGAAAAACACTCAGCTGAACACTTCAGTATGATGTCAGCGTAAGTCTCATTGTCCTTTCTGTAGCCAAAGGTGAACTGTCCAGCTACAGGAGATCTCTTCCTACTTCACATTCCTGAAAATTAATTAAATCATCCATTAACTCCGTTCATCAGGCAGCACCTTACATTAAAAATACATGCCAGTCTGAATATTACTGTTCTGAAGTAAAATAAAGTAGCATCAATTTGGAGGTTGGCAACATGTTTTACATTTGGTACCCAACATGCTTTTCTTGTGGAAAGTAAATAGTTGTAATTAACTTCAAAGATTGTCTTTCCCCTAACAGTAAATTTCACTGAACAGATTTGTATTACTCCAGTATTAGAAATGAAATTATAGTACCGTTTATACATAGATTTAAAAAAAAAAAAAGCCAGCTTGCAAGTACAATACATTCTTGCCCTCTTTTCTTTTTGCTGGAGTGGAGATAGAGATGTATAGAACATAAATTGTGTGGGGGATAAAAATCTTCAGGAGTTTTAGTTCTTCCTCAAAGCTGATTGAGTGGGTGGAGAAAAAGCTAGTATTTGGGGAGAGAGTTTTCAAAATCTATCCAAGTGCCTCTAAAACTTAACCCTGTGAATGTCTGTGGATGAGATAGCATCATGAACTTTTCCTGTGTTGTTTTTTTTTTTCTGACAATGAGCTTCATACATGTTCTAGAAGGGTCAGATCTAGCAGTGATTTCTGAAGGAGGCCGTTATATTATGGATGTGTCCAGTAGAATGGCAGAGCTGTGGAAAGGCAAAGCAAAGAGAAGAAGGGTTCTGATTCATGCTCACACGTTCCTTCTTGCTGAGTTCAGTACGTTGGTTGCTGAGATTGCATAGCAGAGGATTTTTGCTGTTGGAGTATGCTTGTAAAATCGAGACATTTGCATTCCACTGCATGGAGGTAACTTGTGAAATGACTTTCAGAGAAATAAATGTGATATGATCTCTTACTTCATAAGAACCCAAACACTTAGACAATTGAACTGTCAGAGTGGGTGGATCAAAATAGAGCCCGCTTACATAAGATCTTGCATATTTTAGTTTTTATTGTGATTGCTTACAGGATGGAGGGTTCAACACAGATTTAACAAGATTTAGATATGTTATGCTTAAAATGCTGTACTTTTTGAGAGGGAGGA
This sequence comes from Phasianus colchicus, assembly GCF_987193195.1. NCBI lineage: Eukaryota > Metazoa > Chordata > Aves > Galliformes > Phasianidae > Phasianus > Phasianus colchicus. The sequence continues at coordinate 15,357,471 of NC_143438.1, read as the reverse complement.
GGAGTGTTGGGGGTTTGTTTTCCTTGAGAGCAGATTACATGCTAGTGTTGGACATGGTTCGAGTGGTGGGACAGTTAGAGTTTCTCTGCTTTTTCTGAGTACACAGTTTAAATGGTGTCTTTGAGCCTATTTTTTTTTTCCAATGGTACAGAAAGCACTCATTTCTGTGGCAGAAAATTGAAATGTTATGGTCTGACCACAATCAATATACATAAACAGACTTTCTTGTGCTCTGTACTGAGCATTGTCCAGCTGGACTGTTCTTCTCTCTTAGTCTTGAAAGGTCTTGTCAAATGCCAGTAAAGTTGCTCAATGTTTAGGGTAGGTTTCTCAGGTGTCTGGTTGGGCACTTCAGACTCACTTGGGTAATAGCCAGAGAGCTTTGCTGAGTAGCCCCAGCTGCAAATTGGTCCTGCCGGTGTTGTGCAGTGTACTCAAAGTGAATAGTTAGGGATCTCTTTCTAAAATTGAGCCAGGGTTAGTCTAACTCTGACTTCAAGTTCACAGGCTTGTTTTAAGCACGCTCACTTTCCTGTCAAAGCTGAATTCTGATCTTGTTTTAATTTTATCTCACAACTTCCTGCCTTAGAAGTGGCTTCAGGAGCTCTTTATGGGACTGTGTGCTTGAAAACTGGACCCTTGCACAGGCTTTTTCTTTCGCTATGGATGTGAAAACTTTCAGCATTATTCTTACAGAAGTGTGTAACATAAAAAGGGAATTCTTAATTTTGGAATGCCTTATTAGCTAGCACTTACAGTTGTACTTTCATGGACCCTTGCAGCGCTCTGGACAGAAAACTGATGGGTTTGGGATGACTCGTGTAATAGTTTATTTTAATTCAGAGGGAATGGAAAAAGCCAATCTCTTCTGGTTTTTCTGGTTTTCCTGCCCTTTGTGATGAAGCTGCAGACAATTCCCGTATGCTATCCAGTTACTCCTAGTCTCCGTTGTGGAAAAGAGAAGAAAGTGGCAATCCTGATATCTGGGGACATGTGGTAAATCATCTGTCTCCCATTTCAGGAGTAAAAAGGCACTGAGAAAAATGTTCCCTTTTATGTTTCTTTGTGATACTTATCTCACTCCCCACTGTTTCCTTCTTCTCCAACTTTAGAAAATCAGCTGTTCTTTCCTTGTTTTTTTTTTTCCCTCAGAAATGTGCTCTGAAGTACAGAGTTCTTATGTAAGTTGCCTTTTACTAGTGCGTATTTGCATGCATTTACATGCACATTTAATGTATGTCAACATAATCCAACCTTTGTCATGAAAAATTAAAAACCCAAACACTTGAATGACAAGTCAATTGAGAGAGGATCAATGGGGTACCTTCTTCAGCAGCTGAAACACCTTGTCAGCTGTCAGCAGACTGAAATCAAGGTAGTGAAGCTTTGAGGGCAGCTGTTGATCCAGTTTGTGTCCATTCATATTTCTGCACAACTCTTTGTAGATGCTCTTGCTGTTAAGAGAAAAGTTAAGGAGGACAGGCATACTTCCATAGCAAGTTGGGCTGAATGGCTTTAAAGGATGGAGTAAGACTGGTTTACAGAGATATTGCTCAGCTGGAATTCCTTTTGGTCATTTCAGTGAAATCTTGAAATCTTATGTTAATAAAACTGAATTAGAAATTTTTAGTGTTTAAAGCCAACAGGTATTTTGTCTGACTAATATGCTTGCACTTTTTCTTCTGGCTTTTTTTTTTTTTGCCTTCTTGTAGCTTGAAGTGGCTGTTTAGTTTTACCTACAATTTCCATTGTTTATTTATTTGTTAGGTAATGCTTGTGGGTGTTGACAGTTTAAATCTGACCTTTTTACAGTCCTAAACTTTGAAGGGACTTTACCAGACAGCATTTAACATCTTTAAATACTGTTTCATTTTAAAAGTATTTGGGATTTTTATGCTAGACCTAGCTGATATGTGCTAGTAATAGCTTTGTAATACTGCACAGAACTGTTTTGACATAAGATGCTCATCAGCTGGGTCCTATAATGAAACTTGCATTTAGATTTTGATCTATACAGTAGTGCCGGTACAGTAGTCTATTGTAGGAAATGTCATACTTAATATGCTTTAACTTCATAGGAATGTAGATCACCATATGCTTTTAGATATGTTGTAGAATACCAAATTTAGTTTTTTATAATGAAAGAGCAGGTAGAAAATCTTAGTTGGAACTTGAATACATTTAATGTGCAAAAATAGTTTAATCATCTTGAGGTTTATGGCATTTTAGTCTAGAACACATTGACAGAGAGCATTTGTATTATATGTGACATTCATATTTAACAATGCTTAATTTAGTGTGCTCAAAAGTTCTTGTTCCTTTGTAGCTGTATATTTAAAATATTTGACTGTCTACATATCTCAGCCTCTGGTTAAGGCAGGTAAATACTGGACTGTGCAGAGCTTTGCTCAACTTCTGCTGGTAAGGAGCAGAGATTTCTTTGTCATAATGCTAAGGCATATAGATGAACTTTGAACTTCTGCCAGGGGCTGTCATTGTTCCTCCTCCGAGGAGTGTGCATTCAAGTAGTTATTTTGAGCTTACTTGCTGCGCTTCATGCTGAGCATCTAATGCTGATAAAACCTGAAAGCTGCTGTTAGCTTCAGTGGAGTCATCAGTGCAACTTTGCTCTTGAATTCCATCAAGACTCCAGCTTTGCCTAAAACAATTGCTTAGCTCAGAGCTTTTGCCAGTACAGCAATTACATTAGACTTGGAATGCCAAGGATTTTACTCTGCTTGTGGCTTTATTGTGCTTTGGGATTGTGATAACTAGAAGTCAGTTTTGTGTGACTTCATAAATAGTGCATTTCCAGCATTCTCTTCAATGGTGCTTTATGTGGATTGAGTTGGGGAAGAAAGGGAAAAGGTGAATTCTGCAGACACTGGGTCCTATCCTGCTGAAGTTATGCTCTTTTCCAAGTTGTGATACCACTAGCATATTTGTAAAGCATAACTTTTGACCCTATCTGTTCAATTTTCATTTTTTTTTTAGTATTAGTGCATGCAGTTGTAAATGGGTGCAGAAAGCTGGATTTTTATCCTAATCAGGAATAGCATGAAATATGTTGATAAAGTAGTCTTGGAATTACAAGAGATGTGATCAGATAGAGGGACAGATATTTTCTGTATTAGATGTATGCTGCTCTAAATTTATTTTAAGCCAAAACAATTGGTGGAATATCTCACTGAGGAACTTCTTGAACATCTTCATTAAATGAATCTGAAGTTGAAGGTGAGAAGGTTGTTTTAAGTGGTACTTCCTGCAATCCTGGGTACCAATAACGAAGGTTTTTCTTTATAGCCCTGCTTAAGCATGGGAGGAAGAAGACTTCCCTGATGATTCCTTCTTCTCGTGGTATTTCAATTATCTTTTCTCTGCAGAAGTGGGATATGGTGCTTTCCCAATTGAGTTTTATTACTGAAGGTGATTCTTTATGAATGGAATTTCATAAGCCCTCTTCAAACTGAAGCATTTAATTATTTGGGTATAATATTAGAGTTTGACTTACACTTCATAGTTTCTAATGCAAGCAAAAGTGAGTGTATAAAGTGTGCTTTGAGTGTTGTAGTTTTTTATTATTTTTCCTGAAACAGCCCCGTATGCCTGCATGCAGCTTGCTTAAATTTCCTGTAGACAAGTGAAGAGAGTGAGTGGCAAGTGCATTGGGCTGAGTTTGAATGTGGAGACCTCTGTTTCAGCCTCAGGAGTGCTCTCCAGGGAAAGCTGAAGACTCGATGAAGAGTTTAAGAGTAGGCGGGTTTTAAGTAAGTCTTTGGGATGTGTTCTTTGGCTTTTGTTTGCTCATGCTCTACTACATAACTGATAAAAAGCTTCAAAATACTTAGGATCTGCAATTCATTTGCTAAGATGAAAACAGTTGGATTCCAAGGCTTTAGATCTTCTGCCTTTGCACAGTAATCCAGATGAACTTGTGCTTCTAGCTTTTAATTGCAGGCAGCATCCTGTTCACCATTGCACCTAAATCATCCTGGCATTGAAGTTGTGCTATGTCAACAATGCGTCTAAGCGTGTTTTGCTGAATCACTGTTCCTTTTTATTCCCTCTGAAGCTATTGGCTTATGCAGGTTGATGCTGAGCTTTTGATACTGTGCTTATTGGAACCATTTTCCTCTGAAGAAACACCCAATACCTGATAGAAATAGATAGGACCTGATAGAACCTGTTAAATTTAGCTTGCAATGTCTTTTTAATGGTTTATACCATGTTTTCAGGTCTCTTGTTTGGAAGTAGTGAGAATAAGACACGGGAAATGATCAAGTGAATGAAAATTGAACTTCGAGGGGGGAAAAAAACGGAGGGAGAGTTACTTTCTGTACTAAGAAATTCATACTTTTCTTCTAGTGATGATTTAAACAGGATTATTGCTATAGAACTGGTGACTGTGTTTTATTGCATCATATCACATAGTGATGATGCCTTCCAGTAGTGATGATCTTCCAGTAAAGTTAAGCTTCATAAAAACTGAAAGCTTGTCTGTCTTCTACTCTGTTTTGTCTCATAGAGAACATTTAAGAAAAAGCTAAATTGAGACAGTTTGGAAAAAAAAAAAAATAAATAACAACACTGTCTCAGGTGAAAAGTTGTCAGGCTTCAAGTATTAGGGCTTGAACTGCTAATTTCTAAAGAAATAAACCACTTCAGCTCTTTCTCCAGCTCTTATATTAATATGGAGAGCACCAAAATGCTGCAAAAAGTCAGTGCTAATAGTTACATGCCTGTAGAAACAATGCGGTGATGTGTGAGTCCCTGTTCCACAGAACGATAAAGAATCAATCAGCAGCTGTGTTAAATCCTGTAGGAATTTATAAGAGTCTAAGCAGATTTGAGTGCAAAAATTCAAGTCCCTAGTTTTGGAATGGTTTAGCTGGTTAAACTTTACCTTATGTATGCTTGATCTGTTATCTTTGCAAAAACATCCTCTGACTACTGATAGATGCTACTAGTTGAATTCTTGGTATTGAATATAAATAAATGTAAAACCTGCTAATTTTGTACTTTTGTTCTTAAATTATAAATGTGATTCCTTCAGCAAGGAAAAACACAATTAGCATGTGAACTCTTAAGTAGGCTTTCTTCATATTTTTTTAAAACAAAAATGAAAATAGTGCAGTAATTTTGGGATTTTTACTTGTGGTTTTTGTGCTTTCTGTGCTTGCTCCCTTTTTTTTTTTTTAAATCCACCTCACTGCTTTATTTTTACACATCTCATTGCACTGGGACCTTGCCTGAAGTCATCACGACTACGCTTAGTGTGACTACAGTGAAAGGGGAAGCAACCTTAAATGACTGAAATGCTTCAAAAGTATTGCAGGAAATAGCTTTCTCTGTGTTTAATTAAAGGATTTGGGCAGAAGTAGAAATCTCCAGAAGAATCTGGTAGTAAGAGTTCAGCCTCTACTTGCTGTGTACTGAGAGATATGGTTTAGTAGGGAAATACTGGTGGTAGGTGTATGGTTGGGCTTAGATGATTTTGAAGGTCATTTCTTTTCCAATCTTGGTGATTCTATGCGTGTGGTGGTTGTGTGTTGGGGTCTGTAGGAAAGGCTGGGGCAAGGTTTTCCCAAAGTCAAGTCAGAGGAATGGTGTTCCAGGTAGGCACTGAAGAATCCACTTGCTCTGTTGATTTCACTGCCTCAGCTGGGAAACCAGCTGGCTTTCCTCTCATGATTCCAACATCTTCAAACTGGTTGCTGGCTTTTGACTTGAATGTGGAGGATACTGGGGGGAGGGGAAGCAAACAACGTGACACTTGATGTTTAAGTGTTAGTGTGGGAAGTATCTTGTTTCTGAAATTATTTACTGAAAGCCATAGGTGGGCTTAATTACATATCCTCTCCAGTGACTATGATGCAGGTTTGGCCTCCACGTGCTCTTCCTCTGTTCTCCATACCAAACTGCTCACCCTGAGCTGTTGCTGTGGCCTTTCTTTTTGGTCAGAGGGAGGCAAGAAATGCAAGCAGCTTGGTTTGCCTGAAAGGGCTTAGGGACAGCTTGCAGTGAGCAGCTGATGTGGTAGGGTTGATGCAATGTTGGCCTTAGGCCAAAGGCTTGGCCGTGTGCGAATGAGAATATCAACCTCTGTTGCTGGCCTAGCTGCAGCTGAAAAAGACCATCCCTACATTAGGGCTGAGACTGAGTCCTTCAGTCCCTTATGAAAAGCGTTGAGCTTGGACACTGTTGCCACTGAACATTCAGCCTTTGATACCAGTAGTACTGAGAGAGCTCAGCAAAGGCAGCCTGGTCCTTCCTGTGAGCTGCCAGCTGTGCCATGGGTGTCTCAGAACTGCTGGCTTTCATTCTGTCAGACCAATGTTAGCAATAAAAATAAAATCTGCTGCACAGAAGTGAATATGTCTCTTATGTCAATGCTTTCCTCCACTCTTATTTTGGTAATGTCTTAAATAGTTTTTTAGAGGCAGACTTCATTGGCTGTACTTTTCTACCAGGGTGGCATAGTAACTTGCAACTTAATCAGCCATAGAGTTTCGAGAGCTTTCTCCTCCAAATACTCTTCATGTCCCATAATGAGCTGGTTATTTCATAATTTCTGATGGAAATGTATTCCATATGCCTTCTATTGCTAGGACGAAGAGCTCTACTTAGCATCTGAAGCAAGTGGCTGTGGGTATTTAGTAACATTTGAAGTCTTTGCTCTATTAAGAGTCAGTATATGGTGTAGCGGTGGCTTCCTCAAGCTGCTCGTTGCCAAGTCTTCATGTTTCAAGATCACTGAAGGGTGTCTGTCCCATCCATGCTTCTTGTGAATGGTTCGTGGTTCTAGAGAGCTGTCCTAACATTTTGATCAAATTCCCTGCTTTTCTCTGTCCTTCTTTTAAATACCAGTAGTTTCCCTCCAGGACTTAGGACAAGCTAAAACTGAGAGGAATTCAACCATGAATGTCAAGATAGCCAAACGAGTGGTCTGTTTGTAATTCCTTGAGGCATCTCCTCTAATGCTTCGTGCGGAACAAAAGTCCTGTTGTGGGTGTGCTTAGGAGCTGCAGTAGTTTTGGAGTCCTGACAAGAATGAAAAATAATCTTTTTATGGTTTCTTGCTAAAACGCTCCAACTGTTCTGGTTAGGCTTAGCATTTGAAAAACATTTTCTGGTATGCAAGACTTCTAGATGCTCTGGCATATTTGTCTCCACTCTGATTGAGGCAACAATATTTATTTTCCTGCTTTTGGCAGGATTTGCATTTGTGTTTCAAAGTCACAAAAGATCATCGATACCTTTTTATCTGTGCAACTGACAGCTTCAGTATAACATCACAGGGCCCACAGAAAACTTGTCTGCTCCCTCTGGGTGTAGTTAAAACTGAAGGGAATTCATAACACGAATCTCACGCTGTCTTCTGAATCCCAAGTGGGAGATCTGAGGCAGAGGATGATTTCAGAACAGGTGATCTTTTTTCACCAGCAATGATAGGTTGCTTAACATTGATGTGTGGTGGTGGCACTCTGATTATACCATGACTTGTGCCCTTTGATCCTTCGCCTGAAGGTCTTCCTGTGAAGTTCTCATTGTCCATCCCTTCTGTATCTGGTGAGGGAAAAGGTCATTTGCACTGATTGCTGGGGCCTTCTCATTGGCTTATTTTTCAAGTCGTAAAAAGCACGGGTACCCGTGAGTCTTCCTTTTCTTCCTGCTCCCTCGGTGCCAGCGGTGTGCTCTGGCAGGAGCTGCTGTGGGGCATGTGGCACTCTGCCACCTGCTGCTCTCCTCGGTGAAGTGAGGTGCAGCGATCCTGATGCTCGCTGCACCTTTCTCGAGTCTCATTCCTCTTTTGTTGAGGCTGTAATTCCATAACCTGCTCGCGTTTCAGTTTTTCCTGCCTTTATGCTGTTTCGCCAGCAAGTCGCTGAGCCATTAAGCGCCGTTCAGGCTTATCTTTCAGTCAACAGATTTGCTTCTCTTCAATCAGCTTTTACTCTGAATTACCAGCAAAACTTCAGTGCATTTAGAGATCTTTACTTAACCTCCATTTAAAAACAAAAGAAACCAGCAGCTTCTGAAGGTTTTTCCTAAATTTGCATGATAATAAAGCGTTTTGATACTATTGAGTCTGAATGGTAACAGCCCTTTACTAGGAAGAAAACTGAATGACACATGAGCATATTGCATCTCAGGCAACATCATGTGATCCGACATCAAATGGTTTTGCAAGTTATGTAGTGGTGTAGACAAGAATAGGAAGAGATAAACCTTTTGCTATAATAAAAGAGGCTCAATATTTTAGTTTTATATGTTCTCATCAATAATCTTTTAGTTTTATTGTAGCAATGGGCAGACTTTGTTAGGAAAATGTCTGAAGTGCTTAGAAGTTGAAGGGACTGTTGTAAAAACCTTTGTAGCTGGAAACTTCTACTCTGATAACTTTTCCATCAAATCTGTCTGTGATGCAAGAGGAAGGGACAGTTCGTACCTAGTATGGAGACTTTGTGATAGCTCTGTTCTGACTTTTCTAGTAAACATTTACTGATTATGCTAATTATTAATGTGACTTGCAACTTAAGTGCCTCTGAATTTACCTGATGTTTGAAGAACTTCCATTTAGATGCTACGGGGTAGTTTTACGGGTCTGGCTGTACTTAACTTCATGGAGCCTAATTCAAGAGGACAAATGGTTTAATCTGGTTCCAGGAAACAGGCTTGCCAGGTTCCTGGCTCTTTTCCTGTAGCTTTTCTGAAGATTCTCTAATTTTCCAGCACCCTTTCTGAAGTGCGATCACCTGCTGTCAGATCCCAGTAATCATTTTGCCAGCACAGTACATGGGGTAATGTTACTTCTCTCTTTCTGAACGTCCTCATGTTTCATGCCAAGGCTGCAGCACTGCAGTGAGATCTCATGTACTTTGTTATCCACTTAGCAATCCAAAAGAACTTCTGAAGATTGGTGTTCCCCACCTAGGAACGTGCCGAGGGAGAAGATATCTTTTAAAATATCACTTTTGAGTTGAAACTGTCCATAGTCCTGATGGCTGTTCCTTGTACAACCATACTTTTGACAATTCACAGGCACTTTCTATTCCATTACTGACATTTGTATTGTTTTCTGTTGTGTAGCAGATTCTTTGATCAGTGCTTTGCAGCATCAAGTCCATCACTCTGCACGGACTAGATAAACTATCACTTTAGCAACAGTGATTTTTGTATTTCATATTGATTTGGCTTTTGTGTTTAGTCAGGGTTGTGTTAATCTATTTTACTCACTTGTATTCCCTAACAGTACTATGGCTTTATAAAAAAAAAAAATAGATATTCTCTAATTCTTTCTGTTCTATTGGGCTTAAGAGAAATGCTTCATCACAGCTTCTATCGTTGGATTTGAATTTGCTTGATAATGAAGTTACTGCTTTCTTGAGGCACCCAGATTTTTATTAGCACTGAGGTTTGTCTTTTAGCTTCAAGCAACATTAACATTCCTACAAATCCGAACTACGAACAGGCATTGGTAGTCTAAATTATACTGTTTTTTAGAACTGAGCGAGGCTTGCAGCTAACTATGCCTAGGCATTGGCTTACTAATCTGTATGGGAAGGCTACTTCTTAAGTAAGGGTAAGAATTGGCATGAGGAAGGTGAGGGTGAGGGCCATGTGGTAGGTGTCTTCTGTCCGAAGTAATCTGAAGGCAAGAGTAGGCTCATTAAGACAAATGAGCTGTTGTATGAACAAGATTAGTAATGGCAAGTTGTAGTAATAGTGTGCAGCACTTGTCACTGCTGCAGTTTAATTAGTGCTGTTCTGAAAATGTTGAAATTAGGTGAGAGGATCAACTCCCTGCTTTTCTGGAGAACCAACCGGTTATTAATGCTTTGACTTATTGATTTAAGAATTTGTTAAATATTAGTGTTGGAAAATACATGGTTTATCTTGCCTTGTGATTTAGAAAATACCTTGAGTTACAATAACCTTTGATTCTTCATCCATGAGAAATCCTTTGCAAAGTTTCACTAGTACTGGTATCCTTCAAGAAATCTCAACTTATTTAACTTGAACGTGATTACCTTATCTATACTAGTATATTTGGGAGAATCCAAATATCAAACTCTGAAAAATCCAGCCCTTATATGATAACTTGGAATAGATCACTCATTCTGATCTGATGGATTTAATTGTGCTTCTTCCTATCCACGTCCTAAAAGGACTTGGTTCTATTACAGAGATGAGAGAGATGCTTGTCTTTGTGTTGTCCTTATTAACGATGGTTTTTACAGAAACCACTTTTTACCAGAATATTCTTAATAGATAGTAGAATCTGAGCCACATGAACTGTCATTTAACATATTTGGTCTGTTAGCCTTGCTAATAATCTAAATCATAAATAGTGAATTCATTGTAAATATAGACAAAAGTGCTTCACCATCTTTGAAGTTCTCAGACCAAAGCAGAGTCTTTCAGGGGTTGCATCTGTGCACATTATGGCTTTCATTGTGTACTACCTCTGCTTTGGCGTTCGGACTGAACAGATGGGCTGGAGGAAGAGTAGTAACTGTATACTGCAGCTATTAAAGCTATTCAGCTGTGATGTTAAGGATGGATGGAAATGCAAAGGTGTGAGTGTGCATGCAGTACATCACCCCCTTTTGCACATACCAAATGAAGGTAACAGAGTATCAACTACTTGATTCTGAAGCTGCTGTCACTCCTTTCGCTGCGGTCCATAGCTAAAGAACTTGGTGATGAAGTCCCAGGGTGACTTGAATGAAAGAGGCAGAAATTTTCCATGATTAAATGGATGTTTTTGTTTCCATTTCAGGAAAGCCCCACAGCATTGGCAGCTCCGAGCGGATTCAGCTCTCAGGAATGTACAATGTTCGAAAAGGGAAAATACATTTGCCAGTCAACAGATGGACAAGACGTCAAGCTATCCTTTGTGGAACATGCCTAATTGTCTCATCAGTAAAAGAAAGCCAGACGGGAAAGATGCATGTCCTCCCTTTAATTGGTGGCAAAGTAAGATTATATTTTTACTCTTATTTTATGCATTTGTTTGCTTAATCCCTATCTCTTTATTCATGAAGGAGATCACTTTAATTTACCATGATTCCTAACCCCTCACAAAAGCTTGTTTCTGGGGGAGGAAATCAGAGTATATAACTAATTTTTGATTGCAGTGAGATTCATACTTAATGATTTGGCATGTTTGGATTGAAATGCTAAGGAAAAGTGAGGGGGATACATTCAGCTGCCTTGCGTGCAGTGTTTTATATACATAATAGTGTTTCATATGTATAAAAGTTCACAAACAAATGATACATGAATCTGTATTTTGTATGAAGTTTGCTATGTCTTTTCATCAGTTTTTATCCATGTTGTGTTACTCTAAGATCTGAAAATTAGAAGTAACAGCAGATTTTTTGTGTTTTGGGTTGGTTTTCTGTTTTTTCACTTTCAGCATTATTAGTGCAGCGATCTAATATAAGTTTGCAGCAGCAAACACATTCATTTACAAAAAGCTTTTGTTTTCTGATGAAACACAGGATATTGTCTTAACACAGGGATGTTATTTCCCCCCCCACTCCCCTACATCAGTGACCAAGCACTGACATAAGCTGTCCAGGGTAGTTGTAGAGTCTTTCTCTTAGAGCTATTCAAAAGTTGCCTGTTCATGGTCCAGGGCAACCTGCTCTAGGTGGCCCTGCTTGAGCAGGGCATTTGGACACAGTGACCTTCAGAGATCCTTTCCACCTTCAACTGTTCTTAGATCTGTGGAACTTTACCAAAGACAGTAAGATTTATACCCTTACCATTTCAGCCTGAATATAGTTTCAGAGTGCTATTATTGACTTGATTAGCCAAGGTAATGGGAAGAGAATCATTAGTTTGAGAATGAATTCACACCTGAAATAGTGCTATTTTACTTTCTATACTGATAAGTTTGATTTTTTTTTAGTTATTGGGAGAGGAAAAAAAGCTTCCTAATATAATGTGTGCAGAGTGGAGTTGATGTGTTATTTTACTGTCCACATTGCTAGTATAACTTCTGTGAGTTCTTTTCTCTCATGCTTCCATGATTCTTCAGCTCTTTCATGGAGGTACCAAAGTAGAGACTTTTCCCCTTCTTTTTAGCAGCAGCATGTGAACTCTGGCAGTGAGCTTTATTGCTGGCTGCAGTACGCTGAAGAGGGCAGAATTCTGGTCCTTCTTGGCCTTCTTTTTGAGAAGAAAAAGTGTATTTGCACAGAAATACATCACAAAACATAAAACATGAAGACTGTAAAGCTGAGAGGTGACAGCAAATTTTAAAAGAAAAGGAGAACCAAGCAAAGAAAAAAACTGTACTGAGGGCTTCTGCTGACAAAGCTTGAGTGGAGGATGCTTGGCACAGAACTTAATGTTTTTTAAATTATTACTCAGAAAATATTCTTTCTAAACCTCATAAGTACTCTGCACTTCCTGGTTTGCAAAGGCTTTCCAGAATGCAGTGCTGAGGCACAGAAACCATAAGTTGTGTGGGACTGCGCGTGTGTGGTAGCAGGATGATGTATTCTGGGTGTTTTTAGCGAGTTGAGAAATGCCAAAGAGTTTAATTGGGGTGTAAGAGAACCATTTGGTAAAGCTTGATTTTAATAATCAGGAGTATGAATTGTGCTCCCTTAGGTTGCATAAAGACAGCTGTAGATAGAAAGCCTTCTGTGATGCTCAGTGTCTTAAGATGTCATTCTTGGCTATTTCCTTCTTTATGATGGTTTCTTTACATCTCACATGCTATGCTGAAGATACCAACCAGAAATAAGGTTGCAGATACATAGGGGAAAAAATTGTAAGAAAACTACACAAAAAAGAGGTTTAAAGGAAGCAATCTCCGGAGAAACATTAAATGTTGAAAATAGCAGCATATTTTAATTCAGTATTGCCATCCACTACCAGTTCACACTCGAGCTGTTGCCAGATTTTTCTGCCTGCAGCATCTTCAGTTTGCATCTCTTTTTCATGTGATGAGAGAGTAAGTCATGTGGCTAGGAATTTTTTTCAAACATTTTGTTTGTTTTAAAGCTTGTCTAGTAGTCTAGAAAACAGACAAGCAAGCTCAAAAGTTTTGGTTCTGTTCTTATTTCTTGCTTGTGTAGATTGCATGAATGTTTAGCAGTTAAGATCCAGTTTAAGTACTTGAGAGGGGTTAGTACAACTCTACTTGATGAGCTCCTCTTGGACACACATTAATTTTCTCTGGGGTGCTCCGTACAGATATTTTAGTTTCTTGTTCACTAACAGTTTTATGCCTTTGTTGTAGGTGGAAGAAGTGAAAAAGCACCAGCACTGCTTAGCATTTAGCTCTTCTGGACCTCAAAGCCAGACTTACTACATCTGTTTTGATAACTTCACTGAATATTTACGATGGCTTCGACAAGCATCAAAGGTGAGAACATTAATTCCTGAATGAAATTTATAGTGTTACCCACAGTTCTATCCTCCATGCAGCAATGTAGTCTTCTGAGTTCACATTATTATGAACTTGTGCTGCTCTTTGTAGTGCACAGAGAGGGGAGTTCTTTGGGAGCTCTTGATAGCGGGTAATAGCAAGGTGAATTTTTCTGTCTATGCTGAGACTTCTGTACTGTGATTGTGTAACCAAAGGGCTGTGTTAAATTGTCTCTCTTTTTTCATCTGATTCATCTGGATGGATGGAGTGAGATCATTAGAACATGAATGATGACAAATAAATGTCAGAATTAAAATTTAAAAGGCTGTATTGAAAAACTCACAAAATTTTAGGTTTTATTAATTAGCTCCCAACACAGATCCCAAAGCCTACATTCCTAGAGCTAAGGGGTTGTTTCCTTGCTCGGTTGTTGAATCACTCTTCAGTTTTAGAATTGATTTTTTTTTAATAAGCAAAAATTTAATGTCAGTCAGAAAAACTTACTGGTTAATTCTTTCCTAAGGAAGTTTTATGCTGTTACAGTAGGCATTTTTAATGGGAATTTATATCTTGCATTATTTCCTTTGACATTTCAGTTCCACTTTGCATTGTTGAAAGGCTGGGTTTTTTTTTTGCAATTACTTGGTTTATGTCAATCCCTATCCTCAATCTTCTCTGAAGTATTTTGTGTATGTTGACTCACTGATTTTTGTTTTTTTTTATTATGCAAGTTCTTTTGTTGTGTGGTTAGCAATCTTTGGTTTTCTAATGGTTCCTAAACTGTTCCTTTTTTATTACCTGATAGGGCTGTTCATGTTCTTTGCTATGTTAAAGCAACTAGTTTTTGTGTACTACTATTTGGAAATATTTATGGCACACTAGAACTGTTTGGTCTTTTTAGATTGCAGTGATGAATCTGTCCAGCATCTGCCAGTGGTACAGCCTGAGTTGCATGGGCTTTTTTAAGAGACCTGATTATTTTGTCAAGCTTTCTTTTGAGCAATAACTATTGCACCTCCAAGCACATGCATCACTTAAAGTATCCTTTGTGTTCTCTCTAAGTTTTTAAGTTCTTTAAAAAGACTGTTTTGGTATCCCTACTGGGTCTGTTCAGACTCAAGGTACAAATCCCCAGTGCACGTTTGTGAGACAGTAAGGTATGGTCTGTCAGATTCTTGAGTTCTTGCTGCTTTGTGGTTCTGTCTGGGAGAGTAATGTCCTTTCATCTCCAGAGTTTTTGACATCAGATAAATGAAAGGCAAACCTAATGAGTGAGGGAAGAAACAGTGCAAAACAATGAACTTCAGAAGTAGGGATAAATAGCCAGAAAGCCCCTCTGAATTACTGGCAGCATAAGCTCAGTCGGTGCCTTGCTGTGCTTCCCTTTTTCTCTCTGGTTCATCCAAATGACTAACAGCATTGGGAAAGTAGCCAGTATGAGAACATATCCCCGTGCACTCATGAGATCCTCCTGTTTTTCTTATGTAAGGGTAGAAATAAAATGTAGTTTGTGTCTCTTCAGACCCTCAGATTTGAGGAAACTATACTTTTTTTTTAAAAACACACCTTAAGAAAAGAATGAGGCTTAATTTCCCCCAACCCACCACTCTTCCATCTTCCCAAAAATGATACTTAGCTTTCAGGATTTCTGGAGACTGCATGTTGCCACTTCTATTTGCCTTTTAATGTTTGGGTTTTCTATCCTTAGACTGAAAGACACAAGTATGATTGTATGCAAGACAGTTGTGTGGGAAGCACTGTGCTGTAACAGTTCCTGAAGAATAGGAACAGAAAAATTAGTAATGCTGGGAAGAAACTCTAACTTAGTGCAGTTGATGCTATCCATGTCCAAATGCTTAATTGTGAGGTTAATCATTCCCAATCTACATGCACAAATAAGTTTCGTTTTCATGTAGTTCAGGCAAACCAAGGCTGTCATGCAGAGGACAAAATAAAATTATATGAGGTAGGCTGCCTCAGGTGTTGTGAACGCAGAAGCTTCTTGAGTTCAGAGAAGTTTAAATGTTTTTGCTAACCACAGAAATGCTGTATACAGTGTTCCATGTCTGAAGGCAAGCTAATTTAGGAGGGAAAATGTCTCTCTCCAACATACAGCTCGTAGTTGCGTTCTATGGGTTACACAACCTCAGTTTAAAAAGAACCTGGATAAAATGCTTGCACTTTTATAAATTCTGAATAATATCTGAGTGTATTTTAAACATAACTGTTGTTTGCTGACAGTTTTGAAGCATAACTTAGTTACATTAACTGATAGCTTTTTTTTGTAGTCCTTCATGCTCCTGATGCATGCTGCTGAAAACAGAGGTTTGTGATACTTGCTTTAATGTAAATTTTACAATAGAAAGCAGTCATGGGTAAAATACTAAATTAGAATTTCTCAATTCAGTTCTTAACTATGGGAAAATACTTCATGTTGTCTGTGTACCTCAGAAGAGCCAAATGATGCTATTTTAACTTGTGAATAACGGGCCTAATCTTGAAAGGAGATTTTGTAAAAAATAAAATAAAATAAAAATGCTTGCTCTGCAGTCTTTTTCCCCAAAGAATATTGTCAGTGTTGACTTTTTAGGAGTGTTGTAGAATAAGAGAAGTCTTAATGCATCACTTCTACAATAAGTAAATGTATGCTAGAGAAGATTTGAATTTTGTGTTTGTGGAGAGTTGGGTTTAGCTTAATTAAAAATGAACATCACTCTTGCTTGTATAATCTGATTCATTCTAAAAGTCAAATATATCCTAGCCAAGGCAGCTCTGATGCTCTGCCCCAGTACATTTTTGGAAGAGATCTATGAATAGATTTTTTTTGATTGTTTTTCTTGTATGAGTGCTTATCTTGAGGTGAACAGAGCCCTCGCTTTTAGGGCTGACTAAAATTATTGCACAAATACTGCCCTAAATATTGAACTTGGTGGCATACTTACTCCAAATAGGTCACTTTTAGATATGCAGATTTAACCTCAAACAGAATATTTTTAAAAGCTGGAAATGTGGCTTCTTCGTTAATATTGATAGTTTTCTGTACCACAGTACATCATCTTTTCTTTTAGTTTCCAAATACTGTAGTCCTAATTAAGGTTGCTCAAAAAGAAAACAACAGCAACAAACTTGGTCCTTTTTGATCTAATATGCTTGCTCTGTTGCCAAATGTTGAAAAATAAGTTTATACAGCAATAGGGGTAATGAGGGGCAAGGGGGTAGAGGGACATCTTTTCTTTATGGCTTTAAAGAATTTTATCTGTGTAAAGTTGATGTGGTGCTGGAATTCCCACAATTTCTTCCACTGTTTACTACTTAAGTTTAAGCTGCAGAAGGGCAAGGGGAGAATGTGCAGTTAACAATGAGGAATACATGAGGGCTTTCCTCCTTTGCTGCATCCAAAATTGTGGAAGGTGGGTGGGTTGACTGAACAAAACTAAGAAGCTGCACCCTTAACATGACAGAAAAAGGGTGTTTTGCTGTGTGAGTGGTGGAATTTGCAGTTGTAAGCCTTGTATTTGGGGTGTGATTATGTACTCCTGTTGTATGGCACTTGTAGCAGCTACACTCAGTTCAGCATTTTTCAATAAGTGACAATGCTGTGTGTTGACAACTACATGACTAATGGCATAGATGATTTAGCTAGTAGAAAAAAGATAATCAGTCCTCCATATTCCAAGGCATACAATTAAAAGGAGACATCTACATCTATCTCAGAAATTTAGTATTGCACAGCTGAAGTAAAGGTGCAGTACACAATTGTGTTTTCTTGGAAGCAGCGTGCATCTCTGTGCTTGCTGAACTGGGTTATCTGACCCTGCAGAACTTCTCCCACTTCTGTTCTGGAAGGGCAGGAAGTGTGTTGACAGCTTCTTGCAACAACTATTTCCTGCTGTAGCGCTCGGTTCAATGGGGCAGGTAGAAGAAGAGGCCATGAGAGACAAGGACTGAATAATGCATGACTGCTTCATGTGAGCTGCCTGTGCATGGCCGCATGTAATACAGGTAGATGAAGATGTACAGGGGCACACTGCTGTCCTTTGCCTGACCACAGCTGAGTTGTACAGCTGCTGCTGTAGGGATAGTATGTTTGCTGGGAATTGCGTGGGGTGTGGATGCCAGGGTGGATTTGTACCTATACTGAAATAAAAGTCTCGAACATTCCTATTTAAAAAAAAAAAAAAGGATGTACAGGAAGTGATCCTTGATTTAAAACTTAAGAGTTTTCTCCTGTGCACCTTTGTATGAATATTTTCTCTCCTCTGTTTCAGAAACCTTTGTCTTTAAGCTTGCAGTGGAAACATCTGTGCCATTCTGGACAATCAAAACCTGCTGCTAGGATAGAGTAAATCGTGATGGCAGCGTACATTATGTTTTAAAAGCTCTAAAAAGAGCAAGAATAGCAAATTGAAAGGAGTGGGCCATGCTGCCATATTGGCTTTACTCCTTTCATGTCAGGGCAGAGTATGCTGTATGTATGTAAATCCATCTGCACTATGAAAAGAAGTTTTAGCAGGAATCAAAAACAAATCTCAATTTGATTTATCTATACAAATAGTGAAGGGACTTCTAAAGCAGTTGTATCCATCTTAAGCTTGTACAAAGGCATATCTAAAACAGCCATGCAGGATTAATTCTTTAGCATTTTTCCCTGTGGTGGACCTCCTCTGACTAGCTGCTTCACTCATTCTTCTAGGCAGTTTTTTATTACAGCAGTTTCATGATACTTAGCACAGTGCATCTTGTAGTGTAAGCATTAGTTATGAGAAAACAATGAAGCTGATGTATGAAATCCCATGACTATTTTTCCTCAATAGAAAGTTCTGACTACGTACGAGGTTGGTGCTGTAGACCACGTTTCTACGCATAAGAAATTCTGTGGAATTTAAAATTAACTCTTGTTTCTGGATGCAATTCTGCAAATATACTTCCAAAATAGGAGACTGTGCCGATCGACTTCTGTTTTTATGGGAATGGTTCTGAGGAAATATAGTGAGTAGCAATTGTGTGTTACTGATAAGAATCATACCTTCATCCACCCTCGAGGTACTGGAAGATAATTGATTGCGGGTGGAAAACAGGTATTGCAGAGTGTTTTAACACAGAATGTGGTCTTCAGCCTGTAGAGGCAACTTGAAACTAACAGTCCCATGGTCAAATTAGCCCTACCTTATACCTTCCTTGCCTTGTCCAATTGACCTGCTTCATATGTGTTTCTAGATACTGTAATGAGTCGCACCATCCTTACAAAATCCTCAATTTTGGGGTTATTACCAAACCTGTTTTCTCTGGAGATGTTTGACTGTATGGTCATGATCCTAGTGTACTGTGTTTATGTGTATGCTGGGGATGGTTTAGAGGTCAGGGATTTGCTGGTCGCTGAATGGGTGGCTGCAGTAGCTGGTTTGTTACACGAGCAGTGCTTGGAGGCTTGGAAATGAGTCTCTATAGTATATGACCTAAGAGTGAGTAGTGTTTAATTCCAACAGCAGTGGCATCTTCTAAAAAAAAAAAAATATCCTTTCATCAAATTCAAGGGTCTTCAAAAAGGTTTTCTTTGAGAATAGCAGCTATCTAGTTTTCTACAAATTTGTGAGACTAAGAGGCATTGGTAGCTTGTTTGTAACTGGTTCACTATCTAGTACAGGAAAAAATATCCCTGAAAGATCTTCTCATTTTTCACTGCAGGGAGGTTTTTTGTTTGTTTTGGTGTGGCCTTTTTTGCTTTGTTTTTCCTTTCTTATGGGAAATGTGTTGACTCTAAGTTTGGAAAAAGGAAACCATTTTTTCCCTCTAATACCATAAAATGACAATATTGAGATAATGCCTTCTCTAAAAATAGATCCCTAAAAATAAAACCACAGCTTCCTTTTAGCAGTGATTACAAGTATTCTAACATAAACAAAGCTCCACCTTTTTGTATGGAACTTGATTTCCTTTTCTGTGTATGTGTGAAAACTTCAATATTTGGGACCTTTGTTCTGCAGTGATATCTGGGCATTCTGGCTATGAGTGGCCTCTTGTTGACTTGGATTGAAAACAGCAGATGGGGCAAAACAAACTTGAGGCCAGTTTTGTTTCTCTTTTGATTATAACACTTGAAAGCATTCTTCCCTCTCTATCCTTTTATGCCTTTTGTTGTGAGAGGCCAATTGATGTTTTGGAACTTAACTTCTGTTCCTTGTAGTGTCTCTTTTAATAGTTCAGGAGGGAAGCTTTGTAGTTTGCTGTTTGTTTTTCCTTTCAAAAACAGTTCAGCTGACTCCAAGGGGTGTAAATTTGGACCAAGCCTTTTCTCTTAGTTTCTGTGCTAGCCATGCTATAGCTTCACTTTTAATTTTTTTTTCTTGCTGAAATTTTGGGTCCTTATTGCTGCCTTCAGTAAAGAGTAGCTATTGAAATACTGTGCCAAGAGTGAGAATGGAGAACTAGTTATCACCCACGCATCTGGAATAGCTTTCAAGTAATGACCTTTGAAGCCTCTAAGTCAGCCTCTGATATTGAAACTGAATTTGTGCAGTTCCTGCATTTATGTGGGAAAGAATAAACGGATTCCAGCTAGAAGCTGTGTAAAATGTTGCAGACATTACCTTTTAAGGTGAGCTCAATGCAGGAGAATCCCAAAGTGTTTTCAATAGTCTCTGGTGGTAGGTGGTGGGACTGAGCAGGAAAAGTGTAACTCAGCTCCTAAGGAAGCCCAGGGGATCTAAGTGTCTGTGGCGTACAGATCCCACTACCTGTGGTGGGAGGCTGCAGAGGCCAGCGTACTGCACAGCAGTTCAGTTATGTATAAGGTCATATCTGAGTCAGTCACGGAATTGAATGGCTGAGAACCTTTCTAACCCATATAGTAAGGAGGAGAAAAAAGGAAAGATTAGCTAAAACTAATTTTAGGGATGTTAGGCCTCTTCTGTGATTGAGGGAGAAGGAACAAAGTCTCCAACAAGAAGGATTAAGTGTTGGAAACCAGTTTTAGGCCCCAGGCCAGCAGAACTGTATTCATTGTTAGTATTAAAAACAAAAACAAAACACTGTGGGTTAGAAGGCGTTTCTAAATTACCATGAAATAATGACATAAAAAGAGTTGATCTTATTGCAGAATTAATCCATGTGATGCAGTGTGTACAACAGCGTAGGAGAAACTATGTCAGAAATCAAGGACCTGGTGTAACTGCTTATCTTACAAGAAAACCCAGCAAACAAAGCCCACCAAAAAACAACCAAAACTCTGCTCCTTGTGGGGGTGGGAGAGTCAGGCAAGCGAAGGACTTCAGGAAATGCTGACAGTCTCACTAGTGAGAGCCCATGTATAGCAAACACTGAAAGAAAGTCTCTGCTGGAGAGTTGCTCATTGCAAGCTTACTAGCTGTACAGCTATTTGTCTACTTGTATCGAACAGAAGTTACTTGAGGAAAACAAGGTATTTCTCTGTTTTTGAGAGACTGTTTCTTTTGCAAAATTCTGTGGTGAATAACAGCTTGTTTTCAGTCAAATTGTTTCAAGGATGTTAATATTCCTTGCCCCACCAAATGAAGATGACTTGTGTGCTTGAATTCTAAGTTTAGTGCTTCAGCTAATTATTGTCCCTTAACTCCAGGTTGCACCTTAAGTTTTGTGGTTGCAGGGACCTTATCAGTGATCATCTTAGGGAGACTTCCACTAAGGCAGCAGTGTTAGTATCACTGCCTGTGTAGTACTGGTATCCATACTGGGTGTGTAAAAGAAGAACAGTTATACTTGTGAGGAAACAAAAAATACTGCTATACTGCTATCCCAGAATAACTACTTCAGGCAGGTCTAAACACTTTGAAATGACAAAGGACTAATGCCATCATTCTGACAAACCCTCACTTTCCAGGTTCTGATTCTTAACCTTGGTCATTGGCTTTCACATCTGTGTGATTTCTTCTGGACTTTTATCATGCAAGGTGAAGGAGTGCAACTTCTGCTTTGCTACCTGCACACATCCCCCCTCCTCACGCGCTCGTGTGTTACTACTGTCTTCACTGGCGTTCCTGCAGCTTTTCTAACATACTCAAGTCAAAATGAGCTGTTTCTGCATGCTGTATACATCTTCCTTTAGAACTAAAGAGAGGGGAGAGGAGGGCAAGCAGAACAACCTTTGTGTCCCTGAACCTCTTCAAGATGAAGTATTTGCTGGAGATTTCTGGCTGTGTTTCTGCACAGCCCATGAGCCTCGCCTGAGGAGAAGAGGGGTTGAGAAGTGACATATCACACGTGTGCCTGCTGCCACCACTGGTTTCAGTAGGCAGTTCCTGCTCTCACCTATGCCTGTACATTTTCTGAATGGCTGAGATGTTTTGAAGCCTCTGCAAAGTTCTGTTTTCTCTTTTCAAGGCCCTTAGCTTTAGTCGGTATGCATCTATTTTCATGTCGGTAGGAAAACAAAAAGGAGAGGCCAGAAAAGCACTGAACTTTTCACCCTTTGGACTGCCTCCATTTTTAAAGTTATCATTTAAAGAACACAAATATAAGGCTCTAAAGCAACAGAAAACCTTCTTTTTTCTTTTCTTTCCTCTTCTGTTGAAGTTCTTGGCAGCCTGCATGCTTTCTCAGCTCTTGAGGGTGGAGCAGGGGCCCTGTGACTTGCTCTGAAGGTCCCACTGATATATAGGGCTGTGACACTGGAACAGGGAGCAGAGGAGGGCTAGGATTTGAAACAGGCCTGGTTTTGAGGGGAGCTTTCTTGCTCTAAGTGGCTAGTTTAGACATTTCAAGTGTATGTATTGCTGTTAAGCTTTATGCATACACTGGTGGGATGTGATGGTTATCAAGCTGTTTAAAAACAAATCCTAAAGGAAAATTATACTACTTCTCTATTAGCATGTCTACAGCAGGTGTAATTTAACATCATCTTTGTTCAAATAGAGAATTTGGCTGCTTTCACAGTGTGGGCTGTTTAGTTATTTTAATTGTCTTCTGTTGAAGTCCTAAATAGTAATTTCTTATCTGAATAGAGCTGTAGGGAATGGGCTGAGGGTAAACAGGAAAAAGATATAATTACATTTGTTTGAATTCATACTGCAGGTCACACCAAAAGATGGTCTTGTGTAAACAAGGCTTGTGTTTGTCCATACAGCTGGGCTCAGCTGCATCCATTGCTGACATCCATTGTCAGCGACAGATCATTTTTGGAATATTGCCGAGGCTTTAAAACAAAGACTGTAATCAGACTTGTTGCACAGCTTGGTAACAGAGGTGCTATTATACTGTTGGACAGAGCAAAGCAGTTTTTTAGCCCTGTAGAGTCAGAACAGGCAAGAATATGGATTGATGCAAGTATTTGTGGTTTTGTAGCTACTACTCAAGAGTCGCAGTGAATCCATACTGCATTTTCATTGTTTAAAGTAGTTTTCCTTTTTTAAAAAATAATTTAAATATGTTGATGAAACCTTTTTTTCTTCTAAGATGCTGCTGATATTTGTGAGCTTTTTATCCTTTTAAGTACTACTGTGGTACAAATATTGCATGTTTAAAAATAAGTATCCATGTTTGGGAGACTCCTAGTTGTTTGTCACTTGTTCAGCTCTGAGGTGGAGAGCAGTAGGACGTGTGCAGGGGCAGAGTTCTCCAGCATTATTTGTTGTAGTGGTATTTACGGAATAAAGCCGCGTTTTATTGCACTAGAGAAAAAGTTGTCGTGACAGTGATTTGATATTTGTAGTGGGTAGATACCAGGATCTCTGTCGTGTGTACTACAGTTCTACACCACTTCTTGGATACTGCATTTCAGTATGCTGTGCCATACCTGTAGACTGAAAAAAAAAAAACAAAAAAAAAAAAACCCAAAACTTAAGATACAGACCAGGGCTGTATGAGTTTTATTTGGCCGTACTGTGCTGCAACTCCTCTGGTATTAAAATGGAAGACTTTACAATGAAATGACTGCCTGTGAAGTGTTTAAAAATCAGATTTGGGAAATGAAGAGGAGCTATATGTTTTATCATTTTTCTTTGTATTCCTGATTAAAAATCCAATAAAACTGATGCTTCAGAAGTACAGATATTGCTATGTGTTAGAGCTGCAGTGTTGTGAAGCTGTTTCACATCTTCTCTGGCAAAGATAGGTGTGGACTCTACGACTCTTAAAGCTACAGCAAGTGAGACTGTGTCACGCCATCATGGAGAAAGTCATTACCTCAACCTTTCTCCCTATTTATTACCATGGTAAATGTGACAGGGATGTCATGTGAAAGCAGGTGTCAGGGATGTGTGCAGATGTGGATGTGATTAGAAGACATTCGAGAGGGATTCTTTTGTGCAATGGCTTCACCCTTTTTGGGGAGGTATGGACACACACACACACACACACACACGATCGTTAAGTCTGGAAAAGACCTCCAGCATTATCTAGTTTAACCGTCAAAAGTTGAAGGTTGCATCATATCCTATGTCAAAGACTTGAATTTAGATTGGGAGAAAATAATTGCCTTTGCATTTGGTTTCATATGAAGTATTTAAAACAGTTATATTTTTCTTTGGAAGAATTTTAAAATGAAACACCTAACAAACCATAGTAAGAGCTTAATACTCATTCCACATCTGTTTAGAAAGCACTTCTGTCAACTCTTGTTACCACACTGACTCTTCAGTATTTTTGTTGGAGCACAGGTCTGTTAAACCCAACCCAAATAACTTGTTGGGATACTTTATTACAGTGGAATGGCTTGTTTTCCTCTCTTCTCATAGAAACCCTCCTTGCTGCAGATCATGCCTCTTCCTCAGCATACTTTGTTATTTGGCTGTGAGAGGGGTATTCTAGTCAGATTTCTTACCCATTATCACCGTAACTCTGCAGTGATTCCTCACAGTGGGTAGGAGAAACCCAGTGCTTTGTTTGAAAAGTGTATCGTGTGTTAAAGAACTATTTGCTCCTAATAAACAATAGCAAACAAATGCATGAGCAGCCTTACTGCATTTAAATCTGTTGAAATGCAAGATTGAAATATCCCCTTATTCAGAACTTCAGTATTTAACTTGAAAACAACTGATGAAATTTTCTGGTGAATGAGATGTTGTTCTTTGTTTTTCATCCTTTTCCTCTGTTCTCTAGGAATTTGTTACAGAGCACTATTGAGTAACAGTAAGAGAAAAGACTTTATCCCTGCCTATGAGAATAACTATTTGTTTATATTAGTGTTCCTTGTAATGATTCAGAAGATGATTCTTAGAGTGCTGTTTTGCTAACAGCAACAAAAGAAGACTTCAAAAAAATTACAACCAATTCCAAAACTAACTCCACTTAAAATGTGCTTTTAACTTCCAGAATTATCTGTGGAAGAGCCATTGTAGAATTTGTCAGTGGCACAATTAATATACATTCTTTGTATATCAGAGTGGTTGCTTTTAAAAACAAACAAAACCAACATAAAAAGCCACACAAACTGGATGTAACTTATAAAAACAATTATTTTTAACAGATTTTTTTTCACAGAAAAAGTATTTGCATTCTTTTCTTGAGACCACAGTAGAATGTGGAGTTGCTGGCTCGCTTTGAGTTATCACTTCTGGTACTTCAAAATGTTTTGGACTGACAGGCCTTGCTGCTGGGTTGCTTATTGCTTTTTCTATCACATTCCAAACAAGTAGTTGGAGCAACAGGATGTGTAAGCGTTGCACATGAAATTACGGATTCTCCTTGGAGTTTAATGGATGTCAGTGCTTTTTCATCAGCAGTTTTCCATGTGATGAGAAGTTTGCTGTACTGGGCAGGTTCTGGCACAATAAATAGGTGGAATATCTGCTTTTCAGAAATGACTGCTGAGACTAGCTTATGAATAATTTTTTTCTAATACTACATGAAGAAGAAAAATAGTAGCAACAATGACAAAAGGACTGAACAAACTGAGTAACAAAAATTGAAGTATTTTGATAGATATTGGAGGACTGGATTATTAGAGGAAAAACACTGCACTGTCTGTTCCTCTTGAAGCTTATGGCTGTGTGTTTGTAATAGAGGCCACTTATCCTCAGGCTTGTGCAGCTTGCATTAGAAAGGAGGGAATGAAAAGGAAGAAAAAAAAGTCTTTGGCCTTCCTTTCTGTGGCAAACAACTTCACTTATGCCAGCAAGAAATCTGTCTCTGTTCAGGGTCCTTTGTGGAAAAGGCTGTATCTCTGCCCAGAAGATTAGATGGTATCTCCTTCCTTGGAGTTCAGAGGCTCTCATAAGCTGCCACTGGACTTTATTTATGAAGGGTTTTTGGTTTGTTTTTCTTTCTGGCCCTTAGATGTGTTTGTACTTCTCCACTCATAGTATGTGAGGGCAGTCGAAGTGCCAGTGGCAAAAATGATTGCTTCTCATGCAGTGAGCAGCTGACAGAGCACATCACTGCTTGAGCACTATTTGTGCAGCCCCAGAAATCTAAGATGTTGGTAAAGTTGTTTGCTTTTTCTCCTTTAATCTAGGCCATGTCTTCTCCAAATGTGCCTTTCATCGTTCCAGCTCTTGATCCCTCCTTCTTGCCTACCAATCCTCAATGTGTTGTATCCCACTGAGGTGGTGCTTTGTGACATGGGCAACTCCATGACTCCTTAATAAGACTCCTTGAGAGCATTTTTAATAGGGTTGGGCAGAGAATGTAAGAAACAGTTCTTGATGGCAGTGTTTTTGTTGTTTTTCTTAAAGTAAGTTAATGAATAAGTAAATAAATTGGCAGGTTGTAGTTTGCTCAGTCATGTTCTGGAGATTTGATGAGGAAGAGTTTCAGTTATTTAATTTGTTGCCTGTAGATCTACGTTGTGGAATAATGCTAGCCCTGTGTGGCCTCTGTAGAATGTGTCTCGTCTTCTCCTTTCTGTAGAAGCGTGTTACGTTCACGAATCTATTTTATCTGTTACCCTTGGCAGTATTGCAGTACAATGAGAAGTGCTTACTGCTTCGTTGCTGTTCCAGTTTTGTTTTCCCAGTAAGATATAGATGTGATAACTACTTCTGCTCTTCATTGTCAGTTTTCAACCTTTGAGGCTGGGATATGATGGTGGCTGTTAGCATCTCACCTCTGCTTGCATTTTGCCTGTGTTCTGACCAGCTGTGATACAACATAGAGGACTTGTGCATTATTTTTGCTGCTGTTACTTCTCAAATACCTTAGCTATCTTTTTTGGTCACAGAGCATCCCATAACTTCATTGAAAATGAATTAAATTTCAATATTAGTTCGACAAAGCTTTGCACTGTCTGGCACTGCTGGCCATCTGTGGACCTGATTTTAGTACTCGGGTGATGCGAGATTGTGGGTTAACCTGCAGTACTGACATAAGCTGCGTTGACTTAGCTGACACTGACTTGGGCTGGGCTGCAATTTAAAAAGTTTATCTTGTGCTAGTAGAGGTGAAGGAAATGTTTTTGTTTTGTTGTGGTATTAATGTATTGGTATACCTCTTGACTTCCAGGTTGCATCACAGCGCATAAGCTCAGTGGATCTTTCATGCTGCAGCTTGGAGCATCTGCCTGCCAACTTGTTTTATAGCCAAGACCTCACTCATCTCAATTTAAAGCAGAACTTCCTGAAGCTAAACCCTACTCCATCCGCAAGCAGAGCACTTAGTGAATTACAAAGGTAAAGTCTACTGGTTCTACTGTTTTCTCTCCCCTTGGAGCCAAGTGACCACTGCCGAGAACTTTCCTTAAGCGATTAATAATGGCTTAATAATGAGTAACTCCTCCTTTATAGGAATGATCAGGTTGTAGGGCTTCGGAAATCAGTGAACTTTGTGTGCTAGCTAGAAACAGATCAAATTTAATAAGAAACTTAGTGTTTGCCTTCTTTTCTGGAAGCCATTTTCAATCTAAAATGCGGTTTCGGACTGAATTGCTTTATACATAACCTGCTGAGGCCAGATTGTAATCCTTCAGTCTGTTACTTGCATGAGAGAATGAGTTGGTGAGTTGCCCAGCAGCAACATTCTAGGTGGGGACAAGGCTGTGTGTGACTTCACTTCTGAGTTTTTGTTATCTTTTGAGCTAAGAAAGTCTTGATGGAAGATTTAATAAGTTCAGCCAGATTCCTGTCATCTTTTTTTCTCTGCTCAACTGTAATTTTTCTTCCCTGGTAACAGTGACCTTCCAGGTGTTCTTTCCACTGCAGCTCATCAAGAATGTAACAAATGGAAAGATAGCAGCCCTATCAGTGATGTGAATGATTTAATGTGTGTTTCTCAGAATTGTGGAATCAGCAGGCTTTCTGTGTTCAGAAAGATGAATTTTCCATGCTCAATATAAACCTGTGATTTTAATTTCATTGATAACTGAATTGCAGAATACCTCAGAATTATATTTGTAGATAGTCATGTTCAGGTGCATGTTTTAAACCACATTTCTAAGTCCTTTCCTCTTTGAAAAAGAACCCCAAAAGTGCAAGATGGATTATGCTGACTTTTGTATTTTATGTAATTCCAATTTTCTTCTGGAAAAAAACAAACAAAATAATTGGCATAATGGAAGATGAATGAACCCAGCAGGTTTACTTCACAAACAAAGCAGGCAGTGCTTCCAAGAGTTTATGAACAGTTTGGAGAGGAATACTGGATTAAGTGTTCTATGAATATTGGTATAGATCTCCAAATATGGGAATTCTACTCCAAAAGTGGAAGTTTTAGCATAAGTCAGATGATGAATATAGGCAATTAATGTTGTAATTTTTAACATTTGTCTTCTCTAAATATTACAAAGTGTATAGGAGATACTTAAATATTTTTGTCTGTGCACAGCTAATTCTGTCTGGGATTAGCACTTATAAATAATGTGATGGGTGATGTTTTGTCTGTTTAATGTTCTCTTAGTGCTGCAATTTTATGAATAGTAGAGAAATTTTGCAGAAGGTCAGCATTAGTAAATGATTACGATTTTCATTGCTAATGTGGGTTTGAATATACAAGGGAGAAAGGTTTCAGCTGACAGAGTAAAACTCTTTCTGAGATTTTACATAAGGGGAACCTGGAGAAGTTCACAGGTTGTTGCCAGTTGTATGACTTCTTTTTCTTCATCTAATTTAATAAAAATTTCAAAACTTTTGGGGGCTATGTGAGTTAGAAGTTGATTGGATAAACAAAAAGTCGTTTTTGTTCACTCATGTTCCTTCAAAGTACTGCAAAACAACTACAAAATCTGTTCTTATTTGGTACTTTTGGTTTTTATAATAAATTCCTAGCTACAGTTGCAGCCACACATGAGACACAAAACCAGTGAATCAAGCCCAGAAGTATTTAAAGCTTCAGAAATATTTATGTGCTTAGATGTTGTGAGCATAATGCATCGGCATTTACATACCTACCCTTCCTGGTTCAATTTTTAATAGAATCTCATTAACAAGACAATCTTAAGAAAACTCGTCTTGCTATTAGCAGCTCTTGCTGTTTGCTGTTTTTCTTCATAAGTCATTCCAGATGGTCATCTAGTAAATGTGCATGGATGCTGAATTTCAAAACAAAAGGTATATCAAAGGCAGGAAAACAATAGCTTTTCAGTTACCTTGTGAGTAGTCTAAGAAGGTATTTGGTTATAGTAGTGAGATGGTGTGAACTTTTGTACCTGTCTGAATGTTGAAAAGTATGTATAGTTGTCTGTATCTTTTTAACAGAGCATATTTCACACACGTGAAAGTAGGCAGTCTGAAAACTCATCTCTGAAGATTAACACAACTTATTTACATGCTTGTTCTCCCTTACATTCATTTTTTTTAAATGAAAGTGGGATGGACTTTTGCAGAGGATGGATAGAAGGAATTTTATAGTTGAAAAATTCCCTAATTGGAAGTACTTAAGTTAAAGACGTTCTGTGATAATGTGTGTGAAGTGTCCTATATGACAACCTAGTCATCAAATTGGAAAAAAATGGATTTGATGGATAGGCTACTCACTGGATAAAGAATTGACTGGATGGTCATGCTCAGTTGTGGTCAGTTGCTCAGTGTTCAAGTAGAGATTGGTGACAAATTACATTCCTCAGGGATTGATGTTGGGACTGGTACTATTTAGCATCCTTGTAAGCGACGTGGACAGTGAGTACATCCTCAGCAGGTTTGCAGATGACACCAAGCTGAGCAGTGTGGTTGACGTGGTAGAGGGAAGGGATGCCATCCACAGGGACCTGGACAGGCTTGAGAGGTGGGCCCATGTCAATCTCCTGAAGTGCAACAAGGCCAGGTGCGAGGTCCTGTTCATGGGTTGGAACAATTCTAAGCACAGATAAGGGCTGTGCAGAGAATGGTTTGAGAGCAACCCTGAGGAGAAGGATTTGGGGGTGTTGGTTGATGAAAGACTCAACATGAGCAGGCAGTGTGCTCTTGTAGCCCGGAAGAGTCTGGGTTGCATTAAGAGAAGCATGGCCTGCAGATCAAGGGAGGTGATCCTGCTCCTCTGCTCTCATGAGACCCCTCTCGGAATACTGCATCCAGTTCTGGAGCCCCCAGCACAGGAAGAACATCAAGCTGTTGGAGCGGATCAGAGGAGGATCACAAAGATGATCAGAGGGCTGGAGCAGCTCCCCTGGGGTATAGGCTGAGAAAGTTGGGTCTCTTCATCCTTAAGTAGAGAGAGCTCTAGAGCAACCTTCCAGTACTTGAAGGGGGCCTACAGGAAAGCTCAAGAGGGACTTTCTATGAGGGTATGTAGCAACAGGATGAGGAGAAATGGCTTTAAACTGGAAGAAGGTAGATTTAGACTAGATATTAGGAAGAAACTCTTTGCTGTGAGAGCGATGAGACACTGGAACAGCAAGGTTGTGGATGCTCCCTCCCTGAAGGCATTCAAGGCCAGGCTGGATGGGGCTTTGAGCAACCTGGTCTAGAGGGAGGTGTTCTTGCCTAATAGCAGGGGGTTGGAACTAGAAGATCTTAAAGGTCCCTTCTGATACAAACCATTCTATGAATATCCTTGTAGTCTGAATAAGCCCTAAAGCCCTTTGGGAGTTTTAGCCACTGTACGCCACAGATGGAACAACTGAAGACATTATGTTGTCTTGTCACAAATTCTACAATTTCCACTGTTTTAATGTCAGTTAATGGTTAAAATATACCATTTTGTTGTTGTACAGAAGTTGAGACTTCTGTACACTGTTCCCAGACTTCTTTCCCCTTGTCTACAATTAGACTTCACAACTTTTCTTCTGAAATGCATACAGTTTGGGATTAATGGTTTTGGAGAGGTTTAAAGTAAATGAATAAACCTTTATTTACTGTTGCTCTGTATCAGTGGGCTATGCACATTTTATATATAATTGTTTCAGTCAGTGCAATTGGGGGAAAAAAAACCTGTTTGCATTGAAAACAGTTTGCTTTTCAGTATTGAAGAGGAAGTTGTGGATCTTTAATCCTGTCATGCTGCAGGGCTGATGTAAGGGAAGCAAGCAAACAAAAAAGCAGTGAGGGGGGAGAAAATATAGTAAGTCACAAAGTTTGCTTTAACAATAAAGACAACAATGCTTGATAGTTTTATCTGAAGAACAGTTATTCTGATGTGGTTGTTAATAGGTGATGATGTGGATTTTTATCTCAAGATCAGTTGGTATTTTTCCCAGAGCCTCTTAAGAAATTATCTGTCTTCTCAGCTGGAATCGTTCTGGGCTAGTGGCAGTAATTTCAAGTTGATTCCATGGTGTATGAGAAGGTTAAAGGATTTTGGATATTTGTGCAATCTGAAATTCCTCCTGACTTCCAACAGAAAGGTAGCAGCTTTTAGTCTGGAAGCAGTGAACTCCTTAATAGTGGTAGGTTTAAAAATAGATAGGACTAACAAGCATGCTGTAAAATCACATTTTTAAAAATAATGTATTGCAAATATAGAAATCGTAGTTGTTAATTGGATTCAATTTAGTGGAACTGTTAAGCTAAAAATGGTCATAACTCTCTAAATGGCATGGAATCCAGCCATGCTGCAGTGTACTAATCTGACTTGTCTATTGCTTTTCAATATGGCTTCCAAAGTGAGGCTTTTCTTGTCATGAGTTTCAACGTGCACCTATTTAGAGGTAACATGTAAACTTATTAGGATAATGCTTATTTTCTTGGTTATCTAATAGCTGTTGCACTTGCTTGTTAACAACAGATAGTGTGAAGAGTTGATTCCTTGTTTTAGCTGTAAAGACTTGGAGGCTATCAATGGCACCTATTGCACAAAGAATGCTTTACAGATTGACAGTACTCTGAAGGACTGCCCTAAAAACTATTTACGTGCACACTTCAGTTCAATCTTAAGAAATAAAAGTTTCTGAATGATCTGTTGTCATGTTCAGCTTGGAAACCCACCCCCCAGTTCATGTTTTTGCATTTCAAATATACATTTCTAATGTGGAGGAGAATGCATTTTTACTTTTCTAGGAATTTTGTTCTTTCTCTAAAGATAGTCTTTTCCCTCTAATGAAGCAGTGTGCTCTAGGTATGTGCAAGAAATTGGGAACGACCAAGTACAGTAATGCAGGTTTATATTATTTCCGCTAACAAAACCAACTTTGTTTTTCCAGTCTTTATGATTGTCTTACCAGCTTTGTAATAGAGTAAGAGCTTTATTGTTGTCTTGAAGTTGGTCCAAATTTGACTTAACATCTGTGATTCTGTTTTGAAAAATAACTGCCTGGATTTAAGGTTATTCCTGCAGTGCAGTCTCTTTAAGGCAATCTACCAATTAATTTTGGCATATAGACTGAAGTCTGCGTGCCAGAATTGTTGCCTCTTTTATATTATTAAATGGAAGGAGAGGGAAGAAGTGTCAGGATGACTGGCACGTTGGCATAAAGGGTAATGAAAATACCAAAGTTGCAGCTATGTCTGTTTTTTTCTCCCCTTCCCTGTGGGGTTTAAGGAAAAGGAAGGACATGAAAATTCAGGCACAACTGTGTTTTCATTTATTCATTCAACTGATGGGGAATTTGATAAGTAATGGTGAATTTGTTCAAGTTTCTTCTGACTTGACCAGAATTGATCTCTACTCAAACTGTGTAACTGATCCCCTTGCCTGAGATGACTTTATTCCAGCTGGCTTTGCATGGTGTGACATCAGTTACTTGGCTGTTGGATGAACAGGAGTCTTGTCCAGCAAAACAGAGTTCCTCCTTCCTGCTGTATGCTATCATCTGTGGAAAACTCTTCTGTATTCAAACTTGGAGTGCTGCCACTGACCTCAGCTAGGCAAAGCCTTCACCTGCGGCATCCAAGTGAATTTCCATAGCTGCTGCAGAACCAGTCTGCCCTTATTCAGCTTTTTTTTTTTTTGACAAACTTAGGGGGGCAAGAGGGCTGAAATAGTTTGTTTTAACTGTCTGACTTATTTAAGGCTCTTGCAGCTACACACCTCCCTGTAAATGGAGACGCTCGGAAATATTTCTGACACTAGGTTGGTTGTTCCTGTAGGTGATACACCATGGATGGATGAATCAGATGCAACTGCAAAATGAGTTTCCACCTTCATAGTTCTGTTAGCAAATGATGCGGGAGCTGAGGGACAGCAGTGTGGCTGCTTGAAGTGATGGTCACCTGCAACCACAGAGCACAATCATCACATAAACCAAATATACTGGAGATAGTACTTGGAAAGCAATTGTTTAACTTAGTCTGAGTCTTTTTGTAAGCCGTGTATTCTGTTGGGTGTGTAGTAATACATCAGTGTTAAAGTGCTTTTGGTAAGAGTAAGCTGAGACTGGCTTTGTTAGACCAGGCTTTTTGGTTGTGTTCCAGTCATGGTGTATGGCTGTCTTGAATATACTTACCCCTTCTCCAAGCAATCTGAAAGACAAGTATTGTACCATATAATGCAAATTCCTTTGTGCACATCAAGTAGATGTGAATTTGAAGTTAGTGTGTCAGCTCATTGCTTTGCCATGCTATGACCTACTCTTGTTAGCCCCTCTCCTCATTTTGCATATGTCAAATTAATACTGCTCCTGAAGTGGCAGCTTCAGGATTAAGTATGCTTTTTTGCTCAATTATGGCAATTAGTGTTCAGTCATGTTGTGTGTTTAAAAGCAAGAGCTGACACTTGAACATTTTGCTCTAGCTTAAAATAGGGTTATTTTTGGCCAGATGAGTATCTCTATGCTGGTCATTACAATAGAAAGCCTGCTAAGCTAACTGAACACAGCACATCGAGTTGTTCTTCAGTTTGACTTTTTTTTAAGAGATAATGTATCCTAGAACCAGGGAGGGTAGAAGAAGAGGAAAGAAGGCATTTACACTGACTTAATGTGAGGTTATTATGCTGTCATACCTCAAATGAGCAATGTTTTCTTCTTTCCTGTTACACTGTGAGGGCAAAAATCAGTGTGTTCCCCAGCTTCTGTTAGCAATAAAGATTTGGGGGTGAGAAAACATTTTGTAGAATGCTTGAAGCCCAATGTCGTGTAAACTCAGCAGCAACAGAAAAATGAAGTCTAAAATACTTTTCTCATTTGTGACTTACAGCCATGCTGTAGCTGTTGCTGATGTCACTGACTGTATCTTGATATGAGAAGCACTGTAAACAATTCAGCATTTCAAATGTGTTGCATGGCAGTGCTCCATAACAGGAGTGCACTCACCCATTTGTGGATAGTGTGGATAGCTTGGTGTGTGAATGATCAGAGATGAGAGGCAGACTAACTCTGGGCACGTGTTGTAGCTTACTGTAATTGACACTGCTCCATAAGAAGAAATGTGACTTCAGCATGTTGCAGATGAACATATTTAAAGTATTTGTCTTCCAACTTTAAGTACTATTTAACAGTAAGCTTTCTTTTGTGGTTTATTTGACATAAACTTATTTGTGTATTTTTGGTTTGTATGTATTCAGTATTGGAGGTGATACTCATCCTTCCTTACGTGTTATATAGACCAGTTGACCAGTACAATTCACGTCCTTAGTAATGAGATTAATTGGAAATTCAGTAAAATTCAGAAAAATTAAGTCACTGAAGACCCTTAATATTAAAATATATTTTAGGATAGTAAAGGTAAAACACAAATTAAATATTTTTTCCTGTGGACCTGGGATGATTTTCCACAAGAGAATGCATGCAGAAAAACATTTAAGTTGAAACGTGCCTTGAAGCTAGTTGGTGTAAACGTGTATTTTTAGCTTCCTCCTCTTCCACTTCCCCACCTCAAATCCTCTTTTCTCTATGTAACAACTTGATCTTCTGTAATTTTATCTTAAGATTGTGTTTGGAGTTTTCTAGTAAATTGCAGTTTTCACTTGGCTGATGGGCAAAAGCTTTGGAAGTTCCTGAGACTCTGGAGTAGCACAGACCAAGGCTGTAGCCTATGTGCTGATTATTAAATGAGTTAATTCTTTCTCGTGGTTGACTTAAAAATTGGAATGTTTGCATTTTGAAGCTTCTCTGTCAGCTTTTAGTTACTGACTTCCTGTCTTCACCACTACTTTTGCACACCTAAATACTGGAAAACTCATTTGAAATGCTTTTTCCATAGTCACTGGGACTTGTATTTGTAGGTGACTTTGAGGAAGCTGGGAGGCAGCTGTCCTACCACAGAATTGCCTCAAAATTGAGGGTGACATTCTATCTTTGGCCTAAGACTGCAATAATCTTCAAGATAAATGCAGGATAGTGGGTGTTAGTTTTTAGGCTCAAGATTTTTAAGCCCTTCCTCCTAAAACAGGAGAATGGGAAGGTATTTCATTTATTTTTGTGTGTGTATGGCTAACAGCCCATATTAGCATCAGCTAGCTTACCCTAGCACTCTTTTATTTTTACCATTCTCCCTCTAGAGATGCATTAGTCATTGTTTCTGCACGGTAGCATTTCTTTTCCCTGCAGCAGTAATTTCATTGCAAGATTTCATTTATTCTCCATCTAACTCTGTTCCAAACTACTTCTGCCTCCAGCATAGCATGGAGTACTCAAAATCTGTGCTAGTTCTGGCCATGAGTTTTCCTTCTTCTTTTGTCTCCATCTTTCTTCCAAAATACCAATAGGTGGCACAGCGTACCGAAGTCTGTTGGAAACAATTGTAAATATTAAGTGTATTTAGTTTGTCTCTTGGGTAAAATCCACATCCCCTTTGACATGTGCTAACGAAGGCACTATTTGTGCTTTCATGTTGATTTTTTTTTTTCAGTGACTTGGGTTTGATTTTTAGGTAATACTGAAGTTGTGTACCAGTTAATTGTAATAGTTGGCAAGGTTTTTTTTTTTAAGGGTCGTCTTATGTTAAAGATTTATAAGTGGCTTAATGCTCAGTGCATTTTCTGTTCTTGTTTTTTAATTGGGGCAGAAGTGCTTTGAGATTAGAGTGTGTTGGGCCAATGCAGAGGCTATGGATGCATTGGCACATACTATCAGTGATGACTCCTATCTGAAATGGGGGGATTTGTAGGTGCAGTTTTGCTTCTGTTATCTTGTTATATAAAAAGCTGCTCACAAAATAAAGGGCCTGAGAGTTAATAAAGGGAAAATTTAGTTTAAGTAAAATATCCCAGAATAAACTGTGCCAGAAAAAAAACTTCCTCCCATGTATCAGATTCTGACACAGATCTTTTCATCCATTTACTTGCCTTTCGGAATACCTGCCAATGGTTGTTAGGCAACTATAATAACATTGCTGAACATGTGTGCTGGCTAATTGAATCATCTTCCTCTTGGTTTTTTCTCCATTCTTGGTCATTTTTACTAGGGCAAGCATGTGCAAGTTGCTTCTGTGGGTGACTGGATAAATGAAAGAGATTTTGAGTTTTGTGAAATGTCAAGGACAAAATTTTGAAATCAAGCTTTTACATCCTGATGGATGCCACCTAATCAAAATCCTGAGAATTTGTCACTATAGAAGTCCTACTTTAGTTTTGCTTTATTTCCCTTTTTTTATTCAAACCAACCCATCATAATGAGTTTCCTTATTTGAAAGGCAGTAGCATCTATTTGCATGAATGGAACTGGACTGAACCAAACAACAAAACTGTGTTGAAATAAGTGAGGTTCCTGCACCTTGTAACCAGCATCACTGAGGTGGTCCTAGTATCAAAAAATGTGTTGAGAAATACAGTAGTGCTTTAGTACAGGATCAGATGCCACAGAAGACCATTTCAGAAATGAAGTATGTTATATGGATTAGAAGGATCTGATCTGTGTTATATGCATTTAGCGTGTTGTTCAAGAGGACCTATTTTCCCATATTAGCTTAACACGATTGAATCTCTTGCAAATGGTACTGAACCTGAGTGCCTGGAAGTTTCCATGCTTGTTCTGAGTACATAAACTAAAAGCACATGTAATTTTTATCTGAATAACTAGGCTTACTTCATGTTAGTTGTTGCAAAGCAACTTGGTGTGTATTATGCTCCACTACTTTTTCTGTTTTCTCATCTCTTCGTAGATTCACCAAGTTGAAGAGCCTTAACCTCTCCAATAATAATTTAGGAGAATTCCCACTGGCGGTTTGCAGTATCCCAACCCTGACAGAGCTCAACGTGTCCTGCAATGCCCTCAAAAGTGTTCCAGCAGTTGTAGGCGAGATGCACAAGCAAGTATTTTCTTCAAACTTAATGTACACAACCTTATAATAAAGGCAACAAACATAACTGCACACAATCTTGCTATGAAAAGCAATATAAGCTTAACTGGTTGTGTAAGAGCAAACTGTCTTGCAGGTCTATATTGAAGCAGTTCTATGCTACAAGTAGAGTAAGCTCTCTTTGTATCTGAAACTCTACCAGTTCCCAGTATTTAACACGAGGGTCACCTTCATGGTGAACAGAATCCTTAAGCCTTGCTTACATGCTTCAGTCATCACATATGTGGAGGTGTTTGAAGATGTAACATGTCTATTAGCATGGCCTAAATTTCATAGTTACCAAGGCTTTTAATTGTTCATTATCTTCTGTAGCAGATGTTAAACCATTGTTCCTTTGTTTTTCTTCTGCCCTTTGTGTATATTATTTCAGTGTAACCACAGCAGACTTGTATGTTTATAGTAAGGATATGTGATTTAACAGGTCACTCACATTCTTCACTCTCCCTTCCCCTCCCCCATTTGTAATAGCTTGCAGACATTTTTGCTGGATGGTAACTTTCTCCAGTCCCTTCCCGATGAATTGGAGCATATGCATCAGCTCAGCTATGTGAGTCTGTCCTTCAATGAATTCACTGACATTCCAGGAGTATTAGAGAAGCTGACTGCAATGGACAAACTCTGTATGTCAGGAAACTGTATGGATACACTCAACTTGCAAGTGTTAAAAAGGATGCCTCATATTAAACATGTGGACCTAAGGTAGGTTTTTGAAAACGGAGGGAAAAAAAATCTAAGTTGAATCTAAATTAGTGGTATTGAAACAATTTATTTAGTTGTCAGAATAACCTCTGGGCATGAATCTGTTGTATTAGTTCATGTTTCTGACTGTTGCATAACTCACAGCACTTGCAGGGACTTAGTGCTTTTTCTTTGAGGAAGAGGTCGCACCTAGGATCAATAGTTAGGATAGTGAGTTTTGAAGGAGGTGAATGTTTAAACCAAAAGATCAAATGAAATGGTGCGTGGGCTGCTGGTGGCTGCAGTTCTAGTTGGTGCAGTATCAGTATAATATAAATTATAGTCTCTTATCTGAAAAAAGCTTCTATTTGAAATATTACGGATATGTAAGATGATGAAGAGAGAAATCAAAGTGAGTGGATGAAAATAGATACTGTCATGTTTTTTGGTCTGTTACAAAGCGTAGTCCACAACAAGTAATAGTATTTTATTGATGCCTCCAGCAGATATTAAAAAGATCCTTATTATAAATGGCTTTCGTGTGCTGGTCATTCTTATTGTCTTGGGAGAACCCAGATTTTGCAAGCAGCTGAGCAAGGCTCAATAATACATAACCTTTACTATGATATCCAAATAACAATGGATTTTGAAACTGCTTAGTTAAATTTAACTGTTCAAGCTAAAACTTAACGTGCTGTACTGTTCTGAAGTTGACAGCTTTTGAAATCAAGAAAAGCCACCATAAGTCAAGAAAATAAATAAAATGATAAAAAGTCACCTCTCTATCACACGACTTAAGCTTTTTGTTAATTTACTTTTTCCTGTCCTTTGTTAGTCTACTACTTATCAGTGCGGTTCACTTTAGTGCAGTTGAAGGCTGTGTCTTGTGAAAGTATAAAAGTGATCGAGATAGGTGGTATGACTTCTCAAAGGTCTTTGTAAAGCTGTCCTGGCTATTTCGTGTCTGTTATGCTTGTGAACTGTACTTGCTGTGCTGTGAAGTGCTTTGCTTCATTGAAATCAGAAGTAAACACTGCCTTGTAAATTGGAAGCAGAAAAGAATAGCCTGTGATGGTAGAGGAGGCTTATTCCATAATTTCTTCTAGTGGAAAAGTGTAGTTACTTTGAAAGCATACAGCTGTTGTACAGAGCTGAAACAAAGAGCAACAGCAAAACTATAGGTAGGTACCTTCATGCTCAGTAGAGAGGAATAATGAGCCAACACAAGTTGATGGACTGATTTTAGTGTTCTGTTCAGATCTGAGAATTTGAACTCTTTGAAGTGCTTTGCCATCTCAAAGATAGCTGTTACAAGATAATATTGTTTCAATTTCAACTTCTCCAGAAGTTGCTGAATGTTGGCAGCATCTGCACTGCGGTGAAGGTGTGATAAACACCTGTTTTCTTTATCTGACAGACCCACTTGTCTTGGGTTTTTGCTTGGCTTTCTTCTGACACCTTTCTCAGGCCTCTGAAT
Organism: Phasianus colchicus; assembly: GCF_987193195.1. Lineage (NCBI taxonomy): Eukaryota > Metazoa > Chordata > Aves > Galliformes > Phasianidae > Phasianus > Phasianus colchicus. Next base: position 15,318,416 of record NC_143438.1, on the reverse strand, counting down.
TTGCCCAGTGTGGAACATGTTGAAGTGGCAAGCGAGTCTGGGAATTCATGAATCTCGGTTTGGCCTTTCAATAAAGTAGGGGACATAAATACTTGCAGACTTTTTGTCTGCTAGGATCTCATCTTTCCAGGAGATACCTGTGATACACCTGTGTTTTTTTCTTTTCTGTACTATCAGGCACAGATAATTGTTTATTTTTACTGACACCGTAACAATAGCACTTAGATTTTTGTTGAACTTTTTATCAGTGGTTTTCAGAAAGGAGCCTGTATCATCATTCCTTTGTCACAATGGGTAAAACAATAGAGCTGATGCATCCTATTTTTGAAATCCCACAAGGGTAGGGAAACTTACTTAAAAATCAAAATTCATTAGAACCTTGAAGTATGCTAATTTAATCCTGAGCAACTGATGGTGGAGTGAGCATTGGTTTGTCAGCAAGACCCTCTCATGTAACTATATTTAATCTCACTTTTTGTCTGCAAGATTGAATTCAATTAGGAAATTGGAAGCTGATGAAATAGACTTTCTCCACCATGTGACCCAGTTGGACCTCAGAGACAACAAACTTGGAGAGCTGGATGCGACAGTATTTAACAATGTTGAAGTGTTACACTGTGAAAGAAATCAACTGGTGACTCTGAAAATTAGTGGATATTTTCTCAAAGCCCTGTATGCTTCCTCAAATGGTAAGTGTGTTTCCAGGGCAGCTGTGTTGTCATCTGCTTTCTGGTTTTTGTGCCTGGCTCTCTGTGGGGTGCTTACAGAGTATAATATACATAATTGAGAGGAGTCAGGATTCTCTTGAAATGTCTCTGGGATAAAAGATTTTCATGTATGCTATGTCATGTTACTGACAACTCTGAGCTTCAGAAATGGCCTCCAGATAGCACTATAATACTGGTGTGGAGTTCTCAAAACCATGAAAATCTTAGAAATTGGGCCAAAGTTCTCTATGTCAGCAGGGAGGGGTCTTGAAGCTGTCATTTATGTACTTTATGAAGTAAATAAGGAATTTATTGCTTCTTCCTGGACTTCGAGTTTTGATGAGTGTCTATGAGACAAACTAAACATATTTTTGCTACTACTTCTAGCTGCGTACTCTTGCTGGAAAGCTATGAAACCTAGCATGAGTAACTTTGCTTTCTATAATACAAATGCCATAGCCTTTTCCAGTTGAATATTTCCGGTGTTCCATTAATAAGATTTGTTTAATCTCTCTGTAGAAGCTGCTGTGTTAGTTAAATACTCAATTTTCACTACCATTTTTATTGTTTGGAGTAGTTTGGTGTGGAATAAACAAAACACCAGCTCAGACAACTGTGAATTTTCTGAACAGTCTGCAATGCTTGGTTGTCATCTTAACGATATCCAGAACTGTGCTATCATTAAATATTCATGGAAGGATCTTTGTAACTAAGGAAGGTTAATATAATCTGAGCATGTGCTGTGCAATGTGAGCTGAGAATTCAAGTTAGCCTGGATCGTGCTATCAACTGTTTGGTCACATTGCCAGCAGGAAGAGCACGATGCTGTGCTCTCTCTGCACCCACAGCCACCTTGTTTTAAGTCTGTCTCCAAAGGAACAGTGATGTTTGTTATATCCATGTTAGTGGATTTTTTATAAGCTTAAACACCTGCTGGTTTTGTTTCAACATCAGTGCTAAGCGTCAGCTACCTAAAAGTTTAGGATATGAAACAAAGAGGCAATCAAAATATGCTGCTGGCTGTAGTTGAGGAGCCGTGAAAGGTTTATGCGACTACTTGTAACCAGAAACTCTTGGGTAATGGATAGAAAAATGCTGTGTCTTGCCATAACTTAGAGGACTCGAAGTATTCCTTAGCTTAATGTTTCAGAGCAAAGAATCCATGGTTGTACTGTTAGTTAAGGGGAAAAAAACCGTACAGACTATTTGGCTTGAGCAGACAAACTTGGGTGGCAGAAGTGAAGCTACAAATCTGGGGCAATAGTGGATTTTGTTATGAAATTTAACTCCCAATTTTCTCTTCTCTGATGAATTATGTAGCATCTGTCATATCAAATACAGCCTCATATAACAAGCATACTCAGACATAATAGAGGAGAAAAAAAATCAACCAGATCCGTAGAAGCTTTTTTAGTTTCCTGACTTATCTGAAATCTGATGGTTAGCTACTTAAAGTACCTTTTACAGAGCAGCAGATTGCAAAGCTTTATCATATTTATTTTCCCCTACTAGAACTTGTTCATCTTGATGTGTATCCAGTTCCTAATTACCTGACTTACATGGATATTTCTAGGTAAGAGTATTTTTTTTCCTTGGGTTTGTGAAATACATATTAATTGAGTTCACGAAGAAGGGAACATTGAGTGTTTTACAGAGTTGAAGTGGAGGTAGGAATTGGATCTTGAGATACAACAGAGCTGATTCTTAAAGTCAGTTGTTGTCCAGTAGAAAAAAAATAAAAAAGCAACAACTGTTCCCTGCTTTCTCTTAACTTATTTATTTTTAATTTTAGCCTGCTTTAAAGCTCTTTTAAACTGTTGAGGATGATGTAATGTATGTTTAGGGTCCTATTTGTGAAATTAAAATCTGCAAGAGCTTGAATACGGTTTGCCTGCCTTTGCATCTGTGTATGCTAGCTGAAGCTGCTGATATCTGAATGCATGTGCAATCAATCTTGTACACTTATTTTACACTACTGGCTTTTGTCTTTAAGGCAGGATACGTGAGTGCTTAGCTGAATGTTTGCAGTGCAACTGTTTGGAAAAACTAAACTTTTAGAATGGCTAGCTTCAGTGAAGAAAAATGCAAGAAAAATAAAACCCTTGGTTTTTAAGATGCACAGAATGTTTTACTCTCTTTGGTGGAGAGTAGCAGAGCGGGTTTCAGAATTGAATTTATAGGGCATCAAAGAGATGTTTCCACTTCAGACCATGAATATTTTTTAAAGGGTGTCTCACAAATGTGCATTAAAACAATTTCCTTTCCTCTGGAAAGACAACTTCCTGATACTCTTAATACTTATTCCCTGATACTTGAAAAGCAGGTTTTTTTTCCTTTCTTGGTTAGAGGCACATATTTTGGGAATGTGTTAACTTTGCACTGTTGCTATAAGTCTTACTGCAGTGTCCTTAGAGGATATGATCTCAGGAAGTGTACATGTAGGAGAATCATTTGGATAATGATCTGGTATACCTCATTGTGTTATTTGTTCACAGAAATCATCTGGAAAACCTGCCTGAGTGGGTATGTGACAGCAAAAAACTGGAAGTGTTAGATGTTGGCCACAATCGGATAAGTGAGCTGCCTGCCCGGTGAGTCTTGCAGACCAGCTGCAGAACGTAGTACAAAATGAGCAGTTCAGAAATAATTGCTGATTCAGTGTTTAGTCTGTTCCAGTGATTCTCAGGCAAATTTTATCTTGTTTGATTTTATTTTTACCTTGTGGAGTGTCATCATGCCACAAGCTTCCACTGAGCCTTTCTTCTTTTACTTTCATGCAGAGAAAGCAGTGCCTTTGAACTTCAGATGGAAGTTTTGAGTCTGTTCAGGGAGGAAAGCCCTTCATTTTTAATACTGAATATTAAATATTTACAGCCATATCTTTGCACGACAATTTAGACATTCAGGACGTGTAAGTTATTTCTGTTTTACTGGTGTATAGAGACTCTGTTTTACAGCCCAGTTTGAGTTTCAGATAAGAAAAAGGATTGAGAGGAGAGAGTAAAGCTGTATAAAGCAAGTAAATTTTTGCATGCATAACAACTGCATTTGATATAAGGATGATCTTCCAAGTCTCTAAGTTGATAAAGCGGTAGGAAAAGAAGTGAACAAGAAAGAAAATCAGTTACATAGTAAATGGCTGTTTGTAACTTTTTTCTAGATAGACCCAGTCCAAATATCAGCCACGTTCTGGTATTGAGCATTTTTAAGTGCCTGACTTCACTGGAAAGGATTTGTCCTTTCTGGCTGCTCTGTACACTTCAAAAGAGATGTGAAAGAGGGAGAGCATGCTGGACACAAGTGGTGAAAATGCGTGGGGATGTACAGAGCTATTGAACACTGTGGACAGCTAGTGTATCAAGAGCTGTTTTCCTTATGAAGCTGTGTAGCACTAAAGAGCATCAGGAACAAAAAAGTTGGTGTTGTCTGTAGATGGGAAGAGAATAGGTTTCAGGAATCCGAGCGGAAAAGGATGTGAGGAAATCTACTGAGCAAACTAGTGGCATAACATACAGACCGTTCATCGCTCTGTTTTTTCCACACAAAGTGAAACTTGCAAGAACACTCAGAAGGTTGAGGGAGCCAAAGTTCATTTGCCTTTCATTTGCACTTCATAACAGCAAGGAATATCAAGGCATACCGGATATCTTTGGGAGATTAATGATTAGCTGAGAACTACGTACAGTCAACATCCCACTTGTCTCTCCTGGCATCTTATCATTAACCCCAGGAAACAGCTTATCTCTTGAAAGCTCTTCTTTGTAGTATGTGTCTAGATAGCTTAGTTCCTAATAAGTCAGCTCATTTTTTAAGGCTCAGTTCAAAACGTGGCCTTAAACATCAATTAATGTATAGGGAAACTTGGGTCTGAATTCAAATGCAAACAGCTCAGGCATATATACTTCGTGTAAGTGTCAAGAAAAATATTAGCGCTCAGTAAGAGTTCACGTGCTCTACTGCTTGCTTTTTTGTCTGTATAGAATAGCACTCTGAAAACACACCAAGTAAACAAACAGCACTCCCTTGGAGGATGCTTGCAAGCCTAGCCACAAATGTTCAATCCTTGACTTCCCAGTGATTTCCTGGAAGGCTGAAGGCTGCACCTAATCTAAACAAACTATGGTTGAGGCTTTCTACTTGCCCCTCGAAATAGAAGAGCAGCCTTGAAGCTAAAAATTTGGAGAGAGGACTACGTACTGATGTTTTTCTCAAAGGAAACAGGAGCAATGTATGCTGCTGGGCTGTAATAAAGCCCATGTCTGCTTTAAAAGTACTGAAAAATAACTAAGAGGGTACTTAAGAAAGCAGGACAAATTCATCATAATAGTGAAAATGGAAATGTTTCAATTAAGGATTGCCAAAATACCTTGCTGCCACCAGTGAACAGATGTGTCTGTATATATTTCTTGTTTTTCTTGTTGGTCCATTTTTTGAAAATATCTGCTTGTATTCAACACTGCATTCTCTTGAATGCTGGCTTAGTAAAAGTTTAGTGAAAGTATTCATCCAGTTCCATGTTTTATACAAAGGTGCCTGATGGCTGAGCAGCATGTTTACGCTTAAACTGTTAGATGTCATCGGAGCTTCAGTGGGAATCAGGCAAGTGTGAAGGCTGCTCATAGGGAGAACAAATCCTGGTTCCAAACTGGGCCTGAGAGCTAGTTGTTCCAGGCTTGTCAGGAGCTTAATAAGCTGAATGTGTTGGTGCTTCAAGTTTTCTTCAAGGAGTGCAGTTCCTTTGGTGGTTGTGTAACTTTGAAAGCAAGAAAAAATCTCCCAAAGGCCTACTTAGTTCTTTTGAATTATTTATAAAATGCATTTCCATACAGGAGTGGATTGTTAAGGTTTTCACTGTGATTTGTATTTCTCTGATTTAAAAATGGCACTGCCCCCACCTATCCAAAAAAACCCCAAGTGTGATTTTTTTTTCCTGGTGATGTTCTGCTGCAACTCTTGTTTTTTTCCCATAATGTTTAGTGTTGGTGATATTGGCCAGTCCTGATTATGAAAGAAAGTAGAATAGGAAGGCAAATCCTTTAAAAATTTCTCTCATTCATGTAAAATTGTAATTTTACATGTTAAAAAAAAAGAGCAAAAAATATAAAATACGAAAAACATAATAGCATACCGCTGTATGATAAATTTTTTAATTCTGCATTGAGCCTTCTGGAATGATGTGTCTGGCAGTTGACCTGTATCCGTGGTCATAATTCAGATGATCCAGCCAACTGAGATAACTGTTAACACTGGCACACGGATATGGAGTATGACCGTATCTGTCAAGGGGAAAATAGTCAGCATACTTCATTGATTATTTTGGCACAATAATCCAGTGACCTGATGGATTGAAGGAAAGAGGGGGGAGGAAGGCCCTTAATGGGTCTATGGATCATTGAAACTGAGGGAAGAAGAATTTTTTTGCTCTAATGCTGAGTAATTTAAGAATCTTTGAAATGGGTCAGCATGGCCCTCAGGCTCGCCAGATTAAAGAGTATGGTAGCAGGAATGTAAGATAGGTGGCAGACAGAATAATCTTTTTTTCCTAATTTGTTGAAAGTGATTTCTGCTCAAAATCAACACTTGTGCCTTTTTTGAGGTTATTTGGTGCAGATTTTAAACTCTTTAAGTTTTTTCTATTGCAAATTTTAGCTTTACTGTTTGATTAAAATAACCAGTCTTTCCTCTCCCCTCATACAGCTCTTTTATCCCTATCCTTAGTATACCCTAACCCCCCACAAAAGCAGAGTGGGGGGATGGGACTTGGGGTCATCTATCGGTTGTAAAAGCTCAAGAAAGTAAAGCCGATTAGATAAATTTCATTTGCTGTAGAACTGGAAAGGAGGCTTTATGTTTGGTATTAAGGGAAAAGGAAAACATGGGGTGGGGAACTGCACTGGATTGAATCAGTACATGATGAATCAATTACTATGAAGTTTGTGGGGTGACTTATTTCACCCACACTTCTGAAGTTCTTTCACTGACTAGAGGGATCCCACAGCTTTCTGCAGCCCCTGTTAGCAATTACCTAGTTCACTGTCATGTTAAATGTTCGTGTCTTATATGCTGCAATAAGGTAACCCTTTCTTGCTACTTTCACTCCTTAATCATCCTCACATCTCCTTCCCTGTCGCTGAACAACCTTTTTACCTTTTTAAGAAGTTGGTGGAGAGTGGGAAGATATTCTCAGATCTGTGCGTAACTAATACAATGTCTACTAATCAGTTGGCTGAATCACTTTCTTGTAATGAACTGTGGCATCAAGCTGAAGATCACTAAGCAGATCTCTAGCTGAGATTTTACTTATTTTGGGTGTTTTTTCTTTCTTGCAGATTGTTTTACAACAGCAGCTTGCGTAAACTGCTGGCAGGACATAACTTGTTAGGAAGGCTACCAGATCGGCTTGAACGAACACAAGTGGAGGTCCTGGATGTGCAACACAACCAGCTCCTTGAACTGCCATCTAACCTACTTTTGAAAGCTGACAGGTAAACATAAAGGAATTCCAACCTGCGTGTGAGAAACCTTACTTTGTGTTTCATTTTGTAGCTGAAAGAGTAATCTGAGAGTTCCTTTAATTTGAAAGTTGCCAAACCGTATGTGAGAAGAACAGATGTCTGCCCAGCTCACCAAAACACAAATTCTCTTTATTCTAGTTCTGTTGCCTTATATGGTAGCTTTTTTCCTCTACTGAGCTTGTGCTGGAACACCTACTTCTTGATATCTAACTGTAAAGTGAAGTGCGTGCTATTTTCTACTACATACATTGAGATGAGTTAGTGGCAGTTTCTTTAAATATATATTTCTTAGTCTTGCTTGATGGAGTGTGAAGGCTTTACCCCCACTCCATCCCTTCAGTCACAGGCTAGAACTTATTTATACCCATCAAACAAAACAAGATCTGTGCATAAGGCTGTCAGAATAACTCAGTTATTCCTGTGTCCTCGCTTTGTGAATTTTTTATGCCTTTCAAATGTTTGTTGCTAATTTAGCTGGTGTCACCACTTCATCTGATTTTTGGCTTCTTGTTTTTGTACTGCTGTTCCTGTACCCTCAAAGTCTTCATAATCTTTCTTCCTTGATCTAAACATATCCTGTGAAGTGACTGTGATTAAAATACCAGGGATTCATAGCATAATTGGATGGTGGATGGTATTGCCCTGCTTGGTGTCCTTGCGCCTCTGCACTGTAACAAATAGTCTTGGTATTTCTGAATATTTTAACCTATACATAATTTAACAGTCAGAGTTTGTGCTGCAGGGTTTTATTTCTGGTCTGAACTGTGACAAAAGGAACATGTAGCTCCTGGGTTTTGAGAGAGGCAAAGAAGTAAGAGGAACAGTGATCTCTCTCTATCACAAGTCATTGTCTAGTTAAGAGTATTACAACCCCCCATTTTTCTACTGTTCATTCTGATGGGAATCTCTGTTCAAACTTTTTGGGATTCACAGTATCAAGGTTGCAGAGTTATGTTCCAAGGAGATTATCTCTCAAAGGAGGAATTTCTTTAGGACAAGATTTTGTTTCTGGGAACCAGTATGACATTTCAGTCTTGATTTTTATACTTTCTCTTTTAGACTATTGCATACCTGTCCCCATTAAGCCCTAAGTAGGGTACAACCTTAAGAACAAACTGATTATCAGCAGAATTTTTCTGATGTTAATTTACTGCTGTAATTGAGACTTTACATAGAAGTGCAGTCAAAACAGTGAAACTCAGCAATGCTGCAATTGTAATAATTGCAATTACTTGTTATGTTTCTGGTCAAAAATGGTGACATTCATAGTTTATTCAAGTGGCGGAGAAGTTTCATGTCAGCAGCTATAATGGTCTTGTGGGTGACTTCTCAAACTCTTGTACAGTAGAGATTGTATGAACTTCTGAAATGAAAGTTTGCAAAGTTAGGTCAATTTAAAATACAGTAACACCATTTTCCTGTCTGCTAACTTGGAAAGAAACTTTGAATTGGATTCAGAAAGCTACTGGCATCTCAAAAAGCAAAGTGATTTACTTCTGTAAATTTCACGTATAGATTGTAGGTCTGGAATGTAGATTAGTGCAGTTTTGGTAGTGAGAGAACCTGGATAATTTTTTTTTTTGGTCACAATTCACCATTTTAAACAGGGCTACAGAACTATGGACAGTTTGGTCTGAGGTCTTTTTGTGATGCCAAAAGGAAGAAGCACAGACTAAAATTAAGACTGGGGCTAGACTTCCATACATTGGCTAAACATGTTAGCCTGAATGCTGAAAAGGAATGTTAAAATTCTTTTGAAAAACATGCTCTTAAATGGCTAATTCAGACCTAAGGATTTTTCCCATCCTCAGTCTTGATATTATGCAGCTTTCAGGCAGCAATAGGGCATGTGTTTTTAAGCACAGGAATCAACAAAGCTTATCCGTTGTGGCACTTCCTCAGCACTGTAGCCTCCTCATGTGTGGTATAGAAACAGTTCTGAGGAGATTCTCATGTTGTCTACCCCGTTACTGCTTTTGACTTCATTTAATATTTTGTCCATGCTGGCACTCCTCCTAAAGCTGCAGAAATGATGCATGTGAAGGAAAATATCAGTGCAAATTTGTCCTCAGTGTAAGAGTTCTAGGTTTGGAATTTCCTACAGTACTTTTTCTTTGCTTTGCTTTCAAATGTTTGCATCTGTCAGTAGCCATGAGTCTGGACTGGAGAAAGGTATTTAGGGGTTTTGTTTGCTTGTTTTAAAAAATAAAAAAATAAAAAAATTCTCAAAGCATTCCCTGGGAAGCACAATCTGTGCTGCCAGACACGTCAAGAGAACGGGGTTGCCTGAGCACTCTGCCATGATCTTTTCCCACTGTGTAATGTTGGGCAAATCATGTTGCAGAGCCCTTATCTCTCCATAAAATGACTTAGCTTTTGCAGCATGAAAAGATTAGTTTGTTTTTCAGAAAGATACTCAAAGTCTATGTGGTCGACAGATAATATCTTGTCTCGAAGTCTCATGCTGTGAATTACGAACAATTTCTCCTTCTTGATCCTATTTGACTTAGTGGCTCTGAATTGCCTTGGGCAAGTGCTGGTGGGCTTTGACATCTAGAAGATCTGAGGAAGGCAGGGAAGCCAGAGCTCTGGTATGTCACTTTCATAAAAATCAAGCAAAATACTGAAAAATGTATTCTCTTCGTAAAATCTACAGACATCAGTCTTCTCCCTTAATTCTTCAAAGCCAATTAAGAAGTTTGATTTTCCAATGAAGAGTATAATTTATTTTCTTGGTCTGTTTTTTTTAATTTTTTTCTATTTTAAACTGTTATTTGAGGAGAAGTCAAGGCCTTTTGTGTAAGACGTTGACTGAGACTGAAGTTGGTTCTGTTTATTACACTGGAAGCGTGCACATCTTGATCATGTTAGCACAGATTTCTCTTGCTGGGTGGGGATTTTCTTGGCAAGATCAGCACAATGGAGACAGCCAGATAATCTGTTCATTTCTCATTACCAGATGCTACAGAAATAGAGAACTCATGCAAGTGCTATGGCTGTTGGGGGGAAAAAAACTTGCAAGCAGGATCCTTAACTTTTTTTTTTGCACCTGTTACCCTGCACCTTTTCTTTAAACCCACTGCTTTATGTGTTGTAATGGCAGGTTAGGTTTAAAAATGGAGGAATAGTGATGAAGTTCAAGGGTTTACCCGTTGCATAAGCTTTCCTTTCCAGTTAGCATGAATGCTGTAGTTATAGTAGACTCTTAAGAGCCATCAGATTGGTAATTGCAGTAGTTGGATAGTGAAGGTGTGTAGCTGTACTCTGCCCATCTTGGGCTTTCTGTTGCTTTGTAGTGGCAGCTGTAGAGTCTATTTGGAGCCTGTCCCCTAGGCTGTTTCATGATTCTTCTTTTCAACTTTGTTCAGCTGTTCTAAACTGTTTTGAATTTTTCTTGTTGTTTGAATCTATTTTTTGTTGGGATTTTCTGTGTTTTGTTTTTTCTTTTTGCTGGAATTCTAGAAAGTGACCCACTTAACTTAATACTTGTCATTTCTACCCACAGCAGTTGCTGCCTTTTCATACAACTACTGGTACATGTCACAGACACAATGAAAGTGAAGAAGAAAACAAATTCAAATGAATGCAAAGAGCTATTTCAGTTGCAGCACATGCTTTTGTTGCAGAAATGCTTAGCTGCATTTGTTTCATTGCTGGTAGGGTAGGGTTTGCAGGAAGATTTGTGAATATCTTTTAGTGGTGCAACTGAAGATAGATTAGGAAGTATGAGATGAGGTAGCAACAACAGTCGAGTGTTTGGGCTTTTTTTGCCTTTTATTTTTAAATTTTTGGCAGTTCATCAGGAGAGAGGATTGACTTGAACATTTCCATCTGTTTTTGTTGTTTCTTTTTTTTTTTCAGGAGCAGAAATATCCTCTTTGAATAGGTTGGCAGAGCTGCCTTGATGTTTTCTCCCTAGTTACACCTGTCTTGAGTATTTCTCACACGTTTGCTACCTCAATCATAAATTACTTTAGGATTATCTGCTCAGAAATTGAGGGCATGTCTCAGCAGAAAGTACTGAAGAAGTTTTGATTTGATTGTTCTCTTCTGATGGAGATCTTGGGGCACAGGCCAAACTGGAGAACTTGATTTCTCTGCATATTTCATTTTGCAGCTGCAGTATTCTTTCCAACATTTATCAGTGCTTTCAGTTTTGTCTTGCTGTTACTTTGCCATAGGATAATGTTGTCTTACTAATGTTGAATGTTCCTAAGTGTTTTGGAGTGCTTAAATTTTTCCACTGGTGACCGTGTCTTACCTGCAAGCCAAGTTTGCCAGGCTGCCTCAGAAACTGGTGAGGAACTGGGAGATGCTGTGTGAGTGAAACCTGACAACAGTCTATATTTAGCCTCTGTGCATGCTAGATTAGACAGCAGTGTTGAAGGAAAAGAAGAAATAGAACCTTCTGCATTTTCCAGTAGATTTTATTTCTTTGCTTTCAGAAGTTCAAATTCAGTTCAGAATTCTCAGGATTTAAATAGGAAAGACATGTGAATGCTGTATGCACACTAGGTCTGTTCTGTTGAATTCAATCCATGTCCTTGATTCTAGTGTAGTCTTTGGGACAGCCATTATTTTCTGTCTTGGAGAAGTTACATCTAGCAAGGAATTGTACTTTAAGTACCCCATAAAACTGAAGGTGGCCTATTCTAGCCAGAGTTCAACATTTATACTTTCACACCAAAGGAGGATTTGTGCCTTGTCAAAGCTGAAGAATTGTGGTAGCTTTCTGCCAATGCCTTTCTTAATCCCCAGCACTCTTCTAGTACTTGTTAATTCATACTCCCCTCACTATATTATAGTCTGGTACATGCACAAGCTGCTGAATTCAGGTTTTTGTAGTGGTGCTGTACTTTTTTTCATGAGCTTATGGTGTAGTGGTGTGGGTGGAACTGGAAGGGGAAACAATTAGTTTTGGACTGAGCTTAATACTTAACATTCTGCTTCTATCTGATAAGCAATACGAGTGGGATATCTTCAAGGAACATGAATCAGTTGAAGTCCATGCACAAGTGAGATGGAACAGTTGTGCACAAGTAAATTTCTACTCCTCCAGAGGGCATTCATGAGATGTGCAGCTGGCACGCTGCACGAGGATGGAGAAAGAGGTGTGAAAATAAACTGAAAAAGGACTTCTGCGTTAAATCAGTGCAAAGTGAAGCTTGATGGACAAGAATAGATTTTTTTGGGGGGATGTAAAATAGCACAGAATCAACAAAGCTGTATGCAGGAGCAATCTGCTAGTTCATTGCTAGAATCAAGGCACTAAGCAATAGGTTGCATCAATTTCAGCATTATCAGAACAGTATTCTTTCTTGAAGGTTTGGCACTTAGCATCCTACAGCTATGAAGTTTTAAGTTATCTGTGTCTCCATTTAGTCATTAAAAGAAGGTACCTGTGGAATGCTGCAGGATGTTCTGCTGCAGTGTATGGAACATACTTAAAATGCAGATTCCTCTTATGGTGCCTCTTCCTGGGAGGTGTTCTGCTGCTACTTTCTCATCTCTGTCATATTCCTGTAAAGGTTATTCCCTGCATCCTCAAACCTTTTTATTAATTAAACCTTTCTGAACTGAGCTGGAGATGTCCATTTTGTTCTTCAAGCAGTACAAAAGGTACCATGGCTTTAATGTTAATCAAAGTGCCTTTTCTGTGGAAAGAGGAAAGATTATCATGGATTTTAGAAACAAGTTGTCTCAGCAGTAGTTGTCTGTACTGTAGTAATAGGTGTGCTTGTTGGTGTTTAATTAAATACAGAGGCCATTGATGTGGTGCGCTTCGGTTTAGTAATCCAACCTTGAATGAGCTTAATGTATTTTTAGTTCATGCCTAACAGGCAAAACTGAGCAGCATCTTTTTAAAATAAATAGTATTGCAAAAACCCTTTCAAATGCTTATTCCCTTCTCCTTATTAATCCTTCCCTTCCCCTCCTCCTTTGGAGTTTTACCACCCTTCTGAATAATGAATGAGCCTGAGGATTAAGCTATTTCTCCATAGTGGACTCCTCTGCCTGTGTAAAACAGCTAACCTACTTTTGGTTCTGTGCAGCGCTGAGAGATTTCTGCTTCTAATGGAAATATATTTTTTTAAATCCTTTGACATTCCATGTGACTTCTCTGTAGCGTGTCTGACCCTTATTTGCTGCTGAGCAAGTTTCAACCAGCTGCGGCTCATGCAAATCCATTTCATTCATTAATAGACCTAAAGGTCAGTGCCAATTGCTGCATGCCTAGGTGGAGCAGGGGAAGAGCTATCAATATTTTATAGCTTTCTCTTAAGATTGATGACAAGAGCACGTACTCCTTTTGTGTCTGATCGCTGGCTGTGTAGGCTTCAGCTAGCTCATTTTCAAGTCCTATTTCTTGAATGCAACCGTGACTATTGCAACTGCCATTTCCCATTAGGTGGTAGGAGCAGTGCAGCCTGGTTTGAATGTGGTCGCTGCAGCCTGACAGGCATACTTCTGTAGCACAAGTTCTCTAAGGCAGCCTTTTCAGAAAAGGGGAGGGAGGAAGAAGAGCAGTCTTGTTTCTCCTGAAAGGCACGGTTGTGCCAAGGTTAGTTACTAGAGGCTAAATGGCCTTAATTTTCTATTTGTTTGGAATTGCCTGTGTGAATTCTAACCCTTAAGATGCCAACAGCATGTTTCCCTCTGTGCTCCTGCCATCACCAGACTCCCCTACAGGAATGTGAATAATCTGTGTGCAGAGTATTGCTGAGAAGAGCAGGCAAGGCCTATTCTTCAGCAGGTCTTGTTCCCATCCTGGGAAGGGTCCTCTGAGAGGAAAGGAGTAACTTCATTTCTCTGTTTGTTTAGCCCTTGCTGCTCGTGGAATTCAGAAAATATTGATGAGGATTTCAGCTAGGAGGAGGGTGCTCCAGAACTACATACAGATTTGGCTTGCTTGCTGCAAGGTCAACAAGTATCTTACTTCTTAATTTAATTGAATATTGGCTCTGTTTCTCTTTAAAACCTTTAAGATAAATTACTGTTTGGGATTTTTTTGTGATTGGTGTTGTATCTTAGTTGTCCAAATATTCAAAGAAAACTCTTGTCATATTTTGTAGTTGCTTCAGGCCTGCAGGTTTAAAAAAAGCAAAACATAAACCAACAATCCCTAGCTAGTATTTAAAATTCTGAGAAGTTAGCTGGCTTCTTTACCAATGACTTCTTAGTCACTTGAAGGGTAGCTGTACAGTCACGGTTCGTTAATGATGATTTGGAATTCATTTTTATGTGGAACAAGTATGGAAATGATGTGGTTTGTTCTTACCTGAAGGTACATCTGTATCAACGTTAGCAGTGCTGAGGTTTTAATAAAGGGATAGAGGCATTTTGACACACTCATTTTGCTGATGCTTTGTTCACATAAATAGGCTCCTATAAAAATGGAAGTTTTATTCATGTAATACTAGATTTCTCATCTTTCTATCAATCAGAACTTGTGCTTTTGGCCTTTGTTTTATAATTTTCTTAACTTGCAAATAGAATTTTTGTTTATACTTACAGACAAAACTGAACTCCCTTACACAACTTTTCTTTGCAGTCTGAGATTTCTTAATGCCTCTGCCAACAAACTGGAAATGCTTCCCCCAGCCACTCTTTCTGAGGAGACCCATAGCATCTTACAGGAGTTGTATTTGACCAATAACAACCTCACGGATAAATGTGTACCCTTGTTAACAGGCCATCCACACCTGAAAATCTTGCACATGGCCTACAATCGCCTACAGAGCTTTCCTGCAAGGTGAGTAACTGCTTTTACTGCCCTGGCCTACTGGTGAACAAAGTGAAACGTTTTCATAGCAAAAACCAAGGTGCACAGTGATCTAATGGGACAGGTTGTATTTCAGATGTGGTGACATTGCAGTAAGTGGATTCATCTGCTGTGCCCTGTTGCGCATCGCTACGTTTGCATTGCACAGTATTAGTATGCTTTGATTGCACCTGGAGTACTTTTCAGCATGAAGACAGTATGCTTTTGAAGTCAGGCAAGGAGGTCTTTTGTTTTCCCCAGCTTGGTCACTTTGCTTACAGCTGGTGGGCTTCTGCTCACGGAAGACTTGTAAGCGTAACAGTCTGGAAGTGTCCTTTGGCTCTGGGCTAAACCACACTGGGAAAAAATCCTTGTGTTCCTGAAGGAGATTCTCCCTTGGCAGCGATTTAGATGAACTACTGTGCTCTCAGTTCACTCTGTTTTAATCAGAAGTCTTTCAAGTGTAAGATGCGCTGTGAAGCTGATGGGGTACAACCTTGGAAAGGAGATGCCAATAAATAAAGGAAGAGACATTGCTGTCCTTGTGTGGGGTTCTGAGCAACCAGTGGCAGGAGAAAGATGAATAAGGGGGTGGAGCTGAGCAGAATGCCAGAAAATGGAGGGGGGGAAGGTGAGATGAAGTGAAAAGCTGGAGCTGGAGGAAAGGAGGAAAAAGAATAGAAGTGAACTGATGAACAGAGGGAATGTAAGCAAAATAAGTTGTTTCAGAAGTAGTGTTATAGAAATTGATAGAAGCACAGATTTAATTCCACGATTTAATTAGAATCTGATGGGAGGAGAGGTGAGAGGCACTGCTGTGCTGGGCTGAAGTCTGCAATTTTTCTGAAATAGGGAAAACCATTGCTTTTACCACCACTTAAAAATAAAATATGCATTGGTAGTAACAGAAAAAAAATCTCAAACTCTCATTCTTATAGCAAAATGGCCAAGCTGGAAGAGTTGGAGGAAATTGATATTAGTGGTAACAAGCTGAAAGCCATTCCGACCACCATCATGAACTGTAGACGCATGCATACTGTAATTGCTCACTCCAACTGCATTGAAGTCTTCCCAGAAGTCATGCAGCTTTCTGAAATAAAGGTAAGGCATGAATGTGCTGTGAAGTATACAGTAATAATGCACACTTGACCAGTTCTATTCTCCCCTCTGGTCTCCCTCTGCTGCAGGGTAGTAGATTCTCAGTTGTGGAGATCTGACAGCTGCTTTCTTGTCTGAGTTACTATTTAAAATATTCGCCCCTGTGCTGCCTCTGAGAGGAAAGGAGGAAGTGCCTCAAAATCTGGTTTTACACTCATCTTTACCACATCCCATCTTCTTTGCCAATAAATTGTTAGTTGTCTTCCTGTGACAGGCCGTTGCAGTATGACTTAAACATGTTGTAAGGGCTATACATAATTAACATACCTAATATACACAACTAACTCTTGCTTCTTTGGCAATTGCTAATTCTGTAGAAGGGACTTTGTTTAGAGTGTGCTTTAAAAAATGCAGAGGCTGCAAAATAGGATAGGCCTTGGGGACAGAAATTCCAGGAGCACAAGATTTAGGTAGTTAGGCAAGCTACTTCTGTTTTCATAATTGCAGTCATTTTGGACAACTGGAAGAATGTTTAATCCATCTCTTGTGCTTATTACCAAACTTTTTCTGACACGTTCTTTGCTTGACTGTGCTGAAGAACACTACTGTGTAGCTTTTGTGAATTCAGTTTCTGCTTTTTTCCCAGCCTCAACAGTGTAGAGTATTTTGGGGTGCATGCTATTTCTATTGCTTAGAGCTGGGAGATTAACTCATAGTGCACAAAGCTTGTGGTATGACTGAAAAGTTGTTCCCTGGGTTTGAGAACTGGTTACCTATTCACGAGATCAGAACAACCTCTGTGTCCTTCATACAGTCTGCAGAATCAAATGGCCAAGTTCTCAGACTCGTCAGTGTCCTTCAGTGTCTGGGGTTATGCAGAGAAGCAGGAGGAATAACTTGGTTGGACAGTGAGTACATGGAAAGATGAGCTTTGTGGTTTTAGTCAGGAAATCTCAAACAAATGCGGATTTCTGAATACTCCTCCCTCTTTAGAACAATGGTCAGAGGAAACTGAAGACCATTTAGAATCAATTAGAAGTAAAGCTTTTCTTCTCAGAGGAAGAGTTGGGGTGGGGAGCAAGGCTCTGCACAGTAAACATTTCTTTAAAAGTATGAGGGCATTTTTAACCATGGGGAAAAAAAAAGGAGGATAACGTAAACATGTTGGTTATTCCTGACCAACAACTTCCTTTCTGTTCCTGCATTTTGGGGAATGAGTATTTTATAAAGGCACTGGTGCTCTACTGAGCTTTGTAGCTGATAGCAAAGTGTTCATGGAAGACCTAGTGTTTTTTCTTTCTAATGGTTCTCTAGAGTTACTTCAGTGAAAGAAAGAGGCATGGATTTCATTAACTGGGACTGCAGGAATAGTGGGACTGCCTTCATCTGAGAGGGTGCAGTGCTGTGGAACTTCACTTTTGTGCCTTAGTCAATACCTAAGCCTGGTTTTGACTTAGCTGAAATGACTTTCTGTAGTTGTCAGATAGCTGTACTATAGGCAGAGGGTATCTTGTGGCCTCTTGGTGATTTTTCTGGATCAGGGCTGGAGCTTGAGCTTTTGATTTCTGGCTGAATTCATTACTAGGCTAAACTGGAGCTCATTCTTTGATGTTGGAGGGCATTTGTAATGTTCCAAAGCAAGTTACGAAGTTAAAATTTGAGTACAGGTTTTATAGTGAAAAAGCCTGCTTGTAGCAAAGCACAGAGTTGTATAGTTTCATGTTATGACTGTGATTGTCATACTTAATGGTTAATCTTAATTGAGGTGGCATTCAAACACTCCTGATTTCTTGGGAAAATGTTACCTCAGGTAATAGCTGCTCTGCTTTTGTACTTAAATAGCTTGAGAGGCTGACATTAAATTTTTTGAGTCAGTGCTGCTAGAACAGCTAGTAGTACAGTTACTGTTTTGTTTGAAGTTGTTTCAGAGAGAAGGCTAATTACAGAAGATCATGCTTTTGCACTTAAGATAACTCCAGAATTTCCAAATATGAGGTCATTTTGGTAAAACAGCTGTCTCTAGGCTGATCTTACATGCTCTAGTTAAGGATACAGAAGTTTTGTGTTGTCCTCTGCCTCAAAAAGCTCTGTGGATGTCTCTGAGATACCTTACATAGTACCTTTTTTTGAGTTGAGATGAGTTCTCATGTACTCACCTTCAGTCACAAGTGGAGATAATTCAAGCCCCTGTCAGCCATGGATGAGATATACTGGATTTGCACCAGTGCAACTAAGCAAATGCTGAATATTCAACGCTGTGCACCACCTGGCCCATCCTAGCACAGTGTCCTGCATGCAGTTGCACTTGTTCTTCTGACACTGCATGGATGGGGCTAAATGAGAAGGAAATTAGGATCAATTAGGAAATGTGTTTTGCTGTTTGCCCGTGGGATAGAATAAGAACTACATTTAATGTAGCTATTAGAAAGTCCCTGCTAGCCTGTTTTTCAAACAGTACAAATCAAATCAGAGAAATCCTGACTTGATGGATAAACTGTATTCATCACTGCATGGGGACCGAGGGATCTCCAGTAGACTGTTACTACCTTTAGTGTATTGGGCATGTAATGAGAACTGTGAAATGATTTTGCTTATTTTGTACTCCTTATTCCACGTTCTTTTCCATCAAATTTCTGATGGTGTTGAGCACAGCAAGGCCTGCTAGCAGCTTTGTTAATCTGAGAGGTAATTATTGGCTCTCTGGAAGGAGCAAAGAGTAGCAAAGAAATATTAAAAAAAAAAAAAAAAGCAAACAAAAAATCGGCATAACTCTTCTCCTAAGCTGTCTGCTATTTAGTTTGCATGATGTATTTTAAGTTCTGATTTCCATATCAAGTTTAGATAATGTCAGCAGTTTGTTCTTCCTAGATAATTAGTCCTCCATATCAGACAACCTCAGGATTTGAGATTTGGGTCATTATGTGTGTGTGTTGCATATGTTTAACAGCATTTGGAGATTTTTCTTTTCCAAATTTTACTGGGTTATCTTATGCTTTTTTTTGTCCACTTAGGACCCAGTATATTTTTGAATATACCTAAGAGACTTTTGTTTTCATGCTTTTCTCATTGGAAATTACTTATCAGTCAAAGTGTGCAGCTGAGAAAATTCTCCCTGCAGCCTACCCTCAACTATTGAGCCCTCGGTTTTACCAGAGGTCTTGAGGTCTGTTTTCTTTTTCCAGGTTGAAAATAGGAAATTATCATTCTGAAATACGTGTATGGTATTCTTGGTTAAATATCAGCCTCTAATATCTGTCCTCTAATAAAACTTTGGCTGTTTTTGCTTGCTATACCTGCTGTATAGGTGTTTGAAGATTGTGTTCAGATTTTTGTGTACTGACTTTCCATATGGATATGCAACTTTAACATAGTTTGGTTTGGGATTTTGTCATTCTATGGCACTTGTTCTACCTCATTTGTGCTTAGCTGGTAGGTAGCCAGCATGATTCTCTGCTGGTTTTCAATCATTTTCTTTCAGAAATACTTCAGCTTTAATTTTTTCTACTTACTAAAATAACTTCATATTTAAACATGAATCCTTCTAAGACAGCTGAATTAAAGCCACACTTAAAACTGCTCTGGTATCTTGTTATTTTTACTCTGCTAAGCCCTACTCCATGTATTCATAACTTATTTTCTGAATCCTTCACTAAATATCAGCTTCAGAGCATGTTTGTACCTGTGCTGATATAAGTGAACTTCAGAGGAGAGACTGCTGTGACAGCATCTTAGAATCCCTAACCTCATTTGTCTGTTTCCTTTATCTGTTACAAGACTGGCAACCATTTTCATCAGTAGTATTTTTTTCTTTAAATCTCATCTGTTAATTAAAAATACAGTGACCATATTTGTCCCTGCAAAGAGCAGAGACAAACCTTACTAGTTTTGCAACAAGGTCAGAAGCACCTGGTCAGAAACAGAAATGAAGCCAAACATATTTCTGGGTGTCCCAGGCATCTAGGAAGAAGACTTTTGTAGACCCCATCTGAAGAATCACTTACTTAAATGAATCATCTTAGGTCTCAATTGTGGCCTCTCTTACTCATGCAACATACATTACTGCATTTAATCACAAACTGATCTTAATGCCAGCTGGATTCTTATTTGATTGCTTTCCTTTTGCAGTGTGTGGATCTAAGCTGCAATGAACTGAGTGAAATCACATTGCCTGAAAACTTGCCTCCAAAACTGCAAGAACTGGACCTGACTGGAAACGCCAGATTGGCCTTGGATCACAAAACCCTTGAGCTGCTGAAGTAAGTTGACTTAGAGTGGAGAGGATGCAGAAGGAGCTAGTTATCTTTTCCTTCATGTTTGCCACTGCGCTTCTTGTTACCCCCTCACAAAACATTTCCTGTAATCCATCATATCCCTCTCTGGGATGCTCTTCCTGTCTACCTGTTTGTTTTCTGCTCTATGACTCAAGTGCCATCTGTAACTGAAATGCACCAAGTGCCTTGTGCTGCCTCCTGCAGCATGTGGTGAAACTTGCACTAGAACAGAATCTGTGGACAGTGGTGCTGCTTTGAGCCTTTCTTATGTCCTGAAGAGAACTGTACCAGCTCTGTTTAATTCTGAGTCTCTTTGATCCTTAAATACTGAATGATACCAAGAATGGCTGATAGCCTTCTGAGGGTTGAGTGTTGCGTTGTGTGGTTTGCTTTTAAATGCTTAAGATCAAGCACAGAAGAATTAAGACCCATTATAATAATTTTTTATAGATAAAAAACGAGAGTCCATGTTCTGCAGCAGACAAAGGAGGGGAAAAAAAGGCTGGAAGAGATGTCTTTGTTTCTTAAAGAGCTGCTCATTGTATGTCAGAAATGTAATGTTGCTATGATTTGTAGAGAACTGTGTGTGCACTACAAAAGCTTCTTTAATGGTACCTGAACTTATAGATCAGGTACCATTCTGTGTGGCCAGTAGACAAGAGAGGCAAGCTTATCTCTTGCCTGCTCAGTAATCAGGCTTCATGCCCTATAGGAGCGCTGTACAAATATAAGATCTATGCAGTAAGAGAGTAGCATCACCCAGTGCCACATCGTATTTTCACTGCCATATGCATTGTCTTTAATTCACAGAAACTTTTCTTCTTATGCATGCATGTGTGTTTTTCTTTCTTTAATCAATTATTTTTCTTCACTTCAGACCTATTTTTGTCTGAGTAAATACCTTTCAGCTGAGGTCAGGTGTTTCAGGTCTCCTTTGGGATATAGTGGATGTCTGTGTAGACTTCCACAGCGCACTGCCACAACTGAACGTGAGAGAGGAGATGCTCCTTGCCCTCACTTTTTGTGGCAGGCACAAAAACACTTGTGTTCTTAGTGCTTTTTATATCTTCCTTCTGCACGTGGAAGGCAGCTCTCCATCTGTGTCCTGGCAGGATTCAAGCAGGCAGTAGGTTAATATGTATTGCTTCTGATGAGAGGAGCCCTGTCATGTGTGCTTGCTTTTTTTTCCCTGTGTATGGAGATATTAAAGGAAACTCGCATGCTTAGGAGGATGTTGCCAAGTGACTTACAGGACGTAAGGATTTCAGTAGCAATTATAATGAAAAGAGGAGGGGGAAAAAAAGATGCTGTTACTGTGATTTTTCAGAAAGAGCTTCTGGTTCAATTATAACATCTTGAATTGGGGGAAAGTAAAACAATATTGCATGGAGACCTTAGCTCATCTCCCTGTGTAGGATATGCTGCTGGGTACTGTTCCTTTATGAGCATGTGGTCTAGTTGTAATTACACCACTGAGGAAGATGAAGGCAATGCATTGAAGTAGCTTTTTCTTTTTTTTTTTTTTTAACCACTGCTGGGAAGCATTGATAAAACCATGGGTCCTTGACCTGCCCCAGGGTCAGTCAACCCAGCTGCAAGAGGAAACAGAAAAACCCTTCTGATCCAAGTTCCTCTGCCCTGCAGGATAAGTGCCTTGCATTAGAAGCCTGTGAAGAAAGTGCATTTGCTACTGTATGTTGTAGTATTTTGCAGGTACAGACAGATGTAGAATATCTGCTACTTTAGAATCCAGGTTTCCTGTTTGATCAGGATCAGATGCTACTTTTCTGATGTCATTGGTGAGGTGTTTGCCTTACATTTGTCACACAGGGGGCTGCAAAGTCAAGGGCTCAACTCGAAACACCGATGGCTCTTGATTTGTGTAGCTTATTTGCTGTTAGCAGGCCCTAGCTGATGTATGTCCTGACTATTTGCATTAAAAGAAATCAGAGTGGAAGTGACAGTCCCTCAGGTTATTTGAGGAAGGCTGTGAAATGCGAAAAAGACTTCCTTGTGTGTTCAGGTCAGATGGGGCTTTGGATGGAGAAAAATGAATCCTCTGAGTGAACAGTTAGACCTTTCTGCTTGTCCTTTTATGATTCATTTGGCTCATGAAAGGTTCAGGTGCCTTTGAAGTTCCTGCAGCACATGGGGAGCTTGCTTTCCCTGCCTTTATAAGAAAGTGGAGGGAGCACAGGGCAGGTCATTTCTCCCCAGCAAAGCCCAGCTATGAAAGGAGGCACATAAACAGATAGGGATGGTCCTTTTTCAACTCTTTATTGCACTATGCAAGGTATTTGAATTTCAGGCTAGAGGCTATGTTGGTAGTAAATTGGAGGGTAGAGGATCAAGGGCCCAGGTAAAAATCTGGGCTGTAAAATTATGGAAGGCAGAAGGCCTGTGCTCACAGCCTGGGCTGTAGACCTGCTCTTGCAAGTCAGGACAGCACTGGGATGGAGATGATTTCTGACTCATGGGCATTTTATAGTAGACTGTTACTACGTGTTGCTGCTTCTGAAGACTTATCTTTTAATTTAGGGGATGGTGCAGGTCATACGGATTTGTTTTTAACATGGGTGAGAGAGGCTTCAGTTGAAAAATCATTCCATATACTGGCTTCCATTAAGTTGGTGACAAATTGGCCTTGTATTCCCACTGGGCCGGGCTGTAAACAAATAGCTCGGGGGTGAGGGTAGGAAGAAGAAAAGCTGGGTAAGCAAACAGTGAGCTGACACCCTCACAGAGGCTTGGTTATTTACTGCTTTTTTGTTCTTTGTAGACAGACACAGAAGGGTAACTGCTTTAGATGTCCTGCTGTGTTTTATTCTATTAAAGATATTCCTAAGAACTGCAAAGAAGAAAACTGCTGTTCTTACATTTGAAGTTGAATCCAGTGCATCTTTTCTTTCTTCTTACAGCAATATTCGTTGCTTCAAGATTGACCAGCCCTCGGCTGGTGATGCTTCAGGAGCTCCAGCTGTGTGGAGTCACGGTTACACAGAGGCATCAGGAGTTAAGAACAAGTAAGAGCTGGCTTATTATACAAGCATCCTAGCAGCAGAGAGCTTCTATGCAGATACAAAGAGATCTGCTATTTCAGTTTGGGGATGTTTTGGGCCCCACAAAGGCAGAGGCCATGCCATGACTCTATATCGGTATACTGGGCCCCTGCCTGGCTCTCAACTTTCTTCTTTGTCAGGAATGTTGCTAAGATACAAGGGTAACCGACACATTTTCTCTGTGCAAGCCTTTGGTACTTGCAAAAGATCAGCACATTTAATAGCATTTTCCTCTTTGCAAAGCTTCTTTATCTTCAGCTAAAGGATGTTTACCAAGGAAATCAGAGATACTAAAGGAAGAAGTAGAATGGCCAAAACTGAATATTCATAGTATGTGGAGCTTCTGTGACTGAGGCAGCACTTGACAAAACACACCAAGAGTCTGCTAGTCTCTGTGTCACTGGCAAAGTGACGAATCTCATTGTTCCTTAAATACCTTTGTAGAAATCTTCTGCTACCTAGGTTTCCCTAGCAAGTGGCAAGGAAACCTTTACTTGCTGTTCACTCATTTAACACGCAGCTTGGTCAGCAGCATGCTGAGTCATAAAGATGGCTCTTGGTGGGGCAAATGCAGTTTCAGCTAATGATGTTTTGGATGTATTTCACCCCTGCAAGCTTGTCCCCTGTTTTATACAAATAGGAGACTTGCCCACGTGCAAAAAAAGGAAGAATAATCTTTAGGTCTTGGCTCCAATTTTCAAAAACAGCTCTCTCCCCATTTTAGCATTGTTGAATGGGCCTTCCTCTTCTCCACAGAAGAAAGCAATTGTGAGGAGCTTGTGAAAAGAATTAGTGAAAACTGGCTCTCGGACCAGGCTGCCTCTTCTCAGAATGACAACATGAGAAATCAGTGCTGCATAGCAATCTTGTTCTGCTTTGCTTTACTAGGTTGTGTGTGGCAGCCCTGTCAGCCAATAACTTCTGTGACAACAGAGAGGCACTTTATGGTGTTTTTGATGGTGACCGCAATGTGGAAGTACCATATCTATTGCAGTGCACCATGAGTGACATCTTGGCAGAAGAGCTACAAAAAACAAAAAATGAAGAGGAATATATGATCAACACTTTCATTGTTATGCAGAGGTGAGTCTTGGATCTAAAGCTTTTTTTTTTTTTTACCTTGTGTATGTTCATTGGGCAGCTTGTTCCTTTTCAGGATGTGTTGCTCTTCACTTGCTACAAAAAGTGGGAGGGAGGGAGGAAAGGGGGCAAAAAAGGTAGTTCCTGGCACCTTTGTATTCTTTCATTGCTTATTTTGTGGATATTGCCTTCTGTTCCTTTGGAATGTGAGGAGAAAAACCCAAACCCTTTCCCACCCACCCAAACAATAGTATCCAACCTCAGAATTATTAGATGTTTGACTAGCAGTTTTTCTCTTCTCTATCTTGTGACTCTGAATGTGTGGTAGCCAAGACAGTGGTATGAATTTCTTGATCATCTTTTAAATTTCCTTACTATTGCTGCCTGCAGAGCTTGGGCTGATTCTTTCTGTTTCTTTCTGTACCAAGTCAGGTTATTTAAAGCCATGCAAATACTAAAACATGCACTCTTGATTCCCTTAAAAAAGTTTCTCAGCATTCCTTTGACCTAAGAATATTATTTATGCAAGACCCATCTGAAAAGATTGTGATACAATAGATGTGAGTGTAATAGGAGCTGTGTGTGGAGGTTTGGAGACCTGTGTGTATGCACACTCTTCTTTCCAGAACAAGAAATTGTGCTTGGAGAGACACTGAGTGGAGGAGGAGTATGAAAGGAACTGAGCAAAGAGAATGAAGATGTCAGGGAAAACAAAGGAGAAAGCTCCCAGATGAAGGAAGTGGATTGAGTTGAAAGTAGCATCTCTTGTCATTCAATTGCTGCAGCTCTGGAAGGGAAAATATTGAAATTCTGATATTGGGAAATAGGAGCGGCAGGATGGGGTTGAACCTTATAAACAAAAGAGAAAATGCTGCCTCTCGCATAATTGCTGAGGTTAGAGTGGTAGCTGAGAAGGTTGCCATCCAATTAAAACCTTCAAGAACAATATAAATGTTGAGTACTGAAAGCATTTACTAGTGGCTTTGTTTCCCACTCATGGACTTTCACAGGAATGTACGCTCCTGCAGAAGAGCTGTATCTGGGAGGCAGGGCTCAAGTCGAAGTAAGCTAACCATTCCTTTGGTGAACCAGAAATAGCATTCATTCTAGTTGCATGCAGCCATTCATTGAGGATTATTACAGATACTGTGCAACATTCCTGAAGTGCCTTAAAAAAATAACAAACAGAAAAGCATATTGAAGCCTGGATACAAGTTCAGCTGTGCACTGTTTCCCCAGCATTTTGAATCAAAAGTTCTTGCCAGCTTTACTTAGTCTTAATGCAGATTTTAGTAGCCCTTGTAACTAGCTTTCCAGTTCTTAATTACTGTAGGAGAAGGTCCTGATAAACAACAGATGTTTTTCTTTTCCTCCAGTCCTATTTCAATTTACACAAGTAAAATTACTAGTATTGAAATGAATTGACATTATAATGACAGGATTCTGAAAACTTCAGTTTTTATCCACTCTTCTTTGTCCTTGTTTCTGTTTAGTTTTTATTGTGACCCCTGCTAAAACAGCAATCAAATATTTCAAACTAACTATTTCATAGAATCATAGAATCACAAGGTTGGAAACGACCGTCAAGATCATCTAGTCCAACCGTCCTCCCACTGCCACTGCTACCACAAGCACTAAGCCATACCTCACAGCTCCTCATCCAGATGCCTCTGAACACTGCCAGGGACGGCGACTCCACCACCTCCCTGGGCAGCCATTCCAGTGCCGGACCACTCTCTGAAAGAAAAAGTTCTTTCTTAAGTCTGACCTAAACCTCCTCTGGTACAACTTGTGGCCATTTCCCTGGGTCCTGTTTGTTGCCTGGGAGAAGAGGCCAAACCCCTCTTCACCACAGCCTCCCTTCAGGAAGTTGTAGAGTGCAATGAGGTCTCCCCTGAGCCTCCTCTTCTCCAGACTAAACAATCCCAGCTCCCTCAGCCGCTCCTTGTAAGATCTGTGCTCCAGACCCCTCACCAGTTTCGTTGCCCTTCTCTGGACATGTTCCAGGGCCTTAATGTCTTTCTTGTAATGAGGGACCCAAAACTGAACACAGTACTCAAGGTGCGGCCTCACCAGAGCTGAGTACATGGGGATGATCACCTCCCTGCTCCTGCTGGCCAAACTATTTCTAATGCAGGCCAGGATGGCGCTGGCCATCCATAGAATCATTTCATAGAATCATAGAATGGGCTGGGTTGAAAAGGACCACAATGATCAGTTTCAACCCCTGCTATGTGCAGGGTCACCAGCCACCAGACCAGGCTGCCCAGAGCCACATCCAGCCTGGCCTTGAATGCCTCCAGGGATGGGGCATCCACAACCTCCTTGGGCAACCTGTTCCAGTGCTTCACCACCCTCTGTGTGAAAAAACTTCCTCCTAATATCTAATATAAACCTCCCCTTAGTTAAAACTGCTTAACAGGTTAGTAACTAACGTGATGACTAAAAAGCTTGCCCTCTTATGGTGAAATTAATAGCTGTGTTGTTTTGTCATTGAATTTTTGGAAGCATTATTTTGAAGGCATCACAAAACAATGAACCTCTGATTTCTATTTCTGCTCAAAACTGGGATCTCTACAGTTAAAATTACTGTTTTTCATAGTAAAATCTGTAGCTGCAGGAGCCCAAACTCTGGTTAATGCGATTTTCTTTGTAAGCTCTACCTGGACTTGATTTGTTAGCCTCCAACACTTCTCCAACCTTCTTTGTTTCCCTCGGTGTGACCTTTAAAATAGACTCTTTTCAAATGCAGAGAAAGGGAGCTGACTGTGCGGCTCTTTGGAGTGCAGAGATTTTTCTAAAATTGATTCCAAGATTGGAGTATCTGCATCATGCTGGAAATAGCACACAGCTTGAGAGCTGTACGTGATGACTCTGCAGTGTTGCTACAGTGTCATGGTCTTCAGTGGAGACTTTTGTTTTTGTCCCAGTGATCCAATAGTCAGTGTCCCTAGTGCTCTTGGTTGCAGAATAGCAGTTGTTTCTCATTAGTACCCATAACACTTGCTTTTCAATTGAAGAACAATCCATGTTTTGTTTAAATTCCAGGAAACTTGGAACAGCTGGACAAAAACTTGGAGGCTCTGCTGTCCTTTGCCATATAAAACATGATCCCATGGACCCTGGAGGATGCTTCACGTTAACCTCAGCAAATGTGGGGAAGTGCCAAACTGTTCTCTGCCGGAATGGGAAGCCTCTGCCTTTGTCCAGGTGTTATGTGATGAGTTGTGAAGAAGAGCTGAAGAGGATTAAGCAGCATAAGGCCATTATCACAGAGGTTAGGGAACTCTGGTGTGGGTGAAAGGAGGACTGCCGCAAGTCGCAGTTTCCTTTGAGGATATTTGCATGGTGGTATTTGAAATTACACATCTGTATTTGTAATCTCTAAGAGATAGTATTGATGAGTTCCAGAATAGTGTTTCTCCTTTCAAGGTGATTCATATCATGCAATTAAGTTGTTTTTCCATCTAATTACCATGTTACATTTTGGTTAGCTTCCGAGGAGGAATTACTGTGAGCATGCTGTGGTGAAATGAGAGCTGACACCTTCCCTGTGAGATGAGAGCAAATAATGTGTTGGTGCTGTCATGAAGATCCCCTCAATCTAGAAAGATAAGAGCTGAGCACTTGCAACTATGCCATCCTTACTGCAGGAGAGTCCTTACTGCTGGCAGATTGGCTTTGTTGTCTGAGCTGTCTGTTCCCAGAGGTGTCCTCTGACAAGTAGCTCTTGAAGACAGCAGTTGCCTAAAAGGAAGAACCTATCTTTTGCTCAGTTGGAGGGCCATAAGAGAAAGCTACTTGCTGCCTTCTTACAAGCTTAAAGCCACTGCTGTCAGCTGTGCATTGCCTTATGTGACATATGCATAGGAACAGAGAAATATTGTATCCTCTCAATGGGGGAGGAAAGAGCAAAAAATTCACTGCTGTACAACCATGAGCAGGTGTGTGCATGTAATAAAATCGTGTGCTTGTTAATCTTGCCAAGAAGAGGTGATGACTGGAACCTCAAACGTGACGGATTAGAAAGGAGTCACTCCAACATAGTGTGCATCACTGAGGCAATGCTCATTATGCTCTGTAAAGGAAAAGAGAAATTTCTGTGCTGAATCTTGAGATGACTCATTGATTTCATGCTTTGTTGATGGCTTATCACTTCTGTTAGAATCTTAATAGGGAAGTTAACAAGCTGACAAGGTTTTAAAGGGGAAGCTTTTTTAGTCTTGGTTTGCTTTTCTGTGGTTTCTTGCTGTATAATAACCACTACTGTCATCAACTGGACCAAATGAGCATAAATCCTCACCTCTGCTCTTCATCTCAAACACACAATTAGCGGGCTGCAGCTCTCTCCACAGGCTGCCAACTAACCAGGCTTGCTGTTTCAGATGCTCGCTGTGCTTATTCTGGCAGCTCAGATCCTAACCAGGACAGGATCCTGGGATTTGGATGGGCATAGGATTTACTTCTCAAATATGCCCATTTTTACTGGTGCTTTCCCTTCAGATGTTATTCCTCCTCTTTTTGGAAATGTTATTTATAAGTGGAAGCATAGTAAGTAATTAGAGCATGTAAAACATTTCACTACAGTGCAGCTGACTGCAAAATGCAGACTTGCTCTCTGCTGCATTTTACTTCCTTCATTTGAAGCTTTTTAAAATGAACTTTTGTTTCTGAAGTGATGAGCCAAGATGAAACCTACAATTGTTACACCTGCAAGAGAAGAGTCATAACTGAATGACCTGCCCTTACATCAAATGGAGATGTGTGCAACTTTGCCCTCTATAAAGACAGATATTGTGGGCGGAGGAGGGACAAGTCTGACTCATGGATAAAACATTAGTCCAGTTGGCTCTCACAGCTGCAGGAGCGAAATAGATGGGTCTTTGTTGCAGACTTATGCTTTGTTGGTCTGCATAGGTGATGCTGATGACAAATCAGTAGGGTGTAGGAGGCTGAGTGCAAGGTTAGAAAGCAGCCATCACTGTGTTCCCATTCCAGCTCTGTCTCCTTGCAAGTCACTTTTACATTTGCCTGTTAGTAAATGGCTGTAACTGGGGTACTACAAAAACAGGCACACGTGAAACATGGGGAGATGGGAGTGCCATGTATCTGTCTGCCTTGTTTCCAGTTTTCTATCCTTTCTAATTTCAGGATGGCAAAGTGAATGGTGTGACAGATTCAACAAGAATCTTGGGATACACGTTCCTTCACCCAAGTGTTGTGCCGCGTCCTCACGTCCAGTCCATTACCTTAACTCCACAAGATGAGTTCTTCATTCTGGGGAGCAAGGGGCTGTGGGACAGCCTCTCGATGGATGAGGCAGTGGAAGCAGTCAGAAACGTGCCTGATGCGCTGGCAGCTGCCAAGAAGCTTTGCACTTTGGCCCAAAGTTACGGCTGCAACGACAGTATCAGTGCGGTTGTGGTTCAGCTCAATGTTACGGAGGACAGCTTCTGCTGCTGTGAACTTAATGGGGTCCCACCCCCCAGCCCAGGTATTTTCCCCCAGTCTGTCAATGTGGTCATCAAGGACAGGCCAGCAGATGCTCTTGGGATGCCATCTTCAAGCAGCGGCATGGCTTCAGAGATCAGCAGCGAGATCTCCACCTCAGAAATGAGCAGCGAGGTGGGGTCCACAGCTTCTGATGAACCTCCGCAGGTAGCCATGAATGAGAGCAGCCCGGCCTACCCCGGGGAGCAGCGCTGCATGCTGCATCCCGTCTGTCTGTCCAACTCCTTCCAGCGGCAGCTCTCCAGCGCCACGTTCTCCAGCGCCTTCTCCGACAATGGCCTTGACAGCGATGACGAGGAGCCGATAGAGGGGGTGTTCACCAACGGCAGCCGAGTGGAAGTGGAGGTGGACATCCATTGCAGTCGAGCAAAGGAGAAGCAGCTTCTTCAAGTGCCTGTGGAAGCCAGTGATGAAGGTATTGTCATCAGTGCCAATGAAGATGAGCCCGGCCTTCCCAAGAAAGCTGAATATTCTGCCACAGGCACAATAGGGCGTCGGAGGGGCAACGGCTCTGTGGCACCCCAAGAGAGAAGCCATAACTTGATTGAAGTTGCAACAGATGCACCACTCAGAAAAACGGGGGGATATTTTGCTGCTCCGGCACAGCCGGACCCGGATGACCAGTTCATCATCCCACCAGAGCTGGAAGAAGAGGTCAAGGAGATCATGAAACAGCACCAGGAACAGCAGCAGCAGCAGCAGCGGCAGTACCAGATGGACCACCTGGCAGACTACTACGATACGCCACTATGACCCATTCTACTGCTTGGAAATGAACAGATGAGGAGACTTGAGTGCAGGACCCAGTGGGCGCACACTACAGCAGGGGTTTCCCTTCTACATTTCCTTTATACACTTCCTTTTCTTTATCCTGCCACTACAGATAACTGCAGCTTTTCACTTTGTTAGGTTTAATATTCATTGACTTTCTTCTAGAGATGCTTTACCAGTAAAGTTTAAGATAGTTAATCCTCCCTTAACATATCAAATGTAAAAACAACAAAAAAAAATAATAAAAAGGTTTAATATATTGCTGAGAAACAGATGATGATGTAATATTTTTTAAAATGGCTTGTTTGTTTTGTTTGAAAAGCAGGGCAGTAGCCAGTGCTAAATGATTTAAGTAATATTGTAATACTGTATTTCTTTGAGAGAAAAGGCTTTTTTTGGTCTTGAAAATGATAGACATTTGTAGAATATGGAGACTAACTCCTAGGAGTTGCTTTACTCTTTCAGGTGACTTAAGTCACTGCGATTCACTAATTTTCTCTGAGAGAACAGTTGATTGGGAAATTACTGTAAATAGCTCAGTGTTGTATAGTGATGCTTACATGTTTTGTAGCCTTGGCATTAAGGACACAACCTGAAAAACTGACCTTTTTCTTAAGCAATTCTTTGGGCCGTGGTCATTGAGCATAGCGAACGGAGTGACTGCGTACAAGTTAGCTAGAGTTAGATGGTACAGACCATTGAAAGAAACCCACTTTTTCCTCTGGTCTCTTTCTATTCTTTTACAAACACGTTTTATTTGTGTTCCTTATTGCTGCCACAACCAGCATGATTGTATAGAGCTCATTTGCTGTAGAACATTTACAAACCAAGAGTTATATTAAAGCCGAATGCACAAATGAACATGTCATAATTTTTGTTATAATAAATATGAAATTTACAAATGATGTCTGCTTTTGTCTGAATAGCTGAGCAGCAGCCTTCAAGCAGCTTGCTGTAGTTCATCATCATACCACAGTCTGTTTAGACTGCGCCAGGTTAAAACTTTTCCATCTTAGTGTATGCTTTTTCTTACAGTAACTGCAGAACCTCACGTGTACTCTTAGAAATTCTAGTGAGAAAGTCACCCAACGGCTGTGCAAAATGCCCTTAAGAGATGCCGGACAACGGTGAGGAATTAGCAATGTTCTTTTGTTTCTCAGTACAAATGGAGCACTATCGATTTGACCTTCACCATAGTATTGACAATATCAGAAGTCTGAAGAGGAGTGGTGCTCTGAATCTGTGCCATTGGGACTGAGCAAGTGAAGGTAGGAATGATGAAGGGATAATATGGGCTAAGAAAGGGAGCAAGAAAACACGGTATGTTGAGAGGGGAGGAAAAACAGAAGGTGGAGAAGAGCTCAAAGTTAACTACATAAACTCAGATTTGGTTGTATGTGTTAAATGAACGCGAGTTCAGTGGCAGTTTGATAGCAAAAGGGCGTTTCTTTGTGAATCCTGCAGGAAAGGACCTACATCCTTCCTCAGTGTTGCCTCCAACAAATTTTCTTTTCCTCCTCAGTCTCTAAAGGGGAGGTACAGATGGCCAAAACTGAGAGCACACCAAAGCCTTCTGGTTACAGCATGGTCCCTTTTAGAACTGCATTCCAAAGTCAGAGCTTTTGTGGCATTGAAGTGACAGGATTTGGGCAGAGGATTTCTTGTCTGTCTGAAGAAGACATTTGTATTAGCGGTCTGTCTCAACAAGTCACAATGTGAGGGATTGATGCGTTCATAGGGCCTTCTTGTTCCCCTTCCTGTAACTGGATCAATAGGTTGGCTGTCTGGGAACATCTCTGGAGAATTCAGCGTTTTTAAACAGGGTGAAGGGTGTTTTGCTCCAGATTTAAAGGGGGATTTGGAAGACAAGGTACAGTTTTTGCAACTTGTGACTTTTCTCAACATCTCTGCCCTCTTTCACAAAGGATGTTAATGTGTTCTTATCTGGTGAGCACTGGAGCTGAGGTCACTGACTTCATTTCAGTGCATTACTCATACGTGAGTGTATGGTTAAGTGCGCAGTATGTTTTAGACAGTTTGAGCAATCAGGAACTATCTGAAGAAAGAACCAGATTTGTTAGCAGAATTGGGATTGCTGTAGCAGGGGTAAGGCAAAGGGGCTGCAGAGAAGGGAAGGCTTTCAACTGAGGGAAACGTAGAGCCATAGAGCCACGCTACCTTTATAATCAAACCTTTTGAGTCCTCTGCAAGTTGCCAGCAGCTGTATCTGTGACAAACAGAAATGCACGGACAGGAGGAGGTAGATAGCTGGAGGCAGAAAAATGAACATAGTTGCATTGTTTCCTGTAAGGCAACTTCAAATAGGGAGATACGATGGTATAAAGGAGATACCCCTTTGCTTGCATGCAAGTCTTTTTTGTGGCATAAAAGCTTTTTCATTTTGCTTTCTGCCGTAGTGCTCTTACATAATGCATTTTGTTGTGCATGAGCAACCCGCTGGCATGAATGCTTGTGCATTCAAAGCAGGGCAGGGGCTTCTCATTGGTAACCAGTGCTGTGGTGCTGCTGCCTTCCTGTGGCTTATTGCTTTCGGAATGAGCAAAATATCTGTGTAGAGTATCTTCCTCATTACTGGAGATGGTTGTGCTGCTACTGCAGTGCCCCATACATTACCTTTTAAGCATTCTCTTCGTAATGATCTCAGTGTGCTTGCTAGCCGTTGGCTTTCAACTCATACACATCATGTTCTAGCAAATTGTACGTGTGTATTTTCCAAAGCGTGATGCTGTCACTTTGGAAGCACATCCAGGAGGGGGTAGGTGTTACTGAAGTGTCACGCACCTTCAGAAGTCATTCCTTAACAATTCCCCTGACGCCAGCTGTTCTCTAGTGATATCTGAATGGTAGCCTTTGTGTTCGGAAGGAATGTGCACTGAATCGCTTCAGTCAGCCCCACCAAGAAGATGGTGTTTTAGCCAAGATGGAACAAAATCTGGGTTCTGACAGTAACAACGCTGTAGAACATTGGCATCCACTCATCTCTCTGAGAGGCTGCAGTTTGCCTTGCCAGGTGACACAGATATGTATGATCCTGTGTCTCTGCACCAGTCACTGATGATGTCTTTTGTCTTCAAACTTACAGCTTTGGGCTTGGAAATATTCACTGGAGTGGCTCAGTTGGAATAATCCAATGCTCAGCCTTCAGATCAGGGGTGTAGAAAGGCTTGAGTTATTTCTAGCAATGCAATAGGACTTAAAGGAGCAAATAAAACAGCATCCTTAGCCCAGTCAGTCTGCTTTCCCTGGATGTTGCCTGCTGTGGATGGAGAGATGAGCTTGTCTAACAGGAGATGACCCTTGAGCTTTAAGTTGAGCAGATCTGAGCTTATGCTGGAGTTGGATCACAGGCTTTGGCTGGAGGGGGGGGTGTGGTCAGTAGCTGGCCCCAAAATTATCTTTTGCACTTGACTGGAGCCAGGACTTCAAGGTATCTGTAAAATGACTATGTTAATGCTTTTCTCAGTTAACCTGCTTTGCAGTCCTGCCTTGTTAATTCAATTGACTTGCTTCAGGGCCAATTTGTTGCAGTATTGTTGGATTAATCAATTTGCTTCTGACTGATCCAGTTGTTACCTGTGTGCTGGCACTTGCTATGTAGCGAGGACCTGTAGGATGTGCCTGAACTGGGATGTGCCCGAACCTGCACGTGCTGGTGGGAGAGCCAGGCAGGAGCGTGAGGGCACAGCAGTGCTAGGAAGCCATTGTGTAAGAATGCTGATTGAGACTATGGTCTGTAAGGCACCAGGCAGGGCCGGACAGACCTCCAGCAGAGGGACCCTAGTGCCGTGGTGTTGTCTGGAGTTGATGCTCTGAGCATGGCATGCCATTCTCCTCTCCTGGATTTAGCACAGCTGCACGGAGAGAAGTCCCTGTGTTTTAACAGTGAAATCATCACTGCTGACTCACAGAACAGATGGAATTGTTTCTCTGGTTCAATATATGCTGTGGAGTGTTTTAAAGAAAACTAAGACGCAGCTATGGGGGAAGGCTGGTACAGCAGAAGTGTGTGAGTCAGTGACTTGTAAGATGCTGTTTCATTGTAAACCCTACAAAGGAGAGACAGGAGAAAATAAATCTATGTGGTTAATGATTCTCTTAATCCCAAAGAACTGCATATATAAAATATATAGTGAGGTGCTCCG
The DNA here is from genome assembly GCF_987193195.1 of Phasianus colchicus. Taxonomy (NCBI): domain Eukaryota; kingdom Metazoa; phylum Chordata; class Aves; order Galliformes; family Phasianidae; genus Phasianus; species Phasianus colchicus. The sequence continues at coordinate 15,283,479 of NC_143438.1, read as the reverse complement.
TATTTAAAATTGGATGGCAATAGAGAGCAAAACCAGCTATATCTTTTCTAGTTGTAGAATAAACAGATGCTCATGCCCCAGCAGCTAAAGCTGTTTCTTGTGGGTACAAGCACAGGCAGCTGATGGAGTGCTGGGAGTTGGCAAGTCCCTGTGGAAGAGCCATTTAATGAGGGATCATCGTGTTCTCTCATCACGATGGGCAGAATTTGACCATGAGGTTTCTCAGTTACCTCTGGTACCGGCATAGTATTTATGTGGGGTCATTGAAGTGCCTTGAAACGACCAAGTAGGACAGGGAAAAATGAGCCCAAAGTAGCCCAGCCTGCTGCTCCTTCTTCTCCTGGTGAGTTGCAGCTTGCACCTGTCTGAGACAGAAGCACTCTCCTTGTGATGAAGGTAAGAAATGGCTTTCAGGCCTCTCTTTGTAATTGAAGCTGAGCTTTTGTAGGTGGTAAAAAGTCATGTGTTGCTGCTGTCTTTGCTAATTGAAAACTACAGGGGCTCCCCCTTGTGTTACCACGGGATGGGAGAATATGGCTACAGCTTCCTCGCCAAGGGCCCAAGTGAAACCCGTGCTCCTATGCCGCTCTGGAGCAGCCTTGGCTCAGCACCTCGCTCCGCACAGCAGCAGCGCTGGAAGCAGCAGGAGCTTCCTGGTAAGGCCAGGGCAGCCGTGCCCACAAGACACATTCTTGTGATCCCCAGGAAGGAAAAACGCCTTTCCAACTGTTCGTGTGCCCCAATAGTGACTGCGCACACTGATCATCTCCAGTTAGGAAGTCTTAAGCTCCTTAGTTTTCTGTCGCCAGCTCTTCCAATGTCACGTGGCTTCCATCACTCTGTGCCAAGAACCTTGCCTTCGTATGCTGAGGGCTGGGAAGCTGCTGCCTTGGGTCCCTCACACTTTGCAGAGATGGGCTGTGTGGGCACGAAGTGCTGTGGGTGTGCAGATGATGGATTTAGGCATTGCTTGGTACTATAAATCTGGGTACAGTGGGAAGCCTATGAGTAATGCATTTGTGAGGCGCGCAGTGTATTCACAGCTAATGAACCTCCAGTGCTCAATAAGCAGCTGGGCGAATCTCAGCCCTTTTTTTTCCTCCCGCAATTCAGCTGTCCTTGTTTAACTTGGATGGCAGTATGGGTTAGCAAAAACTTTGAGGTTTTCATCATGAGGTTTTTCATACAGATGTCTTAACCTCTCTGCTATCGTTTCTCACGTAGTATTTCAAAGCCTGTTTCAAATGTACGGTCCATACCTGTGCCTGGCTGTCTTGTGAGCCTTCGTACGTACTGTTGAGAAACTAACTACCTGTGCATGGATGCTTTCCTCTCACTTAAGCTTTCCAAAATGTCTAGGAGCTTCAGCAGCAGGTGCAATGTGTGCTAATGGCACAGCTGGAGATCAATAGCCCATTTGTAGTAATGAAGGGCATCCTGCGACTTTCCAGTCCTGCACTGTCACACGCCAAAACCAATTCCATCAAACACAGTGACGATCTGCAGACCTTGCAAGGAGCCTCATGTTTTATTTATGACGGGTGATGGTGAGCATCTGTGACACTTTTATGCTGGGCAGGCATTAAGTCTCTGTAATAGATTGAATGCCACCTTTTCCTGGAGATGGATGGATGTGAAAGAGGTGAGTAATGACGAGTGTCCCAGCTGTCATAAGCAACGTGGTTATGGTCCTATTTAATAACCTATTGGAGCCCTAGGAAAGGAGATTTGTAAGATCTGCAAATGTAATTGAGAGATGGGAGTTACAGAAGGTCCACTTTGTAGTTAGAGCTCGACTTGCAGTCAATCTGAGTTGAGGTGGAAAATTGCCAGGAGACAAACTCAGATGAAGGTAGATTTGCACTGGGAATAAAATACATGGATTACAAAAGAACAATTTCCATTCAAACTGTTCTTCAGTTCTCTAATCCCTGTATGTATTCTCATCACTTTGAAGCAATTCCTCACGTGAACTGAGATTGCAGTTTCCGTAAAGCTGAGCTTCAAATTCTGTTGTCACACAACCAGTTTGTGTTCAGAGTTGTTTCTTCACGTCAGATACACTCAAACTGCCCTGGAAAAGGCTCAAGTCATGGTAAAAGTTAATATATTCAGGGAATGTTCACAGTCCTTCTAGCTGTGATGGTTTTATGGTTCCAGATGAGTGAATTATTTAGTAAATGTAAAGGTTATGTTGAGCCTATTTTCAGGAGCAAATATCTTCTTTCTCCACTGGCCCCAACCCCCACAGTTTTGCCTTTCACATTAAGAAAGAAGCAGCTTGCATCTTGGGATGATAATTTGCTCTGTTTTGAAAAAGATTTTCCCCAGACTGAATTAATTTTACAATTACTTGAATAAAGGAGACAGTCAGGCAAATGGATGCTCAGAGAGAGACAGCCCACCAGGATGAACATTTCACAGCAGTTTATGCAGAGCAGTGGGATGCAGAATCAGTGGTGTGGTCTTTTCTAATTATTTTATTAACACAGACATCTTAAATATCTGTGCCCTCTGCTTCCTCCTCAGAACAAGGCAGGGGAGGCATTCTGTCAAAAAAAAAAGACTTCATGTTTCAGTGCTTTGATTGAGATCATCTCTCTCCAAGGCCGTGGGAGGGGTTCCTCTATGGATAATGAATGTCTGTGAGCTCAGATGGGATTTTTGCTCCCAGACTGACTGAAGCTCCTGCATCGAAGGAGACATGTGAATTGATAGTTTAAACCCAACAGGAGTGCAGAGTGACTGTGAGACAAATCATCTACTGTAGTCTGCCCAGCGCATGACACCAGGGAACATCCACAGTGGGGCTTTTCCCCTGCCAGGCAGATCCAGCCTTTGACACCTGCACCTGTCCCCGAGCACCTGCACAGGTCAGGGTAGTGGTTCTTTTTATTCCTCTTTCTGAAGCTTCTGAATCTGCTCAGCTTCCCAGAAGGCTTCCTGATGTAGCAAAAGTGACTCACTTCAAAGCTCTTATGTTGAAAGTCTGTTTGCCCACAATGCAACCCACAAGAAGTGCAGGTTTGACCTTTTACCTAACGCAGATTGTCTGTCCAGATCCCCAGGCCTGGACTTGTGGTGGGCAGGGATCTTGGTTTCCTCTGGTTGGTATATGGCCTGCCCTGAGGGGAAGGAAAGCTTCCTCTTCCCTGCTGGAGTCCTCTGAGGAGTATTTGTGGGATTTGTACTCCTCTGCTACACTTCCTTCCATGAAGGTGAGTGGAGAAACTGGCAATCACTGGCCCTCTAATTGCTCTGGCCTCTTTTGTGGACCCTCTGCTTGTGGTGCGCTTGCTCTCCATGTCCTGGAAGGAACCAGCTTTAGCGATGGACTGGACTAGATGGTCTCCAGAGGTCCCTCCCAACCCCTATGATTCTGTGAGGGGTAGAAACAAGGTCTCTGCATAGAGAGATGCTTCATCCTAGACGCTTTCCTGCCAAATAGATTCTGGAAGGCCCCGCAATCTGTCCTTGTTCTTGAAATCTGGCACATCTGCTCCCAGGTCACTGCTGCTTACAACAGAAAGCATCATGGAACAACACGCAGTAAGCCAAACTACATCCAGAAATTTGAGCTGAGACTTGAGTCATCCCCAGAGTTCTGCATCTAGAAGGAATATGAGAGCCACCAGTCCCTACAAACGCCGTGTCAAATGGAAGGAACTAGGGCAGTGGGTATTTCTTATGGTGTAGGTGAAGCCTGCTAACACAAGAGGCTTGGAAGCCCGCATCCCAGGAAGCTTTCTCACTTCTCACCTTCTTCTCTTTGAAAGGAAACACTGGGGCTGCAGGTTGAGTCTTGAGATAGGGAGCAATCCCTGCAGCCATGCATAAGGAGGCCAAGACCAATGATTGGTGCAAAAGTGGGAAGTGGAGGGCAGAGGTGAGACTGATAGGGAGCTGAACTGCATAGAAAAGGACAGAATTGTTTTGGCAGGAAGATGGATGGAAGCCGAACATCTTTTTTTGAACCACTTGTAGTTAGTTGTGGCTTCAGCTGGATGCCAGATATCCCTGTAGAAGAATTAAGTCTCTTACAGTGCACAGTGAAGGCCTGGTTCTGGGCAAAGAGCTAGAAATCATGGCTTCAATTTCATGGCTATCACCATTAATATGGGTCACAGCAAGTTTGCAAAAAAAATCTCCTGTCTGCTCCATAGTAATGCTATGGAGCCTGTTTATGTTCAGATTATTAAAGAGGTGTTTAAGATACTATATCAATGTTAAATACTTGCAGTAAAGGCTTGTACAATCATTTCCTTATCAGAACTGCAATGTTTTCTTGTTATGTGAATATTAGCTCAACTATAATAGTCTGAGATATGTGTTTTTGTGAGTATGTGTATACATACATAAAATGTATAAAATAAATAAGCTCTCTTTTGATGGTTCAAAAGGGCCTCATCTAGACAGTGATTTTGAGCTACATGAAAGTGAAAGATCACAGCCAGGCTCAAAATTGCCTCTTCCCTCCCTGCAAACTGACAAGTATTATGTACTTCAGCAATAGCTCTTTTTTCTCACCCTCTCATCTATGAAGTCCAGTGACCTATTTCATCTTCTTCAAAAAAAGGAATCTTAAAAGATGTTCTCTTATTTTCTCAACCCTGGCAGCATACAATTACTGCTATTCACTCATGCTTTTCTCATTTAGATATTGGAAGGATATGTGAACGTTTTGTCATTGTTACAGAATTTCCTTGAAAAGCTCAGTGGCAGCCAGCACGTACCTGACTTGGGCTCTGCTCATCATCAGCTGTAGTCAGCAAGCCAAACCATGCTGCAGAGGCAAGCAGTATCTTCATTAAGAGGATAGCTGACAAATGTGCTGCCTCTTACCATCTGATCTGTGCTCAGTGGGATGAGAAAAATGTAGCAGACCTGGAGCCAGGACCCAGACACTGCCTTTGAAGTTAGCTGCAGCTAGTTCCTCTTGGCAGCGTTCCTAAGGGAGCACCTGATTGCCATGTGATGACCTCATGACTCGAAAGATAAAATATTTCACTATTCCAAATGAAACAGGTCACAAGTATAGCTCAGTATACAATTCAGAAAGGCACCTGAATGTCCTCTGCTTTGTGACTATCGTGGCTGAAAGCAATAGGGATGCATCAACAGGCATGGGATGTGTTCAAGGACTTCTCTGCACAGCTGGCTGCCCATGCAGGCTTTATGTTCAATTCCTGATGCCAAGAGAGAATAAAGGGAGTGGTTATTAACACCAGCTCAGCACCACTGCAATTGCAACCTGTTAACAGTCCACTGTTGTTCAGATTTGCTCTGTGCAGGGTGGAAACATCAGAATCAAACACATTTTAAAAGCAGGAGTCTGTCTGAGAGACTGCAAAAAAAAAAAAAAAAAAAAAGCCTTGTTAGAATATCCTCCTGGCATCTATTTTATTATGTTTTATTTACATTTGGTGATTTGAGGCACACTTCCAGTACCTTGTCGGACAGTGGATTTTGGAATCGCTGCCTCTTAGGCACACAAAGTCTAGTACCTGCCCCTTGCTGAAGATGCTGTTTTCTGGCACAGGCCCACAACTGACTTCACACTAATGTGGCAAGAGCCTGGATGTTGTGAGAGCTTCCAGAGGTTCTGTGAATGGGGCAGTCATTTCTGACACTTCTGTCTCTAACGCTGCTCTTCGGACTGTGCTGAGCCTTGGCCATGTGTCTCTGGAAGGCCCGCACAGTTCGAATAGCAAGGATACAGACCACGAAGCTGGCAAAGTACAAACAGGCGGCAGCTACGCCGAAGAGGCCAACGGCTGCATCGCCACCCTGGACCACGCAGTTCATGGAGGTGTAACCACGGCGCGCGTACAGCCTCTCACGCCTCTTGCAAGCTTCAGTGGCGTTCACCTGGGTGACGAAGTGCAAGTAGAGACCAACGGCGATGATGTAGCCCACGCCAGCCAGCAGGCTGAAGGCGCATTCACCACTGAGCAGCCCCGTCTTGAGGCGGTGGATGGGTTTTGCCCCCACAACGAGGAAGACGAGTGTGAGCGCTGCTGCTGCTAAGCTGAAGGCTACTCCGCCGTAGACGCAGGGGGCTCTCATCTGGGTGATCTGCATGTCCAGCTCCCTCACTTCCTGGAGCTCCGTGCCCTCGAAGGGGCTGTAGGCTGAATTCAGGTTAAAGGATCCGATGCCCAAGCCGCCGACGGAAGTAAAACCTGCAACAGAGGCTTGGGCAGCGCCCACGCAAATCAGCACCAAGAGGTTAACGGTGATTTCCACAAACTTCAAAATGCCTGTAAGGAGCAGAAAGATGGGAAGAGAGATCAGAATCATGTGCAAACTGGGGGTGATAAAAATCTATCCAAAAACATAACCAGAGAGCACTATTACTGAGATAGTCCTCCTGGCTACAGCAACAACAGAGTGCTTCTTTGAAGGGAAGAAGGGGGGAAAAAAAAAGTGTAAGCTCTCATGGGCACATTTCAGAAGTTGGGCAAATTACTTTTCTAAAAATTTGTCAGCGTGTTTGATAAATGGGACTCCGTGAGGGGAAAAATCCATAAAGATTTTACTGTGCTTGTGTTACTGCCAAGCAAAGCAAATAACGATTGCATTTTGGCCTGTAACTACTTGGCATAAACAGTCTGAACAAAATGCAGAGGTGAAAGCTGACAAAAACCTACAATCCTCTGATGGCTTAACAAATTGTGCAAGCTATTCAGATCCTTAAAAGTTTACTGCTTTAACGGACACGTTTTTGGAGCCTAAGTGTTAATTTGAACTTCTTATGTATCACTTCTCTTTCTCTATCTCTTACAGAAATAAAATCTCTTCATGAATATTAATAAACTGATTGCATAGAAAAAGCGGGGGAAGAGGACAAAAATACCTTATGTATTGAGGTAAGTGAATTTGATAGTTCGTGTATTCTTTCACACATACCCAGCTTCAAACGAAAGCTTTATGACTTCTGAGTTGAATCTTCTTTTCCTGTGCTATGCTACTGATAAAAGTAACCTAGGAGAAATGGCTTCTTGTAGTAGCTGCCTGTCAGGAAGGACCAGCACGGCTTAGATGAATCTGATTATTCTGTGACAGCTCACTAGGGGTCAGACTAAGATTAGTAAACATGACTGATGTTGAAGTGTAGCACAGCTAGAGTTGCCTATTCAGGAAATGAAAACCCACAGTGTATCACGTGCTGTTCCTCAAGTCCTGAAGCTAATTACTGAATTGTAAGTCTTATCCTGCTGCAGCCTGACAGCCAAGAATGTAAGATGCTTGACAGAGTGGTCCTATGTTTGCCTTTAAAGGGGGGTGGGATCTTTGGCTTGCATACAGACTTTCATTTTATGCTATTAGCATTGATCAGTATGGCATTTTCCTCCTGAGCCATGGCTCCGTTGCTGTCAAGATTGTATGCGCTTAAAAGAAAGGGCTGAAGCAGCACGAGGGATGATGGATTATTGGGTATTCTTGTTCTGCCCCTTCTTATTCCCTCCCCAGAGGGCTGAGGCAAGAAGTTCTTTCCTGCTGCTGCTTCCTTTCACTGGAAGGTACTTGTGGTGGTTTGACAAGGGCCTTTGGCTATGCTAAGTGTCAGCTTTTCCTGTACATCCCCTTGCTGAGCTTTAGAAAGGGCAATTTTCTGTTGTTAAGAGTTAGCACCTGCTGCAAATCTCTCCACATTTATAACTCTTGAAAATAAGCTATTCCAATCCCCATTGTTGCTGTTCCAAAACTTCCTAAGTATTCATACAAAGCATTACCTTCACTGAGCTGCTACTGTAGGATTGGAATGATGCATCCCTTTGCAGATGGAATGAACAATAAAACCAGTGAGGGCTGTTGTATTTTTAATTGCAGTGGTGGGTGCTTTATGGCATGTGTGAAAAATGTCCTAAAGCAGGCCATTCAGGTTGGGTGGGTTTTATATGTACCTGCATAGTTTTCACACATGCCTGTTGTAGAACTGATTGGAGTGAAAGCAAGGAAAAGAGGTTCATTAGCAGCTACTCCAGGAGTTATCTGTAATGTGTGGATTGACTTAAAAATAATAAAACGTGCAGTAACAAGAACTCCTGTGTTAAAGAAAAATCCTCAAATGATGAATGCTACAAAGCTGTGAATTAAAGGTCTGCGATGGCAGCCAGCAGAGTTTTTTAAGTGAACTACTAATGGAAATTCCCAAGGCCTTATGCAATCTTCAATTGGAAATATTAAGCCCTACAATATGTTCAAATCTTGACCTAGGCACCCTAAAATCTTTGTACAACTCTGGCCTGTTATCTGTTATAATTAAAAGCTGGTACTCAATCTACTACACTATTCCCTAGTCCTGTGCAACAATGAATGTGTTGCAAGACTTGAATCTTAAACAGCAGGAGGCCTGAAAACCATAGATTCATAGAATTGTAAAAATTTAAGGCTTGGATTTTTTTTTTCCTTTCTTAAGGTCAAAATCTTGGGATTAATCTAAAATTAAATATACTGATTTGTATTATCATACAATCATTAAGGTTGGAAAGATCTCTCAGATCATCCCATCCAATTGCCAACCCATCCCCACCATGCCCATTCACCTTGTCCCTCAGTGCCACATCCACATTTCTTGAACACCTCCAGGGACAATGACTCAACCACCTCCCTGGGCAGCCTGTGCCACTGCCTCGCTGCTCTTTTGGAGAACAAATTTTTCCTAACATCCAACCTGAGCCTCCCCTCCTGGTCGGACTGAAGGCCGTTATTTCTATCCTAAAATTAGCATAGTGAATAGCTGACTTTGGGAATGAGCCCCCTCCATACTGAGAAACTAATGAGACTCAAGTCAGGGTTCTTGGACTGCCACTTTCTTTCCTATGCTTCTTTTCCACTCTGCTTTTCAACACTAAAGGTGAGAAGAACTGATGCAATCTAGAAGGCTGTAGGTGTTGCCAGGAGCTTTCCAGAGGATTGCTTCACTCCTTCCATAAAATCCAAATCTGCAGTGGATGATAATTTCAATTTAATTGTTAGCTTTGTTTGAATCCAATCTTTGCTGCCATAAGTAGGATACCTGCTGTATCAAATAGGTTCTCTTCTATCAAATGCAGTCTTTCAATTTATATTGTTTATCTATTATTCACTGTTTTCCTCTCTTCTGTATTGGGTGCACGCTTGGCTATTGCTATGGCATTAACGCGTTAATCAATGGCTTTGTCTTATGCCAAATGGTGAGCTTAAATGCAGCAAAACAAGCAGTCAGGCTGTAAGCATATAGATCCACAGGCAGCTGACCTTAGTCTAATAGCTCCTACCCTTGGCTGGGAAGTCATCATATTCTTCCCCTACACAGCAATACTCTGGCCAACCATTAGGTCCTTCCAAGAGCTGTTTTAATAAATTAAAAGAGCAGGAAACGATTCAGCTCCTTTCTTGTGTGCTGCTGTTTTTTCCTGCAACTTTAGCAACTTGAAGTGACTCATAGAGGGTCTGATGAGCAATTGTGCTGGCACAAGTTTAGCAGGGGAAATAACAGCCAAAGAAGAATCAGAAATTCTCCATTTCAGGTGTGGTAAGCTGTTAAACCTGCATGCTTTGTCTCATAAACCTACCCTGCATCTGCCTATGTAGTAACAGTAACTCACAGCTGTTTGAATCTTGTATGCAGTAAGCTGTGAAGAGGCTTTTCCCCCTGTAGCAGAACAATCCCAACATTCAGGATCACTGTGGTTATGTATATGTGTCCATGAAGTAATAAGGTCAATTTGCATTTGTCCCTGTGTTTTTGTAGTGACAGCAGGACAGTCAGTCCTGGCTGTTTCGGTTGAACTCCCCCTAACCTCACAAGGGCCTGACTAAATAGATGCAGCCTTCAAAGTGTCTCCCTCCACTGTATCCTGGCACAGTAGGCACTTTATTTCCCTCTGCTGACTGCACAGGGACGTCTCCTGACTGACTCTTTTTGGTATCACTCCTTCCTCTGCATTTAACAACCCTGTGTATTTTTCAGGTATTTTACATCTGTTTTCTCCATGTGCATTTTGGCTTGCTCTCTCCCTCCGCTTCCATTGCAGGCCAGGTGCTCCCAGGAACGGTGGTACCCAACTGGCAGCCTCGGAGGTGTCCAGCTGTCCCTCAATATCAGAGCCAGGGGCGTAGGCCAGGACAGCTCACACAGGGCAAGCAGGTAGTATGAGGAAACTGTGTCAACCCACACAGGTAAGTGGTGCCTGAGCCACATCCCATTAGGGGTCGCTCGAGGAAAAGGGAAGAGAAGAACTAAAGGCTACAGCACACACAGTAGAAATAATTCACCCAGCCTTTCTCACTGAAAGTTGTTGTTTTGTCTTCCAGTTTGGGTAGCTTTCTGCTTTTCAGAGGTAGTGGTGTTTTTTGTTTTGTTTTGATTTTTTCCACAGGAGCAGACAAGTATTTTGACCATATATAGTGACTTACAAAAGCTGCAGACAGTCCTGAAAAGGATCTCATATGCTGAATTTCTCCTGACAGTGTAGGTTTTGCATTCCACAGAGGGTAAGTACACAGCTCGGTGCACAGCTTTGGTCACCTCTGGGCTAAATTGGCAGAAGGAATGCAATGGGTGGGAGAGGGAAGAAACATCAGAGGAAGAGAGAGATTCCCTTTTTGGAAGGAAAGGGATAAAAATGTGACAGAAACAAGGAGGAAGGAAAATTGAAGGAAAATGAAGAGGAAATGAAATGGAAAAAACAGTCACAACAGACTAAAATATTAAATCTGCAAGCAAAGTATTAAACTATCTTGCTACTGGTATTACATCCATATATATCCATGTATATATATCAGTACAAAGCAAGATCTTACTGAAACCAGTAATGAGAATGAAACCAACTTCACTGATGTAAGTTCAGGGTAACACAGAGCCTTCTTGTAAACAAACCTTCCCTATGCCACCACTATCTGTATAGGTCTCCAGTGTTCTTCAGACACTGGTGGTATTTAGCTTTCACTGAGTTATGCTGAACTCTCCCTGATGTTCAAAGAAGGAATAAAAACAACAACTCTAAAGCAAGAGTTAGGCAATATATGACCAACAGTCATTCACTGAATCTTGGCTTTTCAAAGGACCCAAGGGAACCATGTACTCAGAGCCAACTGAATTTTAATGGCACATAAGCACCCAATACGGGTAGGCTCATTTGTTTGAGATATCATCTTACTGGAAATGGAGGGAGAAATAGTTATAAACTTGGGAAAATTAAATTATTCATGCACTCCAGAAAAAAAGAATAACCGTCTTCTAATATGTTGTCCCTCTTCACTAAAGACAGTTTCTCCACTAGGAAATCTTGAAGGATAGCCAGCCTTATTTTCAATGATTCACAGAAGCCCTACAATCATAACTGGAATGCTCAAATCCAAAAGTATGGTCTTGTTTTTTCTGTGTGTAATATTCCCTTGAACAACCATTGTCCTACCTGCTCTATCCAGCTGTCACAGAAAAGGGTTGGCTTGATTTGCAGAAATACTCCACCAGTATCAATCCCCACACAGTTTCCCACCACTGTATGAAACAGATTTACTTGCCTTTGAGACAGTTTCAGTGTTTTTTTCCCTGCCTAGAAACAACTTTTCTTACCCCTGGTAGTTCCTTAAAGCATCACTTCTAAGCATGTTCTTGATTTTTCTCCTGTTAGCCTAGAATGAACCACCTTCCACAACCTTCTAAAAGGTGGAAAGCAGAAGGTCATGCATTAAACTGTAGCACTTGGTAATACTGACTTAAATGCAACGTCTGTAAAAGGCTTTACACATACTTGTAGTGCTGGTAGGTCTCAGCACGGTGACCTCGTGTTCTGTTTTTTGGGAAACAGTGCTTTTTCTTCCTACTGTACCCATGCTTCCGTCAGGTAGCAAAACAAACATCTTGTAACTGAAACAAACTTGGGCGGTCCAGAAAACAATGAAACGCTCGTTTCTTATGCCAACTTTCTGTAGGCACTCCTTTCATTCCAAGTGAAACATGGCCACCTTCAGAAAGTACAAAGATTGGGGTGTTATTGCTCCTTAAGTAACCATAGTGTGGCTGAAGGTAGATCAGGTTGGAGGAACCTGTGGAGCTCCTTACTCACTTTACAAGTTGTGGGTTGCCATACCTGGTAAGCAGCATTCCTGACTGAGTGGATTTTTCTCCTTTAAGGGAGCTATCATTGGTTGCTCAAGAAATACAGCTACGTCTTATATAGCATCGCTTTGCTGTATCATCAATTAGCTTTGAGAGCCACTTTGTGAAAAGAAGAATTTCTTTTGCTTCTAAGAATTTGGGTAAAGTGAGAGGAAGACAAACCCAGTAGCAAGAAGGATGGTTACCAAATGTGGGCAGAGTCAAGCCCCATGTGTTAACAGGGCAACTATTTGCTGAAGGTAGAAATTGGTATCTCTAACTACTGTAGCTCCTCTTCATGTTTTTATAGAGCTAAATGGCTATTTGTATTTCACAGCAAACAAGATTTAATTCCAAATGAAACAGTCCTTAGAACAGGAAGGTTACCTGCAACTCTGCTATGCACTCCATCTATCTTGTAAATGTGACATTTTCATTAAGCATTTTGAATCATCTAGATTATCTTCATTTGTATAGCTCTATACAATTCCCACTAGAAATGTCTTCTTTCTTTCCAATTCCAAGATTAAAACATGTAATGGCAAATTTAATGTGTTAGTCACCCTGTATTTAAATATACGTTGCAAGAGATAGGAGGGGAATGCTGCCTAACTACAAATGAGACTGCAGGGGAACTTAGTACTCCATCCTCATAGCAAAAATATGTTGAAATAAATTAACTGTTACAGGAACAGTGTATGACAGCTTTGAGCACAATTTAAAAGAGCTAAGAATGCAGAGGCAAAATGTGAAGATAAAGACTAATCCCACTAGGTGCCTCCACAGAAACATATGTATCCTATTGACTAGGCTGTTGAAAAGATCTATCTTGTACTGCTGAATATACTTCTCTAACACTTATTTTAATCCATAAAGTTATCTGCACTGTGTGCATTTAATGACCCTTCAATGTTTTTCAACATATGTAACTGGAGTTATGGAAAGTCTTTTACTTCAATCCAATGCCTCCTGCAAAATACTACTTCCCTGCCATCAGAGCTCCACAGCATCAGATGTTAGGTAGTGTTCTGCAAAGTCCTGCTCTCAGGTCAGACTAAAAGAAGAACAGTATCAGGACATAACACTGCAACATAACAATATCAGTATAACTGTTATGAACAATGGCATAACTCAAAGTGGGTGTCTAACAGTGAGATCCCTCTGCTCAGGGTGACTTTTCACCTCTGTACTTTTTCCAGTCTCAGAGTATTTGCCAGCATCCTTAGCTACAGGAAAAACATGAACTGCTTTATGAAAACAAAAGCTTATAGATGTTTACATTTGAATTAATGCTGGCTTGTTAATGTACAAGTATATCTTGGAGAAAGTCATTGTTACTCCCTAATTCTATTTCCTCCTCCTAATAAATTTGGTTTGATATTTCCTGCTGGCTTTGTTTGAAGTCAGAGGCTTTTATTGTTGTTACAAATGATAACGCTGTCTTGTTAAATCCTTCAGACTGATTTCCTCTCAGAACAACTGTGGCTGCTGTAATGCAGGCTAAAAACACGATAATTTGGAAGCACCTACAATATGCTGAAGAAATCGGCCACTATTCCCAGCCCCTCCTTAAGGCAGCAAAGATCAGAGATTCAGTTGTACTTTTACTACCCAGTTATAGATCACAATTTTTTTTTTTCCTCATCTTTTAAAGTGCTTTTCTAATCTTTTAAGTTCTAAGTAGCCCTTACGTCCTTATGTGCTAATTGGGCTGAAGAATTAAAAAAAAATGTTAACATTGTAGTTCTGGCTAGCATAATACAGTTCCATACAAGGCAAAAGTGCAAGCATTTTCTGAGTCTGCTACTGAGGATGGGAGAATTTTGGTTTACCTTAACCATTTCAGCAAAACTAGCAGCAGCATTACCCTACAATTCCATCACTCCACCTCTTTCACATCAATATACGTAATATAATTAAAAGCTTTGGAGGAAAAGTGATCAAACATCCATGACCAACATAAGATCAGCAGTTCCCTCCTGAGTTTGGTGCAGATTTTGTTCTCCCTAATGTAAAGGCAGGAGCACGGCAGTCAGACTCGAACACTTCTCGTGTTCCCTCTGGTAACCAAAAGGAATGAATTTGACAAAGAAAACATTATTACTAATTTAATTTTCCTAAGCAGAAGACAGAGCTATAGAAATTTAATCTGCATCAACAGTGAAAAACAAGTTGGATGTGTTTTTCTGAAAGAATTTCAGCACTAAGAATTCCAAGGCCAAAAACTCTGTGTTGTTTTAAATAGCATATGCTATTGTGCTTCAGCTGTAAGAAATGGTTATTCCAAGCACTAGTTCCTCGGCTGATGAATGGCTTGTCTTTATCAAGTGCAGTTTATTTCCAATTCTCATATAATCATATAAAATATCTACACAGCTTGACACCATTCTATAAACTGTTGTGTAATACAGAAGCAGAAGGTGGCCAACTTCTTTGTTTTTATTGTCTTTTGAATCTGTGATCTGCAGATCCCCAAGTGTGATTTTCCTATTAAATATAAACACAGAAACGATACATAAAGCTGGTGGAGCAAAGGAGAGTCAAAAGTTTCATAGAGGGAAGTGGTTCAAAAGAATCAGGAGATACAAGAAGAAAGGCAATCCAAGTAATAGTGTATCTGATTTTCCTAAAAAGCTCATGGTAAAGCCTCCAGCCAAAAGCTCTTAAGGGACACAAGCTCCCATGAGATAAAAGGAAAGATCATCTCACAGATTTGTAGTGGTTAAAAGAAAATAAAAAGGAAACGCCTGGTTTTCAAACAGATGGAATTAAGAGAAATCTTAGTTCTGTGCTACCTGTGTAGAGTTACACCTCTATTAGCAGTGGAATGTGAGTGCATCCCTAGAATGAAACAGGTGGAGATTGTACAAAGGTATGAAACACAACTGAAGTGCATACTGTTTTTCAGTTCAGAAAATTCCATGAATCTGAAGTGAATAATCCACAGGACAGCTTGCTCATTACCGGTCCTAATTGCTACATTCCTCCCAAACTTGCACTCTAGTATATAATTTGGGAGGATGTATAATCTTTATACAATCTGGTACTGCTACCCAGATGATCCTACCTAGACAGCTTTGAATGGGTATTGCTCACAGAATTTTTAAAGTTTTTTTTTTCTCTTCTGTTTTTAAGTTGAAAGGACTAAAATGGAGCAGAATGGTTTGAAGTCTCTTTAGATGCTATCAAATGCTCCCGATAGTAAAAGACTTTAGAATCAGTTGTCAGTTATTTCTTCCAGTGTATTCAGATTGGGTTTATTTTCTTAATGCAGTTGTAGGGGAAAAAAAGAAAAAAAAAAAGTGTGGGAGGGGATTAGAGAGGGAAGGAGGCAATAAAAATATATATATATTTTTTTTCAGCTACAGCTTGCAGCTAAGGTGTGCTAGAAGGATCACTGGTTTTATACCAGCCTGTTTGTGAAACCTCAACTTTAGTTTTTTGGGATATTGCAGATGAGGAGCACAGTGTCCAGCTGAAGTAAATACTGCTTGGAGCTCTGGTTGTCTACAATTCCTCTATAGTTCGACCAACCAGTCAACTTGTACAAAAAGCATACGTATAGTTGCTAGGGAAAAAAGAAAAGTAAGATATGTAGTGAAAGGAGAATGATGCACTGCTAAGGCTCACATTTCAGTTGTTGCTTTGGAAAAGATTGTGGTAGATACTTGATTTCCCATCCTTGTTTGATACTGCTTTATTTTGAAATTATGGCAATCGGGAAGGGGGATTTCACCAGACTGCTGATAAACTATTGGCAAAAGAAAGAGAGAGTTAAAAAGCATTTCCAGGAAGTTTCAATGCTGTAAGAAGTTGTAGCTCACATGCACTGACTTCCTTTCGAAAAGTTCGTGTTAGTTTTTCATTTATAACATTTGCTATCTGATTGCAGGGAACAGAGAATTCTGAAAACAATTCTAAGAAACTACACCAAATTTTCAGAAGCTCAATGAGTGGTCGAATTCTCACGATTTTACCAACTCCCAATTTCTTTTCATTTTTTTGAAATCAGACTGCCAATAATGGGGTTTGTTTTCTATGTGATTTCTTTTCCCTCCTCTGGTGTAAGCTCAGCCATTAAACTTTTGGAAAATACTGAGCAATACCTGGGGGAGGGGTGGGAGTGAAATCATCATTGTCAACTGATGCATCCAAATCTGGGACATTTTGAAAATGTTAATGATGCTCGATGCATTGAAATAATGAGAAGCAAATGGGAGAAAAAAAAAAGCACCCCACACTAAGCTCTTCATAAGCCTTATCAGCTTCTGACCAAAGACTGTGCACCTCAGCTTTCCACTTAGACTGCAGTGAGCCTTTCCAAAAAACAAAGAGGGAAAACTTTGAAAGAGAAATGTGTATTTTAGCTACATTTTCTTTCAATTTACAGGATTTGCTAAGTGTTAAGGCTGACTTCCCCCCACATTAACGTTCATTTCTCTCCCCATTGTACCCATTTTCTAGCTATGAAAAAATAACAGTTATTTCTGACGAGCTGTTTTACTGGATTACATGTCCTTAAAATAGTTCTGCCTTTACAGCATGTTACTTTATAAAGATGCATCAGTAATGACTGGATTAAATACAGAGTTGAGAGTGTGAGAAGAACATGTTGGAATAACCCAGCATCAAAGTTTCAACAGCAGTATTTAGATTGCCTACTCACAAATCCCAAAGCTTACCTCTTGTTCCACAACACATCACCTGTGCTGACACTGTGGCTGCGTATTCTGGACACACATCTTCAAGTATCTATGATACTCTGTACATTTTACTTTTCAGATTCTTCCAATTACTAATTTACAATTACTAACCTGCAGCCATGTCATTCATGAATTTCATTTTCATATTTTATGTATTCCCCTGGATTTACTTTGTTGTGCTTATGATCACAGACAGAGAAACCTAGAGGAGCCTTGGGATGGGGAGGAGTGGGTGGTAGGCAGTAAGAATCGCACGTACCTCTTGTTGTGCATACCTTTGAGCACTTCATGGACAAGGTTTCCTTGGTGGGGTAATACTGTGGTGGTGGGTCAAAGTACTCCTGTGATGCTGCTGAAGCTTTAGAGTACGGCTCTGAGCAAATGGTGGAAGCCCTTGAGTGCTGGCCACCATGGGTATCTTTTGCTGACCTGCAGCAGAGTAAATGGATAATATACAGTAACTAGATCATGCTGCAATGACATAAAGGCTCCCTTAAGCATAATGAATGTTTAAGGTTGATGAGATTTACATTATTCTGCGTGAAAAGTGCAACTGCTCTTTTAAAATGAGTTAACGCTCAGCTTAAAAGAAATGGTAAATTGTTTTGTAAATGCTTGTTCTAATCTAAACGTTCTCCTTCATTTGAAGGAGACTTTGAACTTGACTTTTCAAGGTACAGCTGGATGATGCTGAATTAGTAAGAGCTATTTTAAGTCTCATTCCATATTTTCTTTTTAAAGTCTTCCTATTCGATTACTATCTTTAATTTCTTATCCACGTATCAGCACTTTCAACTGTTTTGTTTCCTAGCATCGTTGCACTATGGTTTATCTTCATCCAATTCCAGATTTAACTTAAAAATATTATCTTATGCATTCACACTAAATCATGTTCATTGTAGTTTTTTACATTTTAATTAAGACCTTCAATAACAAGACCAATGCTAACAACTCCACGAGTAGTTGCCAACAGCTCTTTTTGGCTGAAACATTCCTGATTTTTCTGACCTTTGTCCTGGGTCTTGTGCAACAACCAAGGCATCCTGCACAGCTGTGTCACATAAATTAAATAAGCTATGTGATTTATAAGACTTCCAGTTAACTTGAAAGCAATCCCTTTGGTACTTCTGATGCAGCTGCTTCTCTCTATTGTATCTTGCTACTTGCCAGAAAACAAAACAAGCAAAATAAAATTAAAAAAACCCTCCCCCAATGTTCAGTATCTGAGTACAATTAGGAAAAAAAAAAAAAACAACTTCTTCTAGATGTTTTTTTCCCCCTCAAAATGGGCCTCTTCTGGCTGCCTTTGCTCCTGTTTTCCTTCAGGACTTTCCAGCTCAGGGTGATGCAACTCCTCCTCAGCAATGAGAGAAACCTTACTATAGAAGTTTCAGACAGAAATGCATTGTGAAAGACATACTTTGGCTAGATAGTTCTGGCTCACAAGGGATGAGAGCATTAGGCACCCAAATTACAGTTCCTACAATACTCTTCCCATCTCTTCAATTATGGGATCTGGAGATCTTTAGGTCAATAAATCTAAGATTTCACCAAAATACTGTAATTTTCTTACAAAATCAGTTATTCTTTTCAAGATTGGTAAGCAGAGGAAATGTTGTTAAGTTAAGCCAAACTGCTTTAAAAAAAAAAAAAAAAAGATGAAAAGTTTTTTGATTAGTTGCAGTGAAGCCTCGTTCTTGTCAGTTTCTTGGTTGACTGCAAGAACCATCTCCATGGTTGTTACAGATCTGTAGCTGCAGTTTCCCTTCCTCTAATCCTCAGTGTACATGGGGATGGTCTGTTAGCCTTTATAGTCCTCCTACCATTTGCCAGTGTGTCCTGCCATTTATAAGTAACAGCAAAAGCAAGTCCAGAGAAGAGCCTTACTAAGAAGAGGTGGTTTGATTTCCAGCTATCCTCACACACGTTGCAAGATAATTTAACTATATTTGCTCCTGATCTATGCTCTCACTAAGAGCAATCATTATCATTCAGCCTCTAAAGATGATTCTTAGGCTGATTTCTATTCCCATTTTTCTCATTTCTTTTTCATGAATTAAAAGAGAAGAAAAAAATACAGTAAGTAGTTTTTGTAATAGGATTATCATCCACATCTTTTATTCTCAGCTGAAAGTACTCTTTCTAGTCCATACAAGCGCGCTCCACTGCTGCTTTTATTCTCATCCCATTTTTTCTTGCTTAAGTGTGTATTATCAGGGTGGATTTCAGTATTTCATCTTCAAAAGAACCTTTATTATACCTATCTCCTCCTTGCTCTTTGATTCTATTATTACCTTACAACCATGCTCCCAAAGGCTAAGCAGGTCTGAAGAACACCTTACTGACCAAACTCATTCGCTAATGTTTACAACTGCAGATCTCCTACAAAGCAGCCAGCAGCATGCCCTCAAATAAAAATAGTCTAAGATCAGTTTTAATATGCTATAGGCTATCCAGGCTGAAAGGAGGAGTATAATATCCTGAGAACTGATTTGTCACTCCATCTCTTCTGCTTCCTTATTTACTTATTGCAGTGATAGTGGCTGGCCTGCTATGATGTGCCACAAACTACCCGAGGCACTTAAATAAGTACATTTATTGACTGCAATTATTTAAACTGATTTTGTTTTGGATTACAATTAACTTGTTCAAAGCTGAACCAACCTGCACATTCAGTAAGTCCCTTTGCTGGTACATATAATAATACAGCATGTATTGGCAAGTCTTGACTTACTGTCACCTGCTGACCAATCAATCCCTTAAAAAGCTGTACACAGAGCCATCGCCATACTTCAACTACTTGTGATCTGGCTTTATGCAGAAAACCCTATGAAATTCACAGATCTGCCTGTGTCACACAGCCTCTTTCTGCTTCCTCTTAGCCTGCAGCTACCCTGGAGTTCAATAGAAAGATTTAAAACTGTTTAAAATTTCAAAGTGTAGAACGGTTTCCTGATTCTTAATGTGGAATTCTCATGCTTCATGATTTCAGGTGAAAGCTTTCCTTAATACTGTAATGTGAATGTATTTAAAAGCAAACAAACAAAATAACAAACATAGCAGACTTGCTGTGATATGCTCCTTTAAGGTGATAAGACGTACCTTCCATTGTATGGGCTTGGTTTTTTTGTTTTTCTGTCTTCCTCATATCCAACAGATCCACGATTCTCATGGTATCCACGTTGCTTATCTTGGTATCGCTTCCCAGCATGAGCCATCTTGTCTCTTACATGTGCTCTTTATTTCAAAAATAACTTCCTGCCCCAGAGGAATAAAACTGATTCATTTTACAGCTCCACTCAAAGTTATTCATTGACTGGTGCCCACAGAATGCATCCATTTCATGCTGACTCCAGACACAGTAAAGACTTCCTTAAGAAAAGTAGGTAGTAAACTTCTTTAAACTACAAGTAACTTCAGTAAAGTAGATTTCTCTACTTTTTCCTATTGATCAAGAAGGACATTTTTCTATATTCAACAGTTTTTACACTGAATTTATTTATAAGATCCACTCTTACTTTCCTGCTACAAGGACAAGGCGTGTTGGCCGTATAGAGAAACACAGAATCATAGAATCGTTTGAGTTGGAAGGGGGCCCTTGAAGATGTCTAGTCCAGCTGCCCTGCAATGAACAGGGACACCAACGGCTAGATCAGGTTGCTCAGTGCCCTGTCCTGCCTGACCCGAATGTCTCTAAGGATAGAGGAGGGGAAGTGGGGGGCATCCTTTAACTCTCTGAGAAACCAGTCCTTCGCTAACCTAATTGTAAAAATCTTCCTTACACCCAATCTAAACGTCCCCACTCTCAGTTTGAAGCCATTTCCCCTTGTCCTGCCACAACAGACCCTGCTGAAGGCTGTCTATTTGAGCCCAAAGCTGTGAGAGGTCACTTAGCACAGCACGAGCACCTCCGCGCCCCTCAGCCCCAGCAGCAGCACAGCAGCACCCACGGTCGATGTGGTTTTGACTGATCAAGCTCAGGCCTCACATAATGACTTCCCTTCAGTCTCCTCTGGGTGCCATTAAGGAAAGAAGTCGATTTTTCTTTCCGGCCAACTGACAAAGAGACTCTCCTCGGCTCGGCTGCTCCGTTTGGAGCAGAGGGCTCTTTGAAAGGCGGCTAAGACCCCAAATCTCAGCGAGACGAGGCCCAGCCCGTGCCCCCCAACCCCTCACCTGAGGGCAGCGCGGAGCTCCGGCTCTCGGCCAGCCCAGGTCCGCCCTCCACCACCCGCCGCTCCTCCCGCCGCGGGGGGGCGGCCCCTGGCGCGGGGCAGCAGCTGCGCCATACCCGCCCGGAGCTGCCCGGCTTCAGCGTGAGGCGCTGCTGCCACCGCGCCCGGCCCGGACACGGGGGAGAGCGAAACCTCGGGGCCGTGCGGCGGCCCTGGCGTTGTTTACTTTAATAAACGAAGGCCTCGGTTCTCCTTCTGGAAAGCGGGGGCTCTGGGAGGGGGGAAGGTCAATAAAATGAGAATTCAAGCCCCCCTGCCTCTCCCAGCAGCTGCCTTTTTAAAATTACTTCTGTTGCTTTTAAAGCCATGCAGTGCTTGGGGTTGGAAAGCCTGTGCTGGTCCAGATGGGTGGCAACAGGCTGTTCAAAGGCTGTGGCACTTGTTGGTGACTTGAAAAAGAAGGTGGCTGCTTCATACCCTCAGGTGTAAAGCTGTTTTGTAGCTAACTGCCCGTGCAAACACACAGCGTACAGTCTGTTTGTGTGGTGCTCTGCTGAAAGGCCTTTCGCTGCTGAAGCAACGTGTGGCCGTTCTGGGGCTCTGTCTCTGCTCTGCCAGCCTGCGATACTTCCCCACAGGAGCGCTGTGCTGCTCTTCAGGATGCCCGCTGTCCGCAGGCTTTGAAAAAGCAACAAACACAAAGCCTTTTTGGTAGAGGATATCTCCATTTGTGTAGAGAGCCATGGGCAGACCCATGGACTGGCAGTGCTGTGTACTGGATGCTCATTGTGCAGTCCCATAGAGAGAGCTGTCGGTGCCGGAACAGTAGGATGGTGGGGCTCACATGGCACAGTGCCCAGCTAATCTGCAGCTTTGGAAAGTTTCCTGAGGCCCGTGGTGCAAGGCAGAGCCCTGAGAAGAGCTGGGACAAGAAAAAATTCTTGGCTTTCCAAAGGCTTATACAGCAACACACTCGGGGTACCAATGTTTCTTGAACTTGGGCTTAAGATGTGCAGCTGTTACAGTGCGGCCCTATTGTAGGGCTAAATGCAAAATCCCCTTTAAGTAATTTGTGGGTATCAGAGGAACTGCTGCCCTTGGAATGAGGAGATAGCTACGGGAACTGAGTACTTGGACATGCATTTTGTAAATTGCTGGAGCACAGTAAGGCTATGATTTCCTGCTCCAGTTGAACTGTGTTAACAGCTTATTCTGCTGTTTACCATTCCCATCTCTCCTAGACCTCTTTTACTGTTCCTGTCTTTAGCCATACAGTTTGTCTTCTCTTTGTCTTGCACCAACTCTGGTGCTCACTTGATCACATAGTAAGCCAATTCAGCTTGCTTTCCAGCCAAAACCAATTTACTTTCTGCTGTTTTAGTGAGATGAATTGGCTTTGTGCTGCAATCAAATGTGTGCTGGAACAAGGACTTGGCAAAAACACGTCTCAGAGGGAAGAAACTGGGGGGAGGGATGTGGGGAGAAGGCTACCTCTCTTGGCAGTGGTGAGTGCTTAATGGAACTGAAGCTTTAATGTGGAACTACGGTTTAAGATGCTACTGCCTACCATCAGTTACTTCACAGAATCATAAACCCATTTGGATTGGAAGGGACCCATAAAGGCCATCTAGTCCAACTCCCCTGCGATGAACAGGGGCACCTACTGTGACATAATGTTGCTCAGAGCCCTGTTCAGCCAGGCATTGAATATCTCCAGGAATGGGCATCTACCACCTCTCTGGGCAACCTGTTTCAGTGCTTTGCTACTGTTATTGGAAAACCCTTTTTTCACATATCTAGTCTAAATCTCTCCTCTTTTAGTTTGGAACAATTTCCTCTCATCCTATTACAACAGACCTTGCTAGAGGGTCTGTTATAGCCTTCTTATAGCCTCCCTTTATATACTGAAAGGCCACTATCGGGTCACCCCAGAGCTGAACAGCCCCAGTTTTCTCAGCCTGACCTCATCGGATCCATCCATTGGATCATTTTTATCACCCTCCTCTGGATGTGCTCCAGCAGCTCAGTTTCTCTTCTTTTACTGAGAACTCCACGCCTGGGTTCAGTACTCCAGGTGAGGTCTCACCAGTGCGAAGTAGAGGGGCAGGATTGTTCCCCTTGCTCTGCTGACCATGTTTCTTTTGATGCAGTTCAGGATACAGTAGGCTTTCTGGGCTGTGAGGGCACATTGTTGGCTCATGTCCAGCTTGCCATCCACCAGTACTCTTTTTTGGCTGTGCTCTATCCTTAAACACCCCAGATTGCAATGAGAGCAGGATTTGCCATGACTCAGGTGCAAGACTTTCTACTTGCTTTGCTGAATCTCATGAAGTTCTCCTGTGCTCACTGCTCCAGCATGTCTGGGTCCCTCTGGATGGCATAACATCCCCCAGGCATGTCTACTGCATCCAGGCTGGATGTGGGTCTGGGCAGCCTGGTCTGATGGTTGTCAACCCTGCACATAACAGAGGGGTTAAAACTAGATCATTGTGGTCCTTTTCAATCAAGGCCATTCTGTGATTCTATGATACTGCACCTCACAGCTTGGTGTCATCCACAAACTTGCTGAGGGTGCACTTGATCCCACTGGTGATGTCACTGATGAAGACACTAAAGAACATCTGTTCCAATACTGACTCCTGAGGGACACCACTCATCACTGGTCTCTATGTGGACACTGAGCCTTTAACCACTACTCTTTGGGCACGATCTCACAACCAGCTCCTTGTCCATCAAATAGTCCAGCCATCAAATCCATATTTTTCCAATTTAGAGAAAAGGATGTTGCAGGGGATTGTGTCAAAGGCCTTCCTGAAGTCCAGATAGATTACATCAGTGGCTCTTCCATTGTGCCTTGATTCAGTTACACCATCATAGAAGTCCACTAGGCTGCTCAGGCAGGATTTGCCCTTGTTAAAGCTGTGCTGGTTGTCTTGTATCGGCTCCCTCCCTTCCATGTGCTTCCAGGATGTTCTATTCCATGATCTTTCATGATCTTCCCTGGCACAGAGGTGAGGCTGACAAGTTGATAGTTCGCTGGGTCATCCTTACTACGCTTCTTAAAAATGAATGTGACACTGCATTTTTTTCCAGTTACCAGGGACTTCACTTGACTCACATAATGAACAAAACACTTTCTCAGTTTGAGGCTGTGATTTTGGTAGCAAAGACAGTTTAATAGCAGGAGTGCTTTACTGCTTCTAAGTTTCTAATTAAAGGTAGTGTGGGATAGTTTGCCAGATTTCATGCTGAAGATGATTAGGGTACTTATATTAATTCTGTTCTCCCATCTGTATAACGGAAACCTTTGGAAAATCCATTCTTAATTTACATCTGGCAAAGGATGTCTGCTCTGCTCTTGACACTAGATACAAGGAATATTGACTTACACAGGCAAGGTTCATACAAGCAGTGGATGCTTCTCCCTTGGTGGCAGAAAATAAGCTAGATGGAGGGTAAGAATAAATATGTATATAATAACCACAGGAAGGCTTGGTTGGAAATTGACTTCTTTTTGGTGTGGAAGAAGGGGTTGAAATATGAAAGAATCTTGGCAGCCATCCTCTACAGTTTAACAAGTGGTTTTGATAAAGTATTTCTTTTTTGGGCTAAAAGGATTTAGGGTGTTGCCATTTTTGTTTGATGGAAGACTGTGTGGAGCTGAAGGGATGTGATTATAGACTGGATAAAATTCACTGAAGCTGACAGCCAAGGTAAGAAAGAGTTTAAAAAGTGGATAAGGTCATGGTGGAACCAAGTTGCTGAAAAGACAGAGCCAAAATCCACCCAAAATTAAGTGCTGAGATCTACATTCAAATCTTAAATGTATAACCAAAGGGTTTTTCCCTGAGAAAATATGAAGTGAATACAAATTGTTGAGATAATAGTTAGTGGAGCTATCTATATATGACATAAGAACCCACTAAACAACCCACAGTAAATGAAGCTGGTTTGGAAGAAATAAGCAGAGCTAGTGGTAGGAATATGTTTCTAAAGTGAAAAAAATAAAATAAAGTAGAAATCTCATGGAAGGATTGGATACAGTACTGGCTGAATTTAGATGAGAACCATCAAGGAAAAGAAAGTTTTCATTGTTTCTTTTTAACTTGTTGAAAATGCCCTCTTACATGTAAAGAAACAATTTTATATCAAGGATATACCTGATTGTGCCATCAGTTTCTCCTTTTAATAGAAATAGCTTTTGTGGATGAATTTTGGCTGACTGCTGAGTCCAGAGGGAGTAATTTAGAGAAAATGAAGTGTGAAACATTTTGATTTTTTCCTAGCGATTTACTATAGTAGGTAACATCTGTGTCTTGGATGAATGCAGTCCTGGATACTCTCTCGAAAAGAATAAAAGAGAAGAGAAGAGAAGAGAAGAGAAGAGAAGAGAAGAGAAGAGAAGAGAAGAGAAGAGAAGAGAAGAGAAGAGAAGAGAAGAGAAGAGAAGAGAAGAGAAGAGAAGAGAAGAGAAGAGAAGAGAAGAGAAGAGAAGAGAAGAGAAGAGAAGAGAAGAGAAGAAACCAATCCACCCAAGAAAACCTTCCAATAACAACAGTCCTGAATACCAAGCTAGATGCAGGTGCCACAACCAGGTCTCCAGGGGTAG
Organism: Phasianus colchicus; assembly: GCF_987193195.1. Classification (NCBI taxonomy): domain Eukaryota; kingdom Metazoa; phylum Chordata; class Aves; order Galliformes; family Phasianidae; genus Phasianus; species Phasianus colchicus. The sequence goes on along the minus strand of NC_143438.1, from coordinate 15,257,901 downwards.
ATTTCCCAGCTAGACAGTGGGGCACCCCACTGGAGTCTGTTCAGTCTGACGGGAATGCTAAGCTCCAGAGATCAGCAGGACTAAAAGTAGCTTCAGAAATTGTTTTCCTACCCTCTCAGTGCTGCTTTCACACTAAATCTGTTGTTTGTTGTTATAAACAAGAAGAAAAGAATTTGGGTTGAAGGCTTTCTTTTATTGCTTTTTCTTCCTTAAAATGATTTTGAAATCTCTGGTCTTTTGGATGGAGGTAAATTGAATTTTGAAACTAATATGTTCTGTGTTGGTCAATTTCTTCTGTCATAGAGAGAAAAAGAAACAGCACAACACCAAGTACTGCTTCAGCAAAAGGAATCCTTACTGTGTGCTGCTATAAATTTTAGAGCATTGCAAACCACTGTTAGGCTTCTTTTATTTCTGTGTAAGGTAGCCTATGACTTGTTTGCTTAGTGGTTGCTTTTTTTCATGGACTAAGTCCTTCCCAGAGTCTGCTGAGCAGTTACCTATTTCTGATTTAAAGATCCTACAGTGTGGCCTTCAGAAAAATGGGATTTTGCCACACAATCTAGCCTCCAGCTGGGGAATAGTCTGCTTCTAGGACACATCTGAAACACACTGCAGACTGCGAGGGTGAAGCCTTGAATCCCAGAAGGCTGTTATCCATGGGCCCCTTCTTATTTATATCAGCTTGAAGTGTGGAGCTATAACACCAGCATCTGTAACACTCTGCATCATCACAGCTGTCACTGTCATGCTGACTTTCCTCAAGTCCTGCTGTTACTGGCCACCCAAGCTGTATCTGAAACCTTCATCATTCGTTTTCTTTTATCCTGTTCTTAAGCTCAGTTGTAAGCCATCATTCCTATTTGCAAATAACAAGCAAAACCAAAAAGGCTTTTGAAATCTGAGGCATGGTTATATTATTTTTTTTCCTCTTTTCTGAAGAGTCCTTTATCAAGAATTACATCTACATTGTGCTGAACTTGGAAGAATCAATCATAGAAACAAGAGATAGCTTAGGTTGGAAGGGACTTTAAAGCCCACTGTCACGCTATAATGTGGTGGAAAGTAGAACAATAATACTGGGGGTGGCAAAGTGTTTGGCTGCAGCAAACGAGGACAAGCCCAAATGGGCAGCTGTGGACACAGAAATGAAGGAAAAGAGCTGCTTATCTTGGGAAGGCCTCAGGTAGGCAGGGAACTCCAGTGAGATACCCTCACCGTCACTGCCAACCCTTAAATGAGGTCTGGAATTGGGTGGATCCTGGCTCCACCCCTTCCAGTCACTCCTGAGCTCCCCTGGGTTTCCCCTGTCTTTCCACCAGGCTCTCAGTCACTGGTTCAAGCCATGACTTAGTACTTCCACTACACCTACTCAGCTCCAATCCTGTGCTATAGGCAGATCTGTCACCGCGAGGTGAGGCTGCCCAGGGCCCCATCCAACCTGGCCTTGAGCATCTCCAGGGATGGGGCACCCACAGCTTCTCTGGGCAGCTGTGCCACTGTCTCACTGCCCTCTGAATAAAACATTACCTCCTCACATCTAAGTTAAATCTTCTCTCTTTTAGTGTAAAACCATTCCCCCTTGTTCTACCACTATCAGTCCATGTACAAAGTCATTTTCCTTCTTGTTCCCTCTAGGTATTAGAAGGCCACAGTGAGGTCTTCCTGGAATCTTCTCCAAGCCAAACAATCTCAACTCCCTCAGCCTGTCTTCACAGGAGAGATGCTCCTCTGAGCATCCTAGTGGCCTCCTCTGGACCCACTTCACCAGCTCCACATCTTTCTTGTGCGGGGGGCTCAGACCTGCCTGCAGTTCTCCAGATGAGGCCTCACAAGGGCAAAACAGGAGATAAGCAATCTCATGGAAGCTGCAATCCCATACTGCATTTTCTTTAATAGTTTACAATTTAAAAAAATATTGGGCTGAAAAAATAGTTCAGGACTGAAATTTGTTTTTCATAGACACTTAGAACCTGCTCAGATCCATGCCTTGCTCTAGAAGTCACATTGATATGGCTTGATGAAGAGCCTCTGTCTTTACCTGTCTGGAGATCTCTTGTCTCGGGCATGTTTCTGGGTGCCAGCTTGTAAATCACATGAAATTACAGCAAGAGGAGCTATATGGGAGCTCAAGCCACATCACTGTCTCCTAGCATGAATACATTACATTCCATACTTTTATATGAAAGAATTTATATTAGTGAAATATTTATATTGAAGGTTTACTAACATGGTAGGAGCTCTTTCTTCTTTTACAAGAGGTAAGAATTATGAGCAGTCTGCCTTCTCTCTCGTTTTATCTACTCTCCCATCTACTGTTTTTCTTTTCTCATCTGAACACAGATAAAATCCAGTAACAGTGGATATTTGTTTTGCGGTCAAAACTATCAGGATTGGAATCAGCACTCCTGGCAGCCATCGGAAAGAGTTCTTGTCCGTAGAAAATTTATGAAGGTGCAGAGATGCTGTATTCAGTAATGTGACCTTAAAAGGTATCCAAACATTTTGTTCCTGATCAAAACACACAATGCTGTGGGAGTGAGCTATTTACATCTGGACTGCCTGGGGCTGTAACACTGGCAAATGTCTACACTAAAAAGGGAGAAAGAGGAATTAAACTTAGGTATCCAGTTCACACCATTTGTCGCAGTTTTGTTTTGACCTCCTGAAAAAGAAATGCAACAGTGGCATCCTGTGGCCTGAACAGCTAACGACAGGTGTGCCTGCTGTGGGGCAGCGTCTGCACTGAGTTCTCCCTTCACTGAGTGGTAAATAGAACAAATTATTTCAATAGTTGTTATAGGGTTTTTTGTTGTTGTTGTTTTTTGTTTTTTTGTTTGTTTTTGTTTTAAGTCTGTAGTACTTCCTGCATGTACACTGTATGTTTTCAGTCTGAAGGAAAAAGCTAAAAACTGCCCATGTTTTTCACTGAAGGCTTTCTACTGACTGGGTGATCTAATCACCAATTTATCTTACATTATGCTGTTTGTTTTCCCACCAAACTCTTTGGGTGCTCAGGACAGAGGATGCCTTCAGTTGCTCACCTAGGAGACAGACTGCTGGGCTACAGTCTTGTTCTGCTGAACGTTTCCTCGGAGAAAGGAATAGGCTGAGAGTGCCCTGTTTTCAAGTAACCCACTGTTTAGTGCACGGTACTCGGTCTGAAAATCAGCATTTCAAGAAAGTCCAATCAAAAGACCAGCAAGAGTTGTTTTTACTTGCATCTATATTGTATCCTAGCACGTGTGTGCGTATGTGAGTCTCCTGTGCTTTTGAAAGCCCTAGCCTTTACTTGTTTAACTTGGACGGACTGCAATTTGCTTACCTCCTTACCAGCAGATATTGGCAGCTGCGATCAGCAGGCGTTCTAAAAGCTTGCATGCCTGCCAGAAGGCGCTTTAATGAGGAACATGCAGGCTCACCTGCACTCCTGTGGAGAACTGCCAGAGAAGCTGCTGATAGCCTCATCTCTCCCTCTTCTCTCCATGGTTTTGCCATCACTTCCCTTTGGGAAAAGAGGAGATGTTAAGGTGGTGTCTTTAATTCTCTTAGTTTCTACTTCTTACCTTCAGATTTAGAGGTGTAAATGCTACCAAATGCTCAGCATCAGGAAAAAAAAAGAAAAAAAGAAAAAAAGAAAAAAAGAAAAGCAGACCTTACCAGCAAATGGAACAGCTTTGATCATTTATATTTTGCTTTTTCCTGTGTCCAGAAGACTTCAGCCCTCAGTATGTTCTCATGAGAGGCAAAACACAGGGGACAGGAAAGGACGTCCCTGGATGTCTGTGTGTAGAAGAACCTAGCATTAAGTTTCCCATTGTGCAGGAAAGTCACAGCGATTCCCTTCTTGGGAATGTTGGAGTTTGAGGCTGGGGAATCAGAACAGCAGTAAGCAGAGGTTTAATTGCTGCCTTTAATAATGAACCTGTACTCCTAAGATTTTCATGGAATTGCTTAGCTGAGCTTGCACCACAGTTTCTCACCAGTATTCATCCCTGGGCTGTCTCTTATAACATTCACATGCCTGAAAACAAACAAATGGTAAGTCTTGCTGTGGCTCCAGTAATGTTAAACTGTGCTCCTTTTTGTCAGTTAAACTGACAATGAAGATAAGAGAAGCCGGTGTTGGTATCATCTGTTGCATAACAAACCACTCTTGACAAAAGAAGCAGCCTCCTGTCAAACGAATTTCCTTTATAACTGCCAAGGGGACTATTTTTAGTTTCATCTGCCATTCTTTACTCCTTAATCGTCTGTTTCGCTTTTTCAGTTTTGTCTGTTTTCCTCTTTCCCATCAGCTCTGATACCAGGTGATAATTTGCTTCAGAGAAGCCACTGGGCGCTCTTCTGTGCTGAAGGCCTGTTCCTGGGGCTGGGTGCTGTGAGCACATGTGCACTCCATTCTGCTGCCTTGCTGCTGTATCCAGGTCAGCTCTTGGGAGGGAATATTCAGAGGAGGATGAATAAAAATCCAGACTAGGGGTTTCAAAGACAAACAAGTAAGTTAAATCATTTTTTGTTGGGGCCGAGACCCTGTTCAGAAAACACTGTAAATTGAACGAGAGAAGCCACAAACAGTGTTTAAACAGCATCACAGGCAGCAAACTCTTCATATTCCATTAGCAAAGCGGGGCTGAGCCTGTTTTTTTTTACTGGAGATAAAACTGAAGTGCTTTGGGAATTATGGTGTTTATTCCATAGGTCTTGACTCTGTAGTACTGGCTGTGTTCCCTTAAGGTCTGTTTGACCCACTACATGTTTTTAGTCCTTCAAGAAGCAGAATGATTCTTGTCTTCTGGCTGAGATATAAAACAGGAGTCCTGCCTATCTGTAATCCATCAGAGATTTTGTAGTGCTGGTTGCAAAAGTAGGAGCGTCTTAAGGCTTTGATTGTTCTAGAAATAACACCACTTTGCTCAGGTGCACATCATAGTTCAGTCAATTTAAATCGAGTAATTGTCATCCTCTCCAGCCTCCTTCTAAAGCCTGGTTCACGTGGGTTATTTTATATTTTATACCTTCTTCCTCCATGGTGTACAAGGGTGTAACAATAACGAGTGGTTTTGTGCCCATGGTGTTTCTGTAAGGTACAAGTTGCTATAATACTCTTTTTATAGCTGGAGTTGAGGAGCCCAGAAACATGTGAATAACCTTAAGTCAACTAGGAGGTATGGCAGCATATTTATGTCCCTGTCTTCCAAGTGAACAAAACAGTCTTGAAATTAGCATACTAACATGTCCCAGGAAAGTGACACAGTTCTTATGAAGAAGGAATTGCGAGAAATATGGTCCAAAGTTCTAACAGTTAACAAATCAGAGTTTTCAAATGCTATGCAATGTTTGCAAAAGATTAAAACAAAGCAAGTTAGATTTATGATTGAAGTGTTCCAACCTATCTCTTTTTCCTCAATGGAAAAAAAAATGAAGAAAAGCTGCTGAAGAGAAAAGCAAAACAGGGACCTTTTATGGGAGAAAAAAAAAAGTACATTGCATTTTTTTCTTCGTGCTTTCCCCTCTGTAGTCTTAGTCTGTTCTTCACTTTGGAATATACCTGATTAGTGCAAGAGTGGCCAGTTTCCACGTACCAAAACTTTGGACAACACTGTTTAGCCAAGTAAAGTTAGAGAGAGTTGGGAAGCGTTCATGTGGCTGGTGACAACAGCTTCTTACATGTCTGACTGCTTTGCTGTCTGATGGGATTGGACAGGGACATCCTCAGCAGCCTTTGCTGGCTCACCTCCTCCCACTACATGGGTTTGGATTATGCAGTAGCCCCCAAATTAGCGTACCCATGCTGTGAGTCACCTGGTGAGATCCCAGCCTGTGTGTAGCAGAGTCTCAGAGCAGGGTATCTCAGGGCTTAAAATTTGAGCTACCCCTTGCTGTGGCATACACCTCCGAGCAGTCTATGGGCTAACGTAAAACTGTTCCTGCTGTTCTATTCCTCTTTGTTCCATTCCTTTTATCAGTGCTACTTTTTAGTTTCTCTCAGCTTTATTTTTGATTCTGCAGTTTTCAATCCCCTGAATTAGATTTTGTTTCAGTGGCTGGAAGTGGAGGAAGCACTCGAAGCAAGGCTGGTTTCTTATTTTTGAAAATGCTTGAAAGTCTGCCAGTAAGCTGTCAGGTTAGTGATGGCTTGTGACATATCAAAGCAGACAAGTGAGGGTTCATAATAATTCAAGATCTGTTAAAAACAGAAATGTGGTTAGCAGTGAGAGCTTTTTAAAGAGAAAATAATTATTGTGGGTGTTCAGAGTCGTAAGTATATTTCAACCATTGCTGTGTAGAAGGTCTATCATTTTAGCTGCATGTATATCATTTGGATTTTGCCACTCTCACTTGGATTTTCAGTGTTTTCATCCCTGTTCATCTATCTCATTCCTTGCCCTGGTGCCTGGAGGGAACACTGCTCTTACATGTCTGTACAAGGGAATCCAGGTTTCCATGCCACCTGTGTATGCACAGCCTTTCTTCAACCATTTATCGCATTGTTCAGTAGTACCATTTTCTGCCTCTGCAGCCTTTTGTCATTCTACACAAAGGAGAGGTTGCATTTTCTCCTGGATCAGTGGCATGAGAAGTAGCAAGAAACTTCTTGGCCAAGAGCCTAAAAAAAATCATGTAGTTTCCATTGAGTGAAGAGGGTCTGACCTTCAAAATTTCTCACAGCACGCTAAGAGGTTTTGAGCAAAGATGTCCAGAGGAAATGAGAATTCTACCTTTCAAAATGGATATGAAATGAGAAAGCTAAAGAAAAAGACAATTTTTCCTCTTACTCTGTGTAAAGGGCCTCTATGCTGAAGACATCACCAGCTGAATGCATATAAGAAGTTGCCAGCGATCATTAAGCCCAATTAATCTTATTCTTGCACACATGATAACAGCTGTGGATTATTTAAACAAAGCAATGGTGGGCAAGCAGGAGAGGGAAATTGAAGAAAAGAGGTTCTGCTGTAAACACTCGTACCACCATCACCCAAACTACACTGTAATATAGAAACTGGGTCAGAGACACCCTTCCCCCTCCAGGCTGTCAAAGTTATTTGAGCCTCTATTGAAACCATCACAATAGAAGAGTTTGGCTCATGCATTCACTGAGCAAAACTGATTTGTGTTTCTTGGTTCAGAAAAAGCTGCTGGGTAATTTTCCATGCAAGTACAATGCAGCAGTTCAGCTGATCCCTGAAAGCTGATTTCTTGGTGATTTGCCTTTCATTTAATAAGGCTCTTCAGCTTTTATTTAGCCTTTCTAAATTCACATGGTGAATCTTTGTTTAGAAGCCTTAAACCTCTCTTGCCTGTTTCAAGTTTAGGAACTGCACTGGTAGCCTTCATTCAAAGTTCAGAAGATTGCTGTAAGTCTATTGAGATGCCTCTTGCCCAGTTTTCTTACTGGCAATATAAGTCTAAGTTAATTGGTTTATTTGCTTGTAGGATAATTGAATTAAAATGCATTGTTTGGGAAGTATGGCTTGATTAGATACAAACACAGCTCTTTTGGACTCTTCTCACTCCCCTTTTTAATCCTGTATTTAAGTCTTTCATCCTTGTTTACAGCTGTCCTATTAGTGGTCTCAGCCTTCTGGTGCACTCCGTCTGCTCTGGTTTTTGTGTGTTTTGTTTTTTTGGCTTCTTTCAGGGAGTCTCAGTGGCTTCCTCTTGTCCTGAGAAAAAAAACTAGCCTACTCTTTATGCCCATGATGACAGGCTACAGAGGTTGCCAGCAAGCACAGGGCCTGGGAGTTACACTATCAAAGTGGCATTCGTTGGCGGTGCTCATAAGCCCTTATTCCAAAGGTGTCACAAATGAAGTGAAACAGGGTAAACTAGGTGAAATAAAGCTCCAGTGTTAGAACCTGCTTTCCAATGCTCAGTTAATACATTCTCTAATTTCACTTCCCCTCCCTGCTGCCCTAAGTGTGCACTTTCACTGAACAAGCACATGCACTGTCACTCTTCTTTCTCCTTACATGAAATGTCATTTGTTTCTTGAAAATCACCTCACTCAATGGACAGTGTTGCCAGGAGGTGTCTGTGGGGTCTACTCAGACATGCAGCCAAGAAGGCTGTTTAGGCTGTGACTAAGTAACTGCCTTGTGTTGTATTGTGGAGTGATGTGCTGTGGTGTGTTCAGGAGGTGTCTTTGACTGTTGAGCAGAAGAAGGAACAGCTTTTCCTTGAGTACACTTTCCAGATGAGAAGCTGGTCGTTATGATACAGCACTGAAAACTTTTCTATCCATTCATTTCCAGCTGCTTCTCAATCTTTAGTGTATTGTATATGGTAACAAAAAAAGAGTGGGAAAAAGTGCCCTAGACTGTATGCTTGTTTCAACAGTGAATGTCTTGAACTAGCTTTCTCCAGCAAGTACACTTATTGGAATGGCCAATGTTCATATGCCTTCATTGCAACCTCACTATCAAGAAGAAAAACAGAAATTCTTGCCATTCCACCCAGCTGCCCAAATGAATAAACTAAAGAAGTGATTTGGGAAGAATCTCAAGCAAGGGAGCCATTTGCACTCTGAGGTTTGACAGCAGAATGCCTTCTGTTATTATCAAGGCTTATCACTCTCTCTGGCAAATGCTCTATCTATAATAATCAAGTCTGTGCATATGACATAGTTCTCTGACAGGTCAATATTTCTCAATAATTTAGTAGCATCGCACACTCACAAAAATAGAGTTATAATTAGCTCTCATCCCCAAAGTTGGAAGAGCTTTTCAGTTTGTTGGAGGCTGCTGGCCAATTCTCTTATCTAATTGGATGAAGTTCCTACTTTCTCCCATTTGTATGATGTCTGCTTTTACACAAACTCATTAAGTGCAGCTGTACTTGAAGCTGTACTTGAAGTTTATAACAACAGCCCCAGTGAAGCCTAGACAGAAGTTTAATAGGAGATCTGTTCTCTCTTTTTCATCTGGTCTCAGACCATTCAGATGGTTGATGTATACCCAAATATCTTTCCCTAGCACCTAATTCTGCCCCATCCAGCTTTTAATTATGAATTATCTTAACAATTAGAAACCAGACAAATTATGTTAGATCCCTCTGTCTGTTTTGAAACTTGACAATTTACTTACTTGCTTGAAGGAAAATATATTTTAAAGAGATGTTTTTTTTCCCCGAGGCATATAGAAGTGGGTTTTTTTCCTTTTATTTTAAAGCTGGTGTTAAGGGGCAATCAAATAATTGCTACATCATTTATTAAATCTTCGGCAGCATTGAGCTGGCTATACAAGTAGAAATCAACACCAAAGTTATTGTAATATTAAGCTTTTGCATTTAGACCTTTTTTTTTGCAAAACATTTTCTTTTTTTTTTTTGCTTTTGTCAGGATGACTGCATTTTTGTCAGGTTCCCATGTGTAACTATGGTTTTTGAATTTCTGCTTAGTAGAATATATATGGTAATAGAGAAACTTTGTTTTCCAGAACTTGATTTTTTTCTTACTTTGTGGCCTTTAATACAAGCTTACTTTAATACTCTTACTTTACTGCAATACAGGTATAGCAGTTTTAATAGTTTTAGAACTTCCATAGATTTATACTTTTTCTTGCACTGGAGTGCTATTCCAAAGTTTTCTGAGGAGCTTCCAGCTGTGTAATATCCTTCCCCTACCACGTTCCATAAGAGAAAAGGAAAAGAAGCACAACAAGACAACAAGACTCCCTCCTAAGCAAAATTCAACAGAGAGAGAAAATTCTGTCTGGTGGTGCCTCACCTCCTTGTATCTGTATTCCCTTCAGGTTGTAGTGCTCTCCCAGGTCAGAAGGTTAGCAAAGGCTTGACCTGTATGAGCTTCACGACTCCCTTAGCTCTTTCCATGATCTAAAATTGCAAACGTCTTGCAAAATCAAAGCCCAGAAGGAGCAGGGAGGAAAAAGGAAGGAGGAAACCCCTCACCTGCATGACTGAGTCCTGCTTGAACTCATGCTGTAGTTGTCTCTTGGATCATGTAATCATCAAAAGATAGTGGAGCTAAACATCTTGTTTCTTTCAGAGTATGAAAAATGAACAGTGTTGTAACCAAGTCCATGGTCATTGCCATCAATAGACCTTTATGGCAATGTGGATGTATTCAGATTCATTATCATTCTTCTCACTGGTGACACCAGTAGCTGATTTAATTGATTGCTTTAATATAAAACAACCTCAGCATGATTCACAGTTTTGACTGGTGTCTATACTAGAAAAATGAAATTCGCCAACATCTCTTTTTTCATGTAGTTGGTTTTGTCTGTAGACTATTATGTGCTCAGACCATTTTTAGACAAATATAAGATACAGGCATCCTTATTTAGTGTCCTGTCCCTTTTGTAATTTTCATATGGGGCCGCTACCTCAAGCGTCAATAAGGTAAGCTTCCCTCAGATTCATAAGCAAGAGCATTTAGGCCTCTTCTAACAAGTAGAGGACATTTTTATAATTGACCTCTAGCACACTGTTGTCTTTGAAATATGCGGGCTTATTTTTCTAGGAAATACTTTATGCATTAAAGGGACTATTATAACACCAGAACATTTGTTTTGCTAGATACAGTCATCATGGGCACATCATGAAAATGACAGCAGTAGCTGCTCTGTGCTGTCTAATTTTGTAATGTTTTGACAGAAATTAGGATGTGAATGTATGTTTGTGCTACCAGTCATTGGTGAATCATAGCACTTAATTGGAAAGGTCAACAAGATCAACAGATGTGGTCTTTGGGAAATGAAAATGTCTTCTTTCATTTGTGATTTTGAGCTTGTTTGTACACTGCTTTTGTTGGAAGTAGGCTCAGCTGACGGAGATTAAGGAAAAAGTACTGAGTTATTTTCCCAGCACTTGAGTGAGTGGTGATGGTTGTTGGAGGATGTGTTGACAGAAGAGAAGTGGGTTTTAATTTTGTTTTTGAAGTGGGTGGGGGTTGGCAAATGGATGCTTAAGACATATTAATGAAGTTATGTTGACAACTGTAAAGTGTGAAGTCTGTCATGTATCTCCTTGCAATGAATGTGTCTTTATGAGCAAGCTGCATTACAGACATCTGTGCAATTGTCAGCTGTAAGTAAAGGAAAGGATGATTCGGCAGTGGACACACAGTTGCAAATGAAGGACAGGTATTTATTTGTGTGGGTGTGTATACTTCTGTTTGCCAAAAGTGACATATTTTCGACTGTCTGTTCTTCCCAAGTAGTTAGTAAGTGGAAAAAAATGAGTTGAGCCAGGAATGTTATTTTTTTTTTTCTTCCCAATTTCTCTGTAGCAGAGAATTTGAACATTTTAGGGCAAATGGATCATGCCTTTCATAGTCACTTTCTGAAGAGGAATGAAGATGTGAGCTCCAGAAAGAGTTGGGAAAGCTTCAGGTAAAGTATCACTAGTCAAGTGTGCAAAATAAGCGAAGAAAGTTTTGCTTAGACCTGACCACATCTGTGTTTGCACGAGTTGTGCTCACTTGCAGTGCATGTAGCAGCTGTGTGTTATGTTCCATTTTTCTAGTACCTTTGTGACTGGGTCTTGGTGTGGTTCTCAAAGGGGCTTTACACATACTGTAAAGGGACAGCTGTGTTTTTGCCAGAGTAAGGGAGGAGCAGGACTTGGGATTGTTCCCTGACTCTTTCCAACTGTTTCCTGACTTTTTCCAGCTACAAAGCTCTCCCCCATGGTCAACTTAAGCTTAAGAAAAGCAAAAATATTTGAAGAAAGACCTTTGTCTTTCTTAGGTAGCTGAATAACCTTGTGTAACAAACAGTTAAATCTGTTCTGCTGCTATCAGTGGTTCCATTTCAAGTGCATGCAGTAGGTCTTAACCCAGGTAATGCTGATGCAGTAGATCATGGTGGGAATAGTTCTTGAGTTAGATGCATGCTTTGAGAAGTGTGTGATGTGACGAGGAGCCTGGATCTACCTGAACCCCTAAGACTGTGTCATCTCTTTATGGAGGTAGTTGTATCTTTTTTTTTCCCCCCTATGTATGCTTCTTGAGCATCTTGAGAATCTCTGGGTTTGCCTTACTTTCCCCCTCCATCTTGGTGGAGAATAAGGATGCAGACACAAAGTAACAAGGCTGAAATCTAGTTCCACACCTGGAAGCTGTGCCTGGGATGTAACTGGAAGCAGTGCTGCCTCAGTTAAAGATTGGGGTTTTTTTTGTCCCTAATGCAAATACTGGGAGAATGTAAAAGAGTGCTGATGTAGGTGGTCAGCAGCTGGCATGAAGGGTTTATTAGATACCTCATCTGTGGGGAGGAGGAACCAAGAGAAGCTAAAGTTCAGCCCCTTTGTCTAAAATGCATCTATTTCTTTCTTGTGCTCACATTTTTTTTGTGTGTCAAATATACCAGCTTCTTGTAAAGCTGTGGGTTGGAGGAGTCTGTGCATTCTGCTAGCACTAAATGAATTACCTAATGAGAAGAATGTTTGCAAAGCCTGGAGAGAAGTAACAGCTGCTTTTTCAAGTGCAAAAAATCCCTCTAACATTTCAAATCCATAGCAAGAACAGGGATTTTTTTTAAGACCTGGATGAAAGGAAATCAGTAATGTGTAGGGGGTGCTGAGTGGACCAGACACCTCACCTGCTTTATTCCTAGGTGCAGAGGGAATTCAGAGTTAGACGCCAGATGGAAGGCAAGCTCAGAACCACATGATCTACAAGCCTGTTTCCTTCAGCAACATTAATTTACAGTCTCATGAGAGAACACCTTGGTTTTCTGCCAGTTTTGGCTTCAAGCAGAGTTGTGAGAGGACAGAACAGAGCAGTCAGCAGTCCCTTTCAGGCCACACCGTCTGCACACTGAAGCAGACGGCACAGGCTGTTAACAGGGCTCTGCTGAAAGAATTACAGAAAGCGTCTGTGCCCCTAGTCCCTGGTGAAAAGCGTCCAAGTACATTAATTATGATGTGGTATCCTGGCTTCTCCTCTGCCTGCCGGGCATTTTACAGGGTGCTGGCATCTTTATGCTACAAAAGCTTGCTTGCAAAAACTATTGCTTTAGGTTATTTGATGTGTTTTGCATTGCTGGTTCCTGCTCTTGAGTCCTTTGTTGTTGAGTGGATGTGGAGCAGGTCGAGGAGAGACTTGTAAGTCACTCTGATTTGCCTTTAATAGCGCTATGGGATCGCATCACTTGGGATCACAGTCTTGTGATGCAGCTTGGCCTTTTGGAGTGATACTGTCTTGAGGGAAATGAGTAGAAATACACTGTAAAGTTTATTTCCAAAATGCCTTATCATGTGTTAGGGCATCTTGTGTTATCCTTTGGTTTACTTTCCAATTTCACACACCTTTCCAAACTACACAGGAATTATTATTATTATTATTATTATTATTATTATTATTATCTTTTTATTTCTTCTTCTTTTTATTTGTCAGTTCATATGCGTAGGACATGCAGCTCTGTGCATGCAGATTTCTTATTGCATTTTGGTAGCACAGTAAATCTAAGTTGAGGGTTCATGGTACTTGACCAAAAAAAGCAGGTTTTAGAGATATATGAAGTATTCGCATGGCATGCATGAGTATAAATGCACTGCAGAACCTGTGTAGGTCCTGTGTAGCCCCTGCTGGCTCAAGTTGACCAAATTATTTTTTGAAGGAAAAGTTAATTTTCTGCTGTAGAGTTTTATGATAAATGGGAAACAGCCTGTTTATGTCATTCTAACTAGTTGTTGCTGGATCAGGTGGAATCCATCTGCCTCCAGCCAGACTAACTACCTTAGTATGAACTGTGTGCTGCTTTGACAGAAATGAGATCACACATCTTTTCATAATCGGGATGAACCTTGTACATACACAAACCAATAAATAGATTGCCTGGCTTTCCTTTCTGTCACCTGTGACTTTATAAGGCTTTGCACCAGTTCTGGGTTCCAGGTGTACATTTTTATCTGTATGACCATGACTTGCTAGAGTTAGTGTTGATTTCAGAGTTTCTCACAATAATCAAGACATTGTGTTCCCATTGCTGTGGTCATGTGTGCAGTGGGAGTTCTGGAGGACACATGCAGAAGAGGGCACATCAAGATGTTTCTCTTGCATATCCGAGTGGTGGAGTGGCAACTCAATACATTTTTAATGAGCTGTATGGGTTGGCTCCAGAGCAGGTTTCCCATTGAAGGGGAAGACGCATCTTCTGGTTGGACTTAGCCAGGAACGCTTCTCAGTGTACACAATCATAGAGTGTCCTGAGCTAGAAAGGACCCATAAGTATCATTGAGCCCAACTCCTGGCTCCACAGGACAAAAATGAGTGTGCTTCTACCTCGAGAAGTCCTGAAAAAAAAAAAAAAAAAAAAAAAAAAAAAAAAAAAGATTGTTTTACTGACTTGTGTTTATATCTTCTTAAGGTTTTTTTAGAGCCACTCTGAATGCTCACGCTCAATTTTAGCAAGCTGCTGTAAACTAAGAACCACATGATCTTTTCTTGTCTGTGCAAGTCAGTCTGTTGCAGTGCACAGATCTTGACTACTTGATCTTTTGCCCTAAATAAGGCCTCCTCAGAAGGAGTTCTTGATACCAAAATGTTACTGATGAGCAAAAGGCTCATCATCAAAACTCCTGTTAGGGTCAGATGTAACACAAAATTTAAATGGCAAGCAGTTATCCAGCAGCCGTTCACACTGGAATAAATTTCATTCTCATTAAATATTGAATAAGCTCAAGAGACAACAGCAGGAACTACCGGTACTACCAGGCTGAGAGCCTGCTGTCTCAGAGGGACTGCAGCACATTGCCAGCTGTGGAACTTCTCTGAGGATTTACAGTGCTTGAAACCATTGGTATATATTTCGAAGATGGAGGCCAGTGAAGCTTGCTTTAAAAGTGCTCCTACCAGATTTCCAGTGCTCCTACCAATTTCCAGATTGCCAAACCCCTCCCCAGCTATCAGGTCTGACATTCATATTATCTTTATTCTAACCTTTTCTGTTCTTCTCTGCACACTGTGCTTTGTCCCAGTTATGAGGTAGGCATTTAATCACAGGTGCTCGCCTTCCAGCTTTTTACAAAAACTGGAAACATCTAAACAGGCAGAAAAAGGAGTCTCACTAAATTTACTTGGGCTTTCTAACTTAGTTTACCTCCATAAAGAGACTTCGGCACATCTTCCTTCCTTAGGTTTTAGCTTGAAATAGGACAGTGCTGAGGAATCTTCCCTCCAGGTCCTTTCAGTCTTCTTTCAGTCTCATACAATAATCAGGAAAAAAAAATGGCAGTACATGCAGAACTGCAGATTTGCTTGCCTCCTGACTTGTAAAGGAATTTGCAACCTCATTCTCTGCTCAGCACTTCAGTCCTGGAACTAGGAGGACAGAATCTATTGCATTCTTCTGCTGTGGCTTCTTTCAGAAAGCTTCAGGCTGTCTTCTTCCACCTTCTCTGTCTTTGAGGATGCAGACATAAGGGTAGATGTTTGTGCATGTGTGTCTTAATTCTTCTTGAAAGGGATTAAACTACTAACTTGAGGCACTCACTAGCTGGGCATGCATGACAGCACACTGCGCATGCTAGGCTGCAAAACCCCCTCAAGTAGTTGGGTAAATTCCTAGAGTTAAATACTCATTAACAAATTCAGCTATTATTTTGTACATTAACTACAGCCACAGAATGTGTGTGACAACATCTGCAAATTAAGAGCCAGTTAAAATGAGCCTTTTAGAGGCAGATTAGCTGAACACCTACCCATATCTAAACAGGACTGTAAAAAACCTTCATCAGTAATGAAAATGCTTTACCTTTTTTTTCCTCATCCCTCTTGAGATTTGCTGATATGCTTTTACAGCTCCTTTCTACTAGGATGGAAAGTTGTTCTGGTAGAGAAATCTCATGGCACTTTTAACAAGACTTTGGAAACATGAGATAGAGCAGGTGGCAGCATCCTCAGGTCTTGAAGCATATTATATACCTGTTTACTGTATTTCCCACAGCAGCAGCTTAGCAAACCTGGGTTACTTTATCTTGAAGCACAGAGACCTTTGATAAATGCTAGGGAATACTGACTGATTGTAGCTTTTTCCAGAGTTTTTTTACTTTCTTGAATCAGTCTAGAATGCAGGTTCATGGGGTTGTGTCCATAGATGTGATGATACTGGATGCTCTTTTTTTGGGATCAAGAGAAAGAAGAAAAGTAGTGACAGAACTTAACTGCCTGAATGAAAGCTAAACCCTATCCTTTGTTGGCTGCTAACAGTACAGATACTTCCAATGCATGCCTTTAATGCAAAATTCACATAGTATTCGCAGAAGAAGTCCACTGATGCTCTTCCAAGTACTGCCCATAGTAAACCCCATTTAGAAGAGATTTTGTCCCAAAGTGTCATTTGGAGCTCGCAGACCTCAGTGAACCTGCCTGAGAGGAGTGACATGAGCTGGCAGACTCACTAAATCTGTGGTTCCAGCCAGCGTGAAGTATAATGAAGGAAAACCTTAGACTATGTCAGAACTGCAGATAATCTCAGTTGAGGTGCTGACTTGCAGCCCTACAGCTCCGAGTGTTGTAGTGAGCGTGACGGGGTGCTGTGAGAGGGAGCTATAGCTACAAAACATGAAACACCTGATTAACCAGTCTGCTAATGGTCAAAGCAAGCAGAGAGTTCTTCTATCTTCTGCCATGACAGTCCAGGCAGACCAAGGACCCACCTTAACTACTGTGAATATCAACTCTCCCCCAACCTTATGGGCAGACCTCGGACAGAAGCACATTAGACCATCAAAGGTGACTGTTACAAATAATACATTCATAAATACATTCTTGCACATCTATTAAACATTTTGATATTAGCTTGAAAAATGCCACAGCATTAAAAAAATAAAAATTTAAAATTTTGCTTATGTGCCTCTGTTGCATAAACCTCAAAGATGTACATTTCGTTTTGTTTTGTTTTCCTTTTTAAAGCATCTCTGCTGCTGTGAAGTTTAGCAAGGATCATGTTTGTTTTTAAGAAAGCTCAAACTCAGTTGCATTCCCAGTTCCAGGGGGGCTTTACAAAATCATCAGATGTCTTAGATTCACAGAACACATGTGGGTAAGCTGTACTTCAACAATGTCACTGTAGCCTCAAGATGTTAACGTAGAGCTGAGTGTCAACAGAACAACCAGGAAGGAAACACTGCATTGACAAGACTGTCCTCGTAACTATTGGAACTGTGTTTTATCAACCAACCCTAAACAAGTCAAATGCAAAACAAGTCTTAACTCACAGTGTGCTTTATTATTTTTTCACAATATTAACTAGACAGACATGGAAAGTTTAATGGCAGCATGTTCTTATAACATTTTAAAGACAAAGAACGACATAATCATATTAAATGATGATAAACTGACAAACTACATTACCGTACATACATCATCCAAAGGTACTGGATAAACGATATCTGCTTATGTACATTTCTGCTGGTGATAATTAAAATTCAAATATTCAGAAGAAAAAGAAAAAAATATGCTAATTAAATTATAAAAATATACATTTTTTTTTTCCTGTGGAATTCTTAATGCTGTATAACTTGCCAAGAAAGGTTTCATTGTGTGATGAAGCTGCATTAACTTAGTATAGGAGTGTGATTTAAAAGAAATACAGATTAAATTGGCTCCTTTGTCTTCCTTTTGTTTAGCCTTGATTGAAAGAGAGAAAGGAATGAAAAACAAAGCTGGGTTTTTGCAATGAGAAAGAATTTTTATACTCATAAATCAGAAGATGTTTAAATTTTCGTATACTACTGAGCCATTAACTTGTAATACAAATGAATCATTTTGCTAGCTTGTTTAAAGACAGAGAGAGGAAAAAAGACAGGCTTTAAACATGCTACTTCACTACACTTATAATCAGTAGGAGTTGTAGGTTTGTGAAGTCAGATGCAGGTGCATGGCTAACCATAGTGTCATGCTTTAGGGTCAAAGCATGCAGTCCTTATGTGCATCTGACTCCCACTGACTCAGCTAGGGAGACTGTGTGCAAGCAAGGCTTGGGTGTCCTGAATCTGTATTCTTTGAACTGTACCACATCAACGTTTCCTCTGCACATCTGGTTTCAAAGAAACATTTTTCCATTATTGTTCTCAATTAGTGCAATCCTACTCAGGCTGTTTAATCTCAAATCACAGCAGCAAACAAATGAGCTCTTGTAATGAGTGGATACTTTTAGAATAATTTTAAAATAATTCTGTAGCTGAACATTCTTAGTAATTGTAGTCACATCATAGTGCACGGATTTGTAGCTGGTTTTAGTTAAAAGTAATTTTCAGACCATCGTGGGTGGACTCCTGCATCATCTGAAACTTGAGATTTTCTTACACACCACTGTCATTCTCCGTATCTTCCAGCCCCCTTCCCTATCTGTATATTATTCTTCATTACCTCCAAAGCCCTGTTCCTCCTTTCTTAGATCCAGTGCTTGTTCTATTAAGAAACGTCCTCTGTGTCAGCTCTGATTCCAGAACACTGAACTTGCAGATTATTTTCCTTATTTTTCTCTGTATTCCCAAGATACTGATCTGTAACAGATCTTAAGTGACTGTACAGACTTTTTTTTTTTTTCTTCCAGGAATAAAACATTTTCCTTCATTATTTTCTTAATAAATGAGGTGGAAAAGAATTAATGACAAATAAATTAAACACAGTGAAATAAAGTATTACTCTCAAATTCCTAAGCATTTTCTGTTATGCAAATGACTGCCTTCAGCATTAATGAAGTTTTATACTGAAAAATAATTGTGATCAGTCTGTAATGGGTTACTCTGCCCTTGCATCACCCTTTTTCAAGGGAAAGAATGGAAGATGAACCAATTCCTTGTAACAGTCATCTTAAGCAGGGAGATATTTCAGTGATCTCTTTGCTTCTCTCTATTTCTTGACCTCTTCCTTTGTTGTCCTCTGGTCTTCCACATCTAACCATCTTCAGAAGTCTCCCTCTTTTCTTCGCTTTTTGCTTTGACAACTTGGATGCACTGGGAACGTCCAGGTGTGGTGTGTTCACATAGTGACAGTGGATGAATTGTCACTGAAGTGTAGTCTTGGAGCATGCAAGTCTATAAGGCAATTTGTGGGAAAAAAACTCTATGGGAAGATGTAATGAGGAACAGAAAAGACGGGAATTATTGAAAAAGAAATGCAAGAGTGAGAGGAGAGGATTTTATTAAAGAAGTTCAAGCTTTTATATACATTCAACGTTTCTACTATGTTTCTTAATAAATGTATTATCAACTACCATTATACCTAATGCAGCCACAATACTGTACTATTCTGCAGTCAGAATGGGAAAACTCCGTTAACTCTTTAATAAAATAAAATCATCAACAGTCATCATGACTCTTCTTTTTGCCTGGTATTAACTAATACACTGGGTAGTCCAGTGAGTAGACACAACAGAACACAAATCCTCAATATTCACTTAAATGTGTATCATGTGTCGTCTTCATATTATTTCTAAAGCAGCTTTAAAAAACTTTTGCCATTGGAAGGTATTAAAAATAAAACCCATTCAAATTATCCTGGTAGTATAGCAGCACTGGAATTGATAGTTACTCTTTTACTACTTTTGACAATGTAAACCTTTAATAAAATAAACAATTTTGAAACAATTTGAGGTCTAATAGTTCATGAACTTTAATGGGCGTATGGGCACAAATTGAAACGAAGACTAGATTGTGAAATGAAACATTAGCTTGATAGCAGCCAATTCCAGTTTTGAAATCAGCTTCAGACACGTTCAGCTTTGCAGCTGAAAAAAACAAAGCCCACACTCAATCCACAATACTTGGTTGCTCCCATTTCAAATATTTCTCATATGAATCCTGGACACATATGCCCACTTCTGACAGAAGCTCTAAAAACACTGCAGGTGTTTCTGATTCTATGAATTTTTTTCTTTTCTCTTTTTTAAATCAATCCTAGTTTTAGTCACACTTTTGTGATCTTAGAAACACTTCCTTTGTATGTTTCTGTGAAATTGTAAGTAATTTCAAATTGGAAAGGTAAGCTCATTCCATCTTTGCTCATACAAAGTGTAGGTGCCATGACTTAATAGCAGTAAAAATGCTGAGATGTACAACTCTTAAAACAAACAAACAAACAAAAAAGCAGCTTTGAAGACACAACATCAACTACAGCCTTAACATTGAACACATTACATT
Organism: Phasianus colchicus; assembly: GCF_987193195.1. Lineage (NCBI taxonomy): Eukaryota > Metazoa > Chordata > Aves > Galliformes > Phasianidae > Phasianus > Phasianus colchicus. The sequence continues at coordinate 15,237,789 of NC_143438.1, read as the reverse complement.
CCCAAGTTAATGGAGATATTTTGCATATAATGCCACAAAGTTATCCATCTGAAATCTTGAGGTTGAATCTACAGTTTATTCACTGCATTTTTTTTTTTACCCTTATAGCACTTCTGTATTGTATGGTATGTTTCATTCAGAGCTTTAAAACCTTTTCTTTCTATCTCTGAATGTCCATTTACTCACAAATCCCAGGTTTCAAAAGTTTCGTAGAAAAAATAGGAGCGTTTGATTGAAGATGGTGATGTCCATTACACAGAGCAGTCCATGCAACACACTCGGATTCTTCTGCTTTGTCAGCAATGCCGGCCCCCTCCGAGCACATGGAAAGCCCTGCTTTGACATACATCAACACACCTGGTCTTAGAACACAGGTCTGCTTATAAAACTGTATACCAAGGTATTCTGCACTAACTGTACTTGAGTTGCATTTCTAATAGGGGCAGATGGCTTCACCCTCCCCTTTTTCCTCCACCCTGTTTTCGCTTGAAACGACAGTAGGCACCTGTGCGATCAAGGTGTCAGAGAGTCTCTGTCCAGATAGAGGAGTTGGAGTTTCTTCTTCATCTTTTCTTCAGTAGACAGTCCTAGGAAATTATTAGCATGAAATAATTTTGAGGGCGAGGGGCAGGAGGATAAAGCTCACTTTCTTTTTGTTATGAAAATGAACTTGATTTTGGTGTCTGGTTTGAGAAACAAGGATAGTCAGAGCTAATTTGTAACTCAGCTGAGGTCTGTTTCTTGCCAAATAAAATTAAAATCTTTTTCAACTTTCAGGGATTTGGAGACCACATTTAATTGGTTTCAAACCCCTGGAGGAACTCCGTAAGTAAACAGGATTAGTTGCAGATATGAGCCCTAAAGTGGGACGCAGGTCAGGTCTTCAGACTCCAGCTCTGCTCTGTAGAAGCAGGCACTTAAGGTCTCCTGATGTTTCTGTGTCAGTAGCCGTGAAAACTTTTTACTGCTAAGAAAATCATTGGAACAGTAACTTCCCGCAAGCCCCAAAGATTTAACTTCACACATCTATAAAGAAAAGTATTTGAGTTGACACATAGTAGGGTATAGGATGATTCTATCATGACTATGATGCAATGGCACGACTGGTAACTTGAAAATGCATGTCTACAAGGCAGAGGCAGTTGTATTTCAAGCTGTAGGGATAGCCAAGTCTCCTTCAAGAAGTTGCCATTTTGAGTGCACACACGTACCATGTTGAGCCGCTTACTCTGACCACTCTCGCTGGCAGGACATGATTAGAACTTTGTTCACGTTGACCTTTTCTGCCAGAGCACTCCTGGCCATCCAAAAATTGCAAGGAAATCTACTCAATTACACAGCCTTTAGCAGCTCAAGTAACTGCCTTCCTAAGTGTAAGCAGGTAGGTCTTTGTCAGTATACTTGCTCTTCGCAGATAAAATAATCCAGACAACTGCATTAATTAAAAAAAGAACTTAAAATACTTTGGGGCTCATTAAAGTTAAGAATAACAACATGATGTGATGACAGATACAACTTGCAGAGTTTCTGAAAATAGCAGGTTAAAATGTAAATATATTTTAATAAATAATTCTCCTGCAATGTAAAAATAAATGATATTTCCTTTGGCAGTAATAGCTGATTTAATCTTTAGCCAGGAAGTTGTTTTGCTCATAAAATACCATTGTGCTACAGAAAAAAAATATTATTTTGCTGTTTTGAAAGACTTTTGTAATCCACGATAAACTGGGTGACTCTACTTATGTCCAAGATAAGCGCCAAGAGTGATGCAAGCTCCCACCAGAACCAGGCTCAGGATGGTCTTCAGAGAGATCCAGGAGAAATCAAACAAAGGCCTCATACTGTTGCCGTACAATTCCACAAAGGCATCCTAGAAAGGGAAATAAAGGAACATCAGAATCACAGTAAATCTTGAAGAGAGGGAGGAGAGCTTCCACATGCAGCAGTCCTCCAGCAATCACTCCAGTAGAAAAAAAAACACAACACATCAACATATGAAAATAGTGATTTGGGAGCTATGTTTTTATGAGGTGCTTAGCACAAAGTTCTCCTGCCTATTTCTTAACAAATACTGCTATAATTACTTACAGTCTTACATCTGTTTTAGGCATGCCCTGTCCAATAGCAAATATAGTAACAGCATTTTTAAACATGAGTAACTCCCTTTTGGCTCCTGAGTGTGTACATACAAAAACACACAAAAGATGGAAAAAGATGGAATGGAACAGATTGAAACTTCATTCTCCAAACCTTTTGCTTCCACTGGAAACTGGGCATCTATTTTGCTAATCAGTATTTAGTTCCTTAGAGATGGGTTCAGAAGACTCCATGTGGTAGTCACTGAGATGTTTCTTCTGTGTGAGCTGAAACTGGTAGGGCGCAGTTCTGTGTTACGTTACTGCTGGCCTTTCACGACTCTCACTGAAAGGGGTGACACCTCACTCCTGGTAGTTCCTGATAGTCATTCCTTTGATGTAACAGTTGTCTGTTTCTGTGCTCCACAAATACAATGGGATTTTGACTGGGTTAGTGTTCAGATCGGTAACACTCTGTGCTTAATGTGTTTCTTTCAAGCTGCCTGCCATTCCTTACAAACATGAAACCTGAGAACACTCAGAGAGGTAAATGACACTGCATTGCATGAATGCAATGAATAATGAAGCTGAATGACTTAAAAAAAAAAAAAAAAAAAAAAAAGGGAGAAAAAATAGCAGAGTTCAGGACAACTCTTTCCTTGTGCAACCAATTGAGGTCTGCACCCAAACCACAGAGATAAACCCCTCAGACAG